>NC_134236.1:71200797-72449963 GCF_965152275.1 Natator depressus
AACCTGAGAGTCAGGCCCACCATCTCAGGCCTTGCCACAGAGGGAGGTCAATTGAGTGTCTTCATGGGGCGCCCCAACGTGTTTGCATTGGCCCTGATTATTACAATACCTCTTGGTTCCAAACGGCAATACCTCTTTCTTCCCACCTTACCTCCACTGCTATTCCAGTTTGGGATTGCCCTCAAAGAGATCCTGACAATTGTGCTGAAGCGTGAGACAATTTTGAAATATTTACTAGTGGGAACTATAAAGAGAACACCCAACTCATTTCCACTTGCCACCTAAGACAGGATGTACATGCATTTCCGCCGTTGAGTTTCATGTGCAGGCACCGGATAGTGTTGGTGGCTTTGATGTAAGAAGGTAAGATGATCTAGTTGTCCCTTCTGGCTTTAAACTTTATGACTCTATATAATTCAAATAGAGAATAGCCTACAAAGAACACACTCGGAGCATGTGTATCTAAAGTAATAGCTTTGGTAAACGCTCATCTAGGAGTTTTAAAAATGAACTGCTGGGTGATTATAAATCTCTTATCTTAGAAGATCTTAAGAAGCAGAAGTCTTGTAATTCAGTTTTTTAGATGGTGCCATTTTAAGATAGCATGAGCAGAGAGCCACAACTAAATTAGAAATAGAAAATATAACAGAAAAGTCAAATACAAGTATACAGATACTTCTCTGACCACGCCTTGAGAAATATGCTAATTAAGATAAATGGAGAAAGCAAAAAGACAGAGTGATCTTGTCTATGTCACACAGCTTTCTTTGGTGGATGAAGAACATTACAGACAAAAGAAATGTTTTGAAATCTTTACTTTAGCTTCAGGAGATAATTGTGAACAGGACATTTTAGATCTTTTAAGGCCACGTAAGGCAGGCAAAAGAGAACCACTCTCAATAAAGGGATAAGTCTTCACAATGTGTACTACACAGATGAAAGATACACCTCAGAATTCAAGCTGTGCCCTGGCTCTTTCAAGTCATGAACTTCATCTCAGGAGGTCTCTAGGAAGAAACAATAGGCTGGACCATCACACACAGAGATGCATCATCCATGTCATTAATTGTAACAGTTTTCTAGGTATGTGCAGCTCATGCAGCTGCCCCAAAGAATAAGCAGCTTTGAGAAGTCTGGGTTTGATTAAGATTGAATCATGGCAAGGTAGGTAGGTGTTTTTGTGCATTATAAAATGGCACAAACAGTCAATAAAATGGATGGACACATCAAGCAGTTTACATGTTAACTGTAGAACAATTGCCTCTCTGTTTAACATCAGCAGTGAAAGCTTGCGGAATTAATAGATCTCTAAGAATTATGGCTCATTGGGGATTATCAGTGTGACCAGGCGTTTGGGATGGACCATGCTGAGAATGCCACATCCAGGGCAGACTGCAAGGAATAAGACAGACAATCCCCCAAACTGGTCATTTATTCTATAATTAGATTCACCAAGCCAGTAAGAAAAGAGCCTCTGTAGTACCACACTGGTTAACAAGAAGTCAGACACGGTCCCTTTTAGGCATTCCAACCTTTGGCTCCCATCCAGACAAATTGGTCTAATATAGTGAGAAGTTATTGAAAACCCTATTTGCCATATTTAAAATTCTACCAATCCCAAAGGATCAGACACTTACCTTCAGGTCAATATATGTCTCAGATGTTACCCAAATATCACACTGTCAGCCAATCCTTAGTAAATCAACTAAAAATGTACAGGTATTAGGAAAAGAGGAGAATTATTGAGTGGTTAAAAGTTTATATACAGTACGTTACAAATGCTTGCAGGGTCCTTACATCAGATTTGTAGCAGCGATGGATGAGTCTGCTGGCTTGCAAAAGTCTCTCTGGAATCATCCTAAAAGGTCAGACTCCAATGCAGCTTAGATGTAAAGTCTGTTAATGTCTTTCCAGGCATTTTCCAGGGTATTCCAAACAACTACTTGGAAGATCTCAGTCCCATGGCTTAAACTTTCCCTGTTTAAAGTTCAGCAGACTAGAGATGACGATCAAGCCCAAGGTTTCACTTTTATAGCTGAAGCAGACTATTGTTTTGAGGATTTTTCTTCTTTGTTGAGCACACACTGACTCACCACTTTGAAGCTAACATTCAATTTCCTGTGCATACACAGGTAATCTATGGTGATAGGTTTCAGAGTGGTAGCTGTGTTAGTTTGTATCAGCAAAAAGAGTCGAGGAGGACTTGTGGCACCTTAAAGACTAACAAATTTATTTGGGTATAAGCTTTCATGGGCTAAACTCACTTCATCAGATGCATACAGGATGGGCCATTTCAAATGGTTGACAAGAAGGTGTGAGAAACAGTAGGGGGAAAATTAGCATGGGGAAATAGTTGTTAGTTTGTGTAATGACTCATCCACTCCCAGTCTTTATTCAAACCTAATTTGGTTTGGTGTGCAGTTTGCAAATTAATTCCAGTTTTGCAGTTTCTCGTTGGAGTCTGTTTTTGAAGCTTTTTTGTTGAAGAATCGACACTTTTAGGTCTGTAATTGAGTGTCCAGGGAGGTTGAAGCGTTCTCCAACTGGTTTTGAATGTCTGATTTGTGTCCATTTATTCTTTTGCTTAGAAACTGTCTGGTTTGGCCAATGTACATGGCAGAGGGGCCTTGCTGGCACATGATGGCATATATCACATTGGTAGATGTGCAGGTGAATGAGCCCCTGATGGTGTGGCTGATGTGATTAGGTCCTATGATGGTGTCCCTTGAATAGATATGTGGACAGAGTTGGCAACGGGCTTTGTTGCAAGGATAGGTTCCTGGGTTAGTGTTTTTGATGTGTGGTGTGTACTTGCTGGTGAGTATTTGCTTCAGGTTGGGTGACTGTCTGTAAGCAAGGACTGGCCTGTCTCCCAAGATCTGTGAGAGTGATGGGTCGTCCTTCAGGATAGGTTGTAGATCCTTGATAATGCGCTGGAGAGGTTTTAGTTGGGGGCTGTAGGTGATGGTTAGTGGCGTTCTATTACTTTCTTTGTTGGGCCTGTCTTGTAGTAGGCCTGGTCTCCACTTAAAATCAGATTGCCTAGCACAGAGGTGGGCAAACTACGGCCCGCAGGCCATATCCGGCCCACGGGACTGTCCTGCCAGGCCCCTGAGCTCCTGGCCGGGAAGGTTAGCACCTGGCCCCTCCACTGCTGTCCCCCCTCCCCTGCAGCCATGCAGCTGTGCGGGCAGCACTCTGGGCGGCGGGGCTGCGCACTCCTGCAGGGCAGTGCGGCAGCGTGTCTGGCTCTGGCTGGGCAGCACGGCTGCCAGACATGCTGCTCTGAGCGGCATGGTAAGGGGGCCGAGGCCAGGGGGTTAGATAAGGGGCAGGGGGTCCCTGGGGGCAGTCAGGGGACAGGGTGCAGGGGGCGTTTGGATGGGGCAGAGGTTCTTGGGGGGGGGATAGGGGACGGGGAACGGGGGGGGTTAGATGGGGGATGGGGTCCTAGGGGGCAGTTAGGGGCAGGGGTCCAGGGAGGGGGCGGTCAGGGGAGAAGGAGCAGGGGTGGGTGGTTTGGATGAGTGGGGTATTTTGAGGGGGGGCAGTCAGGGGGCTTGAAGTGGGAGGAGTTGGGTAGGGGGCGGGGGCCAGGCTGTTTGGGGACATGTGCACAGCCTTCCCTACCCGGTCCTCCATACAGTTTCGTACCCCGATGTGGCCCTCGGGCCAAAAAGTTTGCCCAGCCCTGGCCTAGCTACATTGCTTAGAGCTGTGCAAAATTTTGCACCTTGTATGATGTTGTTAGGTCACTACACTAACCCCCAGTGTAGATGCAGCTAGGTTGATAGAATTTTTTTTCCATTGACCTAACTACCACCTCTTAGGTAGGTGGATTAACTACATAAATGGAAAAAATCCCTTCCATTGATGTGGGAAGCATCTGCACTATGGCGCTACAGTGGCATTGCTGCCGTGCCAAAGCTCTGACACTATAACTGCTGTAGTGTAGACATACCCTGAGTGAGAGCACATTAGCTAATCTCAACAGTTATTGCTGTAATGTGAGTATTTCTGTTGACTTCCGTGGACTTTAGATCAGGCCTATAAGAGTGATTAAGAATTCTTACTGAATCACTGCAATTTTGATTGTCACACTGTGGCTACATATGCAGTGATAGACCACAGGCATTTTTATGTCTACAATACCAATTATAATTTTGGCCTGAGCCTCCTGAATAGTTTTTAAGCCCTTAATTTTAATCAGGAAGGGACCTAATGTGTATATTGCCCCCTTACTGCTCTTTTCCCCTGAGTTAGATGAGGGAAAGGAACCAAAGCCAATTCCAATGTAGCTTTGTGCTTTAGAATGAAATGTACTGGTGGTCCAACATGTAAAATAGGAATTTATCAGTTAAAAAAAAACCCCACATAGCAGAAGAATAATGTTTAGGGGGTACAGAGGCAGGAAATTGCTTGTGACAAATGTGAAACACTGAATATTTCTTTTAAAAATGTATGATGCCAATTTAGTGTTTAAAGCTGCTCAATGGCTGGGATAGAAACTTCTTGTGAAATATATTAGGTGTTTAGAGTCACTTAGTGGCTAGTAAAAACCCTCCTAATGAAACAATCTATTAATTGCTCAGGGCCACTCAAAGCAAACTTGTATAAAGTATTTAAATGGCTAGAGATGCTCAGAGACTTGGTAATCAACTTTTAATAAAGTATATTCTGTATTTAGAGTTGATCAGTGGCTAGGAAAGCAACCCTTGCTCAGGAACAGTCATGCAGCCTAATAAAATGCAGAGCTGCTCAGTGGCTGTCACGAGGTTTTTAAGGCGATACTAAAATTAGAGAGACTGCATTAAGCAATGACAGTGAAGGCATAGGGTATTTCTGTAGGATTAAGGAGGGGCTGGGAGGAGTTGATGGCCCATGGCTACATTTCAGGCCATTAGCCCCAGCTAATCATTAGTTCCCAGGAAATGTCATGCACTGAGGTCATTATTGTTATTGTAAGCAGCTAAAAACAAACAAACAAAATCCCTACACAAAGGTATATGGATTTTTTTAAAGGTAGAGGCAGTTTTATATTTGTATTTATATTGGTTTTCTATAGAATTATTGCAATACCCTGTAGTTAATAAGATTCCAGGAATGTCTACTTCCCATTCCATTCAGGACACAAATTAGAATCAAAGATACAGTGCATTGGACATCCCAGTTGGTGCTTGCTTGTCACCTTTAAGGAAGAGAAGGGGGGTGGTGAATATTTCTCTTGGGACACTTAATATAATCTGGCCTAATTTAATTGAGCCCTGGAACAGCTGCATGCACAGGTACAGGGTTGAAATGTTACTTCTGTCTAACTTACCCACTTTCCCCTTTGCTGTCCCTCACCCTTTTATGTATAACAGGGTGGCAGCTTCACTATTACATTTTACATCTAAAGAAATCTTTACCCAGAGTGATGCACAAGTACTTTACATTGTGTATATTGAGATTGCTGTACTCACTGCTGAAATACAGCCACCTCTGGAACGATAGAAGCCATTCTGGGCAAGCCACATGACACAACAGTGTTCTAGCAGGGGGAAGTGAAGAATAAAAGTTAATTGAAACAATAGGGGAAATGTAGGTAGTGTGACAGGGTCGGGCCAGATGGTTACAGGAGAGTAACAGAAGGCAGATATATTAGCCCCAGGCGAAAGAGGTCCCTTTTCTCTGGGTAAGGTAACTGGGAAGGTTTTTTTTTTTTTTTTTTTTTTTTTTGAAACAGAAAAAAAATTTATTTGTAACAGTTACAGAGATTACAAAAAGATAAAGAAAAACTTAGCAACAAAACAACGCAATCAGAAGGTATAACACAACAGCTTTCAGGAGGGAGAGGTGTTCAGGCTAGCCCAGGCCCAGAGCGGGGGGGCTTCCTCGACACTCGTGGTCTTCCACCCTCCTGAGTTACCTGGTGGCCTAGAGCGGGGGGGCTTCCTCGACACTCGTGGTCTTCCACCCCCTCGAGTTACCTAGTGCCGCGCCCAGGGTCACCGACCCTCCCTCTCCTGAGAGTGCCCGACAAGATGGGCACGGCTGCGGGGTGGGTGGCTGGGAGGGAGGGGGGCACATCCATGTATTATAAGACCCCTCCTAAATAACAATAATGATGGTATTCACAGCAGCTAACGGCTGTGGCTGGCGTCTCTCGCTCTGTCCCTCAATCAGAGGGTCAGACGGAGGGAACCGGACGGGGTCACCGAGCAGAGAACCCCGGATAGCACCCACTGCTCCTCAAAGGCATCAAGGGACTCAGTGGATGCCACCCAGAGGAACTCTGCCTGGATACGTGAACGGACAGAGGATCGGAAATAGGCCCCACAGTCACAGGAGACTCCAATCAGCCAACAGGAGAGTATTAGAAGGCAGATATATTAGCCCCAGGCGAAAGAGGTCCCTTTTCTCTGGGTAAGGTAACTGGGAAGGTTTTTTGAAACAGAAAAGAAGTTTATTTGTAACAGTTACAGAGATTACAAAAAGATAAAGAAAAACTTAGCAACAAAACAACGCAATCAGAAGGTATAACACAACAGCTTTCAGGAGGGAGAGGTGTTCAGGCTAGCCCAGGCCCAGAGCGGGGGGGCTTCCTCGACACTCGTGGTCTTCCACCCTCCTGAGTTACCTGGTGGCCTAGAGCGGGGGGGCTTCCTCGACACTCGTGGTCTTCCACCCCCTCGAGTTACCTAGTGCCGCGCCCAGGGTCACCGACCCTCCCTCTCCTGAGAGTGCCCGACAAGATGGGCACGGCTGCGGGGTGGGTGGCTGGGAGGGAGGGGGGCACATCCATGTATTATAAGACCCCTCCTAATAACAATAATGATGGTATTCACAGCAGCTAACGGCTGTGGCTGGCGTCTCTCGCTCTGTCCCTCAATCAGAGGGTCAGACGGAGGGAACCGGACGGGGTCACCGAGCAGAGAACCCCGGACAGCACCCACTGCTCCTCAAAGGCATCAAGGGACTCAGTGGATGCCACCCAGAGGAACTCTGCCTGGATACGTGAACGGACAGAGGATCGGAAATAGGCCCCACAGTCACAGGAGACTCCAATCAGCCAACAGGAGAGTATTAGAAGGCAGATATATTAGCCCCAGGCGAAAGAGGTCCCTTTTCTCTGGGTAAGGTAACTGGGAAGGTTTTTTTTTAACAATTTAAGCAGTTTTATTTCAACTGTTTGAAATATATCTGTACAACTACACAATATTAAAATCAATGAGATTTAAAGAATGGCAAACGCAAAAATGATAATAAAACTTACCCAAGTTTCTCTCTGTGACATATCTTACATGTGTTACTCATGAATTTAAAGAAATACCATAAAAATATTAGTTCAGGAGAAGATAGCTAACAGTTTATTTTAATAATTAGCTTTTAGTTCATTAATTAGATGTCTTGTGTAGACCTACCTCCATTTTCTACACCTTTTAAAGCATATTTAACATTACACTTAACCTTTTAAATCAAATGACTAGTTTTTATAAAAAAATATTTCAAGTCTTTCAAATACTAGATTTTTTAGCACTTTATGTGATTTTACGCAACAATATATTCTAGATATCAGTGTATGCATACACACAATATGCTGTTCTCCTATACTATTTCAATTTTCCTTTAGGGACTGTGACGGGGTCGGGCCAGATGGCTACAGGAGAGTAATAGAAGGCAGATATATTAGCCCCAGGTTAAGTAGGTCCCTTTTCCTTGGGTAAGGTAACAGGGAAGGTTTTTGAAACAGAAAAGAAGTTTATTTGTAACAGTTACAGAGATTACAAAAAGATAAAGAAAAACTTAGCAACAAAACAACGCAATCAGAAGGTATAACACAACAGCTTTCAGGAGGGAGAGGTGTTCAGGCTAGCCCAGGCCCAGAGCGGGGGGGCTTCCTCGACACTCGTGGTCTTCCACCCTCCTGAGTTACCTGGTGGCCTAGAGCGGGGGGGCTTCCTCGACACTCGTGGTCTTCCACCCCCTCGAGTTACCTAGTGCCGCGCCCAGGGTCACCGACCCTCCCTCTCCTGAGAGTGCCCGACAAGATGGGCACGGCTGCGGGGTGGGTGGCTGGGAGGGAGGGGGGCACATCCATGTATTATAAGACCCCTCCTAATAACAATAATGATGGTATTCACAGCAGCTAACGGCTGTGGCTGGCGTCTCTCGCTCTGTCCCTCAATCAGAGGGTCAGACGGAGGGAACCGGACGGGGTCACCGAGCAGAGAACCCCGGACAGCACCCACTGCTCCTCAAAGGCATCAAGGGACTCAGTGGATGCCACCCAGAGGAACTCTGCCTGGATACGTGAACGGACAGAGGATCGGAAATAGGCCCCACAGTCACAGGAGACTCCAATCAGCCAACAGGAGAGTATTAGAAGGCAGATATATTAGCCCCAGGCGAAAGAGGTCCCTTTTCTCTGGGTAAGGTAACTGGGAAGGTTCCAGAACAATCAGGAACCTTCTGGAGACAATTAAGACAGGCTGATTAGAACACCTGCAGCCAATCAAGAAGCTGCTAGAATCAATTAAGGCAGGCTAATCAGGGCACCTGGATTTTAAAAAGCAGCTCACTTCAGTTTGTGGTGTGTGTGTGAGGAGCGGGGAGCAAGAGGCACTAGGAGCTGAGAATGAGAATGCAGACTGTTGGAGGACTGAGGTGTACAAGCATTATCAGACATCAGGAAGAAGGTCCTATGGTGAGGATAAAGAAGGTGTTGGGAGGAGGCCATGGGGAAGTAGCCCATGGAGTTGTAGCTGTTGCACAGCTGTTGCAGGAGGCACTCTAGACAGCTGCATTCCACAGGACCCTGGGCTGGAACCCGGAGTAGAAGGCTACTCAAATCCTCCCAACTCCTGGTCAGACACAGAAGGAGTTGACCTGGACTGTGGGTTCAGAAAAACAGCCAAGCTGAGGGCTGCTGTGAAGCTCCAAGGCAAGCAAATCCACCAATAAGCGCAGGACCCACCAAGGTAGAGGAGGAACTTTGTCCAGCAGGTAGAATGTAAACACCTGTGTTGGAATTTGGCCAGGATTAGCGTCTGAGCTAATTCTGAGTAATTCTGCAGTATATTCTGACACATAGTCCAGTAACTGAATCAGTCCATAATGTCATGGTGTCTTGGATTTAGCACTTAACTTAGTTTTCCTCCATTTATTTACTTAGAAAGCAGAAGGTGGTCATCACTCTAAATATCACCATATTGCAAAACTCACTTAGTGGCTGATTCTATCCAATATGTATAGAAGGTTATAAAAATCTTTGTTTCTTTTAGGACCAGAGATAGAGACTGCAGAGGACATTAAGCAAATAGTCGGCTGAAACAAAACGGGGCAAGACAGAAGTGAGGATGATTGGTGGGAAGAGGGAAGCACAATGGAGCACTCATCCCTATCGTAATGTCACCATCCATAAAGGACATCTGCCTTCAGATCCTTAAGATGGTGTGCAGTTTAGGGGTGATCCTTCTGGACTTTCCACTGCTATTGGATATACAACTATAGCTCTAGCTGTGAAAAATGCTCTCTTCTTCCTTCAGCTCACCAGCAGACTCAGCCCTATCTCTTTGGATTCAGATCTGACCCCG
The DNA here is from genome assembly GCF_965152275.1 of Natator depressus. NCBI lineage: Eukaryota > Metazoa > Chordata > Testudines > Cheloniidae > Natator > Natator depressus. Next base: position 71,210,373 of record NC_134236.1, read on the forward strand.
GTAATCCACCCATATGACCTCCAAACTTGATTGCCTAGAGTTAGGCAGCTACCTCTGTAGTGAAGCCCACCAAAATCCACTATAGGTGCCAAAGTGCCGGTTTTGATGTCTAAAATGGGTACCTGGATTTGGATTTAGTTTCTTAATTTTTGACCCCAATTTGATATAAATGCCATGGCTGGTCTTACCAGATATTTTACCGGTCACCTTTTTAAAATGTAGAACTGAGAAATTCAGCCCAGTTTTGCAGCTCTGTGAGGCAACAGCACAGCTGATTATGTCATTGCATGTAGCATGAGCAATGCTTTCAATGCTACTAACGTCAGAGGAATTTGTCATGTGACATTTCAAAAGCCTTCCTCCAGGAGAATGATCTCATGCACAAATATGTGCCTCTGCTCTAAACCATAGCTATGGGGCCCTGGTTTGTTTCTGAAGCAGCCCTACCAAAAGAAAAGCCCTACCATATTCTTAGCAATATGTTAAAAAAAAAGATTTTTGAAAGAAGGGCAGCTAAAGTGATATAAGGACTTGAGAGGCTGATGTGCAGTAGAAAGAAGTGCATTAGTTTAGCCTGGCAGTGTCAGGGTTTCACTTTACAAAGTCTGAATGAAGAAGGCAGGTATTTATATTCAGTTACATTTCTCCTGGGCTTTATCCTTAGTCTGAAATCCTTGCCGAACTCAGCTGGACAATTAGGGCTAGAGTATAGCATTTAAGCCCCCCTCCCACTCCCACTCCCACACTGACACAAGGATGCAAGAACTAGGTATAATTAGGCTTTTAGCAGGGGACCTTCACATCTCAGCAGTACAGAAACCATTCTACTTTGGTGTCTGGAGAATCAGGTAACCCTAGTCATTGACCTTCAGCCTGTTCAAACTGAGAGGCTGAGTAGTTTCTCTTAAACTGCACACAGGATCACAATGATACAAGCCATTAAAGTTAACTGCTGATGAACCTAATCCATTACTTTTAATAACATTATATCTGTATTTATCTGCTTAGTGCAATGATAACTTAGTGAAGGAGAATTAATTCTACATATTATCCACATAAATGATGTTGAGTGAAATCAGTTTCCTCTACACATGTAGTGAAACGTTTAATTAAATTTTGGCATGAGCCAATTGACTTCAGAATGGTCACTAGTTTTCTGGCTGACACTGGAAAAAGACTTGTGAATACCCAAGTAAATCTGCAAACAAAATACCACCAATTGAAGCAAATCTTCAAAATGGTGAGGAGTAAGGCAGAAAGGAAGGTAAGAGCTGCACAACATGCTTATTTGTAAGCCTGTCCTTATTAACCTTGTGCTCTGTGCTGGCTTTAACCAGCTTAATATTTAAGATGTGCTTAATATTAGCCAGCCCAGTAGGAACAATATTGCTCAATCTAGACCTTCAAATGGTGGTGACATTGCTGCATATTACATCAATGGGAAAGTTGCCTACAGATCAGGACTCTTTCAGACTATTTAGGAGATAAGGTAAGATTAATTTGCCAGCCAGGTGGTATGTACTCATAGTAGAGCTACCGGCACCTGAAGGGTCCTGTATATGCTGCCAGTGAAGTCAACGATAAACTTTCATTGACTTCAATGAAGACAGATTTGGATCCACAGTTTGAGTAGAACAGACGTTCATGAACATCACAGTAAGCTTTGTTAAGCTAAATAGATTGAGCTCCTTGCGCCTATCACTATAAGGCATGTTTTCTAATCCTGTGATCATTCTTGTGACTCTTCTCTGAACCCTGTCCAATTTTTTCAACATCCTTCTTTAACTGTGGGCACCAGAACTGGACATAGTATTCCAGCAGCTGCTGCACCAAGGCCAAAACCAGAGGTAAAATAACCTCTCTACTTCTACCTGAGTTTCCACTGTTTATGTATCCCAGGATCACATTAGCTTTTTTAGCCACAGCATTACACGAGGAGTTCATGTTCAGCTGATTATCCACCATGACATCCAAATCTTTTTCAGAGTCTTCAAAGGATAAACTCCCACATCCTGTAAACATGGCCTACAATCTTTTTTCCTTATGTATATATTTACATTTAGCAGTATTAAAACATCATTTTCTTGTGCCTAGTTTACCAAGTGACCAGATCTCTCTGAATCATTATTTAACACTCCCCCAATTTTTGTGTCATCTGCAAACTTTATCACTGATGATTTTATGTTTTCTTTCAGGTTACTGATAAAAATATTAAATAGCTTAGGGCCAGCAACTGATCTCTGCAGGACCTCACTGGAATCATACTCCTTCAGTGATGATTCCCCATCTACAGTTACATTTGAGACCAGTCAGATAGTTTTTAATCCATTCAATGTGTGTCATGATAATTTTATATTGTTCTAGTTTTTTAATCAAAATGTGTGGTACCAAGTAAAATGTTTTACAGAAGTCTAAGTGTATTAAGTCAACACAGTTACTTTTTATGAAACTGGTAATCTCATAAAAAAATTAGTTTGACAGGATCTATAATCTTGCCTGAAATTGTTGTCAGGCTGGTAGGCCTAAAATTACCCAGCTCATCCTGTTTACCCTTTATAAAGATTGGGACAACATTAGCTTTCTTCCAGTCTTCTGAAACTTCCCCAATGCTCCAAGACTCAGTGAAAATCAACATTAATGGTCCAGACAGCTCCTCAGCTAGCTCTTTTAAAAATATTGGGTGCAAGTTATCTGGACCTGCTGATTTTAAAATGTAACTTTAGTAGCTTCTGTTTAACACCCTCCAGAGATATTAGTAGAATGGAAAGAGCACTAACACCATATGATGAAATTACATAATCTGTTTTTCCCCAACTACAGAACAGAAATATTTATTCAACACTTATGCCTTTTCCACATTACTATTGATAGTTTCCATCTAGTAAGGGTCCAGTACCATTGTCAGGATTCTTTTTGCTCCTTATATCTTTAAAAAACCTCTTTATTATTGTTCTGAATTCTGATGGCCATAGTTTTCACCTTGTGTCCCTTGATTTCCCTTATCAATTTTCTACAATTTCTATCTTCTAATTTATATTCATTACTATCAGCTTCCCCTTTCTTCCATTTGATATATATAAATTATTTTTACAGCTGCATTCACTCCCCCTGTAAACCAGGCTGTGGTTTTTTTTTTAATCAGTACATCTTTTTTTCTTAATTGTGGCTTTTAGGCATCTATTAGGTATTCCTAATTGATTGCCAATGATCATTCACATTCTTTTTCTGATTAAAATTCTTCCTTCCGGCAGATTGGGCTCATAATTGTTTTCAGCTTTATGAAACTGGCCTGATTAAAGCACCAAGTGTGTGTGTGTGTGTATATATATATATATATATATATATATATATATATATATATTACTAGTCTAGACTTTATTCTGCTTGAACATTATAAATGTGATCAAATCATGATCATTTGTATCTAAACTGCCATTAATTTTTAGTTCTGTGATCATCCCCTTGCTCCAAGTGGAGATGCGGCCTAAGAAGTCAAGCTTCATGATTTGGCCTATTATTTTCAAATCATTTTTGTGACCATTAAGTTAAAAAAATGGAGTGGTTATTTGTTTCTTTTAGATCGTATTGATTTGTCATTTGGTAGAACTCAGGATTTTGAAAAAAAAAAAGATGTACTGTATTCCCATTATGAAATATGAAGGAACCAAATTTCAAATGATATGACAATGCTAATGTGGACTAATTCAAAACTCATTGAAATCAAGGGGGTAGTCTCCATCAATTTCGATTGGCTCCAGATCAAGGTACCAGATAGGAGCAGACTTGTATGAAGAACTAGTTCCATTGAATTATGAACTCTCAATGAGGCGTCTAAGAAGAGAAACAGAAGAGTGGAGAAATGTGTGTGAGTGTCAATATAATAAAAAAGCAGGCATCGGTTTGCCCCCACTTTAATCTATAGGAGTTTTGCCATTGACTTAAGTGGGAGCAGGATCAAGTTGTGAATCACCAACATGTGCTGAACTTTGTCAGGATTTGCTTCCTAATTCTTTCCTTGAAAGAGTAAACCCGGAATTAGTCTGAGGGTTTTAGTGCTTTTCTTTGACAAAAGCAAGTTTGCAGCCCTAATGCTGGATTATTAGTGGGCTGCAGAGTTGCAGGATGCAGGCAAATGGGTAAAAGGAATGAGTGGAAGAGTGAATTATTTTGTTCAAATGGCATTAAGTAGTTACTGTTTATAAAAGAAAAACAATTTGGCACCAAGATATTATCAATTGTTCTATCAGTTGTTTGTAAGTATAGCCACATTATATGGGACAGGGAATGAGATGTGTTTAACTTCCAATTAGAACAGAAGATACGTCATCCTACATAGTCAGGTTTGACACATTCACCAATGTATAAGTTCATGCAACATATTAGACCAGTGTAGTCCTGCCCACCCAGCACATCCTATGCACCAGGATAAGAAGGTACTTGTAATACAGCCTATAGCTTGTCTTCCTCAGTTCCTGAGCCAGAGGAGTTCTCCTCAGATGTACACGATTGGAACAGGGTTGAAAATCTCAACCAGTATAACTATTATATAAAAAAAACTATGTTAAAAGAATGTTAAGATAGCAAAGTCAAGCACTAAAAAGGGAATTTCAGAAAGGTTACCTATGTACATTTAATTTGGCCCTCTTATGCATATAGATTATCATATAATAATTACATGATTACATACAATTTCCACTGCTCAGCCCCTGCAGCCCTGGAATGGTGCATATTCAGTTCCGGTCAGTCCTTGTAGTTCCAGGATGGACTATGCACAGTCATTCTGTGGGAATGGTGCATGCACGTTGCAATCAGTACACAGGAGCTGTGAAGAACTGGAGCATGCTCAGTGCAGTCAGAAACTTCAGAGAATTAGCTGCCAAACTCTAACAAGTTGCTATTAAGCACATGTCGAATGAAATTTTTCAAGACTCAGAATTTGAGAGGTTTTTGCCAAAGTTATAATCCACTGAAAAAGGGACGTGTCTGGCAAACTTACCAATATAATATGGGGTTTTTGTATGGACATGACTGAGTTCTAAAGTGTGTAATTGCTCATATATATACAAAAAACTAACACAAAGGGCCTATATTTAAAAAGGAAAAATATAAACATTGAATATTAGAGAGAGGCCTGTCCAAATGTCTGATTTTTATACCAGGAAAGTTTGGAGAGGTTTGACACTTGAACCTGGATCCACATTATTATAGAATCATAGAACTGGAAGGGACATCAAAAGGTCATCTAGTCCAGTCCCCTGTACTCCTGGCAGGACTAATTATCTGGAACATTCCTGATAGCTGTTTGTCTAACCTGCTCTGAAAAATCTCCAATGATGGAGATTCCACAACTTCCCTAGGCAATTTATATCAGTGCTTAACCACCCTGACAGTAAGGAAGTTTTTCCTGATGTCCAACCTAAACCTCCCTTTCTGCAATTTAAGCCCATTGCTTTGTGTCCTATCCTCAGAGGTTAAGAAAAACAATTTTTCTTCCTCCTCCTTGTAACAACCTTTTATGTACTTGAAAACTCTTATCATATCCCCTCTCAGTCTTCTCTTTTCCAGACTAAACAACCCCAATTTTTTCAATCTTCCCTCATAGGTCACGTTTTCTAGACCTTTAATCATTTTTGTTGATCTTCTCTAGACTCTCTCCAATTTGTCCACATCCTTCCTGAAATGTGGCGCCCAGAACTGGACACAATACTCCAGCTGAGGTCTAATCAGTGCAGAGTAGAGCGGAAGAATTATTTCTCATGTCTTGCTTACAACACTCCTGCTAACACTTGCTTACAACATCATCCCAGAATGATGTTCGCTTTTTTTGCAACAGCAGTACACTGTTGGCTCATATTTAGCTTGTGGTCCACTATGACCCCCAGATCCCTTTCCACAGTAGTTATGAAGTTAACTGCATCTCTATAATGGCCAGAACCAAAACATTAGACCTGAACTCTTTCTTTTGGGCATTGGTTCTAAATACATACTGTTTCAGCTCATGCCTGCCTCTGTTAGATAGAGAGGATAAATCATAATGCTTATCTATGCAGAATTAGTTGTGTATTGAGCAGTGTTATATAAGTAGTTAAAACACATAGGACAGTAAGAAAACAATGCTTCAGAGATACAATTTTATTCAAAAAATTAACATTGCAGATATTGCCATCAACTTTCAGGATTCCAGAGTGGTTCAACTCCCACCCCTAAAACATTCTTTGTCTGATTACCCTGGTGTGCTGTTTAATCTATAGAGCTACAAAGCCTGCTATCTCTCATTCTATGGTTATCTTTCATTGTACAGTACATGATGCTGCTCGTTGTGCTGATAACAAAGAGCACACACAGAGAATGTGGCACTGCATTGTTTGTTATCTCCTTCCCAACTAAACATACCTCTTTCTCTCTTGGCTCCTATCAAAGCAAAAATTCTGAAAACAAGTTACTTTTAGTGTTAACACTGCATATGCCACTCAGATGTGGCTGTGACATTTCGTGCCTCTCTATGTTACATCAAAGATTTTCAGAGGCTTTAGGAGGGCATCGTAGCCTTGTATCTAAAGTAGCAATCAGCCAACTCTGTCCACATATTTATTCAAGTGACACCATCATAGAACCTAATCACATTAGCCACGCCATCAGGGGTTCATTCACCTGCACATCTACCAACGTGATATATGCCATCATGTGCCAGCAATGCCCCTCTGCCATGTACATTGGCCAAACTGGACAGTCTCTATGCAAAAATCTAAATGGACACAAATCTGACATCAGGAATCATAACATTCAAAAACCGGTAGGAGAACACTTCAACCTCTCTGGCCACTCAGTAAAAGATTTAAGGGTTGCAATTTTGAAACAGAAAAGCTTCAAAAACAGACTCCAATGAGAAACTGCTGAGCTTGAATTAATATGCAAACTAGATACCATTAACTTGGGTTTGAATAGAGACTGGGAGTGGCTGGGTCATTACACATATTGAGTCTATTTCCCTAAAGTTAAGTATCCTCACACCTTCTTGTCAACTGTCTAAATGGGCCATCTTGATTATCACTACAAAAGCGTTTTTCTCCTGCTGCTAATAGCTCATCTTAACTAATTAGCCTCTCACAGTTTGTATGGCAACTTTCAACTTATCTGTGTATATATATATATATATATATATATATATCTTCTTACTATATGTTCCATTTTATGCGTCCGATGAAGTGGGCTGTAGCCCACGAAAGCTTATGCGCTAATAAATTTGTTAGTCTCTAAGGTGCCACAAGTACTCCTGTTCCTATATGGCTAACTATGCTTTGGTCATTCAGAAAGTGTAGGCAGTCAGATTGATCCTAAAGCTGTTCTTGGTTGACCTCAGATCTGCAAAAATAAAGTAATCCAGTTCTATCCTTTTTCATTTTCTACAATATATTAAAGCTGATAAGCTTTGGTCTTGCAGCAGTACAAAACCAGTTAAATTGAACCTTCACTTCAGTTAGAGAACAATCTAGTGCTTTTCGTTCTCACAGATCTGCCACTCACAGAGAATGAAAGCTCCTTCCTCAGTAAAAGACTGTCTTTTATGTCTTCTCTGAGATACCCTGATGGGTGTTTGTCCAGCTGATTTGCTCTCCAGAATTTTGGGCGTTTCCCAGATGTATGGGGAATTCCTATATTTTACAGACAAATAGTATAAAGGAAAATTCTTTTTGCGGTTTTTCTTGGTTCTTTCAAATGTTATATTCTGGTTGATGATTTAAAAAATCCTAAACATGATTACTAGAAATATGAGAAATGTCTCAATAATCAGTTTTGTTTGATTTCAATGGGATATTTATAGAACCTAGTAAAATCAAACTGCATAAGCTATTTTTCTTAACCAAGTTCTTTCTATCGCTGCATTTGGAAATCAATTCTTAAAAAGTATTTGATTCAGAAAAATAGCTTGCATCTGTGTGCGCATATATATATATTCAGGAATATATTATGCACATTATACAATATAACTCTTTTATCAGTCGTATAAAATTTTGCAAATACAATATTTTTTAAAACTATCATTCTAGTACATATATTGTCTTTGATAAGATTCAGTAACCAATTAAGTACCTTACTCCCTGGGTTGGAGCAATTTTAGAATTTGTCATCCATTGGTAGTTACTTTGCTGTTGTGAAATTTTAGATAAGAGAGAACCTTACAGTAATGGCTTATGTCCTGCCTGATAACATAGCCAGTGACAATAATGTGTCTTACCAAAGGAGTCCAAAAGCTTTGTATAGTATTTATGATGTGTTGATAACCAGTGCTTAATTTGTAATGAAAGAGGTGCCAGGGCTCAAGCAATTTATTTAATTCCATAACTGACGCGGCAAGCCTAGAGGTGCTGGGACTCAGCCCTGGCAAGCCCTTGCACAAATTAAGCACTGTTGATAACCATGTAGTTTACTTCTTGACTTGGGAAATATTATGTATCTTCCTTTAAACATGTTTGCTTCAAGTGTATTGATACCATGCTTGAGTTTTCTTTCTGCAAATATCCACCAAATGAGGTTAACTAGTGTGAACATTTGCGATAAGCAAATTTACTCCCAAATGCTCCAATATGTACTGAAAGCAGATGTCGGATTTTATATTCAACTGTCATATTTGAAATTGTTCTTGCTGCTAGGCTGATAATTTATATAAATCATCCAATCAGGGAACATAAATAATATCACTTGACTTACATAGCTAACCACCCCAAAATAGAATTCAAATGTTCACAACTAACTGAACAAGCTGACTACAAATTAGTCATTTGATAAATATGTGAATAATTTTGTTAAATGAATAAATGAGAAAACTGCAATTTGGACAATTTGCAGTTGAAAAAAATAGGCAAATTGCATTTAATGTGTTGCATTACATATTATCCCTCCGCAATATTTACATCTGTGGAGCGGGATTAATGCAACTTTCTGCAAGGATCCAGAGGACTAGAATGCAGGTCTGTGGAACTGATGCTACTTGGCAACTATGGCAGAGCTTTGCCTCATGCACTATAAACTTTAAGGGACTAAGCACCACAGGAACTGCCACCAACAGAATACCCAGTTGGCAGCCCTTACCCATGACCTCTGATTGGTCCAGGCACACTATTTAAGCATGGAGGGAGTTCCAGGAAGCTGCAACTCAGCAGTCCTGGTCTGATGCTCCAACAGACCCCACTCTTATTCCCTGCTTCAGACTCTGGCTCTGGTTCCTGGTTTGACCCTTAACTTGACTCCTGATCCCAGATTCTGGTTCCAACTTTAGGCCTGCTCCTGGTTTCTGACTCTGTCTCTGACCCCTGGCTTGACTCCCAACTCCATCTCCTACTCTAACCACCGGGCGCTACTCCTGCGCTGACCACTAGGCCTGACTCCCGCTCCTATCCACTAGACCAGGCCATCGATGTTCTGCTCATGACACTCCTTATGAAAGGGCTGAAACAAAGTTGCACAGGCAACCTTAATACTGATATTTCGTAACATTTGAGTGCGCGACTTTGCAACCTTAAAGTTTTTTTAACATAGTATTTTTAGGTGCAGTAATTTAACATGCAGTAAGTACTGCTGATCAAACTGAATGCATAAAGTGTCCGAATACCGGTAAACAGGACTCTCACCTCAGTGGTATAAGAACAAAACAGTTCATTCTATCAAAGTCTCCCACTGAAGAATGTTTTATACATATGTACAATATACATATGGTTTTGTATACATGCCATCTGTCTCTATTGGGATACATATCAATAATGGTGTTGTGCAAAAATTTTGGGCCAGATCCTTGGTGTAAATATGCATAGATCTATATATTTCAAAAGAGCTTTGATGATTTACACTAGCAGAGGCTCTATCTGGCCCTGTATTGGCACAAGTTGCCTATATATTACACACGAGTGGTGTAGCGAAAAGTGTGTTATACAGATCAATCCAAACCTTTATACCACATGTTATGTATTTCATTCATGCCACAAATTTTATAGAAAAATATATTTTTGAAATGGTTTTGGGAGGTTTAAGATTTCTTATTGATGTTATTTTGGCACTTCTTTCCACATGTGAAGACAGATTGACATAGTACCATAAGTACAAGTGTCCAGGCCTCAAAATAAGAGAAATATTTGAACCAAAACAATTTTGAACCCTCTAAAATGATCTTAAGTGTCTTGTCTATAAATCACAATATCACACTTTTAAGATCTGGACTATGACTACATAACTGGGCTAGATACATGCTATGTCCCATTGGAAAGTGCCGATTACTACTGCAACAAAGCAGGTGTCACTAATCTCCCATACCTGAAGAAGAGCTCTGTGTAAACTCAAAAGCTTCTCTCTTTCACCAAGACAAGTTTTCCAATAAAAGATATTACCTCACTCACTTTGTCTCCCTAATATCCGGGCACCAACACAGCTATAACAACACTGCAAATAAGAATGGAAGATATTGAATTTTGCCATATGAAATGTAAAGTCTACAACATGAAGAAAAGAGAAAGTCAGACTTAACAGTGATGTCTACTTCCTGAGCAAATGCAAAAAACAAACCATCATCCTCTGAGGACTCGTCATCTACAGCCCTCTGAACACTATTTACAACTCTGACTTACTCCTTATGCTACAGTATCTGCTTCACCTTGTATTTAGTTGTGAGTGTGACACTTTATCTTTCCCATACCGGAAGAAGAGCTCGGTGTAAGCTCAAAAGCTAGTCTTTTTCACCAACAGAAGTCAGTCCAATAAAAGATATTATTTCACTCCTGTTGTCTCTCTCATCCTGATGATATGCAAGAAGATATTGAACCTTCAGCCTCTTACTGGTCCGGAACTGAATACTGTCCATCCTGCACCTCTGAGTGGTGTAATTTGGAGAAGAAATTCCATATGGGGGGAGGGGAGGGGAGAAGGAAAGATATTTTTGTAGCAAAGTGATTGGTTTTTTTTAAAGCAGCTAGTTAAAAGCTGTTCAAAGGTTTTGAAGGTTGGAATGGATCCTGGCAGAGATGGATTACTAGGTAGAGTACAAGTGAGGCAGTCAAAAGTGCATAATAAATGCAATTTATCACATGGCTCTGCGATTTATCACATAGCTATTAACCCTAGCAGTGTTTGTATAACTAATCTAATGTAGCTAGGCTGCCCTCTATATTTTTAAATTAATATGATTAGTTAAATAGTCATGATGTCTTCCTCTGAAACAGCCACCAGCAGAGAAAGGAGCATTTATTAAGGGAAATAGACAGCAATATATCTAACGATGTCTAATGTGGTTTCCAGCAAATGACTGTCCTGTCAGCCACGGTTACACAACAGCATTTTTGCTTAGAGATTGACAGCTTCTGAAGGCACTCACACAGACACACAGTCAGAGATGGTCACTGCCCCAAAGATCTTAAAGTCTAAATAGACAGAGCAGAAAAAGGGTGGGAAAAAGAAAGTATGAACATCCCTGTAAAGTGTCTTGCTCAACATCACACAACAAGCCAGGAATTCAGTGCACATCTCTAGTACCTTACCTATGAATTAATCCTTCTTCTCAAGCTGGTGATGGTAAGAAGCCAGCGCCAGCTTAGAAAATATGATTTGCATTTTCTTCTGCTCTGCCAACTATGAGGATGTTGTGGGAGCAGGCACTATATATCAGTTAATAACACTCATGTCAGGAAGATGGAGGTGAGTCCAATGAGAATGGGACAAGGAGGCAAGAGAAGAGAAATAAGAGGATCTGAAGAGAAGTAGTGGAAACAAAAAAGGGACTGGTATGGCAAGGCACAAGAGAAAGAAGGGATTGTGGAGACAGATGGAAAGAAAGAAAAGTGTCTGAAAAGGGGGATGCTAAAAAAACCCAAGCAAGATAATAAAGGAGGCAGAGATGAGCAAGTGGGGGGGTGGGGTCTTGGTGGGAAGAGGTGGCATGTGGGTGGGGCTCACGGAGAAGGGACAGTGTGAGGGCCACAGTGTGGGTGCCAGTGGCCCCCCCACTTTTAGGGAGCTTCCATCAGTCCTGGTAACATTAATAATATGTTGTGCTCCCATTGCTCTTTCCATCTAAGTGTCTCATAACACCTTACAAACTGCGATCAGGTGTCTTTCCCTATGTACTCTAAAGCGTAAGTGATACAGTCAAAAATGCACCCCATTCCAGGGGTCTGCCTTTATCAACAAACACATTAAGAATAGAATGAGCTAACCTTATACTTGAGTTTGCTCCTCAGGCTTGGTTGTTCTCAGGATTGTTCAGTGTACATCCTAGATTAGACATATTCTCTTTCTCTCTCATGAGACGCCCAACCACCACGGTAGAGTAGTGAGCCAACTACCCCAATGAGTTCTCACAACCCATTAAAATTGTTTCCATCAGGATTCAGTGTCTCACAATAAGGTGAGGGGTTCCAAGAAAACAAGAACAGCCAATTCCATATATATGACCGTACATGAAAACTACCATACAGGGAAGTTCATTTGGGAGTGGTATGTGCTCATTCACTCTAATGATCAGACTACTTTTATTTATGTGCCTAAATATGGTTTTAAATACCCAACTTGAAGTACTCACAGTTGAAAATTTTGGCCAATGTTTCTTGCTCAAGGTCCAGTGGTGCTGGAACAATTTGTATAGTGGGGGTGCTGAGAGCCATTGAATCAAACTCTAAACCCTTTATATGGTAGAAACCACTTCAAGCCAGGGGATGCGGCAGGACCCGCAGCATCCCTAGTTCCAGCACCTATGTCAAGGTCACACAGGAAGTTTGTGACACAGCGATTCATTCAAATCTAGATACCCTGATGTCAAGTTCTGTCCTTTAGCCACAAGGCTATCTTTCCCCTCATTGAGTTGCTCAGCGTGGCAATCATTTTTCTCTCTTACCATTTTATGTAATTTATTATTATTTATTTTTATTATTTTGGTTAGTTTGGCTAAGAAAATGTTTTATTCTTGATAACCTAAAAAACATAATAATAAAAAAGGCTTAGAACAGTGAAACCCTGATTCTGAAAACACTTTTCCACATGCTTATATTTATGCATGTAAATAGTCCCATATAAGTCAGTGCAATGACTCTCAAATGTAACATTAAGCATATGCATAAGGGTTTGCAAGTTCAGGGGCTCAATTTGGATATTGCCTCCCCCCGCCCCCTAAAAATCAGTGGTCACCAAAAATGCTGATATTTAGCATTAATGCAGCATTACCAGTGTTCCCTAATGCTGCATTAATGCTAAATATTGACAGCTTCTGATATGATGTAAACACATTTAATGCGGCAAAAATGTAATTTAGGAAATACCTGCAATATTGTGATGATGGTAATTAATGATAATTATTTTCATCTAGGAAATATTAACATTTTAATGATGACCACTCATATATAAAATGATTGAACTATTGAAGTCCAAATAGGCTTTTATTACACATTATTGTATAGGTAGTCAGTATAGGTCGTCAGTAGTGCACAATGACAATATTTGGTGAATTATCTGTTTGAAATGTTCTTATTTGTTTCTCTGCAGAATTCTACACTGTAAGAAGATTTATATATTAGCAATTAATGGAAACATTTATTTCGGACATCAGCTAATCAACTGAAATTTCATTATGAAACTCTCCTTGAAACAGGTCATCTCATTATAGCACATTTTTTGTTAACTCGTCAGATTCTGGCCATACACACTAGGGGATATAACATTAATATAGCTCAGCTTTAACTGTGTGTGGGCTCATAAATGTAGGCTCAACAGTGATGCTCTGCCTATATGGATTGCAAAGATATTTTATCAAGGGCCTCTGAACCATGAGACAGGATAAAGCAAACCAAAGACTAATGTTTTGACCTTGAAATGCTTATGCATATGCCTAACTTTATGTATGTGGCTGAGTTCGTCAAAGCTTTTCCATCTATTTTTTTTACTGACAAATATCTTTTTTTTAAATGAAAATGTATGTGGAAAGTTTTCATTTAATTCAAAATTTATGCAAAAAAAAAATGAAAATTAGCTGTTTTTTTTTAAATGTTTTGCTCTAAGGACTTACTGTTTTCTGACCAGCTTTAATGTGAGTACTTCCATAGGCTTGAATAGGACTACTCATGCGAGCAGTTGCGTGCTTTCAGCTTCACGGATTTGGGGCCTAATCTGACAAATATTAATGCCCTGATTCTGAAAAGACTTACATATGTACTTAACTTTATGCAGTATGAGTAGTCCCATTGATTTCAATAGAACTATTCACAGTGTGTAATGTTTAGTAAGTGCTTAAGTCTTTATAGGGTATAGGTCTTAAGCACATGATTTACTTTAATCACATGAGTGGGTGTATATAGGTTTATATAAGAAATGGGTTTATGTTACAAACTTCAGATCCAGAGTGTTATTTTCTATCTCTATCTTGTTTTGATAATATATAGTGAAAATTGCCTGACTGTAGCCTTTTGGCGGTGTTGCAACTTGTTTCGAGGAAAAGGGGAGAATCGATTTTCTATGCGCTTCTTCAGAAACACAGGTCTTTGAGATGTCCATTTTTTTTCATTAATTCAAGGAGAACTGGTTTTTATAACATTGTTTAAACCCTAATTTTTACTCTGAGGGCATAATTTTCCTAAAAATTAATATTTAAAATAAAAATAAATAGCGAAATAATTAAAACCAGGTACCTTAACTATAATATATGGAAAAATGAAAAGGTTAAGTGATTGCTACTTCACACATCCTTCCAACAGAGCAGCGAGCAGCACACCTCAATTCATGAATGCATCAGACAACTGTATACTATCTAAAATTATTTTGAAAAAAAAAAAAGTATTTTTTTTCTTGATCAAATAAGGTTGGCTAAAGGGGAAAGAAAAAAACAACAATACACCAAAGGCATCTCCAGTCAAGCCTGGTTCTGATGACTTGTATGATCTTTTGTGTTTGTGAGGGGGTGATACAAAGGGAAAGAAGAAACTGAAAAACAGCCCCAGGATAAAGAGCTTTGTGTGAAGCAGAAAATCATACTCTTTGAGGGTCATTTTCTTTGAGTTACTGACTCAAGGAGATAGGAGTCATAGACTGCATCTGTGAGGGACAGTCGCTATTCAGTTGCATGGCATAACTCCACCTTAAAAGACCATGAAAGCAGACATTTTAAGGCTGAAGTTTTTCTGATAAGCATTCTTGCTATAAGCCTGCAGATGACAGCATATATATTCTGTATCTTAAATTTGTCGTCTTTTTAAACCTTACCATCTGATACTTCAAGGAAACAATTTTACATAATTGCAACAGTTGTGATTCAGGAAGAAGCAGGAATCAATGAGCACACTGGGTAAGTGATCATGGCCTGTCTATGAGGAATTCAGCAGATACACCTCTAAAATAAGTTTGTAGTTGTGCTTGTTCAGTGTGTTTGTGGTGTCTAGTCAGGTATTGAAACATTCTCTGTTCAAAATTTGTTTTTTAAAGGAATAGTAATGTTTGCCCACTAGGTGGAGCCTGAATTCTTTGGTCTTTCCAGGTTCATTCATTTCCTCTCTATTATAGCGGAGCTTGGATTCTGTTAAAGTTGAGAACCTCTTTCTGTTTAAAGGTCAACTCTTCGAAGGGCTATAAAATCCACATGGTTACTTGGATTCTCTTGAAATTTGCTGTGCATCGTAGGAGAGGAGGATTGGGCTAGTGGTCCATATTTAGTGTGATTTGAGCAAGGGGTTCTTGAGATACTACCCCCCCGAAAGAAACAGCATTTCATAAAGTCCACAGATTTTACTAACTTTTTTTGTGCACAGATGGGGGTCAAACCATGGCTCAGATCATTCCCCAGCTGATTTCAGTTGCTCAACATTTAACTCAGCAGGTGCCTGGCATCCACTGCCCTTTGGGAAAGCAATATTGAAATCATTATTAAAAGAAGAGTTAGGCTCTCTGGATTAGTGCCTACAAAACACTCATGCACCAAATCGAAGGCCATAGTGTATGTGCAGAAAGACTTAGCCCAGGTCTACAATACAGACCTGTATCGGTATAACTACATAGCTCAGGGGTCTGAAAAATCCACACCCCGGGTGGCGTAGTTATACCAACCTAACCCGCCGTGTCGACAGCTCTGTGTTGACTTGAGAGCTTCTCCCGCCAACATAGCTATCACCTCTTGGGGAGGTGGATTAACTACACAGGTGGCAGACACTCTCCTGTCGGCATCGTAGTGTCTTCACTAAAGTGCTACAGCTGTGCAGCTGCATCAGTGCAGCTACACCATTGCAGAGCTGTATATGAAGACAAGCCCTTGGTAAGGGGCTTTCCAGAGGTACTGGCTTCACATGAGCTTGGAAGCCTAAGGGGACACGCTGCGGCCATTGAACCTGAGCTACTAGAAGTTCACAATCAACCCTTAGAAGAACTCTGAGAATGATCTTTAGCTATGCTACTGCTGTCCAACTCCGTCAAAGGGGTTGCTTACTTTTGCAGAATGCTTGGTGTACAGCTTGGCCTTTATAACCAAGGAAGTGTGACACTCTCTAGTAAGCTGAAGCCCGTGATATGTGTATGCAAGACCAGAGTATGCCACACTACGAGAAACATGTATTTATATGCTAACAGTTTCTAAAGTGCTAATGGCTTAATAGGATGGGAAGGGTTAGCTGGAAATGTACCAGGGGGCTACGTATTGTGGAGGGGGGTGGTGGAAGGGGATGGAGAAGGAGAGAGACACATCAATCTTCTCACATGCGTATAAAGTTACTATAAAAAACATAGAATAAAGCTGTCAAGATTTTAGGACACAGACAATGTCTTTAATTTTTCTCCCTGCCCTGTCAGTAGCGCCACACTCCAAACATTTCAAAGCATGATCATAATCCTCATTTCACTATAATAAAGTGTATGGGATAGACTAGGAACCCCTTAGGAATCACGTAGCATCCTTCACTATTAGTGGCCTCAATGATCCTCCAAAAAACCTCTTTCTATACAAAACAAAAATAAAAAATACATGAACACCTGAAGTAATTACTGGACCAAAAAATACTTGTTAACTCAGAACTAAGATTGCTCAGTGATGTCTTATGGCCTACCAGAATGTTGTTTTCAGCAAAAATCAAACCTCTGAAAACCAGGAAATAAAGAGTTAAGGTAATTAAAATGATAACTTCTGAAAATCAGAAAATGCAGAATTAAAATATATTCCAATGCAGCCTTCATTCTGCCCTCACTGTGGGGCACAAACTTCCCAAAATTAGTTTGCATCATTCTTACCCTAATATTTCAGTTCCCATGCAGTTTGTACTTGCTGTCCAAAGTTACTGGAAATTTGTATCCAGTTTTTAGCAACAATTACACTAGCTGCTTGTTATTTTCACAAAGCTTAGCAGAATACTATCTTGTCCTGGACTAGCTTTGCATGTACCAAGAACAAAAGCTGACACACCATTTTAAATGTATTTCAGTGTAGAAGATGATAGGAAGCTTACTTTATCACAAGTATAGATCCTCTTAGAAATACATAATATTGGCTAAATAATTTTGGGTAACCATAGTAACTGCAAAAGGGTATTTCAGGCCTGATTTTCAAACTGCACCTCTATTTCATGCCTAGAATTTTGTCTCCCCAATGTACAGTAGCATAGATACAATTCACTGTTGAGTGCAAGATTATGTCTGCAAAGATGGAGGCGCATTTGAAAAAAATCTGGCTACATATATATCACTGTTCCTAAATGTCCTTCATTTGGTCGATGAAACCTGTAATTTCAGCCGAGAACAGACTAGCCTGAAGCGGTTCAAAACCTGTACACTAGTCATGTATCGAAGAGGTGGCATCTTCTGTCTCAACCTATGAGTTGTGCTCCTTTTGTGTGTTCTGAATTATAGAGCAGTCCAGAGAACCACAATTTTCTTTCATGAGAACTTTTGTGGTCCTGAAATTTTCTTTCATTCCACAGTGCAACAAAACCAAAACCTTTCAAATGTTTTTGGGAAAAGGAATGGTGTCAAAATGTCTGTTTTCAGACTGAAAAAGTCAGGCTTTGGATTCATCTCTCTCTCTCTCTCTCTTTCTCTCTCTCTCTCTCTGACTGCAGAGTCCACCCTGAACCTCAGAGACCTTCCTGTTGAAAATCTTTGTCAAAATAGTTTCCACCAAATGTTTTTGATAAAATAGCATCTTTCTGGAGAAAAATGTTTCACAAGAAATGTGCTGACCAGCTTTAGTAAGGAGTGCTGTTCACTATTTTGTGGATGACTTGCAAAAGCAGCAGATCTCTCTATCGTAGGTACGCTTGTGGCTCCCGTCACTGTAGTATTGGTGGTCTTTGCGATCTCTAATGTTTTTAGCCTCACCATATCCCAGGGAAGTAATATCACCCCCCTTTTGTAGATTGGCAACTGAGAAGAGAGACTAAGGGATTTGTATAAGGTCACAAAACAAGTCTGGTAAGAAACTGAACCCAGGTCTCCCAAATCCTACACTGGTATCTTAATCACTGGACTATCCTGGCTCTCTCCTTCAACCTAGATCAGCTGGGTCTAGTGCTGGAAAGCAAGTGGAGTCACTTGACATGCTGCCCACATGTGAGAAATCCAGGGGTGTAGATGGAGTGTGGGAGGGCTGAGTCCACCGGGTGCACCATCTGTTGTCCAGCTGCTCAAAAAGACAGCATCTATTTCCCCATTTCCCATATGGAATGTTTTTATTACTTTAAAGACATTCAGTAAGAAACCTGATTGTTGTGTTCTTGTACTCTCATTCCCTATTGCCCTTCTTTATTTCTTGCTCTCTCTTGTTGTGTCATGTTGGCTGCAAGCTCCTTAGGGAAGGGAATGAGTCTCCTTTATTTATCTGTGAGGCACTTTGCATACTGGGGACATGATATGAGTAATAACCCAAGGATGAAAGAGAGAGAGAGAAAATGAGACAGAAAGACCATTTTTGGAGAATGGAGAAAAGACCGCAATTTCTCTCCCCTCAAGAGGGGAGAGTAATGTCATTGTACAGCAAAGGATCCCTGATTATACATATCAAGAAATGAAAATAACATCCTCTCAAACTGTTTGTATGTCTTGAGCTATGACAATATATGCTATCCGGTCCAGAGCTGTCAGTCCACATAGTTACTTGCACCAGCCTCTTATGTGTAGGGATGTTGATACTTTTCAGCAGTCCAGGGTTCCAGAGTAGAGACTGGGTGTAAAAGGGAGAGAGGCAAATAGAATTTGGGGGCCAGGAACAGAGATTACAATAGGCACCACACCAGGGAACACTAACACTGCATGGAAAGAGTTCCAACGGAGCAAATAGGATTATTTAGGCATGGTTCTACTTTAAAAAGTGACTCTGTAAAAATGGCATTGTGGGGATCTTGTCTACCTACCTTGCCTCTGTCCCCATCATCTAAGTACCTGAGCACCTCCCAAACTTTTGTAAATAGAGATACAGACAACCTCTTTGTCTTTTACTTCCTTTCCAGCCTGTGGGAGAAACAGCTTGGTTAGTTCATAAGCTTTCTGATTGTTTACATCTTCTTTTACATTTGAGGATGAGTGGGTGTGATTTGTGCATATGGGAAGAACTTACTGAGGGAAAGTTAAGTCTCAAATGTGATTTGCATTTAGCTCTGAACTGGTGAGATTAGCCATCATTCTTGTCTGTTGAGGAAGTGAATCATATAGGTCCAGCTCTCATGAAGGTTATGTTTCTTGACTATATAATTTCATTACTCCAGTGAAACATAATTGTTGTAGAAAGTCATGATCATGGAGGCAGTGGCAAGCTCTCAGGTAGCTATGATCAGCCCCAGGGATTGAAGATCAGGGCCGAGACCTTGAACTGGACTCTACATTCAATGGAGAGTCAGTGAAGAGAGTGGAACACCAGAGTGATGGATTCCTGGTGGCCTGTGTTGCTAAGCAGCTGGTGTATTGCATTTTGTACTAGTTGGAATTTGTCAGAGTGTTTGGCTTCATTGATAAATATAGAAACTTGCAATAGCCTCGCCAGGAGGTCACAAAGATGTAAATTACTGTGGCCAGGTCTGAGTATGATAGATTCGGATGCTATCTACCAGCCAGGCACATATGGAAACAGGTGATTTTGTGACCACCAGTATTGAGTGTCAAAAAAGACCCCAAAGCTATGGACCATTTTAATGGCAGGAGGGCAGATGCTTTAATAGTGGAGGGATGTTATAGAGGATGCAAGTTTGTTAAAGTACTTCCCTCCTCCTAAGGCCCATCTGATTTGGTTAGGCCATGGGAAAGTTGAAAAGTCACTGTTCCTGTAAAGGAGATGTACAGCTGAGGGTTGTCCATGTATTGCTGGCACTTCAGTTCCTGTTTTCTCACCAGTTCTACCAATGGCTTCCTGTGAAAGCTGAATGCTCTGCGGAAGAGGATTGAGCCTTATGGTACTCCATCAGTGAGGACTTTGAAAATGGAGAGCAGCTTCACACAACAATGCCCTAGATTTGGTCTGGGAGGAAGGATCTAACCCATGCCAGGGCATTTCTGTTTACATCTGTAGGGAACTTTTCACCTCTTAAGGGTTAGCAATATGCCTGTGGGAGACTATGTGCTTACAGATATACATGCCAGATTGGAAGTGTCAGATCGTACAAGGGTTAAGTATCTATTTTTACTACAGGATGCCTTAAGAGGGTGACCAGATGTCCCGATTTTATAGGGACAGTCCCGATATTTGGGTTTTTTTCTTACATAGGTTCCTATTAGCCCCCACCCCCTGTCCCGATTTTTCACACTTGCTATCTGGTCACCCTATGCCTTAATCATTTTAGTTTTTCTACTGTTTGGGAATAATTTTTAAATTAATCTTTGTGATGCTGTTGGGAAAACTGAAGTTAATTCACACACCAAGAACATCCTTCATCACTTCTTGCTTCTTGTCAGAAAAACAATTCTCCTTCTCTGGAAGCATATGTCAGACATTTCCCTGCTGGCCTAGCTTTCCATTGCCTTGGAACATCAAAATGCTGAACTTGCAGCCTGTAGACAGAAGTTTCTTCCCAGAAAACATGAAAGTCATCTTGAAGTATTTTTAAAAAAAATTCTTCACTTGTAATATAATATGTACCTTTCTCCTTTCCTTTCCTTTCTTGATATAATCGTCTCTAAAAAGATTTGGATACACTTTCTTGGCATCAGATTTGCAGCTGTGATGTGTTCATGGTTCAGCTGGGCCACTTCAGCAAAAAAAAAAAAAAAAAAAAAAATGCAAATATGCTTGTGAAAAAACCCTACTGGTTCTTTTCTCTTTGGCATTATGTTTGTGTATTTGTGCAAGTTCAGGTGAATGTTCGCCAGAAAGTCTGGAAGCAAATGCTTCTGAAAAATATTGCAAATAAATACTTCCAAAAATATTAATATAAAAAGTTCTCTCAAGGTCATTTTTGCAAAGCACTTTTTATATTGTTGGCTTAATAGATCCATCCAAACAGTGCTGAATGTTTGCAAATAATTTGAGAATAGGAATAAGAAAAGACTCAAGGAATAGAAACTATCTGATGTGATTTAGGTGGCCAATCGTACTGTGCAGCATGACAACTAATGAATACTCATTCAAGTTTGTGAATAAACCCTTTGATGAGATTTGGTCATACAAACCATTTTGTTGAGCAATAGCAGAAAAAAAAAGTGATTAATAAGAACAAGTCCGAGACAGGGAGCCCTCGTAAGTGGCACAGGAAGTAAGGAGTGGTGTTAGTGTTGGAGTGAGAGCAAGTAGGAAATTCTAGAATAAAATCATAAGTGAGACAATTTTTGATAAAGTTTGTGATTCTGTCAAAGCTTCCTAGGCCTGATTTTCCACTACACTACACAGTTTTATGATGTTGTAAATTCCATTGAAGCAGATTAAAATAGATGTAATATATAATTTCTCCCAAATGTTCCAATATGAAACAGCTGCAGCCCTAGTTATGATGTCTTGCAAATTCTCAAGACATGTTGCACATCCCACTCAAAACAAGGGATTGTGAGGTGGCATCTTATTATATCTTCTGACATAAAATCACTCAGAAGTTTTAATAAATAAATAAATAAATATTATAATACCTACGTTTTATATAGCACTAGCCATTAGTAGATCTCAAAATGCCTTACAAAACAGGTCAATATCATTATCCTCAATTTACAGATAGAAAAACTGAGGAATAGGGTAGTGAAGCGACTTGCTGTAGCTCATGAGGCAAGTTAGTAGCAAAGCCGGGACTAGAACTAAGGTCTCCAAGTCTAGAGCATAAGCCACTAACCCACACAGCTCTGAACTGAAACTAGCCTACCTGGGATGTGGTCTTGTATATCTCTCAGCTACCATTAGGTATACAAATTATCTTCTACAACTACAAGCTTGTCCAAAAGGAAAGAGGAAGAGGCCGTGGCACTTTCCAGCATGGCAGAGGGCTGTTTAACTTCAAAAAATCACACTGGCAAGGTTTATATAGAAACTTAGCTTGCAGAATCATTGCATTGAGAATGTTTATCCTCTCCACATATTTCTGTTTACTGTATTTAGCTGGCATCCCATCCAGGCTCCTTAGACATCAGCTTGACTCCTTAGTATCATAGAACCACCCATGACTCCAAGATCACTTGATGCACTGTAATGGCATCTCTTGAACTGGAGAAAGGAAGGCAAAACTGACAGCTTCTGACTTTAGTCTCTATTAATGGGCAGTGATACAGCAGGCTGGCTCATAATGGAGCTAGAGTCAAAATATTTTCATTTGCTAAGGATAATTTTGTTGGCTTTTGGAACATATCCCTTCTCAGCTAAAAGTAAGGAGCTTCAGTGATAAGGTAACAGAACATTCACCTCTGGGTTGTTGGTTCAAATTCAGCCTAGTTTAGCAGTGGGCTAATTGGTGTTTAGTAAGCTATGTGAAATGAGTTAGGTAGATCAGTGCTGTGCCCAGTGGGCAGGTGTCCACATCACAAATAACTGCCACCACAACTGGCACCCTTGTTGGCAATCTCAGCAGATGGCCAAATAGGCATCGAAAAGGAACTGCACTTCTCATCTGTAGCATTGTTCCCAGGGAAGTTTATGCTGTGGCTACTTGTGCTGTAGCAATCTTGTGGATAACTAGAATAGTTTAGTTCTAGTACTAGATCCATCAGTCTGGCCTCTTTCTTCTACCTAGATACATCATGATACTGTCTGAGTATCTCCCCATTAGTTTTGAATAGAGCCTCATAACTACTGTGCGAAGTAGACAAATGTTGTACCCATTTGACTGATGGAGAAACAAAGATTAGGTGTGAGGATTTTCGAAAGCACTCAGAGTTGGCCTATTTCTGCTCACATTAAAGTCAATGATAAAACTCCCATTGACTTCAATGGGAATGGAGTTAAACCAACACTCAGCACTTGAGGACATCCCATCTTAAGACCATACACAGGGTCACAGAGGAAGTCAGTGGCAGAGCTAGGAAGTGACCATTTCCTTAACCACAAGACCATCTGTCCCCTCTTCTAGATAATGAAATTCTCACATTTTTACCCCCAAAAGCAGCTGGAAGTGCTTCATTTACCTCAGTCATTTGACCATTTGCCCATTTCCCAGACAAGTTTTCCAATCTTCAACTTTTTCATTTAGTAAACTTAGTTGTCACAAGGAGCTTTTGTGGGGGAAGGACGGAACAGTTGAATGAAGTTCAATTTTAGTACATTCCATTTTCAATCCTTACTTTTGCCTGGCCCCTGCCTCCCCACCTTCTATAATGTGGACCATTAGTACCCTTAATCCTTTAACTCTCCTTTGAAACAGAGTTGCTTTACAATCTAGACTGTGCAAAGTTCTCTTCAAATCTGGTTTGTAAATATTCTTGGGGCACTTAGAGGGCAAATGGCTCTATATCTGGAAATACATTACAAAACAGTCTAGTTCCTGTAGCTTAATAGAAATTTAGGTCAATGTCCTATAAAGAATTTATTTGTTACTGTCATGTTGATAAATTCTTTTCACCACACTGGACCTAATCCTGTGTGAGGTGCTAAACCACTCCCCAACTCCCTCTGACTTTTCTTGCCTGGGAATCTAAGTGCTCTGCACCTCACAGGATTGGGTCCTGTTAGAGTGGATGTAAAACAAAAGGATCCTTCATGCATATGTATTGGACGTATCAATTGGAGTAAAAGCTGTGGTCGGATGTGACCTTGCTTATGTAGAATATTTCAGGTAGTGTGTTGAATAATGAATGGTTTAATCATTCATTGATAGCAGCCAAGAGTGTAATTGCTTGGTTCCGGAAAAGAGCGAGGATCCTATTTCAGAAGAGTGGTTCTAGAAAGTGTAGATAATTGGCTCTAGGGAGAAATTTGAAGATGAATAATAATTAATGCAGGTTCTCTTAAAAAAATAAAAAGCTTATCCCAATGATTGCATGATTCTGTCTGTCTTTTTGCATTTTTACCTCACACATATTGAAATCTTTTTTAAGAACATGTTGTTGGGCTGTCACTCAAAGTCAAGCATACAGGGCTCTGGACATTTTGCAAAATAAAAGTAATTCAGTATCAGTAATCCTTCCACTTAACATAAGCCACTTGGGCCCTTATGTGTATCGGCTTATTAAATTCAAAGGCATCTATTGTCCTCACTAATTAGTCCAACTTGGTGTGAGCTAGATGAACCTGCAAAGACAATTAACCTCTTCTGAAGGGTTCTCTTGCAAATTTCAAATATATCTTATAAAAATAAACATAGGATTAATATCTTTTCCCACTTTTTCTACCATACTAATAACACAATTTACATGGGACAGTTTTCAATTGACATAGCAGTTTACCCTACCCTGCTGCACTCACTCCTATCATTATATTTTACCAGTGCTCACATTTGGGTTGTACTGGGAGTTTGGGCCACTTTGAAAAAAGTGTACATGTGATAATAGTGAGTGATGAGAGACACCATAGCTCCTGTCAGGCTAGTGGCCGGTTGAGAGGGCACCAGACGGGGCTTATGAAGACTTGGGATCTATTCCTGCTGTTGACCTGCTGTGTGGTCTTGGATAAGTCTCTTTATCTTGGCTTCCACTCACAAAGTTGTCTGTCTTCTCTGTTTAAACAATAAGTTCTTAGGAGAAGGGACTTTCCTTATCATGTGTTTCTACAGTGCCTCGCACAGTGGGGCCCAAGTCTTGGTTG
Organism: Natator depressus; assembly: GCF_965152275.1. Lineage (NCBI taxonomy): Eukaryota > Metazoa > Chordata > Testudines > Cheloniidae > Natator > Natator depressus. The sequence continues at coordinate 71,235,511 of NC_134236.1, forward strand.
GGGCCTACAGACACTACAGTAGTTCAATAATGATTAATAAGAACATAAGAAAGGCCATACTGGGTCATACCAAAGGTCCATCTAGACCAGTATCCTGTCTTCTGACAGTGGCCAATGCCAGGTGCCTCAGAGGGAAAGAACAGAATAGGTAACCATCAAGTGATTCGTCCCCTGTCTTCCATTCCCAGCTTCTGGCAAACAGAGGCTAGGGACACCATCCCTGTCCATCCTGGCTAATAGCCATTGATGGACCAATCCTCCATAAATGTATCTAGTTCTTTTTTTAACCCTATTATAGTCTTGACCTTCACAACATCCTCTGACAAGGAGTTCCACAGGTTGACTATGTGTTATGTGAAAAAAATCTTCCTTTTGTTTGTTTTAAGTCTGCTGCCTATTAATTTCATTTGGTGACCCCTAGTTTTTGTGCTACGAGAAGGAGTAAATAACACTTCCTTATTTACTTTCTCTACGTCCAGTCATAGGTCTTCAGAAGGCAGCAGGTGCATGTCTTATCTTAGTAGCTGTCAACTCTGTAGTTTCCTTGGGTGTTTATGAATTTACCAGAGCTGATTGAAAAATTGGGAAAGATTTTTGCATAGTCCTTCCCCTTCCCCAGAAAATTTCTGAATTTGAATTTTTTTCCCAGTTCTAAAGCATATTTTCTGTTATAGTTATTATTTGTTACACAATACACACTACTGCGAGTTATTCTTTATTATTTTGCTATAAAATTCCTATAAAGAAAAAACATTTTTAATTGCTTGACTTATTCTCCATTCTTAGGTGTTTTGATTAATGAGTCTTATTTCAAAATGAGTGATGTTTAATTAAATATAACCTCCCTGGTCGCTGCTAGGACAATGACAGTATGAAGAGAGATTACACTAATGCCTTATGGCCACAAACTGGGATACTATGGAGACATTAATTCTTTCCGTATTTAGGGAGATGCAGTGTCTAGTGAGAAAGAGTGCAATGTGTGCAATATACAAATCAGTATAACTGTGAAAGAAATATAAGACAGTACAGCATACAGGAAATTGAATAGGCAACTTGATTCTGCTCTCCAGGTAGAGGGATTTCTTTGTATATGAGATCAAAGGGACAGATTCTGACACCTTTATTCATGCTGAAAAGGCAGTGTCCTACTCTGAGTAGTTCCCTTTTCTTCACTGGAACTGTTTGCAGAGCATGGTGGCTAAAATGATTAGAATGTTTTGTGGAGTGCAGGGGGCTAGTTTCTCCATTGCTTTGCGTCTTGTGTAGTGAATTATATTTTTTCCTGACCCCCATTCAAATGGCATCCAATTGCTAAGCTCCCTAACTGAGGTGGTGGGATGGACCTCTGGGTCCTTGTGTTTTATGGGGTTAGTTTAGTGGTCTTTAATGTTGTTGTGATGTCCCTTCATTGCAGAAGTTCCTCCACTTTGCCCCTGTTACCCATCTAACAGTCTGGTTCCACAACCTGTGTTTTACTGTGATGGAGAGTGCTTGAGAGTATTCTCCAAGAAGTCATCTTCAAGGGGAGCTACTGCAGTTAAGAAGGTGCCTATTCACCATTTGTATAGATTAGCTTTTTCTCATGCCCCATGTCTTATCTGCCATTCCCTCATTCACCTGCTGTGACAGTTGTATTTGGCTCTCATATTTGGCTGAAAATTGCCTACTGCTAAATTGTGGGCCGCTAGATTTCCAGTGGTTATTAGCATCATTCATTAGCATATCCTAATATATCAAATTGGGGCATATCCTGACAGCCAGGATATTTGTTTGGGTGTTTTTAAACATTCCACTGAGTATGGAACACTCAGGTCTCTGTTCTCCACTGCTATTCCTCTTGGGTGACCAAGACTGTGTCTGTGCCCTGTATTCAGGTCATTCATTGGCCAGCCCAACCCATATCAAAGGGTAACAAAGGCAGCACAGCGGATTTACTTTGCTTACTATGCCTTTACCTAATCCTGCCTGCCTCTCTACTATCGGATCAGGAGGGTTGACAATGCCGTCCCTCACTGCTCCTGATAGCCTCAGATATTGGGAGGGTGGCTTTTTTGACTATGAATGCAGGATATACTTTGGGAATATAGCAGATATTCAGTTTCTCTGGCTCTGCAGGGCTGCTATTTAGAATAGTTTGCATGTAGCTGCTGGGAAAGCAGGCCTCAGGCTATGTCTACACTACGGGTTATGGCAGTATAATTTATGTCGCTCAGGGGTGTGCATAAGCCCTCCCACCACCAGTGACATAAGTTACACCGACCTAAGCACCAGTATGAACAGTGCTACATTTGTGGGAGAGCTTCTCCTGCTGACATAGCTACCGCCGCTCATTGGGGGTGGATTAAGTCGCCGCTGTAAACTCTCTGTTTGTACCAATCGGTGCATGGAAGAATGTGTAATGTAGACTTTTCTTTTTCCTCTGCCTCATACTGCAGTCCGGGTCTGGACACAGAATTCAATCCCCATCGCTAGCTCCTCAGTGAAACACAGATAGGCGAGGTTTTGGAAAGTACAAAGAAGTGTAGTGATTTATTTGTGCATCTAGAGTCTGTGAGCAATATCAGCATTCCGTCCTGGCTGCTGCCTAGCGACAGGTGCTGGGAAAGGGAATGATGTGCTGGCACTGGGGGAGAGGAGACAGTCACATTTAGCCTCTCAAAATTTGTTGATTGTTGCTCAAATCTTGGCTCAATCATATTAGAAGAGATAAACAATTTTTTCCTATGGCCAGACAGCTGAGTAGGTGAGCTGGCAAAGCCACACAAAGCCTCCGTGTCACAGTAAGTTGCTGCAGAGAGCCATTGTGGGTGTGGGGGACATGCTTTTGACTGATCCAGCAAACATTGATAACTACTCCCATGTGCTGTTTTAGGAATTTTGTGAGCTTTCAGCAGGGTTGTATAGGGATGTCCTCTAAGGCTGTTGGCATACTCACCCTTTCGTGTAACAAGAGAATGTATCCATCCAAACTTTTCCCATTAAGTAAGCAGTTACATATTTAACTAAATAGCCCTTACCATACATGGACAGGCTGCTGGTCCCAACACACTCCAGTGAATGTCCCGTTATTGTGTAAATGACAAAGGATGATTCATGACATTTAGAGACGGTTTTATTTGTTTTTTATCCATCTAGGTTATAGTGAAAAGAAACTGCCCCTTATCTCCTCCCTATTCCTCTTTCACAACATCACTGTAGAAACTGTCAAAAGCATCTCCTATATCTATGCTAAAATACAGATGCAAAAGTAGTCCCCCATACTCTGGTTTTCATATAGGTCAGGTCTTTGTGCTGTTCCATTAACTTACACGCCTCTCAGATGTTTCTTTTACATGAGTGTCTTGAGTGACCTTAGATATTGGTCCTCACCAATATTTGCAGCACCCCCCAATTTAGCATCAGCTCTGAATTTTATTAACATGTTGTTTGTCTTCTTCCATATCATTAATGAAGATGTTAAATAGGATTGATGTTTTGTCCAATCTATAACTTTGGATTCAGAATGAACAGGTTCCTCTTTGTACTTTTTTTATTAGAGATTACTTAAAAGACAGCATCAGAAATGGATGTTTAACAAAAACAAGAGAAGAAAAATGTGTAGGGTAAGAGCAACTGTGCATTTGTTATTGGTTAAAAAGTATAAATAAATAGGGAAAACAGAGGGTTTTCCTTTTTGCATTTCTGTGAGCACAAAACCAAGACAAAAACAGATACGCAACTGTGCATAACAGGACAATTATTCTACCAAAGGGTTCTGTGAAAGAGTGTGTGAAGTTACCAGATCCTGGAGATGGATAAGACAGCATTGTTATACATGGTCGCTTAGTTGTATTATTATTTTTTTTACAATATATGCATGTGAATAAGAAAAATGTCCTTCCCTGCTGTCATGGATTTCTGGCTGTGGCACTACTGTGATTTTCAAAAGTACTTCCCAATAATATGTGGAATTATACCTTAGAATTCTTCTTTTTTTCTTATGAAAGAAAAAGTTGATAACCGATGTAGATTATTTAAAACAACACAGGCTAGTACAATAGTGAATCTATCCATATACCTTCCTTTCCACCTGTTTATAATCTGGGTACTTATCTTGTCCCCATCAAGTGTTATAACAAATGTGGCCAGCCATTTCACATGAGCACTTACCACACACTTACTTCTCAGTTGGTGTAAATCAGCATAGTTCAGTAGAACTAACAATTGAAGATCTGGCCCTATTTTTAATATAATGTTACCCACCAATTTGACATCAGTGTATGTTATGGAAATTTCTTGATTGTCAAGCTTTGTTAATATAGGAATCTAAGACGACCCAAAGTGCTCATAGTTGACCTTACTCTCTTTCCATTGAAATCAATGGGAACTTTACCAGTGACTTCATTGAAAGCAAAGTTAGATCAATGCTGCTGAGTGCTTTTGAAAATCCCTCCCTGTTTTTTTTTCTATCTACAGCACATGTTTAAATTATATGTATTGATCCTTTCATGCATGTAATGCTTCACAAAGACACTGAAAAGGAGTATCAACCAGAAAAAGACCACACCCAACCCATATGCTTATTTAGGGCTAGATTCTGCCTATGCCTTAGACAGTTGTGCAGCCATAGAGTGAGGGAACAAGAAGCACCTTCTTTCTTTGTGTAGCCTGCAGAATTGTTCAAGAGCACAAAAACTGCTCCCTTGGGAAAGGAGAGTGCTAGGATGTAGGCAGAACTATGGCTCTACCACTTAGAATCATATCAATTAAACATGAAAAAGCCCAGTTAGGTAATTTAACTCATCTCCCTCCCTGTGCAAGATTGTTCCTTATAATACCTTTCCTAGGGTTTTTTTTAGTTTAGAGTGGACAAAATAGAATTATAGCTGTTGTACATTAGCAGAATCTCTTTTGTTAATCTCTGAGAAACTACTCCCTGTAAGCAGATTGTCCATATCGTTTTATCTCCTAGTATTTTGTGTGTGCTTGCATAAAAGACAACAATGAGGATGAGACGAAAAGAATGACAATTTAACTAGAATTATAGATTCTGGTGAGAAGCCCCATTCCTTGTTATAACAACTAACCTGTGATCCTTGAAATTCTGCTTTTTGTTCCATTTCTGGTGTGACGCTTGATTGTAACCCTCTCTCTCCCCTAGGGGTAATCTGTGAGAACCCCCATCTAACTGAAACCTGATGAACCTGAAAGTTCAAGATAGGTTGATCAGTGTCAGCTGTTCTTTTCTCTTTTAACAGCAGAACTGGTTCCTGTAAGAAACTTCCTGTGTCATGAGCTTCTTCAATGATTCCAGAGCAATGCCATTTAACAGGGCCTCACTCATGTTCCTTTTCTTACCCTATAGGTCCCACTGACCTCACTTAAGTCACTTAGACATTTTTCCCATCCACTAAGTAGTCCTCAACATTTTGACAGCTATAGCATTTTTATCTTGAATATCCCCCTTGAATCCTGTCCCTACTCAGAGATACTGGAATAATTATTATAGTGGAGGTTCTGAGAGCCATTGAAACAAACTATAAACCATGTATATAATAAAAGGAGTACTAGTGGCACCTTAGAGACTAACCAATTTATTTGAGCATGAGCTTTCGTGAGCTACAGCTCACTTCATCGGATGCATTCAGTGGAAAATACAGTGAGGAGATTTATATACACACAGAACATGAAAAAATGGGTGTTAGTTATCATACACATTGTAAGGAGAGTGATCACTTAAGATGAGCTATTACCAGCAGGAGAGCGGGGGAGGAGGGGAGGGAAGAAAAACTTTTGTAGTGATAATCAAGGTGGGTCATTTCCAGCAGTTAACAGGAATGTCTGAGGAACAGTGGGAGAGGGGGGGGAGGAGGGAAAATAAACATAGAGAAATAGTTTTACTTTGTGTAATGACACATCCCCTCCCAGTCTCTATTCAAGCCTAAGTTAATTGTATCCAGTTTGCAAATTAATTCCAATTCAGCAGTCTCTCGTTGGAGTCTGTTTTTGAAGTCTTTTTGTTCTAATACTGCGACCTTTAGGTCTGTAATCGAGTGACCAGAGAGATTGAAGTGTTCTCCGACTGGTTTATGAACGTTATAATTCTTGAAATTGATTTGTGTCCATTTATTCTTTTACGTAGAGACTGTCCAGTTTGACCAATGTACATGGCAGAGGGGCATTGCTGGCACATGATGGCATATATCACACTGGTAGATGTGCAGGTGAACGAGCCTCTGATAGTGTGGCTGATGTGATTAGGCCCTATGATGGTGTCCCCTGAATAGATATGTGGACACAGTTGGCAACAGGCTTTGTTGTAAGGATAGGTTCCTGGGTTAGTGGTTCTGTTGTGTGGTATATGGTTGCTGGTGAGTATTGGCTTCAGGTTGGGGGGCTGTCTGTAAGCAAGGACTGGCCTGTCTCCCAAGATCTGTGAGAGTGATGGGTCGTCCTTCAGGATAGGTTGTAGATCCTTGATGATGCGTTGGAGAGGTTTTAGTTGGGGGCTGAAGGTGATGGCTAGTGGCGTTCTGTTATTATCTTTGTTGGGCCTGTCCTGTAGTAGGTGACTTCTGGGTACTCTTCTGGCTCTGTCAATTTGTTTCTTCACTTCAGCAACCACACACCATAATAGCTCATCTTAAGTGATCACTCTCCTTACAGTGTGTATGATAACACCCATTTTTTCATGTTCTGTGTGTATATAAATCTCCTCACTGTATTTTCCACTGAATGCATCTGATGAAGTGAGCTGTAGCTCACGAAAGCTTAGGCTCAAATAAATTGGTTAGTCTCTAAGGTGCCACTAGTACTCCTTTTCTTTTTGCGAATACAGACTAACACGGCTGCTACTCCGAAACATGTATATAATGGAAACCACTTCAAACCAGGGGATGTGGCAGAACCCCTAACATCCGTGGTTCCAGCACCTATGTCTCCCTTCCTTCCGCAGTAATGCCTTGATATGAAAATGCTGCTGATATGACAATGCATTGCCGATTAGACAAGTCACTGTCTTCACTGAAGGTCTCTCAGTTGCCCAGTTACAATAAATTTTCATCTGTAAATGGGATTTCTCTGTCTAGAGTCCCATTTACAGGGGAAATTAGCACTCTTTGCTGCTACTTAATACTTTTTGGCAACAGAATAAGATGATCATATCTTCTGTTTTATTTTCAGTGGATTATTTTTATTTTTTCATTTTTTGGCTGGTATGGTTTTCATTTTGCTGAAGCTTGTTACTGAGGGGCTGCCTTCTGTGTGCTGGCCACCAAGAAAGTTTTGCAAAACTGCTCTGCTTCCCTCTTCAAAGTCTTCAAAGTAGAAGTAGAGGTTGTTTATTTATTTAGATTTATACAGAACCTTACTAAGTTTTTGTTTTTTTGAGAAAGAGAGAGAGAGAGACCCCCACAGGGAACATTTGATATTTAGGACAAGAATCAGGAAAGCAATGACAAGCTGATATTTTAAATTGCTGTTCCTGTTAATCTATTGCTACTTTTCATGCTTACTGCATGTGGCAGCAAGGAATATGGCATGGCGGGTTAATAGGAATAGTGAGGCTTCTGAGTTGCTTGCTATTTATCATCACAACTGTTGGTCTAAATTAGAATATGGAGCATGCTGGATCAAAGCATGCAAACGTATCTTGGGATCACTTATCACTTCATTAAGATTTGCTATTCATCTTTTCTCTATTTTCAAATTTCAGCAAACCGATCTTTGTGATAAAATTTAAAGGCTTGATCCTGAGTCCAGTGAAGTCAAGGGCAAAGCTCCCATTTACTTCAATGGAGCAGGATCAGGCATTAAGTGAGATGTGCCAAAGCCAGAACATTTTATCCAAAGTTACCCTCCTGTGGTTAGAAGTTGATAGATGTTTGGCTGTGTGTGCGCGTTTCCTCTGTGTGCTGCCCCAGCCCTGTGCAGACATCTGGCATGGAAGACCTTGAGTGAACCACCCAACAACTACAAGAGCTGTTAAGGGACAAAGGCACCCAGCTAAGTTTATTGTCGACCAGGCACGGTACTATAGTATCCTGCAGACTCTACTGGACCACTAATATATGTATGCCCATAACAATGGACCAGCTCAGTGAATGGCAGGACTTTCCATTCCTCCCTAGGCTAGACAAAGATACTCCCTCTGAGATACATCTTTATACCCTGATACAAACAAGTGGCCAGTTATTACCTATTACCTTGTACATATTGGTTCAATTAAAACATTTCTATTATGTACTGTTATTCTGACCTTATCTTTTAGGAGGGGTCAGTGTGTTCCTCTTATTCTTGGGGAATGTTTTTGTACCATTTTTGATTTTGTGATGTTTTGGGACCACTTGATATGGGGATGTGTTTACGTGAGTACTCTCTGACTAGCACTTCTTAGGAATGTGTATTTTTGCAATATCAGCCCTGTTCTTGCCAGATTTTGTGAGCAGGTCTTGCCTCATAGCAGGCCTCTGATACAAGGGCTTATGTCTTAGGCACTCTTCCCACTACATTCCCCTGCTTTTTTTCTTTTTATAGGGATGATGTTTATCCATCATCCTGGAAAAGCATAATGAATGGACTGAAGATGGCCCATTGGGCTAAACACTATTATGTGGCTGCTAGAGGTGTTCGAGAATTCTTTTGATTAAACTTTTTTTTCTTGGAAAATGTTGATTTGTCAAATCTGAAACTTTTTGCAAGAAACAGTCTGGTTTTGACCACTTGTTTAACTCAAAAACATTACGTTAAAAAGTTTCAAAATTGTCAGTGTTTTCTTTAAATATTTTTTCCAAAGAAAAAATTCTGGTTTTCCCATTTGAAATGACTTTGTTTTGAAATTTAAAATAATTATATTTTTTTAAACAGTCAAAAAGAAATGTTTCAAAAACTTTTTCAGATCTTCAGGTCATAAAAAGTTGAGATTTTGACTTTTTGTCCTATTTGAGACAACAAAATTTTGTGATATCTTGAAAAGTTTCACAAGTTGGGAAAATCATTGCCCACCCATCTTAGAAACACGTTTTTATTGCTTGTGTATATGTTAATTTATATTGTGCTGACCCCCGCAGCTTTCAAAGTGAAGCATTTAGCTTAGAATGTGTCATTCACCAAACAGAATGATGAAGTCAGTAATAGAGTAGATAAAACACTTGCACAGAGCCACTTGGTTTACAATAGTTTACCTGTTTTTGAGGCCGAATGCAATAATGTCATCCTTATTTATCAGAATGTTTGGGACAAAATGAAAGATTTAATAATTACTCTGACCACCATGCTTAATTTAAATAGATTGTATACATTTTGTGCTAAATAAAATAGATAAAACTAATATAAGTTAGTTGCAATTCTCTCTGTAGATTCCTCTAGAACAGGGATCGGCAACCTTTGGCACGTGGACCGTCAGGGAAATCCACTGGTAGGCCAGGTCAGTTTGTTTACCTGCAGTGTCCGCAGGTTCGGCCGATCGCAGCTCCCACTGGCCGCAGTTCATCGTTCCAGGCCAATGGGGGCTGCGGGAAGCAGCGCGGGCCAAGCGATGTCCTGGCCGCCGCTTCCTACAGCCCCCATTGGCCTGGAACAGCGAACCGCAGCCAGTGGGAACTGCGATCGGCCGAACCTACAGATGCTGCAGGTAAAGAAACTGTCCCGGCCCGCCCGGGGATTTCCCTGACGGGCCGCATGCCAAAGATTGCGAATCCCTGCTCTAGAAGTTGGAATCTCCACCTCATTACCAAGCATTAATGAATTCATGACACACAAGGTTCAGTTAAGGGAAACAGTGAAGAAATAACTGCACAAACTAAAACACTGATGAAATAATCTTCTGAAGAAAAAGGTTACATGATTCACCATATCACTAAAGTGACAGGAATAATTAGTTATGTGGATCATAGCTCCTGCTGAGAAATATCAGAATATCAAGCACATGCACACACATCTCTGCAGTGAGCAGGATTGGGAGATTTCCCAGCACCTGCTTAAATAGCAGGGTGACAAAATGCTTTGAAATATCCAGAACAGGTAAATTAGAAGAGACTATATGCAAAACAATGTGGGAACATGTGTAAAATTTTGAAGGCAAATATATTCTCTTTCTTCTTTCCCCACCCACTGAACTATTAGACCAGTGTGAAGGTGGGAATGATGCCACCCTACATTTCAGAGGCTAGGTGGGTGAGGGAACATCTTGCACAGAAATCAAAAGTTTATCTCTCTCATCAACAGAAGTTGGTCCAGTAAAAGATATCAACTCACCCACCTTGTCTCACTAATATCCTGACACGAACATGGCTACAATAACACTGCGTACCCTACATTTCAGTCATGCTCAGTGTATAATATGCACTAGAATCATTAGGAGTATGGTCTTCTATTTTATAGGCGTTTGCAGTGCAATTGGCCCCATTAAGGCTTCATTAGTCTCACGTGGTTTCAACAGTCTGTTTAAAATATTTCCTTTCAATTTCCTCTCACAAATATCTGACATTGTTACACACCAGATCCAAAAGGAAGATAGCATATCCAGCCAAACACAAAAGAAATCCCAGCTCAAGTTTAGGAGAAACGGTTGATTTTAACTAAACGTCTCATCAAGGATGCTCTTACATTTCACAGAAAACAATCAGCTTTCCTTTGTAAGCAAGTGAGAAAGTAAATGGATCCCATTTTTACAATAGCCATATAATCATTGCAGCAGAAAGTAGCCATTTCATTAGCATACATGAGCCTTTTGAAAGACCAGTAAATGGCTCATTATCAAGTTATGTAGCACTTATGTGGGTTTGCATGAGACTGTACTCATCACAAGTGTAGAAAAATGCTTCAAACATTAGCAGAGGCTATACTTTTCTTATTCATTAAATTCCTCTTCACCTATGCTCGAATGGTGAGCCCTCATCCGGTACCCTTTGATGTGTGCATAGACCAGAAAGATGATCTGCCAAATAAGATTTAATTTTAATCCCTTTTCTTCCAGGCTCCATTCATGGCATAGGAAATAGAGAATAGAAAACATCTGTTCAGAGGGTGGTGGAAGGGTTGCTTAAGAGTTATAAAGTATGCATTCACAGACCCTCAAGTGGCTAAACAATATTTGCATATATTTCTTTTGTAACTGATCAAACAAGAGGTGTGTGCTTGTGGGAGGTGTGGTGGAGGGTGTTGTGAAATATTTTAGAATAAGGCAACCTTAGTATGTACTTACTTTATTTTGCATACAGGATTGCAATCCAGCTACTTTACTTCAGCTAAAAGATAATGAAGGTTGGCTACAGAATGCGTACACCGTAGTAGTCATATTTTTAACTGGTAATTTTCCCACCAAGTGTTTGTTTTCATAATAGCCCATGATGAACTGTGGAACAATGAGGAAAGGTCAATAGAAAAGAAAGTTCACGATGAAGCAGAGAATTAATCAGGTTTATCAAGACTCTATGCAGTATATTTCCCTCGTGTTGTATATATTATATTTCCCTCGTGTTGCTGCTTCTTCCTTTCTGATTTGGAATAACAGAGTGTGGCAACATTTTGTATTTAAAAGAAAATACACAAAGAACCCAGAATTTATGATACATTCATATTGCATTCCGATGAAGTGAGCTGTAGCTCACGAAAGCTTATGCTCAAATAATATTTGTTAGTCTCTAAGGTGCCACAAGTACTCCTTTTGTTTTTTGATTCATATTCTTGAATTTGATGCACCTTGCAGGGGAAATTCACCCCTTCATTTCCACATAAGCTATATTCTCATAGCTCTGTATCACTTATTTTATACTGTGGTCACCATCAGAAAGTTACCTTTTTCCTACAGCTAGCACTCTATGGCATTGGAGAGACCACAATATTCCTCTGTACTTAAAATGTGGGAAATTAGCAGCTCAGATACCACTGAGTGGTTTCTTTGGGTAAATGGTAGTGACTACTCTAGCCTGATTTACTTCTAGAGCTCCTTGTAGCTCTTTCCTTCTAATTTACATTCAGCTCTTGTACACACTTTGTTTAGAAGCACTACATAATTTAGTGTAGGAAAGAAGACACCATACTGGGTTTATATCTGTTAAAGGTCTCGCTGGTGGGTGGCATTTTTTACAGGAGAAAAGAAAGAGTAGGGCAGATAAGATGGGTAGATAGAGAAGATAAGATGGGTAGATAGTCATGTACTTTCAGCCATTCATTTAATCTCTCTCATCATAAATATGTTCTTTTCCTCACGACATCTGGAAACTGGCATTACCATTTGATGGCAAGTGAGTCGACGTCTCTAAAAATATAACACTTTTACAAATTGTTCAGCAATGACTGCGTGCAGCCATCAGGCAAAGGCAATGACGAGAATGACAGGATTTCAATATGGAATGTGCGAGTCTTAAAATAATCTGTGGATTGACTAGAAAGAAAGGCTTGATTAAATTTTCTTGATAGCCCCTGAGGCAAAAAAGGAACCAGAAGTCTGTATATCTATATTTATTACTGGAAGCCTCTGTTCATTTTCTCTGGCTACTGTAATAGAGGGGGGAATGTTGTCTCCCCTTGGGACCTGAAAGCCTCAGCCTGGAATATACTATCATTGTTCTGCTCTTCAGTGTGAATCTCTGTTTTTAAGGGAGAATGGGTAAAATGAGCTCAACCTTTGCCCAGCTGTAAAAATGAGACCTACAAACTATTTTTCTCTTCCTTTGCTGGGATTTGAACGGCTGAAATACTGCAAGAGAGGCAATTCTCATACTTCTGAAGTACTGACCCAGCAATCCCACGAGAGCCTCTGTTCATGAGAGGTTTCAGAGTAGCAGCCGTGTTAGTCTGTATCCGCTAAAAAGAAAAGGAGGACTTGTGGCACCTTAGAGACTAACAAATTTATTTGAGCATAAGCTTTCGTGAGGTACTGCTCAACTGAGTACATTCAGGTAAATGTCTACATTTTAGCATTCGCATCTAAATCAAAGCAAACTCGTTGAGGTTCACCCATCACTAATTCTCAGCACACCTCATGTAACAGGGTAGCACGTGCTGTGCTCTGTAATGTCTGATAGTCATGTGTATAGTGCATTTTGTTATTTCATTTCCACGTCCAAAGCCCAGCAACTTAATTCCAAAAATGGACAAAAAATGGAGCCTCAAATCTGAACCTATTTAAAATTTTGGCTGGTGACGGGATGATTGACTCTTCCTGGGGGTACCCAGGGCTGTGAGGCACCTCCCTATTGTCTGCCTTTAGCATGAGGAAGTGCCTGCCAGAGGTCAGTAATGCAATCTCACCTGTGACAACACAAGCACTCCCCTCTAGGCTTCACAGGCCCCACTCTCTCTTTACAGGTTAATGATAGGCACACACCAACCCTGGAGTCCTCAGAGTGTCCCCTGAAGTGCCCAGTCCCGGATCCACCGGACACGTACAGAATCCCGATGCTTTGCTCTCAAAGGAGCAGTACTCCCTAGATGACCAGTTATGCCATAGAGCACAGCTCCACCTAACACACACCACTTAGATACATTCATAGTAAAAATAAGAAATTGTTTAACAGAGAGCACAGATTCAAGTGGGTAGCAAGTAGAAGTACTTGAAACAAAGGCTTACATATAAATTAAAATTATAACATGCATTCTAGAACCTAGACTTACTTAACTAGAAACCCCCTTATCTAATAATATTTAGCTCACCCCAAAGTCTTTCCAGAATTTTTCAGCCAAACCTGGCTATTATCCTTTCTTCATGAGGGGGAAAAAACCTACACGCTGTAAACTTACTTCCTAGGTGAAAGATTTAGAGTCCCTGTACCTGTGGTCACAGCCCAGAAATCAATTTTTTTCACTTGTAAACAGGACTCCTTCTGGCTGGTTTACTTTCCCCTGTAAATTCCTTCCCATGAAGATTTTACAATCTTTTCATTAACATTGGGTTCAGAATGTAAATGGGTACCCATTGTGATTCATACAGTACTCAATTTACATATAGCCAGATAGATAGATAAACATCTCTTGCCTGAAAAAAACCCTTGTTTATCCCCTTCTGGTGAGCAGCCCCAATTCACAGACCCCAAGAACATAATTTTCAGTATATATCTAACATATTACCTATACATATATTTCACAATGATTAAGATGACCAGTGTGACACAGGCTTTCAGTAGAAACCTTGCATGACACCCTTTGGCCAACTAGTATGAAGATACCAGACTCAGGAGATCCCTCTACCCCTCATGCACCCTTATGTCCTCTGCCAGTTGGTACCAAGAGGTCACAGAGACAGGGAAGTGGAAAATGAGATGTGAATCCCTAGAGCTGAACCTGGTCCCATGCTTTCCAGACGCAGAGCTGGAGCAGAGTCTATTTCAGAGTTGCAGTGTGGATTAGGGTGACAACCTGAGATACAGAAAAACAGGCCATGGCCCCCCTCCCTCTATACTGACCCTCCTCTTCCTCTCTCAGGAGCCCTCATCCCCCAGCTTGAAGCCTCACTCGCCTCAAACACCCTCATGCAGGAAGCAGTGTGGATGAGGGGCTGGGGGAGGCTCAAAGCTTCTCTGCTGTTATCTTTCCCACCCCTCATTGTGCTGTCCAGCTGAGGAAGAAGGTGGATCTGGATCTGTCATACCCACAGGCAGCCAGCAGTACAACAGAGTTCAGAAAAAAACAAACAGCTCCCCCCCCCACCCAAAAAAGCAAAAAACAAAACAAACAAACAAAACCCCCAGCAGTGACATATCCTTTGTGAAAAAGAACATCCTAAAAGATAAAATAGCTACTTACAGAAATACATATTATAAGCCTGTTACAGTTAATGAAAAAGAGAAATAGAAAATATGTACAAAACCGAAATATTTCCTTAGAGCTACTCAATCCAGCCGCAACCTAATCTGGGTCCAGACCTGGATATTAAAAAGAAAACAGATTTTTCATCCTGCAAAAATGTAGAGATTTCATTTTTTTGGTTACAAATTTGGATGAAAAGACAACATTTTGAATTTTGTTAAATGAAATTCTGAATATGTTTGTTTCACTACAGTTGAAAAGTTTCATTTTGAATTTGACCATTCATAAAACTAACTAAATAAATAAAATGTAAATTTTGAAAAACAAAACAAAACAAAAAAACAACCAGGTGGGCTGAAGTGGAGCCACAAGCCTGAAAGCCCTGGCTGAGCTGGGAGCCTCAGAGCTCAAGAAGTGGCTTTCAGGCTCCTGGCTCCCCATCAGCCTTCCAGACAGGCTGTTAAGGATCCAGAGCTTCCTGGGCTTTCAGGCTAGCCAGCAGCCTATCCGGTAGGCTGCATTAGAGCTGGGGAGACCCTTGAAGCTGAGGACTGAAACTGACATAATTCTTATGTTTCACAGCTGCCCAGGACTGAGTAGCATTAGGGTCCAGAAACTGATCAGACTTGTTAATTTGACAAGAGTCTGGTCAGTTTCACTGTTGCTATTCAATTGTGGGCAGCAGTGAAACTAACAAGAATGAAGTTAATTTTAGAAAGCAGCTTTCAGGGCTTCCAGGTCCCCTGCTTCTTGGTCAGCCAGGAATCCAGGGAACATGTGTGGTAGTTCCATTCTGTGAAAAACTGAGGTTTTGACTTTTCATCCTTATTTGGGATGTTAGTTTTAGTCAATTTTAGAAAATTCTATTTTCTGTCCAGCTCTAACATCCACAAAAACCTTGATGAAATGGTGAGTGGAGACAACTCCAATCTTTCAGGAGCTTTATGGTGCTCATGTGTTGCTTCACAGAGTAACTACACAAACAGTGGTTCTTTCTATCTTTTTATATGAAGCTAGGCACTACTTCCCAATGTCCTTTACAAATTACATTTATAGAGAGCTCACTTTATCCACCACTGAAATGCAGTCACCTCTAAGAAGAAACACAGTGAAGAAGAAACACACTGTTTGGCATCAAAGAGCAAAACCACACAATAGAAGTGAGCAGTGCTTTATCTAATTGATAGTTCAGGGAAAAATGTAGAAGCAGATCATAGAATTATAGAATCATAGAATATCAGAGTTGGAAGGGACCTCAGGAGGTCATCTAGTCCAACCCCCTGCTCAAAGCAGGACCAATCCCTAACTAAATTATTCCAGCCAGGGCTTTGTCAAGCCTGACCTTAAAAACCTCTAAGGAAGGAGATTCCACCACGTCCCTAGGTAACACCTTCCAGCGCTTCACCACCCTCTAGTGAAAAAGTTTTTCCTAATATTCAACCTAAACCTCTCCCACTGCCACTTGAGACCATTATTCTTGTTCTGTCATCTGCCACCACTGAGAACAGTCTAGATCCATCCTCTTTGGAACCCTCTTTCAGGTAGTTGAAAGCAGCTATCAATTCCCCCCTTACTATTCTCTTTTGCAGTCTAAATAATCCCAGTTTGCTCAGCCTCTCCTCATCAGTCATGTGTTTCAGTCCCCTAATCATTTTTGTTGCCCTCCGCTGGATGTTTTCTAATTTTTTCACATACTTCTTGTAGTGTGGGGCCCAAAACTGGACACAGTACTCCAGATGAGGCCTCACAATGTCGAATAGAGGGGAACGATCACGTCCCTCGATCTGCTGGCAATGCCCCTACTTATACAGCCCAAAATGCCATTAGCCTTCCTGGCAACAAGGGCACACTGTTGACTCATATCCAGCTTCTTGTCCACTGTAACCCCTAGGTCCTTTTCTGCAGAACTGCTGCCTAGCCATTCAGTCCTTAGTCTGTAGCGGTGCATGGGATTCTTCCATCCTAAGTGCAGGACTCTGCACTTGTCCTTGCTGAACGTCATCAGATTTCTTTTGACCCAATCCTCTAATTTGTCTAGGTCCCTCTGTATCCTATCCCTACCCTCCAGCGTATCTACCACTCCTCCCAGTTTAGTGTCATCTGCAAACTTGCTGAGGGTGCAGTCCACGCCATCCTCCAGTTATTAATGAAGATATTGAACAAAACCGGCCCCAGGAGCGATCCTTGGGACACTCCACTTGATACCGGCTGCCAACCAGACATGGAGCCATTGATCACTACCCATTGAGCCCGACGATCTAGCCAGCTTTCTATCCACCTTATATTCCATTAATCCAGCCCATACTTCTTTAACTTGCTGGCAAGAATACTGTGGGAGACCATATCAAAAGCTTTGCTAAAGTCAAGGAATAACAAGTCCACAGAGCCAGTTATCTCGTCATAGAAGGCAATTAGATTAGTCAGGCATGACTTGCCCTTGGTGAATCTATGCTGACTGTTCCTGATCACTTTCCTCTCCTCTAAGTGCTTCAGAATTGATTCCTTGAGGACCTGCTCCATGATTTTTCCAGGGACTCAGGTGAGGCTGACTGGCTTGTAGTTCCCAGGATCCTCCTTCTTCTCTTTTTTAAAGATGGGCACTACATTAGCCTTTTTCCAATTGTCTAGGACCTCCCCAGATCGCCATGAGTTCTCAAAGATAATGGCCAATGGCTCTGCAATCACATCCGCCAACTCCTTTAGCACTCTCAGATGCAGCGCATCCGGCCCCATGGACTTGTGCTTGTTCATCTTTTCTAAGTAGTCCCGAACCACTTCTTTCTTCACAGAGGGCTGGTCACCTCCTCTCCATGCTGTGCTGCCCAGTGCAGCAGTCTGGGAGCTGACCTTGTTCGTGAAGACAGAGGCAAAAAAAGCATTGAGTACATTAGCTTTTTCCACATCATCTGTCACTAGGTTGCCTCCCTCATTCAGTAAGGGGCCCACACTTTCCTTGACTTTCTTCTTGTTGCTAACATACCTGAAGAAACCCTTCTCGTTACTCTTAACATCTCTTGCTAGCTGCAACTCCAAGTGTGATTTGGCCTTCCTGATTTCACTCCTGCATGCCTGAGTAATATTTTTATACTCCTCCCTGATCATTTGTCCAAGCTTCCACTTCTTGTAAACTTCCTTTTTGTGTTTAAGATCAGCAAAGATTTCACTTTTAAAGCCAGCCATATTTACTATTCTTTCAACACATCCGGATGGTTTGTTCCTGTAACCTCAATAGGGATTCTTTAAAATACAGCCAGCTCTCCTGGACTCCTTTCCCCCTCATGTTATTCTCCCAGGTGATCCTGCCCATCAGTTCCCTGAGGGAGTCAAGGTCTGCTTTTCTGAAGTCCAGGGTCCATATTCTGCTGTTCTCCTTTCTTCCTTCTGTCAGGATCCTGAACTCGACCATCTCATGGTCACTGCCTCCCAGGTTCCCATCCACTTTTGCTTCTTTGCTTCAAGACCACTTTTACTAATTTTTCCCTGGTTGGGAGCAGCAGGTCAAGAAGAGCTCTGCCCCTGGTTGGTTCCTCCAGCACTTGCACCAGGAAATTGTCCCCTACACTTTCCAAAAACTTCCTGGATTGTCTGTGTACCGCTGTATTGCTCTCCCAGCAGATATCAGAGTGATTGAAGTCTCCCATGAGAACCAAGGCCTGTGATCTAGTAACTTCAGTTAGTTACCGGAAGAAAGCCTCGTCCACCTCATCCCCCGGTCTGATGGTCTATAGCAGACTCCCACCACGATGTCACCCTTGTTGCTCACACTTCCAAACTTAATCGAGAGACACTCAGGTTTTTCTGCAGTTTCATACCGGAGCTCTGAGCAGTCATACTGCTCTCTTACATACAATGCAACTCCCCCACCTTTTCTGCCCTGCCTGTCCTTTCTGAACAGTTTATGTCCATCCATGACAGTACTCCAGTCATGTGAGTTATCCCACCAAGTCTCTGTTATTCCAATCACATCATAATTCCTTGACTGTGCCAGGACTTCCAGTTCTCCCTGCTTGTTTCCCAGGCTTCTTGCATTTGTGTATAGGCACTTAAGATAACTTGCTGATCGTCTCCCTTTCTCAGTATGAGGCAGGAGCCCTCCCCTCTTGTTCTCTCCTGCTCATGCTTCCTTCCGGTATCCCTATGCCACTCCCACACTTAACTCAGGGCTTTGGTCTCCTATTTCCTATTTAGAAATTGGCCAGGACACTGGAGTGGCATCCCTTCTTTTGAATAAATTGTCATGGAATTGTCAATGACCAAAGTGGTCAGGATCTCAGGTTTACATCTCCATTGTCAATACACAGCAGCACTACCAGAAACACAAAACCCATTATCATCATGCTGCGACTTTGTTTCAGTACTGAGCCAGAAGGAAGACTGCCACCTACTGGCTCAGCAACAACACTTCCTGTAACACTGAGTTTTCCTTGGAGGCCTGCCAGCCAGTTATTCACCCTGCCCACCTGGCCCTAGTCTGCAGATAAGCTTACCGTTTTGAAGGGCATGGCTGATTGGCTTATTTCCCCTTTTTCCTTCTGTTCACTTTCTCCTCCTTGATTTATGGAGGTCTCCAACACCCTTTTACTGGTCCTTCTCTAATTTTACTGATAAGAGATTTCTCCATGTCCAATTAGTGTGGTTAATGTAGCAGGCTGGAACCAGATAATTAAGAGAATGAAAACAAACAGAATGACCGTGGTTCAGAGGCCTCCATGGGTAATTTATAAAACTTTTAAGACTCCAAGAAAAATGCGTTTCATGCTATTTTACCCCTTGTTCACCAGAAAAAAGGTGATCTTATTACCTCAAGGCCTTTCTAAAATCAAGAGACAGATTAATCTCTTTTTTTAAAATGTCCCCCTAAAGATTGCACATTTCTAGAACAAAATGCATTTTAAAGTTCCAAAATGAGTGGTTACTTTCATTGTATTTTATTTTTCATTATCACTAGATAGCAATCTATCATGTCTGGTATGTTAGCCAAAACTACTGTGAGAATCACGGTATATCCAGGATAACAGAAATCACAAAGAGCATAATATTTCATGAGATTTGAAGCCTCATTCTATGGCATGTGCTTGCAGGTTTTCATTCTGAAGGGGGAAGACGAAAGTGGGTGGGATGATGTAACAATGCTGCAATTTTGGTAGCCTTTGGCGGGTTGGTTCAAGCAGTTTATGTAATGGAGTTTTTATGAGAGTAGCACAGAAGAAAGGCTTGGTCTAGAGAGGTGCTGCTGAATATCTGCGGAGCAGATGCAACTCTGTTTTCACTGGAAGTTACGGAGGCGCTACACTTTTCAGGATCAGCTCATAGTTAGGTGGGACTATGTTTTCAGAAACAGAAAAGTATCGAAATTGAGAGGTACCAGAGTCTGAGGAAACTGCTAAGAGTGACATTGACTGTGGTACAGACAAAGGAGTGAAATCACTGAATTTCTCTGTAGAAAGGTTTCAGAGTAACAGCCGTGTTAGTCTGTATTCGCAAAAAGAAAAGGAGTTCTTGTGGCACCTTAGAGACTAACCAATTTATTTGAGCATGAGCTTTCGTGAGCTACAGCTCATTTCATCAGATGAAGTGAGTTGTAGCTCACGAAAGCTCATGCTCAAATAAATTGGTTAGTCTCTAAGGTGCCACAAGTACTCCTTTTCTCTGTAGAAAGGCATTTCTACACAGGCTGAATTTGTTCAGTTCAGTAGTTCAAAAATAGGATATACATTCACTGTCTTTTCCTACTCGCCCCCAGCCCTGACTTGCTAGGTGCTTGCTTACAAGCTCCAAGTTAGACAATGTAATAAATAAAAGCAGATTGACCTTGTTTTAGTTGAGTTTTCCCATTAAGGGACATAAGATTGCAGGGCCAGGCAATAGTTCTAGTTTCCTGTGAAAGCTCACTGAGTGTAAACCCACAAAATACAGCTGGTGAAAATATTCTTGGGGGGTGAGGGGGCTGAGTAAAACTGTGAGGCCCCGCTCACCAGTGTGTGTGTCACACTCAAAAGTGAATATGAGATGATGAGGGTAAAGGAGTGAGGGGTCCCTGCAGGGGGTTCCTGGGTCAGCCCTAAGGGACTGGAGCAATTGAAGAAGGGAGAGGGGGGCTTGTGCAGTCCGGAGTTAGGGACATTTGGTCTGATCTATACGGTAGATGGATTTGGGTGTTGGGGGCAGCAGCAGGGCGCTGCGTGGTGGGGTAAGGAGTGGTGGAGTGGCAGCAGGTGAGGGAGATTGGGGGGTTGGGGACTAGAAGAGTTTTTAAGAGGTGCATTTATTGGGGAATGGAGCTCCTTGGGGGAATGGTGAGCAATAACAGGGAAAGGTTTGAGGGTGGGGACATGGGGCTTTGGGGACTGGAGGGAGGGTTTTGGCAGGGCGACGTTTAAAACTTTTTGAGGGTATTTATTTGGTGGAGACGTGTGATGATGATGGGTTTATTTGGAGTGACAGAGGTTGGTGGGAAGGTGGGATGGGTGGGGGCTGTGGCAGGAGGAAGTTTTGTGAGGTTTGGGTTTATTGCGGGGTGGGAGTGGGTGTGTTTATTTGGGGATGAAGTAGCAGGTGGACAGATTTAAGCAGGGACTGGGTGGAAGGTTGGGGGGTTATTTTGGGGTTAGATGAGGGCTGTGGGAGGCGGATTGAGAAGAGGTTGGTGGGAGCTGTGGGCGGGGCATGTTGGGGGGCTGTGGTGGAGGGTTGAGTAGGTGGCTGTGTGAGGGGCAGGTTGGGGGCTATGGTGGAGGATTCCAGCCCCCTCATTGGCTCCAGCTCTGCTTTCAGGCATTGGGGAGCAACAGTCTCACTCCAGTGACTAGGAATGGGTCTTACTCTCTGGGTGCTGGCCACATTCAGGACAGACTTTGCCTGCTGCACCACGTGAACTCTTTCACTGCCTTTCACAAGTCCCCAGGGACCCTCTGCTACTTGGCAGCCGGGCAGCTCAGCTCCCAACTGGTCCTGGTGCCACCGGAGGCCAGGCAGTAGGGTGGCTCAGAGTCAGATTTCCTTCCTAGCCCCTTCTAGCTCTAGCTACCAGCCACCTCTGAGCTCATATACCATTTACTGTCTTCTAGAGGTGAAGAGACCACCTTTGCTTATATGAACAAAATGATGGTTTCAGTTTGTCACCCCATCTTTATGTGGAAATTTAAAATATTTTTAAAACTTCTTTAGAGGCCTGATTTTAATTTTTTCTTAACAGGTTAATTTAAAAGACAGATACAGAATAAGTAATAGAAACAAAAATGCTCAGTGTAGATCATTGTGTTCAGATACACAGACCTAATATTTCTGGTTAAAAACAAAACAAAATAATGAAGGACTATTCTTACTCAAGGTGCCTCCTTGGTATTTTTGATCTGCATTTTAAGTACCTCCATTTGCTAGAAAGAGTGGATTATTCTCTCTCTCTCTCTCTGTGTTTGTGTGTCCATTTATCTACAGCTATTGTAATTTTTTGGGTGTTCATCAACAAAATAACCAGGTGCCAAATATAGAAATTAAGATGCACAGAGTTGTTAATATTGAACTTCACAGTGAACCCTTCTTTTCACCTCTTTTCACCTCATTTCTTTGCTGGCTGGTTTGTTGTTTCTCTATATGGATGGTTTCTTTTCCTTGTTCATTGTAGGTAGGTGTGACGGGATCCCTGGGGTGCAGCCTGGAACTGTGAGACCGCTGAGCCCCCTTAACTCTCCAGCATGGGCTGTCTCTCACAATGCTTTGCTAGTGACAAGCTGCAAACCCCTCCAGGTGCTGTGATTACTCAGCACAACCGCATGTGGAGCCCCACACCCAGCTAGATTGCATGAATGCTCCCAGAGCCACTCACGAATCACACAGAGAAAGGCACCAGTCAAATCCCCCCAGCTCCCAGCCTTGTACCTGAGGAATATACCATCTTGAGCAGTGCAACTTTATTAATTGGTTCATCAATGGAAAGTGGATATACACCAGCCTTTGTATACCTGAACAGATTCACCAAACACTTCAGGCAAACTCACTGGTAAAGAGAAACAGTTAAACAAGTTTACTGACTACAAAAGATAGATTTTAGATTATTATAAGTGATAGGCAAAAAGCCAGAGTTAGTTACCAAAAGAAAAGAAAATATGAGCACGTAGTCTAAATTCTCAACCCTATTAGACTGGGTAACATCTAGATTAGGTAGTGTTTCTCACCCCACTGGATATTGCAGTTCATAGTACACAGGTTTCACTCTTGAAACCTGGGCCAGTCTCCTCTGTTGGAGTCTTCAGTCTTCTGAGGTTCCTTGTTGCTTGCAGCAAAGTGTGGGGAGGAGAAAAGGAAAGCATAGGGCCCCTGTGTTCTGTTTTATACTCTTAGTCCATGTGTTTGGAGAACATAAATCCAGGCATGTCTGGTGGGCATTGCTAAGTCATAAGGCAAGACTGAGCAATTTCCCTGGTGTGGCTGTGTGCAAGTGATTGTAACTCCTTTGTAGAACAATGGCTTTTGATAGTTGTTTGACACCCGCCTGGGCGTTGGTTAGCTCCCTTGTCCTTGTCTGTGGGGATCTAATATCTGGGCAATGCCCCAACTCACAGCATAGTTTAGTGACAACCATACAACACAATCTCATAACTTCACATGCACTAATGATATCCATATTTAGATAGAACAATGAGTTTCAGCAGATCATAATCTTTCCTGTGATACCTCACATGGAATGCTTTATATGCAATATCACAGTTATATACAAATGATAAATATGGAGCGCACACCAGGGTTGTAGAGTGACACAGAAGGTTGGTGCAAAAAGGTGGGTCTTCCAAGGAGGTCTACAAATGGAGAAGTATAGGCTCAATCTTATCTCCACAGCAAAAGGTCATAATAGTGATTGCCTCATCTCTGGCTCTTCCCCCTGGGTACTGTTAGCTATGCGGAATTACACCCACTTACACAAGGAATGAATTTGGGGCAATGCCAAGGAAAGTGCCTAACCTACAAAAACAATACCCTGCATGTTTATTCCCTTCATTCCTTATAGGCTCCACAACATAGATAGGATTGGAAATATGCCTTGGAAGTAAACAATTTTTAAGCTACTCAGATAAGAGTTTGATATAGCATTCCCCAGATTTGCAAGTCTGGTAACTAGTGGCAATGCAGTCTCAGAGCAGGGATTTCCACAGAACCTTTCTCTAATGGGAACGCGTGTTTCAAGAGAGCATAGATTACCATTAAAATGGTGACATTCACTGCCCTCAAATAATCATAATTTCTCCTCTTACCTCTGGGATGTGCTTCCTCCTTGAGCTGTCAAAGCCCAGATTTGTTGACTTCCAGCACACATTCCAAAATCTGTGTACATAAGTGTTCAAGGAGATAGAAATGCATGGTGAGGGTCTCAGATCTTGTGCATGAAACAATACTTTAGTAGAGGGAATAATGTATTACCAAGCAGTGGTAAAGCTAACTACTTGCAAACAATAAAATAACAACATTTTACTTGCAGCCACTGTTTAAGGGCCCACTTAAAACATAGTGACACACTTTAAAAGTTTGCCCTAAAGCCACTGCTGTTTCTAAATCTTCCCTACAGCTTTCAATTTTTTTCCCTGCAGGCTGACTCTTTCTTCATTGTGTGTCTCCTCCTCTCCATGCAGGTTTTGCTGGTTTTGAAATAAACCCTCTAATTTACTCTCAATCTGTCTGCTATTAGCACTTAATTATTAGACTACTTCAAAATTAAGTCATTCCAGCATTTTGAGGATTTACTAGATAGTTCTTACTTAACTCTTTTCTTACACACTTGTTACATATGCTAAAGTCCTCAGAGGCTCTCTTTATAATTCTTAGTCTTTTGTAATGCTAATTGATGCTAGTGGATGTTCCTTAAATGCCAAGCTATTTTCAACTCATCTGCAACAAATTCACCAGGATAAAGATGCACCATCATAAGTGTATATATCTGAATTCCTCACACATTTCTATTCAGTAGACATAACGGAATTCTAGAGAAACAAGGTGGGTGAGGTAATATCTTTTATTGGTCCAACTAAAACAAAAGATATTACCACACACCCCTTGTCTCTCTAATATCCTGGGACCAACACCGCTACAACTACTCTACATACAGTCACATGACCAAATTCAAGCTTACCAGTCAGCGTCTCTTACAGAGACTGAGCCGAACCAAAACTCCTGCTCCAAATACTCTGAACCTTTGGCTTCAGAAAATATCTGGATGTGAAATTTGTGGCTAGGGCCCATATATAGTTTCAAAGCTATAATCAGCGGACAGGCTACTAGAAAGATGGGCCAAATTTCTGAAAGGAATAACAGGTGGATTTTTGTTTGTTTTAAATTATTTTTATACAGTTCCTACTGTCATAAATTCTGTGTAACTAAATATATAAGCACTCGATCCTGGAGAAATGTTCATTGATAGTTCGGTACACTGCTTTTTAGAAGCCGAGGATAACACAGTAAATAGAAAAGGAGTACTTGTGGCACCTTAGAGACTAACCAATTTATTTGAGCATAAGCTTTTGTGAGCTACAGCTCACTTCATCGGATGCCTACAGTGGAAAATGCAGTGAGGATGTTTTATACATACAGACCATGAAAAAATGGGTGTTTATCACTTCAAAAGGTTTTCTCTCCCCCCACCCCACTCTCCTGCTGGTAATAGCTTATCTAAAGTGATCACTCTCCTTACAATATGTATGATAATCCAGGTGGGCCATTTCCAGCACAAATCCAGGGTTTAACAAGAACGTCTGAGGAACAGTGTGGGGGGGGGGGGAGGAAAAAACAAGGGGAAATAGGTTACCTTGCATAATGACTTAACCATTCCCAGTCTCTATTCAAGCCTAAGTTAATTGTATCCAATTTGCAAATGAATTCCAATTCAGCAGTCTCTCGCTGGAGTCTGGTTTTGAAATTTTTCTGTTGTAATATCGCAACTTTCAAGTCTGTAATCGCGTGACCAGAGAGATTGAATTGTTCTCCAACTGGTTTATGAATGTTATAATTCTTGACATCTGATTTGTGTCCATTTATTCTTTTACGCAGAGACTGTCCAGTTTGACCAATGTACATGGCAGAGGAGTATTGCTTGCACATGATGGCATATATCACACTGGTAGATGTGCAGGTGAACGAGCCTCTGATAGTGTGGCTGATGTTATTAGGCCCTGTGATGGTGTCCCCTGAATAGATATGTGGGCACAGTTGGCAACGGGCTTTGTAACAAGGATAGGTTCCTGGGTTAGTGGTTCTGTTATGTGGTATGTAGTTGCTGGTGAGTATTCGCTTCAGGTTGGGGGGCTGTCTGTAGGCAAGGACTGGCCTGTCTCCCAAGATTTGTGAGAGTGATGGGTCGTCCTTCAGGATAGGTTGTAGATCCTTGATAATACGTTGGATAGGTTTCAGTTGGGGGCTGAAGGTGATGGCTAGTGGCGTTCTGTTATTTTTTTGTTAGGCCTGTCCTGTAGTAGGTGACTTCTGGGTACTCTTCTGGCTCTGTCAATCTGTTTCTTCACTTCAGCAGGTGGGTATTGTAGTTGTAAGAATGCTTGATAGAGATCTTGTAGGTGTTTGTCTCTGTCTGAGGGGTTGGAGCAAATGCGGTTATATCGTAGAGCTTGGCTGTAGACAATGGACCGTGTGGTGTGGTCTGGGTGAAAGCTGGAGGCATGTAGGTAGGAATAGCGGTCAGTAGGTTTCCGGTAGAGGGTGATGTTTATGTGACCATCGCTTATTAGCACCATAGTGTCCAGGAAGTGGATCTCTTGTGTGGACTGGTCCAGGCTGAGGTTGATGGTGGGATGGAAATTGTTGAAATCATGGTGGAATTCCTCAAGGGCTTCTTTTCCATGGGTCCAGATGATGAATATGTCATCAATATAGCGCAAGTAGAGTGGGGACATTAGGGGCAGTAAATAGAACAGGTAGAATTTTTTCAATATTTGTTTTCCTTGCTGAAATATGGGGTTTCATTGAAATAAATGGTTTCCCCAAACGTAGGTTAATGCATTTTGCTGATTTTTAAGCAGGAATGTTGAAAGTGAAGTTGGTGTGGTTTTTAAATTGACATTTAGAAATGAAACCTCATTGTGAAAAATGTTGACATTTCAAAATGTCAGTGTTTCACATAAAAAGTTTAATTTTGCTGAAAAAGGTTAAAGATTTTTGGAGTTTTTCATTGCACAGTTTTTTCCAGCGTTTCAACTTTTTTTGTCCCATTTCAAGATGAAAACAAACATTGAAATATTGGAATTTTCTGTAGGATGGAAATTACGTTTTCTGAACTGTTCTCTCGTAATTTTTTTCTCTTCCTGTGCCTCTCAGACTGGAATAATATCTCAGATACCGAGCTGCATTCTGCAAGATGTACCCACAGAAACACAAAACTTTCCGAGGGGTCAAAAACATTGCACCTTATTGAACTCTTTGCACCTTCTTGTGATTACTGTCCATCCTTGGACAGCATGAGATTATTTTTGGAGGCTGTCAACAATATTCATTTGAGCTTCTGGAGGTGTTTATGTTGAGCAACCTAAGACTCCCACCTCTACCCATCTCCCCTTAGGTGAGCATGCTCCCTTTGCATGATTTGAATTATAGCTTTTGCTGGCTGCTATTGTTAAGGCTCCAAAATAGTCTCCAATATGCTACCTGTTAGGCTGACCAAAAACTAAACCAAACAAACCCAAACAAATCAACGCACTAACAAAGCATCCTTGTTAGGATTGCTGACAAGGGTTTACCTAATAATAGTAACGTTAACTTTTGCATTTGCTGCAACTTCAACTTGAATTTTACATTAACATAAGCCAAATCATACCCTCCCACATAAATACCTACTGTGGTATAGCAACTGATTGAGGAAACCATGTGATATTTATCTTTTGGAATTTGTAAACTGTCCCTCCCAGGCAGAGGAGTGTTTGAGCCAGGTCACAGAGGAGACAGGGGACATGGCCATCCAACCCATTTCTCTGGAATCCCTGGCCTGGCAGTGGGTTGTACCCTGCATATACTTTCTTTAGCCCACTTTCCCCCTACAGGAGCTGTGCTACCATTGGCCATGCCTGCGCAAAGCCCCCTTCTCTCGCTGGTGTGAGGGTGTGGAATCTAAGTTAAATCCAGATGTATTCTGGGGTGTATACTGCCATTTGAGGGTATAAGGCTCCTCCCAAACACACCACCGAGGTAACCCGCAAAATGAATGGAACCCAATTACCACATTTCCCTCCTTGGAAGATTTTCTCCTCCCTGAACCATGCCCTTTTGTTTCCCTCAGGAGAGATTCACAATAATAGGGGCCTATCTGTCCTTAAAAGTGGAGGGTATGGCCGAGGGCATAGTTTTAAAACAATCTCATTGACTCTACTAATAGAAAATGATCTTTTCCATCTCTGATTCCTATGATCTCCTAGCAGGTTACAGCATTCAATAGCTGATCAATAGCTGACAATGTGTCTCTGTATTTTGCTCTACACCTAATGTTTTGGTACCTCATGCCAAATACAGGGCATCTATTTTATCTGCTATTGTGTAGATCTTTTATTTTTTGTTGAAGCTGTTCCTACTGAGACAGTGTCAGCCTGTAATTACTCTTTTCTAAGCAGCAAATGTGGTAGCTAAAATAGAACAGAATCGATATTATTAATTTATGAAAATTAACTCCTGACAGCTCCACAGCTACTCCCTCTGGACTGGCATAAGAATGGAATGGGGTACATTCATGTAACAAAAAAAGGAGTACTTGTGGCACCTTAGAGACTAACAAATTTATTTGAGCATCTGATGAAGTGAGCTGTAGCTCACAAAAGCTTATGCTCAAATAAATTTGTTAGTCTCTAAGGTGCCACAAGTACTCCTTTTCTTTTTGCGAATACAGACTAACACAGCTGCTACTCTGAAACCATTCATGTAACAGTACACTCAATTTTCAGTATAAGATATTTGTACCTAGATGGAGTGACTCCAGAGTTGATAAAACATATCCTTCTTACGGGAAGGAAACAAAAGCATTTTTTCTTATTAATATATTTATTAGAAAGAACAGAGTTCAAATATTTTCCTTTATGTGTGTGAAGAGATGGAGACGCAGACGTCAGCCAAAAATCAAGGCTTGGAGCATTAAACTCTGTGCTGAAAACTCAGAGTTTGCATTAAAATGTTTGACATAATGTTGGCACAGTATGAAGTGCCAAGTTGAAGCAAAGCAGTAAGCTTAGAAATTCTCAGGAAGGGCTCACCCAAAGGCTCCAGATACTATGAGAGAAGCCTTAGTTCTATTGATTCAACCAAGCCTCAAGGTGGAATTTACTAACAACCCAATGTTTTACTACTAGAGCTGGGCAGAGAAAGATAATTCCATTTCATGAAGGATTTGGTTATTTCATAATCTGGTTTCATTCTAATTCAGAACAAACCCTCAACATTTCAAAATTCTCCGTGAAAGGAAATGCAGCCCCAGCCCTGGGACTCTGTCTGTTTAAGGGACTGGGGTGGTTGTAGTTGGGATGTGGTCTGCCACCAGGGGTGGGAGAGGCCAGACCAGAGTTAGAGGAATTGCAAGGCCAGGTTCTGTAAATAAGAGCATGGGCGGCGGGTATAATCGGCTGCCACTGTACCCCTGGCTGCTTGGTTTTGGGGGGAAGATTTTGCTTTATTATGCCCCATGCAGGTTCTGGGGCAGCTGAGGAGGTGGTATGTGCTATTCACCTTCCTGGGTTCAGCAGTAATCTCTCTGGACTCCAGAGAGATTACTGAGGAAACCAGGAAACTGAGTAGGAAATACTGGCTCCTCAGCTGCCCCAGAATCTGCATGGGGCATATCAAAAACTTCTTTGGACCAGAGTGAGAGGCTTTTCCCTGCAGCAGCTTGGGGGCGGAGGAGGGGAGGAGTGACGCGGCTGCGGGTGGCCCAGGGCTCCTCTGGGCAGGTGTTGGGGGGAGGGAGGCTCGGGGCTTCAGCCAGCCCGGGATTCTTCCAGCCGAGGGGGAACACATGGCTCCGGCTGTGGAGGAGGGGCAGGGGGTCTTGAGGTGCATGGGTGGATGGGGTGGAGCCTCCCCTATGGGAGGGCTCCACCCTCTGCCAATGAATAAGACTCAGAGACAGAATCAGACTAGGGTCAGAGACTGGAGATCAGAGGCAGTACCATGTTAGAACTGAGAGGCAGGAATGAGGTTTGAAGTCAGGCTGCAGTCAGAGACCAGGAGACAAGGCAAAGTCTGGCATTGTCAGGGATCTCTACTACGAAGTCCAGGGTGATAGAAGCCCAAGGATTAGATGGAGTGTCTAGGGTGCCGAGGGGTTTAGCATGTGGCATCATAGTGCATGCACACAAGTCACAAGAGTCAACTTAGTCCTGGACCTTGGCTTACATATGAGGCCACCAGAAGAAATGGGAAGCCATGAAGAAGGTCTTGAGGCAGCCAAAGTGGCCTGCCCATGAAGTGTCATGGCGAGAGATGAAGTGCTTCTAGCCAGGAGCACCCTGGTGGAATGTATATGCGCCCGGGGGGATGGATTCTTCCTAAAAGTGAGGAGGCCATGAAGCCCTGCCCCCTCTGTGGCCCCGCCCCATCCCTCCTTGTCCCCCCCAAGTCCCTGCCCCCTGGCCAAGCTTGAAGCTGGAGCCCAGGCCCCTCCACCTCTCAGGTGGGGTGGGCCTGAGAGCAGCCCCCATGGTAAGTGGACGATCTGCAGCTCCCCACAGCTTCTGGCTTGGGGGTGGCGCCAAAGAGCTGTAGCCAGGCCATGGTAAAATGGTGCCAATCTTTGAAGGCCAATTTAATTGCAAGTAGTTCCTTATTCAATATTTCATAATTATATTCTGTCGAGGTGAGATTTCGGGAAAAGTAGGTGCAGAGCTGCAGGACTTGCTGTGGGCCAAACCTCGGGGAGAGGATTGCCCCTATGGCTACATTGGAGGAATTAGCTTCCATTATGAGTTCCTGGGCCGGATCTGGGTGTGCTTGAATGTGGGCAGTGGTGAAAGCTGTCTTGAGTTGTTCAAAAGGAAGGTGATCGCTGGATGTCAAAACAAATTTGGTGGTCTTGCGGAGGTCATAGAGGTATTTGTACTGAATAGCCTGGAATGAATTGTTGGTAAAAGCTGGCAAATCCCATGAAGTGCTGTAACTCCCGGAGGGACCTGGGCACAGTCCAGCTACAGATGGTCTCCATCTTCTGGGGGTCCATTTTAACAGCCTACAGGGAGAAGATGTAACCCAGGAATTCTGTAGAGGACTGGTCAAAGGTGCATTTTCCCAACATCGTTAACGGGTCATGTTTTTATAGTCTTTCCAGGATGGAATGAATGGGGTAACAATGCTCCTTAAAAGTGTCTGAGAATACAAGTATGTCATCGAGATAGATGACTACACACTGGTCCAGGATGTCTCTAAATACATCATTCACCAAGTGTTGAAAGGTTATAGGGGCATTGGTGAGACTGAAGGGCATTACTAAATATTTAGAGTGCCCATAGTGGGTTCAAAATGCAGTCTTCCATTCATCCCCTGCCCAGATACGCACTAGGTTGTAAGCACCTCAGAGGTCCAGCTCAGTGAAGATTCTGGCGGACCACACATGATCTAGTAACTGCAGGATCAGAGGTAGAGGATACCCATTCCAGATCGTTACCTGGCTTAGGGCCTGATAGTCTACCCAAAGGCATAAAGTTACATTCTTTTTCTTGACAAATAGGACTGGAGCCCTACTTGGGAGGTGGAAGGCCCAATGAAGTCCTTGGCTAGGTTTTCCTGGATGTATTCATGGAGGGTTGCCAGTTCAGGTTTGGACATCACATAGATCTGTCCATAAGGGACCTTCACCCCGGGTTTCAGATCTATGGGGCAGTCATAGTCTTGGTGTGGGGGTAGTGTGTCCACATTCTTCTTCTCAAAAACATCCACATAGTCCCAGTATTTTTCAGGGAGATGGGGCCTCAGGCTTGGGAGTGATTCTTTCTGGCTAACCATTGCCAGCTGGAGTCCCTCATCAGGTCATTTCTGATTGGCCACAGGAGCCCTGGACCAAAAAAGTTGGGCCCAGCTGACTGCAGGCAGACCCTTTGGCAGTATTTGGAAGGGAAGTTGATGCTTTTCTCTCTCAAGGAGACTCAAGGATCATGCTGGTTCAGTCAAGTGGCTCCAAGAATTATGGGGAAATGGGGAGAGTGGATGATGCTGAACTGTAGCACTTCCTGTTGACCCCAGATTACAGCCTCTAGGGGCATTATTTCCTGAGTCACTGGCCCTGAGGAGGGACCCATCTATCATTTCCACGAGAACTGAGGTTTGCCTTGGGAGGAGAGGGATTTGTAGTGCTTGAGTGGTTTTAGCATCAATGAAGTTATCTGTTAGCTAGGAATTGATCGGGCCTAAGGGGGTGGGGGGGGAGGGAAATCAGTTTGGCCCCATCTATAGTACCTAACTGTAGTTGTACTTGGAAGTATGGGGATGACCCATGTGTCCTGGATCAGGTTTCTCTCAAGGACTGGGGGGTAGTTCAAGAGCATAGCACCTGGTTGGTGCCCATGCTGGTTCTCCCTATATGGCCTGGATTCATTCGTTTCCCTGATTCCTTGAGAGCAGAGGTTTTCAATGGGCCAATGGCAAGGGCATGTCCTGGTGCTCCACAATAAAAACATAGAATACTGCACCATCACCACACCTTTTCTTCCAGGGTCTAGTGTTGGTGACCCAGAGCAACCTGCATTGGTTTGTGGCTGGGCCCTGGGGTTTTAGGCATAAGATTTAGGTGGTGTGGTAGCAGGGGGCCCCACCTCTCCTCCTTCTGCTCTTGCAGCTGGTTGTCAAAGCGGAGTGAGAGGCCAGTAAATGCCTCCAAGCAGGTTGGGGTCTCCACGTGGGCTAGTTCGTTTTTTACGTCCTCACTAAGCCCATGCTGAAAATGATGTAGTTGGGCTGCCTTGTTCCACTCGACATCAGCTGCAAGTTGCTGGAACTGGGCAGCATATAAGGCTGCTGGACCTTGTCATTGCTGGAACCTTCATAGGGTGTCTTCTGCTGAGCAAGCGTGATGTGGGTCATCAAAGATTGTGAACAATGTTTGCATTCCAGTCCATCGACACCATGCTGCCTTGTTCCAGGATGGGAGAGGCCTAGTCAAGTGCTCTCCAGTAAGCAAATTGATCACTAGCCCACCCTGGCCTGGTCAGTGGCATATGTTCAAAGGCAAAGCAGGAAAAGGAGATGGCATTAGTTCAGGAACCCCCTGAACTTCTGGCGGTTCCCCTTAAAGTGTTCAGGTAATGGTTCTGTGAGGCTCAGTTCAGAGAGTAGTGGGCCCAGAGCACGGAATTTTC
This sequence comes from Natator depressus, assembly GCF_965152275.1. Taxonomy (NCBI): domain Eukaryota; kingdom Metazoa; phylum Chordata; order Testudines; family Cheloniidae; genus Natator; species Natator depressus. The sequence goes on from NC_134236.1 coordinate 71,268,555, forward strand.
CTCCTGGGACTGCATTAGCTGTTCACAGACTGTCTGATTTTCCTCTAGGAGCTGAGCCACTTGGGACTCCAGCAGATGGTTCTCAGTTTGGAGTTGCATGACCCATTCCTGTGGGGGACAGTGGGTGGTGATAGACCTACCCCTTCCATATCCTGGTTAAGGGACTCACACAGTGAGGGTTGGAAGTGGATCTGGGCAAACTGTATGGGACCTGAGTGTAGGTGGTCTAGCCTAGTGGTTGTGGCTGAGAAGTGAGGGGCCAGTGAACCAAAATTGGTGTCAGAAATTCAGCCTAACTGACAAAATAATGAGGGGATAGGCTATTCTTCACATCAACTCCCTTTTGGATTCCTTAAAAGAAAAGACTAAGGAGAGGAATGCAACAATTGCTGAGTAAAAGAAGGAGAAAGAGTGAGATTCACTATCATGGCTGCCACACTCACCATTTTCTGGGACCTTGGGATCTACTGTAATGCCACTGGGCCTTTGTCATCCTGATCCTGAGAGATGTCCTGACCAGACAGGCCATAGAGAGGAACCCAGATGACACCACCACCTCCAGCTAAATCCAAAACACCAGCCGGGATGTGAGTTTTTGTTTCCCCCCACTCCCCTGACTCCCATGTGTCTTTTCCCCTTCCCCACCTTATTTCTTCTCTTTTCTATCTTTCTCCTTTTTTCCTCTGTCTCATGAGTCTGACTTAGCCATCCAAGACTGCATATTTTGCACACTGCTGTAAGCCTGTGACCAGAAAGAGGCAGCTAAAACCAATGCCCTAAACAGCCTGATGCTGGTACAAGTTTGCCAGGTCTCAGAGTGACCGCTAAGACCGTGTGCTGTGCCTGTGTTTTTCCAGCAGTGATGCTGCAAGTGAGAATCAACTGCACAGAAAGAAGCTGCATTTTCTGTCTTTGCTGTTCTTTTTTCTCCTCTTTTGTGTGTATTCATCTTGTTTTGTCTTCTAGGAAACGGGATCACACTTTAACAACAACAGCAACAACAACAGCTCCAGACCATGTCAACTAACTTCTCCTTTCTCCAAAAGGACAGTTATTGCCATCTTTAATACCATCTAAGAGACAGTCAGAGAAGTTTTTCTTTTAAACTCCCTCCAGCTAATGGGAAAAGGAACAAGGGATATTGTTAAAACGAAAGCCTTACTTTACACTTTACATTTCAAACGTTTTAACTGTTTTTCCTTCTTTTTCTATATGTTTAATAAAAGGTTAAAAAGATGTTTAAGGGTATGTTTGCCATGCTACTAAGAACGTTGAAGTCTCTGTATACCAAACCCTGAACCTTGTTTAACACTGTTTAATGTTGGACAAGATCATGTTAACACCTTTGGCTCTTTGAGCCCATATATTCCATCTAGATGAACACAACTCTTCAATGGGCCCCTTCTCATGACTAAAATCTAATCATGTAAATATAGTATTGGAAGATCAGGCCTTCGTCTTATTGTGTTTTATGACATTCTTGAAATTCAAGGGGATTTGGGTCCCTAATTCTTTTAGGCTCCTTTGTAAATCTCAGTTATAATACATAATAGTAGACCAATAATTTATTTCTTAATGCAAGAGATAATAATGTCAAAGGGGATGTAGATCTCTGAGATTCATCTCTGTAGTCCATCAAATGTCCTATGAACTGAATGAGGGAACAAAGATATGATGGAATTATTTCTGAGTATACAGAGTTGGTAATACAAAGTCAGTTTTTTTTAAACTAATAATGTTTATAGCAGGATGCAGTATAGAAATATGTATAGCAAAGGTTTGTTGGTTTGTTAAATTAAATTACTTCTCCCCTCCCCAGATAAACAGGGAACTCAAGAAAGACCCTACTCTAGCTAAGGCTGAAAAATAAATGATTGTTCCAACATGCCATGCCATTGGTACCAACACATATGCTGCTCATAGCTACAGCAAAATCATTCTCCCTTGCCTGAAGAGCAACTGGACGTTTCTCATTTGCCCACATATCTGTTACAACACATCCCTTAAAAAAAATGTTCGTAGAAAGGCTGAGAATATTCCCTCCTTTCCACTCTTTAGTTTTTCCAGTCTACTTACTTTTTCATTTGTTGTTTTTTTAATTAAGAAAGGGATGCTTCTTCTCTTGTCTGTTATCTCTTTGAAAGAACTAAGAAAAATGCCTATTTATTTCTGCGGTACAAATCGCTTTTTCATATGGCTATGCACAATACCTAAAATAATTAGATTATTTGCATGCAGTCTCTGAATATATTTATTATGACACAGTCTCAGTAGACAAAACATGGGGATTACCATATTCTCCTCCCAGATTTGTGATGTGTTCCCAATTCCAACCCTCTACCACATCCAGGATCAACTCTCAGTTTCCAATGATGCAACTGCCATCAGATACAAATTCTTAAAACTACACAAATTGTAATCTGAAAGTCCCTGGCAATTTCCAGGAGAAAATAGTAACTGTTAAGTAACTTCTGTTTTAACACCTTATTTCAGTATTGTGACAACAAAGCTTTGCCTAATTGGAGCCTGTTTTTGCAGTAACTGACAATAACTGAAGGAAATACGATGCTGTATAAGATGGCTTTTGGCTGATTTTGTAGTGCAATGTAAAAATTGTAAAATTGAACTATATTTTATGACCTCATTTTCTGATTTGCTCTTAACAGGTAATAATCAACATAGAACTTAGTTTACTAGGTGGGTGGAGTTAGGAGTCATGTAACTTGGGCTCCATCAAATGCTAATTAATTTGGGTTTTACTTTAGGAAAGTTCAGACTTCTCCTAAACATTTTCAAAGTTACTAAGCCTTTGGTTAACTTGGGTTCCAAATGACTAATAATCTCTGTGGTTTATCCCCCACTACATACCGCTCCAGCTCCACAATTCAGTATTGGGCGTTGATATGAATGGGGAAAAGAAGAGGCCATGGCTCCAGGTTTCCCTACTCCTCGCTATAAAACACATATGAATTGTTGTAACAGAATCACATTTTTCCCTGGATTCAAGGATGTTGCTCCTGCAAGTTATTACTAAAGATGATACTCATAAACAGATACTTCTGTACATGATTTCATGTTGTACAATTCTTTGTACCACAAAGCAAAGAGAGTCAGAAAAGGTCCCAATTGTCTGCAAATGGACTTCAGAATTCTCACAGTGTGCCACCAATGAATTTACAATTGGAGACACATAACAAGACTTTTGAAAAATATGGACACCCTAGTTGCATTAATATAAAATAGATGATTCCTTTCATATGCCCTGTTGCCCTTATCCTTCAAACACTTAAGCATGTACTTAAGTTTATACATATGCATAATTCCATTAAAGTCAATGGGGCTACTCATGTGTGTAAAGCTATGCATGTTTGAAGAACTGGAGCCTTATACGTCTGATCCAAATAGACTAATAGGCATTTTAGAGATAAACTTTGTTGGGCTTTGGATCAGGCTATAAGATCCTGATCCAGTTGACCATTTAAGCATGTTCTTAACTTAAGCATATGAGTGGCCACTGAAGCTAGAGTTAAGCATATGGTTACCTGCTTCTTTGGATCAGGGCCTAACACTGTAAGACTGAAGTCCTACTAGATAGTTCAGGCATCATATATATTCCTTGTACAACTTTTTAAATATAGAAGTGTTTAAGACATTAATTATATATAATTAATATATAAATATACATATTTAAAATTAATGTCTTAAACACTTCTATATTATAAATATATATATATATATAAAATTTGATAGTGTCCTGCCACCTCACTATCCCATATTGCCCTTTCAGAGGCTTCCAACTCTATATGCAGTTACATGGGAGCCCCATAGGCTCCATCCAGCTTGTGCTTTGCCTGAAAAATATTACTTCAAGGCAATCAGACTCCCATCAATACCCGATGCCATATTCAGTCTATCTTCCTTTACCAAAAAACCCTCCAAAAAAATAAAAAACCAACAAACCAAAAAAGTGCACAGAAGATTCCTATTCCACGTACGGGCAACAAAAATATTATGAAAAGCAACTGCGCACTTACTGCTCTTGCAAAAAGACTGCATTCCAAAGCTCATCATTTGATTCTTGGCTGCTGTATTTTTTTTTTTTTTTGTAATTTATTTTACTCATCACCTCCAAACCAGAACGTTTATTTACATTGTGGGTAGCAAAATGTCTATCTGGAAAAAAATGTGAGGCCATTTTTGAGGTATGGAATGAAAAAAAAAGTATCACAACCATAAAAGCCATTCTTTCTGGTTTACTAGACCTCTGGGGTGGGGAGGGGGAAACACGAGTTAAAATCCTGTTGGCTATTGCTTCAGCTTGAAGCGAATTGGTACAGATGCTCAGAAGATATAGACGCTCAAAAAGGTACAGAGGCTCAAAATAGGTTTAATAACTGGCAGACCCTTGACTTTAGCAGTGCAGACAGACTGTTCTGAGGAAAGGGGAGAAGACGCATTTGAAAGACCCATTGGAAAGCAGCTTTTGCTCCTTTGAAAGCATAGAAACTGTAGAGAGTTTTCACCTTTTTTACTTCCCCTGCTGGATGATATCTAACTGGCTGATTAATTAATTACACCTGGTGGCCAATTAACTACTATGAGAAATGGCTCTGAAAGAGAATCTAATTCAAAAAGATATTGGGGAGATGCAATAGGTGAATTGTAAAGTGTATGAGAAAGGTTGAGAATGTAAAAATCAATTCTCTCGGATACGTTTCCTTTGAGCATAAGTAGGCATTTCATGACCTACAAGTGCAGTCTTACTAATTGCAATGGTTAAAAAAATGGAAAAGTTTAAAGTTGCTACACAGCAGACAGAAAAATTAAATTAAAGTGGTAGAATGATTGTGGCTTTTGTCACAACATGGATGTGTTTTTAAATCAGGGGATCAAGATAAGTATTAGATCCAAGCAAATAATTTACAATGAATAATTTGTCCAACAAATTTAGCCTCTTTTTCTGCTTAAGTCATGATATGTGATTTTCTCAAGTGTGGTCTTTATTCAGCATTATTTTATAATACTTTTGTGACTTCTTTAACTCTATGGATTGATCCCAAACAGCTTTCTCTGAATATTTAGTATGCATTCTGTGCTGGCCAATTTTGATTAGTTAGGTACATTATGTGGTGCTATTATTTCTGTTTCCTGATTAAATAAGGGCACAATCACTTGTAGTCTGCTAGTCACAGGTTCACATCTAAAATTTGCTTCCATTGAGATATTCAGCCATGTACCTCTACAGGTGGCTTTTTGTGTATGTCTGAGCCAGTTAAACTCAGTTGCACAAATGTCTGACCACATCAGGCTTTTTCTCAAGTCCCTGGCACTGGCTCCAACTCAGTTTCAGATGCTAGTTTAAGACCTTAGTCCTAATCTTCAAAGCACTTATTGAATCAAGATGCAGCTACAATAAAGACTGAATTTTAATCTACAATGTATTGAGGCAGCTGCGCTCCTTTGTGACAATGCAGATCACAAAACTGAGGATGAAATGCACAAGAACTGGGCACAAAGAATTCTTCGACAAAGGGATTTAGCTCTGGCATGAACTTCCAGAGGATACTGGACAAATCCAGAATCTGCCATTGTTAAGAAACACTGCAAAACCTTCCTCTTTTTGATAGATTGGCTCAAATTCCCACCCCTTTGCCTTGGAGTGAAGACCTCCATCTACAACTTTTGGGGAGGCAGGAATTTATCCATAAATAACTTCAATGTACAGATATACTTCTACACTTTTATCACCATGGACAGGCCCACACTGCAATCAAAAAATGTGATTACAGCTTGAGTAGACAGATCCAAACGATCTTTAATCTAGCTTGTTTATGTCCCGGATCAGTGAAGCTGCAGCAGTGTATGCTGCAGCGTGGGCTGTACGAGTCTGCCTGGAACCCTGGGTAATTACCTGTGGGTCTAGCTCACGCTGAAACCTGTATTGTCATGGTGCCAGTGGTCACGGACCCAAGCAAGCTAGATTGAACTAAATGACCAAGGTTGATGGGGCTGACTCTTTGTTCATTGGCGTTAGGGTTCACGTGTTAAGCACCTGGAGTTGATTACATTGTCGAAAGGCACAGCTAATGCCACAATGATTACAATATAGACATAGCCTATGTGTCATTAACTGTGCCTTTCAACAATATAAAACCCCAGATGCTTAACACAAAGAACTCTAATGCAAAGGAACAAAGGGTCCAAACTGCCCCTTCACTCTTGGTCATTTAGTTCAACATTAGGCACCTCCTTCCATTTGGGATTCATGATTCATGTGGTGCAAGGTTGTAGTGGCCACGCACTTGTGTTGTTCCTTGGATAAAGCAAGAGAGCTACAAGCGAATCCCTGTGCCTATCTCCAAGGCCTGTGCTGAAAGTGCTTTTGGGCTTGCAGTGTCCCATCAGCAGTAGTGTCTTTCCCCTGCCTGTGACTTACAGCCCGTGGACTTCTCCTCAGTGGCTGGCCCATCTTCCAATGAGAAGAGAGCTGGCAGTGGTATACAAGGGGAGAGATTTCTTGCCAACTCTCTAATCAATTGGCACTCTGAAGAGTAGAGAGCCCACTGGGGCTGTACAACAGTATTTGCCCATCTGTGAGTTTCAGGAAAGACTCTGGTGGATAAGAATCTCCAAAGGCTCCTCTAAGAGAAAAGCTGGACCCTTAAGGTACATTCTGATCTATATCGTCTGTTGTATTATCTAGGTCTGTATAGGACATAATTTAATTTTTACCTTCTTTCAACAGCTCTGCATATCTGACTTTTTAGACATCTTTTACTTAAAATGATGTAGTTCTTCAGATTCATATCAAATATCTTGTAATAGTTGCACAACAGATATAATGCATTTTGAGTACCCATATCTACAGTACGAATGTGAAATGTTCCCTCATGCAGGGATTACAATATTGTTAGAAGAGTCTTGTTATGGTCTCTTAATACAAAGTGCTGCTTTGGGTAGTAGTTAGGAACTCCTAGAGGACACAGCGATAGTGTTCTTCTAGTGCTTTTAGATATCAGCAAAAAACATCTGGGGAGTTATTTCCCTGATCCATTTCTCTGAGCTGAAAAAAGGTTTTATAGAATGTTTAACTAGAAAAAGATCAGCTGAAGTTGAATAAACCAGGCAGCAGCAACTTTCATCGATCCTTCAAAACTCTTTTGCTCAGCTCTGCTTCCAAAACAATGAAGCTTCGCACCCCAATTCCAGATATGATATGCTCACATATTACTATGGCAATAGTTGCCATTACTATTAGTTACCTAGTCTTTAAAAATTAAAAATCAGCTAATCATAAGAAAGAGACCTCTGGGTCCAGATAATTTGAAATCTGAAAATATAGCATGGGCTACTATATATTTTCAACCAATATATATTTATGTTTATAACTCTTGCTATTATTTTGAGCATCCAAAAATATTGTTTGCTAACTCACTGTTGTTTCATTTCAATATAAAATAATAGAATCGTAGGACTGGAAGGGACCTTGAGAGGTCATCTAGTGTAGTCCCCGAACTCATGGCAGGACTAAGTATTGTCTTAGACCACCCCTGACAGGAGTTTGTCTAACCTGCTCTTAAAAATTTCCAATGATGGAGGAGGTTCCACAACCGCTCTAGACAATTTATTCCACCCTGACAGTTAGGAGGTTTTTCCTAATGTCCAGCGTAAACCACCCTTGCTGCAATTTAAGCTCATTGCTTCTTGTCCTATCCTCAGAGGCTAAGTAGAACAATTTTTCTCCCTCCTCCTTGTAAAACCCTTTTATGTACTTGAAAACTGTTATCATGTCCCCCCTCAGTCTTCTCTTCTCCAGACTAAACAAACCCATCTTTTTCACTCTTTCCTCCTAGATCATGTTTTCTAGGTCTTTATTCATTTTTGTTTCTCTCCTCTGGACTTTCTCCAATTTGTCCACATCTTTCCTGAAACATGGTGCCCAGAACTGGACACTCCAGTTAAGGCCTAATCAGTGCGGAATAGAGCAGAAGAATTACTTCTCGTGTCTTGCTTACAACACTCCTGCTAATATATCCCAAAATGATGTTTGTTTTTGGTTTTATTGCAACAGCATTACTGAGTGTTGCACACCATATAAACTCCTTCATTTATTTTTAACCAATCCAGCTGTTTAAAAATTGGTGACATGATGAACATGAGATTCATTTTTTCCCTATCCTAAATAAGCAATAACACGCATTGGAACACAGGAATGACCATACTGGCTCAGGTTCAGAGGTCTGTCTAGTTCAATATCTCATTTCTGACAGTAGTCAGTACCAGATGCTTTAGAGGAAGGTGCAAGAAGCTCTTCAGGAGACAGTTATGGAATATCCTGCACACAGGGAAATTTTCTTCTTTTCCACCATGAGTTATTAGCATGAGGGTTTATAGTCCTCCTAAAAACATAATCCTCTCTAATGTAACTGATGTTCCACAGGGAAACCTGCAAAACGGGTTGGATAGCTCCTTTGAGTCTCCTGCAAATGGAGCCAGCCACCTCCCCAGATTCTGCCCTGGTGAGAGGAGATGAACAACTGTCCTAAGCTTTCCCACCAACAAAAGGAGCCAACCGGCAGCCCGGATGTTCTCCTGAATGTGGCTCCAGTGTATGCAAAATGCATCCAAGATGAGTCGATAATAAAACAAGTGGTCACTTCCTCCAGGGACAATAGCAGATAAATTGCCCAAGGATAAAAAGAGTTCATAGTATTGTGTAAACTTTAGACTTGAGCAATATTATATTGCCTTTGCCCCCAAACAAGTATCCATTTATATAATAGCTTATCTTCCTCATTTGTACATTTGCACTTGCACTGCACTGTGTATTTTTGCCTGCATGATGAAGTAAAAAACCCGCCATTTATTTAAATGTTTTCCAGGTGGATGTAATGTTGTGAAAGGAGCTGGCCTGACAGCACTGGAGATTGAAGCCCCTTGCTCATCAACAGAACAGGTACTGCCCAGTTCTCAGCAATGCAAGCCTCCTGACATTGTCCCACCCATGTGCCTCAACAACCAATCCAGAGACATGATGATCTCTAGAAGTCAGATGCTAGTTCAGTCAGTGTCCTTGCTAAATTAATGACCAGCTGGTGCCAGCTGTGCTCTTTTTTATGTGATGCGAACAATCATTTACGTAGCTTAGGACCAGACTAGAACCCAACAGCACACTCAAGGGGCTGCAGAGTAGATGGAGTTCTGACTTGATCAACATTCTTCCTTAGCAAAAACAACGAGGAGTCCTTGTGGCACCTTAGAGACTAACAAATTTATGTGGGCTTTTGTGGGCTAAAACATGCATCTGATGAAGTGGGTTTTAGCCCACAAAAGCTGATGCCCACATAAATGTGTTAGTCTCTAAGGTGCCACAAGGGCTCCTTGTTGTTTTTGCTGATACAGACTAACATGGCTACCACTCTGAAACCATTCTTCCTTGGGTCTCTGATTTAGCTCTGCTGCTTGGTGCAGAGAGGGTAAGGAGATGAGCTACCCTCCTTTTCATACCCCTCCACACTCCCTTTCAGACATCTAGCATTTGTATAGGTACTGCTATAGAGCAGGGAATATGCTTCTCAGTGGGAACCTGACCCTTTCTTGCATGGGAATGCAATGAAGAGAAGAGGGAACTTTTTGTGCCCTCCACAACTCCTTTGTGCACCAGAGCAAGGGCTGGCTGGAATCTGTCTCCTATTTGTTGCATAACAATGGCCAAACTAGAAGTAGTCTCCTTTTTCTGGGATAGAGCAAAATTCATCATTCGGTACCTGTATTCCCAATAACTGTTTGTTGTTTTACAAATTCTTTTCCTTTTCCTTTGAAGGGCCTTGTAACACTGTGAGCTGAACACCAGAATTTAGCTGGAGTGAAGAGTGATGTTAAACCTTTTCTTTCAGTAGAAGCATTTCCATTGACTCTAACTATTAGTTTCAAAACTGAAGAGAAAAAAACGCGATGAAAAGCAAAGTGATGCACCGAGTTGACTTTAAAACACTATAGGTTTCCACGGATTTTACTACTCTTCTTTGTAGATTTTTTTTTTTTTTTACTTTGAAACTTGCACAGACTTGACTTCAAATATATTTACGGTGGCCCTTCTGCTGACCCTGAGTAAGTTAATCTGGTGATGCATATTGTATAATCTGATTACAGAAGGTAAAACCAGGCGAATAAGGTCCAGTATATGGAGTTCTTTAGCAGCTTTGATGTGTATCTCTCAATTTTCTGTCTTGCTTTAAAATAAAAAAAAAAAAAATGGTGTCAGCAGTGCTATAGTGCTTGATTAACACTGCCATGTTACCCTAGGCAGACACTGCCTGTACCTGTCTTGTTTCTCACAGTCATGCCCCTTTGGTCTTTTCAGAGTTATGAATACTTGAGACACTCCTACAAATGACTGTGCTGATTAAAAAAGCTTGATCATATCATCTTTTAGCTTTTAAATGTGCTGTCAAACAATGGAATCAGAACTATGGGGCTGTGGCAGTTATTTCATATTAATGCTCTGAGTTCAAACAAAGTGTCAGGATGACTAAGTACAAGGGATTTTCAGAATGCTTTAATGTTGCCTCATTTCAAATCACTTCATAAGCAGCTTGGTAATGAGCTCAATAAATTCTGTTGAAAAAAAATACACTAGCTACAAAAAAAAAAATTGGAGCTATTTTATAATTGGCCCTCGGGGCTCGTGGGAAGGAGTCTTGTTTCCTGTTTGAATCCACTTTGTTAATGCTGCATTTGTAGATGGCTAAATGAATATGAAATATTGTAATTAAGTACATCACAAACTGTTTATCTTGTCAGCAGTGTTTTTCTTTAAAGGCTGGCTTGTTGACCACTGGTGTATTATCCCCATTTTTCTGTGCTTTGCCAGCTGTAATAGAGGAATCCAAAACACTGTAGGGGGGTGGAGACAGAGAAAGAAGACAACAAACAAATACAATATGAAACCTAGTAGTGGCTTTCTTTTCCATGGAGCAGGTATTCTTTTCATTAGCTCTGAGCTGTATATTCACTAAGCAAAATGACTTTATAAAATCTCTGCTGGGCTTGATGAAAGAATGTGATACATATAGGTCTGGGTCTGGCTGTATGGTGCCTCACAGGGTATCCTGCTGAGCAGATTGTTTTTATTCATGACAGAGGCAGAAAACCAATCTGACTGCTGGAAAAATGAGAACTGGTTTATTATTGATTGGGAGTCGAGTGACTGGGCTTCTCCTTAATCTCCATTGTTATTCTAAAGGTTTGGTATTATGATAATCTTTTGACCTCCTCGATTTCTTACTTTAGTTCAGTCATGTAGGATAGCTGTAGCCCGTGACAAACTCATCTAGTATGCTTTGCACTAGGATCTGTTGAAAAGTTTGCCTCAGGGCTAAATCCTGCTCACCTGAGTCAGTGAAGTAGCTGTGTTGACTTTAGTGGGACTTCTTGTGTGATTAAGGTGTGCAGAATTGGGCCCTATAGTTGCAAATATTGTGAACTTTGTGTCTGTGCATAGTGACTATATAAATGAAAAATTCACAGCGTTTTCTAGTATTTAACTTCATTTCCCACAGCCATCTCAATAGCCTCTCTTCTATAAAAGAAGTGCAACATCTGAAATCTCTTCACATTTCAGCCTTAGGAGGAAATAAAACCATCTTCATATTATATTCTTCTTCTTCCTTCTAACACAGACCAACACAGAAAAGTATGCTTCTCTGGGCACCCTTAACATTATTCACAGATCAATAGAGTTTAAGGGCAGAAGGGACCATTACATCATGTAGTCTGGCCTCCTGATATCACACACCATGCAGTTTTAGCCTTTTGCACCTGTACTGAGCCCAATGACTTGCGTTTGACTAAAGCATATCTTCTAGAAAGACATCCAATCTTGATTTAAAGACATGGAGATGGAGAACCTGCCACTTCTCTTGGCAGTTTGTTCCAATGGTTAACCACTCTCACTGTTAAACATGTGTGCCTAATCTCATATTTGAATTTGTCTGGCTTCAACATCCAGCCATTGGTTCTTGTTCTGCCTGTCACAAATTAAAGAGTTCTTTAGCACACAGTATTTTCTCCCCTTGAAGATAATTTTACATTAAAATCAAGTCACCTCTCAATCTTCTTTATGATTAACAAATCAGATTGAGCTATTTAACTCTCATGGTGAGGCATTTTTTCCAGCCCTCAAATCATTTGGGTGTCTCTTTTCTGCACTCTCTCCAAGTGAAAATAACAAAACAAAACAAAAGCAGCAGGAAGCCCCTAAATAAAACTTCACCCCCAACACAACAAAACAGGTGGGATTTCTTTCACTGCCAAAATTCTCTCGCATAAACATTAATGTAATGAGGCCCCACTCTTTTCAGATACCCAGATAATAGGATAGGCCTTGCAAATGGGCACCAAAGGTCAACAGCCTATTCCAGGGCCCCCTTATGGGGAATACTCCATCACCAGCCCCACTTTCTGTTACACCAAGAGGACTCAAACGCTCAGTTGACTACAACTGTGGCAGTATTTATCTATTTATTGAACATAATTTTATTTGTTTTTGAAGATTTTTGATCACTTGCAGAATTTCTATTTGCTTTACCACAAAAGACTTAAGTACATAATCAAATCACCCTTTCATAAAAATAAACATTTTCCATTGGAACATACAATAGGATTTGCCATACTATAACAGAACATTGGTCGATCAAATACAGTATCTGAACTGAATAGAGTCATGGATTTATTAGAACAATCTATAATCCATTTAAATGCCGCACACCCAGATTGTTTCTCCCTTTCCCCCTTGTAACTGGAGAGGTGTTAACGGGCCACTTCACCTTGAATGCCCCCTTGAAATAGATGTGTTAACTACTTATGCGAAACAATATGTTCCACCTTCTATTTAGCTGTTACACTCTAAGTACATTTCCCAGACCTGAAGAAGAGCTCTGTGTAAGCTCCAAAGTTTGTCCCTCTCACCAACAGAAGTTGGTCCAATAAAAGACATTACCTTAACCTCACCCACCTTGTCTTTCTATCTGGCCTCTGGCAGTTTCATTAACTGATTCTTCAGAGAAAAGCCAAACCTACCATAATGCACTCAGCCAACTGTGTAATTCTTCACATTATGAGGGAAAAAATCCTTCCTGACTACAGGTGATCAGTTTATGCCCTGAAGCATGAGATTCAACTGTACTCTTGTCTTAGCTTTTATAACTACAAATGTTATTACCAGTCACAAAATTATCCAACCCTTTAAACTCCAGTCACATAATATTTTGATGATGACTTTCTGTGGTAGTAAATTCCAGTAGTTGATTATAAGCTATATGAAGTAGCATTTCTTTTATTGCTTGTATATTCTCTTGCTATTAGTTTAATCGATTGACCTTCCTGACAGTCTGATATTATAGTAAAAGGTAAGGAGAAGGGGCTGAACAGTTTTCACTGTATCCATCAACATTTTGAACATCTCAGATACCTTCTGTACCCTCTTCTTTACCAGGCTAAATTATCCTAGCTTTTTGCAATCTCTTTTTATTATATATACAGATATATGTAAATATATATATACACACAGTCGCACCTTGCCTCAAATTATATTTGTTGCCTTTCTGTGGATCTTTTCAGTCCCAGTTCTGGGTCAGATTCTCTTTTAAGACTGCATGGCAGAGAGGTAGGCCTGGGCATCAGACAGCTGGTTATGACTCTCTGATACTCAAAACTATCACCAGTTCTGCCACCATTTAGAGATGCAGCTAGTCAATTCGAAGTTGTGCCACATAGAAAGGTCCTTAGTGAGCCCTTCCGCAGAGAAGGATAATAGGGTAACATAGAAGAACTCCACCATGTCCCCTCCCACAATATGCCCCTGTGACATTATATGATTAAAATATGACCATATAGATCATTATTGCAACCACTCTTATATACTTGCCGCAAATATTGTACAAAGGTTGTCGAGTGAGGTGTCTATGAAAAGGTTATGATTTGCAGGTTATGATTATGCTGTCTGTATGCATTGTATCATTTTAGTATGTGAAGTTATAAGTATTGGCTCTATACTTGGATTTCAAATGTTTGCTCCTGGGGTAACGCCCACAAAGTAATTAGCCAGCACATTTCAGAGGGACTATTCAAATTGAGTGGTCCATCGAAAGAACATTTAACTGACAATGGACCATGGGATATGCCTATCTACACTTAATGAAATTTCCTGCTGTGACTAGGCAAAATGCATGGACATGTGACTTGCCCATGTGACTCCAAACTCCATCTTGTTGCTGTCCACAGTAAGAACAATGGGATGCCCTCAACATGGCAAAAGCTATAAAAGGCCCTGGAAACACCTCCATTTCGTCTTCAATCCTGCTTCTTACCTCTGGAGGAACCTTGCTACAAACTGAAGCTCTGAACAAAGGACTGAATGACCCATCCAAGCTGTGATGTACTCCAGAGACTTGACTTAAGTCAGCAGCTTATTCTATCACTGCTGCAAGCCTGAACCAAGAATTTTGCCATTACTGGATGTAATTGATTTCTTTAACCAATTTTAACTCTCACCTTTCTTTCTTTCTTTTTATAAATAAACCTTTAGATTTTAGATACTAAGGGATTGGCATTGTTAGGATATAGATATTCAGGCCTGTCTGTAAAGGCCTATATGCTAAGAATTTAGGTGTATTCTTATCACTTAGCTAGTTCTAGAGGTATAAAAGAGAGAATCAAAATCACTGTCTGCCAGTGTAAGGTCCTTCTCTTACTGTGACAGTCTGAGGCCCTGTGCTTAGGCTAAGGCCTTTGGCTAAGCAACAGAGGCAGCCATAAGCTGGGAAGCGACCGGTCACCTCCTCACATTCCAGACTAGTCACATTGAAATAAGGTGCTATTGGGCTGTTAGAATACAATCTTGTCCTGATAATGCCTATTGCCTCCAGAGAAAGGGAAGTGCCTAGAAGATGTAAAAGGAAACTTAATTTGATAACATCCTGTCTGGCAAGAACTCACTTGTCAATAGCTAAGATGTGAAATCCTCACTTCTGTATTGTTTTGTCATTATAGTTCCCACTTTGCCATTGTTTGTCTGTATAATCTCTGTCTGGCATCCAATGAAGTGAGCTGTAGCTCACGAAAGCTTATGCTCAAATAAATTGGTTAGTCTCTAAGGTGCCACAAGTACTCCTTTTCTTAATGGCACACATGCAATCCAACAGTTATGTCCAGCAAAGAGTTCTTCTATGAGGAGGAATTCTTGCTAGGAATTTGCAACCCGGTTATGGTTTCTTTATACTTCATGAGTGATACAAAGGGGTGGATCTCACTGAAGAGTCTAGCCATGTATCTTTTTAAAGGTAAAGGTGACAAAACTGCAGTTACGCAAAAGAGGGCATACCATTATTCAATACCGTGTGACACAAATACTTTTTCTATTGTCCCCCTTTTATAATGTACCCTCCAATTAACTGTTTCATTTAATGCTGCACTCTGGACAAATAGCCCCACCAAGCTATCCTATGAATCATTTTGTTTCTCAGAGGACTTGTACATTCAGAGCCAATCAGCACATACGAGTTGCTTAGACTATGTCAGTCAATGTGCGTTAACTTACATTTATTCATTCTCTTTTTCACTTCCCTTATCTTGCTCAGTGTGTTTGAGCCCATCTAGAGTTTCGGTCAAAACTTAACATCAACTTATTTGCACAATCACTCATGTGCTAGCAATTGGGTATTTACTCTTTCAGGGACAGTGCCTTGGACGTGACTGATGTCCCCTTCTAACTAGAGTGGGAGATCCATAGGTGGAGGAAACTCTATTTACAGATCGCCAGAGGGCATTGCATGTAAAGTTTAGAAATAAGGAACAAGGTGCAGATCCTCCAGGGATGGAATGAGAATAAAAAAAAGTCATTGAATAAAACAGTACTGTTGCCCTTGCAGGTCAGACTGTGCTCATGACATTTAAATCATGCTCAGTACACCTGACCTTGTGCCCTGGGGTGGTAGTTTTCCAATTCTAGGATTGAGCACAAATGGCAAAGCAGAACACTGTAATCATTTATAAAATACTCTAAAAGAACAAGCACACTGCCAGCATGTCCAAAACACAAGTATTGAGTCACCTTGCCACCAGTAGTCATTACTGCAAAACACCATCACCCGTAACAGATTCTGCTGCCTTTACTCACGTAGAGAGCTACCTTACTTTACAAAGAGTGCTATTGAAATCAGTGTGGCTACTCATGGAGTAAGGTATTAATCAACATTCATAAGACTGGCAGAATCTAGCCCTGGGAAATTTATATTGGCTCCCCTTGTGAAGAACCAAAGCAATTTACTTTTAAAAAACGGATCAGTTACAAGCAGCAAAATACCAGCCTGCCAGTTCTTGAAAATCAATAATGAACTCTCTGCTCCATAAGAGAAACAACCCAGAGCCACATCTTCAGCTAGTGCTACAAAGATATTTTATACAAATATTTTACCAAACAGATTAGTCTTATTTTATGCCATGACGCTCATTAACCTTGGGAACTTGCTGAGCCAACTGGAGGAAACAAATTCGAGAGGCATAGGCCCTCCTTGAGAATTCTCTGTCCGCGGCATGAAAAGTTTAATTCCAAGTACCAACAGTGAGCATATCCCAGTGGTTTGTCTCAGGACATGAAAAAAGGAAAGAAGCAATCTCTCAGTTAAATGGGTCCCAGACGATTTATTGCTACAGAGCACAACCAGCATCCTGACTCTCACTCAGATGCAAATAGGTAGCCAATCAAGAGTGAAGATCACTAGTGTTATTTGTTTATGATAGTTCACCCACACTAGAGGTGGATCTTTGTATACCTGAAGGTTCTGGATATTTCCTTGGGCAGACCTAGGTGCAGTGTGTTGTATTAAATTACCCTGAAGATTACGAAGACCTGCATCGCTATGGTAGGATCTACCTCAGAGAGAAGTATTTACAGCTTCTGAGTCACTGTTTCCATTGAAGCTCCAGGAACAGTGATGCATCCAATATGATGTGGAAACTGTGAATCATATTGGAAAGGACAGATATACACCTCCAACACAAGGTTTACTTATTACCCTTGCTCATTTTTTTAGGTTCTTTCCTTTACTTATCAGCATCACGATGGTTTTGTCTGATTGAGCCTGAGCTAATTCACTTCCATTTAGTTTATTTTCCCTCATCTGTCAAGCACTGCAAAGCATGGAAATTGCTGCATGTGAGTTTAATAAAAAGCAGATGTAGGCTTGAGTGTTATTTGTATATTGATAACACTAAACAGTAAAATATCTCATTGTTTTCTCCAGAGGCCATCTATTTGTCTACTGCATCTGTCTATTATCAGTGAAGGGACTTATATGGACCCCATCCCCATAATCACAAATTAAAAACAAGGCAGGTGGCAAATTGGCAGTCTGCAGAGCTCACACATGAGTACTCCAGGGGTGAAGATCAAGTGTACCTTACAACCAAGAGGAAGGGACAATCTATGGAAGGGCTTTCTCAGTCACTTCTTCAAGACTCCCCAGACAGTCAACAAAACTACATGGTCGATGGTATCAGTGGGTGTTGACAGGTCTAACAAAATCAGCTGGGTCTCTTTAACTGTGTCCTTCACCAGAGTGAAATTATAAACCATAGATTACAGCTAATTCTCCATGCTATTCTCTGTCATACAGTACAGTAGAATGGGAATTATTGTTTAAAAGAAAAAACTATCCTGTCCTGACTTGCCTGTTTTGTTTCTTCTGATCCAAAACTTGTTTCTTTTGTATCCTGAATCCTTGTTCCCCTAAAAACGTCTTTGTTCTTTGTAAAAGCTTAATTTAATTATTTAGATTTATAAAAGTGTCCATCCAGCGCTCTTACTTTTGTTTCCCTGGGACTTCACTAAAGGCAAGGATTTCTTGGTTTCTGCCCCGGGCTCAGCTACCACTTTCTAATATCTTTGCAAACAAATTTCCTCTTTTGAACTTGGCAGATGATAAAATTTGTTTAGATTCCAAGTCTCTTCACATTCCAAGGACAGAGACAGATGTTTATCCTAGCAACAGTGTCTTCCTTGTGGCAAATCTCTGAAAGATTCATAGAAGAGGTATTTTCTTAATGAAGGACATGAATATCTTATTCTTGGAGATTCTCATTTCTTTTTGCTCACCACAGCAAGCAAATGCCACTGTTGAAGCATGTGATAGGAAAAGATGTCAGAACAGTACCAAGGAGGCAGCCACAAAATTCCTTCTAAGGGGGCTCTCAATCTTCCTGTCAATTTAGTCTTCAGGGAAGAAATCTTCTCTCAGAATAATTAGAATCAATAATCTTTTGCTAGGGGTGTAACTTCAGCACCATTGTTTACCTTTGGGATTGGAACCATATTGCACTTAGATTGCTGAAATTTTGTAAAAATGTCATTATCTGACAGTTTAGCCATCTGCCCTCACCCAGATGCTCCAATTCTCCTAGAATGATCAGTCACTGAATGAAGAGTATAAAGAAAATAATAGTCTTCAGAATCTGTTTATTGTAAGGGAATTTTTGTTTTGATTTCTTGCTATATCTGCCTTGTTTTCCTGAATGTTGTGGGTGTTTATTAATTGCCTGAATATTTTGTCAAAAATTCCATCAGGAACAATCTTTCCTGTTTATTCAGGTCCGAGCTTGCAGGTTGTGAGCCATTAATTCTGCTTCTCCTATAGAAGTTCTGCTGTCCTATTTCCTTGTTGGATGAATGCTTCTTTTTAGACTTGGTCCCAAACAGTATATCTATCTATAGCTATATACCTAAAGAATTTGAATTATTTTAAGGCTGTCTTTTAAAAGGATTTAGAATATTACTTCTTCCTTAGAGCATCCTCAGCTTTCACCACATCAAGAAAACCGTTCCTTGGAAACATGGTTGTACTTATTCAAAATGTTATACTGCCTCTTAGAATCCATATAGTTGGTACCTTACTCTTTTCCAACATTGATGTGGATCTGAAGCATCTATTTACTATCAAAGGAATCTTGCATTTAGAAATTGTTTAAAGAACTTGCCTACTGCCCTTTTTCCATTTGGCTAAACCTCTCACAGAGGAAGGAAGTCCCTGAAGTGGTCAAGGATATCTGGCCTTGAGATGTAGCAGAGGTGCTACCTAGGCAACAGAAGGGAAGCCAAAGCCATACACAGCTTTGATGTGAGGACCTATTTCTCCTGTTCAGACTCAGAGTTTCTTATTCACTTCAGCCCTTCTGTCTGTAAGCTAAGCACAGACACCTTCAGAGCCAGGCAGGATGGTGACTTTGCATGGAAGGTTTCACCAGGATTTAGAGTTATATGCCACTACATAATTGCCCCAGAGATGCAGATGGCAGTGCAAGAGATACTACAAGTGGTTTGGGGAGTGAAAAAAGTATCCAACAATTTTAACCACAAACAGAGAAAGGAAAGAACGGAATGAATTTAAAGAATATACAGTATCTAGGTTTTTTCCATTCTGTACTTAACTGAAGATATTATTTGTGAAAGTGGGAGAGGGTTGAACAACTGAAGAGGCACAACATCTAGATGTAAATGGATTATCTATCTATCCAGATACTTGCAGCTTGCATGGTTCTCATTACTGCAGTATCTGATACCTCCCAAAGTATTTATAAATAAAACTGTCTTCCTTCCCAGACTGTAGAAGAAATAACTTGAATCATATATAATTGTTTGCTTATTTATGTTTATATGTGAGTGAATGGGTCTGTTTTCTGTATAATCATTGGATTTCCCCCTCTAGAATCCAGGATTGACATATCCTGAACTACCGCCAGGATGAGTGGAAAAAAGCCCAGTAATGTTGCATAGCAGATATATTGATGAAGGAGAAAGATTCAAGTACAGATTCAAGTACATTTTCCACCAGCAAAATTAACGGAGATACAGACGGGGTGAGAGTTCACTTAGCTAATTTAGGTCAATAGACATCATGGTGCTCTTCCAAATAAATAAAGAAAGATACTAAAACTAAACTATTAGACAGAGGAGGTTACCACTAGCAGGAGAGGCAGTCTGAACATGGCCTCCAAGGAAATAAATAAAAAAACAGATGTATTTTTGATCCATCTCTGGCAAATCACTAAATTAACATAACAGCACATTAAAAAGATAAGTTTAAGTTATGGACAAGAGGCTTGGCTGGATGCCCACATGGAAATGCACTGGGATGCACTGACCATGTACTATCTATTTGTGTGGCTGTTTCCCAGAGAGCTGAATTATAGCTCATTTTTACAACTTTTAGTCTGCTTTTGTTTGCTAAAGCATGCTGATGTGAATTGGCTTGCAGACTCATAGTAAATGCTCACCTTTAGAGAAATCTCAAAATCATAAACCCAGTGATTTTTCTGTAAGTAGGATGAACCCACAGCTCTTTTTGGCTCTTTCTGGGTCCCTTTCCATTCTGACAGCTCGTAACTCTTCCCTAAATAGGAAGATCTAGGAAATGAGAGGAGTAAAGAGTAAGATTTCTAGGGATTGCTAAGGGAAAAAGGAGACACAGGTACAGAATGTATCCCTCCACTGTATAACCAAAGGAACCTATTTTCGGAGTTGCTGTGTTCTAGGTTTCATGGTGGCTAGAGAGGTTGACTCTTAACATTCTGGGTGTGGGATGACAGAAGGCCAAAAAGTGATATTGAACAGCTCTATTACGTTCTCAAACTGGAAATTAGATATCCTCAGTAATGCACATTAGGGCTCAGTCCTGTAAACATGCTTGCACTTGACTTTAGTGTGTTTAGTGAGGCTACTTACATGCATAAAGTTAAACACATGCATGGATGTTTGCAGGATCAGGGCTCAGGTGACCTCAGAACAATGTATATTATAAAGCACAAGGATAAAGGAAAAGAAATAACATTAAAAAAAAGTAAAACTCTTACCATAAACACCCTGTTCTCTTACTGTGCAGTAGACTACCACTGAGCCAGGACAACCCCAAAGGTCTAAATCAGCAAGATGAGGCACCTTCTTTTGCAGTGTACAAAGGCCAGAATTCTAGGATTCTGATTGGTTGGACATCCTAAAATGTTTCAGAGCAGATGTCAAAGCTAATTCCACAATTTGGCAGAAGGTGGGGGCCTGCAAGGATTATAAAAATTAATACTGTCCACTCCAGGCTTGTATTAAACTCCCAAGGTTACAGCTTTCTCTGACCCTGGATTGGTAGATGCCACCACCCAAGTGCAGAACCCCTTTCAGAGCCCAGGAAGGTGCACTTGGGAATTCCTTCCTGTGGGGTATCCTCAAGCCCTTTCAACTGAGAAGAGCTGAGAAGAAGAAAAAAATAAATCAGCTGTTGCCACCAGCTAATTAAACAACGTGCACAAACCTCTTAAGACACAAAAATCCACTTCTGTTCTTAAAAAAGGTAAATTTTATTAATTAAAAAAAGAAAGAAAATACATCTGGGAACTCAGGCTATTGCTAGATTTTAAAAGAGCAACTACAAGGATTAAGCACCAAGAATAGGTTTCTTGAGGTCCAGCTTAAAGGTTACAAGCAAAACAAAAGCACCTGGGGTTAACACAGAAGAATCCACAAGCCACAACGAAATACAAGGGATAAACCTAATCACGTCGTCCTAGACATTTCCTGATCTACTGACATATCTGGGGTTTTAAATGAGTAGTTTCTAGATATGATACTGATGATTTTTCATACCTGGCCCAAGCTTCTTACAACGTAGCTGCTGCCCTGTCTGCCTCTCCCCGGAAGAACAACAACAGACAGACAAAAGGGGAGACTTTTTTTTCAATTTTAAAAAGTTCTAGCCTTCCCATTGGCTCTTTTGGCCAGGTGCCCACTCACTTCCTTTTACCTGTGCATAGCAGTGAGACTTTTTAACCATTTACAGGTAGAGCAACTAGAGAACAGCTACTAAGAGGGGTTTTATAGCTACTGGCTGGCTGAGTGTCCATAAAAGGGAGCTACTCCCCACCCTCTTCATTTATCACAACAGCGAATAGATTTCAAAAGAAAAAAAGTATTATCTTCCTGTGGTGGGCTTACAGCCCTCAGCTATGATATTTCTTGGTGGATCCTTTAAATTTCCTGGCACCAGCTATACCTGGTCTGGCTGTCCAAGTCTTTCAAAATCAAAAATTACTTTAATCTCAGACATTGATAGCAAAAGAAAAGTCCTTCCTCCCAGCATTCCTTTTGGAGGGAGTGGTTCCAGAAGGGACACTCAGCTCACCCCTTTTCCTTCCAGGGGATCAAGACTTAACTGACAGAGCAGTCTCTTCTTCTACTCCTTCCCTCAGGGCTTTGTCTTGATTCCTCAGAGAGCTGATTGGGAGAGATGAGAGTCTTGCCACTACAAGGCTTCTGGCCCTTAAAGAAACAGTTGTTTCTTCTCATTGACACTCAGTTTTACCCTGGAATCACTTTCTCTCTCCCCATGTTTGCCCCTGCTGTGCCCAGGGCTTTTGTGTGGCTGTGGCTACTTGGGGTGTCCTAGACCCTATCCTTTCTGATTATTTTTAACATAAAGGGCCAGATAGTCTGTTACACCTTCCCTTAGGGGAATTCCCACTGTTGCTCAGTAGGGCCTGCTTTAAGGTTTCAAGACTAGCTGGAAGGAAGTACCCTCAGCATTAGCTGAAAGGCTGTGAAATCCACATGTTTTACCTGACCCTCAAAGAACCTGAAATGAAAACTGCTCTGATACTAACGACACCCTAGTTGTTCCCCGCTTCCTGCCTTTTTCTCTCCAGTTCTCTCCTTTTCTTTTTTTAAATGGCCCAGATCCTCTCTTCTGCTTAAAGATCAAGTAAACAGGCCTTCCCTAAAGGGGATTCCAGGGCTTAAATGGAGGCTCTGAAGACTGTGCCACTTCATCTCCCTATGTCCAGTGGCCACAATTTAACACTTCTCCTGTTTTCCCTCAAACATTCTCTGTATCATAGCAGCAGATTGGACCCCTATGGAGTAGAAATTCCATGGCATGCAGTAGTGGAAGACCCCTTGCATTTGCTTGACTCATTCTGCCTCCCCACATAGAGGATTCTTGGGTCGTTCCAAAGTCTTTGGGGCCAAATAATTCTTATAGTCTATAGATCACCAGAGCATTTTACAAAACAGTTCATGGTGGAGTCCCTGCCCCAAGGAGGTGATATATAGTGTTAAGATCAGAACTGGAGGTGATGCCAAAAAAGAGGAGGAAAAGGCAGTATGGGCTAAAGATAAGAACAATATAAAGGGGTGTGATGGGGTGTGCATACCGCACACTAGGCAGGAAAGAGTTAATCCCACACTATGGTGATGGAAATCCCAACCCTTAGACCAGACTGGGCATGCTCCAGAGGCTGCAGTATTAGAAAGGAACACTGACCACCGGGAAAGAAGGACACTCGGTAGAGGCTTCAGCCTGGGAGCTGCTTCAGCCCCTGACTACAGAGACCAGAATGCCGGAGGCACAGACCGGAGACTGGTTGCCCAAAGCCAGTTGACTGGATTCAGAGTCCCAACAAGCTACCCGCACCAAGGAGCTCGGGGATCCTGATGATAAACAGAACTTTGCTTCAGGACACGCGGTAGGAAGTAGCCCAGGGGGGTGTAGTGAGTGATACCTTGCACCCGAAGAAGGTCAGAGTGTTGAAGTAGGATTCCTGCTGACTGTGTGGTGACCACACACTCTGCTGACAGGGTCCTGGGCTGGGACCTGGTGGAGAGAGAGGGGTCAGGTTCCCCTACAACCCCTGCTGCCACCTCCCTTTGGTGCCGGTCCCTTCTTTGACTCTGGACACTAGGCCACATAGCCCTGACCCCAGTAGCAACTGCATTGACTCTGGTCACTAGGCCACATAGCCCTGACCCCAAGGGCAGTGATAGTGACTTTGGCCATGAAGCCACACAGCCCTGATCCCGAGGGCAGTGATATTGACTCTGGCCACTAGGCCACCCAGCCCCGACCCCGAGATAAGCTGTGTTGAATCTGACCACTGTGCCTTATCGTGGTGAGGCCCAAAACAGTCAGGTGGACTGTGACCGTGGTGTCAGTACACCCATTGCCTGCTGCAACAGGACACGGGGCATACATACACTGCCACACGTGGTGGAGAATGCAGGCATAATGATCAGGCCCTTTTGAAAGGTCCAGGGAGAGAAGAACACAAGGAGAGCAACCCTTCTTTGCCCGCCTATTCACCACCTTACCCAAGATGGAGATGGAGAAGATGTTGAAATGGCTGTTGGAGAGCCAACAGCGACAAGCCACCCAACAGCAGCAACAGCAGGTGCAGCTACTGCAACAAATCACAACTCAGGAGCAACGGCTGTTGAGGGAGTTGGCTGCACAACATCAAGCCCAGCAAGAACACCTGATTCAACAGCTGGCTATGCTGATGCTTCCCACTGGGATGCCGAAGCCCAGCCCTTCCGGACTGGACCCACGGACTCTTCATGCCGGCCTCTCACTGCGTCTGTCAAAAATGGGACCCAGCGATGACCCCAAGGCGTTCCTGGTAACATTTGAACAGGTGGCCACCGCTGCTGGATGGCCACCAGGGCACTGGGCCACTCTTTTGACCAGGCCAGTGCAGGCGGCTTATTGTGGGTTAGACCCCCAGGATGGTCTAGTATATGAGAAGGTGATGGCCACCAGGCCCCAGGTAAGGACCCTCCAACCCCCTTGAGCCGACCGCCAACGCCCAGCCAGGTGCTGATCACCCCGTAGACAACACTGAGGTGGAGCTGGAATGAGATGGAGATTTTGTGCAGGAACAAAGAGAAGACCCGACCTTGAGTAGAGCCTGGGAGCAGGCAGCAGCCTCAGATCCAAAAGGGGACGACGTGCCGAGACCCCTACAGAGGCCATGATTCAAGATCCAGTGAGGTCGCTTATACCAGGTGCTACAACAACTACAAACACTAGAGCCTATCTGTCAGCTTTTGGTCCCCAGAAGATTATGCTGGAGCCTCCTGCATTTAACCCATGTGACACTCTGGGTGGGCCATCTGGGTCGAGAAAAGACTCTCCAGAGAATAGCCTGCTGTTTCTTATGGCCTGGCATACATCAAGAGTTCACAGACTATTGTGCTTCCTGCCCTGAATGCCAGCAGGCCACACCCAAAGGGGTAGCTTGAGCACCCCTTACCCCTCCCTGTGGTTGGCTTACTCTTTGAATGCATCAGAATGGATCTTGTCAGGCCCCTAGAAAAAAGTAAGACCGGGAATCACTTTATCCTCAGAATCATTGATTACACAACACAATAGCTCGAGACCGTCCCCCTCCGCTTGGCCATAGCACCCACCATCACCACTGAGCCAGTGAAGATCTTCACTTGGATTGGGATACCCAAAGAAATCCTGGCTGATCAGGGCACCAACGTGTCCTCCAAATTAATAGCAGAGTTGTGCTGTCTCCTGAGCATACAGACTCTCCGGATATTGGTACACCATCCCTGAACAAACAGACTAGTAGAACGTTTCAATGGCACCCTGAAGTCCACGTTACGCAAATTCATAGAGGATGATCCATGTCATTGGGATTCACTGCTTCCAGCCCTGCTCTTTGCCATAAGGGAGGTACTCCAAGCCTTGACTGGGTTCCCCCCCGTTTGAGCTTCTTTATGGCAGACAACCATGGGGGGATCCTCAATTTCCTGAGAGAAGACTGGGAGGCACAAGAGCCGCGAGTCCTGAGAACCGCTCAGTACATGCTACGCCTCCAGGAGTGCCTCCGGGCTTTGGGTGCCTTCACTCAGAAGAACCTGATATAAGCCCAAAAGGCCCAAGAATGACAATATAACAGGGGAACTAAGAAGCATAGCTTTGAGCCAGGGGACCGAGTTTTACTCTTGTTGCCCTCTACAGAATCAAAACTCCTGGCCAAGTGGCAAGGTCCTTTCAAGGTGTCCTGTCATGTAGGGCCAGTGGACTATGAGGTCCGATTACCTGGATGATGGAAAGAGACACGTAGGTACCAGCTGTACTTGGGGAAGGTCTCAGTACCACCCAGTGGGAACAGGCACAATGTCTCTTACAGGACTATCTGGACATCCTGTTGACAGACCAACCTCATAAGTCACCACATTGCAACAACCCCAGGGCAGAGAGTGAGGAATGACCACTGACGTCTGCCCGGAAGATGTGGGCAGCTGTACACCAGGAATTAGACATGATGCCTGAGGTGGGGGTGGTCGAAGAATCGAGACGCGAGTGGTGAAGCCCAATTGTCCTAGTCCCTAAGCCAAATGGGGCCATCCGGTTTTGTATCGATTTCCCCAAGGTTAATGCCATCTCTCTGTTCAACACGTATCCAAAGCCTCGTATCGAATTGCTCCTAGAACAGTTGCGGGGAGCCAAATATCTGTTGACTCTGGATTTAACCAAAGGGTACTGGCAAAGACCCCTGACACCGAATTCCCAGGTGAAGACGGTCTTTCCCACACCATTCGGCTTCTTCCAGTTCATGACAATGCCATTCGGGCTACATGGGGCAGCCACCACTTTCCAGCAACTGATGAACAAGGTGTTACAACCTCATGACCAGAACATGGCAGCCTATATAGACAACACTGTGGTCTACAGCGGCAACTGGGAGGACCACCTTCAGCACCTTGCCAGTGTGCTCCAGGCCCTTTGGGAAGCCAGTATCACTGCCAACCCCACAAAATGCCATCTTAGACAGGAAGAGGTGACATACCTTGAGTACGCAGTGGGAGGGGGTACGTTACGGCCGCTGGTCGCTAAGGTGCAAGCTCTTTCTGATACTCCAACTCTGAAGACAAAGAAACAGGTACATCAGTTCCTAGGATTAGCTGGATACTATTGACACTTTGTGACAGAGTTCACGACGATTTTGGCCCTCCTCTCTGACATGACTAAGAGCTCCCAGCCCAGGCAAGTGCGATGGTCTGACGAGTGTGAAGAGGCCTTCCAGATGCTGAAAGAGTGGCCACACAAGAACCAGTCCTTAGACATCCCAAATTTTGCGGAAGACTTCGTGCTTCAAACCTTTGCCTCAGAGATAGGTTTAGGAGCTGGGCTGTCTCAAGAATTTGATGGGGAAGAGCACCCCATTTTATACTTGAGCCACAAGTTATTCCCTAGGGAGCAGCATTACTCAGTGATTGAGAAGAAAGCCCTGGCTTTGAAGTGGGCTATTGATGCCCTATGTTACTACCTGCTTGGGACCACCTTCAAACTAATTACTGATCATGCCCCCCTCAGATGGTTACACAGCATGATGGATACAAATCCCCAGATCATGCATTGGTACCTCTCCCTCCAACCCTATGATTTCTGTGCGTTTCACTGACCAGGTAAGGCTCACGCCAACGTGGACTTTTTCTCCAGGCTGGGAGGGGTAAGGGGGGAGATGGACCCCACGGGGGTCCCTCTTAAGGGAGAGGGTGTGTGACGGGACGTGCATACCCCACACTAGGCAGAAGAGGGTTAATCCCACACTATGGGCAGCAGAAGTCCCACCCCTTAGATCAGATTGGGCATGCTCCAAAGGCTGCACTAGTATAAAGGAGTGCGGCCCAGCTCAGACTGCTGGGGAAGGAGGACACTTGGTGGAGGCTCCAGTCTGGGAGCCGCTTCAGCCCCTGACTACAGAGACCAGAAAGCCAGAGGCACAGACCAGAGACCGGTTGCCCACAACTAGTCGACTGGAGTCAGAGCCCCAACAAGCTACCGACACCAACGAGCTCGGGGACCCCAACGATGAACAGACCCCGGCTTCAGGACACATGGTAAGAAGTGGCCCAAGGAGTGTAGTGAATGATACCTCGCACCCAAAGAAGGTCAGCGTATTGCAGTAGGATCCCCACTGACTGTGTGGTGACCACACACTCTGCTGACAGGGCCCTAGGCCAGGACCCGTGGAGAGGGAGTGGCTGGGTCCCCCTACCACCCCTGCTGCCACCTGCCTTTTTTGGCTGGCCCTTCTTTGACTCTGGCCACTAGGCCACTTAGCCCTGACCCAAAGGGCAACTGTATTGACTCAGGCCTCTAAGCCACATAGCTCTGAGCCCCAAGGGCAATGATATTGACTCTGGCCACTAGGCCACCCAGCCTGGACTCCAAGGGCCACCTTATTGACTTTGGCCACTAGGCCACATAGCCCCAACCCCAAGGGCAGCTGTATTGAACCTGACCGCTGTGCCTTTTTGTGGTGAGGCCCGAATCAGTTGGGTAGACTGTGACCGCGGTGTCAGCACACTCATAGCCCGTGGCAACAGAGGACGGGGCATGCATACACTGCCACAAGGGGCAGACACTTTGGAGGCTAACCTGCCTATCTTGAGAACTACATTGCTGATGTTTTCATTTTCATTATAAATTGGATACACATATATTATTAAGACTTGAAAAGCTTCCTTGAAGAAATGGGTTATGAGAAGGGAATTAAAGGAGCGGGTAGCCTTATATACCCACAGAAAAAGGGAAGGGCAGGTTTTGGGGCATGATGTCTGGTTATGACAAACAATGATAGCTAGCAAATTGATTAAGTCTACAATTAGAATGTCCCTTGTTTAACTTCCTCTGCAGCACATTCACATGCTGCTTAGTGACCTAGCAAGTTGTCGCAGCTTATTATTTAAGAATATCTTTTCAGATGCAATTTCTTCTTCACACTATTAATCCCCTTCTGCTAAACAAAACTCTGGATTTATCTGACTTACTCCAGTACTACGCCTTATCCGCAAGGGATTTCCTGCAACAGTAGGATAGTAAAGCAGTCTCTTGTACTCCATTCTCTCTCTGTCTGTCTGTCTCTCTCTGTTTCTTGGCTTCACCTTGCACTGTTTCCCACTGCAGCACTGGTACTTCCAGTAGCAGGCTCCTTATTGTCAAATGCAATTTCTTCCTTCCAGCTGACTTTTTCCTCACTCACTCCATTGTAGGCTATCATTACCAGAGACTTGCTCTTTGTTAAAATTCCTTTATGCTCCCTTTAGTTTCTGATAAAGAGAGCTAGGTTGTGGGGGTGGGAGGAGATTAAATTAAAAATGCCAAAATATTTGATACAATCAACTTGTCAATGATTATGCAAAGGAGAGACAGTGATCAATTCTCAAGCAAAACTCTGCTGGAAATGTCTATATGTATTTCTAGCAAAACCATTGCAATTTTTAGTTAGCATTTGGCTTTTTCTGTCCTCAAATAACCTTTTGTTTCCGGCTATCAAGATGAGATTTGGTGTGACCTCTTCTAGGCAGTCCCTTGCTGCTGCAGATTTTTGAGGTCACAGCTTTAGAATTTCATAAAAATGTGTCCCCATCTCTGCCACTGCAATCTGCTTCTATGGAACAAAACATTAGGTCAGGGATATAGGGTGAAATGCACCGATATAGGATTAATATGGCACACAAACACAGTTCCCAGCACTACAGGGAGAAACATATTCATTCATTACATGAACAGACTTTTTAATCTGATTGCTAATGAAGTGGTGGCTTCATTTAATAAAGAATTTAATGTGTAGTGAGTGCATAGTCCTGCCACAAGCAGCATTAAACAGGTGAAGAGCTCCACATTGTAAGTCAGCTGTACCATACCTCTATACACAGTGGGGAATGTGTCCTCATAAATTAAGCCAGTTTTGCTGAAGAATAGTGCCAGTAAAGAAGCCTTTCTATTTGTAAACTGTCTTCTCTTTCAAGGAAAAAAATCTTAATAATGTATGTAGTAATTTAGACAAATGAAGAGAAATACATTGACAAAATTAGCTGCAAACAATTAACATGTGTGGACACTAAGGGACAGATTCTCCTTCCTAAATTCCTGCACTAAGGACAGGAAATGGGAGTGTTTGTGTGAAAAACAAAGGTGCTATTGTATTTTCAAGGTTCCTTCCCCACTCTGAACTCTAGGGTACAGATGTGGGGATCTGCACGAAAACCTCCTTAGCTTACTTTTACCAGCTTAGGTTAAAAATTCCCCAAGGTATAAACTATTTTACCTTTTGCCCTTGGACTTTCGCTGACACCACCAAACGTCTAACCGGTATTTGTTATTGGGAAAGAGTTCGTTTTGAAACATCTTTCCCCAAAAAATCCTCACCAAAACCTTACACACCCCTTCCTGGGGAAGGCTTGATAAAAATCCTCACCAATTTGCATAGGTGAACACAGACCCAAACCCTTGGATCTTAAGAATAATGAAAAAGCATTCAGTTTCTGAAAAGAAGGATTTTAATAGAAGTAAAAAGTAAAAAAGAATCACCACTGTAAAATCAGGATGGTAACTACCTTACAGGGTAATTAGATTCAAAACATAGAGAATCCCTCTAGGCAAAACCTTAAGTTACAAAAAGACACACAGACAGGAATATCCATTCTATTCAGCACAGCTTAATTTCTCAGCTATTTAAAGAAATCATAATCTAAAGCATCTCTAGCTAGGTTACTTACTAAGTTCTAAGACTCCATTCCTGTTCTGTCTCTGGCAAAAGCATCACACAGACAGACACAGACCCTTTGTTTTTCTCCCTCCTCCCAGCTTTTGAAAGTATCTTGTCTCCTCATTGGTCATTTTGGTCAGGTGCCAGCGAGGTTATCCTAGCTTCTTAACCCTTTACAGGTGAAAGGATTTTTCCTCTGGCCAGGAGGGATTTTAAAGGCGTTTACCCTTCCCTCTATATTTATGACATGTGTCTTGCATATTTTCAGCCCTGTCCATCATCCAGCAACTGCTCTAACTTAGGCCATGTCTACATTTGCACTTATGTCAGCAAAACTTTTGTCGCTCAGGGGTGTGAAAAAAATTCCCTTGAGCTACATAAATTTTGCCATAATAAATGCTCGGGTGTGCAGCGCTATGTCAGCAGGAGACGCTTTCCAGCCAGGATAGCTACCGTCAGTCGCTGAGCTGGTTTTATTATGTAAATGGGAGAGCTCTCTCCCGTTGGCATAATGCGGCTACACAATCACTCTTATAGCAGCACAGCTGTATCGGTACAGCTATGCCACTGTAAGCTTGCAAGTGTAGACATGGCCTTAGAATAACAGAGATCACAGAATCATAGAAATGCAGTGCTGAAACTGACCTCAAGAAGTCATCGAGTCTAGCAGTTGTCCTGAGGGAGGACCAAATAAACCTAGACCGTCTCTAACAGGTGTTTGTCCAACCAGCTCTTTAAAACCTCCAGTGATGGGGATTCTACAACCTCCCTTGGAAGCCTATTGCAGAATTTAACTACCCTTATAGTTAGAAAGTTTCCTAATATTTCATCTAAATCTCCCTTGCTGGGATTAAGCCCATTACTTCTTGTCCTACCTTCAGTGGACATGGAGATCAATTGATCAAATTCCTCTTTATAACAGCCCTTAACATATTTGAAGACAATTATCAGGTCCCCTCATCTTCTGTGTTGAACACGAAGGATGCCCAGTTTTTTAAACCTTTCCTCATAGGTCAGGTTTTCTAAACCTTTTATCATTTTTTGTTGCTCTCCTCTGGACTCTCCTATTTCTCCACAGCTTTTCTAAAGTGTGGTGCCCCGAACTGGCCACAGTACTCCAGCTGAGGCCTCACTAGTGCTAAATAGAACAGGACAATTAGCTCCTGCATCTTACATATGGCATTACTGTTAATACACCCCAGAATATTAGCCTTTTTTGCAACTGAATCACATTGTTGACTCTCATTCAATTTGTGATTTTCTGTGAGTGCCAGATCCTTTTCAGCACTAGCCAGCACTTGCCAGTTATTTCCAATTTGTAGTTGTGCGTTTGATTTTTCCTTCTTAAGTGTAGTACTTTGCATTTGTCTTTATTGACTTTCATCTTGTTGATTTCAGACCAATTCTCTAATATGTCAAGCTCACTATGAATTCTAATCCTGTCCTCCAAAGTTCTCTCAACCCCTCCCAGTTTGGTATTACATGCAAATTTTATAAGCATACTCTCTACTCCATTATCCAAGTTATTGCTGAAAATATTGAATAATACGGGACCCAGGACTAACCTCTGAAGGACTCCTAGATTCATCCTCCCAGTTTGACAGAAAACCATTGATAACTATTCTTTGAGTACAATAGTTAAACCAGTTGTGCACCCACCTTATAATAGTTTAATCTAGACAATATTTCCCTAGTTTGCTTATAAAAATGGCATGTGGGATTGTGTCAAAAGCGTTATTAAAATCAAGAGATATCACATCTACTGCTTCCCCCACTTCTCCACTAGGCTAGAAACCCTGTCAGAGAAGTTGGTTTGGCATGATTTGTTTTTGACAAATCCATGCTGCTTATTCCTTATAAAGCTATTATCCTCTAGATACTCACAAATTGATTGTTCAGTAATTAGTTCAAGCATCTTTCCAGGTATAGAAGTTAGGATGACTGGTCAATAATTCCCTGGTCTTTTTTGTTCTCCTTTTTTAAAAATGGGTACTATGTTTGTCCTTCTCCAGTCCTCTGGGACCTAATCTGTCCTCCATGAGTTCTCAAAAATAATTGCTAATGGTTCCGAGATTGCTTCAGCTTGAGTATCCTAGGATGAATTTCGTCATACACTGCTGACTTAAAACATCTAACTTATCTAAGTATTCTTAAACTTGTTCTTTTCCTATTTTGTCTTGTGTTCCTTCCCCCATTAATTGTGCTGAGTATCTGGTCACCATTAACCTTTTTAGGTTATGTCTACACGACGCACCTTTTAGGGACACATCTGTGCTGCTACAGCCATACCATTAAAGGTGCGCAGTGTTGCTGCTGTTTGTCATCCACCTCCATCAAGCGGCAGTAGGTTTGTTGGCAGGAGAACCCTCGTGCCAACAAAGTGCTGTTCACATCAGCACTTTTCGTCAGCAAAACTTTTGTTGTTCGGGGAGGGGGAGTGTGTGTGTGTGCGTCTACCCCACCTCGATTACAGTTTTGGACTTCCCATCTAGGATGTACTTTTCTATTTCCTCAGGAACACCCTCTAAGAACTGCTCCATTTGCATTAGCAGAGACAGATCTTCCAGAGATTTAACGCTTGCTCCTGATATCCAGGCATCCCAATTTTTTACAATGTCATAGGGTGTGTCAGGAAAATGCCACGTCTGGTTTCCACCTGAGGGCTCTGAATAGCCGACTTGGGTGTTAGTCCCATCCTAATTCTGGTCTTGTGTTTAAAAAGTTTGTACTCATTCACGTGTTCTTTAGGCATTTCAGCTGCCACCTCTGATAAGGGTCCACTGAGTTGTGGCCTTAGCTCCACCATATACTGGTCTGTAGGGATGTTGTAACCAAGGCAGGCCCTTTCAACATTTTCTAAGAAGGCCGCTGTATCATTGCCTACCTTGTATGTGGGGAATTTTTCGGAATGGGGAGCGGTACTTGGAGAAAGATTGTTAGGGGCTACCTGATTGATCCAGCTTAGCCCTTTCCAGCTCTAAGTGCTTCAGCTCCAACTCCGCCTCCAAGCGCTTTGCCTGTCTCCTCTCTTCTCTGACCTTGGGTGAATAGATGCTGCCACCACCTAACTGCAAACCCCTTGGAACCCAGGAAGGCGCACTTGGGAATTCCTTCCTGTGGGGTACCCTCAAGCCCTTTATCCCCCATCTGGGGAAGAGTTGAGAAAGAAAAACAAATAAAATCAGCTGTTGCCATCAGCTAATTAAACAACATATGCACAAACTCTTAGGACACAAAAAAACCCAATCCTGTTCTTAAAAAAGGTAAATTTTATTAAGAACAAAAAGAAAAAATACATCTGGAATGTGTGCTTTTGCTAGATTTTAAAATAGCAATTCCAAAAATTAAGCACCCAAAATAGCTTTCTTGGGGGTTCAGCTTAAAGGTTACAAGCGAACAAAAGCATCTGGGGTTAGCACAGAGGAGTCCACTAGCCATAAGAAATAAACCTAATCACGTATTTCTAAACATTCCTGATCTACTTACATATTTGAGTTGTTAATAGTAGTTCTAGATATGATCTGATGATTTTCATATCTGGCTTAAAGCTTCTTCACAGCATAACTGCTCCCTCTTTCCCGGAAAACAACAACAGAGACAAGGGGGAAGTTTTTATTTTTTTTCCATTTTAAAAAGTTCTAGCCTTCCCATTGGCTCTTTTGGTCAGGTGCCCACTCCCTTTCCTTTACCTGGGGGACTTTGTTAACCCTTTACAGGAAAAGCAAGCAGAGAACAGCCACCAAGAGGGACTTTATAGCTAACTGGCTGGCTGGGTATCCATAAAAGGGAGCTATACCCCCTTCATTTATTACAACACCACACCCAGAAGGTGTATGGGTTACACATGCACAAGGTATGTGCTTTGTGTGTGCACGGTTGGGGTTTGACAGAACACTTTAGGGATGAACAAATATCTGGACTCAACTGCGTGCCCCTAATTTAGAAAATGGGCCCACACCTATTAGCACATATGCTGTATTGTATGGGAGTGTCGTCACACAGTGTGAGTGTAATGATTTTTTATTAAACAGAGAAGTAGCTACTATGTATGCAGCCTTTTGGCACCTACATTTTTTTTAAATATCCGAAATGCCCCAAAATGATTAAACTGCATTCTGCATTAATTGCTTGTTTTGGAATATAAAGAAACTAATATACTGTCCCATACTATTACACTTCAGTTTTTCCCCACACTAAATAATATAGCTTGAGTGTTTACAACAAGCAAATAAACATTGTAAACAGTTTACTCAAGGCTGTGTGCTTGCATGTCAATATTGCCTGAGTATACAGTGAGAACATTGGCAGTCCTTAATAATTATGGAGCAATTCAAGTATCACTGAAAGCAAATTCAATCAAGTGTGTGAGTCCGCTGAGTTTTAGACAGAATGTTATTCTAACATCACCACCTTTGATTCCTGCCAAAATGGGGTAGAGGCAGACCATGGATTAGTGGTATGGGCCCAGCAAAGTGGTGCAGCCATTGATGAAGGACTAAGAAACAGTTATTCACACCCTGACTGACAAAGAAGCCCATGTAGGGCTAGACCTTGCAAGGTGCTAAGCGCTCTGTTCCTAATCCAGACAGTTGTTTAAGCATGTGAATAGTTGCATTGAGGTTAATGAGCCAGATCTTCAGCTGATGTAAACTGACAGTTTCATTGACCTCAGTGGAGCTATGGCTATTTATATCATCTGAGGATTTAGCCAAATAAGACTGCTCATGTGCTTAAATTTGATCATGTTTAAGTGGTTTTCTGGAGCAGGGCCAGAGAGCTCAGCATCTTGCAGTAAAATACCCATATTGTTATTTTTCAAGATAGATGTGGAAATACCTTTGGCATAAATGTCAAATGGGATCATTTTAGGAAGCTTTATAAAATCTAGAGGATGCCTAACAATAACATTAATAAAGTAATACCAGTTCCTGTTAAATACCATTGAAACTGATGGTCCTCAACGTGTTGTGGAAGGTATTGAACACCTCCAAGGATCCACCCACAGTAGTCTTCCTCTTCTTCTTCTTCTTGTGTCCTTGTCACAAACTAGGTGTTTTTCCAGAACCGTGCACAAGTGATGGCTCTTTCTGTTGCTGCAGCGAGGTCCTCTTTCGTACAGATTGTCACTAACAACCCATAGGAGTTGCAATATTTTATTAAAAGCATATTAAAAATGGATTTCAGAAATTTGGGGAAAAAGAGAATTTTCTAGAGCAGCTACGTGACTTAGGAGTTTGTTTTGTTTGCAAAAGCAACTTAGGCATGTGAGAGCTCAAGTCTCATTGAAAGTCAATGAGATTTAGGTTCTTAGGGTGAAATCCTTGCCCCATTGAAGTAGATAAAAAGACAGCAAGATGGTAGCCCTACCTTTGAGGAACACTTTCTAATCCTTCTAGAGTTCCCTGGCCACAGACCGCTAACAGTAACAGGCTTGTTGGTGGCAGGGAGATAAAGGAGTTATAATATTTACCTACCTGACAAGAGTGCTATGAGATTAAGTTCAATAATACATGTGAAGTGCTAGATACTATGGTGATGAATATCTTAGAAAAGCCCATTTTAAAAGGCAAGATCTTCTGGTGATGTGACTTAAATAGTCCTTCTGGGTGAAGGTCACAGAGAGGAAGTTATTGATGCAGTTCCGCCAATGCCTGAAGTCCTTGAACATCTTTAATTCTTCACCCACCTAGGTATGATATTGGACTGCTGTAATTCCACTGATCTACTTTTGGTGAAGGGCAAGAAGCAGACACCCATGATGATTCTTTTAAATGTATAAGCTGACTTGGATGCTGTTGACCATGATGTGCTGCTGACGCAGTTGCAGACCCTGATAGGGATATACATGAATTCACTCTTAAGGGGCTTCATTCTCTTTCCTCTTAAGCGGACACAAGTTTGTTCATCTGCCTAGGACTCTCTGTGGAGGGGTCCTTGAGGGCTGTTGATGTTAAGGGAGATAGTGAAGCTGCATTGCCTCCAAAACGTGGCTGACACACAGTTCTATGCTTCTGTGTCACTGGATCTACTAATACAGTCACCCATCTCCTTAGGGATTAGAGATGGCCTTGCTGGGACCAAGATTTATTAGGCTGGGGAAAAGAAGTGGAAGAAACAGTGGAGGTGATATCAGGTCTCTCACTTGTGAGTATTCCCTCATCTTTTATTACTCCGGTTTGCAACTTGGACTGTTGTAGGATCATCAACTGCTTCTGGATATCCAGCTAGCAGCAGTGGCTGAGAAGACTTTTTTTCTTTAACCACCAGTCAGGAAACTGCATTCTTTTCTTTCACACACAGAACTCACCACAGTGGAGTTTGTTACTTTCCAAGCAGATTACTGCAGTGTGCCTGTGGTAGGCAAATTATTATAACAATTTACTCTAGCAAGTTGCTATATTGCTACTACAGTCACATAATAGTGACAATTAAGAGGGCTCACATTGTATAGCACAGTTTACCATCAGGCAAGAAGAAAAATCTGGAGTTGTCACCATGGGTTATTTCCAAGATATCTGCACAGGGAATTGGGACTAAGGATGTTTAGACACAGAAATACTAAATACCTATCATAGGTGCTAAAAATATACTTGTTATTGTCGGGCTGCATAATCCTTTAATTCCCCATGAAAACCTGGGCGACATATTTGCTACTGAAGTGAATAAAGTGGCAAATATGATCAGGATTTCCAAAAATAAAAGTAAAAGGTGGCTTGCCCGTGAGATAAGAATCTTTTACGTGAGCTCATATGCTAGTGCTTGAGGCAAACACGGTTGATCTGGTATGAAATCAGCAACTCCCAAGCAAGAGAACCGTAGCAGTAGCACTTCAGTTTGGTGTTGCCCGCTTGTGAAGCACACATCTATGATCAGTTTAGCTGACCTTAGTGCCAGGTGCAAGAAGGATTTCATGCCCTGCACCAGTTCATTAAAAAAATAATGAATGCAAACCAAGATTAACTTTTATCGGACTTGGACTGTCCATCAAAGAAATGTACTAACTGAGACTGATATGCATATATAAAAGGGAAACTAATTTGCTGTGTGTACATTTTAATAACTCATGAAGTAGAACCATATCACGGCATTATATTTCTATGTCATCTCCCCCCAAAGAATACAGTGAACTACAGTGAGTATTCAGTGCAAAAAAAGGGTTATTAATATAATCTGAATACTGGGATTTAAACTCACAAGAGTTAGGGGTCAGATCCTCTGCGGGTGTAAATAGACGTGTCTCCACTAAATTCACTGGCCAGTTTCGACCGGGAGAGGCTCTGGCCCAAGGCATTTGAAAGAAGCAGAGTTGCCTTAATTCATGTCTCAGAAGAGTGGTAGTGGAATACAGAGCCTTTATCTGCTAATCATTGGTCCACATTCTGTCTAGGTAAATGGTGACTGAAAGTTGTTACCACTAATGGCTTTCAGTGACCTACAGCAAGTGAAATATATTGGTGGTCTCTTTCTAGTTCACATGGAAGAAGTGCCCACATCACAATTGGCAAAAAAAATACCCCAAACAAACAACCCCTACCCACCCCCACGCTGTTGGTAGCATACAGGCCATTGGCAGAAGAAATATAAGGTATTTTAAGGCATTTATTTTATTTTAAAGGTATTTATTTACCTAAAAATGCAGATTGGTGGCTAGTGGGATTTTCAATATCACCTGGGTGCCTAACTCCCATTGATTTCAATGTAGTTCTAATGTAATTTAATGCTTTCCAATTGATTTCAATGTAGTTGTAATGTAGTTAATGTTTTCCTATTGATTTCAATGGGAGTTAGGCACCTAGGCACTTATGAAAATCCCACTAGATGCTTCTTAAGGCACCTAAATACCTATGAAAATCTGGCCCATAAAAACACAATTATTTGTCCACACTTAGTCTCTGTCTATCCTACCTTTGAGAGTCCTGTTTAAATTTGGTTTAAATGCAGTTCCAGATAAACTTCCTCTGATGCAGTTTGACTGATCCATGCGGATCTATAGAACTATAATTCAAGGTGTATTTTAGCCCATGTCTCTCTTTAGGGCAACAGATTTAATAATGTTAGTCTAATATTCCTATGTTTTATAATATGGTCCTTACCTATGCTAGAACATGATGACCTGTCCACATAGACCAGCCAAATTGCGCCAGAAACTTCTCTATCCAGAGACAGTGTTTAAACATGGTTTCCTGACTTGGTTTGAACCCTAATATTGGCAGGGCCTTAGAGATAGACTGTGCAGACCAGGGGTCAGACACAGTGTGGGATATTTTATCGTACAGTTAAAAGAAACAGCATTTTTCCTTGGGAAATTACAGAATACAACACAAGATGTTTTACTAATTAAGTAGATTAGTTCATGTCTTTTAGAAAAAAACATGCTCAGACTCACAGCTTCCTTAGATGGAAGTATTTCCCAAGATTCATTCCTTCAACAATCTTTGCTGGCCATGATTTTCTCACCTCAGACATCCCTGTTCTGTTTCCAGCACCTCCCATCCTTTTGTCTCTTCTGCCTCCCTTTATTTTATTTATGCCAGCCCACTTCCACACCTTCCATCACCCTTGCTACTATATCTTTTTTTGCCTGCTGTCATACTGATGAGCCCCTCGTTCTGATGTCAGATCTGTTTACTCAAGAGCCCATTCTTCACGTTAAACCCTCATTCCACCACCCTCTCTCTGAAACTAGCTCACTGATTCCCTGCCAAATGATGTTGCTACTGCTCCTGAAAGAGAAGGAGAGATCGATCTATACAATATTTGCACACCTCGTTGTAAGAGTATAGGGATTTATCCCTCCCCAAAAGAGAAGGAATGAGAAAGAGAAGAGAGAAATTTCATTTTCCTAACGAGCAA
Organism: Natator depressus; assembly: GCF_965152275.1. NCBI lineage: Eukaryota > Metazoa > Chordata > Testudines > Cheloniidae > Natator > Natator depressus. The sequence goes on from NC_134236.1 coordinate 71,307,789, forward strand.
TCGTTGAGAAATCGTTTTAAGACTCTGACAATAATTTCCCAGTGGCTGGTTGTCTGGGAAAAAAACAATCAAGAAGTTGTGTTTCATACGGAATACCAAATAATTCCATATGACAATGTGAGTCAAGCACTTGGAATGCCAGTAGCCTAGAAATTAAAGCTCTCTTGTCCATTATGCTGTTTATCTTGATCAAGAAGCCTTGGGGATGCTTCTAAAAAAGAATAATAATTTTTTTAAAAAAAGGTTTGAGTGTTTCATTACAGTGTTTGTAACAGGAACACAGCACACTTATAATATAATGTTAATGTTTCACCAAAATTGGGTAAACCAGTGAATACTAGATAAGCATCTACCAGTTAGTCCCACAAAAGATTAAAAGGAAAGGATATTAAGAATCCATATCACAGCCTTACAATATGGATCAGTTAGAAACCTAATTTGTGGTTTCATCATGTGACACATCACATGTGAAGCAAATTGCCCAGGGTATTGCAATGTGTAGTTTTAAGCCCCTCTGCCTGTGGTTTCTGTTTTACATAACTGTTTTTGCAGATGGTAATAAGCTAACAACCTATTGCAATGGGCATTTTCGGCTGTCCTGTTGATGAAGAATGTACTGGATTGTGTTATTAAAAGGCTTCCACTGTGAGAAGAGATGCGTGAAACACCACACCGAACAGAATGTAAAAAAAAAAAAATGTTCCTAACTGTGGGTGCTGCAGTATAAAGCTTGTATATTTTGTAAACATTTAAGTCACCTGTGACTCACTCAGTTCCTGTAATTTTTGTTTGTTTTTTTTAAATCTTCCAAGAAATTGGCAGAAGGTGGTGGGCTTAAAGTACTGTATTGCAATATGAAGTCCACAGGATATGGTCCAGTACTTTGAAACTATCTTGGGTTAGACTAATATTGCCTGTCAGTATCATGCCAAATCATATACTGATACAATGATAACCAGTGAAAAGTGCAATAGTTTCTGTTAGATCGTGCCTTGCAGGAAACGATAGAAATGACTATAAAGGAGATTTACCTAAGTCCCAGTAGAATCACAGAAGCCACTTTCCACTGGTCCTTGGTATGATGCATTTAGTGCAAGAGTTTCCATGATTGCTTTTATGACACTGTTAAATAGAAAATAGCAAGATAACATGCAGGTTTATTTATAATGAACAGCATTGACAAAGCACACATTAGTAGCTGCTGCCTTTTAAAAATCCTTTTATTTTTGTCTGTTGAGCTGTCTGTAATCAGCAGAGTGGAAAATAACTATGAAATCTCCGTCTCAGAAAAAGGAGCTGTAAAGCTTTTATGAAGTGTAAGAATTTGCAGTCAGTATAGCTTTTTAAAAAGGTTTTTAGGTTTTTTGGAATATGATAACTGCCCAGATTTGTTAGCCAGATATAAATTTTTCAAGAGACTATCTTTTCATGTAGATGCTCATCCTGCCATTTAAGTACATGACATACCAAAATTATACATGACATACCACTGTTGCTGCCTGAGAATGGAATCTGTTTCTTCAGTAACCTTAGTATGCTTGTAGCAGCAATCTTGCCAGGTACATTTTCTGCTTGAAAAAATGGTTTGCTCTGATTTGTTTTTCTTCAGTTTCCATTTATATCCATCATTCTGTAAAGTGTGTTAGAAAATTCTGTGTTAGCATTCTTTGTGGTATTTAAAGATTTTATACTTGTCAGTTTTAATCTTTTCCGTCTCTTTTCTTTTATGCTATGAGGAGTTAGGTTATTTTTTCTTTCCATTTCTTTCTTGCTAATCAAAGGATTTGTAAACTTGCAGCCTCACAGAGTTCAAACCGAGACATTCCATAGTAAAGGTTGCAACTAGTTACCATTACAAAGTCCAGTTTAACCTCCAAAAACTTTGTCTTGGAATACTGGCTGGGCTTGAAGATTGCCATATTTACTTATACTGCACAAAAGAGTATTTCTGCCAGGTTTAAAGAAAATTTGTCAAACTGTTTAAGTCAGTGGTTTTCAACCTGTGGCCGCAGACTCCTGGGGTCCACAGACTATGTCCAATGTTTTTAAAAGGGTCTGCACCTCCATTTGAAAATGTTTAGAGGTCCGCAAATGAAAAAGGTTGACAATCACTGGTTTAAAACACAGCTCATAAAATATTACTTTGATTGGAAAAAATTGCCATTTGTCTAACATTTGTTTGTCTCCATCTTGCTCAAAAATTGGTCTGTTCACCCAATGCCAACCATATTTGCAGAAAATAGATTGTATTTGAGCAATACTTCCCTGCAACTTTTTGTTGTTGTGGCCAATCTCATTCGTTGTCATTGACTTCAGTAGGAAGAAGACCAAGTACTATATATCTGAGTGATCATGCAAGCTGGTAGCAGCTTTGAAAAGATTATGAGTTCATCTCATAAATAATAAAAACTCTTCCTTAGCTTAAGTAATAAAAGCCAAAGGCAACTCATATATATAAAATAGGTTCTATGGACTGGTGACAGTCTCTCTGATTCTATACTAAGATGTATACTGATCCCCTTCCCTGAACACAGACACTTTATCTCTGATATAAAATCAATTTGTAAATGATGTGACAGGCAACTTCCCTTTGTCACATAGCAACCTTATATATTTTTTTTAAATGGAGCATTTTGTTTGTGGAATAATGGATTACATGTGTCATTTCTGAATGGGACCTTTTTGAGAATCAATAAGGAGTCATCAAGTTACAAATTAATACTCATATACCCCATTGATACATGATGGAACTCGCAATGATGACAATAGAAAACATGCATGGCTACTGAGGACGACATGCTAGGGCTGGCTGAAAAATAACAATTCCATTTAGCAAATTTTGTTTTTCAAGTTTCAAAACTTGTTTTTATTCTTCATTTAGACTGAAAATGAGACCTTTTGAATTTTTTTCACAAAAAACCACAAGAGAGAGAAAAGCACCCACCCCATAATACCAAATAGCCAAGTGGTTAGGGCATTTACCTAGGATGTGTATAACCCAGGTACGGGTCCCTGATCTGCCTGATTTGGAGCAGGGAGTTGCACCTGGGGTTCCCATCGCTCATGTGAATGCCTTAAGCACCAAGCTATACATTCAGTTCTGTACTTGCTGGCCCAGTGGAATATTTCATTTATACAAAGTGGATCAGCTCCAATAGGAGAGATTGACTCTATAGCCCAGTGGCCAGGACAGTCAGCGGGCATGTGGGAGACCCAGCTTCAAGTTCCTGTTCCAAGTATGACAGAGAAGGGACTTGAACCTGGGTCTCCAATCCCATATGCATGCCCTAATACTAGACTACTGGCTTTCTGGGTGCCTATTTGTTCTTGTTTTGACCAGAAATTTCAACCTGGACCTGAGAAACCATTGAAGTCTAGCTCTAAACAGGGAGACCCCCAGTACAAACAGTTTTTGTTGCATCATTTCTGATCTTTCATCTGGCAGATTATACATGCCATAATGACACAATTAGGTATAAAATAACAAGTGGTTTAAGTTGTGATTAACTTCTCAGTTGCTTTAGTTCTTTAAGTCCATTGACTGATGCTGGATTGCAATGGCATGCCAAAGTATGTCCTCCATAAGTGTGACACCCACAAATGAATAGAATATAATCAATGCTCTTCCAATGATGAACAAATTCATTTGACTAAAATTGAAACACTGAGTTATTTTATGATTCCTACTCCAATTATAAGGGGTTTGCTTTTTTTAAATTGCAGTGGGATTCCCATGGAATTATTTGTGACATGCACATTAATACCAAGAGAGTTCATCCTGATTAATGTTATTTCAACAAATGCTAAAGGGATTTATAGGGATTTGCTACTAGTTGCAACGTGTTGAAGCCCGTGAGGTCTTGGCATTGAAGAACTCCAGGGTGGCCTCATCTTGTCAGATCTCTTGGATTAAAGATATTAAATAAAAACATCTGTAAACTGCTACAAGATTTACATTCCTCTTCTCTGCTATAAATGACATTGCTAACTCTACGGCACTTCTGGGGCCCATTTAATTTAGCAGTTGCTTCAAAAAGCACTTCATAAAAACAATTATTGAATTAATTGTGATATTTCCAATTGAGTATTCATTTATAACATCCTCACCACCTGTAACTCTTCTCCCAGTTGCCTTGTAGAGACAAAACTGGATAATTTTAGAGCTTATACGTATATTGTTACAGTATAAACCCTGGTAGGTCTAATGCTTTGGTCTCATTGTGCATCACCTTGTGGACCTATCAAGACTGAAGTTCATTGCCCATTGATTTGTTCCTACCCCCAATTGTTCCTCATTAGCAGGGACAGCTCATATTGTACACCAAAATTCACACCTCTCTCTCACTTGATAATGGTTTGGTATTGCCATACTTTTACTATTGCAACGAGTTCATAGAAGACCTGCTGAATCATGGGACTCAGGTTAGCGAAATGCTTAAGAAATTAACTCCATATGGCAAGGCCATGGCATTTAGTCATAGCCTTTTGGGAAGCATTCTGACTTAGAGAGGCACAATAGCTCCCAGAACTCTCAGAGTTTGCTGTGGAGATAGCAATCTGCAACTCTCCTTTAACAGGTGCAGCATATTCACTGATGTGTGTGTGTGAGTGGGGGAGAGAGGGGACAGAGTCATGGCTCTAGCTGCCCCTCACTGTCTTCTTTTGGGAGAGCAACTTGGAGCCTCTGTACTCCACAAGTTCAGCTGCTGCGATTCTGGCTGACCTATTCATGGGTCGTGCTGGTGGCGAAAATTCATCCTTTCCCCCACTGACTGCCATAGTTGGATACGGTGAGAGGGACACATGCTGACTCATGTTTTGTGCTTTGTGACCTGCATTATTTTCCTTCCGTAACTCATTTCAAGTCTTTGTCCCATAATGTGTCACACATTTAGGCACTGACAGATTGACAGGTATAACTCTGCTGAGCAGGATATGTGTCAAATCTGATTTACATTGCTTAGCAGTGCTGTTGAGAGGCTTGGAATAAAGAGATTAAGTACAGGAAAATTTAGCACGGATATCAGGGGAAATTTGCTAATAATGAAACTTCTTAGACCAAGGACATAAGCACAGGTGGACCTTGGTGGGCCACCGCCCACCTAATTAGCACCCAGAGCCACCCAAATCTGAGTCTTTGTGAATGCAGAAGCTGATGTCTTCATGGTTGTGGGTCAGGAACTCCTGGCTGAAGAATGGGTGGCTCTTGGCTTGTCTGAGGAATGCCCTGACCAGCTGGGAGCAGAGCAGAGCAGCGCAGTTGGGCCAGCAATACAATTGCTTCTGCTCAGCACTGCAAACTTCTCCTGGACCCAGACAACTTCATTGAGAGTCATTTTAAAACTTCATTTCTAAGCCCCACGCATGTACTCACAGCCCTCCCCCACCCTGGTTTAACTTGTGCCTGTCTGTGAGGCTGCAGAGATTGCCCCTCTACACTGGCCAGCCCAGCTGCCAGGTTCTCTGAACTCAGATCTCTTTTCTGCACTCAGCTCCCCCTCTTACAATCCTGCCTTTGGCCTTCAAATATAATATGCAATACTATATAATATGTAGTATAAATTACTTGCAGTGTCATCAGAGCTTTGGTCATTTCCTGTCCACCATAAATTGGGGCCCACCAAATTTCCTAACTGTGGCACTGTCTTAGACACTCATGGAATGAGTTGGAATCCCAATCACATGAAACTTTTTAAGCTGAAATGAATGGACAAACCAGGTGAAAATATAAAGTAGTGAACAATCCTGCACTGAGAGGCAGGTGAGCTACAAGGATAGCTAGGTAAACTGTGCACAAGCAAACAATACACGTTGTACTATGGCCAAATGTAGTTATACACATAGTAAAAAAGTATGTCGGCCATATTTACTGGATGGTGGGCTCTGTCCTGAGAAGCAGCAACTCTGAAAAAGACTTGGGGTGATGGTGAATAATCAGCTGAACACGAACGCTCAGTGCAATGCTGTGGCCAGAAGTGCTAATGTGATCTTGGATGCACAAAGAGCAGAATCTCGAGTAGAAGTATAGAGATTATATTACCTCTATAGTTGGCACTGCTGGAATACTGCGTCCAGTTCTGATGTCCACAATTCTAGAAGGATGTTGATAAATTGGAGAGGGTTCAGAGAAGAGCAATGAGAATGAATAAAGGATTAGAAAACATGCCTTATAGTGATAGACTCAAGGAGCTCAAGCTCTTTAGTTTAACAAAGAGAAGGTTAAGGGGGACTGGATCAGTGCCTACATGGGGAGAAAACATTTGATAGTGGACTCTGCAGTCTAGCAGACATAGATATAACAAGATCCAATAGCTGGAAGTAGATGACAGACAAATTCAGAGTAGCAAAACATTTTTGAGAGTGAGGGTAATTAACCATTGGCACAATTTAACAAGGCTCATGGTGGATGCTCCATCACTGGAGATTTTCAAAGAAAGACTGGATATTTTTCTAAAAGATTTATATCCTTGTTCAAACAGGAATTATTGCCAGGAAGTTCTATGGCCTGAGCTATGTAGGAGGTCAGGCTAGATGATCACAATCCATTTTGGCCTTAGCATCTACAAATCTATAGTTTAATAGAGTTTTGCTGTCTTTCGAGTCTTGTAATTCTATAGGCCAAATGCAGAGATGCTGTGTTACTTGGTTTAAGACACATATTAGTGAGTGTAAAGGAAAGTAACTGAGTCTAAGGATCAAATCTGAGAGCCTCTTGTCAGTAGCAGACCCAACATGCCTCACTGCAGGAACAGATGGGGAGAAGTGGTGGACCTGTAGAGCTTATCCATGTACTCTATAAAGCTGAACTTGAGAATAGGCAATACATCCTTCCAAGAACCTGGAAGCCAAAGAAGTGACAATGATTACATATGAGGAACAAATATGGCCTCTATGGCATTGTAAATGCCCCTTAAGTTCTACGGCTTTTGGGAGGTGGTTGTATAATTCTATAAACAATGTTTTATTCTAGGGGTGGAGTTGATGATACCTGACATTTTGTTACATCAGTTGTGTGGCTTTGTTTAAAATAACTGTAGTGTGCAATCAGTTTTCTAAATCCAGCTCCTGATGCTTAACAGCATGAGGCATTTGTACAGTTTATATTTAAAAGTATCACAGTCCCTGAACCGATCTATTGGTGGGGGACTTGCCCAGCATTAATTGTAATGTGCATTGGAAGGCAGCTTAAAGTGATTTATTGGGGACAGAAGCTGTCCGGTACTAATTTATGGAATGGGGGTCTAGTAGAAATGTATTTATTTGGGGAGCTGCCCGGCATCAAGGTATTGAGAGGCCAGCATTAATTGTTTGGGTGTGGGAAGGAGGTTCAGCATTAACCAACAGCAGGGAGTGGACTCAAAGGCAGGGGAGCAGGGGAAGCATTAATTTGTGTGTGTTTTGGTGTGGGCGAGTGGCACAAATTGTTGACACAAGGTCCGCCAGCAGGAGACTGGAGTCTTTGGGCCCAAACAGCAAGAGGAACCCCAGAAGTGGGAGACTGGTTTTAAGGGGCCCCGGCTTGGGAGGCAATGTAGCTTGGATCACTGGTGTGTTTTAGACTGTCAAGTAGGTGTTGTTCTTGGGTTAGAGTACGCATTGGGTAGATTGGTAAAGCCCTGGTTGTAGATGCTTGTGATAAATGCCAGATTTTGGTTTAGAATCCAGAGGTTAGTGCACTATCATGTTACAACACCTAGCTCTCTCTACATTAGTAATCTGTCACTACTAATAAAGGGGAGGATCTTGTCAATGTCCCACCAAATATCCATGTGTAGTCCAGTTTTTCAAAATTGTGAGTGTGTGGCTGCAGCAATTGTGCGTGCAATAACATATTTATCCACTAAGTTACTGAAGCTGCACATAAAGTTGTAATAACGATGTGGCCAATTTTGAGAATCTGGACCCTTTTGTAGGTAATCTGCCCGTCTGACAAATACTGTTATTCTGAATCATTCTCTGCTTATAAACTCTCACATGATAACAGCAGCTTTTTTTTTTTTAAATTGCTCCGTCCTTTTTTTCTCTCAAACTCCTTGAATTTTGCTTCCATGATGAACAGAACAGGGAGCAGTCAGGCTTGGATAATGGAAGGATCAGCTGGATGGTGTTACTGAATCAGCTCTTGAGTATTATGTCACCTGCATTCAGTAATAGCCTGGAGACAGGTTCACACTGAAGTAGGGAATTGGTGTCTTGCAACTGATGTGTAAATAGAGTGCAGTTCACATGTTACTGATGAGGAATAGCTGAATAATACGAGCAAGCAGTGAAAGAAGCAGTATCTACTGGAACTTTGCATTTCAAGTAAAGCAATTGACTGGCATATTCTATCAGATGTCATCTGATTCAAGTGCAGTCTTGTGAAGGTAACTTTTCCTCCACTTCACAAATTTAATATCAGTTTTGATGTATTTATCCACCTGAAATGGGTTCTGGCTATTTCTTTAATAATTAAAGTAGAGAAGCCAAACAACCTGAAAGTCAGCCAGAATCAAAGCTATACCAACAAGGCTAGCATTCATCTTGCTAAGAATTCAATGGATTGCGTAGCGCAAGTTTTGTTTACATATATTGGCTATTAAATGCTTATTGTGCTATTAACACTCTCTGCAAGTGGGATTTGATAAAAGAAGATGGATACTGCACTTGGGGGCTTCAACCTCTCATAAAACATATTCTAGGGCATACACAGAGGTCACAAAGGAGGAAGAACAGCAAAAGGGAAGATGGTGAATGGCTAAGGCTGAGGTTGGGGGAGAGGAGCAGGAAAGGAACTGAAGCAGAAAATTAAATGGTCTGATACTGACTGAATAATAGCTGTGGGTCACCCTGAATGCTACTGTACAGGAAGTGAACACAGATTAACATTCCTCAGTTGTGATCAATTTTCAATGTACCAGGCATTTCTATATACACTGTTAGGTTAGTGGGAAGGGTCCAGATACTTAGAAGGCTCTTTGATGATACGCTTACATTTTAGATTCTTTGCAAAATTCAGATGTGTCCTTCTCCTTTCATTAACTCCTCTTGGAAAAAATTACCCTCTTGTGGGTCTTTCACTTGTCAGAATCTAATTATTATTGTCATCCATTTCGGTTTGGCTGCCTAGGTCTAGATGTCCAAGGTGGTCACTTGAGAACTCAGTCTTCCTGACATATCTGTTAGCATTGCCAGATACATCTATAGTGGGAGGCTTCCCCACCCCCTTGCTTTTTTTAATCTCTTTTTTATGTTTTCTGGCTGACCACTCATTCCATTCCCACAGTGGGTTGAGGCAGCAAGACACCCAATACACAGTTTTTGAATCAGAGGAATTAAAGATGGAAAAGATCAGTTACAAATCTATTCCCTGCACCATAGTAGGATTATGTTCCACGTTATATTTTTCTTCTGTCTTATTCATTCTAATTGTAAAATTCTCAAGGGATGGAGCTTCCTCTTGAAGCACTTGAAAGCAATTTTTCTGCCTCCTTACAGTTTGCACTCTTTAAATATTTCACCCTTCCTCTTTAGGTTTGGTACCCAACATAAATAAATAATGGACCATGGTATCTCTTCCACTGATTATATAAGAGAGACCAGGTGGGTGAGGTATTACCTTTTACTGGATCAACTTCTGTGGGTGAGAGAAGCAACTGCTCCTCCTCCTCCTTTTCCTCCCATGCTCATTTGCCACTAGAGTTAGCTGGGAAAAAAAAACCCACACACATTTGTTTCCCTTTCTTATTTAAATTTTGTTTTCCTCAATATTTTCCAACCAGTTTTATTTTCCAGCCATCCAGTATCATGACAATAATTGGAGCCATTTTCCACCCAGTCAGAACAATGGTCATCCCACACAATTGTAGCAGTGGGCTCTTCCTCAGGATGTAAAATCAGCAGGAAGGATAGAAGGAAGAACCTAGGAAAGGACTGTAGGAAACAGCCAGGCAAGTGGGAGGTATTCAGTATTATAGCCTTGAGCTAAACAAACATTTTGATGAAGTAAAAAGGAAAATGATGCCCATTCAGTTTTCTTTGACGTGGCAACAAAACTAACTAGATAAGTCAAAATTTACAGGAGCTACACACCTGTTGCTGCAAGCATCTCAGATGTCCAGTATTTTGCATGCAATTACATGTATAAAAATTATGCCAGCAATTTGCTATAGATAGATAGAGTAGCACTCTTGATTAATCAGTTAACTCACGTGATTAACTCAAAAAAATTAATCATGGTTAATCACAGTTTTAATTGCACCTTTAAACAGAATACCAATTGAAATTTATTAAATATTTTGATGTTTTTATACATTTTCAAATATATTGATTTCAGTTACAACACAGAATACAAAGTGTAGTGCTCTCTTTATATTATTTTTATTACAAATATTTGCACTGTAAAAACGATAAACAAAAGAAATAGTATTTTTCAATTCAACGCAAACAAGTGCTGTAGTGCGATCTCTTTATTGTGAAAGTGCAACTTGCAAATGTAGATTTTTTTGTTACATAACTGAACTCAAAAACAAAACAATGTAAAACTTTAGAGTCTACAAGTCCACTTAGTCTTACTTCTTGTTCAGCCAATTGCTAAGAGAAACAAGTTTGTTTACGTTTGCAGGAGACAATGCTGCGTGCTTCTTATTTACAATGTCACCTGAAAGTGAGAACAGACGTTCGCATGACACTTTTGTAGCTGGCATTCCAAGGCATTTATGTGCCAGTTATGGTAAACATTCGTATGCCTCTTCATGCTTCAGCCACCATTCTATAGGACATGCTTCCATGCTGATGATGCTTGTTAATTAAATTTGTGACTGAACTTCTTGAGGGAGAATTGTATGTTTCCTGCTCTGTTTTACCCGCATTCTGCCATATATTTCATGTTATAGCAGTCTTGGATGATGAGCCAGCACAGTTCATTTTAAGAACACTTTCACTGGAGATTTGACAAAATATAAAGAAGGTACCAATGTGAGATTTCTAAAGATAGCTAGAGCATTCAAACCAAGGTTTAAGAATCTGAAGTGCCTTCCAAAATCTGCAAGGGACGAGGTGTGGAGCATACTTTCGGAAGTCTTAAAAGAGCAACACTCTGATGCTGAAACTACAGAAGCCAAACCATCAGAAAAGAAAATCAACTTTCTTCTGATGGCATCTGACTCAGATCATGAAAATGAACATGAGTCGGGCCACACTGTTTTTGATCGTTATTGAGCAGAACCCATCAACAGCATGGATGCATATCCTCTGGAATGATGGTTGAAGCATGAAGGGACATATGAATCTTTAGTGCATCTGACACATAAATATCTAGCGACGCCAGCTACAACAGTGCAATGAGAACACCTGTTCTCACTTTCAGGTGACATTGTAAACATGAAGCAGACAGCATTATCGCCTGCAAATGTAAGCAAACTTGTTTGTCTGAGCAATTGGCTGAACAAGAAATAGGACTGAGTGGACTTGTAGGCTTTAAAGTTTTACATAAGAGTGGCCATACTGTGTTAGAACAAAGGTCCATCTAGCTCAGTATCCTGTCTTCTGACAGTGGCCAATGCCACGTTCCCCAGAAGGAATGAACAAAACAGGTAATCATCAATTGATCCATCCCCTGTTTTATTTTTGAATGCAGTTATTTTTTGTACATAATTCTACGTTTTTAAGTTCAACTTTCGTGATAAAGAGCTTGCTCTACAGTACTTGTAATAGGTGAATTGAAAAATACAATTTCTTTTGTTTTTAACCGTGCAAATATTTGTAATAAAAAATATAAAGTGAGCACTGTACGCTTTGCATTCTGTGTTGTAATTGAAATCAATATATTTGAAAATGTAGAAAACATCCACAAATATTTAAAGAAATGGTATTCTATTATTAACAGCATGATTAATCGTGATTAATATTTTTAATCACTTGACAGCCCTAATATAGATATATATATTTGGTCCAATTCATAAGGGGCCTGATTCTCCACTGTCTTGCCCCTTGTATAGGAATTAACCAGTGCAAAGTTAGGCCCTGATTCAGCAAACCAAGCAGAAGGTTGTTAAGCATGTGCTGAATCATGGCTCCCATGATTAGTGCATGTAAAATACTATCAAATCCAAATTTCCCTCAAAACAGTTTTTTCAGAAAAATGGGAAACATTTTCACATTTTCTGAGCAGCAAAATTTCTCTTGAAAATATTTTTTCCACTGAAAATGGAGGAATGTTTCAAGCAAACATGTTTCCCATTTTTCAGATGTCTCTACAGTCAGACACCTGCGAATCCACAGCAATCAGAAGGTATTTTATACCATGGTAATAAGAACTTAAGAGTGGCCATACTGGGTCAGACCAAAGGTCCATCTAGCCCAGTATCCTGTCTTCCGACAGTGCCAATGCCAGGTACCCCAATAATGCCTTGCTAAAACTGCCGCAGTGTTTGGTGCGTTAATGTCATTCTCAGAAGTGCTGTCTTTAAATTTAATTTTTTTATTCCAAAGAGATGATGGAGGGGAAGTGGAGAGAATGCAAATGAGAACTGCTACATAGATAGCCATGCTGTCATTTGTCACTGCCAACATTCATCAGAATATGGTATCATGAGAGAGAACTGTGAAAAGACTGAGGATTTTACTGGAACACTTAAGCAGGATATTGAAGTGAGGTTTGGAGCAATGCCCCTAAAGAAAACTAATGCTTACTCTATTAGTTACTGTGAAGCAAGGAAATGTAGACAGGGAGGCATCATTCATCTTCTTTTTGCCTCCAGGGGCTCCTTCCACTGGCTTGCTTGACATTTAAAATTTCCACTTCACTAGATAAAGCGGCATACCTGCTAACAGTTCACTGGGCAAAAGCGTTGTATAGCAGGAGCTCCCTTCCAAACTCCTTCCTGATTCCCAATAGAGAGGTCACTCCTTTAAGAGTCCATCCTGCTCCCTCTGAAAGGCGGGGGAAATGTGAGTAGGAGGTGGAGGGAGGAAAAGATTAAGGGAAGGCATAAATGGTAGTTAGGCACCCAGCTCTTGTTGACTGCCAATTGGAGATGGGTGCGTAAGTGGTCTTTTGAAGATCTCCCCTGAGATGACTAAAGAAATACATTGTGGCGAGGAGAGTGGACTTTCATCTGTCTCATCTAATCTAAGTTTACATTCCACAGATGTATGGTTCCGAGGGCATGTCTACATTGGAACTGGAGATGTAATTTTCAGCTGGGGTAGGCATACCTGCTCTAGCTGTCATCGAGCCTGCATGCTAAAAGTAACAGTATCGGGGGTAGCCGTGTTAGTCTGAATCCACAAAAACAACAAGGAGTCTGGTGGCACCGTAAAGACTAACCGATTTATTTGAGCATAAGCTTTCGTGGGTAAAAACCCCACTTCTTCAGATACCTCTGGGGTTTTTACCCACAAAAGCTTACGCTCAAAAGTAACAGTGTTACCCCAGTTCCATGGGTGGTGAGATGCACAAGCTACCTCGAGTACGTATCTAGGGTTTCAAACAGGATTGTACTAGGGGCAGCTAGCCCATCCCACCACCCAGGCCCCTGTGGCTACACTGCTGTTTTTGGAGTACACAGGTATATCTACCCAAGCTGGAAATGACACCTGCAGCTCCAGTGTAGTCATTCAGGGTATGTCTACAAGGGTATGTCTACACCAGTAAGACATTATGCCTGTATACTAGAGCTGCTTGGTTTAGCTCTGCTGATGCAAAGCACCCCAAAATCTGGTCAAACTGGCCCCAGAAGTATTCCACGTGGGTAGGGGAAGCCTCAGGCTATGTAGAGCTTCTGTAAGGGCTTCTGTCACAGTCTTGGTTGAGCTCCCCCTGCTGAACTCTTACTAGGCTGCTGGGTTTACACCCGCATGATGGATCCACTTCTGAGTTCCCCTGAGCAGGCTCGACACTGGCTCTGGCCTCAAGGCCCACTCCATTGATCCAGAATCCCTGTTTGGTACCTCTTCTCAGCAGCGGTAGCATGTAGTCCAGCTGTCGGAGACTAGGTATGACCTGTCTCCCCGTCCCCCATCACAACTCTCCCCAGTAGTTTAAGCACACCCTGTCCAGAGCTCCACCCTCATAGGTACTCTGGTTTACATCTTAATCCTTTGGGATACAAGACAGTTGAAGCCTGGACCTTAGATGCTTTAAAAAGTAACTTTTAAACACACACATTTTACACATAGACAAATCGCAAGAGATAGAGAGATCTAGGCAAAATTACACACCAGCATGCAGTTCCCTCCCTCAGAGTTCTTACCACTCTTGAGCATTCCTTAGGATTTGCTCAGGGTCTTTTCAGGGTCCCAGGTCCCCTCTCTTGGACTCATTCTTCTCTTCCTTATCATGGAGTTTCCTCTCTGATTCTGCAGCAAGCTCCCTTCAGCTTGTGTTTCTCTGGCAATCAAATGGTTCCCCCAGGTCAGAATGCAAGACCTTTGTGTTCCTGAACATCCCAGCCTCTGAGTTTTTACAAGCCAGCAGTAAACACCTCTGCCTTTGTTCTCCTGTCCTGATGGGGAATTTCCACCGCTCCAAGCAGACAAGTTGGGGATAACTGGCTTCCCCTAGGATAAAGTCATCCCACTTTTCTAAGGTGCTCCCATTTGAATGGGAGACTATTTAGGTTAATGACTCCATTGACTGTGGTCTGGGAGAAATGTGACACCAGTCTTGGTAGCAGATGGCTGATTCCATATCTACTGAGGCACTCAATGTTACAGCAATTTCATAAAATCAATTGGTATTTTTAAGTTGTACATAGACAGCTTCTTCAAGTCACCACATCATCTTTACTGTCCAATCCTGGAAAGGCAGATAGGCAAGTTCCATTATCCCTATTTCACATCCAGGTGAATCTAAGGCAGCAAAGTGAAGTGAGTTGCTCAAGTCCACAGAGAGTATCAGTAGCAGAGACAGGATTAGACTTCAGGAGTGCCTGTGTCCAATCACTGGGGCCATTCCTCCAGACTATACTTCAGTATACTATAATGTTTAATACTTATCTAGATGGGTAATTACCCTATTCTAAGTTATTTGTTGTTCTATTAAAGGACATACAAGTATATAGGTAAATGACCCATATACTGATGACACTACATGAGAGGACAGCTGGAGCCCTACAGGGTCTGATGTTCATGTGAGGTGTTGTACACCCTTAGCTACCACTGATGTGAACATAGGTCATGGGATGTGCTCATCAACCCATCATAGGATCAGGTCCATACAGAGTCCAGTTGGACCTACCAGAAAAATACAATGTTCACAATGGAATTAAACAGTTCTTTTTGTCAGTATGCTACTATATGTTTATGATCATGTTCAGCTTCATGGAAACATTTAAAAGGCACAAGTATTAGGTAGGCTTATAATTTATTCCAACCTATTTGCCTATTCTTAACAATTTTATGCTATTGTGTCAGTGAGGAAAAAAATAATCAAGACCGATAAAGAGAAGATTGACAAATATGGAGGGGACAACTGCTCCTTCATTATTTTGTAAGTTCATACATTCGGTGTCAGCTTGGGGGGAGACATATGTATTAACTTAAGAATGTGCAGTTTATCTTCCTTCAACAGTAAAAACATTATGCAAATTAATAAATTACTTCAGTGCTGCTTGACAACTTACATTATAAAATTCATGATCAAACTAGAGCACATTTTTCCGATAGCAGGGAAGGATCAATCAAGGTCAAAATATTTCAAAAGAGTAGGGAAAGGAAAGCATACAGAAGGAAACTGTGTCTTTGTTGTTATCAATAGCAAGGATACTTGGTAGACAGACAAATGACTGAGTTTCCAATCTTACTGTTTTTCAGCTTCTGCTAAGCAATTTCTTGAAGGCATTAAGCTTCTTTCCCCCCACTGCCCCCACAGTGTTAGGTGGCTCATTGACAGGTAACCTTTTTGAAAAGATGGTGTGGAACAATCAAAGTCCAATCCTTGTTTCATACAAAGTGTTGAGCTGGTGCCATCAAAACCAAAGTTTTGCAACACATCTTTACACAGTTAAGTGAGACAACAGTCCTTTAGTGCTTTAGATTTGTAAATGTATTACAGTACTATGAATTCTGTTCCCAGAACCCAAGGTCCATACTGTAACAGATCACATGCAGGTGTTTTGCTTTTGGAATTTCAGAGGTTTCAATAATGAGGCCCTGGGTTCTCCTCTGCCATTCACAATTCAATGGTCTTTGCAATGCTTCCACAAGGCCTGTTTTTTGGTGTGTTATAGCACCTTAGATAACTTGGCACTCTCTGTAGGCCTGATCCAAAACCTATTGAAATCACTGGGAGTCCTTTGACTGATTTCTAGGGGTTCTGAATCAGGCCTTGTGTTTCTTCTGTTACTGCAGTGTCTCTTCTTTTCAAAATCCACTTTACATAAAGCCAAGAAAACTTTAAAGACCATATAACTTATCAGTCCACAGTCCAGCACTATCAGTCTCCCGATTTCTCCAACATAATAAACTTGGTTCAAACCCAGCAGGATGAAATCACTATAACTTCTGAATCAGCATCTGTTTATTCTTTCTGAATTCTTATTTGACTCAAGTGCTGGAATTATTTGTGTAGAACAATTAAATACCCTCTGTGGATCCTACTGACAAACTTTGGCTGAATTTACCTTGAAGACTTTTCACTTCACATAAGCTTTACAACACATAAATGTTTTGCCTGCTCTTTGATATACTGCCTTTTGTGCCTTAATAGATAATGAACAAATTGTGTTCATTAATCATCATTTTTTATTTTCACATACTCACAATACCTCGTGGTTACAGTTTCCTTTCAACAGAACTTCCTCTTAAACTGATCCTCGTCATTTCTGGAGAGCTGTAAATCTCATAATGTTATTGACATTTTTATTCAGTCCCTTTCGGTATTTAGAGTTGATTTCCTGTTAAATGATTACATTATTTCTTGTACCATGTCACTAATGACAGGTTTCAGAGTAGCAACCGTGTTAGTCTGTATTCGCAAAAAGAAAAAGGCGTACTTGTGGGCGTACCTTAGAGACTAACAAATTTATTTGAGACTAACTAAATTTGTTAGTCTCTTTAAATGCCACAAGTACTCCTTTTCATGCCACTAATAACAGTGATAAAGTACAATACCTTTAAACTGACATTGTCTCTTTACAAGAAAAAACTTTATTCCATTTTAGACAGTGACAGAAAAAAGTGCACCAGCATGAGTGTGGTTTGGCCTGTTTATTCTTAGGCACCACTAAGAGCAGCTACTCTGTAGAAAACGGGTGCGGACTGGCTTTTAGTAGTTTTGCCGTTGATGAGCCCGGCCCAGCTACCATTGATATATATCAGTATTACTAAAATCCATATTTAATTATGTTGTCATCATACTTTGTGACAATTTGAAGAGATATTATTTCCCTGTTCCCCCTACAATGGAGCACTTATACCAAGCAATATATAATTGCTTAGTCTTGATGAGATCCCGAGATCAGTGCATGGATAGAACCGTCTTTATGCAGATCACATATGCAGAATCAGGGCTTAGGCACCAGAGTGACAACAGTCCTCCTTCCACAAGGTGACATACAGGGTACTCTACAGGTCCAAAGATGTGTGGCAGAGAGGGGGCAGGGAGTGGTGCAGTAGTTGGTTTGGGGTGGGATCAAGGCTGGTGGGGATGGACACTGTCCCACTCCTTGCCCTATGAGATTCAGGTCAGATACAATGTGACTGAAACAGTACAAGAATCTGTAGAGAGCAGAAAGATAATGTCCCCCCCATTCAGTATTGGTTCCACTCCATGGTGGGGATCCTTCCTTAACAGCAGGGCCAATGGGCAGCCATCGGACTGAGAAACCCTTACAGTGAAGTTCCCATGGAGTGTGATACAGGGACATAAAGGACACACAGTTGGCACAGACATATCTGCAAATGGTTCTGGCCTCCTGCTTATTCCCTAAATCCTACACCCTCTCCTTTCAATGCGGGAACAGGGACAAATCTCTCTGAAGTGAACCTATTGGAGATTTCCTTCCTGTTACCCTGTTCCTGCAGATTTTCCCTCAAGAGGAGCTAACTGAGCATTTAGCCTCATTATACTGTTGCTGGATCTTATAGGCAGGTCTGATAGCACCACCTATTAAGTTTGTCGCTCTGAAGACAGAATTACTGATTTCCTCATGAGCTTTTCTATGGCACTTGTAATTGTAGCATCTGAGTGTTTCACAACTATTAGTAAAAATAAATACATAATACCCCTGTGAGATGAGGGGGTATTATCTCATTTTACAGATGGGGAACTGTGGCAAAGACAGATTAAGGTCAAAAGTATTCACTAATTTTGGGTGCCCAATTTGAGACACGTAGGACCTGATTTTTCAGAGCACTTAGCATTATATAGCAGTATCTATGTTCAAAGCGCAGCTCCCATTAACTTTAGTTGCACTGGTGAGCACTCAGTGATTCTGCAAATCACAACCTGGGAATTCAAGTAATTCAGCCATAAAGTGAGAAGCACAATTAGTGACCACCTGTAAAAATCTGCGGTTAAGAGATTTGACTAGCATCATATGGGAACTCTGTGGAAGAGGCAGGGATAGAATTCAGTTCCCGAAGGTCGTATTCAACTGCCTTAACCATGAGAGATTGTCCTTTCTCTTCCTGAGTCCCCTGTTTCATTCACTACACACTTTCCAAGGCCAACATCCAGAAGATGATCCTGGGTTTTTCTGGACATGACTGCACTGGGTCTCTGCAGGGGTCCTGAGTCTCCCCTGGACAAGGGTGGCCAGAGCCTGGTCTATATCCACAGCCAGGTCCACACCTTCCACCTTCAGGCCCTGCAGAACTCCCTTACGGTTCAGGTAGTCCAGCATGGAGCATGCTGGCACATCTTCCTCTGCTGCCTCTGACACAATATGCAGCTCTTTTTCTCCCTGCAAGAGGTCGCCCCTAACATCCCTCTGAGCTGCCGATCTTTTACCAGGACCTGGAAGCTTGTTTCCGTGAGCAGGTCAGCAGCAGTCACCGATGGGAAAGACCTCCTTATAGAGCCCCTGCTACACAATCCACCCCTTAGTGAGTAGGTGGCGGAGTCCACGGTGATATGATGGAGGTCCTGAGTCACCAGACTTGGAGACCTCTTGGACTATGGTTGGAGGGACCGGGTGGACTTAGTGGCACTTAGCCAGTACATGGGGCTGTCCACGCCACGTGTCCCCCATCATGTGCTCCAGGAGGTCTGGGCAGCCTTGACTCTTGCTTCTCTCACTTTCCTCAAGCAAGCCCTGTGGGATGGTGCTCCCAGTCTGCATCTCAGCCCTGGCCCTCCAGATCTTGTGATCGGGCACCTGCCCCATGAGCCTCCTCAGCCACCCCCACCACGCAACCTCAGTCATCTGAATGCCATCCTGCCTGTCTGCCTCTGAGCCACACCCAGGAAACATCTGTACGTGCTCCACACTATTCACTTCCTCGCCCTTATGTCTCATTCTGACACCAAGTGGTGGGACCTGTTGCCACCAAAGGAGGATGAGGAACTCCAGTGGGCCAGTCTATACTCCACTCTGGTCCCACAGCCAGCTGGGGATATTAGCTGGAGGATTCTACGAGTGTGTACTTGGCACAGTTCAAACTCCGCAACACTTGCCCCTCTTGTGGCAAAAGCCACATGGAGAGCATCAGATTGCAGACCCTCTTCTGGCCCCTCTAGAACCTTTTACTGAGGTTCTGGCTGCACTTCTCTCCACGCCTTACATACCCCATCCATGGCCCCACAAAGTTACAAGATCTCCTCATCAGCCTCCTTCTAGCACTGGCCAAGATGGCCATCCATCACACCAGAAGGAGGAAGATAAACAGGGTTGCAGAAGTGCTCTATGGTTGGGGAGTTAGTGGAGTCCCCCTTGGCACACTAGAAGCTGGTCCTGGTACATGCCACCAGAACTGGAGACCTCCTGGACTATGAGGGACTGGATGGACCCCAGGGTACTCAACCAGTGAAAGAGGCTGCCCACATTGCATTTCCCCTGCCGTATGTTAAAAGAGGTGAGAGCAGTCTTTCCCCCCGTTTCTCTCAAGTGGGTCCTATGGGAGTGTGTGATTAGACCTGCCTGTCCCAGTACTACAAATAGTACACCACTTTGATTCATCCCCAGAACAGGTCCATTCCAAAATAGTATGTGATCGTGTAATTAAAGACTGTATCTTAATTCATATGCACAAGAGGGCCAAAGTACAGTTTCATAGGGCAACCTTAATTCTGTCTTTTCCTATGCTCTGAGTGCTTCTCTTTGCAACCTTAACATGTTCTTTAAATGTAGTACTTTTGTGTGTAACGGAAATTAAGTCATAACTCCTTTTTAATAGCATTAGCTAGTTGTGTCACTATAGCTAAAAGGGTTTTGTTATGTAAGAGATGAATTGTCCTTGAAATGTCACTTTCATTTTTGTTTTGGCACCAGTAATAACTCTCTCCGTGAGTTAGCAGTGATATGTCTGATAGAGAGAACCATGTCAGGAAATAGATCGATGTACAAGTCAGCAACCTCCATCTCTTCTTGCTTGTTTGCATTGGACCCACATAACTAAGTCTTAATACTGGAGGCTTTTAGTAGATATTGAGAACTGTGATGAGGCAAAGAGGTGGCTTCCTGTGAAGTGAATTTCAAAGCATGACTCCTTACCAATACTATTTTTGTCACTCATATGCAAACCTTATGGAAGGGACTCTAACTCCCACAGATAGACTGAGAACTCTCAGATTTTGACTTTTAAGACAGAAATGGGTGACTAGTAGACTTGTCAAAAAATGCTAATTCATGAAATCCAAAACTTCCATCGAAACCAAGACATTTCAGTAAAAGCTTTTGTTAGGAACATTTCTCTGACCCAGGCTGAAATTTCTGTTCAAAAGCAGAGGACTACACCTGCCCCACGATAGCCAAGTGATCAAAATATTCAGCTAGCCTGGTGGAGACCTAAGTTCAAGGCTCTGCTAGCCTTTGGCTAGTCTCAGGTGGGTCTTTTCTTTCTTTTTTTAATTAAAAACTTCAAAAGGTCTGTTGTTGTTTTGTTCTGATCAAGAATCAAACCAAATATCAAAACCATTAAGTTTTTCAGGAGAAGGAATGTGTTATCTGCCAGCACTAGTGAATGATTCCTAACACTTTAGTCAAAGTAATTAATCTATTTCTCTGTTTGTTCATTGTCCAGGAGAAGACTGCATTTTTTTTCAGATGTATTTGTTATTATTTGCTGAATAATTTCAACATAACAACAAGCCAGATAGAAACAATTCAAGTTTCCTTATAGAATACTCAGAACTGCTTGTGAACAATCTACGGAACAAGAATTATTCACTGAGGTCTCATTTGCCACTCCATTACTCCACTGTTATGCAGCTGTATCTCCACTGAAATCAATGGGGTTACTCCAGTGTAAAATGGAGTAACATACTTCATGAGACAATTTTCCCCCCTTCTTGTTCCTCACTTTATTTCTCCCACCCTGTGCATGTTTCTTCACCACCACCTTGTTTCACTTCTTAGCATGGTGTCTCTCCATTCCTATTCTACTCTTCTCCTCCTCTTTTGCCCTCCATTGCACTCCCCTCCACCTTGTTTCTCACTCCATGTTTCACTACTGCCCTAATCTCTCCTTTTTTCACCACTGCCTTCCTTGTTTGTCTCATTGTTACACCACTTTATACATCTCCCATTTCACCACTTCTCTGTTCCCCACCCTCCACAACTCCCCACATCTCTTTCTCCCTCTTTCACTGCTCTATTTATTTAGTCTCCTCCCCACATTTCACCTGCTCCATTCTTTATCAAGAATTAAACACTTTCAAGAGGAATGGGGGGTGTTGTTAGCATGCCTGATGTGCTGTGATAGCTCAGGAAGTGCTGCTGATCTGGTGTGGTGGCTCGGTGCCCCAGTAACCTCACTGTTTACTTCTGCCCCCTTCCAGGGTAGCCAATGTCCAAACCAATTAGTGTTCCACAAATCAAAATAAAAAAACACAAGATATCCCACCCTACCAGGGTCCATCTTCAATTCCACTCTCCAGAGTAAGCATAACAGAACATAAACTCTACCACCCTTCTTGAATTCCGTACAACATAGACTATTTAACCCCATCTTAGGCTCTGTAGACTTTCCCACTATTTTTACAGAGCGCTGACTCACAGGGCTTTCTCTCTAGAGGCCCAGCTCCTCCCAAGTCACTGATTCTCAGGTCTTCTTCCATGTAGTCATTTCCCTTTGTCTACCTCTTCCTATGTGAGATCTTTACCCCCATATGTCTGTCTGGGGTTTAGTCTTTTCCATGGCCTCCTTCTCTCCAACTGCCCTCTCAACTCAGTCTCCCCCTACAACTCTCTCTCAGCTGAGTTCTGTTAAGGCACTTAGGGATGTTACCAAGCTTCTTCCCAGCAGAGCCTACTGATTGCCTGCCCTCCCACAGTCCCACCCCAACCATCTAATCCCCGGCTGATCAGGTTCAGGTGGGAAGTCATCTGATCCACTGGGCATGGCTAAGTCCAACTCCCTTAAAGGGCTAGCCAGCCTGTGGCAAGGCTCCTTATACAACTTATGCTTTTGTGTGTGTGTCTGTGGGAGGGGTTAAGGTGTAAACAGATGCACAACTACAGTGGCTACAGGTACTATATAACCTCCCTGAATAAACAAAAGAAATTCAGAGCCCACACCCTTATGTTCCATTATTGCTATGTTGCAATCAGTTGGGAGTCATTGGTTTTATCAAGTACTGAAGGGTAATACAGTTTATCACTTTTTTATTAACTATTTTCTTTATTGCTCATACCCAGTACAGATAAATAAAGTCAATAACATTCTGTAACACAAGGACTGATGTCTACATTTCCTTTATGTTGAACAATTCTTGGCTAGATTCTCCATTGTGCAGTGCTTCTTTATATTACACCATAGATTCAATCAGACCCTAAAAA
Source organism: Natator depressus (assembly GCF_965152275.1). NCBI lineage: Eukaryota > Metazoa > Chordata > Testudines > Cheloniidae > Natator > Natator depressus. The sequence goes on from NC_134236.1 coordinate 71,330,711, forward strand.
TGGCATAGTAGGCCTTGGAAGGGCCATATCTATGTAGGAGGATCCTCCAGTGGTGTAGCTCCTACACCAATGGCATCCCTCTTCCAGCTATTGCTGTTGGAGGCATGGCAAAGGAGAAGGACACATGGGATTTCCCAGGCTGGGGCTTATCTGGTATCTACCCTTTGGGCTTCATAAAGCAGGCACAAGATAGAGCAGCCCTCAAGCTGGTCCAGGATCAAAGAGTACAAAGATGGCTTTAAATATTCAGCTCTCCACTTTACCTTTATTAGTTCAGTTAGAGTCTGATAGAAAGCCCACTGGCGTCGAAAGATGGATCTCCCTTGACTTCAACCAGCTTTGGATCAGCACAGAATTCATTATAAACTGACAAAGAATTGGTCTGAAAATAAGAGTTCAAGCTGCCTGGAGGAGGACAATTCCATTTCATGGTAACTTTTGAGGTTCTGAAGTTTGTTTTCATTTGCCTTGTAAGAAAAACAAAACCTTCAAAATGTCATGAAACAGAATTTTGTCAAAACATTTGTTTTTTGATCAAAAACCTAAGTTTTTTCATTCGGGTCTCTCATATATGTATATATATAGATAGAAGTGATCAGGGAGAGCTGGACTACAAAAATCCTTCCTGATGACATATTGGTGGAAACTGATATGTCTCCACAAAATGTTTTGGCTTTGAAGAAAGGGCATATTGTGAGGAAATTGCATTTTGTTAGAAATGTTCTGACCAACTTTAATAGGAAAGTTATTAACATTTGAATTCCAGAACCATTTCATGTGTGTCAGCACTAGATTTTTGACAGAGGATGCTAGTAACTATTTTGAGTTAATGTCAAGATGTTATTTAATACATTATTACTTGTTTATTTTATATAGATGTTAGCAATACATTTAGAATGTTATGGCAGGGATTTAGGAACCATGTAAAAAAACACTTACACTGATGCCATTCTGTCTTAGTTTTTTGTTTGTTGTTTTAGAAATATGTATAGTAAATTTCATTATAGTTTAACTATTATTTATACATATTGTTCTTGTCCCTTTGGTACCCTGGGCACTGTATTGTATATTCTACTACAGTTAATATTATTAATAAAAGGCAGCTTGTTTAAGGTGCACCTCTTTTTGACATTACAGCCCTTTCTCTCTTTCTTCCTTCTCCCCTTTTACTCAAAACATCTTGACTTGGGCTCCAATTCAGCAAACCACTTACACACTTACTTTAACTTTAAGAATGTATTTATGTCTCATTGAAACCAATGGGACTTATGCGTGTGGTTTTTCTCCCCCCCGAATCAATGCCTAAGATTACCAGTAAATGTAAAGCCACTTTTTAGTTTGTTTATTCCTTTTCTACTTTTTTGATGGAATAAAAGCAAAGCTAGTTGGGATCTGATTTGTTTTCCTTCAGTAACATATCAAAACTCACATGGGACAATTTTAGAATTGGATCTTGAAAACAAGTATGTGCATGAGTTACTTTATTCACCTGTGTAAGTTTTGTAGGATCAGGCCCTAATGTTACTATATTTATTAGCAAAGTGTGAATTGTATAATATTTGGATAAGGTTTGGCATTCTAGGGAGGAGGTCAGGGAATAATTCTGGAGTTGGGTTAATGTTTAATATTCAAAAATTGATCCAAATAATCTGTTGAATTAACCATAATCCATCTTTATGGGGGAGTAGGAAGCAATTGAACATCTATGAGATTTGAGCACCTAATTTCATCGGGCACCTTTGAAAACTCCACTCCTTCTTTAAATAGATTTGTAGTTGTTGAAGCACAAAGTGCCTGCAATAACTAACAAATATTTCAGCTTCTACTCTATTTTAATTTAAAAGCTGTCAAAGTGAGAAAAAAAAAGTTTTTGTTGCTTTTTTTTTTTAAAGGAAAAGGATAAAATGCACTTGACTGAGATCTTGTAAAACATGCTTCACACAAAGTAAATTCTTACTACCCAGCTATAAAACCTAAGGGTTTATGATGGAGACTCAAACACAACTTTAGCTGTAGCTCTATGGATGGTAACACTATAATAAGGCTCCCACGGCTGCAAATTGTATCCTTTTAAGAGTACTTCAGAATTTGAAAAATATTTAAGTAATCACAGTTTCAGAGTTATCATCTGAGAATTGGTGACCCAAGGGACTAATTCCAAACATTACCAGAAAATGACATGCTCATGTCAGTGTGGAAGTGTCTCGGTGAATGTAAATTGTAATAGAAAAGCATTTGCAAGCAATTTGGCCATCTGCTGTTTCCTGTCAATATTTTATAAGACTATGCTCAAGCCAATATGCTAGCACCCGAGGAGAAAGTCTCTCAAGAGCATATGAACCTTGCTTTTTCCCCCTGAACAGCACTTGGAGCCATAACCCTTCTGTAAAAAGTGCCCCTGGATGGAGGTTCCCCCATTCTCATTCTCCCCTCTACATGCCTAGCCTAGCCAATTAGGCTATCCACCATCTTTACATTCTCTATTATCTCCCCTCTCCCTGGCAGTGGGAGTTACAAGATTTCAGTGGAGCAAGGGAGAAAGAAGGGATGCACTGAGAGATAATGCAGGCTGAAGCAGATCTTGTATTACACCAGAATTGTGTTATACCAGTTTATGGACCATATCCTGCCCCTGCTGTGGCCACTTTGCAGAGTCTAGTGGCATTTAGCAGCTGCAAAGCCATCTTATCCAGATGGTGAAAGTTTCTCTGGTGTGCAATCTAGTTGGCCGACCCTGAGTTTGGGCTGGAGCTCAAGTATCTTTCAGTCTCTTGCCTCAGGGTCCCCTAATGGAGCCTCCACTCCAGGGCAATCTTGCTGGTCCCAGCAAGAGGGCTCACCTTCAGGATTTCTCTAGAGCCCAATTTACAGTCCCCTTGTCTCTAGCCCTTGGTAGCACTTCCTATGACTCCCACACAACAGTGACTGGAAGCAGCCCTCCAAGGCCTTCACTCATACTGAGCAAGTGTCCATCTACTTCAAAGGGTAGCAGGGTTGAAGGAGAAGTTTTGCAATGGCCTCAGGCTGTACTGCCCTTGTTACTTGTGCTAACTAGCAGTCCGTGGAAGCTTCCACTTCTCCAGGTGGAGCATGCTCTGCAGGTGCACATAATTGGTGCTGCCTGACTGAAGGAATGCTCGTTAGCCTTTCCACTAGTGGGGAGGGAGCATGTCCCATCACATGGAAGAATCTCTGAGCCCAGCATAAGATTGGCACAGAGATCCCTACATTGCTACCACTGGCATAGGAGGCATGGTCAGAGTACAGGGGGCATGCACAAACTGCCCCTGAGCTCCTGTGATCCCTGGCTGCAAGAATGGTTCTCTGGATTCATGAACAGCAGCAGGAAATTAGAGCAGCCTCACTTCCTCTGCTGGAGTACCTCATACCCTTTAGAGAAGAGATACCTTCCAGCCCCCTTTCTTAAAGCTCCTGAGACTTGTCGAAGAGTCTACACAGCCTGTTACCCATCACAAAAAAACAGAACAAAACAAAAAAACCACAGGAGAGATTAATTTTTTTTTTGTTTATATGGCTGCTCACACCAGAGGTGAATTTAACTCCTTTTAAGTGACATAAAGACTGCAAATGGACCAAAAGGCAGACTGCACTGCACATTCAGTATTCCATACATGGGCAAATTACACCTCTTATCAACAGGAGCGGCTACTTCACTAGAAGAGGAACCTACATATTGTAAAGTGAGTTGTGGAAAACAACAACAAAAAACCTCTTCTATACCACTGCTACTGGTAGTATCCCATTTTTCTACAGATAAAAAAGAAAGGAAGACGGAAGGTGAAATCCTGGCCCTCCTGAAGTCAATGGGAGTTTTGCTATTGACTTTAATGGGGACAGAATTTCACTCTGAATATCTGTTCTTTGTTGTGGAAAATGTGAGTGAAATTAATGTCTATGTGGAAAAGCACTCAACTCCCAGTTGGCTAGGCCTATCCAGCTGATTTCACACAACCTGTGACTAGAACTGAGTGTAAAATCTGAACAATGAAATGCAACATGCTTTAAACTAGAAATTTTTTTTCAATATGCATTTAATGGTAAATTCAAAATTGGTCCCAGTTGTGTGAAGTTTCCATACTAAAATAACTCATGAGAAATGGCTTATTTCAAGTAAAATTGGTTTAATATTAAAACTTCATAATTTTGAATTTTGGCCCCCGCAACCAAATAATTGTTTGCACCAAATTTTGCAAAAATGGGAAAAGAAAATGAGCAAATTGAAGCTGGAGAAAATTTCCCCCAGGTTTTAAGCCTGATATTTTCTTCAACTGCTTGACCCTCTGCAGTCCTCTGCTTTTATAAAATCACAATTACTATCTTTCTGAACAGACAAGCACCTTACAGAATATAAACAAGCTTGAACTCTAGTCCCCTCTCTTTGAATTTTTTATTTTGTGGTTTTTTTCCAGTTCATTATTTATGATTATTACATAGTTCATCTTTAGTTAATGAGAAGTGTACCAGGCATAGGCACAAACTATCAGAATATGATATTACTGGTACATCCTATTGGTGATCCCAATTATGTGCAAATACTGTAACATCAGTATAAGTTTCTCTCCCCCCCCCCACCCCACCCTTCCTCCAAATACAACATGCTGTATTTGAAGAATCATTCATGGCCCACTGGGAAAGGTTAGGACTATAATTAGATCTTTTTCTCTAGACATTTCAGCAATAGAATGCATGAAGCTTAGCAACAGTTTCCCTTTAATTGCTCCCTGGTGATTTTACTGTAAAACTGTTAACTTGTGCACTGGGGACCCACAGCCCACCTTCTCCTTGTGCTGACATTTGAAGCAATGATTAGAATGTCATTGCTTTCCAATACTTCATTGTCATTCAGGGAAATGTCTTGCCACCTACTGCAATGAGACACATTCACACCACACTCAGAAATAATGTCTGTATTTCTTTACTATTTGAGCAGCACAGGCTTTTGAAACTGGATTTTTTTGAATACCCACTTCAGTATTCACTCGCTTTTCTGCTCAGTGTCACTCTCTTGTCTTTCAGACTAATGGAAATAAAGCTCAACAATTCATTCTGTGCAAAATAGTGGACCCTAAGGGCAAAATGCCTAACAGTATGGAAAATAGCTATGTGAAACCAAAGAAATTGTAACTATCTTTCTTGCAAGCACAATATCAGATGTTCCTCCTCCATGTCAATTCTCTCAGGTCTTTGAACATGAAATAGTGCAATTCCAGCTCAGGTCACATCTGTTACTAAAGATCTGAACTCAAAACTTTAACAGGTTCTGAGATCAGTGTAGTTAACATGCTTGAGAGCTTGACACAGGAAGCATCAAAGTGTAATTCCAGACAAAGAACCATATGATTTGCCATTGGACTATACAGTTGCTACCTGACCTTTTTTTTTCAGTTTTTCTTTATTTTTAACATGCAGGGCCAGATTCAGTCACTTTCACACATATATCCACTTTGAACAGCACCGTATTTTGTGAGTGGACTCACTGATTTCAATGGGGCTAATTCCAGAAAAATGTGCAAATCAAATGTAATGATAGTAGAATGTAACCCTTAGTGATTTTATTTTTGCATCTCTCTGTTCACCTGAAAGCTAACTGAAGCTAAACAGAAGCTGGATTTTTTTTAATCTGTCCTCAATTAAAAATAAACATCCTCTCCCATATGAACTATATTAGAAAGTGCCCCCTAGATTTCAAAACAATCTCATATCTAAATCAACGTAAAGTAGCCAGAACTTTCCATGAAAGTGTCAAGGCAAGGGAGTTTGCATCAGTGAGTGTACAGATGAACACTAGTCACCTCCTAAAATCTTTTAAAAGGAGAAATCCATCCCCCTCAAATAAGCTTCTGAAAAAAATCAGAGAATTGTATTGGTTCGACTGACACGCTGGGTAAAGTTTTTAAAAGCTCCCAATGGTCAGATTTTCAACAGTATTCAGGCATTTCAAAGTTGCAGATTGGTACCTAAAGAAATTTTCAAAAGTGCCTAAGCAGGTAAGGCACCTAACTGCCACTGAAACTGAAATTGGGCAGCTAACCTACTAAGTCACTTTTGAATATCCCACTACGTTATTATCTGCATCTTTAGGTGCCTACACACCTTTGCAAATCTGGTCCCAAGTCACTTTTGAAAATGGACTTTAGTCTCTTAAGTCACTTAGGTACTTTAAAAAATTATACCTATGGACTGCACTTCTCCCTAATGTTCTACATACATGGAACCTTTGTGGACAAGTTCAACTTTAGGCATAATGATGAGAGGAGCCGAGTACAATGTTAATCTTTTTTCTTTTTTTTACTACCCTAATATTCAGATGCTACTAGTTTTCAGGCTAAATTCTCCCATTCCACTGGTCCTGGCATTAGCAAATAATGCAAAGAGGAACCTTTCCAAAGAGATCGTGCAACAAAATGGCTCCTCGGGTGGTATGATGCCTTCTGGCCAGGTGCAGCTTAGTAGGGTTTTTTCTGTTCAGCCCCTATGACCAGCTCTTCGGGTCTTCTGGTGGTCCCATAGTTTGTCTTGTGTCTTGTCTTGTGACCTCCAGCCAGGTAACATTTAGTATCACCCCGTTTGGGGTAAACCATGGGCTCAACTCAACAATAGTTCCAATATCTCAAGTCATCAGCATTGGTTCTGGCCCAGTAGCCCTTCCAGCCCTTGCATCTGGGGTTGTAAAACTACACTCCTCACTGAGGCTGTAGGGGAACCCGCTCCTACCCTCTAAGCTGGGTTTCAGCCCAGGAACCCTGTAGGAAGCAGTTAAGGTCTGTTTCGTAAGACTTCTTGCTTCGTCTCTGGATTACTTTCTACGTCAGCCTGCCTTCTTGTCAGGGAGATCACACTTGCAGAAGGGGCCTGCTCTGAGGCCAGTCCCCTGGTCCCAGTTCCCAGGATGACAAAGGAAAGAAAAGTAAACAGAAATAAACGCCAGCACCAGCACTCCTGTCTCAGAAGTGTCTTTAGCCATGTTCATAGGAAACCTAAGCATCTTGGCTCTCTGCTTTCTGGAAGCTGAGAATGAGAGGCCTGTCCACCTGCCAGGGCCAGGGCCCCAAGACCTGGGCTTCTCTAGTAGTCTGGCATGCTTCATAGGTGTGAGGGAGTGGGGGAGGGGCTCAACTGAGCCCACTGCTGCTCTTTAAGCCCTTCCTATCTACGGTATGGATTGTATAGCCTGTCTCAGGCCTCCTGGAAATACTCCCTCACAGTGAAAGCTCAAGGGGATTTCTACCGTACAGGGAGCCTCTCTGCAAAGTTAACAGACTCAGGAGGTATTCATTTTCAGGCAGCTCTCACTATTTTCTTTGGAGTATGAGGCTAGCTTCTTGCCTGCACCAAGTTCTGGCTCCATGATTCTCAGGAGGGACCTGTAGTTTTAAACTGTTGCTAGTCAGATCCTGAGGGACCTTAAGCTAGAGGAGGAGTGTTGTGGTGAAGCAGAGCTTGGATATGGCATTACCCTATCCGGAATGCCCACATCCTCTTTCAGCATACACCCAGTGCCAAGAAGTAGGTGAAGATGCACTATTGGGAAGTTTTCCTTTAAGAATGGAATTCTCTACTGGACATTTACAAATGAGTTGTGGCCCAGTTGCACTATCAGAGTAGCGCAAACCCAGCTTGTGAATCTGGTCCATGTTAAGAATAACACATTGTGGCCTTTCCCACACACACGTTCCACAGACAGAGATAGACAATGTCATAAAGGCAGCTGACCGTGCCGTCACACCCCCCCACTGCCCCCCCATGCTTCAAGTCGTCAGAGTGAGATGTACATACAGGTCACCAGAACCAAACCAGTTCAATAATCATCATCTAGAGAGAACATACATTGTCGAATTGCCAGATTTTTTTCCCTGTGAAAAAAGTGATGTAAAGGATAGAAAATAGGATAGCAAAGTTTGATGAGAAATCGTACCCCTTTCTGAACTATTAGGAAAACCTCAAGAGCATAGGAATGATTAGCGATATTTGATGTGGTATGGGGAAGTCATTGAGTGAAGCATTTATTTGTTTGTTTTTAATGGGATTTTGTGTACTTTTTAAGTAAAGCATTGAGAGATGGGGAAATTTTGTTACTAATTAAAAAAACCCCACAGTATTCTTCTCTATACCCAGTGAGAGAAATAATTCATTCTGAATTTAGAGTAGAAAGAAAACCAATAAAGTTCCCTCTCTCCATTTGTATTGCTATCTTACTTTTGAATGTATCCTGTTTTAGAAGCCTCATCCCTAAAGACCCTCTACAAAAGTTAGGCCATTTCTAGGAGCATCAATCTTGCTCTTCCTTACTTGGGTTTGCCAGATCTTGCAGGTTGGATGGAGAAGAAGAAAACTTGGAAATAATGGGAAAGTCAAAACAATCTCAGTAATTTCATGTGCTTTGTTTAGCTAGCATTTACACAGCTTGAACAGCTCAATTTACACCCTATTCTTATTCAGCAAAACACTTAAGCCCATGCTTACCTTAGCATTTAAGCAAATGCTTAAGGTGAAATAAGTGCTTTCTGCTTTGTTGAGGTAAGCATGCATAGGGCTTGGCTACACTTGCGAGTTACAGTGCAATAAAGGAGCCCCGGGAGCCCTAGCTCACTACCCATCCACACTGGCAAGGCACGTAGAGCGCTCTGTCTCTGCGGCTACAACGCTGCTGGTGCTCCACTTCAGCGAGTGGAATAACGTTTGCTGCACCCCTGCTGGAGCATTGTGGCGCCAGTGTGGATGCCCTGGTCTGTTATTGCGCTGTGATTGGCCTCCAGAAGTGTCCCACAATGCCTGTTCTAGCCACTCTGGTCATCACTTTGAACTCTACTGCCCTGCCCTCAGGTGACCAACTGTCAGACCTGCCCTTTAAATTCTCTGGGAATTTTGAAAATCGCCTTCCTGTTTGCTCAGCCAGGCATGGAGTGCTCTCAGCGAATCTTTCCAGTTGACCATGCCTCCACGCGCCAGGTGATCCCCACTATGGAGCAATGGCAAGGTGCGGGACCTCATCATTGTTTGGGGGGAGGAAGTTGTCCAATCCCAGCTGCATTCCAGCTGCAGGAATTACGATACCTTTAGGGCAGATATCAAGGGCAATGCTGGAAAGGTGCCATGACCGGGACGCACTGCAGTGCGGGGTTAAAGTGAAGGAGCTGCGGAATGCCTACTGCAAAGCCCGAGAGGCAGACAGCCGCTCCGGTGCTGCCCCGTGACCTGCCATTTTTACAAAGAGCTGGACACAATACTTGGGGGCGACCCCACCTCCATGCCGAGTACAACCATGGACACCTCAGAGGCAAGTGCAACAAGGCAGGAGGTGGAGAAGGAGCAGCAAAGTGGGAGCGAGGGTGCTCCAGCAGAGGAAGACACCCCGGAATCCCTAGATGCATGCATCCAGGAGCTGTTCTCAAGCCAGGAGGAAGGTAGCCAGTTGCGGCGGCCGGTGCTTCGGGAAGGACAAACACCAGAGGAGGTTCCTGGTAAATAGCTTTTATTTTGGGAAGGAAGTTATTTGGTGCGGGCTCTTGGAGTGAGGATGATTAGGGCTGCATGCATGCCTAAATGTGGAATGGGGCGTTGATGTGCTCTCTCACATCGCCTCAGTGATCGCTTCAAAAGTCTGAGCCAGAACTTGGGCAATGCGCTTGCACAGGTTTTTCGGGAGAGGCACTGTTGTCCTCATCCCAATAAGGCTAACTTGTCTGCGCCACTGTGCCGTGAGAGGCGGGGGGACCATTACTGCACACAGGCAAGCTGCATATGAGCCAGGGCGGAAGCCGCATTGCAGTAGAAGACCCTCCCTTGCTTCCCTGGTCACCCTCAGCAGCAAGATATCTTCCAGGATGAACTCCTGTGGAAAATGTGGGGACAGTGCTCAGTATAGGGCCCCCCTGCCGCTGTTGGCTCTCCCCAAGGCACAGAAACCCAGAGGACAGTACAGCCGTGAAACAATGAGTCCCGCTTGACCCTCTGCTTACTCACCATTTTGGGGCTCCCGTGGGTTATGTGCACTTGCTTTGGGACAGGCAAATTATGCTATTGTGCAGACTGTGCTTGTCCTTGAGTACAGGGGTATAGTGAGGTGGTGAGGTGCCCTACCACCCTGCCGCAGGAAGAACCTCCCCAGACACCAAAGTGGGCGGAGCCAGTGGATCCCCCAGAGGTCAAGGCGCAGGACAGGAAGTAGAAAAGCCCAACCCCGGAGCTCAGTTGGGCGACAGCAGTCAGAGAGACCAGACGCCCGTGGCCTGGCTCCGGCTTGAGAGACCCCGGCAAGCCGCAGCCAACCCGAGGACTGGCCAGACCGGCCAATGCCTGACGCTGACCGACGCCCAGAGGAGCGGCCAAGCCTACCCCTCGCCAGCTACCCAGAGGAGCTGCCAAGTCTACCCCTCGCCGGCAACCCAGAGGAGCCCATGGTGCTGGAACCCTCCGAGGATGCCATCAACATTATTTTTGCACATCAGGTGCTTTTCTAGATGAAATAACTCAATTGGTTTAATACTATCCCAACTCCCTCAAGGCAGTCGTACACATTGTTGACTAATGACTAGAAATATTTCAGTTAAAAACCCCACAAAAACAAAGCTGGTTTTCGGGTCTTGTGAACACAGAGAGCACCTGAACTTTTATTTTTATGGATTTCTGCTGTGTACATTAAAAATAACCAAGCTATTTTTTCCCATTCAATTTTTATTAAATTGCTTCCAAGATGAAAATTTACTTAGAGTTCTTCTTACGAATGAAAAGAAAAATCCTGAAATTGCATAGGATTAGAATGGAAAGCCACATACAACTTTAAGAATAGGGTACAAATTGTACCACTATAATAGCACTACACTGGTCATTTGTTAAAAGTCATTATCCTTTAAACTGTTAAACTCACACTGCTGATTAAAGTGATCAAATTAGTATAATTAGGTTTTTTCTCTGCTTCTGACAGGCAAAGAAGAAAAGAAAAAAAATCAAATAACAAATACATCAACGTTAAAAAATTCCATTCACGCACTTATCAAGAATGAGTAATCTTTTTGTGGGTGAGTCAAATATCCCAAATTTGTCATGATGATTCTCCTCAAGACAAAGGACAGTCAACTAGATTTTTCCTGAACTTCTACATTTTCATGATAGTTTTAGATGGGCCCATACCAGAACCCAAGAACCAACTTCCAGGTTGGATCAAAACCATATAAAGGACACTTTCCACTTCTATGGTTTCTGTCCAGTTCCAGTATACGTGGGTGCGTTACAGCCACTCGGGTTGAACTGCGTATGTTTGGGGTGGAGAGGCAGGGCTGGCTATTGGCCCCCTGAAACTTCCTGCTGGATTAGGAAGAATGGCTCCCTGAGTGACTCTCCCTTTAAGAGTGACTGTGATGTGTGGCCAGCAGTGACTCTTGAAAAGGTTAGGAGGGCTGTAGCTACCTGTGGATTTCTGCTTATGAAAACGGGAACAATGAATGAAAGCTTCAAATGGAGGGTGTTGATGGAAAGTTGATACTGTTGAGGGATCAGGCAGAATGGGCAAAAATGTATGAGACTAGTTGTTCTCACAAGATTTCTTCCCCTTTGCTTCCTATGCCAGATGTGATATGGGATCAAAGGGCTGTTGGGTTCAGCTAAAAACCCAAACCCTGAATTCTAACTTTGGTCATATCAACATCCAGACACCACCAGTCAGTCCATGCTATTTTTGACATTAGTACAACTTCCTTCATTTCCATGCTGGTCACAGGCACTTTTGCTCTGTTTGGATAGATAACTCCTTGATTAGGAATTTTTGCTCCTTGACTTTTGAATAATTTAACAGGTAGCAGCAGTTATTGTATTAGGTTCCACATATGAAAGAAGGCCCCTGAGTTGAGAAGAATGAGTAATCGTACAGCTACACCAATTATGTAGTGCTGGAGGCAATATTCACTGTGTATTTGTATATATCTAACTGGAGAGCTCTTATCAAAAAGTACTTTACTGAATCTGAAAAGGTTAGGGAATTTTTGGGGGGTTATCACACTCAGCTTCTTCATCTTGCCTTAGGTTGTTTCATTCATGTCCATAAAGGAGAAAGAAGCAATGAAAGGAAATGATTACAGTGCCTCTGCTAGTTCACAATATTGTGTATTTGATTGATCTAGCCTTTATACTTTTATTCAAGGTAGAAATATTATCCAAGTGCTGCCAATGGTCTCTGTGTTACAGATGTTGCCCTATCTGTCCAGGTCGCATTTTTTGTATTTTTTCCCCCCATCTGTCAAGTTTATAAAAAATTAGAGTCCTCATAGAATCAAAATCTCAGCATCTCCTCCTTCCTAGGCAAGTCTAGTTTTTTGGATTATGAGCATGCACTCAAGTGGAAACCACATATTGGACCCGATCAGTGGGCCTGCTTAATGATTGCAGGATCTGCTCTATTATTTCTATCAGGTTTTTATTAAACAGCCTTATTTAATGTAAGAATAGTGGAATCATTTTATTAATACAATGTTGTCCATTTTCTGGGAGCCTTGAATGGTTTGGTGGATTGGTAATGAAATACTAGGTTTTTCAACTCTAAGTTACAGGCTTGAATCCAGTCCAAGTCAGTCGTGGTCAAAAGATGTTAACATGATGTCTGGTTTGGTGATGTTTGCCCGTTCCTAGGGAATCAAGGCTGGGATTTTCAATGGGGCCTATGGGAATTAGGTGCCTGAATTCTATTGGATCTTTTAAATATCACAGCCCAATTGTCTACCTCGCAAAAGATAATTTAAAAAAAAGGCATGGAGAAGGTAGATCACCTGTTCCGTATACAAAGTCTCATGATACAAGAACAAGAGGTCAGCTGATGAATTTGAAAGTTAATACATTTTAAAATGATACAAGGGAATACATTTTTGTATAGTGCACAATTGACCCATGGAACTCAACTTCCACAAGAGATCGCTGAGGCCAAGAGCTTAGTTGGATTCAGAAAAGGATTTGATATTGAGGGCAAGATTTCCAGCTGTGTTCTGATCTCTTTTTGCTGCCTCAGTGGTGCAAAGGGTTAAAAAGCAGCTGATCTGGCCTGCTCAGAATTCTCAAGGAATGGAGAACCTCTCGAGAGTGTGGCTGGAGTATGGATATGTTTAGTTTGCATGTGTTCTCTTACAGACTGTGAAGAGCTGGTATAATTTAGAGCAGACTCCAGGTGGCTGTAACCAATGCGGGGGCTCAGGATGGCACAGGAGTTGAGGGTTGGGAGAGACTCAAAAAATCTCCATGTCTGGTTTCAATACACAGGAGGAGGAAAGTCAGCTAAATGAAGATTTAGTAAGGGGTAAAGGAACACCACAAGGTAAACATATGGACAGCAAAGAAATACCTACAAATATTGATAGTAGTAGCAGTCAGGTAGGCATTACGGTTAGTGAAAGGACTATACCTAATCTGGCTAGAAAACTGGTTGAGGTCCAAGGGAAACAACTGAAATGCTTGTACATGAATGCAATGAATCTGGGCAATAAAATGGAGGAATTGGAACTACTGGCACACAAGGTCAAACTGGATATTATAGATATTACAGAAATAGTGGAATATTATTTATGATTGGAATACAGGAATGGAAGGGAGATCGGGGAAATAGGAATAAAGGTAAATGTGGTAGGGTAGCATTGTACATTAACAAAGGGGTAAGCTGTAAAGAAATATGAAGTGATAGTCTGGACAAAACAGAATCTGCAGGCGAGGATTGTAAAAGAGGTTCTATTCAGATAGTATTAGAGTTGCACTATAGACCCCAGGGTCAGACTTGTATATGCATGGAGATCTCTTTAATATTATTAGAAAGATAAATACTATTGGGAATTGTGTCATAATGGGAGATGTTTAACTTCCCAGATATAGATTAGAGTATAAATGCTCCTAATCCTGGTAGGGCCCAGTTATTCCTGGATGTGATAGATGACAGTTTTCTTCATCAAATTGTCATTGAACCAACAGGAGGTGATATCATGTTAGACTTGCTTTTGGTAAGTAGCAAAGACATTACAAAAGAGCTGATCATAGGAAATAACATTAGACCAAGAAATTGTGAGCTGATTCAATTTAAATTAAATGGAAGAATAATCAAAACCAGGTTGTCAACTATGTTTTTTTTTCTAAAAGGGAAGACTTTGGACAATTAAGAGAATTAGTTAAAGAGATCAACTGGACTTATCTCAAGGACTTAAATGTGGAGGAAACTTGGCATTTCTTCAAATAACTATATAAAAGCTATCTGAAATGTGCATCCCAAGCAAAAAAACTTGTAGGGAAAGCCTCCAGACCCTGCTCGATAGATAGCCACCTCAAAAAAAGATTATTAGGAGCAAGCAGAGAGCCTATATGAAATGGAAAAATGGTTTGATCAACAAAGAAAGCTACATCTTGGAGGATAGAAAATGTAGGCGTAAAGGGAGAATCGCTAAAAATCAGGCTGAATTAGCTCTTGTCAAAAGAAATTAAAATAAATCAAAAAGGTGTTTTTTGTTTTATTAATAAAAAGAATAAGGAAGGATGAGGTTGGGTCACTACGCGGTGTGGATGGGAAGGAGATTAAAGATAACCTAGTATGGCCCCAAAACTAAATGAATATTTTGGTTCCAATTTCAGTAAGGATGATAATTTGGAACTTGTGCATGAAGGCAGGAAGAAAATGAATGTATAGAAATGAAAATTACCACATCTGAGATGGAAGCAAAATGTAAAGAGATTAATGTGCTGAAACTGGGGGGACCAGATAATTTCCATCCCAGAATATTGAAAGAACTGGCACATGAGATTGCTGGTCTGTAGCAAAGATTTGTAATAAATCTGTCTATTCAGGGTTAGTACCATAAGACTGGAAAATAGCTAATGTCATACCTACATTTAAGAAAGTGGAAAAAAGTGATCCAAGCAATTACAGACCCTCAGTAATATGCAATACTTTCGAACAAATTGTGAAGGAAAGAATAATTACATTCATGGAGGGAAACAGTAAAGTGCAACATGGGTTTACCAAAGGTAGATCATGGCAGACTACCCTGATTTCCTTCTTTAAGAAAAGAACTGATTTTTTGGATAAGGGGAATGCAGTAGATCTGATGTACTTCAAGGCATAAGCCACCCACAAACTGATTAGAATAGGGAAGAATCCCTCCCCCCCCCCCGATGGCTTATTGTATAATTTTCCATTACAGGGTTTCTACCACCTTCCTCTGAAGCATCTGGTATCACTCACTATCAGGGGCAGGATATTCAACTAGGTGGACCCATGGTCTATTCCAGTAGGGCAATTCCTTTGTTCCACAGTGGCACCCTGGTTGGTAGTCTAAGCAGAGAAGCCAAATACTAGTGGGCAAGGCAACATAATTAACCTTCCATCCCCAACAGTAGTGATTCCACATCAAGATTGAAGCGTATTAGTAGACTGCTTGCTCTGCTGCTGCCTACGTTGCATTGTATCTGCTTTGTGGATAAATCAGGGATTTTTAAGGCTGTCAATCTGGTATCTTTCACATGTACTTAAATTCACACACAAAAACTTAAAAATAAACACAAAAAATCCACACTTAGTAGAAAATGAAGAAATTATTCCATACTAAACTAGTATATTGTGATGTATATCAACTTAAAGGAGAGATGCACCCAAGATACAAAATGTGGATCTACATTTCATGTTCCTCAAAATTAAGGGGTTCACAGATTCAGAGATTCGGTTCAGCCCATTAAAGGGCAATAGACAAGATAAAAAGTTGGGTTCAAGTTCTAAGTTCATATTCCAAATCTCTTAGACTTCATAAGTGTTCAGATTTCAGAGTAACAGCCGTGTTAGTCTGTATTCGCAAAAAGAAAAGGAGTACTTGTGGCACCTTAGAGACTAACCAATTTATTTGAGCATCCGATGAAGTGAGCTGTAGCTCACGAAAGCTTATGCTCAAATAAATTGATTAGTCTCTAAGGTGCCACAAGTACTCCTTTTCTTTTTGCAGATTTCAGATGTTGGTTTGTGCACATCTGTCATTTAGAACCAATATATGTGTCTAATGAAATATCTTCCTTATGTTTAAAATAGTAAATTAATATGGTCTAACAGATACAGTGATGTGGTAATGGTTAGCAAATGTTGACCTTTAAATGGCAACCACTGTATATGCACATTATTCAGAAATAAATTGATGAGCACCTTAGAATGAGTTCAGCAGTTTAATAGAAAGCTGATGTTCTGTCTACTGACTGAACCTAATCTATTCTCAGATATTAGTTTGTTTCTAGACTACTGGATATGAATACTTTCCTTCTCCCTCATTGGGGATAGTAATTGTCATAAATAAGTACACATAGCTGCAGTTTTTTATTAAATACTTTAATCTATGAGATGGGCGTATATTCTATTATAGATTCATGCCCATAATTTTCATGAACGTTAAAAGGAGTTACTAACACTCACTGAGTGGAGAATAGATTATGTAGTTTCTGAGTTGGTTACTCTTGATGTCTTAGAAGAGCATAAAACTTCATGAAAAGGCTCTTTAAATTGCTGAGTTAAGAACACATAAGGAGCATTGGTATTTTTTATTAAAAGGAAGGTTGACATTTCATCTAATGCCTCTGTCAAGGTTCCTCCCCCACTCTGAACTCTAGGGTACAGATGTGGGGACCTGCATGAAAACCTCCTAAGCTTACTTTTACCAGCTTAGGTTAAAACTTCCCCAAGGTACAAATTAATTTTATCCTTTGTCCTTGGAATAACCACTGCCACCACCAAACTCTAACTAGGTTTACTGGGAAACGTAGTTTGGACACGTCTTTCCCCCCAAAATCCTCCCAACCCTTGCACCCCACTTCCTGGGAAAGGTTTGGTAAAAATCCTCACCAATTTGCATAGGTGACCACAGACCCAAACCCTTGGATCTGAGAACAATGAAAAAGCATTCAGTTTTCTTACAAGAAGACTTTTAATAGAAATAGAAGTAAATAGGAGTAAAGGAATCACCCCTGTAAAATCAGGATGGTAGGTACCTTACAGGGTAATTAGATTCAAAACATAGAGAATCCCTCTAGGCAAAACCTTAAGTTACAAAAAAGACACACAAACAGAAATAGTCATTCTATTCAGCACAATTCTTTTCTCAGCCATTTAAAGAAATCATAATCTAACGCATACCTAGCTAGATTACTTACTAAAACTTCTAAGACTCCATTCCTGTTCTATCCCAGCAAAGCAGCATACCGACAGAGAGACACAGACCCTTTGTTTCTCTCCCTCCTCCCAGCTTTTGAAAGTATCTTGTCTCCTCATTGGTCATTTTGGTCAGGTGCCAGCGAGGTTACCTTTAGCTTCTTAACCCTTTTACAGGTGAGAGGATTTTTCCTCTGGCCAGGAGGGATTTTAAAGGGGTTTACCCTTCCCTGTATATTTATGACAGCCTCATTTCCATCTGACCATAATGAATGCAATGCCACTGAAGATATTTCTAAACAAGTCAAAGTCAAGGGTTATTCATTTTATAATCCATGTAGACCGCTCGGCGTTGCAGCACTTTCCAGTTTTATGGATAATATAGGTTGAATATCCTAATGAGTAGGAAATTAATAGTCACAGTGAACTTAGGAGTGATGATTTCACTGATAATAATGATAAATACATTGAGGAGTTGATGGATGCACTTAACCTAGTGGAGGTTAATGATGGTGCTCCTACCTAACAGATTTGATTCAGCAGTGATAAATTAAAGGTGACCTGCAAAGGTAAAGTCTCAAATTCATTTAACTTTACCAATGCCCTCAATGCTATAGACAGGCTATAGGTGCATTCAGAGCATTATTACTTAAAAAGTAACTGTATTTTTCTTGTTTCCTGTCCTGAGATATCTATCTCTGCTGCAGTTGGCTGACTTCCACTCCAAAGTGTCTCAGAATGATAAATAACTGCACCTCAGATATGATTGGTTTCAGAGTAGCAGCCGTGTTAGTCTGTATCCTCAAAAAGAAAAGGAGGACTTGTGGCACCTTAGAGACTAACAAATTTATTTGAGCATAAGCTTTCATGAGCTACAGCTCACTTCATTGGATGCACTCAGTGGAAGATACAGTGGGGAGATTTATATACACAGAGAACATGAAACAATGGGTGTTACCATACACACTGTAACGAGAGTGATCAGGTAAGGTGAGCTATTCCCAGCAGGAGAGTGGGGGTGGGGGGAGGGAACCTTTTGTAGTGATAATCAAGGTGGGCCATTTCCAGCAGTTGACAAGAACGTCTGAGGAACAGCCAGGGCGGCGGGGGGCATGGGGGAGAATAAACATGGGGAAATAGTTTTACTTTGTGTAATGACCCATCCACTCCCAGTCTTTATTCAAGCCTAAGTTAATTGTATCCAGTTTGCAAATTAATTCCAATTCAGCAGTCTCTCATTGGAGTCTGTTTTTGAAGTTTTTTTGTTGAAGAATGCCACTTTTAGGTCTGTAATCAAAGTAACGGAGGAAAAGAAGGACCTTGGAGTATTGGTTGATCATAGGATGACTATGAGCCGCCAATGTGATATGGCTGTGAAACAAGCTAATGCGGTTTGGGGATGCATCAGGAGAGGTATTTCCAGTAGGGATAAGGAAGTTTTAGTACCGTTATACAAGGCACTGGTGAGACCTTTCCTGGAATACTGTGTGCAGTTCTCGTCTCCCATGTTTAAGAAGGATGAATTCAAACTGGAACAGGTACAGAGAAGGGCTACTAGGGCTACTAGGATGATCCGAGGCGTGGAAAACTTGTCTTATGAAAGGAGACTCAAGGAGCTTGACTTGTTTAGCCTAACTAAAAGAAGGTTGAGGGGAGATAAGGTTGAGGTGAGCGCTCTCTATAAATATATCAGAGGGATAAATACCGGAGAGGGAGAGGAATTATTTAAGCTCAGTACCAATGTGGACACAAGAACAAATGGATATAAACTGGCCACCAGGAAGTTTAGACTTGACATTAGATGAAGGTTTCTAACCATCAGAGGAGTGAAATTTTGGAATAGCCTTCCAAGGGAAGCAGTGGGGGCAAAAGATCTATCTGGCTTTAAGATTAAACTCGATAAGTTTAAGGAAGAGATGGTATGATAGGATAACATGGTTTTGGTAATTAAATATTCATGGTAAATAGGCCTAATGGCCTGTAATGGGATGTTAGATGGGGTGGGATCTGAGTTACCCAGGAAAGAATTTTCTGTAGTATCTGGCTGGTGAATCTTGCCCATATGCTCAGGGTTTAGCTGATCGCCATATTTGGGGTCGGGAAGGAATTTTTCCTCCAGGGCAGATTGGAAGAGGCCCTGGAGGTTTTTCACCTTCCTCTGTGGCATGGGGCACGGGTCACTTGCTGGAGGATTCTCAGACATAGGTGAGAGGTTTTTCGCAGTAGTGGGTGGGTGAAATTCTGTGGCCTGCGTTGTGCAGGAGGTCAGACTAGATGATCATAATGATCATAATGGTCCCTTCTGACCTTAGTATCTATGAATATATGAATCTATGACCAAAGAGACTGAAGTGTTCTCTGACTGGTTTTTGAATGTTATAATGTACAAGGCAGAGGGGCATTGCTGGCACATGATGGCATATATCTGGGTACTCTTCTGGCTCTATCTGTTTCTGAATACACCTGCTGAAGTGAAGAAACAGATGGACAGAGCCAGAAGAGTACCCAGAAGTTACCTACTACAGGACAGGCCCAACAAAGAAAATAACAGAACGCCACTAGCCATCACCTTCAGCCCCCAACTAAAACCTCTCCAATGCATCATCAAGGATCTACAACCTATCCTGAAGGATGACCCATCACTCTCACAGATCTTGGGAGACAGGCCAGTCCTTGCCTACAGACAGCCCCCCAACCTGAAGCAAATACTCACCAGCAACCACACACCACACAACAGAACCACTAACTCAGGAACCTATCCTTGCAACAAAGCCCGTTGCCAACTGTGTCCACGTATCTATTCAGGGGACACCATCATAGGACCTAATCACATCAGCCACACTATCAGAGGCTCATTCACCTGCACATCTACCAATGTGATATATGCCATCATGTGCCAGCAATGCCCCTCTGCCATGTACATTGGTCAAACTGGACAGTCTCTGCGTAAAAGAATAAATGGACACAAATCAGACGTCAAGAATTATAACATTCAAAAACCAGTCAGAGAACACTTCAATCTCCCTGGTCACTCGATTACAGACTTAAAAGTCACAATATTACAGCAAAAAAACTTCAAAAACAGACTCCAACGAGAGACTGCTGAATTGGAATTAGTTTGCAAACTGGACACCATTAAATTAGGCTTGAATAAAGTCTGGGAGTGGATGTGTCATTACACAAAGTAAAACTATTTCCCCATGTTCATTTCCTCCTCCCACTGTTCCTCACGCGTTCTTGTCAACGGCTGGAAATGCCCCATCTTGATTATCACTACAAAAGGGTTTTTTTCTCTCCTGCTGTTAATAGCTCACCTTACCTGATCACTCTTGTTATAGTGTGTATGGTAACACCCATTGTTTCATGTTCTCTGTGTATATAAAATCCTCCTACTGTATTTTCCACTGCATGCATCTGATGAAGTGAGCTGTAGCCCACGAAAGCTTATGCTCAAATAAATTTGTTAGTTTCCAAGGTGCCACTATACTCCTGTTCTTTTTGCAGATACAGATTAACACGGCTGCTACTCTGAAACATATATTTTGTGTTTATTATGTTCATTACTAATTGTTTTAGATAAAATATTATGTACCAATAATAACTCCCATGTGTTCTGTTATCTGTGTATGTAATTCGAATTTAATGGTTCTCCATCCCATAGTGTTATCCCTCTGCTGCAATCCCTGACAAGTAAATATTATCTGTCTCTCCTAAATTAGTAAAGACATAAGGTCCAGAATTTTCCATTTAGTCATTTCTCTTTCTTTACCCCATTTTATTTTTTTGTTCACATAGCCAATTTTGTCCTCCCTCCTTCATTTACTCTCTTTCAACAAGTGATTATTAGTACAAAGTATGAGTTCCAAATCCCAGTTCATTAGCCCTAGTATTTCTGGCATCAAAAGTTAAAGAATGCTTTGTAGGTGGTTGACTGTTTTTAAGTTCAGAAACATTGACTTCACCTTGACTACTACTGACCCTGTACATGTGTGAAAGAGGATTATAACGGGTACTGTTTTTTTTCTGAGATGACATTTGCTGTTTTAACCTCACCATAGTTCTTCAACTCAGCATGACTTATTCAACTCACATTCATTGAAACTGTCACAAAAGTTACAGAAAAATATCTACCAAACTGAATAGCACATTTGTTGTTTTAGATAATACTCAAAACAAGCATCAGAGAAACTAAGTATGTTAAAGTGGAAACTTCTTTAAGGACAATCAAAATTCTGCTGCTAATCCCAGGATTTTCATATGCACACTTTTTAAAAAGTTTGATCCTGAAAAGGGTTTACATAGTAAGTCACATTACTATTTTTGAAAGACCATTTTATTTGTAGAGTATAATATGTGAGCTCTGCAGTTTTGGAAATTATCTTTAACCCATCCATTTAAAGTGCTGATGAATCTTCTCTCTCTAATCAAGAAGTGCAGCTATACTAATTACCCACATGCTTTGAATGCATTGTGGAAGTAGGTAGCCAAATATTCTAAAAGCCTGTCTACAAACAATCCATGAAGTAAGAACCTGACTGTCAATTCTGCATCTTTGTATCACTTTATTAAGTACTGCTTGAGAACATTCGTTTGACTGGAATATTGTCTGTGCGAATGTCCATGAAAAGTAATTTTTATCATTACTAACTAACTGCAGTCTATTTATTTAATCAGGAAACAAAGTTTGAGTGGCAGTGGAAGTAATTTATAATGGATAGATCATTCCATCAGGAAAAGAAACAATACTCTGAAATGTAGAGTACTATTCTGAATCTTCCAACTGTGAACTCCCAATAGTGAATACTCCATGGTTCAAATATGTTTGGGGAAAAAATTGTGAAATAATTTTAAGAACTAAATAAATCCTCTTTCATTTCAGCTATTTTGTGAACAGTAAAAAACTAAAGTAATCCAATAAATTGTTTGTAACAAATAATTGTGGAGCACTGATCAGAAAAGCAAATGCTGGTTGATATCAAGAAATATAGGTAACAAATACGGCTGGTTGGGAATTTTTCAATTAAACATTTTTTTTTCACCGGATCTGAAATGGTTTGTGAAACAAGGTTCATTTGGACTAATCTCCTGATACAACATTTTTTTTTGAACAAGGTTTGAAGTGGCTGAAATGCTTTATTTTGAGATTTTCAAAATGAAAAAATTCGCTTTTCCAGCTTTTTGTATAGAAATGTAAGCTACTTAGACTAAAAAAGATTAAGAAAAAAAGGTCAACATTGAAATTAAACATTCCAAAATTATCAAAATGAAATGTTTTCATTGGCCCTAACGGACTTTTTTTTTTTTCTGTTTGTTTTGCAACATTTTTCAAGTTTTTGACTGTCCCAATTGATGACAGGAAAAATGTTGAAACTCTCAGAAATAATCATTGGACAGAAGAACTGGTTCCCACCCACTCTAGTAATAACTTAAAACTGTATCACCAACACACAAAAATAACTGAGTATCCGTGTATCTTCAAAGCACTGTGCAAACATTAAAGGCCATATTGTTCCTGGCACATCATGGGTTTTCAAGGAAAGGGAGAGTGCACAAAGAGTCTTCTCTCCCCTCCCCACACCTTGTGCTCCTGTGCAAGAACCCACCATAATAAGGGGGACAGGGCAAGCCAGAGCTGGTGCTAGGCAGAAGCAGACTGAACAATTGCTTAAAGCCCTGAAGGGGGCCCCTTCCTTGCTTTTTATTATGTGTTATGGGGGCAGGGGCAAAAATATTCCTGCTTAAGGCCCCCAGTGGGCTAGGACCACCTCTGGGGAAAGTAATAAGCAAAGCTTTCCCTGTGGGATAGTTAGCCTCTCCAAATAAGGTAGGAGTGTGTCCCTGTCTCCCACTAACCACCTCATTCAGAAGAACTGGCAGGACATAGCAATGATCCCCTTTAAGAGAGTGATGAGGTTCTAGCTGAAGAAGCTGTTCACGCAGAAACCTTTGAGGAGTTCTGGCTGCGTCAGCCAATATGCCCCCTGGTAATCAGCACCTCCATATTCTTGCCCTATCAGCACAGGGCTGTGACTAAAAGATACAACCTAACTTTAAGTTATTGACATTCTCAGCACCCTGTACAACATATAAATATTATTATACCCACTTTACAGTTCTGGATACTCAGGCAGAGAAATTTGTGCATTTAGCCCCATCCAAATCCAAACTCTTCATGACCTTCTCCTCTCTTTCTATTTTTATTTCTCTCAGGTCCTTGAAACCCATCAAAGTCCTCCAGTGCAGGCAACCCAAGGTCACAATCATCGAAGGATATTTTTATCAAATCAATCCTTCATAAAGATTTAAATATATAAAAACATTATTGAACAAATAAGAAGCAGCATCTGCTTTAATAATTGCTTAGCCGTATACTGAAATTTTGCAAACTTGTTTCCTTTTTTTAAATAGATTCATACCCTGTTAGAAATGGAATTTTTCTTTATTTAATTTCTTCTGTACAAATAGCGAAGAAGAAGAAGAAGAAGAAGAAGAAGAAAATAAAGGCAATATGCAAAGCCTTAAAGGCTAAAAAAAAGAATATCCCCAAACAATGAAATAGGATTTTCATTAGTAGATAAAAAACACCTTCAAGCCCTAACTCAGCAGCCCATAAAAGCATGATCGCTGTGGCATATTCAATACATAAAAAGTACAGTATTCCAGAGACATCAACACCGCATGTATTTGTTTAATAGGCCAAGCAATTAAGATGAGAAACAGACAAACTTTCAGACTCCTTTGTGCTCCCCCCAAGTCCTCAGCCTGCTCTGTGTCAGATTGGTCCCCTGGCATAAGTTGCAGCAAGGGGCTAATGTGATAGGTTTGTATGGCTGGGGTTTGCCTGCTTTTTTCATGGCCGAAGAGGCTGGTTGGAGCAGGTTTGTCTTGCTAGGTAGTATCCAGAGTTAATTTTAAATACACTTGCCATCCATCCTTAGTTTTACTATATATCTATCATTAACATTTTGTAGAGACATGTGGATTATTAGTAGGGGAACAGAATTTTAAGACTGAACTGTGAATAAATCTCTCTCTTTTTATCTGGCTCTGGCTCCTTTTCTGCCCTAATGATGTTTTTGTTTATTTACCTTATTATTTGTTTTTATATCACTCAGTGGCATTTATTTTAGCTCTGGTGCTGATGTAGTTTGCTGTATAGGTGTTATGCCGGGAGGAAGCATGAGCTTTTGGTCTGGGCTACCCACATCATTGGGTCCACATGGTTTCTTTTGTCTTAGGACCTTGACATCTGATATTTCTACAGGCTTCTGCAAATCTACAGAACAATCTGGAAAGCTGAGTGGGGATACTTAAAAGGCACCTTCAGTGTAGTTTAGATCTAATTATAGTGCACACTTTCATGTTTATATACTCTACAGCAGGGATGGCCAACCTGAGCCTGAGAAGGAGCCAGAATTTACCAATGTACATTGCCAAAGAGCCACAGTAACACATCAGCAGCCCCCCATCAGCTCCCCCCAACTCCCAGTGCCTCCTGCCCACTGGCAGCCCCTCCCTTCCTGCACCTCCCGATCAGCTGTTTCATGGCATGCCGGAGGCTCGGAGGGGGAGGGGGAGGAGTGAGGGCATGGCAGGCTTAGGGGAGGGGGCGGGAAGGGGTGGAGTAGGGGCAGGGCCTGTGGCAGAGCCAGGGGTTGGGCAGTGAGCACCCTCCCGCACACTGGAAAGTTGGCGCCTGTAGCTCCAGCCCCGGAGTTTGTGCCTATACAAGGAGCCGCATATTAACTTCTGAAGAGCCACATGTGGTTCTGGAGCCACAGGTTGGCCATCCCTGATCTACAGCCATCAGAAGCTAGTTCTGGGGATAGCACAAACTGTTCCACACTGCAGTATGATTAAGGATCATGCTGGTGCCCGCTCTCATGAGCCATTGCTAGGGAACCTTCAACTCCATTCCCTCATCCCATGCACAAGCAAAGCCAGAATTTAGCCATAGCATCTGACAGATTGTACTTGTCAGATGATAAAGACCTTTTCACTGTTATGTTTCTCGAGACATGTGCCAGTCACTCAGGCATATATGTAACTACAATTGAACAAAGAGGCATGCAGTGATTAGAGCCGAACTAGATATGAACCTGCATGCTTGTCAAGTTTTTTACCACTACTTACCAATCTTTCTTACATACCTCACCAAGTCTCCAGCATCTTCTGTTTTCCTGCTTCCCAGAAATATTTCTATGGCCATTGCTGCCCTGTTGCATATCTTTCTGCCTTGTCATTCCATGTTTTCATGTAATTAAATGCATGTATGTGAATCTAATTAGTGTGGACATGTGTTTGGAAGGCTTACTCTAGTAATGGCTTGCAGGCTGGTGTAAAAAGTGCTAACCTCTTGTAAATGTTTCTTTGTGAAATATCTGTTACAGATTGCAGTGGTGGATTTTAATTAACTTTATTTTTTTTTCATTGCATAATTGAGATGCTTAATGTATTCATTCTAAACAAAATTTCTTGAACTCCCTAAGTCTAGAGGCAAGACTGGTCTTCATGTCTTGTTAACCAATAAACCGCCAGACACCGCTCACAAAAGCTGCCGGCTGACTGGCTTTGAATGTGTGTGCCTACCTTTGAGCTGGATGTGGACTAAAGAAATACAAAACTGTCCCCTGTCTTGGTCAGACCACTTTTTCCTCCAAGTGTAAGAAGTTTGCTCCAGCACAAATTGCCTTGAGTGCATCATCGCAGTGCTTCTCTATCTGCCTTGATATGAGAAGCCTTCCGTGGGTTACCTAATAGGTAGACACACCTACTGCAACTATGACCTGCCACTGGAGATTTCTTTCACTGAAGGATGAAACACTTGACTAGCAGTGAAAGCTTATGAGCGCAGGAGGCAGACCTTTTATAGGAAATGAACCAAGACTATGGAATTCACTCTCATAAGAGATTAAAAAAAAAGATCACTAACTTCACTGCACTAAGAATAAAAGAAAAACTCATTTCTTCTGCTAACCTTTTACTAAGTACATTCTTCTCACAGACATTGACACAGTTAAGAAAAAAAACAGAACAAAAATAAAATCCTAACAAGCTAATCAGGAAACTTAATCCCACCTGTGGGTAGGAAGATAGAGAGAGAAATGGCTAATGTTATTTCTTTTTAAATTCTTGGGAGGCATGTTATGGTATGTGCACTATATAAGAACCTGTATATAGAGATAAATACTTAGAACCAATGGGCCAGATCCTTAACTGGTATAAATTGGTGAGGAACCATTTAATCCAATGGATCTATTCCTGTTTACATTATCTGGGGATCTGGCTCATTGAGGAATGTTAAAAAAGCTGTGCACATTTTCTTCAGTGCAGGGACTTTCTTATCAGTTTGACTAAAATGCAATATTAATCTGAAACAATGTCACTTGTATTGTGGAAGTGCTATTATGCCTTTACAATAATATTTACACAAAAAGAAAACATTGTTTAATTTTATTGGAAGGAATATATCTGAGGAAAATGCAGTATGGGGTGGGAGTTTTCTTGCACAAAATAAAAACAAAACAAGCAATATGTAATCGTGAGATAAGTCTAGATTGTAGTCCGATCTGGCTACAGAAAATTTCAGCTGAGAATATTGCGTCTGTCAAAGTACATTTCATTTCAAGCAATTAATGAAGTTGACCGTTCAGAGACTTTTGGGGAGTGTTCATTATTTCAGCTATTAATTTTTAAAAGCATCAAATGTTGCAAGTCAACAGCATCCATAAAAATTGACCTATTGTGCAATTACTCCATGCTATTGGAAGCAAAGAGCAGGTTTTGTTATCCAGAATCTCCCCTTTGCAAGGCGTCTACCACATGTCAATTTTATAAAGTAAATTATTTAGTTGAAAGAAACATAATCCTTTTTGAATTGGTGTTACATTGATTTGAATGGTTAGGAACTGACCACTTCAAGGAAATGCAAAATTTAGCATGAAAGAGAATTAGAAACAGGCCATTACATAGAGGTATAATCACAGAAATGTAATCTAAACTGCAATGCTCTCTCCCTAAAGCTCTGTTAGGATACCTCGCTACTGTAAGTATTGGTGCGTACTCTGGGTCCCACTTCATTGAAGTCTATTATAGACTTGCCCTTTGTAATATGCATTTGATGTTTTTAAGCATCGCCTCCCACAGAGAAAACAATAACACAATTTGTGACTTGGCTAGAGGGAAGCTTCCATTGGGAAGCTGGCTTAGTAGAGCTGCTGGCCACAAACCATGAGGGTCCTCTTTGAGTCTTGCCTGGGGGAGTGCAAAAGTCTCTCACACTTGAATACTAGCTCTTATCATACACCGAAATTCATGGTGGCTAAACTGCAGCCTTCAGGACAGATATGATCTACAGAATGCTACAATACAGCCATTTAACACTGAGCATCCTGTGGAGAATTTCAAGCCCTAGTATGCAATGCTCTGTCTATACGGTGTGGATGAAATCCTAGAATCATTTAAGCCAATAGAAGTTTTGCCTTTGATTTCAATGTGGCCAGGAATTCACGCATGTTCTGCTGTTGTATTGTACTGTACGCTGGATCCAAAGTCTTCGTAGCCAGCATTCCATATTGAAAATGAGGGATGATGCAGCAACCTGCTACTTTATGCAAATTAGGCTCAATACTTAGACTCCTGGCACTGACAACGTACTTAGAAAGACAAGGTGGGTGAGGTAATATCTTTTTTTGGACCAACTTTTTATTGGACAAGCTCTCTCACCCACAGAAGTTGGTTCCATAAAAGACATTACCTCACCCACCTTGTCCTTCTAGCATCCTGAGAACCAACAAAGCTACAATTATGCGGCATACAATTTATTTACCTGTAATAATACTTCTTAGAATAATATAAAAACTTCCTGGAACATTAATAAGGCTAGCATGCACTGGACTTGAACTATGTATCTAGAGGTAAAAGAAGGAAAAATACTATATTTTTCTTACCATAGAAAAGTGAACCAAGAGACATCCTGCCAATGGCCTTTCTAAAAAGACTTCAGGGGAAATAGAGATGTGCAGTTCAGCTCACTGAACCCTCAGGTCTCCAGAAAAAATAATTTTAATAATATTAGGCACAGATATAGACCTGATTAGTTCCTTGGGGCTGAAATACTTACTAGCTTTGGGGGAAGATTTTGCATGAAAATGCCCATTGTTATGATAGAGAATTGTCATGTTGCCTTGGAGAACTAGTGATCTCATTTAACTGTATGTTTAGAATATTGGATCTAGAATCTAGTTCTATACTTATATGATACAAAAAGAGACACAGGGAGAGGAAAAACTGTACTATCTTTTTTCTAATGTTTGTTCGCTTGGTAGTTTTGGTCAGGGAAATGTTAAATCTCTTTGGCATGTTGTGCCTGAAGTATTGTCCAGATTATGAAAGAATAACGTTGCACTTGGAATGGTTGGAAGAGCTCAGAATGCGTGGAGACATTATTTGTTTCGCAAAGCCCTTTTATATTCCATATCTAAATATTCCTTCTATATAAAAAGACACATGAGTGCGTTTTAAAGCAGAAAAATAGTTTAGGATGCCATTTCCCAAGCACTTCTGTGGAAGAGATCCATGCAAACAATCCCATAAAGAAAACAAGGATTTTGTGTATGAGTTTCCCACACAATATTTTTACTTCTTTTTAACTTTTTATTAATAAATAAAGTCTCTAAAAACCAGAGAGTTTATACTATGTTATAAGATCTTTATAGAACTATTTATGTCTTAGCTTCAGACTTTTATGTAACCTTTGGGTGGGCATTCAAAGACACCAAAACACACCTACAGGGGGTTTGTACAGTAAGTAGTAAGTGGCAAGTCCCCTGTTGGGATTTTTGTGCTTATCATTATCATCTTGGTCCTGAAAATATTCAAGCTAGTAATGATTTTTAATGCTACCTGCTGTGTGAGATTTCAGCTTCAATGTAACATTTAATAAAACTATCAGCAAAATTCAGTGGAGCTGTATTGATAAGACCTGCCTTTAAGAAGTCATTGCAAGACTTAGCTATGATGGTTGTGGAACACAAACACTAGAAATAATGAAATAAAAACAAGATACACAATATGCAGAGATAAAATGTCACTGAAACTAATGAAGAAAAATAATGGCAAAGGGGAAAAAATGTAGGAACAGAGAATGCAAACAAATGAAGGAATTACAAAGAAGAAAGACAAATAGTGTGAGCAAACCAAGAAATGAATAACAAATAATAAATTAATAACAAATAATGAACAACAACAAACCAGACTTCCAAAGTAATCAAAAAGATAGAAGGGGAAAGAGTGTCTCATTGGTTGAGTAGATTAGTGCCCTGGGCTTCTGAGATAAAAATTCAAGTCACTCTCATAGGTGAATATGAGTTAAATAGTCTAATTTTCATCCTCAATTTTCCACATCACAAGAAAACCACCTCACAGTTTACCACACATGATAGTCTTTACTCAAGAGAGGCCCAGGGCTTTAAATTCTGGAGAGATTTGCTGGTTAGGATAGAGATTCATGAACCGAGCTACACAGGGGAGCATGTGAAATGCCAGGCCATGCTACTATGCTTGTCTCATGAACACTAAATTCACTCGCAAATTAAAGGCCTCATCCAAAATTCATGGGAGTCTTTTCATTGACTTCAATTGTCATCAATGAGCTTTGGATTGGGACCTAGATATGAAAGTTGTGTCAATGCTGATGAAATTTTGTTTTGGTAATACAGACGCTCCCCGATTTACGCAATCATTCTGTTCCCGAATGCCTTGAGTAACTCGAATTTTGCGTGAGTCGGAAACGTATACTCGACCATTATGCAAAAAAAACCAACAACAAACACCTCCCCCCCCCCAACAAACTCCTATTTCTAACTTATGGAACCTTTTCCTTAAATGCGGATTTGCACAAGTCAGGTTTTGCGTAACCCGGGGAGCGTCTGCAAAAGAAAAAAGTTCTGGCAATGTAAAAATAGAACCATTCTGACGTTTTCAGAGTGAAACAGTTTGATTTGATGTTGGGTTATAAGATATAGACATAGATATATAATGTTGAAGTACAAATAACATATTCCTGCTTTTATCAAAACAAAATGTTTTGATCCATCTGAAAGGAATTTATTTCAGAATTTTCTTTCTCAGATAATTTCAAGATTTAGGGGTTTTGTTCTGATACAGAATGAAACAAAATTCTGAAATCTCAGAATCTTTCACAAAAATGAAATTTCCATCCTCCCCACAGCTCTACTTCCAGCACTGTGTGGTATTTTAAGGGTATATCTACAAACAAAAATGCAGCAGCAAGTCTCAGAGCCTGGGTCTGCCGACTTGGGCTTGTGCTGCAGCACTAAAAATAGCCATGTCGATGTTCCCGCTTGGTCTCTGAAACCCACCCCCTGGCTTCAGAAATACCCTCAGCCTGTAGTGACTGAGAATGAGTATTTAGGGAAGAACATCAGGAAAAAGATAATGTTGCTGTCACACTGTACTGCATTCGCCCTCTCTACAGCATTCTGCTGTGGGCAAAACCTGGGGGGCTCTCACACAGGTGCACAAATGAAAAGAAAAAAAGCACGTTTCCACTTCAGAGGGGGAAAGGCAGTGAAGAGTCCAACAGTGTAACTCTGCTACCACCCAAGAGATATTGTGTAATGCTAAGCTGGGGCTCTCCACTGCTCATGCTTGCAGGAGGAATTTGGTGGAGCCTGTGACTTGCATATCAGGTGGTTCAAAATCCCACATAGCTAAGAATAGCAAGCCACATCCATACCCCAGATTATTGTCCTCAGCTGTGCTGACGCACACAGGCAGAATGGGGCTGAAGATTTTGACTAATGAAGCCATTTTAATAGGCAACAGGTTTAAAACAAACAAAAGGAAGTATTTCTTCATACAACACACAGTCAACCTGTGGAACTCCTTGCCAGAGGATGTTGTGAAGGCCAAGACTATAACAGGGTCAAAAAAGAATTAGATAATTTCATGGAGGATAGGTCCATCAATGGCTATTAGCCAAGATGGGCAGGGATGGTATCCCTAGACTCTGTTTGCCAGAAGGTGGGAATGAGCGATTGGGGATGGATCGCTTGAACAGAACACCTGTTCTGTTCATTCCCTCTGGGGCACTTGGCATTGGCCGCTGTTGGAAGACAGGGTCCTGAGCTAGATGGACCTTTGGTCTGACCCAGTATGGTCGTTCTTATGTTCTTATGATTTTCGGCTCCAAGCCATTGCCTCACAGAGTGAAACCCTTTAACTCACGTTGTGAGCCATTTCCCAGGAATTGTCTCTTAAATACAACCTCTGCCTTAGCTACAAAACCCTCTTTTTGTAAGCCATGGATTTTAGAGTCATATTTTAGGTGCCAGCTGTCACCATCTAAAAAAAACAACAACAGGATATGACTATATTGCAACCATGGGGTGTTATGCAGCTTGTGTAGATATACCCAAGCTGACTTTGATCTAGCTAACTCAGGTACCAGATCAGTGAAGCTGCTATAGCATAGACTTCAGCGCGAGTTGTACAAGCCTTCCTGGAGCCCTGGGTAGTTAGTCAGGTAGCTAGCTCATGCTGAAGCCCATTCTGTGATGGCTTCACTTCTCTGCTATTGGAGCAAGATAGATTAAAGCTAGCTCAGGTATGTCTATACAAGCTGCATAACACTTCGTGATTGCAGTGTTAACATATTCACTGTATGGGAGCCAGATCACTACAATTTAGAAGTGTGACAGATCCAGCAATTTCCCAAAATATACTTGAAAGACGTTATTGACATAGCCTTTGGAGAAAAAGCAAAGCACAGACACTAGTCTTTTAGGCAGTCTGGCTTCCTAGGAATATTACAGTGTTAGGCAGGGAACTCTGCAGCCTTCAAATCCCCGGTTGGGGAAAAGTGAGATTGGGTCTCTGCCCAAGAGAGGCGGCATCTGGGAGCTGGTAGCCTACAGTGGGTGAGCTTGGTGGACTACAGAGGGGGAATACAAGTGCTGTTGCCCTGTACTGTGACTATTAGGACTACAGTTGTTACAAAAAGGGACTAGATAACCTTCAGGGTTCTCTCTCTACACTGTTAACTAGTCAGCCATCTTTGGATGATGGGCAGACATTTAAAAACCAAAGAAGGCTAATCCTCTGATCACACAGGAAAGGATGAGAGGCTTGAAATTGTACAACTTCCAGCCTTAGAGAAATTGAATTTTTAATAGACTGTTTTTTTGGAGTGGACCTACTGTTTTCTAATTTCAGACTGTTGTTTCTTTCAGGTTATTCCTCTTCTCAATGAGCATGCACATCTCTCATTAGCATTAGCATTAATGAGAGCTCTGAGCTTGCATGGAGGGACGCACAGATCCCCTGTATGGTTACAATCATTCCAAACATCCTTGTTAGGCATCACAGTTCAACTTCTGTGTTTTTAGCTTATAGTTCGAAAAGATAGGGGAGGTAGGAGGAAAGAGACTCTGTTCTAAATCAGAATTGTCCCTGCCCCTAACTTTTTTTTTCTTTTTTTCCCAGAAGGAGCTTGTAAGATGTGTTCAAAATAATTATTGTATGAAATTATATGGTGAAACATGTTAGAGTTTTTGGGGCAAATCTTCAGCTATTTTGAATTGCTGAACCAAGAAGAGGAGCTTCCCCCTTAAATCCACATTTAGAAGCTCCAAGAACTGGGACGTAGAAAGGCTAGAGATTGAGTAGCCTTTTTTTGTAGTGAACCTCAGAAAATTCTGAGAAAGATGTGCATAGGTTTGGGCGCTTCTGCAAATCTAACGCTAATTATTCCCATTGTTTTGTTCTGCAGAAGTGGCCTACAAATCCCCTGAGAACAGACATGGCCGGTGGTATTGGTTTCCAGTTGGACCAGAAATATTGGGCCAAACTCGAGCCTGACATAAGCAGGCACAACTCCTGTGATTTCATTGGCTTAAGCCAAAGCTGAATGTGGTTCATGGTAAGGACAGGCTCACAGGGGATTTTGCATGCATCATTCCAATAGGCACTGATGTTCAGTAAAGTATTAGTGTGTAATACCAAAATCAAATTTAACCAAACTAGTTTGGGCTTTAAAAAAAAGTTTAATTTTAGAACAAGCTAACCCTTTATTTTAAGAGTTCTCTGTATATTGTATAATACATTCTATATAATCTGACCCACGGCTGTTAAACTAGCCAAAGAGAAGCCAGGGCTGTTAGCATCAATACCACACAAACATCCTGAAACCAGCAAGGAAAATGAATTACAAATGTCTATAAAAACTAGACCAGACAAATCTAGTTTAGATCATTCTATGCTCAAAGATGCCTACAGAGTTTGGGATCAGCAGAATTTTTATCAGTGTAATACCATGGAAGTAACTGGAGGTATGCTGAGGGATTGGCCTCCTGAATATAAATCCAGAGTAACTCCATTGACTTTAGTGACGTTGCTCTGGATTAATTACTATGAAACTGAGAGCAAAAGGTCTGATTCTGATTGCAATGCACTTGAGATCCCTTTTAAATGGGGCAAGGGGTTCCCAACCACAGGGACAAGGTACAGAAAGATAAAACAGCCTGAGGTCCAGTTACTTTTCCAGGGAAAATTCTGCAGGTATGGTTGGGGGAGAATGTGCATTTCCATTTCCACTAGTTCCACCCATACTGGCCTCTCACTCCCACTGAGCCTGCCCATCTGCCCCGCCGTGGTGCTGATGGGCACCTACGGGTGGGGACAGGCCTCTGTGGAGTCCAAAGGAACACAGAAGGAATGCTGTCCTGGAGCAGGGACAGAAAGATATGAACAAGGAAGGTCCTTCAGTGCATGCAGCTTGGGGTATGATTGGACCGAAAATTTCACCAATAGTATGAATTAATGTTAACTTTTTCTTTTTAATGTTGATTGCCACCTACTTGATATTTTGAAAATCTTTAACCTTTATTTTTTCCTAAATTGAACTGGATCCAAATTATTCCAGAGACCTCATAAACATTATTGATGGGGGAAAATAGAATCTGAAATGAATATCTTGCTTTAAATTATTTTATTTTTTTGTGCTCTGGATGCATCAAAATGACCCTGTGCCATATTCAATTAATGTCCTCATTATAACCGTCATAAATGAAAAGAGTCAAAAACTCACAGGGGAACTGTAATGGTAATGTGTCCTGTGAGATATTCATTTGGCCCCAGCTGTCCATTTTATTCTAAGTGCTAAATGCTTCAACATACATAGACTATCATTTACATAACAAGTGGCTGTGCAAGATGAATTATTTATTTTGTGACAAATACCTAATACCCAATGTACTGTCAAATACAAAGAAGTTCCTTATTTGACCCCATGTGTAAATTTGCATTAAAGAATTCATTACCTTTGCATATGAGTCACATTGAAGTTATGTGCAGATATCTGTCAGTAGAACTGCAGCTTATCTCAGGTTTGATTTAATTGGACTATTTGCTGTTATGCGGTACCTGTATAGGAAGAGACCTGCTTTTTCAGCTGCATGAAATAGAACCCGGTATTGTATGTAAAGGCTGCACATTTTGATGTGAAAGTCAGAAATCAGCACATGAGACAAAATAAATGAGATCAGGATTTTCAACCTCTTGAAGAGTAAAGATCAGGAGGTATACCACTGGAGATCAACAAGGTAATGAAATTCAGGCTGCTTTCCCCAGGCAACAGGTCACCTGATCTGATGCAGCCAGCTTCATGTTTACATTCTAAAAAAAGCTAAAGAAGTCTGCTTAAATAAGAAATGGCATCATTTCACATTTACTGTTTCTTACATGACATACAATTCTGTTCATCTTCACAGGATTCACATTAATCTTTGATATCATCTCTCTTTCCTTCTCCCTGGAATCTGGATATTATATTAACCATTTTCTTATCCTTAGAGATATTTGTACTTCTCTACAAATTTAAGCGCCTCTGAAAGTGTTCTTACACCATTAGTGGGACAGATGTGTTGTCAGCTACCCCATCAATTACTTGCCATGTGTGAGGCTTTTCATTTCAATGAATAGCATGGTGAAGGTGTGGTAAAAAGAAACAGAATAGAATAGAATAGAATAGAATAGAATAGAATAGAATAGGCTCTCACTGCTTTAATACCTCCAAGGTAAATGAGATTTTGAGGCTAGAATGTCAAATCTCCAGTTCAAAGGGTTATGAAAGCTTATGCTCAAATAAATTGGTTAGTCTCTAAGGTGCCACAAGTACTCCTTTTCTTTTTGAGGTTTGGTTTGGTCTGTCGAAGCACTACAAATTTCAGTGCTTATCTGTACATCTTAGGACTGTAAAACTGGGCTGGAAATCTCACAAAAAAGACCTTTGTGTACATTTTCATAGAATCATAGAAGATTAGGGTTGGAAGAGACTTCAGGAGGTCATCTAGTCCAACCCCCTGCTCAAAGCAGGTCCAACACCAACTAAATAATCCTAGCCAGGGCATTGACAAGCCAGGCCTTAAAAACCTCTAAGGATGGAGATTCCACCACCTCCCTAGGTAATCCATTTCAGTGTTTCATCACTCTCCCAGTGAAATAGTGTTTCCTAATATCCAGTCTAGACCTCCCCCACTGCAACTTGAGATCATTGCTCCTTGTTCTGTCATCTGCCATCACCGAGAACAGCCGAGCTCCATCCTCTTTGAACCCCCCTTCAGGTAGTTGAAGGCTCCTATCAAATCCCCCCTCACTCTTCTCTTCTGCAGACTAAACAAGCCCAGTTTCCTCAGTCTCTCCTCGTAAGTCATGTGCCCCAGCCCCCTGATCATTTTTGTTGCCCTCTGCTGGACTCTCTCCAATTTGTCCACATCCTTTCTGTAGTGGGGGGCCCAAAACTGAATGCAATACTACAGATGTGGCCTCACCAGTGCCAAATAGAGGGGAATAGTCACTTCCCTCGATCTGCTGGCAATGCTCCTACTAATGCAGCCCAATATGCCGTTAGCCTTTTTGGCAACAAGAGCACACTGCTGACTCATATCCAGCTTCTCATCCACTGTAATCCCCAGGTCCTTTTCTGCAGAACTGGTGCTCAGCCAGTTGGTGCTCAGCCAGTTAGTCCTCAGCCTGTAGCAGTGCATAGGATTCTTCCATCCTAAGTGCAGGACTCTGCACTTGTCCTTGTTGAACCTCATCAGATTTCTGTTGTGTTTCTTCTTTTGGTCTAGCCAGGAATAGTGTAAGAGAAGCCTTTGTCATGGTATTTGGCACTTCTGTTCACTTTGGTAGGGCAGAGGAGAGAAAAAATAAAATAATGGAAAAAAATAAAACATTTTTGTACATCAAAGATTTTGTTTGGGTTTGAGTTTAAATCTGCATGAAGGTTCTGGTCAACTCTTATTTAACCAGTCCAGTTTTCCCATCCTTAACTGAGATATCATTTCCAAAAGAGATGGTTCTTCCAGCAATGCAGCAGGTGAAAGGGAGCTGCCAGCACTCCTGAGCAGAAGGATTTTTATGATGTACGTTAGTTAGTTGGTACAGTAACAGCACCTTGTGCAACCAGAAGGAGTTTATGCTTGCTAAGTGAGCTGAAAATTAGCATTGACCCTGAACAAAGCTCTTCTAAACTGAAGAGTTTATCTGCACTATGAAACATCCTGGATAATGAAAACCTTTTAAACATAATAGACCAATTAAAGACCTGGTGTGAACGGGCACAATGCCATTGAAGCCAATAGAGCTGAGCCCACTCATACCAGGTTTGGATTTGGCCCATTGCCTTTGTCAACAGCAAAACAATGTTTTCAACACATTTATTGGCACAAATTATGCTGCTCAGAGAATGCTTTCATTTAATATATTATTTTGCATAGCAGAATGAATGCTCATTCCCATCCCAACCAATAATGAGATGCATGTTGGAGTGGATAGTCAGATACTCTTAGGAGTGAAGAGACCTTTTTTGTTTGTTTTTATGAAGGGATAATACTGATCCAGTAATTGCACATCCTTTTCTCATCCCTTCCCCTCTCCCCACACAGAAAACCAACTCTACTCCTGGGCCAAGACTTTCAGAAACAGATAGATAAATATAAGGTCATAATAAGGCACCTGCTTGATTTTCAAAACTGTTCTACACCCAATAGCTCCCACTGGCCTTTTTCTTTAATTCTTAAATGAACTCAGAGTTCGGTGCTCAGCTCTTTTGAAAAACAGGTAGGTTCCTACTATCATTTAGGAGCCTA
Organism: Natator depressus; assembly: GCF_965152275.1. Lineage (NCBI taxonomy): Eukaryota > Metazoa > Chordata > Testudines > Cheloniidae > Natator > Natator depressus. The sequence continues at coordinate 71,368,049 of NC_134236.1, forward strand.
ACTGTTTGAAAATCCTGGTCCACGTTGTTAAGAAGAATGATCATGGTCCTACAGTAAGAACGCTTCATGCAGAGGGCAAGGACAATTTCTCTGAGGGAGAAATATAACTGATCCAGTATGGTATTTGAAATCTCTAGGATGCCTGCCTTTAGGGTTGAGTTAAATGGATAATTTTGTGAGAACCCCTGACCATGGCACTTTGGCCTTCACTTCCCACAAATCTTTGCAGGATATTGTATCTCAAGAATGTGGTCCATTTCATAAATCGTAATTGTCCCATATTATCATCTATCTGTTCTCCAACGATACTGCACAAATGCTTGAGGCCTCTGGTATAGTCTCCCCATCCTACAGATGCTAACAATAAGACAGAAGCTGATTTCTTCAGGAGAATTTTTGGGATATTAGGACTGGCCTTTAGAATTGCTGGTTGTGTGGCTTTCATTACCAGAGCCATGCACTTACACCAGATCCACTTCTTAGATTCTCTCTGTGTAGAAGTGGGGCCTGTCCTAAATTTGCCAATCTTGCATTTTTGCGGCAAGTGGCACATTTTGGGGGAATTTTTCCCTTTCTCATTCCCCTACCACTTTCAGTTACATGCATGGGAGAGGAAAAGTGTGATTTCTGCAAGAGGGAAATAAGCTGTGTGACCCCACAACATCCATTCTGCTGTTGGGTTCTGCACATTTGAGTGAATGATACAGAGTCCATCCACTAGAAAGGGGAAAGACAAAAACAAAATAGGTCTGGGTCCTAGCCTCTCTCTCTTGCTCTCTTTTTGCTCATTCCTGTTCTCACCCATGGTCCTTCTTCCTCTAAAGGAAGCAAATCTCTGTGGGACTTACTACCCCATTTCTACTATTAGCCATCTCCCATACAACTGCAGTGCCTCTGTTTGATGCTTCCTGAAACTGACAGGCAGATGCTGTAGCTACCTGACTAGAATGAGTCAACAAACCCAGGAAACATCAGAGTGGGGCACTGGGGTCTGTAGAGAGCTCTCTCTTTTCAGGCTGAAAACAGAATTAAAGTGAGAGAAGAGGACATGGAGAGGACATTAGTTCTGAGAGAAGGAAGAGGGGAAAAGCTAGAGACAGAAAGAGCCCTTTCTTAGCCCTGCCCCAGAGATTAGGATGGAGGGAAGCCCCACATCCAGGAGCAAGAGGGTTACTAATATCTCCTCCCACTCACAATTTTTCAGTGCAGTTCAATGGTTGACAAATTCAGGGTGATATGATGGGGAGAGAGCAGAGATCACAGGACATCAGGACAGAATCTGATGGGATGGATGAGGCAGATGAGTTAAATAGGGAGGCAGCTGCAGGATGAGTCAATCCCTAAGGTCAGAAAGTCTGAAGGTGACTTTGACCATTTCTCACCCATCAAAGATCTAAAGCGGAAACATTGGCTATATTAGTGAATGTGCAGCATGCAATGGATTTTATGTCCTTTAAAATATATGGAGGAAACCTGTTGATTTTTTTTTCTTTCTAAAACATAAGTTGGGGATCCTAAAAATTACATATAAAACTATATGCTTTATACATTTATTTATATAGGTATATGAATAAACATGACCCTTTATGATTTTAAAAGGTCGCTAGTTTAGTGCACCACACAAAAAACATCCTAAGCCCTTATCTCAGGATGTTTACTGAGGACATGAATTCTAGCCTTTGCAGTAGCATGTGCGTATTGTTAAACTTATGCTGTTTCATATCCATCATATTCACCAAAGGTCTGGAACTTCAAATGTAAGCTTCAATTATACTCTACCTGTTTTCACAGGTAGTCACTTTAGCACACAATGACAAATAACAACTGTCATCCTAGAACTCAGGGGGAAAGGGTTTATAATGTTTCTTAGTAGTTCTGTATGAAAAAAACCCTCTTGTGTGAACTTACTGAACAATAAAATTGTTGGTGTTTTCACATTTCGTTGGGTGTAAGCACCACAAGATTTTCTTAGTCAGCTTTTTTTTATATAGAACCATTAGGAATGTAGTTTATTTTACCTTTCCAAGAATAAACTTCAAGCTATGCTGATGTAAAATGTGTTGATTTTTTGTTCTATGGTGATCCAGTGAAAACTTTGAAATTATGTTTGTACAGTCACCAGTATAGATTTGTATACTGTACTCAGGACTGATATTTCCCTCTCATTCAAGCTCCATTTTAGGAAAGTATCCCTAGTCAGGAAAATACTTAAGCATGGGCTTAAGTCCTATGGAAGTCAATGGGGATTAAGCACATGTTGAAACTTTAGCTTGTAATTATTCACTTTCTTGAATGAGGGCCTTAAACACTGATCCGAAGCTTAAAGTTAATGGTGCTTTCCATTGACAGGTTTTGGATCAGGCCCATAGTGATATATCTTGCTTGGACTGGGGTTAATGGAACTTTTGCTGTTGGCCTGAATGGGAGCAGGATTATTTACTAGAACTTGTTAGCCTTATTTTTCAGTCCTGTTGTGACCCTAAGGACCCCTCAATGACAAATGGCAAAGGGTTCACTGTTGTGTAATAGCAACACCTATCAGGCCTGACAAAGTCACTACACCTAACACATGGCTGCCATAATATTTATCTATGAAGAGTGTCATTTGAGGTATCAAGTGCAAGCTTATATCATCATAGTTATCATAAGCATTGCGAGATATACATATAATTGGTGTGTAAGGATTTATGTGTCCCTACTAAAAATATGTTTTAAAATCTGTAACCAGGCAGGATTGACAAATAGGTTTTCTGCCAAAGTATCTTTAATCACCTTTCTGTGTCTCTGATGTCAATTAAGCATTGTAAAGCCAACACAATGGAAGCACCATTTCATGTGAAACTCAACCATCACTGCTTGAAGGGGGATGTGAAACAAACAGGAGTGTGGGAAGTCATTTTGGAGCCAGCACCCCCAGGAGGGGTCAACCTGGCTTTTGGTGACAACACAAGGAGTTTGGGGAAATATAAGGAGAAGAAATAATATTTCAACATCCATTTACTGAGGAATCGTTGGAAGAGTGTGGGGGTTTCATGAAAACCTGATTATTCTGATTATTCCTGACAACCAGCACCTCTGTCCAGCATTCAATCCTTGGGAGACACTCTTCTCTCTTAAATAGCAAAGGTAAACATTAATAAGGATAGACCTAGGATTGTGTCTTATGTTTTGTTTTATATGGGTAACCAATTCTGCTTCCAGTATTCTTACTACTCATTTGAATATTTGAATCTCTGTTCTTTGTTAATACACTTATTCTTTTTTTTATTATAAATACATCTCAGTGCTATGGTATTAAGCAAGGTGTGAATCCCCAGTTGAATCAAACAAGCTAGTGGGTGTAAGCCAGGTCTGAATGACCTCTCCCTTGACAGCTAGTGATGAGCTGGAGGGAAGAAAAAGCTTCAGGACCAGACTGTAATTACATGAACATACCTACTCTTTCTAAGTATGCAGCAGACAGAACTGTGTTGCCAAAGTGACTAATTTTGGTTGCCATTGGGTTACAAAATCACTTTAGTACCATATGTATTTTATGACTTTTTAAACCAAACTTTGCACTTTTGGATAATTTACGCATTATACCCAGGTGTACAGACACTCTTTCCTTAACCTGTGTATTAGATAATTTTAACATTAGCTTTCATAAAAAAATATTAAATTTGAATGAGGAGTAATCAAATATTGTTATCCTTATTGTATGAATGAAGAGCAGCAGAAGAGTATTTAGCCTGTCTTGACTGAGGGGGTCACCCTCAACTGAACTGAATTTGCTAAGCAGGGGGCTTAGATGCCAGACTACTGTGAAGGGCAAGATGGGATGGGGACAGATGTTGCTGCCTGGAGGTGTGGGCTCTGCCTAAGAGTCTTAGGCATTTTTTAACCTGCCCTCTCAGTATTTAAAAATAGAGCTAATTAAGGCTCCATGCAGTCTTTTTGCTTGGTTAAGTGATCACTAGAGCTGAAATCCTCTGTTGTGGGTTTCTGCCCAGCTTGCTTCAGCAGTGAGGTTCCCTCACTAAGGGCTGAAAATCACTGAGATCTCGGTGGAATCTCAAGAGACCAAGCCACAGAGGTCACAGTAGAGAGGCAGGTGTCAGCAGGAGGTGATGGGGTGCATCGGTGATGGCCAGCAGGGCGGCCAGCAGAGCAGAGAGGAGTGATGAGCAGCCAGTGGAGCGGAGCGGCTGGCAGAGCAAAGCGGTGAACATCCAGCAGGGTGGCTGGTGGAGCGGAGTGGCAAGCAGGTGGCAGAGCGAAGCGGCAGGTGGCTAGCCGGTTGGCAGGGCAGCTGATGCCACAGCAAATGCTCAGATGGTGGAGGGAGAAATATGCCTTTCCCCCCCTCCCCACCAGGGTGGGAGATGAACTCATGCAGATCCACCTCTGTACTTTGGGTCTTCACTGACCAAAGACAACAACTGTGACTGGAGTGTGGTGGGAGGAGGGAGGGGCACATTAAAGGAATATTTGGTTGTTGGACTCAAGAACCTGAGACAAAAGATACTGTCCAACGTACTATGGGGTGGGTGTTGTGCTCATGGTTTTACGTTTATGAATCCTGTTTGTGGAGTTTCCCCAAATTAATGCTGGGTTACTTCTCTCCTTCTATTAAAAGTTTATTTTCTACACTCAGACTCTGTGCTTGCGAGAGGGGAAGTATTGCCTCTTAGAGGTGCCCAAAGGGTGGTGTGTACTTTTCCCAGATTACTGGATGGGGGCTTGAGCCAGTTCTGTATTGTATTGTTAAAAAGGACTCTTGGATACTAAACCCAGCCCTTGTTGCTGCGGACTCCATCTGGAATAAGGGTTACATGTGTATACTGTTCCCAAGGGAATAGTGAATCTGGCAATTACTTCTGAGGAGTTTGGGGACTGGGATGCACCAAGTGTTCACTTGCAAGGCAAAGCAGGGGCTGGCAGAGTCCTGAAAAGAGTGCTTGAGTGACTGAAGGATTGGGAGTATCAGGGAGCTGATGTCTAGCTACCACAAGAAAGACTCCCTCATGCTAGAGGCAGGGGGTAACAAGGTGACTCATAGTCCTGGACACCCTGAAAAAGCATTACACCTCTGCTAGATATTAGAGTGTGACTCCAGATCTCACAGATTTAGTTCCCCTAACTGTCAGAAATTCAAGGGTTAAAGAGGTCCCTCTCTGACAACCACCAAGCAGCATGGAGCCAGTTCCAAGGGATGCTGCATGAATGTGGTTCTAGTTCAGCTGTTTATCCTGCCACCCTTCTACCAGCTGGGACTGATCCAGGGTGACAGCCCCCATAAAAGGGATCCTGGCAGCAATAGGGGGTAGTAGTCACCACTGTATTGCTGCTCCAGGGAAGCCCATCTCCCACAGTCCATCTGACACCATCTCTCCATCACAGAACTGCCATCAGCTGTGACAGAGCTGGGGCTGAAAGCCCCTGCTCCATCGTGGCTTCAGCCCACCATAGCCCCCAGGGCCTGGGACTTCATCTAGGGGTGTGAATCCATCCCTTCATGGGGTCCACTGGGACTCCATCCCAGCCCATCTCTTCACCACTCAAGACTCCATCCAGAGTGATAGAATCATAGAATCATAGGACTGGAAGGGACTTTGAGAGGTCATCTACTCCAGTCCCCTGCACTCAAGGCAGGACGAAGTATTATCTATACCATCCCTGACAGGTGTCTGTCCAACCTGCTCTTAAAAATCCCCAATGATGGAGATTCCACAACCTACCTAGGCAATTTATTTCAGTGCTTAACCACTCTGACAGTTAGGAAGTTTTCCCTAATGTTCAACCTAAGCTGCCCTTGCTGCAATTTTAGCCCATTGCTTCTTGTCCTATCCTCAGAGGTTAAGAACATTTTTTCTCCCTCCTCTTTTATGTACTTGAAAACTGTTATCATGTCCCCTTTCAGTCTTCTCTTCTCCAGACTAAACAAACCCAATTTTTTCAATCTTCCCTTATAGGTCATGTTTTACTAGACCTTTAATCATTTTTGTTGCTCTTCTCTGGACTTTCTCCAATTTGTCCACATCTTTCCTGAAATGTGGCACCCAGAACTGGACACAATACTCCAGTTGAGGCCTAATCAGCTCGGAGTAGAGCAGAAGAATGATTTTTCGTGTCTTGCTTACAACACTCCTGCTAATACATCCCAGAATAAGGTTTGCTTTTTTTGCAACAGTGTTACACTGTTGACTCATATTTAGCTTGTGATCCACTATGACCCCAGATCCCTTTCCGCAGTACTCCTTCCTAGGCAGTCATTTCCCATTTTGTTTGTGTGCAACTGATTATTCCTTCCTAAGTGGAGTATTTTGCATTTGTCCTTATTGAATGATGAGTCCTCTTAAATGGATGTCGTCCACCCCTACTGCACCAGCACAGCACCAGAGTTAGGGCTGTAAGTGACTGTTCCACTGCAATTCCACCCTGACCTATGCTCCAAAGGCCAGGTTTCCAGCTATGGTGTACATCCCTTTAATGGACTCCTACACATCAGCACAAATAGCAGAAGCATACAGCTCCTCCCTTCATTATGAAATAGCTCAGATATATTGGTGTTCAGTGCATGCAGCATGAAATCCATTTGCCCAGGCCAATGTTTGTTGAGCAGAACATTCTCAGTGAGGGCCCTTTCATTTGGAAAACTCTTTTCCCACAATCTGGTCCAAAATAGCACAAACAAGTTGATTTTCTGGGCATACTGCAAAGCCAATCAGTTGGAATGGGCACTAGACAAAGGTTGATATAGTTAAAGTTGAATTTCTCTTTGGGGGAAGATATGACATGGAATGGAGTTGTGATCCATATTGGGTCTGCCAACTGCTAATTGGTCAAAGATATAGTCTGGGAAAGAGACGAGCTGCTGTGACTACTTTAATTGATCATAAAATTTTGATTTATTGTGCTTCTACATTTAGGTTAAGGGTGTTCAGAGCTCTAAATGGGTATTCTTTGGTGTGGAGTGCTTAGCTCTAAAGAATAAATGAATAAATAATTGTACTATCTCATTTTAGTAACTAAGATGATTATAAAGTCCTAATAGTCTGACGAGTCAAAGAAATAATTTTATGTAACGGTGGTGAGGCAAATAGGTGGTGTGATCTGAAGGCAGCTAATAATAAAGACATGAAATGTAATAGGACTAACACTTCTTTAATTTCTTTAATTGTTTCTATGCTGCTGATATTCATTATTTGTTATTGTTGTTTTAATTCTATCCCACTGTGGCAAGATTCAGATATGTACCTGAGTGCTCAATAGATCAGTGAATGTATTTGTATGAATTGTGTTAGACCATTGTTTTTATATGTGACTGTGTGTTTGTGGAGGGCTAGTCTAATAGTTTTTGCACCATTTTAACTACATAAACTTAAACAAATAAGTAAATTTACAGAAAAAAAGCTATACCAGTATAAACACATTGATAGCAATATAAGAGTGTCCACACTGGAAATTACACCAATATAATTATATCAGTTTCTAAGACAATATAGTTAAATAGACTGGTGAAAAGCTGTATCGAAAAGAGGGGAGGGGGGAAGAGAGAGAGAGAGGGAGAGAGAATGAGAATGAGATCTGGACCTCAAAACTTACATTTCTAAGTAAAACATTTTTTGTATTTTTTAATACGATAGGAATTCCATTTTGCAGCTTTTCTGACCCCCCATCTTGCAAAATATCTTAGGTTAACAAAGTGCTAGTTTTAACAGTATATTTTAACACTGTTGTGGTGGAAGGAAAGCTTGATGCTGCAAAATGGCATCCTTTTCACTGCTTAGTATTCAGTTAGACTGTGTAATATATGAATTAAGACAGGCAGGGGGAAGATCTTGATGAGCCAATATTATTTCCGTCGGAAATGTCTGTGATTCTGTACATGGCAGATATCCTGTAAGTTTTGTATCCTGTTAATAAATGTTATATTTACAGTGTCAGTTAAATCAACACTTGTACTACTGTACAAATGAGTTTTAAAAGTCACTGTTATGATGACTTATACATTAAATAATTGTATGTGAATTTGAGATGGATAAAAATGTGTTCAGTCTAGCATTTTAACTAGGGTTGACAAAGAATAATAAATAAAATATTAACAAAACAAAAAAGATGAGAGAAAGGAAGAGTAGGACAGAATTTGATAAAGATTGTGGAAAAAAGGAATTATCTAACGTGAACAAGGAGGCATCTGGGTTAAATGATGATTCCATGAGCACTGATTAGTCATAGTAACACTTTCATAGCAGCATAAGTCATCTGTCCATTTTCGGTCAGACATTCCCTGAAATGGTGACCAACTCTCTTCAAACCCTGGAAATACTCAATTTGCTTTAAAAGACACTTCTCCATAGTAGCCAGCTGGATGAAATTATTATACTTGACCAATATATCTAGCTGTACAATGGATTACCAGTTTGGGAAAAAAATAACAGAGATAAATTTGTGTGTCAACTCTGAACTAGTTTACAAACTCCACTTTAATTTGTCCTTGAAAATCTCCAGAGTATGGCAATGGACAAACTTTAAAGTATCAGGGTCTGGTTCATTTCAGCTAATCGTCTGAATTGTTAATTAAAGAAAACTGATTATAGACCATAGGCCCAATTTTACTTGTAGATGCATAACCAACTTCCAGTCAGAGAGAGCCAGGTGCATGCATAAGAATGAAAAAATTAGCTGCAAATAAAGCTGTAGTCCTCCACACTATGTATTGCCTGGAGATTTTCGGTGTGCTGAGTTTGTGGGAATGTGTGTATCCTCTACTCATGCATTTAGTTATAGCCCAATCCAAACAGGCTTCCAGGAATCCTCACAACTTCGTTCTGTGGAATTACTATTATACTCCATTTAAACACAGATTACTCTCCATTCATAAAAACCAATAATTCTGATTGTTCAAGGGGAATTAATTAAACATTATTTGTCCACTATTAGACACTCACCTGCACCTTTTAAATGACATCTCATAATCAATGTTGAAATCCGTTCCATTATGTAAGAGTTTACCTTCTAGTCAAGGCCATTTCTGAATCAGGCATGTATGTGAAAATTAGACTACAGCATCTGTATGTAACCCTTCTGCCCATCAGAGTTGGCAGCAACAAGGGCCGGGTTCAATATCTAGGGGATCCATTCCAATAACACAATGCAAACCGGCTCGAGCCCCCACCCAGTGACCTGGGACAAATATATACCACCCCCGCTGGGCGCCTCCAAGAGGCAATACTTCCCCTCTCGCAAGCACATAGTCTGAGTGTAGCAAAAAGCCTTTTAATAACAGAGAGAAACAATGTGGCATTATGTTGGGGAGACACCACCAACAGGATTCATAACACAACCCATGAGCAAAAAAAAAACCACCCCAAGCAAATTGGGGCATGCCCCTTTCCCTCGGGTTCTTGAGTCCCAGCACCCAAACGTCTCTTGAGTCCAGCAATCCACAAATCACCCAAAGTCCAAAAAGTCCAGCCCCAGAGTTCAAAAGTTCATCTGCATAGTGTTACTCCCCAGTCTGGCTAAAATGTGCCTGTGTGTGGGGGAAAGGGGTAAGGGGCACCTTACGTGTCCTGAAGCTGACTGCCCCACAGGGCTCTGCTCTGCTACGCTGTCTCACGAACGGCTCTGCTCCACCACGACCGGCTCCGCTCTGCACCGCTCGCCGTCTCACGAACAGCTCTGCTCAGCTCGCCGTCTCACGAACACACCGCTGTCTCACAAACGGCTCCACTCCACCACGACCGGCTCTGCTCTGCACCGCTCGCTGTCTCAAGAACAGCTCTGCTCAGCTCGCTGTCTCATGAATGGCTCCGCTCTGCACAGCTCGCCATCTCACGAACAGCTCTGCTCAGCTCGCCATCTCACGAACACACCGCTGTCTCACAGACGGCTCCGCTCCACCACGACCGGCTCCACTCCGCACAGCTCGCCGTCTCACGAACACACCGCTGCACTCTAGATCTTCTGGCTCCCCACTACTTGACACAGTGCTCAGTGATTTCAGCTCTTAATGATTTCAGCTCTCAGTGATTTCAGCTCATAGTAGTGGGGGCCTTAGTGCTGGTGCACCTTAAGGCCAAAGTGAATGCAGCACAGTACCTGTAGCAAGACTCTTAATAGACCCAAAATTAGCTCTGACATTCCACAGTAGAGAGAGACAGAGGTGCAATTGGTGCTTCAGGCCCTCACAAAGGGGCCCACACCACCAGGTACTAATACCTATCTCAAGTCTCTCTCAATTCACACAGTTTTGGAACCCATGACCCTTGCCTAGCGAGTGCTACTTAGTTGATGGTGAGTCCCTCCATCATAGCAAAAGGCCAAGTACAGTTCCAAGCACAGTTCCCATAATCAGGGTAATAACAATTTATTCTTCCTGCCCCAATAACAGAGACACTGGGGATCCCACAGCAGCCGAAGTGACCATTTGGGCAGCTATGGCCTCAGTCTAGGCGGGGTGGGTGTGCCTATGCAAATGAGATCAGCCCCTAAAGTTTTTTTTCCACAACTTGCCACACCTCACCACCAGATGTCAGGGTGGAGCTCACCCTGACACTGCTTACATGTAAAATACACTAGCCCAAATTCTGATCTCAGTTATGCTAGTCAATAGAATCACTCTGGATTTACTTTGCTGTAACTAACACCAAAACTTGGTCCAACACATTTCCTCAAGTGTAGAGAAACACCATCAACATAGTAGAAAGAAAGAAATTAAAACCGTGTTATAAATAGATTAGGAAAAAATATCAACAAGAGAAGTTATTTCTCTTCCATACATTAAAAAATGTGTATAAAAATATAAGAATGGCTATCCTGGGTCAGACCAATGGTCCATCTAGCCCCGTATCCTGTCTTCCAACAGCGGCTGGTGCCAGTTGCCTTCAGAAGTAATGAACCGAACAGGGCAATTATTGAATGATCCATATTCTGTGTTCTAGTTCCATCTTCTGGCAGTCACAGGTTTGGGGACATCCAGATAATGTGATTGCATCCCTGACCATCTTGGCTAATGCCATTGGTGGAACTATCCTCCATTATCTAATGCTTTTTTGCCTTCACTTTGGCCTTCATGAGATTCCCTAACAATGTGTTCAACAGGTTGACTGTGTGTTGTGTGAAGAAGCGCTTCCTTATATTTGTTTTAAACCTGTTGCCTATTAATTTCATTGGGTAACCCCTGGTTCTTATGTTATGTGAAAGTGTGAATAACACTTGCTTATTCACTTTTTCCACACCAGTCATGACTGTATAGACCTCAGTCATATCACCCCTTAGTCATCTCTTTTCTAAGATGAACAATCCCAGGTTTTTTTCTCTCTCCTTATATGGAAGCTGTTCCATATTCCTTATCATTCTTGTTGTCCTTCTCTGTACTTTTTCCAATTCTCATAGGACTGTATGCAGTATTCAAGGTATAGGCATACCATGACTTATATAGTGGCATTATGATATTTTTTGTCTTGTTATTTATCCCTTTCCTAATGGGTCCTAACATTCTGTTACCTTTTTGACTCCAACTGCACATTGAGTGGATGTTTTCAGAGAACTATCCACAGTGACTCCTAGATCTCTTTCTTGAGTGGTAACAGCTAATTTAGAATTGGTCAGTATCTATGTGTAATTGAGATTATATTTTTCAATGTGCATTACTTTGCACTTATCAACATTGAATTACATCTGCCATATTGCTTCCCATATAGATACAATCTGCTTCCCAAAATGCAGTAATATTCTACGTAGAAGAGTAACTAAACATATATGAAACTAAAATTCATATCTCAAACCAAGTCCACAACAGATGAAATCCCAATTGACCTTAAAAAAGTGTCATAAGAGAGATTTTATGTCCACAGATTTTACATTTAAGAATCAGGTTTTTCTACTATATCTCCTTTCTGTCTGTGAAGAAAAGAAAATGGTGCAAGCTTACCTTCAACTATCAAAGCAAGAGGAATTAGTAAATATTCCAGATCTCTCTCTCTCTCTCTCTAGGCATTATGTTATGGCAGGGAAAATAATGTATCATTATAACTCCTCAAAATATGGAATCAAAAGTTATATGTTTTTATAGCATATGGAATGCCCATCATTTTTCTATGTTGGGAAACATCACCTTCTAGTATCTGAGATTCAACTTTACCAGCTTGTAATTGATGTCATCTAAAGGTTTTCAGTAATGTTTTACAACGGTCCTATCTTAGACCAATGTGCTAATGTCAGCGCTGTGAGTTGATACATTCCTTACTGACTGCTGCCGATGAAATCCTTCATCTGATGAAGTGGAACTCAGACTTGGACAATTCTAGAACTGTGTTACTCAGATGGGATTTAAACACATGGCCAAATTGTATCCGAAGTTACAGTCTTACAAGAAGTTGCAGCTGCCCACAGTGCTTGTCTATATAAACCATATCAACAGATCTTTTTAATATATTTATTAGGCAAGGGGGGATCCTGGATCTTGGCTCATTTATCAAGATAAATCAAAGATACAAGAGTTTGAGTTTTAGTCCACCCAGATAGGAGGAATTCAAATCCTTCTAGCATTGGCTTCATCCCGTGTGCATGTGTTTTTAAAGGACAGTTCCATCATCCTGATGGACTAAACCAGAAACCAATTTAGTAGCTAAATCCCTGATACTGCAAGTGTATTTGTCAACTAAGCCAAGACAATGTAGAAAACATCAGTATTCCCAAAGGAGTTATATGTGGGTTTTACTGTCATATATTGTGTACTGAGGAAACTGATTAGCATGACAAACTCTTTGGTTCTAAGAAAAGGAGTACTTGTGGCACCTTAGAGACTAACAAATTTATTTGAGCATAAGCTTTCGTGAGCCACAGCTCACTTCATTGGATGCACTCCTTTTCTTTTTGCGAATACAGACTAACGCGGCTGCTACTCTGAAACCTGTCATTATGCAAGGCAATGCATTTAGCCGTATGGAGTGGAAATCTATCAACTTCATGAAAAAACTCGTACAGAAAGGAATGCATCCGATGAAGTGAGCTGCAGCTCACGAAAGCTTATGCTCAGATAAATTTGTTAGTCTCTAAGGTGCCACAAGTACTCCTTTTCTTTTTGAGAATACAGACTAACACGACTGATACTCTGAAACCTGTCTTTGGTTCTAGTTATCCCAGAGAAAACAGAAGCCAGTGAAAAATTTTAAGACTTAGTAGTTGCTGTAAATTTATTGTCTGTCACCTTTTTGGCCAAGCCATCAACGATTAGAGTCTAAATTTTTTTTAAGGGAATTTTTATTTCCTGGCTTTGATATTACCCACAAATCAAAGTCCCTGTACGCTTTGTTGTGTGACCTACAGGTTGCATTTTTCCAGTCTGAAGTTTAGTTGCTTCTGAAATCCTTTAGGAATTCCCTGACATCAGACATATAGGCAACAGAGAATCACTCACTGCACATTTGTCTCTCTATGACCCTTGTATCTGGATCCTGATACCCACATTTGTTAGGTTTCAGAGTAGCAGCCATGTTAGTCTGTATCCGTAAAAAGAAAAGGAGTACTTGTGGCACCTTAGAGACTAACAAATTTATTAGAGCATAAGCTTTCGTGAGCTACAGCTCACTTCATCGGATGCATACAGTGGAAAATATAGTGGGGAGATTTTATATACACAGAGAACATGAAACAATGGGTGTTACCATACACACTGTAACAAGAGTGACCAGGAAAGGTGAGCCATTACCAGCAGGACAGCCGGGGGCAGGGGGGGAAGAACCTTTTGTAGTGATAATCAAGGTGGGCCATTTCCAGAACTTTACAAGAACAGTAGGAGGGGAAAAAAACAGGGGGAAACAGTTTTACTTTGTGTAATGACCCATCCACTCCCAGTCTTTATTCAAGCCTAAGTTAATTGTATCCAGTTTGCAAATTAATTCCAATTCAGCAGTCTCTCGTTGGAGCTTGTTTTTGAAGTCCCCTTGTTGAAGAATTGCCACTCCTAGGTCTGTAATCGAGTGACCAAAGAGATCGTAGTGTTCTCCAACTGGTCTTTGAATGTTACAATTCTTGACATTTGTTAGAAGTGGTATGACATACTAGTAGAACTAATATTGTAGAACTAGAGGTTTATTAGGAATCTTAGGATTGAGTTCAACCCTAGACTGGATGGCCAATCAGAAAGCATCATTCCCAATGGTCTTTCATTTCCTTTCTGTTAATATCTGCTGCAGTAACAGGAAGGGAGTGGTTACAGTAATCCATCAATGTATTTTACCTTCTTTTAGTCTGATATTCTTCGACATATTGCAAGTGTTAATATTCTTCCCAAGTACTGGGATTCAATAGAGGTACCATATCCCATTACCTCTTTAGGCAGCTTCTTCCTAAGGCCTTGGATGTCAGGTTAAACAACTATCTGTCTTTCTTTTTCTTTAGAATAATGGTAGCACACATACGGATATTGAAAGCTTCCACATATAAGAATGCTGCAGACATGCCAAGCTGAGTTCTGAAAATTGCATACTTGGTAGCAAGTATTTCAGTAAAGAGACCAATAAAATTATGGGTTTAGGAAAATGCTCTACTCCAGTCCAGAGCTTCATTGTGTTTGGACCTTGTCTTCATTAGTTACAATGTATTAACATTAGTTCATTGTACTTAAATTAGTTACAATCACTAGACTTTCTGCTTTCATAGTGCTCACCACTGTTCACTAAATAGTTTAAAAATAACCAGGTCATGGGCATACTAATTCATATTTCTGTTTAATCTGTAATCCATTGAGTAGAGTAAACTGAGCAAAGGTAAACCATGAATTCATTTTTTGTTCTTTTTTATTTAACTTGGGATTTACTGCCACAGAAATATGCCAGCTTGACATCCATGGGGACTGAACTCCTCTGTTTATTCACAGAAAAGGCTCGGTAAAGGCAGGGTCATCAGCACAAGCTTCCCTAGTGTGATTCAACTGAGACATGAAAGTTCTACTTTTAGGGATGAGAAGGTAAATCAGTATCCAGATGGGGTTGTAAATAGGGGTAGAGGGGCATTTAGTTCCAATTATGCTAATGACATTTGTGACAAATACAATTCTGGGAGCTGAACTAATTAATTTGGCAATGGTGACCACTCACCAAACAGCCATTATAAGGTAACATCTTTCGGTTACCACCAACCTGGAGTGGATTTGAACTGGCAATCTACAGGTGAAAGGTTTTATATCTGTCCCAGAAATCTAGAGTAGTGAGTAGTAGTTTTCAACGCATGGTCTGCGGACCACAACTGATTTGTGGAGTTCAAAGCCAGAGGTGATCCCGGCAATTACAGGCCAGTAAGCTTGACTTCAGTACTGGGCAAACTGGTTGAAACTATAGTAAAGAACAGAATTGTCAGACACATAGATGAACATAATTTGTTGGGGAAGAGTCACCATGGTTTTTGTAAAGGGAAATTATGCCTCACCAATCTACTGGAATTCTTTGAGAGGGTCAAGCATGTGGACAAAGGGGATCCAGTGGATTCAGTGTACTTAGATTTTCAGAAAGCTTTTGACAAGGTCCCTCACCAAAGGATCTTAAGCAAAGTAAGCTGTCATGGGATAAGAGGGAAGGTCCTTTCATGGATCAGTAACTGGTTAAAAGATAGGAAACAAAGGGTAGGTTAGTTTTCAGAATGGAGAGAAGTAAATAGTGGTGTCTATACAGTGGTATGTACTGAGATCAGTACTTCCAACATATTCATAAATGATCTGGAAAAAGGGGTAAACAGTGAGGTGGCAACATTTGCAGATGATACAAAACTACTCAAGATAGTGAAGTCCAAACCACACTGTGAAGAGCTACAAAACTGGGTCACTGGGCAACAAAATGGCAGATGAAATTCAATGTTGATAAATGCAAAGTAATGCACATTGGAAAATATAATCCCAACTATACATATACAATGATAGGGTCTAAACTAGCTGTTACCACTCAAGAGAGAGATCTTGGAGTCATTGTGGATAGTTCTCTGAAAACATCCACTCAATGTGCAGCGGCAGTCAAAAAAACTAACAGAATGTTGAGAATCATTAAGACAGGGATAGATAATAAGACATGCCTCTATATAAATCCATGGTACTCCCACATCTTGAATACTGTGTGCAGATGTGGTTGCCCTATCTCAAAAAAGATATATTGGAATTGGAAAAGGTTTGGAAAAGGGCAACAAAAATGATTAGGGGTATGAGGAGAGATTAATAAGATTGGGACTTTTCAGCTTGGAAAAGAGATGACTAAAAGGGGATATGATAGAGGGCTAAAGAATCATGCACTGTATGTAAGAGAGCAGTATGACTGCTCAGAGCTCAAGTATGAAACTGCAGAAAAACCTGAGAGTCTCTGGATTAAGTTTAGAAGAGTGAGCAACAAGGGTGATGTCGTGGTGGGAGTCTACTATAGACCACCAGACCGGGGGATGAGGTGGACGAGGCAGAAGTTACTAGATCGCAGGCCCTGGTTCTCTTGGGAGACGTCAATCACCCTGATATCTGCTGGGAGAGCATACAGCAGTGCACAGGCAATTCAGGAAGTTTTTGGAAAATGTAGGGGACAATTTCCTGGTGCAAATGCTGGAGGAACCAACTAGGGGCAGAGCTCTTCTTGACCTGCTGCTCACAAACCGGGAAGAATTAGTAGGGGAAGCAAAAGTGGATGGGAACCTGGGAGGCAGTGACGATGAAATGGTCGCGTTCAGGATCCTAACACAAGGAAGAAAGGAAAGCAGCAGAATACAGACCCTGGACTTCAGAAAAGCAGACTTTGACTCCCTCAGGGAACTGATGGGCAAGATCCCCTGGGAGAATAACATGAGGGGGAAAGGAGTCCAGGAAAGCTGGCTGTATTTTAAAGAATCCTTATTGAGGTTACGGGGCAAACCATCCCGATGTGTAGAAAGAATAGTAAATATGGCAGGCGACCAGCTTGGCTTAACAGTGAAATCCTTGCTGCTCTTAAACACAAAAAAGAGGCTTACAAGAAGTGGAAGATTGGACAAATGACCAGGGATGAGTATAAAAATATTGCTCGGGCTTGCAGGAGTGAAATCAGGAAGGCCAAATCACACCTGGAGTTGCAGTTAGCAAGAGATGTTAAGAGTAACAAGAAGGGTTTCTTCAGATATGTTAGCAACAAGAAGAAAGTCAAGGAAAGTGTGGGCCCCTTACTGAATGAGGGAGGCAACCTAGTGACAGAGGATGTGGAAAAAGCTAATGTATTCAATGCTTTTTTTGCCTCTGTCTTCACGAACAAGGTCAGCTCCCAGACTGTTGCACTGGGTAGCACAGCATGGGGAGAAGGTGACCAGCCCTCTGTGGAGAAAGAAGTGGTTCGGGACTATTTAGAAAAGCTGAATGAGCACAAGTCCATGGGGCCGGATGCAACGCATCCGAGAGTGCTAAAGGAGTTGGCGGATGTGATTGCAGAGCCATTGGCCATTATCTTTGAAAACTCATGGCGATCGGGGGAGGTCCCAGATGACTGGACAAAGGCTAATGTAGTGCCCATTTTTAAAAAAGGGAAGAAGGAGGATCCTGGGAACTACAGGCCAGTCAGCCTCACCTCAGTCCCTGGAAAAATCGTGGAGCAGGTCCTCAAGGAATCAATTCTGAAGCATTTAGAGGAGAGGAAAGTGATCAGGAACAGTCAGCATGGATTCACCAAGGGCAAGTCACGCCTGACTAATCTAATTGCCTTCTATGATGAAATAACTGGTTCTGTGGATGAAGGGAAAGCAGTGGACGTGTTGTTCCTTGACTTTAGCAAAGCTTTTGACACGGTCTCCCACAGTATTCTTGTCAGCAAGTTAAAGAAGTATGGGCTGGATGAATGGACTATAAGGTGGATAGAGAGCTGGCTAGATTGTCAGGCTCAACGGGTAGTGATCAATGGCTCCATGTCTAGTTGGCAGCCGGTATCAAGTGGAGTGCCCCAGGGGTCGGTCCTGGGGCCGGTTTTGTTCAATATCTTCATAAATGATCTGGAGGATGGTGTGGATTGCACCCTCAGCAAGTTTGCAGATGACACTAAACTGGGAGGAGTGGTAGATACGCTGGAGGGTAGGGATAGGATACAGAGGCACCTAGACAAATTGGAGGATTGGGCCAAAAGAAATCTGATGAGGTTCAACAAGGACAAATGAAGAATCCAATGCACCACTACAGACTAGGGACCGAATGGCTCGGCAGCAGTTCTGCAGAAAAGGACCTAGGGGTTACAGTGGATGAGAAGTTGGATATGAGTCAACAGTGTGCCCTTGTTGCCAAGAAGGCCAATGGCATTTTGGGATGTATAAGTAGGGGCATTGCCAGCAGATCGAGGGACGTGATCGTTCCCCTCTATTCGACATTGGTGAGGCCTCATCTGGAGTACTGTGTCTAGTTCTGGGCCCCACACTACAAGGACGATGTGGAAAAATTGGAAAGAGTCCAGCGGAGGGCAACAAAAATGATTAGGGGACTGGAACACATGACTTATGAGGAGAGGCTGAGGGAACTGGGGATGTTTAGTCTTCAGAAGAGAAGAATGAGGGGGGATTTGATAGCTGCTTTCAACTACCTGAAAGGGGGTTCCAAAGAGGATGGCTCTAGACTGTTCTCAGTGGTAGCAGATGACAGAACAAGGAGTAATGGTCTCAAGTTGCAGTGGGGGATATTAGGAAAAACTTTTTCACTATGAGGGTGGTGAAACACTGGAATGCGTTACCTAGGGAGGTGGTGGAATCTCCTTCCCTAGAAGTTTTTAAGGTCAGGCTTGACAAAGCCCTGGCCTGGATGATTTAGTCGGGGATTGGTCCTGCTTTGAGCAGGGGGTTGGACTAGATGACCTCCTGAGGTCCCTTTCAACCCTGATATTCTATGATTCTATGATCATGACTGGTGTGGAGAAAGTAAATAAGGGAGTGTTATTTATTCCTTCTCATAACACAAGAACTAGGGGTCACCGAATAAAATTAATTGGCAGCAGGTTTAAAACAAACCAAAGGAAGCATTTCTTCGCACAATGCACAGTCAACCTGTGGAACTCTTTGCCAGAGGATGTTGTGAAGGCCAACACTATAATAGGGTTCAAAAAAGAACTAGATAAATTCATGGAGGATAGGTTCCTCAATGGCTATGAGTCAGGATGGGCAGGGATGGTGTCCCTAGCTTCTGTTTGCCAGAAGCTGGGAATGGGCGACAAGGCATGGATCACTTGATGATTACCTGTTCTGTTCATTCCCTCTGGGGCACCAGGCATTGGCCACTGTCAGAAGACAGGATACTGGGCTAGATGGACCTTTGGTCTGACCCAGTATGGCCATTCTTGTGCTCCTTGTGAGAAATAAACAGTGGGGAGTTGGAAGGTTGGAAGAGATGTTAGTGCATGAGATGATATTTAAAATATGTAGTCCACAGAGTAAAAGAGATGATCTTCCTTCCCCACCAGTCCCCCTACCATGAACAGGAAAGAATAGAATATAGTGTCTCCTTTTACTTCAGGAAGCTCAGCACAATAATCAAGGAAATGTCTATATAGACGACAGACAAAAAGAAGCCATTTCCAGTTTTTCAAGTGCATGTTGCCAATGTCAAAGTTTTTACAAATTACAGTATGTTCAGCTCAAATTATTCCAGTCAATGAAACATTTTTCTTATGCACTGTCAAGCTTCTCCTATAATTACAGTCCACATTGTGTTTCTAGTGCTTTTTTGGTGTGCCTATAAACTCAGACCATTACAGTATTATCTGTAAGTTATTTGACAAACATTCATCACAGTATTCTATGCTATTGGGTCTCCCTAAGGACTTGTAGACTTCTCATGTTCAATGCGCCTGTTCAGACAACTCCGTGGCACTGAAGTTTATTGACATTTTCCTTTGCTGTTACGCAGCCATGCTCTGTAACATTTACTTTGCCAATTGCATTCATCTTGGTATTCATAGTCAATTCTATCACTGTGTGACTTTAATTGTATTTTGCTAAATTAAAGAGGCATTATAAAGTTGTTACCCTTTGATTTTGCAGCTTTAATTTCATTTTTCTTTAATCTGTGGAGCACACTAGATTATCAATTAGCATAATAAAACAGTCAATGTAGAATTTAGTAACTATACTGGCTATTTGATAATTTTTATATTCATTTGTATGACAACAGCATGTGTAGCAAGCAGTAAAATGCTTAAAATTCTATTGCTATGTATCTGCAGTATCCCAATATATGACTCAACTGATTGTATCTTGAACGCTTTAACAAAAAATTATAAGTGGTTTAGCATACACCTTTTCTTTAGAATTGTTTTTGTACACACTAAACTCATTATGAAGTGAATGAACTCTAAGCATCTTGCTAGGTTCTAAATTGTAATATATTTTGTTCTTTCATTGATATGAGGAACATCTACTATTAATAGTAGACAGAAAACATCCTCTCATAACATCTGACTATGACCTGGTCTAGATTAGGAAAAAAGGTGTTTTCCCCCCAATCCAGTTAGTTCAATCCAGCTAGCTTTACTCACTAAACTAACACAATTGATTTAATTTGTTTGAAAAAAAAAACATCTTTTTTCCTAATCTAAAAAATGCCTGTACATGTGGAATTAAACATTATGTTGTATAATCTGGCCCAGAGCTGATCTACATGACATGTCCCTTAAAACATGGATAATTCTCAGTTCCTATAAAAGTTTATTCCACTTAGGAACACAAAACAAATGAATTCTGTGTCAATATCTAACCACTTACCAGAGTAAAAAACAAAGAAGTTGCTTTTCCTTTATAACATGGTTTGAGTCAGGAAATGGGGGTGAGAAGGCAACAAAATTACACAGGTTTCTATGAAATAAAAAGAGAAAGAGAAAAAGAAAAAGAAAAAGAAAAAGAAAAAGAAAAAGAAAGCTGGGGCGGGGGGAGAGCTAAAAAGGGAAACCAGTGAGAAAGAGAGGTCAGTTTTAGTATTATTCAAACAAATGGAAGTCAAACTGTTTCCCCTCCCAGTGGTGTTTGGTCATTGTTACAGTTGCAGGGGCTTTTTGAGGCAATGCAAAGGTTTCTTACTAAATTGTTCCAAAAGACATTCTGGAAACTTTTAAGGAACACGCAACAAAACAACAATCACTTCTTTCTCGGCCATTTTCTATAATTTGGGTGAATTCAAGAGAATTGAGCTCCCTAACTCTCCATTTTTCTTTCACTCACCCTCTTGTGTCTCCTATAGAATTCTCTTCGTAAAGAAAGCTTTACTGAGCTGAACTCCCATGGTGCTACCTCTGCATTCAATGTTGTCGGTCAATTTCAATGATCATTCTGTGTGAATTATTGAGAACAATCTGTGAAATTGACCAATGTCACTGAATACAGAATAGGCAGGGCCGCTCCTCAGTGTATCAGGATTCTACCCTAACAGAAGTGCTAAACACAGAAGACTGTATTTCATTTGAATCAGTGCGAGGAAGGGAGGAAGGATATGAATGAGAGCTGCTCTTCTGAAATATTTGGGTAGAGCCATGTCACTTCTTTCCCCTACTTTGTTGACACCAAAGCTGATCTTAAACATGTTGCATTCCAGAGAGCATGTGCTTTCTATTTGTATTCATCGTAGATGTTCACTAAAACGACTGAAAATAATTTAGGTAATTGGCAAACCACAGGGGCACTTACCCTGTTCAGTGGCCTATTTTAGGCTGGCTCATCATCACCATTCTAATTGACATCAGGTCTCTAGTTTTCCAGTTGCCAGACAGCAAGACAAAGAATACTAATAACATATGGTGGCAGTGGGAATGTTGTGACTGCTCCCAGCCTTTTGCAAGCAACTGGAATCCCTATTGCTAATGCACAAATAATGTGCTGGGGATCTATTTCTATGAAAAGTTCATTCTCTTTTCTTCATCAGCTCAGCCTCTTCAATTATCTCTAATCCTAATATAGCCATAGTTTTTATATAGAAGGCTGTACCTTGTAGTACATCATTATTAAAAAAATGGATGGTGTCAAGTTGGTTGTCATCTTTATTTAAATAAATCCTTTTCCCCTTAGAAAACATCTTTGAAGCTTGAAACTGAAAACTATTTCCTTACAATTTTTTTTCCATCCTAGGTACACAAGTTACGTCAAACACAAATTAATGGGCTCAATACAGGAGTAATGGGGTGGCTATTTAAGGGACTGTGATATAGAAGAAGTCAGACTAGATGATCTAACAGTCCCTTCTGGCCTTAAACCTTACAAATCTATGAATTATTTTTGTTTATCAATTTGCGGTATCACTGTATCTGCAGAACTCATTGTCCGAGGTTCTGTGCAAAACCATAGAAAGAGGCAATTCATGACACAAACAGCTTAAAATCTAAATAGACAAGCCAGAGAAAAGAGTGGAAGTAAGGAAACATTCTCACCCCCAGTTTGCAACTGAGGCACAGAAAGATTAAATGACTTGCTCAGACTCACAGAGGAAATCTGTGGCAGATCTGGGGATGGAATGCAAGTCTTTGTAATCCTAGTCAGAGCCTTAACCACGGTATTACCTTTCGTCTTGAGGTACATGTTGTCTTATTAGCATCTGATTGTGCTACATCTGATTATGGCATCCCTGGCTTTCCAACATCCCCAAATACCATTTTCTGTACTAGACTATGCTTTGTGCATCAGAGAGAACATCACGTTGGGCAGATTGTGCCATTAATACACAACTCTTAGTAATGGATGATGTGGAACCACAGCAACTTAGGGAATTCTTTGAGGCATTGGACATCAGGGAGGCAGAGTAGTGACTGTATTATAACAAGCCACCTTGGAGGTCCTTGAGAGCGCAGCCATGGGGCCACCCCTCAGGAGGGTGCAACGTGTGCTCCCCTCCGTGGTTGGCCCACTCTGCTAGCAGTGTGCATGGGGGGCAGGGCCTTATCCTTCCCACTGCTTTTGGACAGCTTGTAGATACACTGGGTCCTGTACTTGGTCTTCTCATTTGTGCCCAGGCTGTGAATATAAACACAAAGGAGGGAAGGAACGGGGATTAGCCATAATAAGGCCCTTAATCTGGTTCTGTCTATTGTATTCACACACTCTCAGTTAGAATTTTCTACTAACATATACTCCGGGTACCCTCAACAGGGCACAGCAAACTAGTTAAAAAATAAATAAATACATAAATAAAAACAAACAAACAAACAAAACAAAAACCCTCTCTGTGAACTTTTGCTTATTTTCTAGCTCTTTCCTGCCCTTTTAGTCTCCCTCTTGCAATTTACACTGACCTCTACAATGCCAGGCATATTTATTTCTTGTGAATCCTGTTCCCCTTAGTCATCCACGTAATCTCACTGATTTTAATGTGAGGTGAGCCAGGATTGGCCCCATGGCAATAGAAATGTATGCTTTGGTGTTTTGTCTTGTCATGTTATATGAAACATTTTCAAACAAAATATAGTAAAAGAGAAAAATAGATTCTGAAATATTTGTTTTGTTTATTTATTTTCAGGAGACCTAATATGGAAGTTCACAAAGACTGTTCCTATTATATTTTGGAGACAATCAGAATCAGGGAGTACCAGAGATCTTAAAAGATATACTGCTCTTGTAATATTTCTGCCAAATTTTACAGACTCAAGTGGTTCAGATGAGCTTTGAGTAAACATCCAAACCTGTGGGTGATTATCCATGCTGAAACCAAGCTCTGATTCTAGTATGGTTTACCCATTATCACTAATCTGCTCTATTTCATGCAGATCTCACTTTTCTATTGAATGAAAATCTTCTGTAGTAGATAGCCAGTGATCCATAACTGACCCTGTGATAAAGGTAATACTGTGCCCTGTGTTGTATTACTTTTATCATACCATGCTTTGTTAGGCTAGAATTAAACTACTAGTATAAATTAAGTGCACTCCACTATTTGAGGGATAATGAGTCAGATGCTGCTTTTTATAAGGCAATAATTTGGTTTCTAGGCCTAATTTAGAAAAATATGGAAAAGAATAAATCATCCTTCCTTTTGCCTCTCCTGCTGTGCCTTCGGTTTCCTAGTGCTGAATTCAGTTACAAGCTTCAGCTCTGCAACCTGGAGACCACCCATGTGGTAAAGAAATCCACTGAACCATTTAGTCCTGATCCCACCAGCTATAATTGGTGCAGGAAGAGGGAAAGCACTGGTTGTATTTAATACTTTAATAAATCAGATCTGAAAGGGGAGAAGGGGATAGTGAAATGGAAGAGGATAAAAGGAAATGTCATTAAAATGAATAGATGGGGTTTAAAAATATTCAGGGGTTACTCCTGGTCTAAGGCCTGTGAGGTGCTGAGTAACTTTAATGTCTCGTGTCGGAGTAGCAGCCGTGGAGTTGAGGTTTCTCAGCCACTCTCAGGACTGAGCCTTGAGGCATAGATGACCCTGCAAGCAAAGGTGTCACAAAACAGACCATCATGGTTTCTTGCCAGCATCCCATTTTCCATTCCACTGTTTTCTCTCTGCTAAATCTCTGCCATCTTGAGAAAGATGAATTCATCTCAATATGGTAAAGCAAAGTATTAGAAGACATCCCATACAATTTAACTTCATGCTCTACAGTCGCAGTAGGCAGATGGAAGTATAACCCGAAGGACCAAATTCTGTCTGGCGATATGCTCCTGTGACTCCCTTTGAAATCAATGGGAGCAACCCATGGAAAGCAGGGTGCAGAGCATTTTAGCTACTTTTGGTGCATAATCCTGTATTTTATTAAACTTATCTCAGATCTCCATTGGAACTGAAAGGAGTTTGAGAAAAGTGGAACTATGGCATATACAAGGAATACATGATCAGGCCCTTGAGGGGTTAAATGACCTTCTAATTGCCTGTGAAAAAACAAACTAGGTAAAATGTTTACTACCTACAGTAACAAGACAAATGAAACAAAAAGAGTTGTTGAGAGAAGAAAGAAAGTTGTGAAATATTGGCCAAGATGTGAGCAATGAATACCAGTCTAAGTGGAAACAGCAGTGAATAGCATTCCTATTCAAGTAAAAGCAACATTTGGGTTTGAGTTTAAATATGCATGAAACGCGTAGTACTATTCAGTCAACTCAGATCATCCGCATTTCTTTTTCTTTGGTCTTGAAGAATATCAGCAGAAATAGTAACTGAATGTGTTTGATTTCTCTCTCTCTAGTAGAGAATCTGTTGGGTAACACATTACTTCTATTGTTCAAACTCATCAAACAAGCACGGAGAAAGCTTGATAACAGTACCTTGAGGATCCTCATACAGTGATAATTGCAGTGGAGAATAATGTTGCATGTGGAAATGAGGCTGATCTAGTACAAACCTGAGGACTGTGTAAATTTATTATTTAACTGTTCTTTGAAGTCCATAGGAGTTGAGGGTGCTCAGCATTCCACAGGACTGAACCTTAGGTGAGTACATTGAGAAGAATGGATTAGTAGCTCTCAGATACAGTGGTGAGTTTACAATATGAAAAAATGTGCATTTTTACAATCCCCTACTACATATACTGAGAAAACTACTGCTCTTCCTAGTGTGATTTACATGTGGCTGTTTCAAAATACAGTATGGTATTTTTAGAAAAAAAATCCTTACTAAAAGAGCCATTGAAGTCAATGGCAAAACTCCTATTGACTTAAATGGAAACAGGATCAAGCTTTGTGTGATACATATTCCGCACCATAAAACATGAAAAAAATGCCCTCTGTCTACCAGTGAGCTGTATTATCAAGTGATGGAAAGAAAGAAAGGTTAATCCTGATACTAATTGAAAAAGACTTGGCTGGAGCCAGCTGGTTTGCAGCATTTGTGGAAAGCAGTTCAAAGCTGGAATAACATCTGCAGTGGCACATTTTAAACAAGTCATCATGATTTCACACTATGAACAAACCTAGTTGATCATGCAAATCTAGTTCAGAGATGGGGAAAAAAAACACTTCTAGCAAAGTTATCAAAAATCTTGCATCGGAGAGTTTGTGAAAAAGTGAGACAATATTTGTTCTCATTTCAAATTGTTTGTAAAAACACAAGGCAATTTTATAGGAGCAAAGCTGTCATTTAGTATGACAAAGTTGAACATCTACCGAGCCATGTCAGCATGAAAGGGGATCAATTTCTGAATTTGCCAGGGTGCCAGTTAGATTTTAAAGCTGAAATATAACAAGCTAAGTCTGCCACTATATTAGAATCCACCAGGTTAACCCCTTTTATTGAGTCCAGGAAGTGTTAGCTTACTAGTTCAACGCTCGCTTCTTTTCAGGTCAACTTTTATCTTAAACAGTATTTCTCAAATCAGGACTCTTGCTTATTCTCAACCAACCAACAACTTATTAATTCACCCAGAACCACATTAGTATATAATCAACAGTTCACCACTCAAATGTAGACACAGCCAATGGTGTGTAGTACAAAAACAATACAGTCCTGCAAGCAATTAGCACAGACTGGAGTTGAGGCTCAGTAATTATTGTCACACTGTCTGGAATAGCTCATGACTGTGACAGCCTACCTCAAGGAAGACTGTCAAAAACAGGGCAGACACCCCAAACTGGTGGTGTGTTCTATAATTAAGATTTCACCAAACCAGTAACAAATGTGAACAGCAGGGTCACTATATCAGTCGAACCATGGAGAGTCCCCTTAGGCTCTCCTGCTATCTTGCCACTTGGACAAACTGGACTTGGTGATGATGGTCACTTACACCAAAAATCATACCACATTTAGGTTGCTTCAAGTCCCAAAAAGAAAAGGAGTACTTGTGGCACCTTAGAGACTAACAAATCTATTTGAGCATAAGCTTTTGTGAGCTACAGCTCACTTCATCGGGTGCATTCAGTCCCAAGAGACCAGTCATTTACGCCAGATCAATTAGTACTCTAGATCCTACACCAAAGAAGAGGCCTGTCACCAGTCTTGTAATAACAAATCTTTAGATAGTTTAACTAGGAAAAAAGAATAAGAGTTATTGGCAGGTTAAAGCAAGCAAACATATACACACAAATGAATTACCATCTAAATCCTAAGAGTGACAGAGTTGTAGTGATCTGTCAATTCAAAGTGTCTCTCAGGGCAGGCCCAGGTGGCAGCCCCTGAAGATCTGTGGCCCTTCAGAGTTCAAAAGCCAAAAAAGATGGAAAATTTTCCTCTGGCTTCATTTTATTTCCTTCATTCAGATTTCAAGCCCATCAGAAGAATTTCCTTGCATGTAGCATTTTCCAGGTGCCATACATAGTCCTTTGTATTGCAATGATTCTTGATGGCCCATCTGATTTTGAGAGTTCTTCTGGATAGAGGTGTGTGGGGAATGATTCCTACACCTGGGTTCATAAGTTTTGGGCAAACATTTTCAAATTTATAAAGCAAAACTTACATATTTTCTTATGGCATGGAATAGAGACATTACAAGTGAGATTAATGCAGACAGCAATTTACAAGCATTTCATAGATTCTAAACACTAAATACATTCTTATAAAACTAATACCTATTTTGAGCAAAACTAACATATAGGTGACCTGGTCTGGCCTCCGTCTATGAGGGTGTCAGTCCTTAGCTAATGCCTGCAACCTGGGCAAGAGTTAGCACCTGGCCTGCCTGCATCACAGTTATATCAAAGAACAATGCAAATTACCAAGATTTATTAATACATTTACTTATGATCAGCAATTCTCAATTCTTTAGTATCTAAGACATTATTCACACTTCCAAAGGTGCATTTATCTTTAAGGTACTTTGTGTGGTTACTTCTCTTTGACTTGGTTGGTCAAAAGGGACACATTTAGAATATTAAAAGCAATTGATTAAAACTATTATTTTCAATCTCTCTCAAGCCAATTTGCTTGGATTTATAAGAGTTAAAAATCTAAAATTGGTTACTTGAGGCCTCACTTGAGAGTGTAGACTCAGAAAGATAACCTACAGTTATTTATATTAAAGAATAAAAGGAGAAATACAGTCTTTGAGATGAAATCTCACTGCTTCTTCTTATCCTCTTAACCACAGGATGGGGGAGAGTCCTTTCCACGTGACTGGCCCGGGTGTCAGTTGCACTTAGGATTCTGCAGCTTCTTGTGCTGGGTTCAGTCAATTCTCTTGAGCACATGGGGACCTCAGTTTATATATCCTAGTTTCAGGGCTCATTGGAGGAGGGCACCCTCTGATTCCTGCTGGACATGTGCCAAGTGGGTCCTCTGATTTCAGCTCTCTTAGGCCTGGTCTACACTAGAAAAGTAGGTTGGTTTAACTAAATTGGTCAGAGGTGTGAAAAAATCCACACCCTTGATAGTTAAACTGACCTAAATCCCCATGTAGAAAGTACTAAGTTGACAGAATAATTCTTCTGTTGGTCTAGCTATCACCTCTCGGGGAGGTGGATTACCTGTGCCAATGGGAGATCCCCTCCTGTTGGCGTAGATAGTGTCTACACTGACCTGCTAATGTGCCACAGCTGCACGGGCGCAGCTATGTTGCTGCTGTGTTTTAAGTGTAGACAAGCCTGGCTTTATCTGCTGCTTCCATTGGTCTCCAGTAGAGGGTGTTGAAGCCGAACAAATTTCTTTAATCCTTTTCTTATTGGAGGCTTTTTAAATTTGCTTCAATTCAAGGATTATATTTCATTATTTTCTCCTGCTATCAATTGGAATCCTCATTTTAATTTCTTTTAATATCCCAAAATTATACCCTGGTTTGTGTCTTTCAACATTTCTTCGTACTTGTGCCAGACAATTCCTACCTCTGCTAGAGTGCAAAAATTGCTTACAGTGCAACCTAACAATCCTTATAATTTTCCTAATTTGGAGGACATACACTGTACATTCTTTGATTATACTAAGCATTTAACATTATTCAGACTTACAATAGGACACGAAGTCCTGAAGAAGAGCTCTGTGTAAACTCAAAAGCGTGTCTCTCTCACCAACAGAAGTTGGTCCAATAAAAGATATTACCTCACCCACCTTGTCTCTGTAATAGAACAAGAGACATATTCCACATATAGAAGGATACAGATCTGACTCACTAGACAAACAAATGTGTAGATATAATTTGGGGTGAAAGCAGATTATTCACAGTATAGTTTATTTATAAGTTTCAGAGTAACAGCCGTGTTAGTCTGTATTCACAAAAAGAAAAGGAGTACTTGTGGCACCTTAGAGACTAACCAATTTATTTGAGCATAAGCTTTCGTGAGCTACAGCTCACTTCATCGGATGCATACTGTGGAAACTGCAGAAGACATTATATACACAGAGACCATGAAACAATACCTCCTCCCACCCCACTCTCCTGCTGGTAATAGCTTATCTAAAGTGATCACTCTCCTTACAATGTGTATGATAATCAAGTTGGGCCATTTCCAGCACAAATCCAGGTTTTCTCAATGGCCCAACTTGATTATCATACACATTGTAAGGAGAGTGATCACTTTAGATAAGCTATTACCAGCAGGAGAGTGGGGTGGGAGGAGGTATTGTTTCATGGTCTCTGTGTATATAATGTCTTCTGCAGTTTCCACAGTATGCATCCGATGAAGTGAGCTGTAGCTCACGAAAGCTTATGCTCAAATAAATTGGTTAGTCTCTAAGGTGCCACAAGTACTCCTTTTCTTTATTTATAAGAAAACAGTGTATATATATTTTGGGGTGAAAATATGTGGCATGGATTTCTTGGGGTGACAGTTTGCCTAGTATGATCTTCAATCTTACAGCCGCTGGGTCATTAACAATACCCTCATTTAGCTATTTTAATTTCTATAGTTGGGGAGGGAGTGACCAACCTTGGCTGATCTGTGGGTCCCTAGATAAAGGCCTGGTCTACAGTAGTAGTAGGTTTAACTACATCGCTCAGGGGGTGTGAAAAATGCACACCACTGAGCAGTGTTGTTAAGCCCACCTAATTCCCACTCCTTCCGTCGACCTAGCTGCCACCTCTCAGGGAGGTGGATTACTTATGCCGATGGGAGGGTTCTCCTGTAGGCAGCAGCTACACTGAAGTGCTACAGCAGCAGTGCTTCAGAGGCACAGCTGTGCCACTGTAATATTTTAAGTGCAGACAAGCCCAAAGTGTCTCACATTACATTGAACCAATTTCTTATTGTCTGCATGGGTGGATTCTATTTTGGGATAAACAGAGGTGGGATAGCTTTTCTAATTTTTGAGGGCCAGAAGAAATCATTAGTTATTAACCGAGATCTTAGTTTTCTGTGATAACCCCTCCACCTCAAATTCTCTGAAAAGGAACCATAAAAATTCGCTTTTTTCCATGATTAAAATGAAATGCTGAACTTTATTTTCTCTATCCCCAAAATATATTGTTATCAGATGAATTAGGGTGACCACATGTCCCATTCTGGCTGGGACAGTCTCCTTTTTAAGCCCTGTTCCGGATGTCCTGACTTTTTTGGCAAAACTGAGACTTTGTCCTGTTTGCTCTTGCCAACTGATCATCAGCTGGCAAGAACAAATGGGACAAATGCCCAGTTTTGCCAAAAAAGTAGGGCACACTCACCAAGAGGGGCATGGAGGAACATTTGGGGGTGGGGTGAGCAGCAACACCAGGCGCTTGGCGGCGGAGCTCGGGCTGTCAGCCCCAGTCTCGGGTGGTGGGTCTCAGGCGAGCAAGAAGGCCAGTTGGTTAGGGCCAACCCCATGTGGGGGTAGGGGATCAGGGTAGCCCATACAGTTTTCCATTTTCACTTTGGGAAATATGGTCACCCTAACTTTCAGTAAAATGTAGGTAATAGTTAATATATGTTTTTCTTTTTTCACAAAATGTAAAAACTAAAGATTATCTGTAAAAACACAAATTTCATGTTTTTCCACATTTTTCCATGGGAAATGGATTTCAAGGATCCCCGGTTATTCATCATTCAAGGCACTTTAGGCCCATATATCTTTAATAGCCAATCCCAGAAATGTTAAGGGGTTACCTGTGCTCCAGTCATCTGATTTTATCTCAGCTGCTCCCACCCCAAATCCCTGGGCTTAAATCATTTCCCACCAAATTTGTATTGCACTTAGGCCCTCCTCCTCTATTCAGTTAATAAACAAAGGAACTGAGGAAAGAAGGACCTAGGGAGAAACCCCTGAAATGGAAACAAAGGTGAGACAACGCATAATCTGACAGACTTGAGGAAAGGAGAAAATAGTATCTGATATCAGGTTAAGATAATTCATTTCTGCTGTTGGCAGAGAGGGAGGTGTGATGGGGCAAGGCCAGATGGCTATAGAAAAGTAGTGGGAGATAGATATATTAGCTCCAGGCTAAACAAATCCCTCGTACCAGGTTAAGTGAAATGGAAGCTGCTCCAGGTCAATTAAGACACCTGGGGCCAATTAAGAACTTTCCAGAAGGCAGGGAGAAGGCTAGGTTGATTGGGACACCTGAAGCCAATCAGGGGCTGGCTGAAACTAGTTAAAAGCCTCCAAGTCAGTCAGGTGGGTCAGTCAGGAGTTGTGGAAGGAAGTTACACTGTTGGAGAGGCTGAGTAGTACACACCATATCAGGCACAAGGAAGGAGGCCCTGAAGTAAGGGTGAAATGGAGCTTGAGGAAGTGAGGGCTGCTTTGGGGGAAGTAGCCCAGGGAATTTTACATGTCATGTTTCTAAAAGGTCAGCTACCATAGCTTATACTATTAGGGTCCCTGGGCTGGAGCCTGGAGCAGAGGGTGGGCCCGGGTTCACCCTCCCCCACCTTTGCCCCCTGATTAATCACTGAGACTGGGAGACAACAGAGACTGTGCAAGGAAGGATAACTTCTCCTCACCTTCCTCGCTGGCTTATGATGAAAATGGCTCAGTAGATTGTGACCCTTGTCTCTAGAGAAAGAAGGGTTATGTGGAGGGTCACAGTGAGCCTCTGAGGCTAGTGAAATCCGCCAGGAAATGCGGGACCCACGGAGGCAAGGACAGAGCTTTGTCACAGAGGGCACAGTCAATATGTGCCTGGGAGCGTTTGCATTACAACATCTTGCCTGTAGTTAAGAGGTTCTCTGGGACAGTATAATGAAAATTAAAGTGAATTTATTTGGGGTATGATTCATGATGCTTTATTTCCTCTAAAATTCCAGTGGTGTAATTCTACCTGAATATATTCATTGTCATTAATAACTTTGTTCTTATTTTAATATAGGCCAAGCCATGGAAGAGACTTATTTAAAAAAAAAAAGGGAAGGGAGGGAGCTCTGTGCAGAGATAGGCCAAGCTACGAGAGAGAGAGAGAGAGAGAGAGAGAGAGAGAGAGAGAGAGACCAACTATTATAGAATGGAAAATAGCTGACTAATAATTCTCAAGTTGATGCACAGGGATTTAGTCATGCAACTCTCATTAATATTAATGGAGGTAGATGGCCAAAGTCCTGGACATCTAATGGACAACGAACCTCTAAAAGCTTACTTTGGAGGTCAAAACTTATGTTTATATTTAGAAATTTGGTCTGTGTGTGGACTTGTTTTTAACAGTTTGCAATTATCAAATTGAACAGACACATTCATATGTATTAAACCGAAAAAAGCCCAAACTTGTTAGAAAAGATATTTTGTAAATGAGCTTGACTGGGTTCAGACCATTTTATTTGTCTGATCCTCTTTCTCCCGCAACTCAATAGAATCACTCCTTTTGCAAATAGCATGTACATCCTCTTCTGGAAAGTTTAAAATTTAACTGCAGAATGCTCTACAAAATGGCCCAAGGAGTTGGTAGAAAGGAAGTCTGAGAGAATCATTTAAATACATTATTCCTACATTGATACAAATTATTATTTTTTTTGTTTTGTTAATTGGGTATTTCCAAGTCCCTTATTGCCAGTCCAAAGAATGGGTATAAATACTCCTGCAAGCAGAGGGAGAAAGGAAATAAAGAAAAGCTCTTCTGATATCTTTCTATCTTACAAAGAGGGCTGGTTGTCTGACTTGTCATCTCAGCTAGAGACTTTGAACAATACACATTAATAATAAACCCAAAACTGGCATGAGAAAAAAATAGAAGCAGCCTTAACTCTGAGAACACCACAAAAAGATGGTGAGATGTCTGGATTGGATAAAGGGACTTAGAGAAACCAAAATAGGTGCAGGTGGTGTTCTCTTTGATCCTTCCAGTCAAGAGTAGGAGTCCAGGCAGAGACAAATGCATCACCAGGATGGTGTCACCCAGGAAGTCTTCAGCTTCCTTGACCATGGGATGCTGTTCTGGGAAGAAGGACTTCTAAGCAGAGATGGGGTCCACCTATCAAGGAAGGGGAAGAGCATATTTGGATACACACTGGCTAACCTAGTGAGGAGGGCTTTACACTATATTCGATTGATGCAGGACACAAAAACCCACAGGTAAGTAAAAAAGAGAGAGAAGGGTCAGAATCTGAGGGGGAGCGTCGGATAAGGGAGAGACAAGAGAGAACATGGGGGGAAATCAAATCAGTATCTTAGATGTCAGTATACTAATGCAAGAAGTATGGGAAATAAGCAGAAAGAACTAGAAATGCTAGTTAATAAACACAGGTATGACATAGCTGGCATTACAGAGACCTGGAAGGATAATACATGATTGGAATATTGATATAGAAGGGTACAGCTCGCAAGAACAATAGGCAGGGAGAAAAGGGAGGAGGTGTTGCCTTATATAACAAAAATGTATACACTTGGACAGAGGAAATAGGAGAAAGACTTGTCGAAAGGTAAAGATAAAAGGGTAAAAAAACTTGGATAAGGATAAAAGGAGTAAAAAACAAAGGTGACGTTGTGGTAGGGGTCTACTACTGACCATCTAACCAAGAAGAGGAGGTGAATGAGGCTTTTTATAAACAACTAACAAAATCATCCAAAGCACAGGACTTGGTGGTGATGGGGGCCTTCAGCAACCCAGACATCTGTTGGGAAAATAACAGAGGGCTCAGATTATCCAACAAGTTCTTGGAATGTATTGGAGACCATTTTTTATTTCAGAAAGTGGAGAAAGCCACTAGGGGAGAGGCTATTCTAGATGTGATTTTAACAAATAGGGAAGAACTGGTTGAGAATTTAAAAATGGAAGGCAGCTTGGGTGAAAGTGATCATGAAATTGCAGAGTTCATGATTCTAAGGAACAACACAATAAAGAAAATGGATTTCAAGAAGGCAGACTTTAGCAGACTCAGGAAGTTGGTATGTAAGATCCCTTGGGAAGCAAGTCTCAGGGTATGTCTACACTACCTGCTGGATTGGTGGACAGTGATCGATCCAGTGGGGGATCGATTTATCGCGTCTAGTCTAGATGCGATAAATCAACCCCCAAGCACTCTCCCGTCGACTCCTGTACTCCACCGCCACGAGAGACGCAGGTGGAGTCGACAGGGGAGCGGCAGTAGTCAACTCACTGCAGTGAAGACACCACGGTAAGTCGATCTAAGTACATTGACTTCAGCTACATTATTTCTGTAGCTGAAGTTGCGTAACTTAATTTGATTCCCCCCTCCCCCCCCTCCCGCCCCCCGTGTAGACTAGGGCTAAAGAGAAAAACAGTTCAAGACAGTTGGCATTTTTTCAGAGACATTATTAAGGGCACAAGAGCAAATTATCCCATTACTTGGGAAAGATAGGAAGTATTGTAAGAGACCACAAGCAGGAGATCTTCAATGATATGAAACTCAAAACAGAATCCTACAAAAAGTGGAACTATGTCAAATTACAAAGGATGAATATAAACAAATAACACAAGTAAGTAGGGGCAAAATTGGAAAGGCCAATGCACAAAATGAAATCAAACTAGCTGGAGATATAAAGCGTAACAAGAAAACATTCCACAAATACATTAGAAGCAAGATGAAGACCAAGGACAGGGTACGCCCATTACTCAATGGGGGGTGGAGCAGAGGGACAATACAGAAAATGTGGAAATGGCAGTGCTAAATGACTTTTTTGTTTCAGTTTTCACCAAAAAGTTTAGTAGCAATTGACTTCTAACTTAATGAATGGCAGTGAAAATGAGGTAAAGTAGGGAAAGAACAAGTTAAAAATTGTTTAAACAAGTTAAAGATTTTCAAGTCACCACGGCCTGATGAAATACATCCTAGAATACTCAAGGAGCTGACTGAGGAGATATCTGAGCCATTAATGATGATCTTTGAAAAGTCATGGAAGACAGGAGAGATTCTCGAGGACTGGAAAAGGGCAAATATAGTGCCCATCTATCAAAAGGGGAATAAAGACAATCTGGGGAATTACAGGATTAAAATTCAAAATGATCTGGACAATCTGGAGAAATGGTCTGAAGTAAATAGGATGAAATTCAATAAGGACAAACACAAAGTACTCCACTTAGGCAGGAAAAGTCAGTTGCACACAAACAAAATGGGAAATGACTGCCTAGGAAGGAGTACTGCAGAAAAGGACCTGGGGGTCACAGTGGATCACAAGCTAAATATGAGTCAACAGTGTAACATTGTTGCAAAAAAAGGAAACATCATTCTGGCATGTATTAGCAGGAGTGTTGTAAGCAAGACATAAGAAATAAATCTTCTGCTGTATTCTGTGCTGATTAGGCCTCAACTGGAGTATTGTGTCCAGTTCTGGGCACCACATTGTGGACAAATTGGAGAAAGTCCAGAGAAGAGCAACAAAAACAATTAAACATCTAAAAAACATGACCTATGAGGGAAGATTGAAAAAATCAGGTTTGTTTAGTCTGCAGAAGAGACGATTGTTTAGTCTGCAGAAGAGAGGGGACATGATAACAGTTTTCAAGTACATAAAAGGTTGTTACAAGGAGGAGAGAGAAAATTATTCTTCTTAACCTCTGAGGATAGGACAAGAAGCAATGGACTTAAATTGCAGCAAGGGCAGTTAGGTTGGACATTACAAGAAACTTCTTAACTGTCAGGGTGGTTACACACCGGTATAAATTGCCTGGGGAGGTTGTGGAATCTCCATCATTGTAGTTTTTAAAGAGCAGGTTGGACAAACACCTGTCTGGGATGGTCTAGATAATACTTAATCCTGCCTTGAGTGCAGGGGACTGGACTAGAAGACCTCTCAAGGTCCCTTCCAGTACGACGTTTCTATGATTCTATAATGAGTATCTTACTCAACATCCCTCCATGCCAGTCCAGATATTAGAAGCTTCATCAGTACTGGTTGTTCTTTCTGACAGAAGACACATAGTTGGGCACCTGAAAAAACCTAGCGCTAACATGCTACCTCAGAGAAACCCCCATACTGCAGCAATCTGCATGGAACTTGTAAGAAGGAGCACAGGTTTCAGAAGAAAAGAGTTTGGAGGAGGCACAAGGTGGTCAGTGTGTGTGTGTCTTGAATACTAATTTCAGTTGCAGGATTTCTGTAAATAGTTGTCTTAATAAAGAGCTACTTTAGTTTTAGAAACATTGTGTCATCTCATGTTATTACCCAGCATGCAGTACGTGATACACTGCCCTTGTGGAATCACTAGAAATATGTGAAGATGCCTCACACAGTTGCAGAGGGGAATCACCTATTCTCTCCTCTGGTGTCTAGTTCAATTTCCATTATAATTAACAGAAAGACTTATGTTGACTTCAGTGGGAGATAATGGTTGTTTGGTGGAGTGAGCCTTGAGAGACAGTAAAACCTGTTTTTCCTGGATGAAGTAGCCTTTATAATGCAGTCTTAAACCTGTGAGATATTGAACTCTTACAGTCAGATTGGCCCTTCTTAGGCTTGCAAAGGAAAGTAATGAGCGATCTGACTTTCTAACTTCTACAGTTCTTTCCGGATTGATGTGCAAAGTGTGTATGAAAGCATTTTGTTTTTCTCATTTCCTGTGGCCAGACAGAATGAGAAGAGAGAGAATTATAAGACAAGGGGACGGGGGAAGTCACTCTGGGAGGGAAATGGGGAGCAACTTAACACAATCAATAAAACAAGTAGGGAGCTCTCCACGAAAGGGCCTTAAGGCTTCCCACCATCCTCTCCAAGCAGATGCCTGCTGAAAAGGTAGTCTGAAGAGTGGTAAACCTACACAAATGGTACAATGAGAGACTGAGAGGAAATTTTTCTGATCCCCACCAAATATAATTCCCAGCAGAAAGGGCTTAGGACCTTGGTGCACAAGACCAATGCACAGACAAGAGGCTGGTCTCAGAATGTTTTTGGTTCTCAGAGTGGAACAAGGGATAGTGTGGAACCAGCCTTCTAGGTATTTGAGAATAACGTTGATGAACTACTAACAGAGGAGCTGGTTTCATGCAGCGTGATCACACACTGCAGCTGGAGACTGATATACCCACCGAGGCCCCCATACAGCAATACCTTAAGCAGATGCCTCACTTTAGGGAAATGAATACTTCAAGTTAGGTATGAGTTCTTCAGGTTAAACACGTGTTTAAGCACCTTGCTGAATCAGTCCCATTGTGCTCTGTGGAGTGAAGAAGAAAATAAAATATCCCTTCATTATGAGGCATCTTACATTAAACTAATTATTGATGAAAGTATTGGAGGAAAGTTGGCCAAAAAAATCTCCCAGAGCCTAGGCAGACATGGAGCAAGCACAATTTCAAACGACTAGGAGATTGTGAAACAGCTGAGAGGTATCAAATTCTAAGTACTTGTGTATTGAAACAATGCTGTGAATAGCATAGTTGATGTGGAAAGAAAAAAAAACCTAAAAGCATCATAAGAACATGTTAAGCAATATACAAAAACAAGCAACTGCCTGTACATTTAACTAGAGACGTGTGAATAGAAAATCATTCTGTTCATTTATTATTCATGATGAATAGTAAATTAATCTAATAACATTTTCCCGTGCTATAAATAGTCTAAAGATTGGTGCTGCCAGCAAAGGATTGGCCACAGAAAGTCCGATTATTCATCCCAATCCATTTTTAATAAAATGTATTAAAATTAAAGGAAAAAATAATAATTACAGGGAACCCTCTGTTAAATCAAAACTATCTTTATGAAGTGACCATCAGTCCTAAATGACCATCCCAAGGTATCCTCAAAGTATAATGAAGTGCAACATTACCAGCATTAAGTGATCACTTCTTTAGTTCAACCTGGTCCCAGATACAGTAGCGTTGTCTTTTAGCAAACTAATTGAAATGCTTTGAGCTGTGTCACCCACTTGTGTACAGTAGATGCTCCACTTTTCATAGTTGTGTGTATTGCTTTAAATTGTGATACCAAAACACCAGATGTCAGTTAAATATAATAAACTTACTTTCTTATATCCCCTCAGTCCTGGGTAATTGGAAGGTAGATCAATGGCTCCACTAATAATGACTTTTCATATGTTAAAGATTTGTTTTTAGTCAGGCTTAGTATTTCAGATGTTTTATAAAAATGGAAGTATTGAAGTATTTGTTTCTTAGGTATTTTAATTAAACAAAACTTTTTTTTCTGTGAAGGGGGAAGGAAGGACAACAATTTCTTGTGCTCGTTTCTTTTCTGTAAGAATGGAATGCTTCTGGCAAACCAGCTGAGAATGGCACGGAAAAATGAAGAACACACCACTGCTCTAGGACATTGTCATTTAAACAGAACTATCTGTGTCATGTCACTTTAATATATAGCCACTGTCATTATTTTTTACCTGCTAAAGGGGTATGAGGAGACTATTTTCCCTATTGACATTAATGAATGTTTATGCATGTATACTGGGAAGAGAATAGGCTCCTATGGGCCAGACCATGTGGCCACACCAGTGTAAGGGAGCAGGCCATGCATAAGTCATTCCCTTCCTCCCTTTGCTGGTGAGTCATGCCACCAGTTCTTGTATGTGGGTAGAAGCAGACTCTGCAGAACCACTACACCCCTACCTCACGCACATGGGTAAGACATTCCAGGAATGAGCGGGGTTGGGCAAAGCCTTGACTCTACCCTTCTCAAAGTTTCTTACAGGATATTTAAACCAACACACCAAGGAGTGTGCACTGCACTGGGTATATATCTGTCACCATTTACTCCCTCCCTGGAGCAGCTGGCAGCTGGGACGGAGGCTGGTTGTGATTTCTCAAGTCACAATCTTCCTCCCAGGCTGCTGCAGGGGCAATACAACAATACACTGCTTCTTATACTGAGCTAGACTGCAAACAATGATCTTGCCCTAAATATTTAGTAGGTAATTTGTTTTCCACCCTCCCCTCCCATATTTCATAAGAATGGCCATACTGGGTCAGACCAACGGTCTAACTAGCCCAGTATCCTGTCTTCTGACAGGTTTCAGAGGGATAGCCATGTTAGTCGTTATCAGCAAAAACAACAAGGAGTCCTTGTGGCACCTTAGAGACTACACATTTATTTGGGCATATGCTTTTATGGGCTATAACCCACTTCATCAGCTGCATGTACTGAAAAATACAGTAGGCAGGTATAAATATACAGCACATGAAAAGATGGGAGTTGCCTTAACAAGTGGGGGGTCAGTGTTAATGGGGCCAATTCAATCAGGGTGATGTGGCCCATTCCCAACAGTTGACAAGAAGGTGTGAGTATCAACCAAGGGAAAATTACTTTTTGTAGTGATCCAGCCACTCCCAGTCTTTATTAAGGCCTAATTTGATGGTGTCAAGTTTGCAAATTAATTCCAGTTCTGCACATTCTTGTTGAAGTCTCTTTCTGAAGTTTTTTTGTTGAAGAATGGCCACTTTTAAGTCTGTTATTGAGTGTCCAGGGAGATTGAATTGCTCTCCTACTGGTTTTTGAATGTTACAGTTCTTGATGTCTGATTTGTGTCCATTTATTCTTTTGGGTCAAGACTGTTCGGTTTGGCCAATGTAAGTAATTTTCCCTCTGTTAATATTCACTCCTTCTTGTCAACTATTGGGAATGGGCCACATCTATCCTGATTTGAATTGGCCTCATTAGCACTGACCCCCCACTTGGTAAGGCACCTCCCATCTTTTCATGTGCTGTATATTTATACCTGCCTACTGTATTTTTCACTACATGCAGCTGATGAAGTGGGTTATGGCCCACGAAAGCTTATCCCCTAATAAATTTGTTAGTCTCTAAGGTGCCACAAGGACTCCTCATTGTTTTTGTCTTCCGACAGTGGCCAATGCCAGATGCTTCAGAAGGAATGAACAGAACAGGCGATCATTGAGTGATCCATCCAATGTCATCCACTCCCAGCTTATGGCAGTGGATGACCCCAAAGAAGTCAAAGGAAAGCCCTCTATTTATTTGAGTGGGAGATGGATTGTGCTGTACACCATTCAGTGTAAGAGGACGACATGGTGTTGCTAGCAGAACTAATCCCAGCAGTAGCGTATAAAATCAGAATGTTTCCATTTGGAGTTCAGCAGTATCATATATTTTTGGTCCATGGAATGTCTTTCACTTTTGAAGGGTTTTGCTGCATCATGTATTCAGCATCAATAGGAAAGCTGCTCTCAGGAATAAGTCCATTCAGTTGTTGAGCATTTCTGAGTTATATTTTGATCACCAGTTTGATAGGGAAATTGGGCTTTTTCCACTGCATAATTTCTCTTTTGCTTTCTCATTGCATTTTGTTGGCTGTCCATTTTTGGTATGCAGCATCTCCCTTGCTGTAAATGATCCAGAGATTGCTTTGATATCTGCTCTTTTGTTGTGTTAATAGAACCGCTAGTCTCTCTTGCTTTGACCTTGTGTGCTTTTGCTAAGGTGGATCAGGTTGCACATTTTTTGCACGATATTACTAAGCTATCCTAATGTTTTGCAAAGTTTAATGGCCTACTAGTCCTTCCTTTGGCTCTAAAAATGAATGCATTTGTGCTGTTTTACACTTTTTTGGAAAATTTGCCACTGAGCAGGTTTACATGGGTTTTTTTTGTTTGGTTGGTTGGCTTTTTTGAGCTGCAGTTGGTCGTTATTTTATTTAGTTTGCCTTAGTGTTTTAATCCGGCATGCTTGAAATGTTTCATATATTTACTTTCCCCCATGTGTATGGTCCTGCTGCTTCTATGTTGATTCTGTGACTGGTCAGAACTAGATGTGGCCCAGGTGGAATTCCTAGCCTTTCCCTTAGTTTCCATACTACACTAATCTATTCTGACATACAGTTCATTTTTCTTTCACTGAAGTGTTTTACACCAGCACTATAATATCAGATAGTTCTGATATACATCAGAAAGATACCTAGATCAATTTGTGTCCAGCAAGACAACATGAATGTTACATTCTCCCCAAAATGAACACCTAAATCAGCAGCAATGACAAGCCTTGAAAAGGAGATATCCAACTTCTTGGCTGTTAGACTGGAAATCAGCAATTGGGAGGACTTAAAAGCTTTGCCATCGAAGGAATATAATTTTGCAGACTTCTTCCACAACAAAATCACCTTTACCAATAACTCTATCGCTAGCCCAAAGTCAGCTTCCTGACTTAGCACTTCCAGCCCTACACCACAATCTCCAGTTATTCTGGTTTAATTTTTTTACCTGTTCCATAGCTCTATTACAATTGAATCCTTGAGCTTCTGTGCTGATTCTGCTGAACTTTCCTAAAGGATATACCCCAATGTGTGATGAGAAATGTCTGTGTCTATTTAACCACTCCTTCAACAGGAAAAACATATCCCATTAAAATTACTATTTCCCCAGTTTTTAGGGTTCATTTTTATGTCTTTCTCCACAGGCTGAGTACAGTATAGATTAGAATATGTATCTTTCAGGGAATTACTTTTTTTCTTACATACTGAATGAGAATGAGGTGGACAGTTTAGGTCATATTATTTGTAAACTCTGAAGAAAAACTTGTATTCAGAGCATAACTTCTTTATGACTTAAACAGGCAATAAATGTTTGACCACTCTCTGAGGAAATATCTGTAAGATTTGTAAGCAATTAGTATCGTACACAGAAATAATGAAGTATCATGATCAAGACAAGCGCCATTTCTCCATAGATCATTTGAGCCTCGTGAAATGAACTTTATCTGTCACAAATAGCTGTATCAAAGACTATTGCATGGGCTGGCTTGGAATCCATGAAGGCTAGTTGAGCACATCACTGGGTGCTGCTAACAGTGAGTGAGTGAGTGAGTGTGTGTGTGTGTTTGCGTGCAGTGTACTTTTGCTCAAGAGTTCTTTATGGGTATAAAGGCATGTTGCTTTTGTTTTCTCTGGCTCTGCTGCATTCTGTTTCATCAAGATGAGATCAATTAAAAAACCTGTGGGGAACTAGAAGGATGAGAATGAAAGGAGTGTTCTGAGATTCTCTCCCAGAAAGTTTTGAAAAAAATACAATTCCTGCATTTTCTCAGTGTCTGAGATATTTCGTAACTAATATTGTATGCACTAGAACAGGGGGGTTCAAGTTGTTTTCTGAGGACCCTTGGGGATCTGCAGAGTATGTCTAAGATTTCACGGCTGGAACAATTTGCTATTGGTGATTTACATTATATACAATAAAAATGGTCTATACTCAAGAGTCCCCAAATACACTCATATATTTCCCATCAGTTGATCATGAACAGTGGTATAAAATCATGCCAAAAGACAGATAGACACCCACACACACACACACAAACTTTAAAAAGACCCTGGCAGTGTTGGTTTTACAAACCCACACAAAACAGATTTAATTCTAAACCAAATATATTCACTCTTCCAATTAAAGCATGGTATTCTAGGTAAATAGGAAGCCAAGGCCAATACCTATCCGCAATACCATATCATCTATGGGAAGTATACCCCTGTCTTTCAGCTGTGTATTGCAAAGTGCTTTACAAACATGAATTAAATCTCAACATGGTGATGGATAACGGTGTCACTATGAGGATAGCGCTTTCAGAGATGGGTAAATTGAGATACAGAAAATGTAAATGACTTTCCCAAAGACACACAATAAGACATTGGCATAATCAGGAGTAGAAGTTAGGAGCCCTTTTCCCCACCCCCTGGTGTAAACATTAAAGAGTATAGTCACTTTTTAAATTTGATTAATCTCCTTTTTTCATATTATAGAAATAATATCTATGGTGTTGGAGTACAATCAAAATAAACTATTTGACTTTGACACAGAACCAACTTCAAGATCTGTTTGTTGTTCCATATGCTCCAC
Source organism: Natator depressus (assembly GCF_965152275.1). Classification (NCBI taxonomy): domain Eukaryota; kingdom Metazoa; phylum Chordata; order Testudines; family Cheloniidae; genus Natator; species Natator depressus. The sequence goes on from NC_134236.1 coordinate 71,410,988, forward strand.
TGTCCTGAAACTTACATTTTAAATGAACCCCCTTAATCACACCAACCAGTTCCCCAGGCACATAGTTTGTTAGTATTTTACCACCCAAATGCACATTTTTTGCATGGGTAGACAGATATACCCAGAAGTGCTGTAGGCAAAATTAAATAGGTTGATTGAAAATGTAGTCCTGTCCTTTCCTTATTTATTATATTATTGTTATGCTGGAACGTGATAATGGCTGCCACCAAACCTGTCTTTGATCTATAGATAGTTATAGACCTGGTTACAACTGATGGATGTGCTAAGCACTCTTTTTTCAGGCTAAATGGAAGGAGCAATTGAATGTCTCTTTAAGTAGTGAGAGCCGGTAACAATAGGAGGCTACTGCGCAAGTCACTAAGGCTATGTCTACACTACCACTTGCATCAGTATAACTTACATTACTCAAGGGTGTAAATAAGCTACCCCCCGAGTGACATAAGTTACATTGACCTAAGTGCCAGTGTGGACAGTGCTATGTAGGTAGGATAGCTTTTCCCGCTGACATAGCTACTGCTGCTCGCAGGGGCTGGAGTAAGTACGTTGATGCGAGAGCTCTCTCCTGTCGGCTTAGAGCATCTGCACTAGCAGAGCTATGGCAGCACAGCTGCGTCAGTGTATCCATAGCCTAAGTCTCATGGTAATGCCTGGGACGTCTAAGCCATGTGGTCTGAGGTTCTTCCACGGGACTGGTTGCAAATACAGGGGCTGGGATGGGGCACTGTTTAGCAAACTGTGTGCATGTTCTAAAGGAAGCCAGAAGACAGGGAGAGAAGCGGTCCTGAGTGTGGCCCTGAGCATGAGCAAGAAGAAAGAGCTACTTGGGGCACAAGACTGACTGGAGGGGCAGACTTGGATATTGTGAGCAAGAAAACTGCTTGCTGATGTTTTTTTCCTACTGTGTTCAGAGAAACAGGACTTTGTGGGTATGCTTTGTAAATAAAAGGGATTGCATCAATGAAATACCTGATTCAAATAATTAATTTCTCCTCTTAACAGAAACAATCCTTCAAGGCCCTGAGCATTGTCTAACCACTCATACCAAAAGGGCAATATTATTATCAATGTTTGTCTTTACAGTATATCTGAAGCTATTTTTGGTCTAGTCTATGGCCTAGTCTATACCAGCATACCCTTCTAGTGCATGTGCAGTTATACCAGAAAAAGAATGCTTTTGCTGGTATAATTTATACCAGTTACCTGAACAAAATAAGCTATGCTGGCAAAACCACTTTATTGTTGACATAGCTTTGTCCACATTAGTGCTGTTGCTGGTATAGAAATGTAAAAAAAATCACACCCCCTACCCAACATTATTCTACCAGAAAAAATGTGTAGAGTAGATGAGGCCTAAACCAAAAGAAAAAAGAGTGGTGGGTCCGAAGCTTAGCTTGAGTCAAACAACGGAGCTCCCTTTTTCTCCAGAGCCTACCCCAGAGTCCCTGTATCAAGAGCTTACAACTGAAAAGACAATGACCAGACACTGGAAGAAGTAGATGTCAGAGATAACTTTGAACATTTTTGTTTGTTTGTTTGTTTGTTTTTAAGTGAGTCGGTAATGGCATAATGCCAGCAATCAGACCAGATGCCCTTCTTATCAGGAAATACTTCACAACAATGGACAAGCTGAGCAAGCAGAGGACTTTAAAATTGTAATTTTGATAAGGGGGCACAGAGGAGACTTGCAATGGGAAAACATTCCAAAGGTGCTTTGTGTATGTGATGCTGTACTGCAGTTGGAGGAGAGTTTACAAGAACTAAGAATTCATTACAACCTTCTTGATAGGCTCCAGAAGCTTTTAAAATGTAAAATGTTGTCAGAAGGAGAACCCAGCAAAGATTGGTAAGATTAGTTTTCGCTTTAAAGAGATTATACCCAAAGTTCACTGCCAGGCTTAGCAGAAATAGAACTTGACTGTTATCTCAGAAAGCTTTCAGAGGAAGGGATCATCACTACCACCATGGCTCTCATCTCAGGCAAACAATTTTAAGCTGCTTTAGGATCAGATAGTATGGCCTGGGGACTGAGAAATGAATTACTGGGCTCTTGTATTTTTCCAGGTTTCTAATGAGGGAGCAAAGTTCACTGACTCTTCATCAGGAGAAAGAAAAACAGCACTTAGATACCAAAGATACAAAAGAATGGACAATCTGTTTTTCTTATGGGCTTGCTGCTGCTCCCATTGAAGTCAGTAAGAGCTCTTCCATTTTCTTCAGTGCCAGCAAGACTAGGCCCTAAATTATTAGTATTTGTAAAATCTAACTGGGAGACTGGTGGCCCCTGTGACTGGTAATAATGGTATTTGGAACCTTTCATCCCTAGATCACTGGTTTGTATAGTGCCTGCTCTGCCTCTCACCAGATACTAAACCTGAAAATTATTTGGTGGCTATGTGAAACAAATTCCTAGCCTCATTTTCACTTGCTTTGGGTAGCAGGGGGGGAAATGACCCCATTACATCTGCACTCATATTGACAGTCTCAATAGAAATGCCAACGATTGAATGATCATCAACACTGAACCACCCTCTCCCTCTTTGAGGTTGTTTTATGTCTTGGCTTTGGGTTTATACAATGTTGCCCTCTAGCAGCTGGCTCAAAGAGAGAATAAGGGGTGTGCTGCTCCCACAGGCTAAACAAGCTCACCTTGAGATTAGTTCAGAGAGACCTGTGTTTTGGGAGTTGAAGGACTGTGTTTCCAATCCCGGCTCCCTAATGGAATGACTAATTTATATAATAATTGCGTTTGTGTGAAGCACTTGGATTCACTCCAGGTCAGTCACACTGATTGCATGGGGGCAGTCTGTACTGGTGCAGTCCATGATGTAACTCTTCTTTGGATCTATAGAGGACTTCATTCTCCAGGACTATCAATCTGGCACTGTTCACGAGTATTAAAATCACTGTAAAACTGTCTAATCAGGAGGACAACTTGGAGGATGGTGCAGCAGTCAAGATTCAAAATCAGAACCTGTTGTAGGACACTAGTAAAGATAAAATTGATAGTTTTCTCTTTGTCACCATATATGCACATGACAAAATCAACATCCAGGGTAAAATTCTGGTTGCACTGAAGCAGTGACAAGACTCCCCTTGACTGCAGTGGGGTCGGAATTTCCACCAAAACTGGCAACCTCGGGTTAAGGATAGTCTAAACCTGTCACAACATACATGTTGCATGATAGGATTGAGGTGCATCAAAGAGCTGTGTGGTAAAGCTTCTATCTTCTTGGTGTTAGTGAATGCTATTACATTAAAATATTCCCAAATGCTAAATTCATTCATGAACTGTTTTTTAAAAACACTAAAGTGAAAAAAAAAAGCTGTCAGCTCTGTGGTTTATGAAGGATATCCCACGCTTCAAGCCATTTTATGGGATTTGGAAATCTATTTGGTCTCTCCCTGTACACATTTTGTCCATGTGTTGTCCAAATGTTGGCTGTAACTGCCAGGCCAGCTACTGGATAGATGTGAAACTTACCGCCAGGTTGGGAACTGGGTAGATGTTCAGGGACCATATACTGCAATATAATGGTTGGAGAAGGCTCCACAGCCTCTAACCCTATAGATTCAGCAGATACTTCTTTTCTTGGCTGTGTGCAGCTTCACAAGAGGCTAGAATGAAGCTCAATTCCCATAACACCCAAAATAAGGGCATGTTGCTCAGACTGAATGTTTGTGGTGCTAAATTGGAAATTCTAAGGCCTGGTCTACCCTATGAATTTATGTTGGATTTAGCAGCGTTAAATCGAATTAACCCTGCACCCATCCACACAACGAAACCATTTTTTTTGACATAAAGGGCTCTTAAAACCGATTTCTGTACTCCTCCACAATGAGGGGATTAGCACTGAAATCAACATCGCTGTTTCGAATTAGGGTTAGTGTGGACGCAATTCGAAGGTATTGGCCTCCGGGAGCTATCCCACAGTGCACCATTGTGACCGCTCTGGGCAGCACTCTGAACTCAGATGCACTGGCCAGGTGTAAAGGAAAAGCCCCGGGAACTTTAGAATCTCATTTCCTGTTTGGCCAGGCGAGCTCATCAGCACAGGTGACCATGCATTCCCAGAATCGAAAAAGAGCTCCAGCACGGACCAAACGGGAGGTACTGGATCTGTTCGCTGTATGGGGAGAGGAATCCGTGCTATCAGAACTACGTTCCAAAAGATGAAATGCCAAAACATTTCAAAAAATTTCTGAGGCCTTGAGGGACAGAGGCTACAGCAGGGACACAACACAGTGCTGTATGAAACTTAAGGAGCTCAGACAAGCGTACCAGAAAACCAAAGAATCAAACAGATGCTCCAGGACAGAGCTCCAGACATGCCGCTTCTATGCTGAGCTGCATGCAATTATAGGGTGGCCCGCCACCACTACTCCACCGCTCTCCGTGGGCTCCGATGATGGGGTACTCTCCGCCATGCCTGAGGATTTTGTGGATGGGGAAGATGAGGAGGAGGAGGAGGAGGAGCTTGAGGAGAGCACACAGCACACCGTTCTCCCCGACAGCCAGGATCTTTTTATCACCCTGACTGAAATACCCTCCCAACGAAGCTGGAGAAGGGACCTCTGGTGAGTGTACCTTTTAAAATATAATACATGTTATAAAAGCAAGCATTTTTTAATGATTAAATAGCCCTGAGGACTTGGGATGCATTCGTGGCCAGTACAGCCACTGGAAAAGTCTGTTAATGTGTCTGGGGATGGAGCGGAAATCCTTCAGGGACATCTCTGTGAAGCTCTCCTGGAGGTATTCTAGAAGCCTTTGCAGAAGGTTTCTGGGTAGAGCAGCCTTATTCCGTCCTCCATGGTAGGACACTTTACCACGCCATGCTAGTAGCAAGTAATCTGGTATCACTGCATGGTATCCTGGCAGCGTATGGTCCTGGTGTTTGCTGGCATTCAAGCAACATCTGTTCTTTATCTCTCTGTGTTATCCTCAGGTGAGTGATATCATTCATGGTAACCTGGCTGAAATAGGGGAATTTAATTAAGGGGACATTAAGAGGTGGCCGTTCCTGCTGGGCTGTGTGCCGTGGCTGAAAATAAATCCTCCCTGCAGTTAGCCACGTGGTGGGAAGGGGGGGCATTGGCGTTGAGCTGTTCGCATTTGGCTAGCAGGGATCTTCCCTGATACCAGCCACGCTGTGGGGTGAGGGGTAAAGCGATCATCCCAGATAATTGGATGCGGGGCGGGGGGGTTAGTTTGGTTTCTGCTGCTGCACGTTAACAGGAAAACCGCATCACTAAATGACCAACTCAATGTGCTTTGCTTGGTGTGGGAGAGGAGGATGCTGCTGTTATGAAGGTTGCAGAAGCCGAAAGACTATGGCTTAGCATGGCTGCCTGCAAGCTGAATTCTGTTGCCAGGCACTGCATGTGTGATCTCTAACACCAAAGCCGCAGGCACTCCATATAAGATGGAAAATGCGACCTTGTACCAAAATCTTATGTGATATGTAATGTGAATAGTGTTGTTCACCGTGAAAGAGTATAGCCATTGTTCTGTAAAATGTATCTTTTTAAATACTTCACTCCCTTTTTTTCCTCCAGCAGCTGCAAATGTTTCAAGCCTCCCTCCTCTGTCCCAAAGGCTATCTCAGATAAGGATGTGAAAAAAAGGCACATGCGATGAAATGTTCTCTGAGCTCATGTAGTCGTCTGGCACTGACAGAGCTGTGTAGAGGGACACAATAGCAGAGTACAGGACAGTGGCGATGAACATGAGGAGAGGTGGCGGCAGAAAGATCAGAGGAAGCATGAGGCAACGCTGGGGCTACTGTGGGATCAAACGGACATGCTCCGGCATCTGATGGAGGTTCATGAACGGCAGCAGGATCACAGACTGCTGCTGCAGCCCCTGTTTAACCACCTTCCCTCCTCCCCAATTTCCATAGCCTCCTCACCCAGACACCCAAGAACGCAGGGGGTGGGAGGCTGTGGGCACCCAACCACTCCACCCCAATGGACAGCCCAAGCAACAGAAGGCTGTCATTCAACAAGTTTTGAAGTGGCCTTTTCCTTTCTTCATATCCTCCTCCCACACCTAACCCGGGCTACCTTGTGAGTTATCTCCCTATTTTTATAATCAGTTAATAAAGAATACACGTTTTTTAAACAATAGTGACTTTATTTCCTTTGCAAGCAAGCTGTGATCAAAGGGGAGAGGGCGGGTGGCTTACAGAGAATTTAGAGGCAACCATGGAGATGGGTTTTCATCAAGGAGAAACAAACAGAAGTGTCACACAGTACCCTGGTCAGTCATGAAACTGGTTTTCAAAGCTTCTCTGATGCGCAGCACGCCCTGCTGTGCTCTTCTAACCACCCTGGTGTCTGGCTGTGCGTATTCAGTGGCCAGACGATTTGCATAAACCTCCTATCCCGCCATAAACGTCTCCCCCTTACTCTCACAGATATTGTGCAGCACACAGCAAGCAGCAATAACAATGGGAATATTGGTTTTGCTGAGGTCTGAGCGAGTCAGTAAACTGCACCAGCGACCCTTTAAATGTCCAAATGCACACTCTACCACCATTCTGCACTTGCTCAGCCTATATTTGAACAGCTCCTTACTACTGTCCAGGGTGCCTGTGTACGGCTTCATGAGCCAGGGCATTAAGGGGTAGGCTGGGTCCCCAAGGATAACTATAGGCATTTCAACATCCCCAACAGTTATTTTCTGGTCTGGGAAGTAAATCCCTTCCTGCAGCTGTTTAAACAGACCGGAGTTCCTGAAGACGTGAGCATCATGAACCTTTCCCGGCCATCCCACGTTGATGTTGGTGAAACGTCCCTTGTGATCCACCAGTGCTTGCAACACCATTGAAAATTACCCCTTGCGGTTTATGTACTGGCTGGCTTGGTGCTCCGGTCCCAAGATAGGGATATGCGTTCAGTCTATAGCCCCACCACAGTTAGGGAAGCCCATTGCAACAAAGCCATCTGATATGACATGCACATTTCCCAGAGTCACTACCTTTGATAGCAGCAGCTCAATGATTGAGTTCGCTACTTGCATCACAGCAACCCCTACAGTAGATTTGCCCACTCCAAATTGATTCCCGACTGACCAGTTGTTGTCTGGTGTTGCAAGCTTCCAGAAGGCTATCGCCACTCGCTTGTGAACTGTGAGGGCTGCTCTCATCTTGGTATTCTTGCGCTTCAGGGCAGGGGAAACCAAGTTACAAAGTTCCCTGAAAGTGCCCTTACGCATGCGAAAGTTTTGGAGCCACTGTGAATCATCCCAAACCTGCAACACTATGCAGTCCCCGCACTCCGTGCTTGTTTCCCGGGCCCAGAATCAGCGTTCCATGGCATGAGCCTGCCCCAGTAACACCATGACCTCCAAATTGCCAGGGACCGTGGTTTTAGAGAAATCTGTGTTCATGTCCTCATCACCGCGCTGCTGTCGCCTCCTCGCCTGGTTTTTCAGGTGCTGGTTCTGCATAAACTGCACGATAATGCAGGAGTTGTTTACAATGGTCATAACTGCTGCGGTGAGCTGAACGGACTCCATGCTTGCCGTGCTATGGCGTCTGCTCATGCAATCCAGGGAAAAGGGTGAAAAATGATTGTCTGCTGTTGCTTTCACGGAGGGAGGGTTGACTGATGACATTTACCCATAACCATCTGTGACAAATTTTTGGCCCCATCAGGCATTGGGAGCTCAGCCCAGAATTCCAATGGGCAGCGGGGACTGCAGGAACTGTGGGATAGCTACCCACAGTGCACCGCTTGGAATGTCGATGCTTGCACAATACTGTGCAATACTGTGGACGCACACCGCCGAATTAATGTGCTTAGTGTGGACGCATGCACTCGACTTTATACAATCTGTTCCCAAAAATCGACTTCTGTAAAATCAGAGTACTTTTGTAGTGTAGACATGGTCTAAGAGTATTCAGGATGCTGTAGAAGGATCAGTGGGGGGAAATCCTTCCAACTGACTTTTTTCAGTTGCTTTTTCAAACAAAGATTTAAAAGAGGAAAATATTAACGTGTACTGAGAACATACTACAAAAAAAGGCTAAGAAAAGAAAGAAATAATAAAATTAGAATGGGAAGCTTCTTTTAGTATATGTTGTGTGTGTAAGTGATGAAATATCTAAACATCAAAAGGATGCCAGGGCTAATTGGCTGTATTTTATTTTATATGAATGTCATTGTTCTTGTATGGATTTATTTATAGATTTTAATTTCTTTGAAAACACACAAATCAGGGATTACTAAGTGATCTGGGCACTAAGGAAAATACAAGGCTGCCCAGAAACTCAAATGATCTAGACGGAGGGTTTCGCTAGGTATTATTTAACCATTGTGCATTTGTATTGTTTAACCAGTGTGTGTGTGAGAGAGAGACACACAGCCTGGGCAAGCATGGTGTATGAATCAAGAAAGAAGCCAAGAAAGCGGGCTTCTGGGTCTGACTAAAGAGGCTTGGGGCTGTAAACAGAGAAACTATCTCTCTGGCTGAGTAGTTCCTCCTGTTTTCAAGGAAAGAGGACTTTGTGTATTCTTTGTAAATAAACAAGACCCCATCAAAGAAATACCAGCCTCTATCATCAATTTCTCCTCCTAACTGGAACAACCCACAATACCCCACATTTGGCTAACCATTCAGATCAAAAGGGGCAACAATACATTCTGTCAGAGCATGACAGATGTTGGTCTGGCCCTGCTTACTGCTCTCTGCAGCGGTACCATGTTTACTTCCAATGTTTACTAGTGCTTGCAATCTTCAAGCAGATATGCACCGTGACTCCTGACAAATAGAAAAATAGATTAGTGGTCCAAAACATGGTGCTAAGATTCCACATTGACAGACATTATATATATATAAAACCAGACAGACACATATAAAAATATAACAAAAATCATTTTGTCAGAAACACTTACAAGTGGCAGAACTTTCTATATTCTCCACTTAATTTGGACCCTAAAATAAATGGCAAAAGAAATGATCCTACCTGTCTTTGCTGATGCCTGTGAAACCATATAGCAAAATGGTAAAAATATCCTAAGTTCTTTATATCTGAAGGGCTTTTTTTTTCTCAAAATAAGAAATTAAACAGAGCGTCCTGGACTCCAAAGTGCTTATTTAAGGCTGGTTTAGCTAATCACAGAAAATGCTGGAGACAGAGACAGCAGCAGACCAGTTTGTCACATATTTTTTACCACTGCCATAAGCTGTGCAATGATTGAAACAGCCTATTTAGAGCTCTTACCTCAATGCTAGTTATTTGCATGCAACCATCACTTAGCTTGTTTGTTAGGAATAGTGGATGAATTAATATTTCCAAACAATATTAAGAAATGAATATCTGTATCTACACTGGCAGCTAAAAGAGGCATGGTGAGGAGATGGAAACCAGTGACTCCCCTACATAGACTGGTTAAATAACTAATGCTACAGTGCTGAGTGACTCCTGAGTGCCCTCAGTTCCCATTGGGTGAGTTTTCAACAGCATTTAGGTGATTTAGAAGTGCAACCTCCGTTTTCTTTAGTGGTTGTGGAGGATTGCTCAGCACCTCTCACTGAGGTCTCACAGGAGATGTTTAGCAGGGTCAGGTTTAAATGAACTCTCCACAATATTGACACAATGGAAACAACCAGAAAAAAAAAATATATATAGTTGTGTGGTCATACAAAAAAGATCCACATCTTCTAAGTCCCTAATAATCACATGGGCTTTCTCTCTCTCTCTTTGGCCATGTTTTTGGAGGTACACTGTGTGCCACTCGAGAGATATTTAAGAGCTTTCCTGTGTGTAGACTTTTTCAAAAAGTTTCTAAGGTTATGTCTACACTATGAGTTAGGTATGTGATTCTTCTGCTTGTGTACACATTCTTGCACTACTGTCATGGATAGAGTGACCATATTTCCCTATGCTGAATACGGGACACCTGATAAATTTACTTGTATTCAAGCGAGTTCAACTGCAATCAGTCAGAACTATGCAATACAAATATTCAAATTAACATCAAGTTGGCTGAGCCCCTGTTAAAAAGAAATACAGCATAGTTGGATTCCTTTTATTTACTTTATCTTGAAGGCATTAGGGTTCACATGGGGACGGGTGACACAGATCCCCACACCCCCCACATATACACACTGGGAGAGGTGACACATCTACACTCCTGTACACCTCTCTCACACCATGTGTGTGTGTGTGTGTGTGTGTGTGTGAGACCGACTAACCCAACCCTCCCTGCCTGGCGCTTTCCACCCTCCTCGCCTGGCTGGGCCACCAGGATGGATCCACCTCTCCGAGTACCTGGCACCATGTTTCCCCAAGGCAACACGTGGGGGAGCATGCAGGGTCATATGCCCCCCTCCCCAGATTTCTGCCAGGGTTCACACCAGAATATGGCCAGAGGCAGCTTTTCGGCCCTGTGTGGGAGGGAAGCGACGGGAACTGCTTCCAGCCAGGGGGGAGAGGGGAATGACCTGCCCCATGTGTTTGCAGAGCTCATCTCTTCCCCACTAACCCCTGCACCCCTGTGGCTGGAAGCAGCTTGTCCCTTCCTGCCTGCACAATGTTGAAAGGCCGCTAATACCTCCAGGCTGCTACTGGCCACCAACATAACCCAGTCGCTTCCTGTCCCCCAGCTACAGCGTGGGCAGGAAGGGGTTAAGCCCAAAGGATGCATTGTGTACCACGACTCAGGGAACCTGACTGCAGGGTCTTCAGCAAACCCGGCCAGAGATGTGGCTTAGGAGGGGAAGGTGCCTAGGGGATGAAGCAGCCTTGCGATCCCTGGGGGCAGGACCTAGGGCTGAAGGGAGGCAGTGAAGAGGGTGCTAAGCCCTTACCCCGGGGGACTTCTGTGGAGCCTGCAGGGTCAGGGTACAAACAGGCTGGAAATCGCTTCCCTCTCGCCACTCCAAAGCTTAGCTGAGGGGAAGAAAGGCTTTCCCGTGCCAGCGCTGTGTGGGGCTCTGGCACACACAGGGCTCAGCTCCTCCTGGCCAGCCCAGCTAGAGGCAGTGGGGGAAGGAGGGAGCCTGCCGGCCAGGCTGTTGGTGAACTGAGGACTCTGACCAGGGGCTGGTTCTCCGCACAGCGCTGGGAGTGGGACACACCCTGCCGGGGGAGACATGAAGGAGCAGCAGGGCTGGGGGGAGGAGGGGGTGACAGGGCAAAACAGGGATTGGACAGCTAGAGGGGAAGCATATAAAGGGCCAATGGGTGGGCAGCAGAGTAAACACATAACCAGACACCGCCTGGCACCTGCCCAAACTCACCAGCCACCGCAGCTCGCAGCCTCTGCTGGCTGGAAACAGGGATGGATTCCGGGGCCCGGCTGGCTGAGAGCTGGTAGGCAGTGGGGGCTGCACTGATGGATCAGCAGGAGGATCAGCCAGCCCATGCGCTGCAGCTTTGCCCCACCGCTAGCCTTGCATACCCACCCCCATCATTGGCCACTGGACCCCACACTCACCACTGGAGGGCAGGTGGCTGGCGAGCGGAGATCCGGCCAGCAGCAGCACCTGCCAGTACTGATGGTTGGGAAACAGAAAATATGGGACAATTTGCCTGTTTTTAAGAAAAAGTCGGGACAGCTGCAGAAGGGCTTAAATACTGGACTGTCCCTTTAAAAATGGGACATCTGGTCGCCCTACTCATGGAGCTCAAGTGAGTATAAATAGCAGTGTAGCCGTGGTAGCATGGGCAGTGGCAGCAGAGAAGCTATGCCAGATCTAAACCCAAGGATTTCTTGGAGTTAGCCTTTTGTCCACATTATGCTACATAAATATGTCTGTGTTCAACTGGTTTAATTCCTACTTAATTCATTCTCCCTATGATGTATGATTTATTATACAGAGCTAACTGAAAAGCAATTTAAAATGAAAAAGAGAAAAATCCATTTGCATTGAGGAGAGCCATTGATGTCTCCTGAGCTGCACACCCACGTGTATCAGTAAACATTCAAGTCTAGATTGTGGTATTTATGCTATTGCCCTGGGAACAGCACTGAGGCAATTATGTCTCAGGCAAGTACAGTTTCTCCCAGGGCTTTTTAGTGTGCACCGAGGATGCACATTTTGCTCTAGGCATTAGGCTGGCACAGGTTGTTCCCCCAGTTGCTACCCCAGCTCTGCGCCCCTAAAGGGTCTCTGTCATGGTCTTCCTGCATCTGATAATGCTTTTTTAGGGCCACTGCATCAGGCCACAAAGCAACACAGCACCTAATCTGGCCCAACAGGGGAAGGAGGCTGCCGTCGCTTGTGAGCACCTTGGTCACCTGCCGTAATTTATTTTGTTCCAAACACTCAGTAAAAATAAAAAATATAAATGATGGGTGTGTGAGAGAGGAAACAGGATGTACTGGATTATCGACTGTGTCTGGAGGTTGAGACACAAACAGTTTGGGGGTGCAAGTAGAGAGAGAATGCTTCATTTGACAGCTACTGGGACTGAAACAACAGAGCCTGAGTATTTAATGTCTTAATATTTTATTTTAACTAAAAAGGAAACATTCTCATATGTATTTTTCCAGCTATTTTTGGCCATTTATACCCCTGCCCCTTAGTTGTTAACATTTCTTCTAGAACCAGAAGTTTAGAGGAGAATAATTTAAAAGTCTCCTGTCATCTCAGCATTCTTGCAGCTATGGTTCTTAGCTGCTTCCTTGCCCTCTTCAGTGTGTGTCTGAGGCAAAGTGGATTTGCTCCTTCTTCTCAAGTGTCAAGAGACTTCCCTTTCATCTTTCATACCCCTCATGGACACACTTCTTCCACGACAGCTTTCACTTCTCATCTCTCAAAAGGCAACTGCACAACCTCATGATAAATTGTCTTTTGGGTGTATTTAGTGCCTAAACTGTTTTATCTGTGTCTGAAAAGGACTGAATTTCCCTGTTTGATTATATAGCACCATCCACCCAACTGTTGCTTCATAAAACATAACAAGATATTCAAAAGTGACTGATAAATTTTGGGTGCCTCCCTTTGGGGCACCCAACTTGAGACACCTTTAAGGGGCCTGATTTTCAGAAAATGCTCAGCAGAGACCATCTGAAGTTCAGAACCCTTAAAATGTCTTAAGTTAGATACTCAAATATTGAGGCACAAAAATGTTAGTGAATAATAATTTTATTTGTTGACAGTATGCAACAGTTTGGACAATTACTGTTTTGTTCTGCTCTGTGCTACAACTAATTTTTGTAAAAGGGAAAACAAAATCTTTAACAACTCTTAAAATTTCTGGAACACAGAACACACACAACTCAAGATCAGAACTCCAATGGAGCCTAGAACTTAAACAACTGCTTTTATCCCTGTTGGCAACCCAAACGTCATTTTAGTATGTCACAAGGTTTAGATTGCTTGTCTATAAATAGGAGATATTTATGTACATAGGCTCCTTACTTTTAGGTAGCTGATTTTATCTTACTAAGGTTTAGCTCTAATGCAAAGTCCAAGTGGTTGGAGGGGAAAAACAGTTTTACTTTTTATACTAATAGTGGGCTCTGCTGACTTATACTTTAAGGATCTGGGAAGGATAAAGGAAAATAAAATAATGTATTTCTCTAGCATGTATCAACCTTCAAGAAGGCTTTGATCTCTTTAAGGGTATTCATGGTCTAAATAACTACCACACTTTTATAGAAATAACTGAAACCTGGATTTGAAATAATTGACACCAAAGGGAAAACATATTAAATGTAGTGATCTTTACTCACCACTTCTTTTTCTACTGCTGACATTAAAGGTAGACTAATCCCTATTTTTTTCTCCATCAAAACTGGTTGTTTAGCCAGAATAAAGATGTTATACTATGAAAGTGGGCACGTACACACAGTTCACAAGGAAAACACCTAATAAAGCTGTAAAAAAAAAAAGTTTAGCCTTAAGCAATTTTTCTACCTGTTAGTTGGAAGAATTTTCTCCTGGTTCTAAGTCAAAAGCAGATTACACATAAGGGAGAGAAAATTAAAAAAAACAAAACAACCCCCCCCCACCTCAATGTGGAACATATTATATGCAAGGAGTGCAACTTCTGAAAGTCTGCAAAGAACTGTTTACATCTTGTAAGATTGTGCTTATGCAGTGGACTGGTGCATTTCACCTCTCTGGACCTGAGTTGAAAATCCAATTTAGATTACAGGTGAGTGGTCTCATTTGAGCTTCTATTAGTCTGTATTATATTTTGGAGCACAATACATTGGGATTTACCCTTAAAAGTTCATTGGGAGTTAATAGGTCAGACCATGTCCTCCTATGCAAAAAGCCACCCCAGATGGTCAAAGTTAACCAGAAAACTCTGCCACATTATCCTTTGCATGGCTGCTATTTGGAAGGGGTGACCCTGTGGGTGTTCCAAGATCACTGAAGAATGCTTATGGATTTCTGGGGATGGCTGGGATATCACGCACACACTGACTCAAACTTTCCACGATCATACCCAAGGAGTGCACACATCCTTCAGGAGTGCGTCCATCTGCACACTAGGATCACAACCCTCTGGCCTCAAGGTAGGTTGGAAGGTGAACATTAGGATTCCATGAGGATTAATGCTAGCAAAGTCGGAATTCAACTCCGAAAGGTATTTCCCCATGGATATGCCAGAGGAGATACTGCATAGGCCAACTTATTTCTGGCTCTGCTCTGTCTCTGCCCATGTATGTCCGCAAAGCTCGGCTCCACAAAGGGAAGAAGACCAAGAATGTAGTTTCAGAGCTTTTCTCCTAAATCTATTAATTAGAAATAGGTCTGGGATACAATGCAATTAAGTTTCATCTGGAGGAATGTGAAGTAATATTATGAATGCTTTTAAATCACTATATTCACGATTACAGTCTAAATTTCACTTCCCGAAAAGAAATAGTAGCAACACCTTAAGATTAGGGACAAGAAGACATTAAAAAGCTTTTGGCAGGAAACATCAGTCATTTTAATAATGTGTCATTTAATAATTATAATTGGAATTCCACTGCAATTTTTCGTATAGTATTCTTCAAGTACAGTATACATGTGCTAGCTTGGGCAAAGGCAAAGAGCACCTTGCTAAAGATTTCACAAAAGGAGTTTCAATCTACTCAGCCCAATTTTCTTGAGATGACTGTCTCACTAAAGTCAGCTGTCATTTGCATGAAAGATTCAGGCATTTCATTTTCTTAAGGCTACTCCTTATTTCACTTTCCACTCACTAATTGAAAAACAAACAAAAAACAGGAAAACTGAAAGACAATATATGTCCACAAGGAAAATAAAAATGGAAGTGGTAGCTGGCATGATGGGTGAATTAAATACCAGAAATCATGTTTGCTATTCCCATTTGAGAATATTTAATCTCTATGAGCCACAGGTGACCAAAGATATAGAGCTTGATCCTGCATCCAGGGAATTTAACGGCCAAAACTCATTGATATCCACGGTGTGATATCAGGCCTATGGTCACTATACCAACAAACTAATGGCAAAGAAAAAGGGAAAACAAAATTCAATGTAAGTTTTGAGAGATTTCCAAAGAAAAAAGTTATTATAACTTGTCCTTTCCGAGGGGTCAGTAGTTGGTAGAGGCAGTCTCTGAGGGTGTACATTGCATTATTGTACCAATTTGTCACTTAAATTAAAGCCATTTAGTCTGTTATTTAGTGCACGGCTGCAGAACTGATGTGTTTTATTTTATTTTTAATGTGTTTTTTTACAGATGGAAAGACTGTTTGTGGAAGTGGAGCTTGGGAAACTCCCATCAGGAAACCTTAAAGATGTGGTTTATAGTCAAAATTGTCTATGGGAACAGACACAACAATATGAAAGGATCAAGCTGCATCATATGGCATTCATTTCCCAGTTTTTGAATTCTGCAGAGATACCATTGCTCCCACAAACTCCTCTTTTTTTCACTTCTGGTATATTTTATGGGACGCTGTTTTGGTAACCTAGTCCCCATAAAATAGACACGCATACATTCATTCAGGCATGGCAGCCCATTTATCTGTCACAATGGGCAGATTCCTTGCTACTGTCCTCTTAATCATTAGAAAATTATTTTATTGTTTTGTATATGTGTTCATTATTCACTATTTGTTACTCCTTATTTGCCTATTTAAAAAGTTTTAGTCATCCAGTCAGGGAAAACAAGGAATCCCAAGTGTCTCAGGGGAACAGTCATATACCATGAATAATGACTAGCCGAAGTGGGCAGTTCACAAACACTCCATAGTTTGAAATTTGACCAGCACTACTCCCCTCTTTGCATCCAGCTGTAAGTATGTGCAGAATTTCATGAAGATCAGATTCAATGTACACTCTGTTTTTGCTTCTTCACCCAAACATGTTATTCTTATATTGTTTTATCCAGAGGCAGCATTGCTAAAATGATCTCCACTGGTCCACTCACCAAACCCTATTGTTTGATTAATTATCTAGTGTATGTAATGTATGTTTTTCTTCAACGTAATGATTTCCCATCCTTCACTTTTCTTTTTACCTCTTTGTCTACTTTGTTTTCAGATGTATTGGCTTTTCACTTTAATATTTTTTTCATGACACATTTTCTCTTCCTTTTCATTCCTTTTTCTGTTTTATTCCTACTACTTGTTCGATTTTGTATTTCCTCCCCTTATTTCTTTTAGTGTTTTGTTTTCCATTGCTTCTCTAAGTTGTTTTTAGAGTAACAGCCGTGTTAGTCTGAATTCGCAAAAAGAAAAGGAGTACTTGGTTAGTTTCTAAGGTGCCACAAGTACTCCTTTTCTTTTTAAGTTGTTTTTGTTTTTGTTTTGCTTTATACTGCTGCTGATTTCTGTTGAATGGTCAAAATGCTACTACAGTGTTTTCCATTTCCAATGCAAGCTACCCCACATTATTCTTATATTTAGGTTCTTCTGTAATTCTTCCAGTTCATGTAAAGAAATGGAATTGCCTTTTGGACATGAGTTCTTAAACTAGAAGACTCTAAATCCTTCACATAACAAAAGAACTGGGGATCATCCAATTAAATTAAGGGTATGTCTACACTACGAAATTAGGTCGAATGTATAGAAGGTGATTTTTTAGGAAGCGATTTTATACAGTCGACTGTGTGTGTCCCCACTAAGCGCATTAAGTCGGCGGAGTGGGTCCACAGTACTGAGGCTAGCGTCGACTTTCGGAGCGTTGCACTGTGGGTAGCTATCCCACAGTTCCCGCAGTCTCTGCCACACATTGGAATATGGGTTGAACTCCCAGTGCCTGATGGGGCAAAAACATTGTCGCGGGTGGCTTTGGGTACATGTCGTCAGTCGCCCCTCCCTCTGTGAGAGCAATGGCAGACAATCATTTCGCACCTTTTTTCCGCACAGACACCATAACACAGCAAGCGTGCAGCCCGCTCAGCTCAGTCACCGCTGTTGTGTTCTGGGTGCTGCTGGCAGCAGACGGTGCAATAGGGCTGCAAACCATCGTCAACGAACGACCGAATGACCACTTCCGCTGCCACTCTGCTCTCCTGCAGACGCCATACTACAGCAAGCATGGAGCCCGCTCAGATCACTACAGCAGTTATGAGCACTGTAAACACCTTGCGCATTATCCTGCAGTATATGCAGCACCAGAACCTGCAAAAGCAGGAGAGGAGGCGACGGCAGCATGGTGATGAGAGTGATGAGGACATGGACACAGACTTCTCTCAAAGCACGGGCCCTGGCAATTTGGACATCATGGTGGTAAAGGGGCAGGCTCATGTTGAACGCGATTCTGGGCCCAGAAAACAAGCACAGACTGGTGGGACCGCATAGTGTTGGTGGTCTGGGATGATTCCCAGTGGCTGCGAAACTTTCGCATGCATAAGGGCACTTTCAGGGAACTTTGTGACTTGATTTCTCCTGCCCTGAAGCGCAAGAATACCAAGATGAGAGCAGCCCTCACAGTTCACAAGTGAGTGGTGATAGCCCTCTGGAAGCTTGCAACACCAGACAGCTACTGGTCAGTCGGGAATCAATTTGGAGTGGGCAAATCTACTGTGGGGGCTGCTGTGATCCAAGTAGCCAATGCAATCACTGAGCTGCTGCTATCAAAGGCAGTGACTCTGGGAAATGTGCATGTCATAGCAGATGGCTTTGCTGCAATGGGCTTCCCTAACTGTGGTGGGGCTATAGGCTGAACGCATATCCCTATCTTGGGACCGGAACACCAAGGCAGCCAGTATACAAACTGCAAGGGGTAATTTTCAGTGGTGCTGCAAGCACTAGTGGACCACAAGGGACGTTTCACCGACACCAACGTGGGATGGCCAGGTAAGGTTCATGATGCTCACGTCTTCAGGAACTCCGGTCTGTTTCAACAGCTGCAGGAAGGGATTTACTTCCCAGACCAGAAAATAACTGTTGGGGATGTTGAAATGCTTACCCCTTAATGCCCTGGCTCATGAAGCTGTACACAGGCAGCCTGGACAGTAGTAAGGAGCTGTTCAACTATAGGCTGAGCAAGTGCAGAATGGTGGTAGAGTGTGCATTTGGACATTTAAAGGGTCGCTGGCACAGTTTACTGACTCGCTCAGACCTCAGCAAAACCAATATTTCCATTGTTATTGCTGCTTGCTGTGTGCTGCACAATATCTGTGAGAGTAAGGGGGAGACGTTTATGGTGGGGTGGGAGGTTGAGGCAAATCGCCTGGCCACTGATTACGTGCAGCCCGACACCAGGGCGGTTGGAAGAGCACAGCAGGGCGTGCTGCGCATCAGAGAAGCTTTGAAAACCAGTTTCATGATTCGCCAGACTACGGTGTGAAAGTTCTGTTTGTTTCTCCTTGATGAAAACCCGCCCCCTTGGTTCACTCTACCTCCCTGTAAGACAACCACCCTCCCCTACCCTCCCCACTTCAATCACCGCTTGCAGAGGCAATAAAGTCAGTGTTGCTTCACATTCATGCATTCTTTATTAATTCATCACACAAATAGGGGGATAACTGCCAAGATAGCCCGGGAGGGGTGGGGGAGGAGGGAAGCACTGGGTGGGGTGGTGGAGGAGGGGAGGAGGAAAGGACAAGGCCACACTGCAGTTCAAAACTTATTGAATGCCAGCCTTCTGTTGCTTGGGCAGTCCTCTGGGGGTGGGGGGGAAGTGGTTGGGTGCCTGGAGCCCCCCACCCCTGCATTCTTGGGTGTCTGCGTGAGGAGGCTCTGGAACTTGGGGAGGAGGGCGGTTGGTTACACAGGGGCTGAAGCAGCAGTCTGTGCCTTCCGGAGCATATCAGTTTGATCCTCCAGTAGCCTCAGTATTGCTTCCTGCCTCTCATCATGCTGCCACCACCACTCCTCTTGCTCCAGCCATCTTTCTTCTTGCGCATCCCTCCCATCCTCACGTTCATTTTGTGCTTTCCTGGACTCTGACATTGTCTGCCTCCACATATTTTGTTGAGCTCTTTCAGTGCGGGAGGACTGCATGAGCTCAGAGAATATTTCATCGCAAGTTTTTTTTTCACCTTCTTATCTGTGCTAGCCTCTGGGATGGAGATGATACGGGGAGTGTTGAAACATTTGCAGCTGCGGGAGGGAAAAAAGGGAGAGTAGTATTTAAAAAGACACATTTCACGGTGAACCAAGCTGTTAACATCACATAGCACATGTGCTTTCTTTACAAGGTCGCATTTTGCCTCTTATATTGAGGGCCTGCTGGTTTGGTATGAGAGATCACACACGCAGGGCCGGGCAACAGACTTTGGCTTGCAGGCAGCCATGGTAAGCCACAGTCTTTTGGCTTCTTTAACCTTCATAACATGTGGGAATGGTTTCAAACAGCAGCGCCCTCATTTCCCATACCAAGCACCCATTGGGTTGGCCATTTAAAATGGGTTGGCCATTTAAAAGGAGGGGCTGCGGTTTTCGGGTTAACATGCAGCACAAACCCAACTAAACCCCCCCTTAGACCCAATTCTCTGGGATGATCGCTTCACCGCTTCCCCCCACCACGTGGCTAACAGCGGGGATGATTTCTTTTCAGCCACAGGTACACAGCCCAGCAGGAACGGCCACCTCTGAATGTCTTAATAAAATTACCCTATTTCAACCAGGTGATCATGAATGATATCACTCTCCTGAGGATAACACAGAGAGTTAAAGAATGGATGTTGCTTGAATGCCAGCAAACACCGGGACCATACGCTGCCATGCTTTCTTATGCAATGATTCCAGACTACGTCCTACTAGCCTGGCATGGTAAAGAGTCCTACTATGGAGGAGGCAATAAGGCTGCCCTCCCCAGAAGCCTTTTGCAAAGGCTTTGGGAGTACCTCCAGAAGAGCTTCATGGAGATGTCCCTGGAGGATTTCCGCTCCATCCTCAGACAAGTTAACAGACTTTTCCAGTAGCTGTACTGGCTGTGAATGCATCCCAAGTCTTCAGGGTAAAATAATCATTAAACATGCTTGCTTTTAAACCATGTATTATATTTACAAAGGTACACTCAGCAGAGCTGCCTTCTCTGCCTTCAAGGTCTGGGAGCCCGGGTTGGGAGGGTTGTGGGGGTTGGGGGGGCCAGGGTATTGTCTCCAGGTGATAAACAGTTCCTGGCTGTCTTGGAGAACAGTTTCTTCACTTGCCTGCTGTGCACTATCTTCAACCTCCTCCTCATTATCATCTTCCTCGTCCCCAGAATCCTCATCCCTGTTGCATGAGACTCCCTTGCAGGAGTCCACGTACAGGTGTCGGGTAGTTGTAGGGGCACCCCCTAGAATTGCATACAGCTCATCATAGAAGCGGCATGACTGGGGGTCTGACCCGGAGCGGCCATTTGCCTCTTTGATTTTTTGGTAGGCTTGCCTAAGCTCCTTACGTTTCATGCGGCACTGCTGCGGGTCCCTGTTATAGCCTCTGTTCTTCATGCCCTTGGAGATTTTTTCAAATATTTTGGCATTTTGTCTTTTGGAACGGAGTTCTGATATAACGGAGTTGTCTCCCCATACAGCGATCAGATCCAGTACCTCCTATTCAGTCCATGCTGGAGCTCTTTTGTGATTCTGGGACTCCATGGTCACCTGTGCTGATGAGCTCTGCATGGTCACCTGTGCTGATCAGCTTGCCACGCTGGCCAAATAGGAAATGAAATTCAAAAGTTCGCGGGGCTTTTCCTCTCTACCTGGCTGGTGCATCTGAGTTGAGAGTGCTGTCCAGAGCGGTCACAATGGAGCACTCTGGGATAGCTCCAGGAGGCCAATACCATCGAATTGCGTCCACACTACCCCCAAATTTGACCTGGCAATGTTGATTTTAGGGCTAATCCCCTCGTCGGGGAGGAGTACAGAAATCTATTTTAAGAGCCCTTAAGTTAAAAAAAGTGGTTTCGTTGTGTGGACGGGTGCAGGGTTAAATCGATCTAACGCTGCTAAATTCGACCTAAACTCATAGTGTAGACCAGGGCTAAGAGGCAGCAGGTTTAAAACAAACATAAGGAACTACTTCTTCACACAATGCATAGTCAACCTGTAGAACTCATTGTCCAGGGATGTTGTGATGGCTAAAATTATAACTGGGTTAAAAAAAGAATTAGGTTCATGGACGATAGGCCCATCAATGGCTATTAGCAAAGATGATAAGGGCTGCAACTCCATACTTCAGGTGTCCCTAAACCTCCAATTACCAGCAGCTGGGCCTGGGCAACAGGGGATGGATAACTGAAAATTTCCCTGTTCTGTTAATTCTCTCTGAAGTGCCTGGCACTTGCCACTATCAAAGATAGAACCCTGGGCTAGATGGACCATTGGTCTGACCCTGCATGACCATTCTTAAATCCATAAGTAAACAGGCCTTTCCTCATTTAGAGCTAGATTTTAATACCCTTCCTGACATTGGGTAGTGCCTTACCGCATAGGCAGTCCCATTGACTTCATTTGGGCTATTTACAAAGTAAGTGTATCAGAATCTAACCTTAATAACCAGTTGTTATATAACCATCTTACACACCCACATTTAGTCACATGATGGAGTCCCTCCTTCCAGACTGGGGATGGGAGTGGAATAATACTAGAGGGCACCAGGCTGGGGACCACCCAAGAAAATGGTGTCAGGGAACAGGTGCCTGTAGTCTTGAACTATTTTAATATGACTGATTCAGAGTCAGCCCATCTTTCAGATGCTGAATATGCTGTTGAGGAGCTTGCGGAGGTCTTCAAACTGAAGTCTATTCCAACTGCACCCTTCCTGTGTCTGCTTCAGTGCCCTTTAAGAGGCATTTACTGACAATGAACCATGATAGAAGGCACTGCACCTCAGGATTCTGCACTGTACTCATTGGCAGGACTTCCTGGTGTGGTATAGTAGTATCCCTGCCTGATGGGCAGGAAACCATCAAGAAATGTCACAGCAATTTGTCAGGATGGGAGTATCAGGAGCTCAGGACCTTTCTGATTTAAAGGACAATACACAACCTTCTAACACTGGGTCATTGATTTTATACAGTCTCTGAGAAAAGAGAAGTGAAATCACTATTGGGAGCATCTACTTTTTTAACCTGGGGGCTCCATCCAAGTAACTCTGCAGCTTAAACTTACTTGTGCCTATATGATCTTTCAGTGATTGCCTTTTAGTGATTCCCTTTTAACAAGGCCCTGTGCTTTGTGAGAAAATCCCTGGTTCCTTCTACCATCCCAACACCACTATATAGATAGAGGACATCAGAATGTTTGTATTTTCTGTATGCATCCTCAGCTAGCACCACTCAAATAAGATGGCTGTCAGAAAAATGATTTTCCCGAAATCTTTTTGTTTGAATAAAACTAACCCAGCAAATAGGGGTATAAACTGCAAAAATTAAATTAATTTGGCTTGTTCATCTAGGTGTTTTATGCAATTATATTTTGACAGATCTGCACAAACTGAAGCTTCTAAATTGTGCATAAGGGAATGAAATTGATGGATTCAGATTCACTTTTGTTGGTTGAAAATGTGAAGATCTGTAATCCATCAGCCCTTCTCCCTAAAGCACCATTTAGACAGCTCACTCTGCCTTCCATCAACAGTAAGTACAAAAAACGATATTTAAATAATATTAAGGTTATGACACAAATTAACAAAGTCTAGGCAATTACAATAGCTGAAAATGGGTCCTTAAAGTCATTGTGTTTAAAACAGAACAAGGCAGGCAAAGCAGTGGAAGAGGTGAGGACAATATCAGCCTTACGTTGAATTAGCTGACTTTTGTTGGGTTGGATCATAAGCCGCTCTTTAAAAAAAAAATCATGTTGCCTTTTATTTATTAAAAGAAGCCACAATGGATAGTTTCTTCAACTCCTTAGAGACTGCAGACTTTTATACAGCACTTTCTCCTGAACTTTCATTTGGCTGGCAGTCTGGACAATGCCAGAAGTCTATGAGCTAAAACTCAAAAGTGGACCTGGTCAGAACATAGAAGCTGAAATATTTCATGGAGACTTTCAGAAAGGTTTCTAAAATCCAGGATGGAATTTCTGTTCAAAATCAGAGAGAGAAACTTCCTTTGCCCTGAATAGCTAATAACCCAGTGACTAGGGTACTTACCTGGAGTCCAAATCAGAGCCTTGAATTTTTGTCTCCTGTATCCCATGTGAGTGACCTAATCACCAGCCTATAGGGTTGGTCTGGTTTTCTCAGGCTCAGCAAATGTTAATGTTATGCAAGGTAGAACAGCTCCAACAGGCAAGATTGAGACCAAAAGAGAAACTAACACTAGGAGATCCCAGTTCAAATCCTTGCTCTGTCTGATTGGGAATTAAGGTGAGTTCCCCATCCTCTAGGCTATGGGTTACTTGGGGGTGAGAATTCTCTCTCTGGGTCTTTCAGTGAAAAAACGGTCTGGTTTTGTTCTGCATCAGAACAGAACCAGGCAGTGAAACCTTGATTTCACAAAAGAGAATTCCTGGTTTTTGGCCAGCCCTAGTCCATTGGAATCTGTGCAACTATTCATGGTATAAGGAACTACTTAATGTAAGGATGACAAAGTCAGGCCCCAAATGATTTTCCTGAAATGGAATTTCATTGAAGGTCCCTTAGACAGCTCTGTTTTTCAAACAAGCATATTTTTATCTAGACCATATGACTAGATAAACATTTAAGGCACAATTCAGTAAAGAAGACTGTTCAGCATTTTGGTGGTGGGAGGATATATTAGGCTTTTTTCTGTACCATTTTGGCTAATACAGTGGTTCTCCACCCTTCTCTGGGGTAGACTTCCTTTGGCTGATTACTGGATGTGTGATCCCTTCCTATCTATCCTTGTTGCATGATCTGCAATCTTTTTTTCTTCTATGTCTTGCCTTGTGTTGCTTCTGTTCTCTGTGGTGGGGATTTTCTCTCACATCTTTGTTCTTGTCACTGTAAATTTTTGTGCTTTCTAATTTTTGTTCTTTTGTTTTTGCTGTCTTGTTTTGTGGTTCTCCATCTCTGTTCTGCATTCAGCAGGGCATCCACTGGTGGCTCCATGAGGCTAGCATGAGTCATAAATGCTCCTATAGTTTAGCTGAATGCTGTGGGGGCAGAGGAGAGAAGATGGGTCTGTGGGCTGTTTCTTGAATCTGCAGGCTTGTTAATATGAGCTATTCCTGTGGTTGCCTGCCTTAGAGGTCAGCATGGGAAGAGAGATGAAAGTGAGGTGGATTCCAAGGAGCCATCTGCTACTTTATTCAGAGCACAGGAGAGCAGAGTGGGGAAGGAGAGGAGAGATCAAGAATCACACAACTTTCTTCACCTCCACTCTTCTTCTCTTCTCCCTTGCCCCTCCTCCCTGCCCCCTGGATGGGAAATACTGAGTTAAAGAATGAATGTACAACAGCGCTCTAGTGTATGGAATATCCAACTTCATTATGCCTCATTCTAGTAGCTAGAAGAGGAGATGAAATCTTGATACTAGGGCATCTAATAGAAACTCCTTTAGATCAGCTGGTATGGGTCATTGGTTTTGAGCTGATGGTCAGAATGGGATATCTGCTGACAACTGCAAAGTCTATGTTGTCATAGTATGTGAAATATCTTGCAGAATAATCACAGAATAGATATTACACTCACACCCACACAAATACTATATTAAAATAACATGATTAAGATTGCAAAGTCAAGCACTATACAGTTAGGAAATGCCAGAATTAAGGTTGCCCCCTTAAACATATGGCTTACGATGCAATGTTTAATTATATGACCACATTCTTCCCCTTGGATCCCTGCCTCATTCAGTATACAGGATTGACAATGCTCACTTAACAAGCAGCTGTTCAATATTATGTTTTCTCCTCAAGCTGGACATGCAAGTGCAAAGTACTCCACTTAGGAAGAACAGTCAGTTGCACACATACATAAAAAGAAAAGGAGTACTTGTGGCACCTTAGAGACTAACCAATTTATTTGAGCATGAGCTTTGCATCCGATGAAGTGAGCTGTAGCTCACGAAAGCTCATGCTCAAATAAATGTGTTAGTCTCTAAGGTGCCACAAGTACTCCTTTTCTTTTTGCAAATACAGACTAACACGGCTGTTACTCTGAAACCTGACACATACATAAGGTTGCCAGGTTAAAAGTCTGGTTGGCAGTGCAGTAGGACATGCAGGCTCTCTACGCAGCTCTGTGCGGCTCCCAGGAAGCAGCTGGCATGTCTGGCTCGTAGGCAAAGGGGTGGCCAGGGAGGCTTCACACATTGCCCTGGCTCACAGGCACCACCCTGAGCGCCAGCTCCACAGCTCCCATTGGCTATGAACCAGTTGTCATCCAGGGCTGACAGTGGCCAATGGTAGGTGCCCCAAAGGGAATGAACAGAGGTTATCATCAAGTGATCCATGTCCTGTCACCCAATCCCAGCTTCTTGCAAAAAAAGGCTAGGGACACCATTCCTGCCCATCCTGGCTAATAGCCATTGATGGACCTATCTTCCATGAATCTATCTAGCTCCCTTTTGAACCCCGTTATAGTATATTGGCCTTCACAACACCCTTTGGCAAGGAGTTCCAGAGGCTGACAGTACGTTACATGAAAAAATACTTTCTTGTGTTTGTTTTAAACCTGCTACCTATTAATTTCATTTGGTGGCCCCTTGTTCTTGTATTATGAGAAGGAGTAAATAACACTTCCTTATTTACTTTCTCTATACCACTCATGATTTTATAGACCTCTATCATATCCCCCATTAGTCGCCACTTTTCCAAGCTGAAAAGTCCCAGACTTATTAATCTCTCCTCATATGGAAGCCATTCTATACCTCTAATAAGTTTTGTTGCCCTTTTCTAATTCCAATATATCTTTTTTGAGATGAAGCAACCACATCTGCATGGAGTATTCAAGGTGTGGGCGTACCACGGATTTATATAGAGACAATATGATATTTTCTGTCTTATTATCTATCCCTTTCTTGATGATTTTCAACATTCTGTTCCCTTTTTTGACTGCTGCTGCACATTTAGTGGATGATTTCAGAGAACTATCCACAATGACTCCAAGATCTCTTTCTTGAGTGGTAACAGCTAATTTAGACCCCATCTTTGTATATGTATTATTAGGATTATGTTTTCTAATGTGCATTACTTTGCATTTATCAACATTAAATTTCATCTGCCATTTTGTTGCCCAGTCACCAGTATTGTGAGATCTTTTTGTAGCTCTTCACAGTCTGCCTCGGACTTAACTATCTTGAGTAGTTTTGTATCATCTGCAAATTTTGCCACCTCACTGTTTACCCCTTTTTCCAAATCGTTTATGAATATGTTAAATAGGACTGGGCCCAGTACAGATCCCTGGGGGACACCACTGTTTACCTCTCCCCATTCTGAAAACTGACCATTTATTCCTACCCTTTGTTTCCTATCTTTTAACCAGTTACTAATCCATGAGAGAACCTTCCCTCTTATCCCATGACTGCTTATTTTGCTTAAGAGCCTTTGGTGAGGGACCTTGTCAAAGGCTTTATGAAAATCTAAATACATTATATCCACTGGATCTCCTTTGTCTGCAGGCTTGTTGACCCCCTCAAAGAATTCTAGTAGATTGGTGAGGCATGATTTCCCTTTACAAAAACCATGTTGACTATTTCCCAATAAATTATGTTCATCTATGTGTCTGACAATTTTGTTTTTTACGATAGTTTCAATGAATTTGCCTGGTACTGAAATGAGGCTTACTGGCCTGTAGTTGCCAGGGTCACCTCTAAAGCCCTTTTTAAAAATTGGCATCATATTAGCTATCCTCCAGTCATTTGGTACAGAAGCTAATTTAAATGATAGGTTACAGATGACAGTTAGTAGTCCTGCAATTTTACGTTTGAGTTCCTTCAGAACTCTTGGGTGAATACCATCAGGTCCTGGAGACTTATTACTGTTTAAAGAAAAGGAGTACTTGTTGCACCTTAGAGACTAACAAATTTATTTGAGCATAAGCTTTCGTGAGCTACAGCTCACTTCATCGGATGCAGCTCACTTCATCAGCTGTAGCTCACGAAAACTTATGCTCAAATAAATTTGTTAGTCTCTAAGGTGCCATAGGTACTCCTTTTCTTTTTGCGGATACAGACTAACATGGCTGCTACTCTGAAACCTGTAATTATTACTGTTTAGTTTATCAATTTGTTCCAAAACCTTCTCTAATGACACCTCAATTTGGGATAGTTCCTCAGGTCTGTCACCCAAAAAGAATGGCTCAGGTTTGGGAATTTCCCTCACATCCTCAACAGTGAAAATCGATGCAAACAATTCATTTAGTTTCTCCACAATGGCTTTATCGTCTTTGTTCTCTTTAGCCTCTGAAGATAGAGAAGAAGCAAAAGGTTTAAATTGCAGCAAGGGTGGTGTCAAGGTTCCTTCCCCACTCTGAACTCTAGGGTGCAGGTGTGGGGACCTGCATGAAAGACCCCCTAAGCTTATTCTTACCTGCTTAGTTTAACACTGCCACCACCAAAGTGTTACACAAAGAACAGGAGAAGTGCCCACTTGGAAACGTCTCCCCCCCCAAAAAATATCCCCCCAAGCACTACACCCCCTTTCCTGGGGAAGGCTTGATAAAAATCTTTACCAATTTGCATATGTAAACATGGACCCAAACCCTTGGATCTTAAGAACAATGAAAAGCAATCAGGTTCTTAAAAGAAGAATTTTAATTAAAGAAAAAGTAAAAGAATCACCTCTGTAAAATCAGGATGGTAAATACCTTACAGGGTAATCAGATTCAAAACATAGAGAATCCCTCTAGGCAAAACCTTAAGTTACAAAAAGACACAAAAACAGGAATATACATTCCATTCAGCATAACTTATTTTATCAGCCATTTAAACAAAACAGAATCTAACGCATATCTAACTAGATTGCTTACTAACTCTTTACAGGAGTTCTGACCTGCATTCCTGCTCTGGTCCTGGCAAAAGCATCACACAGACAGAGAGAACCCTTTGTTTTTCCCCCCTCCAGCTTTGAAAGTATCTTGTCTCCTCATTGGTCATTTTAGTCAGGTGCCAGCGAGGTTATCTTAGCTTCTTAACCCTTTACAGGTGAAAGGGTTTTTCGTCTGGCCAGGAGGGATTTAAAGGTGTTTACCCTTCTCTTTATATTTATGACAGGTGTTTTAGGTTGGATATTAGGAAAAAATTCCTAACTGTCAGGGTATTTAAGCACTGGAATAAATTATCTAGAGAGGTTGTGGAATCTCCGTCATTGGAGATTTTTAAGAGCAGGTTAGAGAAACACCAGTCAGGGATAGTCTAGAGAATACTTAATCCTGTCTTGAGTGCAGGGGACTGGACTAGGATGACTGCTATGATTCTGTGAATATATACTATCTACCTGATGGTCAGGAATAGCTTATTCAGAAGCACAGATATGTATTTTTGACTATGTATGAAAGATATAAAAGAGAAAAAGTGTTTCTGAGACTTCATAGAAATCTTGGGTGCCTTAGATTTAATTCTGTTTTTGATCATTATTTATTTATTTATTTTTTAAAAAAACCTCCAATGGCAATGGGATCACACTGAGAAGAAATGGCTTTGTAAAATTAAAAATTTCAAATTAAATAGTTGATTTTTAGAAGTGCAAGAAAGACTGTCATATTAACATACACAATGCCTTTGTTTCTTCCTTCACCTCACTTAAAAGGAATAAATTGGCATGTTTAGCACATAGGACACTGGACTGGGAGCCAGGAGACCTGTGTGCTATTCTTAGTTCTGCCACTGACTTGCTGTGTTACCTTGGGTGAGTCACTTTACCTTTTTGTGCCTGTTTTCCCTCTCACCCTTTGATTGCCCTGTCTCTTTCAATTGTAAACTTCTCTGGGCAGGGGCTGAATCGCATTGTAAGTTTGTATAATGTTTAGTACAATGGGGCCAAAATCTCAGTTGGGGCAACGGGGTGCCACCTGGATATAAACAAATAATATAATACAAATAATTAAAAGTGGCAAGAACATTTTAAAACTTTTTTTTTAATAATCCCCATGGGTGAGACAAAGTGTGCTAACTTCAGACAGGATTCTCTTTTAGACTGTGTCTGCACTTGTGCGCTTCCCTGGGTACTTCTCCATATACATGTGTACCCCGTACCTGTGCCACGTGGACACATATGTTGAGCTGGGCACTGGTGCATACTGTGAACAGTGACATGCCCACACTACACCTTCTTGGCATGCAATGGTAATGTTACCATTTCAGGGGGAGTATTTCAGAGTCCTGTGTATCACTGGTAACCATCTTGCTGCATGTTGCTGGTACTTCACACACTTGTTGATGGCACTTCCCAGTCATCTCTCCCTTCTGCCATACTGTGTAGGAGACATTCAGCAAGGGTATGGTGATATGGTTCTTCTCCTGCTTGCTGGAGAAATCTTCATAGAGTGCAGTACTGGATACTGGATAAAATCAGTGCAGAAAAATTTGAAATGGCAAAGACTGCTGACCCAGAGGGGGAATCCACTGTGGTGCCAAGGAACAGATGTGTTCAATGCTGGGATTGCAACAGTATGCCTATGGATGGACTGCTGCTTCTGGTTCTAGAGAACCAGTATGGTGTGCTGGGACCACATCATCTTAGAAACCTGGGATGATGACCAGGGGCTATAGAACTTCAGAATGAGGAAGCAGACCTTCACTCAATTGCACCACACCACTCTAGCACCAGACCACTTGATTTCAGAAACCTGTACCAGTGCAGACACTGGTGGCTATTGCCCTTTGGAAGCTGGAAACACCTGACAACTATTGGTCAGTTGCAAACAGTTTGGGGCTGGGAAGTCAACTGCTGGAAGAGTGACTGTACAGGTTTTCCAGGCTATCAATACTGTGATCTACTGAAGGACGGTTGCCATAACCCCAGTCTCTGAAATTACTGTGGAATTTCAGAGGATGGGGTTTCTGAACTGTACGTGGGGTGCCATTGACAGAACACACACATCCCTATATTTTGCCCACTGAAAGGGGCCAGTGAGTGCATGAACCAAAAAAGGTTACTATTCACTGTTTCACCAAGGCTTAGTGGATGACAGGAGATGAATATGAAAGTTAGACACCTGGGAAAAGTCCATGATGCCAGCCTGCTCAGCAGATCAGGGCTGTAACACAACAGGGGAAGATGGGACTTTATCCCCGTGAAATTATATGATTATGTATGGTGTGTCTGGGCTGACTTTCATTTTGGGGGACCCTGCATACCTGCTCCTATTGTGGCTCATGATGCCATGCCCCAACATTGCTGATCTGAGAAAAAAGGAATTCGTCTATAATAGACTGAGTAGCTGCATAATGGTGGTTGGGATGCCTCGGGATCCATCTGGATGTTAATGTGACCAACGCGGTTTGGATTGTGGCCTGCTGTGCCTTGTACACCATATGTGAGGCGAAAGCGGAATACTTCTGCAGCAAATGGGCACAGGCAGCCAGATCCCACTCATGTACACATAGCTTTTGGTTCCTGGCAGGTCAGGGAAATTCATGATGCTAGGTGCTCATACATCATAAAACAGCAGGGAGCTCAGAAGGTGACATGGGAGTGTGCTGAGGACCCTATTGTGACACTATGGTGCTGCTGGAAAAGCTCAATAGAGCATCGCCACATACTTCTGTTGTGAGACACTTCAGTGGGTTTCGATCCCCTGCAGCCAACTTTAATGCACTTACTGAAAGCAGATAATTGAGGAAGGGCCCTCAAAGTTAACACCTTCGGCCGTAGTTTTGTGGTGAGGAGAGTTTTAATGCCCATTAAGGACATCATTGAGCAATGTTTTTGTTATATGTTAACAGCTCTGTTTTGGGCTGTTTTATGGAGAGCGCTTAAGCATTGTTAAAGTAATTTTTTTTAAAAAGTTCGGTGAGGTTTTGTACGGGGAGACTTTGGCAAACCAGTAAAGTACCTGAAACCACTATGGCTTATTGCTGAAAGCAGCCAAGTCAGCAGGCTGTAAATTGGCCATTCAGCGGTCTCAGTTTAACCAAAGCAGGAGGGGAGGGGGTTTTTTGGGTGCCACAGAAAGGGCAGCTTGACCCCTCATCCTTCCTGATAAGAATTGTGTTGAAGTTGCTGATACATGCATCTTAGAAGAGCAGGATGTGCCCCAGGAATGTCTATTGGGGCCTCAAGGCTGCAAACTCTGGAAAAACCCACACCTGGTTAATTGATAATCAGAAGGAACCTCTCGCTTGACCATTGAAACTGCTTACTTAACAAGTTTGCTTTAAATGACATGTCATTCTATTACTGATGTATAAATAAGGGGAAAAAGTTTGAGGTGGTGGGACTCTTCAGGACTGGACTCTCTCTCTGGATGCATCTTGTGTTTCCCACCGGCTGCCGCTGTGCCACTTGAGAGCCATACTCAGCTTTGGTAATTATCAAGGGTTGGGGGTGTTTTACTAACCTGTTGCGGACGTGTATATAGGTGCTCGAGACTAAGTAAAGTTTAGCTTTAAGTGAAAACACTCTTGTGTTGTCCTGTTTGTGCTAGTCATCTATTGGTTGGACGGCCGTGTCTCCCCTGATTTATTTTCTGACACCACCTCGCACAGAGGAAAAGTTACCAAGAGCTTTGGGTTGAAAGAACCCCGAGTAACAGTTTAGAGAGGGGACTTCACACATTCCGTCCTCACAATGTTTTCTGAGACCATTGATCACAGCACTTACCAGGTACTATGCATGGCTACTCCTATGACTTCTGGTGGCGACTGTTTGGGGAACTGGAGGTAAAAAAAGAACGACTCGTCAGATATCTTCAGTGTTAATTTTGTTTTGATTTCCTTGTCAGTAGTATCACTTAAATCAGGAACAAAGCCATAACAACATTTAATAGAATCATACGGTTAGAAGGGATCACAAGGGTCATCTGGTCTAACCTCCTGCCAAAATGCAGGATTTGTTGTGTCTAAACCATCCAAGACAGATGGCTATTCAACCTCCTTTTGAAAACCTTCAGTGAAGGAGCTCCTATAACTTCCGGAGGCAGTCTGTTCCATTCTCCTACTGTTCTTACAACTAGGAAATTTCAGTTAATATATCTTCTGTTTTTCATTCTGATGCTTTGGACAGCAAGTGATATGTTATTGCTTACTTCATTGTCATGAATCCTTTTTTTTTTTTTAAAGTAAATTCATGGGTGGGGGGAGGGATGAAATTGTGTTTCCATGGCACCAGACTTTTAAGAAATCACAGTTATGAGCTATGAATTCTGCGACCCCACCCAAAGTCTCTGGGAATTGATCATACTCTGAAAACAAGGTGGGCACACAAGCATAGTCAATAGTAACTTTTGTTTACATATATTCATTGAACATAGAGCTAAAATGTTTTTTTAAGAGGAACAAATGAAACAAAAGAAAAAGACATTCCCAAAGCACTGTGGCTGCTCATTAATCTGGAGAGCACCCAGTTTGGTTCATCCTAGGACGTTCATGTTCTACATCCCCTCCCAGAGCAAAGGTTAGAGTCCTTTACCCTCCAGTATAGGAGCCTGAGGTGCTTCATATACTCTTAGCACTGGGATGGAGTCCAGGGACAACTGCCTCCTCCAGCCTCCATGATATCTCCTGATACAAGTAAATGTTTCTGCTGACCCTGGTGAAGTCAGGGAGGATAATGTACTCTGATCACACATTGATCAGCACCCATGTGTGCTCCAGAGAGCAGGTGACTGCTCTCAGACCATGTTCCATGATCATCTGTGCTATTCAATAGATTTCAGCAGAAAACTGTTTAGTGCTGGCAAGGGAGGAAAATCAGGGACCTTCAGACCTTTGGGTAGACGACAGGGTGCAAAGAGATCAGCATATTGTGGGAATGGCCTTGGAGGACTATTGATACCAGCGTAAGCTTTCGTGGGTAAAAAACCATGAAATCTGAAGAAGTGGTTTTTTTACCCACAAAAGTTTATGCCCAAATAAATGTTAGTCTTTAAGGTGCCACCGGACTCCTTGTAGTTTTTGTGGATACAGACTAACATGACTACCCCCTGATACTAGTTATCTGGTATACGCCCCTTGCCCCTATCCATACCACACTGTAAAATGCGTACAGGGCCATGCCACAGTGGATGCATGTACATAGTGGCAAGCCATCTGGAGTGGATCAGGAGCATGATTACCAACTTCAGGGCAGACTGTTAAGAAGCAGGGCTCACACCACAAATTGGTTGTGAGTTCTACACTTAGATTTCAGCAACCAACTATTAAGTATGAACTTCTGAGGACTACAACAGCCTCAACAAGACAGTCCCCTTGGGTGCTCCGATCCATATTGCCACGTAGATAAGCTTGCCTTTGAGATAGATGGCCCCTTACCACAACATCACAATAGTCAGGTTACTCCCAGTCCCAAAGGAGTGGTCACTTATGCCAGGTCAATTGCACCTTAGATCTCACACCAAAGACAAAACTTGTGGCCAATAAGAGACTATAATAAACTATCTACAGATTTATTAACTACAAAAAAGAAATGAAAGTTATTTACAAGGTGAAAGCAGGTAAACATACCCATACACAAATGAGTTACAGTCTTAGGTTTCAAAAGGAAATAGAGGCTGCAATAATATGCAAGCTCTCTATATCCTCTAGGGCTAATCGAGGCTAAGCAGCTGGGAGTCCCTTGCTTATACTTAGAAATCTTGCCCTCTCAAAGTACAAGCAGCACAGAGATGCAGTTTCTTCCTGTCAGGGATTTTTACTCCCTTCCCCCTGAGTTCAAGCCCCCATGCATGTCTCCTCTTCAGTGTGTGTGTGTGGGGGGGGAGAAGAGCAATCAACCACATCTTTTGTCCACAGATGTTCCACAATGGTTTGTCTGGTGTCTATGGACCTTTTTTGTAGGGCAAGAGATAACACCTTGTAGTGATGTGAGACTCACCCCTGTGGAGCCTCCTGCTAGTGAGTCCAGGAATTAGCTGTTCACCTCCTGGTGGCTGGTGTCTTGCCTCTCACTGGCCCCTGTGTCCCTCCTGGACCCCAGTGCCCCTTACCCTGGGGTTCTGCCCCCTGGCAGTACCCCCACACTCTGAGTCTCCCCTTCCTGGGGAACCCCCAACCCTCTATCCCCACCTAAACTCAGTCTATGGCTACTGCCAGTCATCAATAAGCTCCGCTTCCCTGGGGTAGACTGCAGTGTAAAAGCCACTCATCATAGGCAAGAGGAGTTTGGACCTGCTGCCCTTACCTAACCCCCGGACTGCACCTCTGCAGCCCCAGTGCCTTCTTTAGGTCCTGCTCAAGGCCTGCATCCTGGGGAGTTGCCAGGCTGGAGCTCCCTGGCTTGGCTTGGCTTGGCTTGGCTTGGCTTGGCTTGGCTTGGCTTGGCTTGGCTTGGCTTGGCTTGGCTTGGCTTGGCTTGGCTTGGCTTGGCTTGGCCGCAGCCAGGTCCTTCTCTCTCTACTACTAGAGAGAGATGCTGCCCTAGCTCCTGCCTAGTAGCCCTTTTATAGGGCCAGCTGAGGCCTGATTGGGGCGTGGACGCAGCTGTGGCTGCTTCCCCAATCAGTCTATTTGCTGCTTTCCCCAGCTACAGCCCTCTGCAGGGCTGTT
Organism: Natator depressus; assembly: GCF_965152275.1. Lineage (NCBI taxonomy): Eukaryota > Metazoa > Chordata > Testudines > Cheloniidae > Natator > Natator depressus. The sequence continues at coordinate 71,445,927 of NC_134236.1, forward strand.
TTAACCCCTTCTAGGCTGGAGCGGGGTAACCGCACCGCTACACACCTCCTGTGGCAAACTAGTATTTCACACTTGGTAATGCTTCTCTCCTGACTGTGGGGGTTACAGTTTCAGAGGAAACACTTTTACAGTTACGGAGGAAACACTTAAATATTATCTTATAACATGGGATACAGATATTATAAGTGAGATTAATGCATGCAGCAACTTACAAGCATTTCATAAAGTCTAAACACTAAACACATTTTTATAAGTCTAATATCTATTTTACCAATACTAATACACAGGTGAGCCAGACTGGTTTCCAGCTATGCATTCATCAGTGTTCAGCTGAGGACTAGGGGCTTTGGCATGAGCTGGCACCTGGTCTGCCATACTTACACTTTTCATGAGTGCTAGCTTTCACATACAAGGCTGTCTGTGATGGGATGTATCTACCCCACACTGATCCAACTGTGGGCCAAAGAGGCCAGGCCCGTTCACCTCTGCTGGGCATACTCAACCTGGAGACAAGATATAAAAGGGAGTGTCCCAGCTCAGTTTTGGCTGAGGAGGAGAGCAGATGTATGCTACAGGCTCCTGCCAGGGAGTTGCTGGAGCTACAGGCTGTGAAGGCTAAACCGGTGGGATCCACAGCTGACCTTGGAGAACAAGAGTGATCCAGAAGGCCGAAACCCCAAGGAGAACTGTCAGAGCAGGAACCAAGGGTAGTGAATGTGACTGTTAAAATAGGAAACTGAGCCGGAGCTGCAGATTACTGGTTTCACAGGGCCCTGGGTCAGGACCCAGTGAGATAAGGTGGGCCTGAGTCTCCTACCGTGCCTCACACCTACCACAGGGTGTGGGCACTGCCCAAGGACTCTGGCTGCTAGGCCACACTACCCTGCTTTGTAGGCTGGGACAGCAGTACCTACTCTAGCCACTTGAGCTGTAACCCCTTATTTGCTACACACAATCCAACACCCCATGATGGGGTGTATCTACCCCACGACAGTCCTTCAAGAAAGTACTTCAGGGCTTCAGATGTGGACACTAGCAGGTTACGGCACAATACACGTTACCAAGTATAGTCACAAGTGTAGAGGTAGTATTTTGAACAGTCCACTTCTAATTTGCTAAAACCAGGCAGTTGTAACTGAAGTATAACTGTACTAATAGATGCCTAGCTACAGCATCTCCATTGGATACTCTTATAATCACAAGCCAACCCTTAACTTTTAGAGGCTTTGGTCCTAATATCAGACACCATTAATATATTTAGTTGCCTCTGCTTAACTACTCAGGAAACCATATAAAGGAAAGGGTGGAAGATATGGAAATCAGTATTAGGAATCAGTCAGTTTCTATAAAACACAAACATGATATAGACATTAGAGAGTGCAACGCCAACTTCATAGCTCCAGAATGCCCACTAGATCAGAAACCCACTGTGATGCTGGGTTTCCAAGGTAGAGGAGCTGTTTCACGACCTCGAAGGAGAGATTATTATTTTTGTTTGTCATTACACTTTCAAACATTAGAACAGCTCAGACTTAGTTGACTGCACAAACCAATCACTTGGACTGCTAAGGAGCATGACTCACCCTCTCCTGGAGACAGCTTTTCTGTGGTTGAACTCTAGTTTGCATGGTTTGCCTACCTTCCCTGGTAAATATATTTTTTTCCTCATGGATTTTCCCTTGTCAGTGCACATCACAAATGCAGCTGGGAGAAGAGACAACAGCTGCACTGTACCTCTGAAATTCTCTGGCAACACATCACGTTTTGTAATTCTCTCTCTAAGAACCTGTCAGATGACCTCTGTTTCCTAATTCTCATGCAGGTAGCATGTGCCCTCGTGTCAGCGAATACATTGTACAGGGAAGTTTTCACTCAAATTGCAATTCTGATATATATAACAAAATGGGTTTTTTGGCATAAAATTCCATGTGCTGACATGATAAAAATAGCTAATTGGTGGCAAACTCATTCTCAAGATCTGTAATAAATGGATATCTCATTTGAGGCTGCAAACAGCATTGTTGTTACACGGAGTGAAAGGACTGAGTCTTATGCTCATTAAAATGCTTAAAGCCCATTGATGGTTGAGAAAGTTGAATAGCATTGTCCTGCATGGAGGTATTTTGTAGAAAATCAAGGCAATCTGCACAACAAAACATTGGCTCTTTGCAGTAAAGCATACATAAATATTTGCGTTGTATCAATTTGTGGCTGTATTATTCACAACACATCATTAGTGATGATTTCTCTGATGAAAGTTGTCACAAGATTACTGCAAATCATCTAGTTTTATAGCAAAACAGTTTATAAGTCCTCTGCTATAGAAAGACAAATAGAAGGAAGTGGCTTAAGAGTTGATATTTGACCTTTGTCTTCAGCATCCTCCTCATATTCATGGTGACGTTACAGTATGTGGAACTCAAATTGAAAATCTCGCCAATGCTACTTGGAAATTATGCCTGTTTTATTAGTTTTGCTTATTTTCTTGTGTTTATAGTATTATCAATGCTAGGCTGGGCCTTATTTCATATTTTATGTTGAAGTTTCATCAGACATAATCTACTGAAAATCCAGTGCACTTTCAACTGGTTATGTAGGTGGAAGAGGACTGTACTTCCAGTATCCTATTTCTTCACACTCCTTGATGTCCCCAGGCTTTCTAGTTACAAATTATAAATTGCAATCAGCCTTTTGGTAACATTTGTGAGTTATTACCTGGAGCTGAATGCCCTTGTTTAGATTTGTTTGAATCCCCGTTTTGGCCTCCGACCAGGGGTCAGAAGTTTGTTTTCCTTTACTCTGATCGTAGTATATCCCCGCGGAAGAAATTGCCTGTGGTCATCTTAATGCATATTAGAAAATCAAGAGAAAAAAAATCAAACTATGGTCCTGATACTGCAAACATTTATGAACATTAATAATCCAAGTGAGTTCAATGGGACTATTAGCATGAGTAAAGTGAAACATGTGCATAAGTGTTTGCAGGATCAGGGCCCAAAAGGATACAAAATATACTTAGGATGGAAAAAAGTTTTCCCATCCAGGAAAATTTTTGAGAATTCAAAAATTTTACCTGTCCTTAATTGCGACAAAAAGTCAAAATCTTGAGTATTTTCACAAACTGACAATCTAAAAAAAAAATTAGTTCATATCAGTCAAAATATTTAATTTTGATAACTTCACAATGTTTTGTTGTGAATCATGGCAAGTAAAAAGGGAAGCTAAAAGATTTTGCAGATGCAGAGGCAATTTTAGTATCTCATGCTTACCCAAAAGAGTGTGAGAATGAGAAAAATCAAGGAGAGGCTAAATATTTTGGAATGCAGATACATCATAATAGTTCAGAAGTACTAGAAGGGGAAGTTTTCAAAGCAGTTGATAAGTATTTGGAAAAAAAATATGAATAGGTTAGAAAATAAAAGCTTGAAATTAAAAGGGAGTAAACTGACAACAGAAATTTGCTATGGACTGTGTGACAAGAAGAAGCAGCATGAGACGATGATAACAGAAATCAAAAAGGGAAACTGTCTAGCCTTCACTCTGAGGCACAGATGTGTGTTTGGAATGAATGGTAAATACATGCTACTTGCACTGCCACTTTGTGTTTTCACGTTCCTGCTAACATTCTTGAATTGTCTTATTATTGCTCTAAAATATGATTTAATATCATGTGACCACCCATTGTTGGGGACAGGCTGACAGATGCACATTAATTAATTAATTATTATTTTATTGTATTATACTGCCATAGCTCCTAATCAGAAATCAGGACCCTCATGGACGGAGAAGTGGTCAGGGACTTAGGAGTGCTGTGTTCTATTACTGGGTCTGCTACTGCTCTGCTGGGTGACTTTGGGCAAGTCACTTTCTTGTCCATGCCTCAGTTTCCTCATCTGTAAAATGAGGTTAATAATAATGGCTTCCTTTGTCAAGTGCTTTGAGATCTATGAATGAAAAGGGCTATGCAAGAGCTAGATATTTATTATTATTGTGCGAGGCACTTGTGAAAAGGGTGACTCACCACTAGCACGACCTTGTGGATGGGCTGGCATAGCAGCTTTCTTGCCATTAGGTATCTTCTGCCGACAGCCGCTCTTTGCAGTAATCTTCCTCTTCCCAAGACTTGGCCCTCTAGCCAGGTTGCTTTAATCTCTACCCTTCCAGGGTAGCCCATGAATAAAAAGCAAGGGAACTTAATGCAAATAAACTGAGTTAATAGGAAACAGAGGGGAATGAGTCTCTCTCGAGGTGCATCAGAATCTGGTCCTCCCTTCCCTCAGGAAGGGGCCAAGAGGCAGCAATCTTTTAGGAAAGTCATACCTTCAGTCAGCCCTTTCCTCAGGAGTCAGTTATCCTCCTTGGTCTGCCAAAAAGTGAGCTGCTGTGCTTCCCTTTTAAGCTCCTCCTCCAGCCTGTGCGTGCCTTGCAAGTGTGTCAGGGCAGAGCCACCTGAAGTCAGAGCAGCTCCTTAGCCCCTTGTCCAGTGTAGAGTTTGTATACCCCATTATAGCACTGTACAAGTACATAGCAAAAGGATGGTCCCTGAGCCAAAGAGCTTACAATCTACGAGAAGCACGTACTTCCGATTTCCTTCAAATGTTTGACTTGAAGATTTCAAATTGATAACAAACCCAGCAGCAGCAGCAGCGATGGCGGCAGCAGCAAGTCCTCATGGCTGTAATGTAGCTGTGGTGGTGTGCAGAATGGACTTCTGTCTTGAATGGTCCCTTGCAAGTGTTCTTCATTCAGCAAGCATCAGTTGGGAGAATTTAGGCTTCTTAAATCCCTCAAAATTGCATTTTCCAACCTTATTTGTGGTCATCCTTGTGCTCTATTTCCTTCAACCACAGCCCTATAACCCTTCTCTAAAGGTTGCCTTCTTTTGCATGTTGGACATGACCCCGCCATTGCAGTGGTCTTTTCTCAGCTGGTGCAAGACTGCAACTTGCTGGGATCATCTAAGTGTCTCCTAATTTGGGACAAAATCAAACCGAACGAATGTTAAAAATATGCCATAATTTTTGGCACTCAAAACTATTTAGTGTCCTCTATACAGCTGTTTTTAATGGCCCATGAAACATCACTATTGCACTGAACACTTGGATCTTAGTTGTCATGCAGCTAACTTGGTGCCCAAACAGAGGCCTTTGAAGATGCTGAAATGGCACTTCTGCAAGACCAATCCAAAATGTGACTTCTTCGGTTCTAGAACCTCCTGCTGTCAACTGATACCTAGATAGATAAAACTATTCACTCAATCAATGTCATTGATACAGCATGGGCAGGTCATTCATTTCCATTTTTTAGGAGGTGTACATAGCTTTGATTTTTATCACCACTGATCTTAAGGCTCATAGATTCTGCATTTTTTTGCAGCTTTCCCAGAATTAGCTGTAGTTGATCAGTAGTCTCTCCAAGTAAGGGAATGTCAGCCACATACTTGAGATCCTTTCAAGATGAAACTTTAAATTTCACACCTCCCACTTCGGCCTCAACTTTGTTATCAGACAGGCTATTAGAACATTAAATAGGTAGATGAGAAAATGCATCCCTGGCATACTCCTGATTCTAGTGAAAACCAGTCTGTAATACAAGCGTTGACCTTCACATAGCTAAATGTACGACCGTACAGTTCCTTCACAAGGAACACACAAGTCCTCAGGCACCCCATACTGACACGGCAGTATCCACGGTGCTGACTGATGCCTACATCAAAAGCAGCTGGAAAGTCTATAAACATGATGTTAACTTCCTTTTGTTGCTCTAGTCACTTTTCAATAACATTCCACAGAGGATATATACCATGGATTGTAGATCAAACTGCACAGAAACCACGGTGGTTGGCTCTCTTTTTTGAGTTAAAACAGTATTTCAGTCGGTTTGGTAGTATGATCATATAACAAAGCCAAGTTGATTATAAAAGTGTGTGCCAAATCTAGAGGTTATGTATAAATTGGAAGTGTAATTTACACAACTGGCCAAAATCAGCGGAGTGTTTAAGGCCAGACGTTTCAAATATAGTAGGCTTTTGCTGTTGTTAATAAAAATAAAATGTTAGGCTCCTACATCCATGTTTAGACACTCAAGTGTAGGTATTTCAAAAGTGCCAAGGTGATCTAGGAGCAGTTTGACTTTAATGGTACGTACGTGCCTATATCACATAGGCACTTTTGAAAACCCATTCTTGAGTGCCTAAAAATGGATGTAGAAGCCTAACATTTTGTTTTTATTAACAACAGCAAAAGATCCAATTGCACAACCTTTATTCACATTGAACAGACACACTGTACATACAGTCCCACTGATTTTAATAGGGCTACTCAGGTAGTAAGGTACTACTCACTGACACATCTGGATCTTAATTTAGCACGGTGCATTCATTGACCTCACAATGCTTTATTAAGAACCTTAAAACAAAATATTATACCCATTTTACAGATAGGGAAGCTGAGGCCTTCAGTCAGATCCCTCAACCCACAGACTCTGAAATGAGGGACAATGAGAATCCTTCTAAATATCATGATGCTATTAGTAGGAAATTATTAAAATAAAATGAAAAAACAGTAAAAATGATTTTTTAAAATGTTTACACTTGAGAGAAGGAATAAGTGAAGGAAGAGAAATATAGGGAAATAGCAAAGGCGTGGTAAAAAAAAATCACAGATAAATGAGGAAATCTTTCCTTCCTAATAAGGATTTGTTAATGATTCTTTGTTCCTCAGATTCCCTTTTACTCTCACCTTCCAGTCTTCTGGACTGATTGCCTGATGTCTGCTAGTGCAACATATCTGTGCATTCAATCAGGCAGAGTCTAGGCAGAGAACCAATCATCACTGCATACAGAAATGTTTCTGAAAATGATCATTTGATGTGACCATTTTTCTGCTGGGTTCCAATTGCTGCTGTCAACAGCCAACTTAGCAAAATGTCCAAGAGTATGTTCATCTCTGGGGATGTATGGCTGCCCTTTTGCTGAAAGTCTGCAGAACACTATGTCCAAGGGCAAAGAAGGGTGTCATGCCTACTAAAGGACAGAATAGATACAATCTGTGTCACTATAAGTACCACATTTCCCTTAGCTTTTACTCACTCTGTGCAGCTATAACACATTATCGTGACTATATAGTATACAGACATATTTATCATAAATAATAATGATGCTCAGTGATGAATAACAGAAGTACATTTCAACCATGTTTAAAACATTAAAACATGTGGACATTTAAAACACAAATTTTCAGAGTAACTTTATTTTAATTTCTGTTTTTTAAATATAATTGTATATTAAAAGTGACGTGCTTTAGTTGCAGTTGGACAGTTTCAAGATTAGACAAATCTTCTGAGGCAGCAGGCTTTCCTGACCTATGCAGAGTAAGGTGAAATACCTATTTTAACAAACAGGGTTCCTAGAATCCTGGCAGATGCTTACGAGCACTATCCGTTCCTTCATGCCTGCACACAAGGAAAGGAAAGGAACCTCACTAAGCACTTCTTGCCCTGGTGTACACTAGGAGTTTAGGTCGAATTTAGCAGCGTTAAATCGATGTAAACCTGCACCCGTCCACACGATGAAGCCCTTTTTTTCTACTTAAAGGGCTCTTAAAATCGATTTCCTTACTCCACCCCTGGCAAGTGGATTAGCGCTTAATCGGCCTTGCCGGGTTGAATTTGGGGTACTGTGGACGCAATTAGATGGTATTGGCCTCCGGGAGCTATCCCAGAGTGCTCTACTGTGACCGCTCTGGACAGCACTCTCAACTCAGATGCACTGGCCAGGTAGACAGGAAAAGGCCCGCAAACTTTTGAATTTCAATTTCCTGTTTGCATGGTCACCTGCAGCTTGCCACGCTGGCCAGAGCTCATCAGCAGAGGTGACCATGATGGAGTCCCAGAATCGCAAAAGAGCTCCAGCATGGACCAAACGGGAGGCACGGGATCTGATCACTGTATGGGGAGAGGAATTCGTGCTATCAGAACTCCGTTCCAGTTTTCGAAATGCCAAAACCTTTGTCAAAATCTCCCAGGGCATGAAGGACAGAGGCCATAACAGGGACCCGAAGCAATGCCGAGTGAAACTTAAGGAGCTTAGGCAAGCCTACCAGAAAACCAGAGAGGCAAACGGCTGCTTCGGGTCAGAGCCCCAAACATGCCGCTTCTATGATGAGCATTTTAGGCGGTTCAGCCATCACTACCCCAGCCGTGTTGTTTGACTCCTTCAGTGGAGATGGAGGCAACACAGAAGCAGGTTTTGGGGACGAGGAAGATGATGATGATGATGAAGTTATAGATAGCTCACAGCAAGCAAGCGGAGAAATCGGTTTTCCCGACAGCCAGGAACTGTTTCTCACCCTGGACCTGGAGCCAGTACCTCCCGAACCCACCCAAGGCTGCCTCCCGGACCCACCAGGCAGAGAAGGGACCTCTGGTGAGTGTACCTTTTAAAATACTATACATGGTTTAAAAGCAAGCATGTGTAATAATTAATTTGCCCTGGCATTTGCGGCTCTCCTGGATGTACTCCCACAGCCTTTGCAAGAGGTTTCTGGGGAGGGCAGCCTTATTCTGTCCACCAGAGTAGGACACTTTACCACACCAGGCCAGTACTTGGGAATCATTGTAGAACAAAGCATTGCAGTGTATGTTTGCTGGCATTCAAACAACATCCGTTCTTTATCTCTTTGTGTTATCCTCAGGAGAGTGATATCGTTCATGGTCACCTGGTTGAAATAGGGTGCTTTTCTTCAGGGGACACTCAGAGGTGCCCGTTCCTGCTGGACTGTTTGCCTATGGCTGAACAGAAATGTTCCCCGCTGTTAGCCACGGGAAGGTAGGAGGGGCTAGTCACGTGGTGGGGGGAGGCAAAATGTGACCTTGGAACGAAAGCACATGTGCTGTGTATGTAATGTTAACAGCAAGGTTTACCGTGAAAGAGTGTAGCCATTGTTCTAGAAAATGTGTCCTTTTAAAATACCACTGTCTCTTTTTTTTTCTCCACCAGCTGCATGTGTTTCAAGGATCACAGGATCTTCTCCTTCCCAGAGGCTAGTGAAGATTAGAAGGCGAAAAAAACGCACTCGTGATGAAATGTTCTCTGAGCTCATGCTGTCCTCCCAAACTGACAGAGCACAGATGAATGCATGGAGGCAGACAATGTCAGAGTGCAGGAAAGCACAAAATGACCGGGAGGAGAGGTGGCGGGCTGAAAAGAGTAAGTGGCGGGCTGAAGAGAGTAAGTGGTGGGCTGAAGAAAGGGCTGAAGCTGAAAGGTGGCGGCAGCGTGATGAGAGGAGGCAGGATTCAATGCTGAGGCTGCTGGAGGATCAAACCAATATGCTCCAGCGTATGGTTGAGCTGCAGAAAAGGCAGCAGGAGCACAGACCGCCACTACAGCCCCTGTGTAACCAACCGCCCTCCTCCCCAAGTTCCATAGCCTCCTCACCCAGACGCCCAAGAACGTGGTGTGGGGGGCTCCGGCCACCCGGTCACTCCACCCCAGAGGATTGCCCAAGCAACAGAAGGCTGGCATTCAATAAGTTTTAAAGTTTTAAACTTTTAAAGTGCTGTGTGGCCTTGTCCTTCACACCTCCACCCCCCACCCCCCGGGCTACCTTGGTAGTTGTCCTCCTATTTGTGTGATGAATAAATAAAGAATGCATGAATGTGAAGCAACAATGACTTTATTGCCTCTGCAAGTGGTGATTGAAGGGAGGAGGAGAGGGTGGTTAGCTTACAGGGAAGTAGAGTGAAGCAAGGGGCGGGAGGATTCATCAAGGAGAAACAAACAGAACTTTCACACTGTAGCCTGGCCAGTCATGAAACTGGTTTTCAAAGCTTCTCTGATGTGCACCATGCCCTCCTGTGCTCTTCTAACTGCCCTGGTGTCTGGCTGCGCATAACCAGCAGCCAGGCGATTTGCCTCAACCTCCCACCCCACCATAAACATCTCCCCCTTACTCTCACAGATATTGTGGAGCACACAGCAAGCAGTAATAACAATGGGAATATTGATTTTGCTGAGGTCTAACCAAGCCAGTAAACTGCACCAGCATGCTTTTAAATGTCCAAATGCACATTCTACCACCATTCTGCACTTGCTCAGCCTGTAGTTGAACAACTCCTGACTACTGTCCAGGCTGCCTGTGTATGGCTTCATGAGCCATGGCATTAAGGGGTAGGCTGGGTCCCCAAGGATAACTATAGGCATTTCAACATCCCCAACGGTTATTTTCTGGTCTGGGAGTAAAGTCCCTTCCTGAAGCTTTTGAAACAGACCAGAGTTCCTGAAGATGCGAGCATCATATACCTTTCCCGGCCATCCCACACTGATGTTGGTGAAACATCCCTTGTGATCCACCAGTGCTTGTAGCACTATTGAAAAGTACCCCTTGCGGTTTATGTACTCACCGGCTTGGTGCTGTGGTGCCAAGATAGGGATATGGGTTCCGTCTATGGCTCCACCACAGTTAGGGAATCCCATTGCAGCAAAGCCATCCACTATGACCTGCACATTTCCCAGGATCACTACCCTTGATATCGGCAGATCTTTGATTGAGTTGTCTACTTGCATCACAGCAGTCCCCACAGTAGATTTGCCCACTCCAAATTGATTCCCGACTGACCGGTAGCTGTCTGGTGTTGCAAGCTTCCACAGGGTATTGCCACTCGCTTCTCAACTGTGAGGGCTGCTCTCATCTTGGTATTCTTGCACCTCAGGGCAGGGGAAATCAAGTCACAAAGTTCCATGAAAGTGCCCTTACGCATGCGAAAGTTTCGCAACCACTGGGAATCATCCCAGTCCTGCAACACTATGCGGTCCCACCAGTTTGTGCTTGTTTCCTAAGCCCAGAATCGGTGTTCCACACCATGAACCTGCCCCATTAGTACCATGATGCCCACATTGCCAGGGCCCGTGCTTTGAGAGAAGTCTGTGTCCATGTCCTCATCACTCACGTCACCGAGCTGACGTTGCCTACTTACCCGGTATTGCTTTGGCAGGTTCTGGTGCTGCATATACTGCTGGATTGTAGGATTCATAAAGGTTTATGCGCTTGGCAACATTCAGGGCACACCCGGAGTGTTGTGTAGGAGTAGTGCACACACTGCTCCATCCAAGGGCATCAACCTTGGAATCTCGCCAAGATGATATGTATCGTGGGAAGCCTCTCAGGACTGGGCTCAAGGCCCGAGAGCAAGGAATGCGGTAGATAGAAATTGGTAAATAAGAATGTTAAACAAAGCCAGTGTATTCCTTTTATCTGTTGGAGAATGTAATGCGCGGGGGGAGAGAGAGAATAAAGGGGAAGGTGGAAAGCTGACAGGCAGAAGCCTGTTAGCAGAGACCAGCCTGCTTGCTTGCTAAAAGCTGTATTCTGTCTTGTCATTGAACCGCCACAGCTGGATAATGCGCGTGGTGTTTAATGTGCTCCTAATTGCCAAAGTGATCTCAGCGGGCTCCATGCTTGCCATGGTATGGTGTCTGCACAGAAAAAAGGTGCGGAACGATTGTCTGCCGTTGCCCTGATGGAGGGAGGGGCGACTGACGACATGGCTTACAGGGTTGGCTTACAGGGAATTAAAATCAACAAAGGGGGTGGCTTTGCGAGAAACTGAATGGCCCCCTCAAGGATAGAACTCAAAACCTCAAGGATAGAACTCAAAACTGGGGTTAGCAGGCCGTTGATTTCACAGAGGGAGGGAGGGAGGAAGGGAGGAGAAAATGAATACAAAGCAAATCTGGTCTATTTCTTGTTTTGAGCCACTTCATCTATCTTTATACATCTTGCTGGCAGCAGACTGTGCAGTATGACCGCTAGCCATAGTCAACACCTGGGTGCTCGGCAGAAGACGGTGCAGTATGACGACTAGCCATCATCTTCTGCTAGCTGGAGGTTAAAAGACAGTGCACTGCCAGTTGGATTCAATCGCCACGAGACGAAACAAGGGAAATGACCTGGCTGAGTCACTCCCATGTTTGCCCAGGCTCCTGGTTAAAAGAGCACCCAGGACTACGTCGATGGCAGCTACCAGTCATACTGCACTCTCTGCTGCTAAAAGGCAATAAACTGCTGCTGTGTAGCAATGCAGTACCACGTCTGCCATCACCCAGGAGACATACGGTGACGGTTAGCTGAGCGGGCTCCATGCTTGCCGTGGTATGGCATCTGCACAGGTAACTCAAGAAAAAAGGCGCAAAACGATTGTCTGCCCTTGCTTTCACGGAGGGAGGGAGGGAACGAGGGCCTGACGATATGTATCCAGAACCACCTGCGACAATGTTTTAGCCCCATCAGGCACTGGGATTTCTACCCAGAATTCAAATGGGCGGCGGAGACTGCGGGAGCTGTGGGATAGCCACCAACAGTGCAATGCTCCGGAAGTCAATGGTTGCCTCGGTACTGTGGACACACTTCGCCGACTACATGCACTTAGAGCATTTGTGTGGGGACACACACAATCAACTGTATAAAAAGGCTTTCTACAAAACCGACTTCTATAAATTCAACCTAATTTCGTAGTGTAGACATACCCTTAGGACATTTACGACATGGCCTATGTTGGGTGTGATGTAGAACTGCATGGCAGCAGAGGGAGCTCCCAGAATAAGTTTGCCTCAGAAGGTATAATCCCTCTCCCAGCAAACTAGCCAATGAAAGGAATGTACATGCTGTGCTTCAACAGTGGAGTCTGCTCCTTCCTGTGTGTTCAGCCAACTCAATGGACTGGTAGCAAGATGGGTGAGGGCCCAGCTCAGACTCCACCACATTCCTCAGAGCCCTCTTTGGCTGGCTTGAGCCGCTTTCACCACTGTCACAAAGCAGTCCCTTAACACCACTGAGGACAAAGACTAGGATTTGACTTGCTCTTGCACAGAGAGCATACATAATGAGAGGGTTATGGGTAGGCTTCTTGATTTGGCCTACACCTGTGTCATTCTATAACAATTCCATTGAATTCCATTCCAACACTTTTTAATCAGGATTTCTGCTTCTTTCTCTGTCATGTAGTGCATGCTAAATAAATGTATTTAGAAATTAATGCAGTTACCGGCTCACCGGTAACTCAGGCTGGGATTTTCAATGGAGTATAAAGAACTTAAGTGCCTATCACCTACTGAATTTCACTGGGAGTCAGATGCTTGACTTTTTTGAGGCTCCTTTGAAAATCCCAGCCACAGCCACTGTTTAACTGCATGGGTATTCACTGGCTTACAGGACACACACTGATCTCTTTCAGGTTTCAGAGTAGCAGCCGTGTATGTGATTTCAATTAACCATGAATAGCAACATATCCTTTTAATACAGTTCTTCCATAGTCAAAATGTGGGACCAAACGTATGGAGGATTTAAAAGCTGCTCTGAATGTTTTCATGTGTTTCCCTTTTGACAGGAAAAGTGTTTCCAAGGTATGTACACATAGAGCAGGTCAGGGTCACCTGTATTCTGGCTCAATATTCAACTAATGAAGGCCATTCAAATATTCTGTAGTTTTACAATGGCAGAGGAAGGGCTGTGTAGCTTGGAGCTGTTCATATCAATCCCTGTACATCCAACCTTTAATCTGATCTAAACAAGAGTTTCTTCCTATTCGTCCAACAATAGCTACTGGCCTATACAGTGACAGCACAGTGGCAGTCTCTGTTATCATTTCTTTTGGTGCCTTGCAATATTGGGGTTAGATCCTGCTCCCATTCAAGTCAAAGGAAGATTTGCCATTGGATTCAAGATTAGAGGGCTGATCCAAAGCCCACTGAATTCAAAGGAAGGACTCTTATTGACTTCAGTGGGCTTTGGCTCAGGCCCTAAGCCCTGGTTTACTATACATTACTTAGAATTAAAGGTGATTTTATATTTGCAGTGCTGATAATATCACTGTGGACTTTGTCAGATGTTTTATGTTCACTTCAGTGATCTTCCAAGAAGCCTGCGACCCATTTTCAGTTAGAAATATTAAGACTGATTCAGTTTTAAATGTTTTATCAATTATTTGCTCATGAAAAATCTTTTACCTGATAGAACTCTTTTCCCCAGCAAGGTATAATACTTCTTAATTAGGTCATATAGATGTCTGACTACAATTCCTGGTTTTGAAAAATGTCATGCCTTTCCTCTGCCCTTACACTTTTAGATTTTTTTCTGCTTTGCATAATCTTAATTATATTACTTTTGTTTACAAAGATATACAAGAAAAATAACAGTTGTTTCAAATTACTTTTCTCAATTAAATCAAAGAGATCAGATAAGAATAAGGAAAAAGCTGGCAAAAGGCTGGTCAAAGAGAATGAGCCTGTCCGTGTTAAATAAGCTTCAAGTGAAAAAATGCTAAATTATCTCTGTTATGTTATTTATTGAATGAAATCCCATATCATATTTAAGCAAGCAAATAACAGGAAGACCCAGGTTTCACATAAAATAAACATGAAGAGATGATATTTTGTGTGACTATATAAATAAATAATAATGTCTTAGAGTTTATACACAGTAAATAAATCAGCAGTTAAAGGTTGAACCTGATTCTGCTCTCACACCACTTTTAAATAAGTAGATCTCAATTGACTTCATTGAAATTATTTCCAATTTACCCTGGCTTACAAGCAGAATTAGGTCCCTAGAGCCTGATCCAATGGGTTTTGGATTGCAGCCTTATGGTTCAATTATGACTCAAAAAGTCAGTTCCATGTATGCATGATGAGTATGGGGAAGGCAGAAGAAGTAGACAGTGTGAATGGTGTTGAATGGAGGCCCAGTGTCTGGACTGGGCAGGTACAGTGACTCTAGGGGATATGGGGAGAAAGCACATTTGCTATGTGTCTTTCCTACACCTTTGACCTTCTGCTTCCCCAAAGGCATCCTTCTAACTGCAAGCTGGTGCCGAGAGATGGTTCTGGGTGCAGGAACATGGCCATGCATTCACTACCCCCAGTTTCACTCCCTGCAGGGTGTTGAGCATTATCAAAAGCACTAAAAGACCCCCTTTGTGCTCAAGAAGCACAGGCAATGTATTATATCTGCCTCGATATAAGATCCAAATGGGGTCCCACATTCATTCACACAGAACCTCGCCTGCTTTGGGACAATCACAATTTAGTTCTGAGCAAACTGCACCAGTTGTGTTTCTAGAGAAAGGAAGTGACTCAGGAACCCACAGCAAATAGCCAGATTTGACCAATTAATGAATAAACAAACAAGTAAAATAAAAAGGCACAGATTATATGTCACAAAATGTACTTTGTTCAACGAGTTGACAAGTGTAGTTCAGTGTTAATTATTCTTGGGAATTCTTCTCAGAATACTGTTGCTGTCAGTGTTCTGTTGCGTATTTTATAAAAAGAAATGATGTTTTAGACTCAAATCCTGGAAGCAGCATGTGGGTTGAGTAGCCAGGCTACAGCCTGGGATTCTCTGTTGGAGGAAGAAAGGAAAGGCAGACTCCTCTTCCAGGTGGCAGTAAAGTCACCCTGCTGCCACTTGTGTGGATCCAGGTATATAGCAGTCCTGTAGCCAGGGAGCTCCCCCGCATCAGATGAGATGCACAGCCACAGCTCCATTGTCACCATTTAACCACCTCCTGCCTTGGAAAAGAGCCCTTGCACATACAGGAGATGTGAGTTCCCTGCAAAGTAGTTATTCTGCCGTCCCTTGTGATAACTTCAGCAATATTCACATAATACAAAAGGACATATACTGCCTACAATCTGTATGCACAGAACTCACATTGAGATCAACAGGGTTCTGTAGGCACCAAACAGATTCACATTTAAATGACTAGACTCTGCTGCCCTAATTTCTGATGTGTCTGGTTATTATTAAAGGAGCATGTACTTTAATCTAAAATATGAAATGTAAAGGCAAATCACCAATGTTAAATACAATCTCTAATTATTGTGGACTGTCCTCATAGAAGTAATTTTGGAAGACTAGAACAGTTTAAGGGTCAAGTCATCCAATCAAATGAGCTTAATAATGTTGCTGTGGGAATGTAGTCTCATGCAGGGAGTTAATACAGGAGGTGCATCCAATTTAGAAAAAAATATGTAATTCTTCTGTAAATATGTATTTTCTGTGGACAGCATGGCCGAATGGCCAATTGCAGGAACTAACTGAGGACATGCATGTCTCCAGTTAAGTTGACTCTTATCTCTTTTTAGTTTTCGGAGTGCCATTTTGCAAAAACAATAAAATGGGGGGAAAAGGAGGGTCAGGTGGAAGTGAGGAAGAAAGAAAAAGAAAATGAAAAAGTAAAAAAAAAAAAAAAGAAATAATATAAATTGAAGTATACCAACTTATTGTAACACAACCCATACATTAACATTTTAACACTACTTGAAGAAAGTATATCATGTCCTAGAACAACCTTTTTCTTTCTGAGGACCCCCCAAAGTGCTATAAAAACTCCACGGCCCCCCTGTGCCTCAATACCTGGTTTTCTGCATATAAAAGCCAGGGCCAGCATTAAGGGGTAGCAAGCAGGGCAACTGCCTAGGGCCCCATGCCAGAGGGGCCCCCGCAAAGCTACATTGCTCAGGCTTTGGCTTCAGCCCCAGGTGGTGGGGCTCAGGGCCCTGGGCTTAAGATCCATGCAGTGGGGCTTCAGTTTTCTGCCCTGGTCCTCAGGGAGTCTAATGCTGGCGATGCTTGGCAGACCCCCTGAAACCTGCTTGTGGCCCTCCAGAGGGCCCTGGACCTCTGATTGAGAACCAGTGTCCTAGAAGCAACTTGACAATGATGAAACTCCATAGTTAATCTTTGCTATTCAGCATCAGAATAAATATAGTAGCCACAGCAAACTGGTATGACTTGGTGTCATGTAGTTTGCAGTGTTGTTGTATCTATGTTGGTCCCAAGATGTGAGAGAGACAAGGTGGGTGAGGTAATATCTTTTACTGGAGCAAATTCTGTTGGTGAAAGAGACAAATTTTCCAGCTACACAGCTCTTCTTCAGGTCTGGAAAAAGTACTCAGAGTGTCACAGCTAAATACAAGGAGAAACAGATTGTTAAACATAAGAAGTTAATCATGTTGCAAAAAACATTCAGAATGAAGTGGGTAATTAACTCTCCTTTGTCCTTTGATGCAGAGGTATCAGAGGGTTACAGGTGTCTGTAATAAGACATAAAACCATTGTCATGTAGTATTGTCTGTGTTGGGGCAGATTTAAGAGTCAGAGCAAAGTCAGCAAACATCCAGCATGGGATCCAATGGTCATGTCACCTTAGGCTTCTTTAACATAAAAAGTTAAATAAAAAACATAAAATAAGAATCACAGGCCTCAATAAAGGTGGAATCTCACCCCAATTGTTGGCCTGTATATTTCCAATTATTGAAACCTCGCACCACAGAGACACTTTTCCTTGACAAATTGCTCTGTGATGCTGTCCAGCTCCAACCGTGTTGTCTCATCTTTCTCAGTTGCAAGGACAGCAAAGTTACTCAGCCGTGTCTGTGATAGTGTTGAATGCATGTAGTTTTTGACACATCTTAATGTTGTCACTGCATGTTCAGCAGTAGCCACTCCAACTGGTATGGTGAGGCCATTTTATTTCTTTTGAAGCATCATCAGGAGAACCTGACACTATGAATTCAAGAAGCCATGAACTCCATATGATGAAACTGAACACCTCTGTGTACTTTGTAACATAATATACCTTGAAAGACATAATCTCATGAACCAAGTTTAAAGAAAAATTAGTATTTCCCATGAGTTTAAGAACTTGCTCCTTTGACTCTTCTGAAGTTATATTTTGAGGTTGCCTGGGAAGGAGGAAACCAAATAGAGTAGCTACCTCTTGAAATCACTCATAAAACTGAATCTTAAAAGTGACTTATCAGATGGGAACTTCAAACCTACTTCAGCAAGAAGACTGCTTTGACCTGCTTCAGTGTTGAGCTGCTCATCCACAGTGCCCTTGGTTTTGCTCCTTTCGAGTTCATCTACAGGGTCTTTGGGTTTTTTTGGTTTTAATATGATCTACGGAATCTTTGGCTTTGTTGGTTTGTAGCTCATCTACAGGTCTTCAGTTGTGCTGGTTTTAAGCAAAGTTTCTCTGGAAATATCATCAACTACTACTACAGATGCAACTTCAGTGGTGCACAAATCATTTTCCTGATTTAAACCATGAAACAATAACAGATTCATGCTTTCTGAATTGAGGTGTAGTTCTTTACTTTCTACTTCAGTCTGCAGGAGCTGATCAGGAACTTTATAAAATGATCATTTTTGCTGCTTAGGACCTTTGGAGGAAGTTTGTAATAACAAACTCTTTCTTTTCATTTTCTAAAACCAGGCTTGTATTTGTACTTCTGACTTTCATTTCCAGATATCTTCCAATATAAGAATAACTCAGTTGGAAGTATAGGCCTAAATAAAGTGTATTTTTGTGCTGCTTAATTTATTCGTCAGTAGTGGGGATAATCCTGAAAAAAAATGTTGATTTTCTGTGCTGAATCTAGCAGAGATGGGCAGAACTAGAGGGGGGCTGGCTGGAGAGAATGCTTTGGGGCTCGGGACAGGCAGGAGCAGGTAGATAGATACCCCTCAGTGTCTCATGGCAAAAGGAGGATATGGAGGCTAGGGAAACAAATTACTTTTCTCAACAGCAGCCCCTTTGGCACTGGAACATGCCCAGTGGCTGTGACCCTTGCAGGATGGGGTAGGAAACCTCTACTACTGCCAGCCACTGCTGGGCTTGCTCAAATGTTGAGGGATTTTGCCAAGGCATTTCTGGACAGGTGGTGTGGATTCCAGGGGAATTATGGGCAGGGGCAGTCTTCTTCTTCATATAGCTGATGTAGATGTAGAGCAAGAACTATAATTTTATATTCAGATGGTTAAGCCAGATAATTTCATCAGGAGTAGTGCAGTATATCTCCGTGATACCTCCTTCATATTTGTGAATCGGGCATTGAGTTGTTATATGTTCCACGGCCTGTTCTGGGTGACCACAATCACACACTGGAGAGCCTTGAATTTTCCATTTGTGCAACAAGTATCTGCACCTGCCATGATTTGACCGGGAAAACCGAGAAGTCTGCTGCTTGCCAGGGGCTAAGATTCGTGATGTGACAGAGAGACTGCCGAGACTCATCAAGCCCTCAGATCGCTACCCCTTCCTGCTTCTCCATGTGGGCACCAGTGATACTGCCAAGAATGACCTTGAGCGGATCACTGCGGACTACGTGGCTCTGGGAAGAAGGAAAAAGGAGTTTGAGGCGCAAGTGGTGTTCTCGTCCATCCTTCCCGTGGAAGGAAAAGGCCTGGGTAGGGACCATCGAATCGTGGAAGTCAACGAATGGCTACGCAGGTGGTGTCGGAGAGAAGGCTTTGGATTCTTTGACCATGGGATGATGTTCCATGAAGGAGGAGTGCTGGGCAGAGACGGGCTCCACCTTATGAAGAGAGGGAAGAGCATCTTTGCGAGCAGGCTGGCTAACCTAGTGAGGAGGGCTTTAAACTAGGTTCACCGGGGGAAGGAGACCAAAGCCCTGAGGTAAGTGGGAAAGCGGGATACCGGGAGGAAGCACAGGCAGGAACGTCTGTGAGGGGAGGGCTCCTGCCTCATACTGAGAATGAGGGATGATCAGCAGGTTATCTCAAGTGCTTATATACGAATGCACAAAGCCTTGGAAACAAGCAGGGAGAACTGGAGGTCCTGGTGATGTCAAGGAATTATGATGTGATTGGAATAACAGAGACTTGGTGGGATAACTCACATGACTGGAGTACTGTCATGGATGGTTATAAACTGTTCAGGAAGGACAGGCAGGGCAGAAAAGGTGGGGGAGTAGCACTGTATGTAAGGGAGCAGTATGACTGCTCAGAGCTCCGGTACGAAACTGCAGAAAAACCTGAGTGTCTCTGGATTAAGTTTAGAAGTGTGAGCAACAAGAGTGATGTAGTGGTGGGAGTCTGCTATAGACCACCGGACCAGGGGGATGAGGTGGATGAGGCTTTCTTCTGGCAACTCGCAGAAACTACTAGATCAGACGCCCTGGTTCTCATGGGTGACTTTAATTTTCCTGATATCTGCTGGGAGAGCAATACAGCGGTGCATAGACAATCCAGGAAGTTTTTGGAAAGCGTAGGGGACAATTTCCTGGTGCAAGTGCTAGACGAGCCAACTAGGGGGGGAGCTTTTCTTGACCTGCTGCTCACAAACAGGGAAGAATTAGTGGGGGAAGCAAAAGTGGACGGGAATCTGGGAGGCAGTGACCATGAGTTGGTTGAGTTCAGGATCCTGACACAGGGAAGAAAGGTAAGCAGCAGGATACGGACCCTGGACTTCAGGAAAGCAGACTTTGACTCCCTCAGGGAACGGATGGGTAGGATCCCCTGGGTGACTAACATGAAGGGGAAAGGAGTCCAGGAGAGCTGGCTGTATTTCAAGGAATCCCTGTTGAGGTTACAGGGACAAACCATCCCGATGTGTCGAAAGAATAGTAAATATGGCAGGCGACCAGCTTGGCTTAACGGTGAAATCCTAGCAGATCTTAAACATAAAAAAGAAGCTTACAAGAAGTGGAAGGTTGGACATATGACCAGGGAAGAATATAAAAATATTGCTTGGGCATGTAGGAATGAAATCAGGAGGGCCAAATCGCACCTGGAGCTGCAGCTAGCAAGAGATGTCAAGAGTAACAAGAAGGGTTTCTTCAGGTATGTTGGCAACAAGAAGAAAGCCAAGGAAAGTGTGGGCCCCTTACTGAATGAGGGAGGCAACCTAGTGACAGAGGATGTGGAAAAAGCTAATGTACTCAATGCTTTTTTTGCCTCTGTCTTCACTAACAAGGTCAGCTCCCAGACTGCTGTGCTGGGCATCACAGCATGGGGAGTAGATGGCCAGCCCTCTGTGGAGAAAGAGGTGGTTAGGGACTATTTAGAAAAGCTGGACGTGCACAAGTCCATGGGGCCAGACGAGTTGCATCCGAGAGTGCTAAAGGAATTGGCGGCTGTGATTGCAGAGCCATTGGCCATTATCTTTGAAAACTCGTGGCGAACGGGGGAAGTCCCGGATGACTGGAAAAAGGCTAATGTAGTGCCAATCTTTAAAAAAAGGAAGAAGGAGGATCCTGGGAACTACAGGCCAGTCAGCCTCACCTCAGTCCCCGGAAAAATCATGGAGCAGGTCCTCAAAGAATCAATCCTGAAGCACTTACATGAGAGGAAAGTGATCAGGAACAGTCAGCATGGATTCACCAAGGGAAGGTCATGCCTGACTAATCTAATCACCTTCTATGATGAAATAACTTGTTCTGTGGATGAAGGGAAAGCAGTGGATGTATTGTTTCTTGGCTTTAGCAAAGCTTTTGACACGGTCTCCCACAGTATTCTTGTCAGCAAGTTAAAGAAGTATGGGCTGGATGAATGCACTATAAGGTGGGTAGAAAGTTGGCTAGATTGTTGGGCTCAACGGGTAGTGATCAATGGCTCCATGTCTAGTTGGCAGCCAGTGTCAAGTGGAGTGCCCCAGGGGTCGGTCCTGGGGCCGGTTTTGTTCAATATCTTCATAAATGATCTGGAGGATGGTGTGGATTACACTCTCAGCAAATTTGCGGATGATACTAAACTGGGAGGAGTGGTAGATACGCTGGAGGGCAGGGATAGGATACAGAGGGACCTAGACAAATTGGAGGATTGGGCCAAAAGAAATCTGATGAGGTTCAATAAGGATAAGTGCAGGGTCCTGCACTTAGGACGGAAGAACCCAATGCACCGCTACAGACTAGGGACCGAATGGCTAGGCAGCAGTTCTGCGGAAAAGGACCTAGGGGTGACAGTGGACGAGAAGCTGGATATGAGTCAGCAGTGTGCCCTTGTTGCCAAGAAGGCCAATGGCATTTTGGGATGTATAAGTAGGGGCATAGCGAGCAGATCGAGGGACGTGATCGTTCCCCTCTATTCGACATTGGTGAGGCCTCATCTGGAGTACTGTGTCCAGTTTTGGGCCACACACTACAAGAAGGATGTGGATAAATTGGAGAGAGTCCAGTGAAGGGCAACAAAAATGATTAGGGGTCTGGAACACATGACTTATGAGGAGAGGCTGAGGGAACTGGGATTGTTTAGTCTGCAGAAGAGAAGAATGAGGGGGGATTTGATAGCTGCTTTCAACTACCTGACAGGTGGTTCCAGAGAGGATGGTTCTAGACTATTCTCAGTGGTAGAAGAGGACAGGACAAGGAGTAATGGTCTCAAGTTGCAGTGGGGGAGGTTTAGGTTGGATATTAGGAAAAACTTTTTCACTAGGAGGGTGGTGAAACACTGGAATGCGTTACCTAGGGAGGTAGTAGAATCTCCTTCCTTAGAAGTTTTTAAGGTCAGGCTTGACAAAGCCCTGGCTGGGATGATTTAATTGGGGATTGGTCCTGCTTTGAGCAGGGGGTTGGACTAGATGACCTCCTGAGGTCCCTTCCAACCCTGATATTCTATGATTCTATGATTTGTGTGGCTGAGGCTTAGAGTTGCCCATGATCTTTGCAGGAGATCAAAGTCAGGGATCTTCTGCATCGGGTCTTTCACGAGGTGTTTGTGACTTCTTGTGAATGCCATTCGGCTTTCCAAGCTTCATCAGAGCTGAAGTTGGATTGGCGAAAGTTAAACGCGTGGGTCCAAAAGGGCTTACGTGACTTCAAGCAGTGGCGAGGGGCAGTGTTGGACACATACAGCCCATGTAATTTCATCAACCCTGAGGCAGTAAGCGGGCCCTTGCCATGGTGACTGACTTAGTTATGTGTGAGGGTGGGACCCCAGAATTGAGAAGGGACAGGGGGAGAGATGGCAGTGGCAGAGGAATAGCGGGTGCAGCTGCTCGGGGGCCCCCGAACTTGTTGGGCCCCCTCAGACTTGGGCACAGTACATATGCCAGGCGCAGACTGCTGTCACCATTATTTGCAGCCTGCTGGAACCTCTAGGAAGAGCAGTGTTGGGGTCCTCACTGCACACATTTGAATGTGCATGGGCAAGTGGCCTCCACAATGGTGGCTATGGCATGGATTCTGATTAGTGAGAATGCCGATGGCAGAGCCTCCGGTTTGGTCGGAGGCCCCTTGTTCCCTCTCACTGCCCAGGCAAATTCAAATGCAGGGAGCAGGAATCGGCGCACTGCTGTTGTTAGCCGCTCTGACTCTAGCTCTGGTGACAGCTGCTGTGATGATTCTCAGGTCTGGCTCCTGCTACAGCAGCTCTGGCTTTGGTGGGAGCTGTGGGGATGGCTCTAGTGGCAGCAGCACTGGTGCAGGGCCCAGGCCAGAGGGAGCAGATGGCATGGCATGGCATGGAGTCGGGGGAGGGAGGCAGGACATGAGTGGGGGGTGAGTGGGGGAAGTGATAGTTTATTTGAATGTGGGACATATGTGGGGCCCCATAATAAAAAGCTTCAGCAGGGCCCATTGCTTTATTTCTCTGCCACTGGCAGATGGGAGATGGAGAGGTGTCCCAGACCTCATGAGGCCTGGTCAACATCTGCTGACCTTGATGACTGTTCAATCTGCCACTGGTCAGCGTGGCACAAGGGCATCTTACTATGTAAGCTGCAGAATCTGTGAAGGAGAGTGAAGCCACTAGCGAGATGTGCCTGCTTATAGAGCTCATGCCCCTTTGTTCCATTCCAGGTAGAAAGAGGATGAAAATCTGCCTTAAGTGGTCAACTGGGATTCCCCAGTATACGGCAGTCCCAGATCGGCATATAACCTGTGTAACCAGCTCTGCACTAGCCCATCTCACCCATTCCTGAAGCAGCTGCAGGCAGCCAAGCAGAACTTTAGAGTCACCTTTGCCTTCCCCAACTCACATGTGCTGAGTGATATTCTGCACCATGGATTTTGTTTTAAGTGAGAAGTTTGGGTAATTTAGAGCTGTAGTAAATTCTTGTTTCTGCTATATGTTGCTTTTATTATTAATAATTCTCGACCACTACTACGACTTTGTACTTGACTCTTCCATCAAGAATTTCAGATTGTTTAAAAAATATTAATTCTCATGGCTCCCCAAGAAAGATGAGTAGTATTATGAAACAGATAGTTAAACTAAAAGACAGAGAGGTTAAGGCCAGAATTTTCAAAGGTATCCACATTTTTTTGTGTGCTTCAAGACAGATGTGTGAAGTTGGGCATTTCAAAACAGAGCCATTCAAAACAGGTGAACATTTCTGAAAATTTTGACCTTAATGTCTCAATTAAGGGCAGATGGTGAGTCATGGACAGAGCTTAGAATGGATCTCAGGAATCTGGACCCCGCAACCTTGTGCTCTAACCACATGTTAAATAATGGTATCATATGTAACAGTCAAATTCCAAATCAATATGACAGATCTATGGGTATTCAAAGGAACTTTTATAGTTGATCTGGATTTAAGCTTATCTATAAATATGAAAGCACTAAGGAGCAGAAGATTGACAAAACCCAGAGTTAGAAGTAATAGCTTCTGATGCTCTTGATCACCTTCTGCATCAGAAACTCCTAATACATGTTGGGTTGTGCTACTGCAGCATACTTCCAAGGTGACCACCTGTCAGTTAGCTTTCAGGGAAAATATGGAAATTCTTTCTGCTATCTAAGCTAGGATTTGTTTTTATAAACATCTTTAACTTATCTGAGGACTTTACTGGCTAAATTGTTAATGGGATCAGAAATGTTAGCAATAAGTAAATGGCATGAATTCTCAACTGATAGAAAACTCATGCAGGGATTGAATAATGAGGGTAAAAGCTATCATGGAAACTTGAATCAAATTTATTAGCAGATGTTCAGTGGTGCAGAAGAATTATATATGCATAATAAAATGCAATGTTAGCTGAGAGCTCTCAATTTCCCTCTTTTCCCAGGAAGTACATTCTAATGGAGGTCTTTTCCCAGAAGCTTTACCCTGTGTTGAATCATAATTAAGCTATATTGAGAAAACGTTCAAGTGACAATGATTTACAAATGATCAAATTATTTTGGGTTTAGCTTAGGGCTTTACCAACTGGAGTGAGTTCTCTATTATGACCATATGTCTGTTAATAAACTGAATCACATGCAAAACAATTATGGGGATTTTTGAGACAATTAAAAAGATGAGGTGGTTCCTGCAACTTCGTCTCACAAATAAATAAGGACAAGCATGATTAAACTAACTAAAACTTGGCTAATTATCAAAGCTGAACATAATCTCCTCATTAAGTCTGATTATCTGCAAACATAAACCTATCAGCCCTTATGAATGAGGAAACCTTCACTTCACCTGCCTGCCACTGACAAGATGAGTAGTAGTTTATAGTCTCTGTTCAAACCAGTTCAGCAGAAGTAATGAGGGACATGAGATAGGGGAGCTGATATCATGAAAGCTTCACCTCCCCCAAAGCCATTCTGTCATGATCTCCCTCTCTGAGATGCAGTAGCTGTTTCTATTTGTCTCTGACTTTGAGACAGACAATGTCTCATCAGGAAGGCTTTTATTTTAAACAGCAGAATAACATGCGAAGGAGGGTAACCCCCTCTGGACAAGCTAGGAACATAATGAATGGTCTATAAAGAGGGATCCTGTAAGTGCAGAGAAGGGGAATTGCTACAGCACAGGATATTGAAGGTGAAGGATGCAAAAGAGGGATAATGGGGAGAAAACATGATCATTTTCTTCCTTTTCTGTTCAGGTTTTATATGTTTGTCTGTCATCATGGTACCTAAGTGCCTTCCACAAGAAGTAAACAAAACCATCTCTCTCTCTCCCAACTCTGAGAAGAGGAACAAGCTTAAAGTTATTGGGTGGGATTTTCAAGAGCACTTAAGTGACTTAGGAGCACAACTTCCAATAAAAGTCAATGGGACTTTCACTCCTGAGAGCTTGTCTATACAGTGAGCTGGGCTATAAACCTGCAGGAGGAATGGCTTGTCAGACAAGTGAGGCACAGCCTAACCAAGAATTCCCAGAAGCTATAAAATATATTTTGCATATTCTTATTTATTTAATTGGTAAATGTATTCAGATATATGGACACATTATGATTTGATTTAAAAGTCACAGCTCACTCTCTCCAGTAGTGAAATGCAATGCTGGAAAGTTCAATGAACATAAGATGCTCAGATTTAGGTGTAACTAATAGTGCCTCAAGAAGCTGCCTTGTTACCATGGCAATTTACCTGACCCCGGAGTCACTTTGTAAGGGCATTGCTGGGGTAACCGCTGCTTGGTGTGGCCATGACAGGACTGTAGCAGTTAAGTCTGGGCTGCAGGGCATTTTCAGGGGGCGGTATGGGGCCTGAACCCTGCACCTCCCCAGCTTCCAGCCTGTCACGGTGGCGCCGTGTGTGTGTGAGAGGACCCACTACTGATGATGGTAGCTCCAGCTTCTGGGTCTGCCTGCTTCTTCTTCACCATATTATAATAGCTATTAAATTACACCTTGGACAGGGATGCAGATAACTATTTTGTGATTTGTGTTTCACCTGTCAAAAGTGATGAGTCACCTCTGACCTCTAGTGCTTTAGCTTGCTGCACACTAAGTCACTGTGTGGACCCTTCTACTGTGTAGTGTGCTTTGACCTACTGCAGTGGAACGCACAATGGAACTTTTAGTGCATGGTAGCCCGATCCCCATAGCTAGTTAGTGGGTGGCAGGCTCCTGAGCTTTAGGTTTGCACCCCAGCTTTCTTCACACTAACTCAGTGTATAGACAAGCCCTCAGGAGACAAGTCCCATGGACTTATATTGGCACTTTCTCTCCTAAGTCACTTAAGTGCTTTTGAAAATCCCATCCATTGTAGAGATTTTGTTTTAAATAAATGTATAAGGTATAATCATAGGACTGGAAGAGACCTTGAGAAGTCATCTAGTCCAGTCCCCTGCACTCATGACAGGACTAAGTATTATCTAGACCAGTGGTTCTCAAAGCCGGTCCGCTGCTTGTTCAGGGAAAGCCCCTGGCGCGCCGGACTGGTTTGTTTACCTGTTGCATCTGCAGGTTAGGCCGATTGCAGCTCCCACTGGCCAAGGGATGTGCTATCCGCCCTTCCCACAGCCCCCCTTGGCCTGGAGCGGCGAACCGCGGCCAGTGGGAGCCGCGATCGGCCTAACCTGCAGACGCAGCAGGTAAACAAACCAGTCCGGCATGCCAGGGGCTTTTCCTGAACAAGTGGCGGACCGGCTTTGAGAACCACTGCTCCAGACCATCCTTAACAGGTGTTTGTTTAACCTGCTCTTAAAAATCTCCAATAATGGAGCTTGTACAACCTCCCTAATCAATTTATTCCAGTGCTTAACCACTCTAAAAGTTAGGAAGTTTTTCCTAATGTCCAACCTAAACCTCCCTTGCTGCAATTTAAGCCCATTGCTTCTTGTCCTATCCCCAGAGGTTAAGAAGAACATTTTTTCTCCCTCCTCCTTTTAACAACCTTTTATGTTCTTGAAAACTGTTATCATGTTCCCTCTCAGCCTTCTCTTCTCCAGACTAAACAAACCCACTGTTTTCAGTCTTCTCTCATAGGTCATGTTTTCCAGACCTTTAATAATTTTTGTTGCTCTTCTCTGAACTTTCTCCAATTTCTCCACATCTTTCCTGAAATGTGGTACTCAGAACTGGACATAATACTCCAGCTGAGACCTAATCAGTGCGGAGTAGAGCAGAAGAATTACTTCTCGTGTCTTTCTTACAGCACTCCTCTTAATACATCCCAGAATTATGTTCACTTTTTTTGCAACAGTGTTACACTATTGACTCATATTTAGCTTGTGGTCCACTATGACCCGCAGATCCCTTTCCGCAGTACTCCTTCCTAGGAGTGCAACCTATTGTTCCTTCCTAAGTGAAGTACTTTGCATTTGTCCTTATTGAATTTCATCCTGTTTACTTCAGACCATTTCTCCAGTTTGTCCAGATCATTTTGAATTATAATACTATCCTACTTGCAACCCCTCCCAGCTTCGTATCGTCCACAAACTTTATAAGTGTAATCTCTATGCCATTATCTAAATCATTGATGAAGATATTGAACAGAACTAGACCCAGAACTGATCCCTGCAGGACCCACTCGTTATGCCCTTCCAGCATGACTGTGAACCACTGATAACTACTCTCTGGGAATGGTTTTCCAACCAGTTATGCACCCATCTTATAGTAGCTCCATCTAGGTTGTATTTCCTTAGTTTGTTTATGAGAACATAGTAGAATACTGATGTGTTTCAGAGGGGTATTGTAGGAAATTTAAGTCAAAGGGATGGGTTTTGCATGGAGTGAGTAGTGGTCATTCTAAATATCTTTCCCTTTAAATAAAGTAGCTCTCTGCACCATAAAGAATTTGGAGGTCATCCAGGGTGAAAAAGATTACTTCAATCTGCTCTTCTGAAAGGTTGAGGTTTTTCTAGCTGACATCCAGGTTTTATAAGGAAGGGTTCTCTCTCATGCCAGAAGCTAGGAATGGGCAACAGAGGATGGATCACTTGATGATTACCTCTTCTATTCATTCCCTCTGAAGCACCTGGCATTGGCCACTGTCAGAAGATGGGATACCAGGCTAGACGGACCATTAATCTCCCCCAGTACAACCATCCTTATGTTCATGTCTGAGAATGTCAGGTAAAGACAGTGATGTCTGGATTTCAAATGCAACTTAAAAGTGAAGATGTGAAGATTCCTCAGTCAGGCTTCATTTCTACACAAATATGTTAATGACTGACTTTGAAGGTATTTGATGTCAATAGGAAAGAGTTCTGGAAAAAAATTACAAAGGTAATAGATAATCTTGTAATGCCATGTCAGCCCTACCAAACCTCACAAGTAGACATTCAGGACTAAATGTTGAACCCTAAGTTTTCAAAAATGCATACATTTTTCCACACAGCTTCCTGATAGCACCTCCAAGTCAGAAATTTGTGTGCCCAAATGGCTAGTTAGCTGTTTAAATGGTGTCATAAATATAAAGGGAAAGGTAAACCCCTTTAAAATCCCTCCTGGCCAGAAGAAAAATCCTCTCACCTGTAAAGGGTTAAGAAGCTAAAGGTAACCTCGCTGGCACCTGACCAAAATGACCAATGAGGAGACAAGATACTTTCAAAAGCTGGGAGGAGGGAGAAAAACAAAGGGTCTGTGTCTGTCTGTATGATGCTTTTGCCGGAGACAGAACAGGAATGGAGTCTTAGAATTTAGTAAGTAATCTAGCTAGGTATGTGTTAGATTATGATTTCTTTAAATGGCTGAGAATAGCTGTGCTGAATAGAATGAATATTCCTGTCTGTGTGTCTTTTTTGTAACTTAAGGTTTTGCCTAGAGGGATTCTCTATGTTTTGAATCTAATTACCCTGTAAGGTATCTACCATCCTGATTTTACAGAGGTGATTCCTTTAATTCTATTAAAAGTCTTCTTGTAAGAAAACTGAATGCTTTTTCATTGTTCTAAGATCCAAGGGTTTGGGTCTGTGGTCACCTATGCAAATTGGTGAGGATTTTTACCAAACCTTCCCCAGGAAGTGGGGTGCAAGGTTTGGGAGGATTTTGGGGGGGATGATGTGTCCAAACTCCATTTTTTGAGGAACCCAGATAAAGTTTGGTGGTGGCAGTGGAAATCCAAGGGCAAAGGGTAAAATTAATTTGTACCTTGGGGGCAGTTTTAACCTAAGCTGGTAAAAGTAAGCGTAGGAGGTTTTCATGCAGGTCCCCACAGCTTCCTGATAGCACCAAGTCAGAAATTTGTGTGCCCAAATGACTAGTTAGCTGTTTAAATGGTCATCTGTATGTATACATACCTGGTTTTCAAGTGTTTCCATGGCAGTTTCACATGTTGATGGGTCTCTGAATTATAAAAATGTAAAAGCAGAAAGATGGGCAGGTTTTAACATGCAGGCCTCTGTGATGGGACATGCCTCCATCCCACTGACAGTAAACCAAAGGAGCATCTCTGCACCCCATTGCCAATTTTGTCCGCATAGCTATTCAAGGGACACCATCATAGGACCTAACCACATCATCCACACCATCAGGGGCTCATTCAGCTGCACATCTACTGATGTGATATATGCCATCATGTGCCAGCAGTGCCCCTCTGTCATGTACATTAGCCAAAATGGACAGTCTCTATGAAAAAGAATAAATGGACACAAATCAGACATCAAGAACTGTAACATTCAAAAACCTGTAGGAGAGCACTTTAATCTCCCTGGACACTCAATAATTGACTTAAAAGTGGCCATTCTTCAACAAAAAAGCTCCAAAAAGAGACTTCAATGAGAAACTGCAGAACTGGAACCAATTTTCAAACTTGACACCATCAAATTAGGCCTGAATAAAGACTGAGAGTGGCTGGGTCACTCCAAAAATAATTTTCCCTCTGTTGATACTCACACCTTCTTGTCAACTGTTGGGAACGGGCTACATCCACCCTAATTGAATTGGCTTCATTAGCACTGACCCCCCACTTGGTAAGGCAACTCCCATCTTTCCCTGTACTGTATATTTATACCTGCCTACTGTATTTTTCACTCCATGCATCTGATGAAGTGGGTTATAGCCCATGAAAATTTATGCCCAAATAAATTTGTTAGTCTCTAAGATGCCACAAGAACTCCTTGTCATTTTTTTCTCTGCACTCAGGCAGGGCCAATTAGGTGTATCTGCAGATCATGCTGTACCTCGAGAAGGGGAGCTTAAAAAGTCAAAACTAGGCACAGTGTGGGTGTGGAGAAGAGTTTGTCAGGAAACCCAGTAGCCGCTAGCCTAGTCTAGCCTGAGACAGTGATTAGCCTTCCCTACAGTGATTAGCCTTCCCTACCCCACCCGCTTTGTTGTGGGGGAGGGCATTAGACACTACAGCCCTGACAGAGGCTCTGGGTGTCTGCTCTCTGCCAGCACCCTGTAGCTGGAACTGAGAAACTCTGCCGGGGACTGGAAGTAATTAGACCCATCAAAGACCTGCAAGTGAGCTCAACTCCCACTGAGAATAGTAAGCTTGCCCAGGAGCAGGGATTTCTGTCAGGGACCCAGGAATGAGAGACTGAAAGTGACTACATTTGAGCTCAGGCTGAGGTTTGGCTTATTACATTTTGGCCTCCATTTTCAGTTTTTGGGAAACTTAAGGAGTGCAAAGGGTCGAATAAAGAACAAGAGTTTTCCTTTATATGTGACTCAAATCTAACTCAGACTTGTGACAGATATGGCAATTTCCTGCAATATCTTTGGGAGAGTGTACTGTATTAATTTAATGTACCTTTGTGGGTACAGTGTGTCACAGTCTGTCATGGCAGCTCAGTATCAGGTTACTAAACATCTATCATGAAAAGGCTAACATTTACCAGAGGGAAATAGACATCGTAATGTTTCCCAAGATTCCTTTCAAAGGATTTCCAGGGAGAGCTGTGTCTTTAGGATAGCACTCCAATCACAAATAAGCACCGCAGAAAATCTAGTGAAGAAACATTCATCCCAAAGGGGGCCTTTGGAAATTAATTCTCCAGAAGTGAAGAGTAAGCACGAGTGATGCTTGACACCCAATCAACTTCAGTTTTTAAGGATGTGTGATTTGTGTCAGTCAAATTATTGGAGCATTGTTAAAACCAATACATTCCAATGAACATTTTGATTTTGAAGAATCAATACTGATGAAAAAACATTCGCTCAAGAAATTCCCATCCAGCATTAATTAGCAGGACTATTTAGGAGTACAAGCCCAGGGCTAAAAGTTGAAGCAGTAAACCTTCCTTGGATGCAGATGGGAACACAGATCCAGAGAGATTGCAAACGGACTTCCAAATCTTTCTCCTGTTTCAATGTCGTTTCTTGGAGCTTTGTCCAGCAGTGTACCTGGTGAGAGTTCATTCACATCAGTAATAGCAAGAGCTAATGTATTCACAGATAAAGATTTCTCCCAGTTAATACACAAAGGCTAGTATTTTTTAAAAATAATTTGCCATAATAAAGTTTAATGATCCAAAGCCATGTTTTGCAGTCTTGAATCAGGTGAACTCCTGTTGAAGTATATGGCTCATTGCTCGAGTAAGGATTGCAGGATCTAGCCATACATTTCACTTCAGGGAGGGCTTTGACTTTTTGAATTTCAGTTTATACTGGTGTTACAATGCGTGGAATAAATCAGCCAATAAGGGGAGTAGGAAGATCATAGAATATCAGGGTTAGGAAGGCACCCTCAGGAGGTCATCTAGTCAACCCCCTGCTCAAAGCAGGACCAATCCCCAATTTTTGCCCCAGATCCCTAAATGGCCCCCTCAAGGATTGAACTCACAACACCAGGTTTAGCAGGCCAATGCTCAAACCACTGAGCTATCCCTCCCCTGCCATCATAAAACAAGGAAATGCATGGCTGTCTCCTTTTGGTCTGCTCCTTATTGGGAACTGCATGAAGTGGGAGTGCAACTGCAGAACCATTGAAGACATTTGTGTGTTGCCCGAATAAAGTCTTTTAATATCTAAAGAAAGCTGCCATGTGTGGGATTTACGATACAACAAGCAATTGTTTTTCTGTTTACCTATTTTACTACTATCACAATAGTATTTATTTTCTTCATTTGCTTTGTACTTGTGCTGTATATCTTTGAGGGGTTTTTAATTACTAATTATGAAATAGATAAGCTATGTAGCTTAGTTTTATTGATTTGGTTTTAAAGTCTGGTTGGAATAAATATACAAAGAAATGTGTGACACATCTTAGTACCTGAATTTCTAGTGGGTAACCAATGGAATTTACAGCCTGGAATTTGGCATCCAACAAATTCTGCAGCAAGGGGATTAATCACTTCCCTGTTAGAAGGAAAACAGTAAATCTCATGGCTAACATTTAGAATATGAAAAAAAGGTAGATTGAGCAAAAGGCTGCAGCAATTACATAAAAAGTAGAGTAGTCCCATATTCAACATCATATCTGTGCCCTGTGTGATTGTTTCTGGATATTTTCTAGTTGTCTCGCCTCACATGTGGTCCTGTAGCACTTCTGAGAAGTAGAGAGCAACTTTGCAGAATCTTGGAGTACAATAATCATGCTAAAACATATCTAGTTTTCCTTTAGATAACTAAACAATGTTACAGAGAATATATGTGTAGTATTCCCTATATTAAGTGAAGTTCTGAGTACAGGGAAGTATAGGGAATGCTACAAACACTGTTATCCAAGGCAAAATTGGATAGTTTATAGGCATGACCAACTTATATTTGTGAGTTGTGGATGGCAACATTGTATGAAGCATTTCCCCAGAACAGCAAAGTACACTGTGTATTAGAAAGGACTGAAGTCTGAGCTAGAATTGTGCTTCAAGTAGAGATGGGGAGGAAACGGTTTTCCCCTCCCACACAAATTTTCAAGTTCTACATTCAGACTAACCAAGACCTTTGGTGTTTCCTCTACCCCCAATAAATCTGAAAGAGTTACTCCAGAACAGCTGGTGGTTATAGCACTCATGTTGGATGTGGAAGACCCAAGTTCAAGTCTGTTATGAAAATTAGGCTAAGTAGAGACTTGAACTTGGGACTCATACATCCCAGTCAAGACAAGCATTCTAATCACTAGACTAACTACTATTCTGGGGCTTCTCTGTCTCCTCTTCTGGCCAGAATTCTACACTAGACTTGAGAAACTTCTCAGAAAAAGTTTCATCAACTGATAAGTTTGGTTTTGATGAATTTGCATTGTCCAACAACTACAACAAAAAAGTTTTTGCTGAAAAAATTCCCAACCACCTGTAGTTGGATGGAATATTTAGGAGTATAAGCCCAGTGGTAGGTGTTGGAGTAGTAAACCTTTCTTGGACTGCAAAATGGAACACAACATAATATTTAAATACCTCAGAGCTTTGATCTTACTGTTTTTACAGGACTTGGATGAAGTTAGTCCTATGATTGAAAATATTATGTCTGGTAACTCTAGTTAACCTTTCTTTTAGGCCTGGTCTACACTATGAGGTTAGGTCGAATTTAGCCGCATTAAAGTCAATCTTATAATTAATGCGTCTACACAACCAACCCTGTTCTGCCAACCTAAAGGGCTCTTAAAATCAACTGCTGTACTTCTCCCCGACGAGGGGAGTAGCTCTAAAATCGACCTTTCTGGGTTGAATTTGGGGTAGTGTAGATACAGCGCTGTGCAATTCAAAGGTATTGGCCCCTGGGAGCTATCCCAGAGTGCTCCAATGTGACCGCTCTGGACAGCACTTTAAACTCTGATGCACTAGCTAGGTATATGAGAAAAGCACCGGGAACTTTTGAATTTCATTTCCTGTTTGGTCAGTGTGGTGAGCTCAGCAGAACAGGTGACCATGCAGTCCCAGAATCGCAAATGAGCTCCAGCATGCAGTGAAAGGGAGACACTGGATCTGATTGCAGTATGGGGAGAAGAATCTGTGCAGGCAGAACTCCGATCCAGGAGAAGAAATGCTGATATATATGCCAAAATCGCACAGAGCATGGTGGAAAGAGGCTACACCAGGGATGCACAGCAGTGCTGTATGAAAATTAAGGAGCTCAGGAAAGCCTACCTAAAGACAAAGAAGGCAAATGGTCACTCCGGGTCAGAGTCCCAGACATGCCGCTTCTATCACCAGCTGCATGCCATTCTAGGGGGGACCCTACCAGTACCCCAACACTCTCCATGGACACCTGCAAGGTGGCAGCCTCACACAACATGGATGAGAATTTTGTGGAGGAGGAGGAGGAGAATGTGCAGTAGGCAAGTGAAGAATCTATTCTCCCCGGCAGCCAGGACCTTTTCCTCACCCTGGAGCCAATACCCTCCCAAGGCCTATTGTTCCCGGACTCTGACAGTGGAGAAGGCACCTCTGGTGAGTGTACATTTGTAACAACACTACAGGGGTTAAAAGCAATTGTGTTTAATGTTTGATTTGCCTGGAACAATTGGGATGCATTCGCAGCAGTACAGCTAATGGAAAAGTCTGTTAACGGGTCTGGGGATGGAGCAGGAATCCTCCAGGGACATCTCCATGACGCTCTCCTGGAGGTACTCGGAAAGCCTTTGCAGACGGTTTCTGGGGAGGGCTGCCTCATGCCAAGCCAATAGCAAGTGGTCTGAAATCATTGCAGCACAAAACCTGGAAGCGAATGGTCCTGGGTTTTGATTGCAGTCATTGAACATTCGGTCTTTATCTTTCTGTGTCAGCCTCAGGAGAGTGATATCATTCATGGTCACCTGGTTGAAATAGGGGAAGTTTTGTAAGGGACAGAAAGACACTTACTGAAATATCATTTTTAAACAGAGATTTCTGAGATAGAACTGTAGAGGCACCATTGCTTGCAGAACAGACCAGAATCTGCCTAATCTTGGAAAAAAGGCATAAAAACTTCTCCAGAGCGATGAAGTCTCTTTCAGTAGAACTTTCCAGGCAAATCTGACTCCAAAATGTGTATTTCGATCCATTACAATATACACCCATAATGAAAGGCAGATGCCAAAGATCATGATAAACAAACCTCAAAGGGTAGACATTTTTGTTTGGTTTGGAAAAGCCCGCAGACATTTGGATATTCAGCTGAATTTGCATCAAGCTTTGATGCATTTCCTGTACCCAACCATCATATCCCTCCACCAAAACAAATACGACTCCCTTCCTTTGATTCCATTTTTCTCTTCTCTGTGATTCCTCTGATCTTATCTCCTCTCTCCCTTTGAGTACAACAAGCTGTCTAATTGATCCCCAACTTGGATCCTGTGGCTTCCATTTACTTTTCCACTTTCATTGGGGGTATTGACAGTGTCATTTTCTATACCCAATAATCTTTTATTTTTTGAAAGTACTTTCATTTCTTCTCTACTGAAAAAATCCCTGTGTTACTACAGCTTAGTCAGGAAGGCTAGCATCTGAACACGAATGTTTATGTATAACACGACTACCAATATTTTTAAATATATATATATATATATTAACATTGTACTTCCATAAATTTTTAATTATATACAGACTCATTTCATGGCTGACACAGGACATACTATAGAGTGAAGGACAATATATGCTATCTATCTATCTATTTAGTCACTTCTACCTTATATCCAACAGGAAGGAGGGATAGCTCAGTGGTTTCTGCATTGGCCTACTAAACCCAGGATTGTGAGTTCAATCCTTGAGGGGGCCATTTAGGGATCTGGGGCAAAAATTGGGGATCGGTCTTGCTTTGAGCAGGGGGTTAGACTAGATGACCTGAGGTCCCTTCCAACCCTGATATTCTATGATTTTCTGGATGTCATCCAAGGCTCTTTGAAATCTTTTCATAGACTTCAATCAGGTTTGGATCAGGATTTCCATCTGTATTCCAGAGACAAACAGGTTATTTATCTAAAAGGGGTTTTTTGTTGTTGTTTTTTTACCTCTTGAAAGCTAACTATTTCTATGAAATCTCTGTTCAGATTACTTGCTAGTAAAAATAGTAAACTTCATCCAGATTACAGCAGCAGTATGCTTCATAGTGCAGTCAGCTTATTTTCTCATGTATGTCATAAAAGTGTTTAATACAGACGAAGTCCGATGTGGGTTACGGTTATGATTGGATATATCTCCCAATCGGTGGGGCTTAATATTTCAAACATTTCTCCTCACTTGGCTGAAACTTCAAATTTAAACTTGCATTTAAATTGTCAGCTTGGAAATCTTGTTTTAACCTATCAAAATAGGACTATGATAAACATTTCACCCCTAGTAATATAGAAGCAAAACCACAATCTGTAGTTTGCACTATGACAGATGCTTTTCCTCCCACCTGTCCAATGCTGTAGGCATAAAGATGTCATATAAAATACAATTTTACTGCAGTTTTTTGAGTGGCTTGATCTCATTCCATTTTGCGGGAAGGAGAGTGGGGGACCCATAAACCTCTGAAATTGCTGAGATATTTATAGTAAATTGGAGAATCAGCTGCTGATTATGAGTGGTTATTTTTAAGAACATTTTTAGCCACTTTACAGAGGATTACATTGTGATGTTAAAAGAAAAGGAGGACTTGTGGCACCTTAGAGACTAACAAATTTATTTGAGCATAAGCTTTCGTGAGCTACAGCTCACTTCATCGGATGTAGCTCATGAAAGCTTATGCTCAAATAAATTTGTTAGTCTCTAAGGTGCCACAAGTCATCCTTTACTTTTCGCGGATACAGACTAACACGGCTGCTACTCTGAAACCTGTCATTGTGATGTTACTGTGTCGTAGCAATGGGAAAGTGACACCGGGATACAATACGATACACTTCACTTACATAGGAAGCCCAGAATCAGGATGTCCATCTTTCTGGGACCTCTCCCAAGAAACTGATTTAGCCTAATGAGAGTGAATGGTAATAACTGCTACTTATTTCAGGACAGATTAGCATAATTTCTGTTTAATGGGGACACATTTGGATGTGCCAAGTGCTTAAGTGATGCTTTAACAGGTGCGAATTTCTGAATTCTAGTCTTTTAATATGGAAACCGCAAAATAAATATTAACCCTTAGGACACTGGCTAATCCTTAAAGGCCAGCTAATTATACACTTATTCAGATTGAGATATTAATTAATTATTATAATTGTATCTATTATCATAGAACCCAGGAGCCCTAGTCATGGAGCAGGACCCCACTGAGTTGTACCTTACTCAGTGATAAGCCCCACTGATTTCAATTAATCCACTCACAGATTATGTAAATTCTTAGGGTTTTAACTCCTCAGGCATGGCAAGTTCTTAAAGGTCTGAGGAGATCTGCAGTGGCCATATTTCTAGGAAGGGGGGCATTTCTGTGGCTGGGGAAGAGAGGCCTGGTTCGCTCTTACAGATTAATAGATTCACCAAGTTTTAAGGCTAGTAGGGACCTCTGCAAAACACAGATCAAAGACCTTCACCCAGTAATTTCTGAATCAAGTCCATAAATTCTGTTTCAGTGATAGAATATCTTTTAAAAATCATCCAGTCTTGGCGTAAAGACTGAAGATGAAGGTAAGTTATTCTAATGATTAATTACCCACAAAGTTCAAAATAGTTATTTCTAGTCTGAGTTTGTCTAGCTTCAGTTTCCAACCATTGGATTTCATTATGCATTTTCTTATTATGCCAGATTCTTTTGCTATCAAAAATTTACTCCATATGCAGGTACCTTATAGACATGGTCAAGTCACCTCTTTACCTTCACTTGGATAAACAAAATAAATTGAGCTTCTTTAGTCTCTCACTATAAATCGGGTTTTCCAGACCTCTAATCAATTTTGTAGCTCTTTTCTGAACCCTTTCCACGTTCAAAGGGTTATTTACCATGTCACCTAAATCCTTTCCAGAATCACTGCTTTCTAGGATACAGTTCCCCATTTTATACTTCTGACCTAAACTCTTTGTTCTTGAGGTCTGAATGATGTTGATGTAGTGCTTCTGGTCAGAGTTAGCCATGATAAGACCCATCACCATGTGTGACATACTGTACCTCAAAATAGCACCATGTACCCATATAGTCCGCTCTGTTATATGGTTATGATACTTTGTACAAAGAATACCTTGTAAGGTATCATAGGAAAAGTCATGATTTGCTGAAACTCACTGGTCTCTCAAAATATGTATATCATCATTATATATGGAGTTATAAGATGTTGCTATATGGTTGTTATTGAAATATGTTGTGAGTCTGGGAGACGGCCACAGCTAGTTCTCCAGTGGCAACAAGGGAGGTGGCCCACACCCAGATGGGTGTTAAGTGACCATCACCAGTCATTGGCCAGAAGGGGACTGTAAAAAAGAGATTTACAGTTGAAAACGAGACAATTGCTAGAGCTCCACACAATAGAGATTGCTCAACTCTCTGATTCATCAAGGTACCTCAAGACACCTGATGCTTGACTCCATTTTTGAGCCAGTATTTTCCAGGCACATGAACTGAGAGTATAAACCAGGGTATAGTGGCATCATGAGTCTACATCTCTCTTCCTCCAATTCAACACCTGGAAACAAAATCTTTTGGAAGACAAAGAGAAGCCTCCTTGAACTGGGGAGAAGGGATGGTCCTAGCTAGAATGCTTTCTAGCTAGTATGAACTGTGAACTGAATTCTGGCTGCAACATCCAGTAGGGTGAGAAAAACTGTTTGATTCAAATCTTGTGTTGTCTGATAAAGTTTAGAATTTAGACTGTAATTTTATCTTTTATTTCTTACGTAACAAACTCTGACCTCTAAGCCTAACACTTGTAATCACTTAAAAACTATCTTTCTGTAGTTAGAAACTTATTTTAATGTTTTATCCTTACCAGTGAGTTTGTCTAAAGTGCTTGGGAATCTGCTTGGATTACAAAGGATGGTGTATGTCCACTATCCTTTGATGAAGTGGCAAACTAATTAATGAGCCTGCATCATTCAAGAGAAGGTCATGAGCAGTGTAATATGGTACATTTCTGGGGTGCAAGGCTGGGATCTGGCATTTTGGGAGATGGCTGTGTGGAGAGGACAGGGCTAGCATTCATCATCATTGCTGGCCCATGTGGTAGAAGATCTGTGCTGAGCAGTCACTTTGGGTTTCTGTTGTTTTACCTGTTCTATATCTAGCAAGTTATTCATATGCTTTGCTTATAAAGATATTTGAAGAAGAAGTAGGGGCATGCCTTTCAATACATTGACTGGGCTGCAGAATTTTTTGGAAGGACAAAAGAAGAAGAAGAAATATTTTGATGACATTGGGATTTTTCTCCTATTTAAAAATGGTTGGCAGGTATACTTGTTGCATCCCCCACTCGTGGCTATTTAGGGCTAGATTCTGCACTTCAGCTGTGCTAGAGTAAATGTGGAAGGATTGTGTAGCTTCAGGTTCACTGAGAATTCCTCATAAGGGCTGCAAGAATGCATACCCTAGTGGATTGGAGGCATCACTCTCAAATGCAGTGCACTATACTATCCTCTCCAGCAATGTGGTAGATGCGAAAAAGGAAGGCAGAACCACATCCCCCCACATTCAGTCCACCCTACCTCTTTCAGGCACCTCACATACATCAGGCTGCTAGGAGAGAGAAGGGATCATGCTCCTGTTTGGGACTGTGGTCAAACCCCCGGCACAAGGATACGTAAGCAGGGGACCTCTTTGTGCTCTCCCTGCATCTTGCAAACTGGTACAGGTATAGCTAGAATCTGGCCCTTAGCGTTTGCCTTTGCAAATAACCTTTGATACTAATCGTGATCATTTGCTTTCTGAACATTAAATACTGTATTGCCTTTGCAGGGTTGGACACCTGTGCCATACATTCAGCTATCCAAGACAAGTGAGAAGTTGCTGGCTCTGAAGAAAAGCTGAGAGAATGTCATAGGGGAAAATAAATGACTCTTTTTGTTGGAATTTAGCTCCAGTACGCACAGTGATGCAGTACTGGGAATATAGCAGCTATTGTGGCTTGAAAGATGATGCATTTGGATGAGCAGAATAATATTTTTCTGTCCTCGAACCTTCCTAGCCCAGACAATGCTACAGAAGTCAGGAAATCACCAATAATGTGAAATGTAGGGGTTTTTTTTTAA
Source organism: Natator depressus (assembly GCF_965152275.1). Taxonomy (NCBI): domain Eukaryota; kingdom Metazoa; phylum Chordata; order Testudines; family Cheloniidae; genus Natator; species Natator depressus. The sequence goes on from NC_134236.1 coordinate 71,486,349, forward strand.
TGTTATATTCTTTCTTTACTTTTTTTACTGTAAATCTAAGAAAGTGCCATAGACAGGACTGGAGGCGTTCACGCTACACACACACACAATTTTTTTTAAAAAAATATTGTTTGAAAGATTCTCTTGGATGTTAAGATTTCAGCTCTTTTCCCTTTTACCTTGAGTTATTATAATGTAAATTTTACATGGTATTGTATAAGTCTTGTATGGCTAGATTGTGTGACTCACACCACACCCCCACACAAGGAAATACAAACTCCCTCTTACATCCCTACTTGGTGTACTCTGACCTTGGGGCCAGGCATGCAGGCTACATACCTGATTACTCTCTTCCCAGAACAAGTGGGTAGGAAATAACTGGGGAGGGCTCGTGAATAGGAGGAGTCAAGAATTCACACTCTCCACTTGCTGATCAGTGAAACTGAGCTGTCACTGGGAAGGGGGTGCTGAAGTTTGTACTGACCAGCAGGAAATTATTACTGCACCTGACTGCAAGGAGCTAGCAAGGGAGGAATCATGATTCAGGGGGCTGTCAAGGCTTCCTGGGGCTACACCTGGTGTGGTGCATTTTACACATCACCCCATACTCAGGGCTGTGCCTAAAGCCAACTCTATCTCTGAGACATTTTTTTTTTTTAAGTTTTAAGAATTATTTTGAAAGCTAATAGCTGGAGCCTTTTGAATACCTACAGCCTGCATCTGAGGCATGTTACAGGAAGATATATCCAGCATTGCTTAGCTTTTTTTTCTTCAAGAGCCAAATCCTGAAGGCCAGGGGAGCTGAGGGCACTCAGCACCACACAGACATTGCTCATTACCTCACAGGATTGTGTCCCAAGTGAACAAGTCTTCATTTACATTTTTGAAGAGGGAAAATATAGAGTGCAGCAGGTCAATCCAAAGATCTGTCAGCTGTCTCGCCATAATACATCTCCAATAAACAGGTTAGAAAAAAATATTTTTTTCTTTTCAACACTCAGTGAAAAATGTCAATGAAGATTGTACTATAATCTTTTAAACTAAGAAAAAACTCCACAACCCTCTCTTCTGGCTTTCTGTTGTGAGACCTGCTTAATGAGAAGGGATGAAGAAGCTGTAAAGGCAAGTAACACATTGTCTGAAGCTGCTGATTGTTTTTGCCCATGGGGTTAAGGCAGCAAGCATAAATTTCTGCACAAATCCATAGATGTCTAGGATTTAGGATGTAGAGAAGTCCAGTATAGTCATGTTACATATATAAAAAACTTGTTTATGATCCAAAACGTATTAAACATGCATAGCCAGCAAACGAAGAGGCTCAGAATCAGAATCTGATAAAACTGAAAAGATCAGAAGGGAGGCTCAAAATGAGGGTGAATCAATACATTAAATTATGCTAAACTATAATTAATAATTTGAATCATTTTAGGTTTTCTTGCAAATTTTCCAGAATACACAGTTCTAATGGAAAAAAAAGAATGTAGTTCAAAATACAGGTTTTTTAAAACCCTTTTATTTGCATCTGAAAAATGTAAATAGGATTAAAAGCATTATAAAATATTAGTTTTCAGATCATCCCTTTTCTTTAGGGGTGAAATTCAGCCCTTCTACCTTTCCTAGTCTGCACAAAGTTGGAGTAAATATTTTAGGGGCATAACCAAGAGTTTGTGGGAAATGTGGTTTTGTATCCAACCCATAGGCAGGACACAGACCATCTCCCCTGTCATTATTCTATCTTCCCCGGACTGAAAATACAAGTGGTTGTCCCATTCACTTGATCCTAGTACGTGAAAGTCAATGGGAGTCTTTGCATTGACTCCAGCGGGCTTAGGTTTAGATCCTCTATGGAGGGATTCCTGACCACTCAATCCATCTAAGCAAGGTGAATCTTCCATCACAACTCCCATCTGCATTGCTGCACAGAGGGCGCAAAGTCATTCCCACACCACTTGCTTCTCCTGTGAAGCCCCTGCACACATGTGTAACACTAAGGGTCTGTGACATGAAGGCCTTTGTGTGGGCCTTAGCCAATGGACAATTGAATTCTGTTGGTTCACTATACAGAGCTGATGATCAAAGCCAAAGATAAATGTCTCTTATTGTGGGATTTCCTCATATTACTTTGTTTTGGATGCTGCTGTTTGAAAAATGACACATCCCAATTCAGAGTTTTATTTGTCAATGACAGTTGTCTTCTATTTGTCTGCTTCAGAGGTACAGCACCAGTGGTAAGTTTTTGGCTACATTTGATACGACGGGTATGTCTACACTGGCAAGATTCTGTGCCACAAGTTATACCACTTTTATTAAAATGCTGGAATTAAACCACTGCTGCGAGTCCACACTGTGCTCCTTGTGATGCTGGAGCGCATCCACATTAGCAGCTCTTGCAACGGCAAAGACAGCAGTGCACTGTGGTAGCTATCCCACTGTGCAACTAGCCACAGGATGCTTTGGGAAGTGTTTGCAATGCCTCATAGGGCAGGCACAGCATCACATGATGCAGGTTTCCCAATCCCATTGTTCCATGGGCATCCTACTACATAGCCAGCTGCTTTTCAACTGAAGCGGGTGTGTGTGTGTGTGTGTAACAGGGAATGTGTGTGTGTATGGAGTGGGGAGAGAGAGACAGTGTGTTTTGGGGGACATAGAGTATGTCAGCATGCTGTCTTGTAAGTTCCGACAGCGGCAAGAAGCAGCCAGTCCTGAGGTAAGCGGTGGGGGAAACCCCGACATCAGCCCCTGCCTCCCTCCCTGGGCTCTCTGCACAACAATCTCTCTCTCTCTCACACACACACATTCACACACACACAGACACCTGCCTCTGTGTTTAACAGCAGGAGCATTCCACATTAATGGTTTGCTCTGTGTCCCAGAGCAGATCAGCACAGCACTCAATGGCTGTCAGAAACGGTGTTTTGAAAGGGGAGGGGCGCATGTCTCCAGGGCAGCTGAGCTCAAAACAATGAGCAGAGATGTCACTTGAGGCATTATGGGACAGCTCCGGAGGCCAATTACAGCACAGAAAGCAATCACGTGTCTACACTGGCAATAGAGAGCTGGAGCCTCTGCACAAACAGCCTTACGACTCCCGTCAAAGTGGTTTTTTTGCGCACAAAGTGGCTTGGCAGTGTGTACATGTCTGCAGTTTGAGCGCAAAAGCTGCTTTACTGTGTAGAAATAAGCTCTCAGATAACAAGTTTGATGACAGCCAATTATCCACATCCGTTGTTGGTTTATTATTCTTACATTTATGTTGGGGACATGTGCAATTTGTGTATGGCATGTGTTCAGTCACACAAAGTGAGTATGCATGATAGGATGGGAAATAATCTGTAACCAAGCTTTTCATCTTGAGGTGTCAGACTGGACAAGGAGGCAGTCTTACCAACTCTTGCAATTTTATTGCAAGTCATCTGATTATGTTAGCATCTCTTCTTTCATTTGTTTTTTAAAAAGTAACTGCTATTCCTCATAGCTGTAGTTTGAAATAGCGAATTCAAAGGCTAAAATAACCTAGAAGGCAAATAAAATGTACCCGGAATTAACCATTTAAAAAAAATCTGATGTTTTTTTTAAGACAATCTTGTGATTTTGGGAGGCATGACTCATTATCTTTCAATTCTAGGGGGTTGATAATACCAAGGAAATATTCTTCAACAACAGTAGTTTGGTAAAATTGTTTTGTATGTTTGTTAAAAATGTTAGTGATACCTTATTGAAAGGCATGCTGTCAACTTTTAATGTTTTTTTTTTCCTTTCTATAAACTATAATACTTTTTGGAAATATGCTGGAATATTCAGGTGTGTGCACTTCTGCATGTATCAGATGAACGTGTGCAGGTCACCATTTGTGTGTGCCCTTGAACATGTGCTTGTGCTAATCTCAGCTTTTGCATACATGCATCAGGATATCAGACAGTTTATGACGATTTTGGCCATAATTGCTTTCGCTACCAGCCATCTGCTTTTCCATTTTTCAAACACCAGTATTACTTGGAGTTTTACATACTGCCAATGAATATGGCCCGCCTCAATTACTTACTTTCATGAGTGTGAACCGGCACTACTTTTCCGAAGAACTATGTTAGAGTGAAAAAATTGTATCGTAGGGGGAAGCTGAAACATATAGCTCTTACTGCCATCTGTCACCATTCTCAGTATAACCTTATATTTATTTTTTGACCATAGGAAATGGTTGTAGTAATGTATTCCAACATTTAAATAACTAGGAACACATATGGAAAGTATAGCCCATTGTTTGCAACAATGGACCCATAAGCAAACACTTTCAGCCAGGTAGACATACCTGTGTCATGTTGCTGAATCTGTACTTTTCACTGAATAAAAAAGGTTCAGATGAAAATTTTCACCTTCTGTAAAAATAAGCCTATTAGTTCCTGTCCACTCAAAGGAAGGCTTTATAGGCTCTTCTCCGTGCCTGAGGCACCATTCTAGCAAATGGTCCAGATCTCCTCCTCTTGGGATTAAAGTAGAACTGGAATTTTTGGGCCTTGCACTGACTGCCTCTTTGGGACTGAGAAATTCACCCCCGCTCCGAACACCTTCATATCTGTATGAAGGAAAGGCAATGGGATCCCAGCAATGGTGCTGGGACCAGGTTAACAGGCTGTGTGTGGAAGGGAGCAATTAAGGGATTCATCGCCCTCACCCCCTGCCCAGGTGGTCCAGATTAAAGAACAAAGTATAACCAGCACTGGATGAGCTACAGCTGGGTAGTTCCCAAATGCGTTACTAAGGCTATGTCTCCACTACGCAGCTTTTAGCAACACGGCTGTGCCGTGCCGCTAAAAGGCGCGCAGTGTAGCCACTGTTTGTCGCCTCTCCTGCTGACAAAAAACTTCCACCCCCAATGAGCAGGGTTAGCGTTGTCAGCAGGAGAGCGCTCCTGCCAAGAAAGCGCTGTTCACACCAGCACTTGTTGTCGGCAAAACTTTTGTCTTCGTGTGTGTGTGTGTGTTTTTAACACCTCTGAAAAACAAAAGTTTTGTTGTTCAGTTGCCAGTGTAGACATAGCCTACATGAAGTTGCAACCTAGTTAAACCACATTCCTGGTGTCTTATCTTTCTTCCCACGATGGCCAGGAGAATTCAGCACATTGTTTTTTCTGGTTTTATAAAAAGAAAACGTATACTATGGAATTGTCTGTGTGTGTGCACATCTTACATCTTCAGTTTAAAAGAAATAATTGTTTCAGGAGATAAATATAGTTATTTTAACCCATTCAATATTTATCCCTCTCTTATTAATATATGCTTGCATCAATGGAAATTCTGATGTGTTAAATTGATACAATAAGTAAGCTAGTTTAATTATTTAATTTGATTCAATATTTAATTTGCTTTAATAAAAGCGGTCTTGCATAAATGTATGCATTTAATTGATATATATATATATTAGGATGGCATAATTTTGAATAGATTAAATATTTAATATAGAGTACTTCTTTAAATTATTCAGTATTCAGATTAGATAACAGTTCTACTCCCTCAAAGTAGTGGGAATACAAATGTCATACAATAATAATAATGTATTTCCACTCAGATATATGAAACAATATCATTGGTTCGTTTCCAGTCAAACCAAACACTCTTTCCTTAATGGAATTTACCACGAGGTGGTATATCAACAAAGAGGTGAAAGACAGCATGGTGCTAATACACAGTGCACATAAATGGACAATTAGAATATTCAGAATGTTACAGTGCTCAAAATGAATTTAAAAAACTGCCTCAGCTTTCTTCAGTCTTGTATGAGCAGGTAAATGTGCAAGATTTGTAATTACTGGCAATTCAGTGTTATGAAGGAGGTACAAAATAACAATTCACAATTTAAGTTTCTAACCCGAGGATGCAATACAAATTGAGTTTGCATCATGATAAAATCATCAGGAAAACTGGTAATATTGTAGGCTCCAGTTCAGCCAAGTGCTTAAGCATATGTTTCACTTTGGGCATGTGAGTAATCCAAATTGAAGTAAATGAGACTTAAATGTAAGCACGCACTTAAATTCTTTGCAGAGCAGGGATGGGACTACTCTCATGTTTAAGGCTGTGTTTTGCTGAATCTGGGCCTACATGACTCTATTTCCCTGAACCCTTAGGCCCCTTTTAATCATATCTCACTCTCTCCTTTCTCAGAAAAGGTTCCCAATTATGTCCAGGGGAGTTTTGTCCCAGTTAGGGCTTCTGAACAGGTCTCAAGGGCAAGAGTAATTATGGGGAAGAGCACTAGCAAATCTCCCCTCTCACAATAACCTCATTAGCTAAATCTTTGATCTGTTGTAGGCTTCCTCAAGTTTCTTATTTAGGTTCTTCATAGTGAAAAATAAAGCTACATGATCTGAAGCCATAACGAAAATTTTCAGCCCTTTAATTAGGAGTAAGTCAAGTGCCTTTCTTAAAGTCAATAGATAATAATGTTCTGTGCCACAAGGAAGGCAGAGTACTACAAACCAAGTGTACCTTGCTTGATACAACAGTGTAAAAGCCATTTGTAGTGTGGGAGGGGAAAAATTGTCCAATTAAAAGTTGGGAAATTGAATATAAGTTTTCCCCCCCCACACACACACTCCAGTCACTTTCTAGAGTATTAAAGCATGATATCAGTGAAGTTACACTGTATAAATCTGGAGTGAACACAGTGGTGAATCAGGCCTTTTGTCTTTTAGCCTGCAAGTTAATCAAAAGGCTTCAGCATGCAAAGTATATAGTCAGCATTTAATGAATATTACCATTAATAAAAAATAGTTATAAGAGTTTGCCTGGCTCATACAAACACAAGGGAATCAGTGGGATTCCGTGTGGCATGAGGGTCTACCTGCGTGGATCTCTTTATAAGAATGAGGTCTTGGATATCAAAAATGAAAACAACAAATAATATATATAATGAACCCAGCAATCCATAGATCAGTTTTGACCTTGTTGTGTTGTGATGCAAATGAATTACTTTATACTTAATAGGAACAATGTGTTTCTTTAATATGAAGGCAGCATGAGATTAATGATGCCCGTAGCAGTTCATATTTCTTGCTTTTAAGTACCTTGGTTTGTAAATGATGTGATAGGAAGTTACATTAAGGTCGCTTAGAATCCTTAACTGTGTTTTTAAGTGATTTTGTTTTGTTTTTGTTTTGGAGTATTGAAAGGAGGAGAAACCATTATGTTATTAAAAAATGGCAGAGATTTCTTCTCTGAAAAATGACTACAGCATTTTTGGCTTTCAGAAATGGGTTGCTACATTGGAGTGGTAAAATGGATTTGTTCTTGTAATTTTATTCTTTTACGGGAGAAAGAAATGTTCCCCTTTTATGGTTATACTGACTTACAAAAAAAATGACATGATGATGAACAAGTTTTAGAAGCAAAACTCAATCAACTCTAGAAAACGAAATATTTTGTTCAGAAAGAAGAATCAATTTAAAACTAATTTTTCAGGTTCTTGTTGTCAGTGAAATGGTATTTTTAATAACGGTAACCAAAACCAAATATCACTCTTGTTATGTAAACCAACAGTTTTCTCTATAGAAATCACTTTTCAATTGTTAACAATGGCAAAGTGGGGTTTTAAAAGACCACAGTCACTAAAATGACACTTACTAAGAATAAATAAAATAGAAGTCATAAAAAGAGAATAGCTTTGACATTACAAATTGTATGCAATGGATGTTACTATTGAAAAAAAAAAAAACAACAACAAACCAAAATGCAATGCACAATGCAAATATTTGCCCTGGAAATCTGGTTCTATCTTCTCCACACATGACAGCCAATGGGAAAAATAGACTCAATCTAATGGAAAAGTTTTAGAAAAGTTTAGTTTCCTCCCCTTGTTTGAACCTTAATTTGGATCAATGGGGATATTGAAAGAATGGAGAAAATTTCATTGTGAGAGAAAAGAATCAATGTGATATTGATGAAAAGTTGGCTATAAAGCAACTGCCAGTAAGGGCTAAGAAAACATGAAAGGTTACGGACCTCTCACCACATTGAGATGACAAGGAAAAATGATGTTTACAATGCCCTGTTCAATGAAGTGGCATGGTGTTCCCCACAATCATAATATCTGTTATAACAATGGTTCACTCACTTTTTTATTCAGTAGATCCTGTAAGTAAGATAAAGCTCCCCTTGTGATCTCACTCCCTTTCCAGCATCCCAAACCGAACACTGCTTAGTGTTCACAATATTTCACTCAGCAGTCTACCTTAAAGTGCTCTTGGGTCCTCTGATGGCCCATGGACCACAATTTAAAAGCCACTACACTGCCCAGACATTTTCAAATGCCTCTCAACAATCTTAGAGAAAAAGAAATGGATCTGGGAGGTGGAGGAGGAAAGCACAATACACTGTGTAATATGCAGGCTATATTAACTTTGTTTTGTGAGTCATTTGCAATTTCATGCTTTCACTGAATTTTAAGTTGTATCAAATCGCAAGCTTGCAGCTAAAGCCTTGCAGTTATGGGTTTTAGGAGTGGTAATCTAAAACAGCTGAAAAATGGTCTGGGCTGAGATAGTGCATCTGAAACATCATACATCAGATTTGTACAGTTGCATTGATTAGAAACTTCAGTTCTTTCAGTCACTACCACTTAGTGTGCACTTCCCCGCAGTAAGGTTTAGTCCCTGGTCTTAGAAAGCATGTCATCTAAAATTGAAACAGATTTAACATTTCTTATTGGTACACATTACCTTTTTAATCTTGATCATCACAGACTAAAACTGAAAATATAAGAAAAAGAAAAAAAATGACTTGTGAGCAAATCCATCCCTGGTTTCTTTTGAATTTCTCCTTAAACTGCCATGTAGAACTTCATATGTCCACATTCCTGACTATTTCACAAAAAGGACTAAAGTTCCAGGTGGGAGAATATTCCCCTAGTTTTGGGTTGTAACCAGACATGCCAAACCCATAGGAAAAAAAGCAGAAACTGGGCTTGTTTTTGGCTTAATTGGCTTGTGAGTTGCTTGTTGGCTAGTTTTTGGCTTTAAGCTTGTTGCTTTTTGTAGCTTGTTGCTTCTTTTTTTTTTGATCGGCTCCTGGCAAGCAGGGGCAAGGTGGGGGAAGAGAGTCAGGGGTGCACAGCATGCCCACCACAGTCCCAGACTGCATGCAGAGGGAATCAAGTCACATAGAGTGTTGCGGTTCTTTGGGATTGGCTTTTTTTGGCCTTGTTTTGAAATGGGATTGGCTTGATTTTTGGCTTATTGTAAAAGTTGGGGTGCTTATTTACCATGTGAAAGTTGGCAACTGTGGTTGTAACTCATGCCAGTGAGTCAGACTACACTGGCAGCATGTTGAAGCCACCATTAATGAAAAGATGATTTAACAATTAAATTAACTTCATGAATCTTCTTTACATAAAGCCTGAAGTAGGTTAGTGTAGCAGCAATCATAATATCTGATTAGTTTAATTTTTTGCTAATGGATTAATTCAATTTATGACAAAAGAAGCATTTAATTGTCCGGTTTTGGTAGCCTTAAATCTATATAAACATGAAATACAGTCTCCTTGACAAATGAGATTACTAGAAACTTAATGGAAAAATCTTATTTGCTACCACAGCGGTGACATGAAGAATTGCAGCCTTTAGCTGTGGGTTACTAAGCTCTTAATAACGAGAGAAAGATACTCCATCTTCACCTATAGACACAATTACAGTGCACAAAAATAGCTGCCAAGGCATCTACAAAAAATATTCATGACAGTGTAAAAAATATTGATTTTAAAAGCCAAGAAATGAAATCTCTTCGAAACTGTTCAATTTAATCCAGCTATTATATTCCAAAAGAAACTGAGGCAACTGTAAAGCATTTCACCGAAATCCCAGCTTTAAAATAAATAAATAAAAAATCCTCACAGAAGCAGCAGAAACAAAAAATCCAAAATGCGCCATAAAGGGATGCAGCTCCTGGGTGACCAGGTTAAATGCAAGCAATGAGTGAGGAGTTTGAATTACATTCAAACGTTGTGCACCCACTCACTCCCTTTTTTCTTTTCCTCTCAGTGTTACACTGAGAGAAATGGCTATGAGTGTGTGAACCCCTGTTGTGCAATGGCACAGCATTTTTGCTCTGAGCTGCTAAACATGTCACATGACAGCACCTCACACGGCTTCTGATCCATTATAGTAATCGCATGTTGGATTTGCACTCCGCTTCCGAGACATTATAAATGTCAAATAATGGCAAAGCACACTGATCCTGAGTCTTGACGCTTGTGACGTGATAGTGACTTTACTTTCTGTCCTTCCTGTATTGGCATGGTGCTGCAATGTTTGAATTGCAAACACTGGAAAAAAATATTGAGAGCTAAACAAAACACTACTTTATTGCAAATAAAAAAAATATGGAAACATTCCCATTGAATGTATAAAGTTAAATAAAATCTAAACGTATATCTATGGAGGTCTATATCTATAGATGGCTTTCCATGACACTAACGCTCCTAAATGCATAAAACTCATTATGGGATTTAGTTGCTTATGAAACTTTTACCCAATGTTCCTTTAACTACAGCCCTATTTGTTTCTTGTTGTAATATATCTTGATTGCTGCCTTATTAACTGCTTGACTGTGAAAGGAAGAAAATTGAATAGGGAGCAGGGAAGAGTCGTCTTAAGGAAAAAAATAAACCTAAATAACATTTGCTACTATACAGCAAGTAAAAAAAAATAAAAATTGCTTATCTCTGCATTTGAATCTTCTCAGGTTCGTTTCAGTATGGCTTAACTAGCTGCACTCTGCTTTAGCCTAGAGGGTAATGATTTCACCAAGACTTGCACTCACATTAATTACTGCCAGTGTAGTGCAGTATTAAATTGGTGTTGAACCGTTAGAAACTGAATACATGCTTTTTTTTTAAAAAAAAAAAATTAAAATGTACTGGAAGATAAATGTCTACAATGTCAGCTGTGGAGTTATATTCACATAGCGTGGTCTGAAAATACTTCCGAGATCACATTAAATAAAGCTGTGACTGCAAGAGAAGATATGCTGCGCATGATCTTCTTAGGATGTTCCCTAGTATTACTCTTTGGAAAACGTGACATAGTGGAAGACTGTTTTAATTGAAAACAATATTTTATTTTTAAAACCCTGTTTAATTCATGCTGATAGAGGCAGTCACATCATTTTTCAACCAATATCAGCTCCATGCATCTAAACAAAAACATACAAGTGCCAAAGATTAACATTAAATAAATGTATGTTAAACCAACATTTTTAGGTGAATCAGTGCCAGTTAACAATAGAGAATTCATTATGGAAATGGAGTATGATTTCAGCGAGACAACTTCTCAAGTGAGGTTTAATTCATGTCAACATGGAGCCCATACAAAACACAGGTGGCAGAAAATCACTAAGTAGTGTGTCGCCCTGTGCAGGACCTTTGTACAGGGGTGAATTTTACCCTGGGTGAATATTCCAATATAACATCATGTAAAATGGAATTGAATTAATTCAATTGTTATCCTGATGTATGTCATGGCAAAACTATGGCAGGTGCTCTACAGATACTGGGAAGTCAGTGGAACAGATCCTCAGTTGGTGTAAACTGCTGTAGCTCCAGTAGTTACAATGATTTACACCAGGTGAAGATTTGGCTCAAGGTCTGTGCTGTGAATAATGTTATATATGATGCAGCTCCAGGGAGATTCGCCCTTGAAAGCAGAAATCCTAATTGGTTACTCCTTACTCCAGGTCCAGTTCTGCAACCTTTTCTCTCATTGGATGCTAATGTATTCTCTCATGTGAGTAGTCCTACTGAACTCAGCGGGATGTCTCGCCTGAATAAGTACTGCTGAATGTGAAGAAGGGCTGCAGAAGTTGCCCCTCAGATAGTACACCACCTTACTGTTTAATCAGGGCTAAATCCTATTCTTGTTGACGTTATTTGGCATTTACAGTGTTGCTAATTCACAATTTTATTACAAGTTTTGCAATAGGTGATACTTTTGTTTAAACCCCCACCTCTAGGACTCATGTGATTACTTAAGAATCTCAACCTTCATTTAAAAGCTAAATAAATAAATAAACAAAAAACCCAAATAAATAAATAAAATAAAAGATTACAGCCTTGATTGTTCTAAAGCTTGAAAATGTGACCCTTAAACACTCAAATCCCAGAAGGCAAATAAAAAGAATGCCAAATATATTATTTGTAAAACATCTAATGATTTTTAAGACGATCTCATGATTTGGGGGCCTGATTCCCAATTTTCAACATCTGCAACTGGCGTTACTGTCTACAGTTAACTTTAATGGCTGCAGAACTGTGCATATGGTAGTGTAGGGCATCAGTATTAGGCACAGCATACCCAGAAAGTGTCACTTGTGTGGCTCCATGGATGGAATGTCATACTGTACTGTCTGACCTGTACATTTTTGCAATTATTTTAACAAGACTGGGGGATTTCACCGACACATTTTTCATAGGAGTCCTCCCTGCCATACCAACAACACGTATCAAAACATGAATACCAGCCTGATGAATATTTATGTCTGATGAATAGTTTTAACGTTTTCACAGCTGGACCCTGACTGAGCAATCACCGCAGCAGCGTGAGAATAATATATGTGAAATGCAAGCTATTTACAGCCCCTATTTTAAAAATGTAATTGGAAAATGAATGCTGATAGCTATGGACCAAATGCTGCAGTCTTTATTACAGGGAGTACTGCATGAGCAAGCACTAAGTAGGTACTAGGAAATCTGGCCCACAATGACTCTGCTTATTTAAAGAAGCACATTTTTGTCAATAACATCGCATTTCAGCTATAACCAATATCACCACACAGTCCTATATAAGATATTTTTTATTCATATCCATCTCAATGTATATATTCAGGTAAAATGATAACTCTACCCCTAAGAAGAAAAGGAGGACTTGTGGCACCTTAGAGACTAACAAATTTATTTGAGCATAAGCTTTCGTGAGCTACAGCTCACTTCATTGGATGCATAAGCTAATTTGTTTTAATATATAGATAAAGCATACATTTTACTTGAATTACAGTGCTCAATTTTCAGTACAGTATCTCTCTTACATGAGAGAACAGCTGTATTCATCAGAAACAATTAGCATTTTAGTGTTATATATATGAATTGAAGTGATTTATAGAAAATTATAAAACAAACGAGTGACCCACAGGAGCAGATAGCACTAGTTTTGTCTCATAACCAATCAAAAATTCTTCAATTTAAATTATTTATACTAATTTCAAAATTACAACCCTTAACAAGTCTAGCAGTAGCCGTGCCAGTCCCAGGATATCAGAGAGAGAAGGTGGGTTAGGTAATGTATTTTATCGGATCAACTTCTGTTTGTCAGAGAGACAAGCTTTCAAGATACACAGAACTCTTCTTCAGATCTGGGATAGGTACTAAGACTATGGCTATGCTAGAGATAGCTTATTCACCCTACCGTGAGCGACATAAGTTATACCGATGTAAATGGTAGTGTAGACATAGCCTTAGATTGCCACAGGTAAATACAAGATCGAACAGATAGCGTAGCATAAGGAACCATTCAAAGTGAAATGTGCTAACTACTTTGCTACCATTAGAACCTAGATTTTTCTCTTACCAAATTCTGGCTGAAAAACACTATTCTGTTGACAGCTTTTGCAATCGGGCCATTGAGAATACTCCATTGAGAATTAATCTATGTAATAAAGGCAGATCTGGAAGCACAGCCTGTTATTTAGATTGCTAGAAACTTCCTATTAGAAGATCCTGTTTTCAGTTGCTTATAATTTTGTACTGGGACCAGTACTATTCAACATATTCATAAATGATCTGGAAAAATGGGTAAACGGTGAGGTGGCAAAAGTTGCAGATGATACAAAACTACTCAAGATAGTTAAGTCCCAGGCAGACTATGAAGAGCTACAAAGGGATCTCACAAAACTGGGTAACTGGGTGATTGGGCAACAAAATGGCAGATGAAATTCAGTGTTGATAAATGCAGAGTAATGCACATTGGAAAACATAATCCCAACTATATGTATAAAATTATGGGGTCTAATTTAGCTGTTACCACTCAAGAGAGAGATCCTGAAGTCATTTTGGATGAAAACATCCCCTCGATGTGCAACGCAGTCAAAAAAGCAAACAGAATGTTGGGAATCATTAAGAAAGGGATAGATAATAAGACAGAAAATACCATATTGCCTCTATATAAATCCATGGTACACCCACATCTTGAATACTGTGTGCAGATGTGGTCACCCCATCTCAAAAATTTATTGGAATTGGAAAAGGTTCAGAAAAGGGCAACAAAAATAATTAGGGGTATGGAATGGCTTCCATATGAGGAGCAATTAATAAGATTGGGACTTCTCAGCTTGGAAAAGAGACAACTAAGGGGGGATATGATAAAGGGCTATAAAATCATGACTGGTGTGGAGAAAGTAAATAAGGAAGTGTTATTTACTCCTGCTCATAACACAAGAACTAGGGGTCACCAAATGAAATTAATAGGCAGCAAGTTTAAAACAAATAAAGGGAAGTATTTCTTCACACAACGCACAGTCAACTGGTGGAACTCTTTGCCAGAGGATGTTGTGAAAGCCAAGACTATAACAGGCTTCAAAAAAGAACTAGAGACATTCATGGAGGATAGATCCATCAATGGCTATTAGCCAAGATGGGCAGGGATGGTGTCCCTAGTCTCTGTTTGCCAGAAACTGGGAATGGGCAATAGGGGATGGATCACTTGATAATTATCTGTTCTGTTTATTCCTTCTGGGGCACCTGGCATTGGCCACTGTCGGAAGACAAGATACTGTGCTAGGTGGATATTTGGTTGATCCAGTGTGGCCGTTCCTATATTGTAATGTCAAACTTTAACTGTTTGGGCTGAAATTTTCTAAGTTGTGTGTCTGCCTCAGGCTGATTTTTTTTTGGAAATTTTCATCCTGAGGCAAGCACACAACATAGACAATTCTTTTGGTTGAAATGGTCCAGAAAATTTCAGCTTGAGGCAGACACACAACTTTTCTTCTGAAGCTCTGTTGCCCTCATGTTTTGGAGCAGGGACTTGAAATTTGGCTGGGGAGTGGCTTTGTGTCAAGGACGTGTCTTTTGCCATCACTGTTAAAATCTCACCGACTTTAGTTTATCTATAAACTTTTGAAAAATCAAATGTTGCACATGCTCAGTATGGATTTGCCAGAGCTGTATCGCTTAATTCCCATGTTAAATTCTATTTATTGTGTGGTATGGTGTTAGTGCTTGAAAGGTGTGTGCATATGCATGTACACATGCAAAATTGTGCATTTGCAAATGGATGGCAATCCCACTGAAAATGTGGTGCATAATGTTTTCAGATCCTCATCAATATCAAGCAGAAGCAAAGGCTTTGATTAGTGTTTGAAACCTCCATATCAAAATCATAACATCAAAAGAATTAGGGAGGAAGTGGGGACAAGCCAATGTGGCTTTGTGAATGATTCAAAAGTCATACAAAAATATTAACACTTCTGCCATTTTTTAATACAATGTAGGTTGCCCAATTAACTATTTTACTAAGCTGAGAATTCCTCAACAATGTGTCTCTAGAGGACCTTCTAGTTTAACCTTAACTAGTTAAACAATTAAAATATACTAATGCATGGTAACGCCAGAGAGGAAAATTAGATATATTTATATCTTTTTAACATGCAATATTCCCTCTCTCAAAACCTTGACAAAACATAAGATATCAAAACAGTAAATTGGACAAAACTAAAGTAAAATTGAAATAAAATTAAGTCTTGTCTCCTGTCTTGACTCAGAAAAGAAATAAACAAAAATTTGATTTCAAGCTAATGTATGGCTTATGAATCAGGCCAAAAGTGCATATGAGAAATGTAGAAATGCACTCAGTAGATAGAGATGCAAAAAAAACCCAATACCGGTTCAAATGATGCTTGAGTATTGCAGTAGCTCTACCCAATTAACTCAAATGATGGCCAGTTTTGAGCTCTCTTACAATGAAATAGTAAAAGAAAAAAGGCTTTTATCAGGCTGCCAAATTATGCTCTATTATAAGGCAGATTAGCAATTTATAACTGCGCTATAGATTGCTCAAGATGGGAGTATTCACATGAATTTTTTCCCTATGTATTTTATCAACAGATTGATTCCTTTACAGGAAAAAACCAAACAAAGCAAAATAAATCAAAAACCTCTCTAACTTCAGAGTGCTATTGAGGGAAATTAGAAGTGATGAAATATCTTTTATCTGAAACTATGATGCTGCTACTTTTCCTTGTCTGTACAGATTCCCCTTCCTGCCCTTAATGTTATCTTTCTCCTAATACTACATTTATTTTGGTCCATGCACTTAGCTGTTCATTTCAGAACTTACATTTGAGGTCTGTCAGAAAACACAGGACAGTAGCAAGATGCAGATGTGAATAACTAATACCTCTTTGTGATCCAGTTCCTTAGGTTGCACTTTCATCTCTGAGTCCAATATGTTTTGAACTGGCTGATGAACTGGTATGGTGAGTTGATGCAAGCTGAAGGCTTCTGAGAGTAAACGAAACAAATTTACTTCTAAAGAAAGAGCTGGTATCCTAAGTATAACTGAGGCCCACTCCACAGGCAGCATAACAAATAATCTGTTTTTGTTTTCTTTTTTTCATCATCTCTACATTTTAGCCCGGAGGGTTTAACTCGAGAATAAGCTATCAAGTTGTAGGGAGATGAAGAATGAAGGTCACAACCTTTCTATTTTATCTTTCTATTACTCTCAGGCTAAAACTAGCTCCTTGGATAATGCCAGTTTCTGCCAGAATTTCTTTCCACTGATCTTTCCTCTTCTGCTCTTATAATGAGCTGTGTTCAAGAGCATGTAAGCATCTAATGTACATGCACAGAAATGTCTTCAAGTGAGCACAATCTAGCTGTTGCTGCCTTTAAGCTAACTGTAGACACCAGGAATCCTGAAGTGCACATAATCAAAAGAGATCATTTACTACATTTTTATAGCTTTAAGTGATGATTAAAAAGGGCAGTACGGAACTTCTTTAAGAACCCCCACAACATTAGGGCTAAAGAGGCCTATTCCAGTATCCTAACCTGTTGGGGTGGGAAGAGGTCCCATGAGTCACAGCTCTGTAAAGCTCCACTGCACTTTGCATAATAGTCAGTATACCAACTCCAAATTTGTAATTACCTGTACACCTGTACAGAACAACTGCTGCTTTTCACAGTATGCACTGTTCTTACTGATGCGGTGTTTGGGAAATGAAGAAACGTCTAAACAGCCCCATTTTGGCAGACCATTCACACAGATTTTTACAATGAAAAAAGACAGATATACAGAGAAATACTTATAATGCTCTTTTTTTACTCCATTTGTAGTGGTTTAGGAGAAGAGAAGGTTTTGCATAGATATCTCTAAAGATGTTAGCAAACAAAAAACAAAACAAAACAAAAAATCTACCACACACACCACAATCCAAACAATCAATCAAAATCCCAAACCAACAACAACCTCACAAGCACTTTATATGGGGCCTAATCAAGCCCACCTCTTCTATGAGCTGAATGATGGGATGGAGATACAGCAAGGTTTCTGTGGGAAGGGGAAAAGGCTCTGACATCATCTTCCCTCCCTCGGATCCCACGGAATTTCATCCTGACAATTGCTTTTCTGGGATTTGGGGTGGGACCAAGATCTGGAAGCAGTGGGTCCAGGAACTGCCCTTTCTCCACCTCATTACTGCTGGGTAACCCTGCACCTTTCTGTCTGGAAATCCCATTGGGAGTTAATGTTGTTGTTCAACAAACATAATGTATTTTGTGCATCTCTGTGTGTGATCATATTATTTTCTAATGACATATCCAAGAAAGATGATGGGGCCTACTGCAAGTAAGGGAAATCTCCATTAACTCCAAAGATAAAGGCTTGTATTCTAGTTTTAATTCTGTCGGACTCTGTCTGATTTACCTAACGCCTGTGCTTGTTGTTTGCAGCCCATGATTAGTTAGGCTGAGGATTTGGCCCATGGTGGTCCAGCTTCAGGAGGGCCTGGTACTGTAATGTTTAGTAAGTTCAAAGGAGGCAGATTTGTTGAGAGAAGGCTACAGTCCATTTTCTTACCTGTATGAGTACTAAGAACAGTCTGAAACTGCTCAGGCTTCAAGGGGTATCCACTGTAGCTCACTAGCATCAGATAATATCATTAACATAGTCAGCCACTCCTATGCTAGTAATTCAATACCTGTCTTCACAGGGGCCAGCTATGCAGTGCAGAGGAGCCAGGACTCCCAACTTGATTTCTCTGCCTTTGCAGTTCTTGGGTTTCCTTTCTCAGCTTCACTTCCTGCCAGTATGGCACTCCCCCCACCCCCCCCCCACCTGCTGAGGGGGTGATTCCACAATGTCTTTATGGTCAGGAAGAATTTCTCAGGTGTTCTCAGCGGGGTTCCTTAGCTACAACCGATGGATTCTTTGTGCAGTGGAGTTAGTATAATAGCAAACTATCAGATCCCCTACTTCTTGAATTACAAAAAAATAAGTAATTCACAGATCCATTATTATTTGCTGAAGCTTATTAAAACCCACTTGTAGCCAGGGGGCATGGCCTCCTCCCTCCCAGACAGGCTGAGGAATAGCCGCAACTGCACCCTGGAGGGCAGAGCTGGGACACCCATGCCTGCCCCGCTGGAAGCAGAGGGGTGGGACAGGAACCGAAAATATAAAAAGTGGGCACAGGAGCCGACAGAGGAGCAGGCTGTTTCCCACCTGCTGCTGGAGCTCAGACCCAATGGCATCTACTACAGTGTCCAAGACCTGGAGGGACTGCCAGAAGATGATGTCAGTTGCCAGAGACACCAAGGAGCAGTTGCGGCAACCTTTGGTTGTTTACCTCGGTGAGATGAACAATGACTCTAGGACCCAGGTAACCTTATCCCGAATGGGAGTGTAGGAAGTAGCCCAGGGGAGCTGAATATAGTTTGGCTGCATTGCTGACTGACAGCCAGCCAGTGTGTTGTGGCCGGATTTCCCCACTGTCCCAGTGGTGGACCACTTGGCCGCTGTTAGGGCCCTGGGCTGGGAGGCGGTGGAGTCGGATGGGCCCCCATCCCCGTACCCCCTGCCACTCCACCTCTGAGTGGCAGGCTCCCCACTCTAGGTCAAGAGGCCTGCATCTGTTGGCGGTCCACCAGAGCCAGAGCTGTTTGCTGCCCTGTCCTGTTTGAGGACCGGGGACAATAGGCTCATTGTCTCTCTGTCCTGAATACAAGCCAGAGCCTCCTACCTGGTTGCTGCCTTGCTGTGCCTGAGAGCTGGGGCTTATAGACATTGCAGCTCTGTCCTGACTGCCGGCCAGAGCCCCTCCTAATGATTTGCTGTCCCACCCTGTCTGTGGGCCTGGGCCAAGAGACTCATTACTGCTCTGCCCTGAGTGCAGGCCAGGGCTCTCTGAGGGGTTGGGCACCAAGGTGACTGTCTGCTCTACCCCACCAAGTGGCAGGAGCCCCTGTGCCCCTCCAGAGGCCTTGTAGCAAGGGGGCATGGCCTCCTCCCTCCCACACAGACAGCCAGAAGGACAGCCATAACCTCCCTACACCATTACAGACATATACACATTCTTAGCTGGATTTAGATTGTGAGAAACTAGGAATTCTTTTGGGTGTTGTTCTGCTTCAAACCCTATCACAGATCAAAACTTCAACACGAAATGTCCTCCTTTTCACAGAAATCAAGACGTAAACAGTTATTTGGATGTAAATTAGGTTCCATGATAATGCTAAAAGCAGCAGCTACAAATATTTGATCAAATTCCGTAAATAACCAGGTTTTCCAAACTTTTCTAACAAGCAGCATCCAGTTGCTATTAAAAACTATTATGAAAATTTGCAATGTATCACTGGAGATATAATCTCTATGGTAATTTTCTGAAAGTTGCAAAACTGCAGGAAATGTTTTTATTAAAATCAAGCCAGACTAAAAGGCTCCTTAAAATCAGCCACCTAGCACAACAGTAATGATTATTTTTGCTTTGAAGTGGGGGAAAAACAGGTTTTACATGGCTGAGTGTCAGATTTTCTGTGACTTCTGCTATTTATGCCCTGAGAGTTTGATTCAAGAGTTTTCCAGTTGCCTGTAAGTATTTACCATGTAAATCTGAAATTGCAGCATGGAAAGATGCAATAAGCTGAAAGTGTCCTTGATATAAAATATTATTATGCTCAGGGTTTGACAATCACACCAGCTCCTTAAATCTATTGGGCCTGGCAGCTGCTTTCCATTCAGTCTAAACGAGGGAACAATTAAATCCCCTTTGCTTAATGATAGCTGAAACAATGGAAAATCAACACCCAAGGACTAGACCACATGCAAACCTGCCAGTGTCTGGGCCATGTGGTCTAAAGGTATGTCTACACTGCAATTAAAAACCTGTGGATTATGGGACTTGGGCTAAGGGGTTGTTAAATTGTGATATAGATGCTGTGGCTCAGGCTGCAGTCCAAAATCTGGGACCCTCCCACCTTCCAGGGTGCGATACTCCAGGCTCCAGCCTGAGCCCAAATGTCTGCACCACAATTAAAGAGCCCTTTAGCCCAAGCCCCATGACACTGACACTGTCCAGCTGTGATTGCAGTGTATATATATTCTACCGGGCTTTCCGGGGTCTAATAACAAATGCAGCTGTACGACTCTTTGTGTGGGAGAGCTGCAGCTGAAGCACCACAGATGCAGCCAGAAGGCAGGAGGAAGGCTAGGCACAGCTACAGATCTAATTGTAGCATAATCTTGAGAAAAGCTAAGACAGGGAAGAAAGAGGCTTGGAACTGTGAGCAAAGAAACTGTCTCCTGTTTGATTCCTACTGTGTCCTGGGAAACAGGACTTTATGTACATGTTTGTAAATAAACAGGATTGCATCAAAGAACCTGACACTGATTTCTACTCTTAATGGAAACAACCTGTAAGTCCCTGATTTTTAGCTAACTACTTGGGTCACAAGGGGAACAATATAAACATTCAGTTAAAAGTACAGGAACTAATTTATTTCTGTTCTCGCACTGAGACATTGTTCATGACCATCATTCAAGTGGGTTGCAGTTAAGATTATGGGGCGAGCCTTAATCCTTGGTTATGGCCATAATGCATTGAGCACATTGGGGTGTGGTGTGCAAAGATGGGGTAAAGCTTTCTTTTGTGGTGCCCTGATCCTATTGCTGTGCTGTTGATCTCTGTTAGAATAGCTTGAAGCCCTGACTCTAACCCGACCTGGCTTCTCTGGGACAATAAGCACTTCCTACTTCCCTGTCTATTAAGCACTTGCTGAGAAATTATGGCTGTGTCCTGTGTTCCTTTCCATCTCTCCCACCACTGGCTCATGCATACAGGGGCAGCAGTACTTTCTAAAAGATTAGTATTCAAAAGAGAGCTTTCTTCCACAAACAATATCTGACATCATTGCCTGATGGCTAGACCAAGTGAAGTTTGCATGTTAATCCTGAGCTGTCACTTCTTTGTGTCATGTGCAGGGCCACCCCTGTCAGCCATCCGTGCTAGTTGTCCATGTCTTAAATGTCACTCCTCTCCAATCATAGTTCCATAAATTCAAAGGCCAGAAGGGACCATTGTGATCATGTAGTCTGACTTCCTGTATAACATGGGCCATAGGACTTCCTCAAAATAATTCCTACACCATGTCTTTTAGAAAAACATCCAAACATGGAAGCAAACAATCTCACATTATGGGCATAACAGCACTCCATCCACTGGATCCATCTCCACTGATGTCTGGATTTGTGGAACTGGCATATAATATTTCATTGTGTCCTGCTATAACACAGCATCCAATAATTATATATCATTAATAATATTAAATTAAATAGCAGCTCAATGGTATTTCACACCTTGGACCAGGAAGTGTACCATACACCAGTCTTGCATCAGCCAGAGCAGTCACTTGAAAAATCGGTTTTCATTTCTACTCAAAGAACTTTTCAGACTGGGCATCCTTCACAGTGCATTTCTGAGGGCTGCCTGCAAGAAAAGCACAGCAATCCAGCATCATTAAATAGAATCCATTATGAATTAATGTGTTTCAAACTGTAGACAGAACATATATTTATTCACACAGAGGCATGATATGGATGTTTCTTTGTCAAGCTTGGATTTGTAGATAGAGTCTGCTCCTGAAAACACTTCTGAGATTAGTTCTTACTGCTGCGAATAGTCCTAGTGACTTCCATGGAGTTACTCACAGCAGTAAACACTGCTGGGAAGATTTTCAAAAAGCAACTGAAGGATTTAGGTGCTCAAATCCCACTGATTTTCAGGGGGACTTGTGCTCCTAAATCCATTAGGATTTTAGAAAATCTCTACCATAATGAGTAGTATGTGTTTGGAGGATCTGGCCCAAACACTGCTGGTAAAGGATTAACATCATATAGGGAGTTTACATGCTAATAATGAGTGGCTGTCTAAGTCTTTCATATACTCGCCACATGAACCCTGATACATGGTAACCACACACATGCAGAAAACTGATTTCTTAAAATGTGCATGGGATTAATATTATTAATTATTTGTGTTGCAGTAGTACCTAGAGGCCCCAACCAAGTTTAAATCCCATTGTGCTATGTGCTGTAGAAACAGTAAGAGGCAGTCCCTGTTCTGAAAGCCCTGCAGTCTAAATAGCCAAGACTAGGGGGAAACAGAGAGGCAAATTGTCTTGCCCAGATTACTGGAGGTGAGTGGCAGATCTGGCTGTAGCACTCAGATCTTCTGAAGCCTCGACCAGTGCCCTATCCACTAAACATCACAGCCTCTCTTGTATGAATCTACCTCTTGATTCTTCATAATGGCCAGGTGCTATTTCTTGTGCTTAGGTAAGACTTTCCAAGTGTGCTAACATCAGTTTAACCTCTAGCAGCTTTTACATACAGTATGCCTTTAAAAAAAAAAGTGGGGGCCACAACAAAGGCAAGCCAATACCATTTGTTATGCTTTGTTTTTCAGAGTCACAGTGGCAAACGGGCTGTATCCATTAACCTTTTTGCAAAGAGCAGAAGGTAAGCTAGTTAACATTTGACAGCTTTACAGAGTCGATTGACTTCTAAAGAAAAATTCACCAGTACGCAGTGTTCTCTATATTCCTGTCTATTTCAGAGAATTTGTCACAGGTCCAGCTATTATAATCTTCATGTTTTTCTCTCCCAGCTTCCCATATTCTCTTAGTAAACACAAACAGAAGTATCATGATGATTTATTTAGTACATGAGTTTTAATTTGTAGACGCAGTAACAATGGTGGGGATGAACTTGAGCTGTTAGCTAATAGTATATGCTGTTCAGAAAACATGCATTTTCTTGTTATGGTTTTAAGTAGTAGTTGATAAGGATTCTAGCAGATTGCTAGGTGTTACTAACTTACCTTTACATTCTTTGCATGAAAAGGTTAATGGTTACAACATGTCCTTCTCTGACCTTAGAAGGCATCCAGAAGGCTCCCAAAATTACAGGAAGATTATAAACGATGATGGTATCACAAAGTGTCTGTGCAAGGAAGGACAAGGATGCAGCTTCTATAATGATAACTCTGTGACAGAGGCCCAAAGGGAAAAGGGTGAGAGCAGCTCCCAATCTTCAGTGTAATCAATCACTGGGCATTCTCACTGGCATATAATTAATAGCCTGGGATCTCATAGAATGACTGTCCCTTACATAGGATTTAAGCAAAGCTTCAGTGTAGTCCAGCACTCCTAGTATATAACTGATATTTCTATAATAAGGGAAAGAACAAGAGGGGAAAAAGCACATTCTTTATCTCAGGTAAGTATAACTTATCTTTGCCTCCATCCTGCCTAGGCACAGTAATGCTAGACTGGGCTACAGTGTTATGTTAAAATGTAATTATTTAAATTAAACCTGAATATAACAGAACTGAAGTGTGACCAGCTACAAAACACATATTCAGGGTAGAGCAGGAAGGTAGAAAGGGTAGGGTAGAGACTGGTGGATATGTAGCTAACCAACCAGGTATTAGAAAACATAGGCGACATGCTTCCAGAGCTGGATTTACACCTTACGCACCCCTAGGCACAGCATCTTCAGCGCCCCCCCGCTGCCTACAGCTGACCTTTGTGTTTTCCATAAAAAATGAAATGAAAAGAAATATAAACAAATCCTCCCCAGAAAAGCATTAGACCCTCCACCACACACGGAGCTCCCAGCCCAAGCTGGGGTGAAGCCCACCTGCCCCAGGTGAGGTGCAAGGGGGGACTGTACCTCTCCCTACAGCAAGTGATCCCCAGGCGTCTTCTGTCCCTCCCACAGAGTGGCACGGCAGCTATGCTCTGGCTCTGCCTGTGCAAGTGAATGGGGTGCCTGTGTTGGGCACCTGCATTCCCTATACAATGAATGGGAAGAAAGGTGACCCCAAAAACCAGCACGCTAGGCAGGTCGTCTAAGCTAGCCAGACCAGAAGGATATGTGCTAAGCCTGGGCTTCAGGGAGGTACGTATCTCTGTTAGCGATCCACAAAAAGGAACCCACTACCTGGAGTCAGGCTTAGGCATTGAAGGTGTTCCTTGTGAGAATGAGTTAGGTGCCTGCCTTGCTCCATACAAAACAGCCGGAGGAGGTGCCCACCTTATACCTTTCAGCTCAGTGGTTCAAGCATTTTCCTGAGAAGTAAGTGACCCTTGTTCAAATCCTTTCTCCTCCTCTAGCAGAGAGTGGGTAATTGAACCAGGGTCTCCCATATCCAAGGCAAGCACTCTAACCACTGGCTAAAAGAAATAAGGGGAGAGGGGAGGTGGTGAGCTGGCATGGCTATAATCACCTCCTCCTCTGGCCAGATCTTTGAATGGGGCCTGATCTGGTATGTGGCCTCTGAGGATGCTTACCAGATCAGGCCTGGGATGGGGTGTGTATCCCACACAGAATGTGAAGGGGTTAATGTGGGCCTGCAAGAGAGAGAAAAAGCCAGGCTTAACTAATAATGAAACTTTCCTGGGAGGGAGGGAGGGTGGAGGCTGGGTGATGATCATAAAGCTAAGAAGTTTGTAGCAGAAAGAGGCTGGAACTGGATCTGGAATGCATGCCCAGCAGCAGTGGTGGTCATTTTTTCAGATTAAATCTCAGTCTTTATAATGATAAAAAGTGATTTAATCAATGAAATTGTATTTGTAATAACAGGGTTAGTAGATATGTGGATGCATGTAGCATGTAGTGAATATCAGGATAACAGGGAACAAAATGGTGGACAAAGCAACTAAAAGTGTTGTAAGACATGGAAAGATTAACATAGAAATACCTTTGATTAAACACATTCAAAAGTCTAGTACGAAAAATTTAAAAGAGGAATGGCAAAAAAATTGGATGAATGAAAAAGGGGAAGAAGATCTTTTTGAATTCTGCTTTAGAGTTGAGGAAAACAACATACTTCAGGTTCTGGGTAGAAAAAATGAAGTGATTTTGTTTAGAGTACTAGCTGGCTATTGTGGCTTAGACAAAATCTTTTTTGAATAAATAGACACAAAGATGGACTATGTTCACTCCGTAAAGTGGAAGAAACAAGTGATTACATTTTATGGGTATGTAAGGACTTTGATAAAGAATGGTAAAAGCTTTCTGAGGAATTCAAACGTCTTCAGGTAACAAAAGTCGCATTATGTTATTTAGTAAAACTATGGGGGAAGTGGAGTAGTATTAGAAAGGCATTGTTACATTACCTAAAGCACACAGGGCACAGTGAGAAAATATAAACCACTAGGTAATTAGGAATTATAGTTGGCTGCTATAGACTATTCGGTCAAGACTGCTTTGCCATTAAAAGAAAAAAAAAGAAAAAGTAAATAAAAGAAAGCGGCTTCAAGGACAGAGTCTTCAGTCACTCTCAGGGGATAGAAGAGTTAGAAAACAGTCCCGTGTGTCAGCAAGAAGTCTGAGGGAGCAGACTTTGGCTGCCAGTTACAGGGTCCCTGGGCTGAAACACAGTATACAGGGAGGGCCCAGGTTCCCCTACCAGCCACCGAGGAAGGTGGGGTGAAACCCCCTGAGATAAAGGGTGTAAGGACCACAGAGCCCAAAGTCAGACAGAAGACCTGCTGTAAGGTCACTGGACTACAGTTGGGTTGGATTCTGTTATCCTGGAAGGGGTAAACTAAAGTGTGACCTGGCTGGAGAGGCCAAGTTGCAGGAAGAGAGACCATCACAGCGACTGAGTGACTGTCAGAAGCCGACATCATATGGGGAGAGAGCTTCTACACTATGCCTGGCCAAAAGGAGGTGCTCCTGTGGTGACTGAACCTCTTAACAAGGCCCCACATGAAATTTAAGCAGATGAATGCATATTTTCCCAGATTCATGGATCGTTCTAGGTCATAGGCAGGAGACAGACAACCAGATGCACAGTCTGAGGCAGCAGTGCACATGCCTAGAGGCAGAACTTAGGTACCTTCAAGGTTTGGCAGGAGTTTTGTGGAGCCAAAACAGGGACTTACACAAATAAGTCTGGGGTTTAGGTGCCTAAGTACGCATGTGGATCTGGACCTTAGAAAATCTGCAAATTTCTACTTGCACACTTTTCTCCCAGTTCTGCCACTGGTGGGTAACTCTGTGGTTCATCAATTAGTATTTCTGTGGCAGGAGGTTTGTCCCCTAGGTTCAGAGGTTTTGGGAAACCCACAGTGGGCAGAAACTTCCATATTGCGACTTAGAATTTCTATACAGCTGCCTTGACTCCTCGGTGTCCTAAGTACCCCAGTAATTAGCTGGACCTAGACTTTTCTTTGGTTGGGGAAACAAGAATAGTGACTAAACTAAGCTATTCCTTGACTTCATATCTCCAGTGTAACTCCACCTTTTCAAAGCCATAAAATTCAACCCCAAAGAAGGATCTATTGCTTCCCACATTGCTCTCTCCTCCAACACACACAATGCATTTGGCGTCTATCTTGATGCCTTATGCTATTCTCTATTCCTTATAGAAGAAGATAGAATGTGGTAAGAATATGATTGGTATAGTCCAAGGATCGGCAACCTTTGGCACACGACCTGTCAGGGAAAGCCGCTGGCAGGCCGGGCCAGTTTGTTTACCTGCAGTGTCTGCAGGTTCAGCCAATCACAGCTCCCACTGGCTGTGGTTCGCTGTTCCAGGCCAATAGGGGCTGTGGGAAGTGGCATGGGCCAATGGATGACACTGTCAGCAAAGATGCCAGTTAATGTCAACTGTGGTGGTAGGCTAGGTCCTAAAGACATTTGTCCAATAGGGAATAGTGTGGAACCATCAATTAATTTCACAGATGCCAATGAAGAGAGAACAGTTGGCTACCAGTACCAATCTGTACTGCATTTTAACCAGTTACCTTTCCATGAGACATACAGGTCTCAGAAAGAAATATTTGTTATCCTGTATAGAGCTTTCCAGTTCATATCCTTTCCAGTGCTCTCCACATTTACTTGTGCTGAGCACCCGCTTTTCACATTTCTACTTTTTCTGATATTTTAAATACCAAAATCCATAAGCTAAAATTACTGATAAAAAAGTATTCTAGAAGATGAAAGAGACAAATCCACCTTGATATGGCTTAATTACACATGTAGGCCTCCTCCTCTGGTGTATCAGTACTGTGACCCCAGAATTTGACATTCCTGTGTGTACCCCAGAACTTGACAGTACTACAGTCAGCCATTTCATATGTTCAGTCACTGACAGCTGAAAACCAAATATCACATAGCTAGAAATAATCTTAGGCCTTTGTAAAACAAGATCAGACAGCCACATACTTGCAGTTTGTTAATCAAAATAAAATAAAAAAAATATAAAAAAGTAAGTGAATAGCAACCTTAGTTTTAGGTGCCCCTAATACATTAGTAAAAAATATTATGCTAACCAACTAGAAATCATAACCAACTAGGTTATGTGTTTTGTTAAAACTAGCTATTAAAAAAATTAGGTAAAAGTAAACACCTTGGAGCAGTCCAAACAAGCTTTCCTCGGACAAAAAGCTGACGTTTAAACTCCCCATCAGCTGGATGGAAAGAGAGCCCCTGAAAGTGCAGCTGGTAACCGCTTGAAATCATCTCAGGCTGTGAGTAACTATATCTATAATGTCCTAAACCTACTGAGTATGTGTATGCTTAATATCTATTAAATAGTAGTTTTAAACAAAAGCACGCTTGCTTGTATCAATCATTTATCAGACGAAAGTGCTGTGTTCTCATTAATTTATTCCTGACACTGCCAAAAAGAAACAGTTAAGTTACCACTGTTTTGGGTTCTGAAAACCGTACGTAACAGATTTGGTGAGCCAGCCAGGAATGGTGGAGAGGAAGGGGACAATTGATACGAATGGTTTGTTTGTTTGGCATAGGGGAGGGGGACACTGAGCAGAATTGCAAACCTGCAATTTTTCGTGTTGTAGTCCCCAGTTGATTTACAGATGCATTCCATTACTGATTCTGGGCTCAGGCTAATAAGCCTGGTTGAATAAAAAAATATGTCAGAAGGAAAGGGAACATCTGGAAAGTTAAAGATAGTGTTGGAAAACAGCTTGATTGATTTTGTACAGGAGCATGGTAATGATTTTTGGAAGCTTGGAGCTTTTACCAGCCCCAGAGCATTCCTGCAGCTCTGTAAGCAATGGGAAACCTGGGTTAGTGTGGGAATGTGGATGGCAGTGACAGTTTTATCTGAATTGCCGAAGGAGTCCCAGAATAAGACCCAAGCAGGTCACAGGGAATGTAAAATACAAAGCTGTGCTCTCAGAGCCATGTTGGTAGAGCAAAAGGGAATAATGGCTGCGATCAGAAGGAGTCATAACCTGGGAAGGGGGGAGGAAGTCCTTGGATCTTGACTCATAACCTTCTCATTATGAGTATGAAAGGGATGATCCCCCTGAATTTCCTTTTCCTTTGGGCTCTTCTGGGCAGTCCCCATATGGTTTCTTGCTTGAAACAGTGGAAAAGCTGTAGACACCAACTCCCATAGCCCCCAAAGTGAGGAAGATTGGTCCCCAAGAGGGGTAACCAAGGAGGGGAAGGATTGTAGGGGTTAGAGCCACAGGGAAATTGGTTGGCCCATTAAAACGGAGCAGTCTTGGGATGGCTGGCAAGGATAGTTGGCACCTCTGGTCTCACTCCAGTAGATATGGCATCAACTCCCACTCTCCTCTGGGAGCCAGGATAGGGGCTGGGGTACGGGTTCCCAGATGCTTTGGCCCACGGAGCTCCACTTCTAGATTTGTTGTTGCTGTATGTACTTTTCTTGGCTTCTTCTCTCTCCCCCTCCTTCTCCTCCTTCCACTTCTTCTTTTTCCTCTCTTGCCATCGCCCCCCCTCGCCCAATTTTTCTTCCTTGGTGAGTTTTTGTTTTGAAAGTTAAGGGTTAATCCACAGCTGAAAGTATTTTATTGTCCTTGAAAATATGGTTGCCAAGCAATAAAGCTGCTTAGAAGCAGTTTTTAAATTAACAAAAGAAGGACTGGGCCCATTGCTGTTTATTTCATGGCCATGAGGCAGGAGTTCCCAAACTTGGTCCGCGGCTTGATCAGGGTAAGCCCCTGGCAGGCTGTGAGATGCTTTGTTTACCTGAGCGTCTGCAGGTACGGCCACTCGCAGCTCCCAGTGGCCGCGGTTCTCCTTTCCCGGCCAATGGGAGCTGCGGGAAGTGGTGCGGGCTGGGCCACCACTTCCCGCAGCTCCCATTGGCCAGGAATGGCGAACCATGGGCACTGGGAGCTGCGAGTGGCCATAATGTGGATGCTCAGATAAACAAAGTATCTTGCGGCTCGCCAGGGGCTTACCCTGAACAGGCCGCGAACCAACTTTGGGAACCGCTGTCCTAAGGATCTGTGTCTCTCCATGAAGCAATCTCATTTAAAGCAATAGCCCTCCCAGTTAAGATTTTAAAGAAAGGCAAGGGCTAAAGGGAAGAAAAGAAAGAGAAGGGAGATAGGCCCTAGAAAAGTTGGGGCATAGCCCCTGATTCCTGGTGGATGTAAATTTAGATACATGCTCATTGGAACTTAATTCCAGGATACAGCTCAAGACCAAGCTGCTTGAATTTTAACCCCTGCATGACCACACTGTGTAGAAGCTAGAGCCCCTGACAACATGACCCTGACTGGCCATCAGGAGATATCCATCTGTCTTTTTGGGAGTGGTGAGCATTAAATGGTTGGGGTGTGTATTCTGTTGATTTCTTGACATGTACAGGTTTCAGGATATTAGCTGTGTGAAGGCTCTTTCACTGAGACAAGGCCCTGCAGACCCATAGAGCCCTGAGTCCACTGGGAATGGTTGTGTGCCTGGAACCCACAGAGGGGTAAAGTTGGGTCCCTTATGCCCTGAGTACCCACAAAGAAGGGTAGGAGGTGGGAGTCTTAAATTGTGCAGGCAACTTAGGTCAAGTAGCAAGATGACCACCCCAGACACCAAAAAAGGGGACCGGAAGGGGTGGGGGCTAGCTCAGGAGCCCACCCTTCTTGCTAAGTGGGTAGCAGAATGAGGTCCATCTCCCTGGGGACAGGATGCCTTACAGGAAATGGAGGCACTTGAGACCACTTGTAAGAGGTTTGAAGTACACTGTAATGACAGGAAGCCAAAACCAGATAAAGATGTGATAAAAGCAGCATTAGGGAAAGCTGCCAGTATTCTTTCAAGTTTGGTGTTACTCCAGAAAAGGCAGCTATGTTGCAGGGATTGTACTTGGTGGCTAAGTCTTTACCAGCAAAATGCAACACCTTAAAAAATTAATGCAAAAAGCATAAGAATCAGCTCGGTGATGCTGTAAAAAAATAGCACCCTAAGTGAGAGAATAGGAGGTTTAAGATCACAAAACCATGTTGCCAGTAAAATTTTAAAAGCTATAGTACAGGGGTCGGTAACCTTTGGCACGCAGCCCATCAGGGTAATCCAGTGGCGAGCCGCGAGACATTTTGTTTACATTGACCGTCTGCAGGCATGACCCCCCGCAGTTCCCAGTGGCTGCAGTTCACTGATGGGCCGCGTGCCGAAGGTTGCCGACCCCTGCTATAGCAGCAAAAAATAGTATAAAAAAGTTAAAATATGATAAGATTGCAAAAATCCTAGTTACAGGCCCTGATCCCAGAAGCAGAATAGGTATCCAAAGGACGCAAAAGCAAATCTGAAAGAAACAATTGATGGGCTTTGGAGCCAAGGGGTTTTAGTGGAACAATCAAACCCAATAATGCCGCCCTTAGGCCGGTCCTTAAAAGTAATGACAGGACTTCAAGGCTAGTAGTAAATTTTTGAGCCTGCTAACGGTGATGAGATGATGGCCTCCTTTGTAGGAGGGTCCAGTGGTTTTCAGTTTTGGATTTGGCCAAGGTTTTCTTTGCTATCCCTTTACATTGGGACAGCAATCACAAATTTGCTTTTACCTTTTAAGAAAAGCAGTTGTGTTTTGCCAGGGTCCCCCATGGGCTGAAAAAATGCCCCTATTATTTGTCATGTCTATGCAGTTAAAAAGTAAAATAAAATGCCTAAAAAGACAGTGTAATTTTTTATGTTAATAATATCCTAGTTTGCATTCAGACAAAAAATAATTAAAAGTATTGGATTGGTAGTAAAAAACAAACAAACCTCAAAGCAGTCCAAAAAAACTTTTCTTAAAACAAAAAGCTAGCATTTTTAAACTCCCCATCAGATTTTTTAAAAAAGCCCCTAAAAGTTCAGCTAATAACCACTCAAAACCATTTCAAACTATACATATATCTAAAATATCTGTACCTCTGTGGCTCTTTAGCAATACATTTAATTATGGTAAAGAAAACTCTCCAATTTCAAACTACCCTTGCTTCTTTGTTTTCTTACAGGAGATGTTTTCCTCCAGTCTTTACATAGGCTATGTCTACACTACCACTTATATCAGCAAAACTTATGTCACTCAGGAGTGTGAATATTCCACTCCCATGAGCGACATAAGTTACACTGGCATAAGTGGTAGTGTGCACAGTGCTGTATTGGCGGGAGATCCCACCAACATAGCTACCACCGCTTGTTGGGAAAAACACATCCCCAAGTAAACTTAGCCCAGTTAATGAAAGACAACAAAGACTTTCTGGAACCATTGAATCAACCTATATCCCCATATGTTTTATATTATCATAGGGCACTAACCCAGCTGGACTTGTCAGTATGACGGACACTGAACATTACGAGGGTTCACAATGTGCAGTATAACTCTGTGTTGCTCCTCTGTAGAAATACAGTGTCCGATAGCCCTACTTTTTATTTTTTTCATGTGGTGAGCTTGTTTACTTGGATGAACATTGGGCTGCAAGTAAAGCTTGTGGTTTAAGGGCTCAAGTAACAGGCCTCTTAAAGGACTTTCTTAAATATTTCCCTATCTGCAAGACATACCCAAGCTATGCATCTTTATATATATCCCTGTGTATTCAGAATATCCATCTTCCTGAAATGTTGCTTGGAGGCATGTGGCTTGAAAGCTGAAACTATTACATAACCTTTTCACAGTGAGCAAAATGCCTCCAGGTACAGGAAACCACTCTATTGGTGCACGACATTGTCTGTACCTGTATATTGCACGGGGTAGGTAACACTTCATTATCTGTTTCATTTTATTTTTAATAAAGAACTAGATCATGACATTACTGTCTAGCCCCTGGACCAGCCTGGAGTGAAGACTGTGACATGAACATTTGCTGCTTTTGGGGAGGGAGTAAACTAGAGTTGGTAGGAACATTTTTGGCTCAGATTTTTTGGTAAAATATGCTGTTTGATCTAAGCCAAAATATTACATGTATTACATGGGAACTTGCCATTCCCAGCAACGTTTTTAAGGGGAAGATTTCTGACGTGCAAGGTGGACTCTCTGCTGAGAGAAAGAGAGAGACCCAAGTGAAAAACCTGACCGTTTTGATCTAAAAATGAGTGTTTCCGCACAATTCCATTTTGCAAAAACATTTGAAAGGTTTTGTTTTCATACCAATGTGGAGTGAAAACAAAATGTGAAACCTCAAAAGTTTTTGTGAAATGGAATTGTAGTTCTCTGGTCACCAGTAGAGTAAATTGCACTGGATTTTCAACTGGCTCAGCATGTGACTTCCCAGTGCACTGATGGGGGCTAGGTGGGGCTAGGTCACGCTTTCATCCCCCACCTGCCCACTTGTGTGAGAGGCAGATATAGAGGCTCTAAACAGGCTTTGACATGCTGAAAATCAGAAGTAGTGATATGGACAAGGGAATAAAGAGGTGACTTATCCCCCATTACTCCCTTGCTCTTGTGCGGGTGTGCAGGTGGGACCGTAGGCAAGAAGTGCTGAGAAATTGATAATGGCCAGATGATTTGGGGGGGGGGGGAGTAGTTAATGCTCAACCATTGTTAATTACAATACATTTAAATAAAATTGCTATCATATACCATAATCAATGATCTGTTAAAAAAAAAGATATACAATAGCTAAAATCTTGTAGTGGAGAAAGAAGATGTGCTGTCCCTTTAGAAGACAGCTGCGTTTGAGGGAAGAACACTTATCATCCCCAGGTAATTTACACCCACCACCAGATTCTGGAAGGAATGCCAAGGAGTTTGCCAGCTACACTTGAATATGAATGTTTTCTTAAAATATGTAACCTGGGCAACTGAATGCAACTGTTGCATTGTTGAAGTGAGTGATGAGTTGTTTCTTCCTAAATCTCAAAGGAAAACATATGTGGATAAATATTCACAGGGTCAACATATCATTTTTAATGTGAAAATCAGTTGAACGGACAGTGTTCCACTGTCACTGTGCACACATTACAGATTTCACATGTGCAAAGGCTTATGCATCTGTGGTGGCTGGTCACAGTCTGTCAGCACTTTCTCTAGCTGGGGAAGAGCTCTGCTTGGGCAGGAACCTGCTCTGGTGAAGGGTTGTGCAGTGTCAGGGCCAGGCAGCTTCCAGCACCTACTTCTAGGCTTGGAGTGGAGGTTAACAACTTTGCAAATGCTGTTTCCTGCTCAATCCTTCCTGCTCAGACTTCCTTGTGCAGGATGCAGCTCCTTGTGCTGTTCAGCTTGCGTTCATGAGATCATTGATATCAAGTAAACTCTTGATTCCTGAAGCCAAGGCATACTAAGGACACTTTTCATTACTGTTATCGAGTGCACAAGAAGAGAGATTATGCATTGCACCTACGAAGGACAGATGCCTTCAAAACTTCAAGCAAACAGTGTCCCAATTAGCTTGTCAAAGTGTTTCCCTTTTCCTGTTTGTAGCATCTCTATCTTGTTTCACCTGAGTTTGAGGCAAATGCTTTTTGTCATAATTTGAAACTTGTGCAGGTATAACTCTTTAATTGTGAACTAGTAGAATTTTGAGCCGGCAGCCAACTGTTTTCATCCAAAGTTTCCCAGTTTTAGCAGCTTAATCTTGGATGAAAACTTCATAATGCATCTCGGTCTTTTTCCTACAAATTCTATTGGCCATGGCATGAGCTTCAATATTATAAACTAAATGTAATTCACTTTAGTGAATTTGCTCAACTCTGATTAGGAAATAGATATGGAAATCCTAACACATGGCACCTGAGGTAGGATATCAACAATTTATTCAGAATAATACATTAAACACAATTATTCAGAGAGTGAGTTATTTAATTAGAGAGCCATAATAACCACCATTTGAGATCTAAACATTAAGCACTTCATACTGCAGCAAAGCGATGAAGAGGTTTATGAGGAAAATAGCATTCTTTCATAGGCCAACTGGGGAAAAAAAATAATTGGCCCATCTTTCAACTGGCAAATAATCCAGTTTACCTGCAATCAAAGCACAGCAGTGTGGCGATTCAGGAGGGTAAAACTTGTTAATGTGCCAAGGAATACTATTTTTTTCCCTGTCTAAACACTGTGTAATTGATAGGTGTCAGCCTGCAGAGTTTCAGTTACCAAGCTCTGTCAAGGTACTTTACTTGCTAGATTTACAAATGTTGCTTCTAACCTTATATATTATTTCTAGTAAAAGAAACACATACTATATTTTTTTTCTTTATTAAATTACTTCAGGTGCCTGTTGCCTCCCATGGGCTATAGTATTTCTGTCATTCAGATGTTAAAAAAGAAAGTGGCAAATAGAACTCAAATCTCGTGATGAAAGATGTTTGATTCATCTCTCGGGCATTGCCCTGTACTTGCTGCTTTATGAAGCTCCTTCCCCAACCTTCGTCTGTTTTTGACTTTTTGAATTATAAACTCTTCTGATCAGGGAAGGGATGGGGTTCCTCTGTGTTTGGAAGGCACTAGGCACATTATCGATACTAATGAAGTCATTCGTTAATCTAGCGTGAGTTAGCCTTTTGACAGTGATCTGCCAGTCAAGGTACATTGTGCTGCCTTTTTCTGATCCAGTTCCATACACAGCAACTGATTTTCCCTGTTGGTTGTTTTGAAGATTTTTCTCATTTGCTCATTACTGTGTGTGGGGGTGTGGGTGTGAGAGAGAGAGAGAGAGAAAAACCAACAAATAAATGAAGGACCAGACTACTGTAACACTTTGCTCACAGTGGGATCCTCCAAAGTGTTGAGACTCTGGCCCTGACCCAGCAAGACACTGAATCATGTGCTTATCTTTAAGCAAGTGAGTAGTCCCATTGACTTCAGTGGGACTAGTCACATGTTTAAATTTAAGCACGTGCTTTATTGATTCAGGGCCCGAATGCTCAGCAACATGAAGGGGATCAAGCCTCTGAGTCGTACCTTGCTTCTCAAGATGTCCCACTGGAATGACTATAACTTTATTCCAATGTATAAAATAATGACACTGCATGGAGATGACCATTGCAGAGAACCAGAGAGGGATTCAGAAAGAGAATGACCTGTATTAGGGACTGATCTGAAGCCAATGGGAATCTCTCCATTTATTTCAATGGACTTTGGCTCAGTCCCGTAGAAAACTGTGGAACTTAAATTAAACAATGACTTTTAAAAATCCCATTAAAAGTCGAAATTAGACTTCCTCCTAAACTTGTTAAAAATATGGATCCCTCTAAAACTGTAATGGTTTTAAAGTTATATCTTAATTGCTTTCTTAATGTAAGAAATTTTGTTTGAAGACAGAAGTATGTGAGTCTGAATGAAGATCAGCTATAATATATATGTAACACATACTAGAAAACCATCCTAGTGTGGTGTATGTTACTGGAGAAGCTTTTTAGCCATCACTTCTAATCATTCATAAATAATTAATAGTATATAAAAATGCTTACAAATCTTCCTAGGGTAGATGCACATGGCAACAATTGAAAATTATGCCCCCACAACACCTTATCTTTCTGAGCACGATTATATTATTAACTAGAGACTTGCTGGTTTTACTTTTACCTATACAACATTTCTGTCTTCTTTTTTCAGCACCAACTATAATACTTTAATATTTCTTGTTACAATTTTTTTTACAATTATCTAATTTCTTAGAAAATTAAAAATCTTCACTTAATCCACAAAATACTCCACTACTCAGTAGGCTAATAATTACTTTAACTTATGTTGTCCAGAAGGAATATAAATAATTTTACTCACATCCTCTGTGATCATTTTATCATATGTGCAAATTTGGGAAAATTTTAAAAAATGAAATGGTGGTATTTATTTTTAAATAATAAAAGGAAGGAAGTTGAGAAATTTTAGTATTTTGTCATAGCACATCCATCAGAAGAGGTCTTTTTTTTAAGATTCCCTTTTAAGATCTTACCCTCCTTTCCAAGAAATATGAGTCCTTATGGCAATGTCCAAAGGAGGAAAAGCAATAGCCCTTTGGGACAGAGAGAATTTGTCATTCAACACTACATATGTGCACTAATCTGCTTTTAATTTGCTTACTGTTCATTCAGAGCACTAGGGACTCAGAGTTTTAATTTTTCTTTTCAAGGAATTCCAAATATGGTCAAATGCCAAATGGTAAAAGGAATGTAGGTCATGGAAATGCACAACTATAGAAAATTCCTATCTCTGAAAGTAACATAAGTCATAGAATGTCTGTATAAATACATTGATTATTTTGTTCTTCATTTGCATATTGCACCCTCCTTCATCCTTAAATTAGAAGGTAGATGCTAATAATTTCATCGGAAATTTAAAGCCCAGATTTTGCTGTGGGAGGAAGTTTCTGAATAAGACATCAAGTTTCTAGTCATCAGAGGATAATTTATTGATACTTGTCAAAAGGAAGTATCAGTCTAACAGAAATCAAGACAAAAGGAATGCCTGATGAATTTCCTTTGAAGTGCCTTTTATAAAAGTCCTTGGTAATACATATTGATGAACTCCAAATTGTCTTGCCTGAAGGGAAAAGAAAGTATACTGCTTTACACTGTCTTATAAATATTCATCAAAAGAACAAGACTTATGTTTCCAGGCTTGAGATGAATGATTACGGTTGTATGATTGCCTTGGAATCTGGATAATTAGTAAACCAATCTTTGACAGTTGGAGAATTTTAAAATTGGTGCCCTGCCATCACTCCTTTTGGATTTAAAGACAAATCTTGCTATTCTGAAAGGAAGCAAATTTAGGGGTTGATGGATTGATACAATTAAGCTCTCCATCAGATCCATCTACTGTTTGTTTGCTTACTTGTTTAGCCAAAACTTAAAGGCAAAGTTGTACAGCACATCACTATCCTGACTCTGTAATGAAACCACAGCATCCTTAAATTGGATGTCTCGCTGGAAGAAGCCAAAGAAAATGGTTGTTTTAATTAAGCTTGAGATAATGTGAAAAAAGAGCGGTGTGGCTGATGTCCCAGTGGCTCTCTTCCAGAAATATGCAGGCTGGGTTCTTTTTTGCTTAGCTCAGCCTATTCTTGATTGTTTCATGACATAGCAGAAGAGTCAACAATTTACCACTCATGCTTACTTAATGCATGTGATAAGAGTATGTAACCTACTGGGAAGGTTCTTTGTGAGTGGCTTGGGAAAAAAATATTCCTGTGCTCAATGATCTGTGAATTTCCATCCTTTACTCAAACTGTCTGCAGATTTCCATTGACCCTTGTTACAGGCAGCTAGCCTTCTACTAGCAAATAGGGGGGGAAATGTCTTTCTCAGGAAACATTATCCTTTGCAGTGTTTAGCACTTAAATGCAATTAGGCAAATATAATATCCTCTTTGAAGGGAAAGAGTTGCTCAGTTTACGTAACTGAAACTAATTATCTCTGTCGAATGAAGGACAGATTCTAGGAGTACTTGAGCAGTGTGCTGTTTCTGAAAAGCTGAAAGCGGCAAGTGGATTGTATTTCTGGGTATGGAGTAGAGGGAGTATCCTCTTCATTAGAATTATGCCAATATATAGACGCAGAGGTCTGTGAAGAGAGACAGTGGTCAGTCCAGAGAAGACAAAATCAGTGTGTAAATAGGATTTTTGTTGAAACAAGTTATCGGACAATATATCAGAACTAATCAAGGTATTTTAGTATTCATTTTATTACCATGATGTAGATTTGACCAGAAACATTTAGAAAGTTTTATGGTAACCACATAGTGATGAGCTACGATGAATTCAAAGATGGTAATGGTGGGCTTGGCGATGCTATACTTGGAAAGGGTACAGGATAGTTTTGCATGTGAAGTTCCTTTATTGAATGGAGTGAGAAATCTCCTCTCCTTTATCTTGCCTCATTACATTTAATGTGTTGTATGATTCATTCCATTTGGAATCCATGAAAAACAGTTTAGTAGTAGGGCCCAGTCGCAGCTGAAAACAGTTTGGAACATTTAAATCCATCATACAGAATACCAAGAAGTATTTGATATGTATAAGAACAAACCAAAAGCAGCCCCACATGAACCACACTATTAAGAAGTGTTGAGTAAATGGATTACTTTCCCCTATTTTCCAGAAACTATTGGAAAAGACTCATAAACATTGAGAGGGCAACATCTTTGCACCAATTTTCTACCTCGCCATCTAAAAGAAGGATTCCTTGTTTAAATATTTATGGTGGGCTACAATAAGATCTACAGAGCAAGGGAAATCTCTGTAAAGTCACTGACTTATTGCACACCAAAAACAAACTCACACACTTATTACAGACAGTGCAAATGACATTCAAAGTCTAGTTAATGATACATGTAACTCATGGTGTCAGAGCACACAAAAATAATCATACAAGGTAAAGTGAATGAGGGAGAGAGAGAGAGAGACCACATGTATTCATAATTAATCAAATGACTAATATGCTTTTAAAGTGATACTAAAAAGCAAGATGCCCAATTTAAATATTATGATTCCCTAAAGGCCACACAAGTGAAACCACTGGATTGAAAAAATGGAGCACTTTGCATATAGTATACTAGATTTCCTCCTAAAAAGACAAATAGTCAAATCATACCCTCCCCACTGACAAAACCAGGCAGGTGACAGCCAATTGCATTTAAAGACTCCTGTCACCAGCCCGCCTTCTCCTCTCCATATCCTGTTTCACTCTCTCTTCTCCAGCTGATTATTTCCATACAATGGTTAGTGTTGAACAATCAATATTTACAAACCTTAGCTTCCACTGTGTGAAAAGTATTGAGCTGGGTTGAGAATTATGAGTGTTTAAAATGCTTTGTTTGTTGTTCAAGTGTATGGTTTTTATGATTTTTTTTAATCTTTGGTGCTTTTCTGTTGTTAATCTGTCTCCAATATCCCAGTCATTGTCTGGTGGCCTTACTGTGGTCCTTTCATTATGTTTTCTCTTCCATTAAGATCAATCAGTGGCCCTGCTCATATGGTGTTGCCAATAAGGGTAGTAGTCAAGAATCTAGGAGTGCCTCACTTTGATTATTCTTTCATTTGGCACCCCACAGGCTCATTCAGCCTAGCTTTCTAGCTTCCTATATACTTCCCTTCAAAAGCTATTGATTTCCTTTTCCTCTTCCACTGTGAAGAGAAATGTTTCCCAGTTTTAGGATTGAAAGCCCTGCCTCCCTAAGGATGTAGCAGTCTTTTAGACAACTGTCTTTTTAACAAACACCATCTCACCTGTACCTACTGCTTGGTCTTAACCATGTCTACACTCCCCTCACCTGGTTTCCATTGCCTGGGACTCTGCTGGCTGCACTCAAGGCTGCTGCTGCCTTTTAACAGACAGTCTTGCAGGATCACACTTATTCAAAGAGATTGTAGATTGCTCACACAGCTCTTGTGGGTTCTCTAGTCACTTCTTCAGTGGTTCTAATAATTCCAGTTTATGATTCCCTTTCTTCATAACTCCATCTCTTGGCTTTGAATTTCATTCCACTGGTGGCTCTCCCTCATCCAGCCTGGTCATTCTCCTGGTTCCAGTGACTGCCAAATTAGGTCATGTCTAGGATCCTCCCACTTAGCATAGACCTGCTGGAGACAGCTATCAGCTGGAATCATCACTGAGCAGGAGATGTACACTATGTAATATTTTTATCAATGACCTGAAAGAAAACATAAAATCACCACTGATAAAGTGGAGAATATTCACAGAAGAGCCATGAGAATAATTAAAGGATAAGAAAAAATGTCTTATGGTGTTAGACTCAAAGAGCTCAATCTACACTAGAACCTCAGAATTACGAACACTAGAGTTACAAACTGACTGGTCAACGACACACCACATTTGGAATAAGTATGCAATCAGGCAGCAGCAGAGACCAAAAAAAAAAAAAAAGGCAAATACAATGTAGTACTGTGATAAACGTTAACTACGAAAAAATAAAAGGAAAGTTTAAAAAAAAGATTTGAGAAGATATAGAAATTGTTTCTGTGCTTGTTTCATTTAAATTAAGATGGTTGAAAGCAGCATTTTTCTTCTGCATAACCATGTTTCAAAGCTGTATTAAATCAATGTTCAGTTGTAAACTCTTAAAAGAACAACCATAATGTTTTGTTCAGAGTTACAAACATATCAGAGTTATGAACAACCTCCATTCCTGAAGTGTTCGGGACTATGAGGTTCGATTATATTTATCTTAACAAAGAGCTAAATCTATTAAATTTAACAGTCTGAAAGTAGCTACATGACCAAAAATATATGATAGTGGTCCCTTCAGTCTATCAGAGAAAGGTATATTATAACACAATCCAATAACTGGAATCTGAAACCAGACAAATTTTGACTGGAAATAAAGTGTACATTTTCAGTAGTGAGGATAATTAACCATTGGGAGAATTTACCAAGAGTTGTGGTGGATTATCCATCATTGGCAATTTTAAAATCAAGATAGGATATTTTTCCAGAAGATATGCTCTAGGAATTATTTTTGGGAAATTCTATGGCCTGTGTTATACAGAAGGTCAGACTAGATGATCAGAATGGTCCCTTCTGGTCTTGGAATCTATGACTCTAAGAATACTTCTCACTGCTCCCCCTGCATTCTTAGAGCAGATTTTCACACCTTCAGAGACAGCCTAATATAGATTCTGAATCTCCTAGCACATTCTCTGATGACTTGTTTCATTTTCATATATCTTCCTACTGGTTCTCCACAAGCCTTGCTGATTATTTCTGATGATACCACACTCCCTAATCCTTGCTCATGGATTATGCCAGGCTTCACTCATTTCTGCCACCTCACTACCCAAAGAAGGAGCTTCATGCTTTGCTGTATTTGCTTCTCTCATCCTTAACCACAGACTTACTCTCCTACTCCCTAGGCTTTTTAATAAGACTTAGCATAAGGGTCTAGCCTATATCTAGTTTAACTGCAGACAGCATATGAAATGACAATGAGATTTTCACACTGTACACACTAAGCAGACTAAATATTACAAAAACACCGTCACAACCCAAACCTCCCTTCCCCCCCAATTACATACCCTTTTTAAATGATGTCAGAGAACATACCTGGGGAAAAAGAAATTGCAAAACTTTTTCACAGTTACTGGTTTCCGTTTTTATACACGAGGAGAGTGCAGACTTGTTTAAACTAGGGAGCAGTTTTCCAGGGGACACCAGAAGAGGAGATCATTAGGGTATTGATAACAAGTGAATTAATCTGAAAACATGAAATGCAAGCAGTAAGAACAGATTTCCAGGAATGGGAGAACAGCTAGCTATTCCCAGCTCTGCCACTGATCTGCTGTGTGACCTTCACTTCTCTGTGCCTCTTTCCCCTCCCACCCTTTGACTGTCTTTCAATTTAGGTTGTAAGTTTTTGGGTGGAGGGGCTGTTTCTTATTGTGTGTTTGTACAGTGCCTCACACAGCAAAGCCCCAGCATCAGTTGCAGTCTGCAGCTGCTACCATAATAACAACCACAACCAAAACCCAGCAGCAGATTCAAACAACTTTCATACCTACTGTTCAGAAGATGAAAGCAAGGGTTCA
Source organism: Natator depressus (assembly GCF_965152275.1). Lineage (NCBI taxonomy): Eukaryota > Metazoa > Chordata > Testudines > Cheloniidae > Natator > Natator depressus. The sequence continues at coordinate 71,528,622 of NC_134236.1, forward strand.
GTGAACCTTTAAATAGCATATTTACAAGTTCACTGGATTCAAAAAGAGATTTTTTGAGGTCTGAAAAGTGACAAATATAAGTCCATTATTTGAAAAAGAGTCTCAAGAGATAAACCAGGAAACTGTAGGCTAGTTACTTTAATATGAACAATAGAGAAAACCTGGAAGGAGGTCAGGAGGAGAACACCTTATAAAATACAGTTTGTTAAGGGAGGCCAGCATAGTTCCAGGCAAGGGAGGTCATGCTTAAGTGATCCACTGGAATTCTTGAAAATACCAATGACATGACGGATAAGTGAAATTCAATGGCTGTAATACATTCAGATTTCAAGAAACATTTAGCAAAGTTCCACATCACAGATCACTAACTAGGATAAAGAGTCAGAGATAAACCAGGGTGCTAGATAGAAAACTGGATAAAAAGCAAGAGACAAAAGGTAGTCATGCATAGACCCATATTAAATTGGAATTACTGAGCAGAGGACCCAAGGGTCAATTTTAAGATTACAATTAATTATGCTCTACTTGTCTTTGGATGAGCGTATTCAATATAAGATCTCCAAAAACCTGATCCAAAAGGCTATTGAAGTCAGTGGCTTGGATCAGGCACTAAATATGCAGAACAGTTGAAAATTCAATGGCTGTGCTAATAACTCAGAAGAAAGAAATCAGAGTCAAATGAATTTCAGTTGTTTAGGTATTTGGGCCAGCAGATGGTAACTGTTGATAGCAAGGTGAAAAACCCAACCACAATCCTGTAAGGTGCACAGTACCCTCAATTCCCACTGACAACGGGGAGTTTAGTGAGCTCAGTGCCACTCCATATTGGGCTCTAAAACAGGAAAACAGGAAAGATGTGCTAAATGGAATATTTTTTTCAATAAATTTCTGTTTCACCACACTGGTTAACAAGAAGTCCAAACTGCAGTCTCCCTAGGCATCCTGGACACTAGATTTAATGATGAGTTGTTATTGAAAACCAATTTCATCAAAGTGTTCTTCTGATGTCAAAAAATCAGACACATAGCCAGGTCAATATATAACTCAGATCTTACCCAATAATCATACTGTTGTCAGTCCTTTCGTATCTAATATCTAAAGGTTTATTTATAAGAGAAAAGAAGAAGAAGAGAGTTAAAATGATCAAAGAAATCAAATACATACAATAATTGCAAAGTTCTTGGATCAGGTTTCTAGCAGTGATGTTACAGACTGCTGGTTTGTAAAGTCTCTGGTAACTTCCAAAAGATTTGAAGGTCCTCAATCCATTGGTTGGAATGCTCCTTCTAGTCTAAGTCCATATTCCAGAGATCAGAGCAGGAAAGAGGCAAAATGGAGATGATTCTAGGGTTATTTATACCTTCCTCCATGTGGAAGGGTTGTTCTCAGTCTTAGTTTGTGGGAAATTACAGCCCAATATGGGTCACATGAGCAAGTCACATGCCCGTACATGTGCTGATGCTCGCGGGAGCAGCCATTACCCATATTTTGACTAAAGCATCCACAGGAAGGCTCATTGGGTGGGGACAAACTTCTTCTATGGCCTATTGTGTTCTTTAAGGGGCCATCAACTTGAATGGTCCATTCACAATGTGCTGGCTAGACTGGATGTAAACTACCTTGTGGGTGTTATCCCACGAGCAAATACATTTGAAATACTGGTACATAGTCAATATTGATAACTTTAGATACAAAGATGATACATGCATACAAACAAACAGGCTAATCATATTTGATAGATTGTAACTTTTCCATTGATATCTTACATGAAATACCTTGTATAAGATTTGTAGCAATACTATAACGGTGGCAATATTAATGATAAAAAGAACAGGAGTACTTGTGGCACCTTAGAGGCTAACAAATTTATTAGAGCATAAGCTTTCGTGGGCTACAGCCCACTTCATCGGATGCATAGAATGGAACATATAGTAAGAAGATATATATATATGTACAGAAGTTGAAAGTTGTCATACAAACTGTGAGAGGCTAATTAGTTAAGATGAGCTATTATCAGCAGGAGAAAAAAAACTTTTGTAGTGATAATCAAGATGGCCCATTTAGACAGTTGACAAGAAGGTGTGAGGATTCTTAACTTAGGGAAATAGATTCAATCTGTGTAATTACCCAGCCACTCCCAGTCTCTATTCAAACCCAAGTTAATGGTATCTAGTTTGCATATTAATTCAAGCTCAGCAGTTTCCCGTTGGAGTCTGTTTTAGAAGCTTTTCTGTGGCAAAATTGCCACCCTTAAATCTTTTACTGAGTGGCCAGAGAGGTTGAAGTGTTCTCCTACCGGTTTTTGAATGTTATGATTCCTGATGTCAGATTTGTGTCCATTTATTCTTTTGCGTAGAGACTGTCCGGTTTGGCCAATGTACATGGCAAAGGGGCATTGCTGCACATGATGGCATATATCACATTGGTAGATGTACAGGTGAATAAGCCCCTGATGTCGTGGCTAATGTGATTAGGTCCTATGATGGTGTCACTTGAATAAATATGTGGACAGAGTTGGCATCAGGCTTTGTTGCAAGGATAGGTTCCTGGGTTAGTGGTTTTGTTGTGTGGTGTGTGGTTGCTGGTGAGTATTTGCTTCAGGTTGGGGTGCTGTCTGTAGGCAAGGACTGGTCTGTCTCCCAAGATCTGTGAGAGTGAGGCATCATTTTTCAGGATAGGTTGTAAATCTTTGATGATGTGCCAGAGAGGTTTTAGTTGGTGATGGCTAGTGGCGTTCTGTTATTTTCTTTGTTGGGCCTATCCTGGAGTAGGTGACTTCTGGGTACTCTTCTGGCTCTGTCAATCTGTTTTTTCACTTCAGCAGGTGGATGTTGTAGTTTTAAGAATGCTTGATAGAGATCTTGTAGGTTCTCAAAGAACCACAGTCTCTGTCTGAGGGGTTGGAGCAAATGCAGTTGTATCGTAGAGCTTGACTGTAGACAATGGATCGTGTGGTGTGTCCTGGATGGAAACTGGAGGCATGTAGGTAAGTATAGCGGTCAGTAGGTTTCTGGTATAGGGTGGTATTTATGTGACCATCGCTTACTAGCACAGTAGTGTCCAGGAAATGGACTGCTTGTGTGGATTGTCTAGGCTGAGGTTGATGGTGGGATGGAAATTGTTGAAATCATGGTGAAATTCCTCAAGGGCTTCTTTTTCATGGGTCCAGATGATGAAGATGTCATCAATATAGCGCAAGTAGAATAGGGGTGTTAGGGGACGAGAGCTGAGGAAGCGTTGTTCTAAGTCAGCCATAAAAATGTTAGCATACTGTGGGGCCATGCGGGTACCCATAGCAGTGCTATACATGATGATGTTTTGCTCATACAGCATCACAGCCTGTCAGAGGGCAGGACTGATTGGGAAAGGCTGGGGAAAGGAATCAGAGAAGAGAGGCGCCAACTCCTGTGATGGGCCCTTGGAGCAAGGTGCCAGGTGCCCAGGAAGGTTGACCTGGAGCTGCTGTTCCAGAAAAGCAACAGAGCTGGATGAGAGCAGAGATGGCTGAATAAGGACTGTCTGAGAAGGGAGCTTGCTGGGACTGGGAATCTGTAAGAAGCAGGATTACCAGAGACCCGTGGGAGGGGAGGCTGGGAAATCCTACAACAAAGAGTGAGCTGAGGGACTTTTGCATTTGTTTTTGTTTGTTTTAATTTGCTTATGTTTGGGTAATAAACCTACTTAAATGAGACTGGACATGGCAGTGTATGCTTGTCAGACCAGGGAGAAGCCCTGCCATATCACATAGGGCTTGCCATAAGGGTCTGAATCTCTCCGATTCCTCTGGATAAAGCGATGGACAACAGGAAATCTGTCCTCTTTGAAAGATGGTGGAGAGAGCACAGTGGGGAAAGACATTAGTGAAGTTACAGATATGGGTACATCTACAGTGCAAAAGAACTCCTACTGCAGCAAGTCTCAGAGCCCATGTCCACTGATTTGGGCTTGCAGGGCTTGCACTATGGGATTAAAAACAGCAATGTAGACATTCTGGCTCAGTCTGGAACCTGGGCTCCAAGACCCTCCGTCTTCACTGAGTTTCTGTTCACCTGGGCTCTGAGACTCACTGTTGTGGGTCTTTTTTTGCAGAGAACATGGACCCTAAGTTGAGTGTCCAGGGAGGAGCAGAGGCTTCCCTGAATGATAGGAAAACATGGGTTAGGCCTTTAAGAAAATTTCACCAGAGTGCGACATGAAAATACATTCTGGTCTTGTATATGGGGAAAGGAGTCACCAAAATTGCTGCCAGATGTATTCTAATACTAAATATAAGTGTCAGTGCTAAAGGACTGAGGGACGATCCTGAATGCTTTAGAGAGAACAAGTAAATAATCCAGTGTTGTCGGAATCGCCACTTGCAGAGATGAATACAGATGCTGTAGAGCCCAGATAGAGACTCTCTACCATTTGGCCTGATAGGTCTGTCTTGTTGAAGGATTCCTGCTCTGAAGTAGGATATTCTGAAGTCAATCCTATCCCTGGACATCATCCAGCTGGCATCCAGGCTGAGAGGTGCAGGGATGATGGATTCGGGTGAAGGATCTGGCCATCATTCTGAGACAGTAGGAAAGGAAGATCTAGTAAAGACAGTGGCTGGTTTCTGTACCAATGGCTTTATCAGGTTTGAGAACCAGAATTGCACCAAAAGAGGGGCACAAATGCCTTGCTTGCCAGTCAAATCACCCTGAGTTATAGGACACTGATAGTGTCAGGGTAGTGTAGTGTCCTGAATCAACCATTTCCCTTGAATTCAAAGTTGATCAAGATGTGCTCCCCACACCTTGGGGGAGGTATCTGTCACCAGAGTCTTTCATCAAAGGGTTGTGGGAAAAGGAACTCCATTGCATACTTGGTTTAATTGAACTTATCAAATTAATTAGGAGAGGACCTTTGTGGGGAGTAAAACCTTCCTGTCTATGCAACAGATACTCTGATTTCACCCACCCTTGCAGTGGATCAAGGTGAAGTTTGGCATGCTGTACGATGTAGTTGTATGCTGCCATGTGTGCCAGAAATTTTAGATAGGTTTTTGACATACCTGTATCATGGGGGTGTGCATGGAGCTGAAGTATGGAAGCTTTTGCTGATTTGGGATCTAACACTGCCACTATGAATCCAGAGCTTTGTGCTAGGGTCAACATGGACTTGTTGCTGACCTTTGGGGCACAGTGAGGCAGAGACTAGAGTGCTGCTTGGAGCACTGTGCTGGCCATAATTTGGCCTTCTGACATATTAAATTTTTAACTCATCTTAATATTCTTTGGGGAGCTTGTCCACTAGGTTAGGGAATCTATCTCATAGTAGGAAATCATATGTTGAAAAAAGTACCTGATAATTAGCAACTTTTAGTTGACACCTTGAGGAATATACTTTTTGATCAAAGAGATCCAGCTTCTTCAGCTCCTTCTCTGTGGGAGTGGACTTGGGCTGTTGTTTGGATTTCTCCTGAATGTACTGGATGACAAATGTACCTTAGTTGGTACCTAATATCTACTATGTGCCCTCTTGGAGGTCCTGGAATGGACATAGGAATGGGACACATTGCTTTTTGCTGGTTTCAAAAGACCTTCATTAATGGGTAATCCCATTCTGCCTAATTACAAAGGTTGGAGACTGTCCAGAATTTTTTGGTGTTTTTATTGGATAATTTCTAATAGAATATCTAAAATTTCTGCTAAGGGTCTTATGAAATCTTGGATCATTTTAAGCTCATTGGTTGAGGCTGTGGTTGGAGGGTTAGTTGCTTCATTGGAGGATGAAGAGAAAATAGCTACTGTTTTTTTTTTTTTTGTCAGCTGGGAGGTCATCTCCAATGAATTCTTCCTCCCCTTCCAAATGTTCACGTGTGTATGTGTGTGTGTGTGTTGGATGAAATAAAAATCAGGAAAGCTACACATTTCAGTATGAAATTTACATGGAATCCTACAGTGAATGAAAAATTATTGTAAAAATGATGGAAAAATACCTTGATAACCAATTGTTATACATTATATACATATTCAGATATCAAAATACTTAGGGGTGTAAATCACCAGAAAAAAAAACTAGGTTATCAAAGATAGATTGGTTTAAATTCTGGCATTACCCTTGAGAGGAGTAAGGGAACTACTGTTGAGCTGCTGAGAGGATTTTCCTCAACTCATTCTGCCCCAGTCAGCCTGAAGACAAGTACACTCTGCTGTGACCATTGCGGATTCCAGCAGGTGTATTTATGTATAGGGATGGGATGGTTAGGAACTGGGCGTATCCCACTGTAAGTGAAGAAAATCACTGGATACACTACTTGTTGCTACTCCAGTCCAAGTTCTCTGGGAATGGTAATAGCAGAATTCTGCCTGGGTTCTTTCTGGAAAGCTGTTTAAGAAACTTCTGGGTTCACTTATCAGTAAACCCAGGCAAAGGCAACAGTGATTTAGCCCCTAATATAAGATACAATCCACTAAAACCAAGTAAGTTTCCAATAGTTATACCATGATTATAGAACAGGGAATGCAAGGAGTACATCCATATCAGTTAGCACGAGACCATTTAGATCTTTATTACTTTTTTTAAAATTAAGATGTTGTTTATTTAACTAAATCTAAATATAACTGGAGAAAAAAAATTTCCAAGAAAAAACTAATTTGGGACTTGTGGAATAGCACAGTGGACATTGCAACCATGTATCAAGACAAAAAGATAGGGCTATTTTTCATGAGCGTAGATAGATAAATGGATGACAAGCGCATGCCCACTTCTAAAGTTCAGACATGACCCAGTAGCCTTTTCAAGACACTTTGTGTTTGGCCCAAGACTTGGATGTCTGGGTCTATTTCTTAAGATTTCCTGGAAAAAAAAAAAGCACTGTGCTGAGGCAGAAAAACCTAAGGATTATCCTTTAAAAAACAATGTTTCCAAATATCCAGGGGTCCTAATAATGAAACATCTGTTTATAAACTTGACTGAAACAAATAAACAACAACAAAAACCCTACAATGTGTTTGAATGTTCAGATAGCTAAGATTAACTAAGAGGTCTTACTCTGTTTTACCATTTTATAACTACAAAATGCCTAAACAAAAGTCTTTATTTTTTACCCATTCATTGAAAGAAAGTTACATTAATCCAACAGGTACTACAGATTTGCTTTTTACAGATTGGCAAATTAAATCTTGGAATTCAATCTCCTTCTCCCCCTCCCTCTCTCCCTCCCAATCAATGCTAAATCACACAGCCTATGCAAAGATTGCCCATTATGTAACAAATGGTAGGTCACCTGAGCCGTTGCCCCTTTAGAGTAACAGAAGATGTGTTGGTGGAAAGTCTCTTCCCTCACAGGTTTCCTTGCTCAGTCTCAGCGCTTCACCAGCTGTGTGAGGTCAAACTATTAGTTTAACTAGAATATATCTACCAAACCAGCTTTTCTCTAGTAGTCCCTACCTAATAAGATAATTACTAGGCCCTGGCTGCTTTGGATTTCTATTGAGTATTCCTTGTGCACCTGATGTTCCCATTGACTGCAGAATTAGGTCTTTATTCCCTATATTTTTTGGGTGGAAATGGGGAATTGAATGAGCTACTGATGAATTCACAGCAAGGCTCTGCTGGAGTTCAGAGAGAATCCAGCTAAGGCTAATACTTCAGAACCCTTTCCCTACCCTTCTTTTGGGGACCTCGGTATTGGAATTATTACCCAACCTCCTTATTTTGTGCATGGATTGCAAGCTTTTTCCATCTGCTTTAAAATTGGCCTGCAAGCAGCATTAGTTAAAGAATAATTTTATTTTTATTGTTTGTGTATTACACATAAAACCATTTCCAAGCAACTGTCTGCAGTGTTGTATCTACAGCAGAAATGCAGTTTGAATGCAAATGAACTGGACTAAATATTTCAAATCTGCTACTATATCCTTGTCTTCACAATAGCATGATTATTTTAAGGTGTTCCCCTTGGTCTATTTTAAACCTGTACTTCAAACAGTGACATGCCAGTAGGGAGAATGGAGCAATTTTTAATAAACTGCAATGGGAGAACTGAAAAGCTACATTTTAAAATTTGCATTTTGTTTACAAACTGTGCAATGAACAGAACTTTAGGTAAATTCCTATCCGGGTTCTATTACCGGGGTCTAGCTCTTTCATTTTCCTTCCTTTTGTATATAAAAGGGTGTTTATGGACCTGCCCCAACTTTTGGCCTCACAAAGTGTAACACTACCATGTGAGAATGCAATGAAGTACAATTCTATAACACTCTGCCTCATTTTTTTTTAAATGAATGGTATTGTACTGTTTGGGTGAAAAAATGACTCTGAAGTGCACCAACGTGCTCTGATATACAGGCAGTAGCTGTGAATATAAAAATAAATATAGATTTTGATAAATAATTGTCTAATCTCAGAGAAATTCAGACACTCCTTTTGCACATTGCCTATACAGTTCCTGAGTTTTTCAATTTTTAAGAGGAGAATTTAATTATTCACTGTTATATTGTTTTCTTCATTGCCTGGGGCCAGGAAACTATGGAAAACTGGCTCAATGGAATTTCTATGCAAGTATACATAGCAGAATGAGCAGGAGACAAGTCCTTTCACCAAAATGGATTTTGAGGATCCATGGAAATAAGTCATCCACCAGTAGATATCACAAAAAGGACTGATCTACTGTTCCTGACCTCTGTGGTACCCCGACTATCTATGTTGACTTGATAGACTCTCCTCTACTCTGGAAGGCTGTCTCTTTCTGAGGCCAGACTGCTATTGCCCATGGTCCTGATCCTCAAAGGTGTTTAGGCACCTAACCTAACTCCTGATTTCAATGGGAATTAGTTGCCTAAATATCTTTGAGGATCTGGAGCTATGTTCCCTTGCAGCTGTGTAATAGCAGACCCAGAGAGGACTTAGCAGGAAGTAATACTCCTATCTTTGGATTATGTGGAATGTACTGTATTAAAGGTGAATCAGCTTCACTTTTCCTCAGAATTGCCAAACCAGTCTATGTTCCCACACAAGAGGGAGGAAGGGCTAGATCAGTGGTTCTCAAACTTTTGTACTGGTGACCCCTTTCACATAACAAGCTTCTGTGTGTGACCCCCCTTTTAAATTAAAAACACTTCTTTACATATTTAACATAATTATAAATGCTGGAGTCAAAGTGAAGGCTGACAGCTTGCAACCCCCACCCCCATGTAATAACCCCATGGCCCCTGAAGGGTCCCGACCTCCAGTTTGAGAACCCCTGGGCTAGATCCACAAAGGGGACTCAGGCTCAGCATTGCAGTGCTTAACATTTAGGGACCCTGTCACCTGGTGGAATCCACAGCCCTGTGTTTGGCATCCAGGCTCCCTACACAATGCATGGTGCCTAACATGGGATTCACAAAAAAACAGCAAATTGAGAGCCATGATCTAACCCAGCCTGCAGGAAATGCTGCCCCTCTAAGGGAGAGCGGTGCCTCCCTCTGCATGGGCATCACAGCAGTGAACACTCTCCTAGAGTTAGGCACCTAAGTCAGGTCAGCCCTTTCTCAGAAAGAGGGTGGTTGTGATGCTTCCCCTTTATACCCAATAGCCAAGTGATTAGTGCATTCACCAAGGATGGGGGAGACCTGGGTTCAAATCCCTACTCTGCCTGCTGGAGAGCAGCAAACTGACTCCATGTATCCCTCCACCTAGCGAGTGCACTGATCTGTGGAGTCAGGCCCAGAGCCACAAAGGGACTTGTGTGCCTCAAGCCTAGCAAATAACTGCTCAGTTGTTGCCTAACCATGCAGCCCCCTACATTTCTGCTGTAAAAATCCACTATGCACCTCAGTTTCTGCCTCTGGGCACATGCACTGCTGCCTGAGGCAGATGCCTACCTCACACCTAATACCCAAATAAAGATAGGGAGGCCAGTGCCTATTTAGCCGGGGAGGGGGGCGACTGGTAGGTGTTCTCTGAGAACAACTATCTCCACACTAAAGAGCAGTGAGGCAAGGGAAGTGGCAGCAGTCTCATTTATAACTTTAAGCCCAGTGGATAGAGAGCTGACTCAGGATATGGGAGACCGCAATTCAATTCTCCCCTTCCTTATGAGGAGAAAAGATTTGAACACGGATTGCCCACACTCAGGTGAATGCCCTATCCAGTGAGCTATGGGATAGTCTGATGTGGGGTTCTAATTTTCTCCTGTTGAAGCTGTTCATCTTCATATTAAATAATTAAATGGGCATTTGGCCAGAAAGAGCATATGCACAAATCTATTGTCCAGTGGTTAGGTCAGAAGTCAGAAATCCCTATTCAACTACTGGCTCTAGAGAATGAGGAGAAAGCAAGGGACTGAGTGGTTCTTACAATTAGGTGGTTACAAAAAGTACAGTAAAGCTTCCTAATTGAAAGAGAGAGAGGTTCAGTAGCAGGAGATATGATGTTCACTTGTTATCTTAAACTTGCTCAGTTTAAAATACACAGTTGCAATTTAGGTTTAAATTAAGCAACCAGGGACAAACAATTTATAAATGGATCCATATAAGGAGCAGAAAATCCTTTGAGCTGCTAATCAGAAGCCCTCTGGTTGTATAAATTCAAAAAGTCCTTTCAGCAGGAGGCATAGAGACTCATAAAAGGACTCGGATTCTTTGCTTCGACATATAGTATGGTACCTGTACTGTTTTTACGGCAACTTGTATTACTTATTTAACATTGCAAAACATTTTGGGATAGAGGAGGTATAATAAATGCTATGGCAACCAAGCTATATTGCGTTGAATATCTTTGTAGATTAAACTGCTTTGATTCACAAGTTGCAGCACGCACAAATAGATGGGCAAAACCAAACATACTCATAACCAATATTTTGTGTGTATATGAGTCATACTCCTACATAGACACCCACATAGGCACATTTATATTTATGCCCACATACACATATCACATGCATAAACATGCACACATATAGGATGCCTTCAAGAATATATAAGCTTAGTCACAAAGCTTGGATTGTAGTTGTAATGTTTTCACTGTTAACCTAACAAACAGAATCCTGTCATTTACGACCTAAGCAAGCCCAAAGATTTACGCTATGGAAGAATGTATTGGAAGATAAAATTAAATTTGGCTTTCCCAGCAGACTAGTTCAGTTTGAATGGAAGTAAATGTGCCTGCTCACTGATCTGAAGAAGTATACCCTCATTTTCCTACAGATGCTGCAGTAAAGACAGCACTAATCTAATTATAGTACTTTTTAAAATTGTCTTCATGCATGGTAGAAAATCACCATTACTGCTTTGAGAACTCCAGTACCTGAAGTATTAAGAAAATAAATCAAACAACTTTTCGATAATTTAACAGTGATAGGTTTGCTTAAAACAGGAATGTGTTTAACTAAAGTCTCAGGACTGCACACATTTGCAGCCCTTGTCCTTTCTGGAATATAAGGCATCCTAAAGAGAGAAGGTGAGGCTCTCCCCTCACCTCCCATACACACTTACCAGCAAATAACAGTTTTGCACACATGATAGAGGTCCCTCTGCACCATTTTATTTCCATGGGGAAACAGGTAGCTGTTGCAAAGCAGCTGTGCTGGAACAGCAGACTTGAATCTTTGTGGTGTGGCCCTACTATTTACTCCCAGGCTGAGGGGAGGAACTCCACTGTTGTTGTTTCTTTTTAAAAAAACACACACACATACACAAAACCTCAGAGATGCCCGTACAAAACCACTTACTCACATCATCTCAGTCCAGGAGTGGGGCTATTGGCAGAGCAGCTACGTAGGCTCTATTGCATATATTGGCAGAGCAGCTACGTAGGGCCTATATTGCATGGCCTATGCATTGTGGAGGAATTTCTAAACTAGCCAGTGCATATAGACTTTGGGAATTGGGCTGGGATAGGCCCAAAGGATCTGTCATTAGAGTGGCTCAGAATTTCAGGACAGAGGGTGCAGAGTGGCAGTGGTTGCTATTTGCACCTAAGAAGGTGTAATGTAACCCAGGGACAACCTTTGAGAAGTTCTTAATTTACTCTCCCCTCACCTCCCTAGTTGTCCCTTATTGCCTTGGACTGGTGCGTTGGAGATGGATAGTTATATCACATGATAACACTTTCCATTCCACTAGTATCTCAGGAAGATATTAAACAGTAGCTACTAAAGTTAGACTTTTTTTAAAAAAATCAGTAGCTCTGGATAAGCATCAGGGGGTTTTCGTGTTAGTCTGTATCCACAAAAACAACAAGGAGTCCGGTGGCACCTTAAAGACTAACAGATTTATTTGAGCATAAGCTTTCGTGGGTAAAAAACCCTTCAGATGCATCTCCTTGTTGTTTTAGCTCTGGATAATTTGCAACCAAGAATTTTAAAAGAGCTGGCTGAGGAGCTCGCTGGACCATGAATGTTGATTTACAATAAGTCTTGGAACACCAGGGAAGTTCCAGAAATCTGGAAGAAAACTAATATTGTGTCACTATTTAAAGAAGGTAAATGGCATGGCCTGGGTATTTATCAGCCTCTCATTCTGACATTTATTCTGGGCAAGATAATGTCGAGGGCCTTGATTAATAAAGACTAAAAGGAAGCCAGAGGTAGCTGCGATCAGCCGAACCTGTGAACACTGCAGGTAAACAAACCGTCCTGGCCCACCAGCAGCTTTCCCTGGTGGGCCATGTGCCAAAGGTTGCTGATCCCTGCTCTAGAACCCAGCGTAGGGAAGAATCTGTCATCTTTTGGGAGTTAAGCAATCTCCCCTCATCTGACTCTCACTCTCCATCCTCCCTAACCTCTGTGCTGCTTTCTATGCTGTCAACCATGACATCCATCCCAACCTCCTGGGACCGACTGCTGGAGTTTCAGAGAACTGGCCACCTTGGTTTTGCTCCCATTTATCAGAGTCCTCTTTTTTTGAAGCATGAAGCAGAAAGATAAGCTGGTCTGATGGATAGGGAGATAGCCCTGAAAGACTTGGGTTCTACTCCCCCCATCAGCTTCTTGTATGACCTTGGGCCAGTGCCTTAAGGACAGAGTTTTAAAACCTTGTAGGCACCCAAAGATGCAGCTAGGCATCGAGTGGGGTTTACAAAGTATCTAACCTTCCAGGCACTCTTGAAAATCCCACTAGATGCCTGAAAATCTGGCCTTTCGTCTGTGTGTGCCTCAGTGCCCCATATGTACAATGGGGATAACAGCACTGCTGTACCTCACCGAGGGACTGTGAGGAGAAATAGGTTAGACCTTGTGAGATGCTCAGACACAATGGTGATGGGTCCACATAAGTACCACCGGTAGAGTGGGAACTTCTCTATACCACCTCTATCCCTTCCTCTGGGTTTGGCCCCTTCTTTTCACCTACACTGAGTCCCAAACCTCCCCCTTTTCTGAATGTAAACTTGGCTCAGAGGACTTGGCTGTATTCTTTCTGAGTCCCCAGTGTTCTCTCTAAAACAACATTTCCTCACAAAGATTCCTGTTTTACAGGCTAGACTTCCAGATCCTTAATTTAATCACCAGCCCTTTCTTATCTTAATCACCCTGCCTCTGTCTGTAAACAAAATACTGACTCCCTGCCCCAGGGGCACCTCTCCTCTGCAGAACTGACATTTCACACTAATGCTGTGCTGTCGTTAAGAGCTCCACTGGGGAGCACACCTCCTACACACTTCCTTCCGTCCTGTCCCCCCAAAATGGCGCCCTTGTGCATTAGGCACACTCAACCTAAAAGTCCTGAGTTTGACCCTCAGAGAAAGCATAGGACCTTGACGATGGCCATTGTGACAGTTTGGGCAATATGTCTGTGTCCAATTATGATATCATCTTTGTTAATGAACAGCATTTAGGATTGTAAACTTCACTGTAAATTAGAACGTCCATTTTGTAACAGAAACAACTGAATCGGAGCCATGAAGGAGTCATCAACACTGGCTAGTTTTGCACTGTCAAAACAATGGCATTGCTCCAGGCAGAGTCAGGGACTTTTAATGACTCTCTGCCAACAATCTTGTATGGGGTTGCAGCATGGAAGATCTCTGTGGAATCACAGGAACAAGGTGTCACACACTACTTTAAAATAGCATGTTCTCTAAGCAAAAGATGCTATGTCATTGTCAGATCCAGAAGCCCCAGGAAAAGGAGTGGAGGCAGGAGGTACCTGGTCTCCCATAAGAACTTGGACTAAACCCAGAGATCCACAAAAGTGGGGTGAGACCAGACTAAGGGGGATTGCTTTCAGGTGTCTGTTGTTTTGTCTAGATCTGTAACTCTCTTGTCCTGTCTATAAGTAAAGTGTGTATGTTCAAGAAATTCCTTTGCACAGCCTGTTGTCCTTATTTCAACTACCACATGGTCCCCAGTGAGTTAAACTATAATCCAGGGTGCCCACAGGGGTGGACTCTGGGGAGAGCATTCATAAGCAACTGAGGGCTTGGGAAGCTGAGGAATCCTTGGTTCCATGGTCTAGGTGGCTGGACTGTGGAATCTCACCATCAAGAGGGGTATCAGACAAGGGGTCTGAACCTGGAGTGTGCACTTGAGTGAGCCAGAAGCATTGATCAGTCACTATCGAGCCCCAGGTAGCTCAGCAGCAAGTGGGATCCAAAAGTTGAGCCCAATATAACAGACGGATGACAATCCACTGGGAGGGGTGGGGGTACAGTGCTCAGTCAGGGCTATATCAGCCACCATATAAGAACACCACAGTATTTCATCCTAAAAGCCAAATATTGGTCCTCTTGATATCATTAGTAAGTGTTTTGCTACTGATTTAAATGGAACCTAGATTTTGCTCTGTCAGTCTGGTATTTTAAAGCATTGGTATACATATGTGACTTACCGTTATGAAAGGACAATACATAATGTGCATGGTGTTCATGGGATGCCAACTGACTTTCAGGCACTGTATATGTAACTGCCAAGGAAAGGTCAAGTGCCAGTGGTAGTAAAAGGCCAAATATCACATAAGCGCAAAAGTCCCCAGATGCTGAGGATTGGCTGGTCCTCTGCTAATACAGTTTCAAAAAATTAAGTGTGTGCTTAATTCTGATTACCTGTATTATACTTTTGAGTATGAAATAGATGGTCTATTGAGACGCATCCTAACCACTGTCTTCTGTGTTGGTAGGTACTATATTTAGAGGGCAAGTTAAGGATGGCAAAATGCTAGTGTGGCTCAACAGCTAATAGAGGGAAGATTATGTCATATAGAGAGAATTATTCTTGGAAGAAGAGTCAGGAGGAAAAAAAAGTGTCTTGTTGATTTGTCTTTTCATTCTCATCCCTGTAACAAACAGGTCACACATTTAGTTGTATAGATTTTGAATAACTGTGTCATACTTAGTATTATGTGCATAGGTTTTGCTTAAAATCTGAGGGAAAAATTCAGTTGAAACTGTGGCTTTCCCATTGTGCATGAGGTAGAAAAGCAGTGGAAAAAAGTCAGTTTGTGGTGGTTTTTATACAGCTGTCTGCAAGCTTTCCCCTAGTTGAAGACCAACGGTTTTAATGAAGCAACCTCTGAAATAGAGGAGTCTGTTTGTTATCAGTGGTCAGCTGCTCTGCTGCTTTGTATATGCTATTTGCCACAGAAATACACAATGACCATGATCTACCTGATACAAATCTGGCTTAATAAAATGTTACATTTGCTTTCAGCTAGGAAAGCCACTGTTTGAGCTAAGAATGGGTTTTTACAGCTGAATACGGATGTGGACGGGAACAAATTGAATTAGCTCCAAAGAAACTTTCTTCTGCTTGTTGAATGATCACAGTCCTAATGAAGAATTTGACTGCTAGAGCTCAGAGCTTGCGGATGGCTTTGGCTTTAGTTTTAGATCAAGGGATGTGTGGTGGTTGCTATGGCCTGACAACATACCTTGAAGATTCTTCAAACCTTTTCTTCATACCTATGTGGCAATTCTTTGATTTCCCACTGATTCTGTTTTCCTCAGTCCAATGTTACCAACTTCTTAAAAAACAACAAACAAACAGTGAATCAGCAGAAACGATAAGAAAGATAGAGTGATTCATCATGTGACCATCCATCCCACATGCAAAATCCATGAGAGCTGGGAATTCTGTAAAATTACCATTCCTGAACTTCTTTCTTTGATGGACAAATATTTTTACTGCCAGATGCATTCTTTTTTAATTACCTTTCTATAGGACATTAGTGATAGCCTATTAAACAAAACATACATTGCAATCAATTTACTACATACCTCCTTCCATATTTACATGTGGGATAACCTATTTTTTTTAATTGGCTTCTATTTTATTTCAGAGTTTTTATAGATGCCTCATAAGAATTGAGACTAACTTGCAATCACTTTTTAAGAAAAACTTTGCAGCGAATTTTGATCCAGCTATTTCAAGTCTCAGGGTTTAATTTACATTAAAAAGGGGCACTTATTTACTAAGGGACCCACCCTTGCCCTACCTCCATCGTTGCTGAGATGGAGAATCCCCTGGTAACGGAAAACAGTGTGGTCTTCTCTGCACCAGGATTCGGGATGACTGACTTCAATGGGTATCACCTGGTTGGAGAGGTAGATTCATGTGCATGAATACCTAGTAGGTGAAGGCACAGATTGTTGTTCACAGCATTTGTTGGATGGGAGGATTTGAAGCAAAGAGCCCAATCTTGCACTGGATTCTAAGACAAAATTCCCACTGAAGGAAAATTTCTTTAGTAAGGAGCAGAGGTTCTGGCCTTGTGACAACACATCAAACAAAAAACTGTTGTCAAGGTAATTTAATGAACACACCTCAAGTTTTAGTTGCTATGGACACATTAAGCTGGATCTTCTGCAAAATTGACTGAAGTAGGGTTGGGAAACTATGAAGAGGGTTTAGGTCCAAAACATTTACAAATTATAGTGAATCTAATTTCTCAACATGAGTTTTAACTCAAAGCAAAATTTACAACACACAGCTGTCTCCAGAAGCACATATGGGCCTCATATGGTGTTGTGTGGCATGCCAGAAATTAACCAAGTTCAAGAACTCTTTGCTACATGATGTGATTAAGACCAACAGTTTAATAGTATTAGACATTTATATCAATTATGAAAATATCCACATTTACCCTGGATAGGATTAAAAAATATTCCAGCCAAACATACGACAACAAACAACGTCACAAAATCCCCAGCATTTGGAATGAATGTAAACCCACATGCTTCAGGGCATAACCTAACTTCTAATGATTGCCATTAGGAAGGAACTTTCCATGAACCCTTTATTCCATAATTTCCAATGCAGGGTTTCTTGCACCTAGGAAGCGGTTGATACTGGCCACAGGCTACTGTCAGATATTGAACCAGAGGGACCATTGGTTTTACCCTGAATGGCAATCTATGTTCCTAATGTATTTATATTTTGTACCTTTAGCCAAAGATGATCCTATTAGGATGGCTGTCATTCTATCCTTAGTGCTCATTGAAGTTCTCCATGGTGAAGATGGAGACTACAGGATAACACATACCTTAAAAACAAACAAATACAAACGTATATATCTTATTTTGGTTTACACTCAGACGTAAATTTTTGGTCATTAGGCATAATGGATTCAGACACTTTTTCATTGTTTAATGTATATACCTTTGTTCTGTAAGATTATTTTCCTGTAGCTTTTAATTATGTTTGATTATTAATGCCAAGTAGAATTGATAACTGCCAAGCCACCACAATGCAATTCTTTTATCTTCAAAATATGAAAGGTGTAACATGCCACTCTTGAAAATCTCTTCTTACAAAATACAGAGCCATGAGGATTTATCACAACTCCAGAGATTTCAGAAGAAGACCAGGATGTGTGGTATCAATCCTTAGAATCTGCTGCTTTGCTGGGAATATATTGCACATCCAAAGCAAATCCAGAAATTAAGTTGATGTGACCCTGTGTAGCCCTTACCATATTATCATACTAAGAGAAAAGAGACTTTTTAATCACTGGATTATTTGCAGAAATCTGAATTTAAGTAGTTCTTAATTTCTCTTGCATGTAACTCAGATAGAAGATCATTTTTGCATTTTTATCGTAACTACCTCTTTCCATGTCAGGTGAAATTTCCATGTACCCCATTGTAATGATCTGTTCATTTCAACAAACTCTTTCCTTTTCATTTCCCTAATAATATTCTTTGAGGTCTCTAAGAAAATCTCCCCTGAATACTTATAATGGTGGTCCAATTCTAATTGCAGAGTTTATCCCACCATCATTTTCATGGGTGTGCACGACTGGCTTCTTGGGGCTAAATTGTGTCTGATGCTGAGACAAGGTGCATAGTAGTGGTAGTGGTGGAGAAAGTCCAAGGAACTTCCTCCCATGTAGGGCCAGTCTTTTCATTCCGAGAGCACAGAGAATATTCCCTACCTCCTTTAAATGAATTTTCTGTCCTTGAATGCACAATTATACTTTAGCTATTTGTCATCTGCTTACAGCTAAGAGACCTCTTTATGAATAAATAAATAAAACAAAACATGGCAGCAAGCACAACAGTTTACTGCATACCAAAGACATGTTTAAAAGTTGCTGAGAGAAAAGAAATCCAGTGTCAGTGCTGAAGAAGAGACTACTCAGTTAAATAAGCTTAGGTAAGGTATAAGCCTCTGTCAAAGGCGAGTTATTTGTCAGTGATGAAGATTTTTGCTCTTTGGAATTCCCTACCTGATCCGAGCAACAACAGATCAGCTTCGGAACAACACCAAAATTACCTGGCTCTGCTGTTCATACAAATAAATATGTTGCTGTGGATACAAGGCTTACCGAAATATTGATTCGATAGCTTCAAGCAGAATTTCTGTGTTTCAAAAAAAAACCCTTTGCGTCTTTCTTTTCTCAGCATGGAAAGTCTCTCTCCCCAAGACCGCCTTGCTCATACAGTTCCAATGCAGTGGAGTATGGCGACATGAGATTCTTATTCCTGAATTTAAATGGAGTGTAACAATAGTGATCCTCTGCGAAAAAAGGGAAAGATCGTGGTCTGTCTCAGGCCATCCTCAATGTTATCAGAAGGTGAAATAAGAGGATTTGCCAATTCGATGGTCAGCTTCATTACAGATCTTCCCAGATGCAGCCGCCGCAACCATCTGACTAAGTCACGGTATTGCATATATATATGTACAACTTTCCCACAAAATGGGGCTAACTCCTCCCAAATCCAGTCCTTGGCACACATCTAAATTCCTGTTTTACTCATATTAACTGTGGAGAATTGTGTTGTACCCTCATACTTTCTTGGTCCTTTAAAAAAAAATTCACCTCCAGGCTAATAAACTACTCATTTGCAAGCCTGTCACACAGTTCACAGATCAAAGAATCAAGGTGTCACCAGTCTTCTTTAGTATAGACATCACTAGTTCTTTACTGCCTAGTTATGCTTGCATAGCAGTTACATATTTTTCTGTCTTGAGGGCACTGTGCCTGTTCAAGTACTTTATTTTCCTTTTAATTGCATCTCTGCCACTGGTCTGTTGAAAAAACAACACAAAAATAAAAACACTGTTTAACTAGCTTCTCTCCCAGCCTGCTTGCCTGCTTTTGAATAGAGTCAGCAAGGTAAAAGAGATCTGAATTTCTAGGCTTTCATGCAAAATGTATGAGTTCTAGTGAGTTTTATTCTCTTTCATTGTATTCCCTGATATTCAGCACTTCTGCCCAGACTCTAATGACAAAATAAAAAGATTAAAAAAAAAAGATGCTTATCTCCCAGTGACATGTCCAAACGGTCATTTCATTTTCTCTAATATGCGATTTTAGTTTGTTCTCCATCACTTAGCTAAAAGGAAAGTAACATGAGGAAGTTCTTGCACAACTCTATCTTCCAACTGACATAGTGCTAAGCAATTTACAAATAACGGGTTACAGCTATGAACTCTAGCTCCTGAGTTGTTTTGGTGCTTCAGGAATTACGACAGTTTCATTAACATTTAAAGGGAATAGTCTGCTCGATATCAACAAGACACTATTTATACTGTGTGGATCCATGTTACATTTGCATTTGACATTTGATAATCTCTACACATAAACTCTGAGCCATGGAAATGAGGAGACACATAATGCCAGAATTAACCCAGGTGTAGCCTCTGCATAAATCTAGTAAGCTTTAGAGTGAACATATGCAGGACATGTGCTGGTGACAAGAAAGGCAGTACTTTGGGGGCTTACATTTATTTGAACATCAGCTGCCAGCATTGTCTTTGGTGTGAGATCCAGAGAACCAGTTGATCTGGGAGTAAGTGACTGGTCCTTTGGGACTGGGAGAAACCTGATGTAGTGTGATGGTTTATGTGACCATTATCATAGAATCATAGAATATCAGGGTTGGAAGGGACCTCAGGAGGTCATCTAGTCCAACCCTCTGCTCAAAGCAGGACCAATCCCCCAATTTTTGCCCCAGATCCCTAAATAGCCCCCTCAAGGATTGAACTCACAACCCTGGGTTTTAGCAGGCCAATGCTCAAACCACTGAGCTATCCCTCCCCCTTTATCACTAAGTCCAGTTTGTCTGAGGGGCAAGCTAGACTGGAGAGCCTATGGGGACTGTCTGACACTCCATGGTAAGACTGGTATAGTGATCCAGGAGTTCACATTTGTTACTGGCTTGGTGAAATCTAATTATAGAACATACCACCAGTTTGGGGTTTCTGCCCTTTTTTTCTGATAGTCTGACCTACATCTGGCACTCACAGTTGTGAGCCACTCCAGACAACATGACAACTGCGACTTAGAGAGCAAGGCCAGAGGGGGATACTAGAATTGGCTAGGTAAGGAGACAGACTGGGATAAAAAGCCTGAGGAGTGGAGACAGGGAATGGGTAAGGAAGATCAGGACTGGGCAGGGAGTCAGGGAGGGGAAGAGACAGGACTGGGACAGGGACAGGTTAGAGAGGGTGGAGCAGAAAAGGTCAAGCTTGGGGAGGATTTGGGAAATGAGAAGAAGAGCCTGTGCTCACTGGAGATCACTCCCCTCCAGAGACTGGAATGGAATCCAAGATTCCAGAGTGTCACCATGTGCACAAAGGGAGCGAATGTTGCACAAGCAGATATATATGATCTGTTTGTATTGTGTCTCCAATAAGCACTGGATTTTTGCTTCTGTGACACCATTTATTTTCCAACTTGTGTTAACATGGAGATGAGACCTTGTACTGGATAGTATTCATCCTCACCCCAGGCTTGTGATTGACTTTCCTGGCACCATGATTTCAACCTTTAAAAAAAAATTCAAGGAAATTATTAAACAAAAAGTCATTTTAACCCCCTCCCAAAAAAAGTTTTTCAAAAATGTCAAAAGCAAATTTTTTTTTTCTTGTGGGTGGGAGGGCATTTTTGTTTTTTCAGCTGAAACAATTAGGCAAAACTGATATGAATTCACAAAATGTTTCATCAAATCTTCATTTTCACTGAAAAATACGTGCTGGTGAAAAAAGTTTTGCCCAGCTCTGATCAGCATATGTCTGTGGCCTGGTGTTTTCTACACTGATCTGTCATGCTGCTTTCTGTGAAGGTGAGCGGGGGAACTGAGCATTGAGAATTACCTGATATGCTGCACTCCATGAAGGTGAACAGGGGAAATGAGTGCTGATTTGTTTGTTTATTTATTTCCCTTGCAGAGGCTGTCCCCATAATCCTGTTTGAGAGGGAGGAATGAAATTGGGCTTGGAGATTACTAGACATTTTAAATATTTTTGGAGCAATTGCCTTGTCCTTAAAGAGGCTGCTCCTGTCTGTCTCCCATTCCCCACAGGGGCCTCTCAAAGAAGGTACTAGCCTATGTCTCAAGGATGGGCTTCCCAGAAGCTCAACCCCTGTCTATTGCATGACATTTGTGTCAGGGCCAGATACATCTGGCTTTTCCCTGCAGGTCTCAGCCTTGCATATGAGCAGGGATCCCTGGAGAAGTGGGGGCAGTTATGATGAGAGCTGGAAGAGGGAGCCAGACCCAGAGGCTCCTTCTGGCACTCTCTGGCATTGGTAGCAGTTGTGCTGTGTCTGGTTCCCTCATGGGGAAGATGTGGGAGAGGCTGAGGTAGGGGCTTAGTTCCATGTCAGAGGCCTGGCTGCTGGTGCAGACTATAGGACTTGGGTGCAATGTTCCTGCACTGCTCTTCTGGCTTCAATCCCCTCATGGAGATGGGGGTGGGGGTCCGCCCCAGAGCCAATCCTTTTTGAAACTTGACTGCCTCCTTTCTTGCCCAGGGGAGGGGGACAAGATGACTCCGACTGGGCTGGGCTGCATCTTGCCCAGTGCAGGAAGTCTTTCTCATCCTGCCTGTAGTGTTTGCAAAGCACACCAAGTTTGTCAAATGAAAAATATTTGTATTAGCACACAACGTGTTGTTAGAATACTGCTTATTACTTGAATTTAAGTAAATAAGTTTGTTAAATTCATATTTGGACCATGGGCTTCTGATCTCTTAACATCATAACCCAAAGCAAGCTTTAAAAGAACTTAAACGGAAAACCTTGAACCTTGAAAGAGCTTTTAGAACACTGTAGGGTTACATATATGCCATGACTAGGGATGGGTGAATAATTCATAATGAATAATTTACTCAATGAATTTTGGCTTTTTTGGTCTGTTAATAGTTTATGATTTTCTCAAATTCAATCATTAAAAATTATTCACTGAATAGTTTTTGCAGATAATACTTACACTGTAACATGCCTGTGAGTTCATTACATTTAAAATTCAAGTGATTTTGAATGGACAAATAGGTTGCACAGTAGGTCTGGTCCCTGATTGGTCTCCCAACCAGCCTCATCTGGAGTTAGTCCTATGACATGGGCCAGAGCCTCAGCTGTATAAATTGACACAGCTTTAGAAGGCAATGGAGCAATAATGATTTACACCAGCTGAGGGTACGGCATGGTGTCTAGTGCATATATTCACATTTTTAAATTCCAGATTTGCTCTTCATAAATATTCCGATAGTCACTGAACATATCCATTTCCATGGCCATTCAGACAAGTGAATACACGCACTAGAGTATCACAGACAATGAACAGAGAAGTGTTGTGGATCCAGTTGAAGCTAACTTGTTTTAAATTTTAAGTATGTTCACAGCACTATTTTGCAGTATTTGTCTAGCTGAGGCAACTATTTAAGACAGTATGTTATTTTTTTTTAAAATCTCAGCTTCTGTATAAAAATGTTATTGAAATAAACAGGAAAACATGTAAGATTTCTAGCAAAAACAAGGGGCATCCAACCAAATTTGGGCCAGGCCAAGGGCAAGCATTTAAATATTTGGATAGTACCTGTGGTTTCCTCATGGTGTGCATATTTCACTACCAACACACCCCAACATGTCCTGTTCAAGCTAAGGTTTATAGATTGTAATTTTTGATATGACAATGGGACTACTGAAGGCAGGAATAAGGCCATCTACCAGGGCAAGATGATGTCCTTTTCCATTTCTTTAGTATGACTGGAATCTATGCTTCAGCACTACTGGGTCCTTGATGTTACCAATCTAAGGAGCACATTTGGTTCTTGAATTTTCTGACATGTTTTATTTTCTCTTTTATCTCATTTTGTGGAGCTGAGTTTCCGATCACATGAAGTCTTTTTACAAAGATGTGAAGAAAAAGACTGTGTTTGTCTTATGATACGAGTGCAATTGAGCTCCAATCTCATCCAAGTAATTCAAGCTGAGTCTCTAAAATACTTTACTGAAGATGCGTTACATGGACATTGAAGTGCAGCATCAAGGACATGCTGGCCACAGTTTCCCGCAGCTCCCGTTGGCTGGGAATGGTAAACTGCGCCACTGGGAGCTGCGGGTGGCCGTGCCTGTGGACAGTCAGTATAAACAGTCTTCCAGCCTGCCAGCGAATTACCCTGATGGGCCGCATGCAGCCCATGGGCCATAGGTTGCCCACCACTGGTCTAGAGACAATGTGTTCATTATTTTCATGCATTTTAAGCAGACTTCAAGGTCTAGTCCTTAATTCACATTGATTGAAAAATGGAGTTGCACAAACTTCATACTTCACTGTAGTGTCATACAGGTTGCCAAAACTTATTCCCTAAATGAATACAGTACCTGTCTTTGTATTCAGGAAAACACTGTAGATAGGCCTGCCATGTACCACTCCAGTAATGTAAATAATATGGCATGTGTGTTCATAATGTTTGTGAGTTGCAGCAGATTTTTGGGGCCTTGCAGGCCAGTGTCCCTTTGGGAGCAGGAATTGGTGACAGAGTCGGGTAT
This sequence comes from Natator depressus, assembly GCF_965152275.1. Classification (NCBI taxonomy): domain Eukaryota; kingdom Metazoa; phylum Chordata; order Testudines; family Cheloniidae; genus Natator; species Natator depressus. Next base: position 71,552,789 of record NC_134236.1, read on the forward strand.
TTTCTTAGCTCAATTTCTTTCTTTATTTAATATTCCCAAGTCCTGTTTACTGAAGCAGGGGTGGTAGAAAACAGACAGGCAGTTACTTCTAGCAGAAATGTCAAGCCAGGCATCTTTGTCCTGTCCCAAGAAATGGGTTCTCTTCCTTCGATCTCCCTCCAGTGACTCACATTGACTCCTAGCCAAAACTGACAGCTTAACATACAGAGTCCTCTCCCTGCCCCTCAGTTTGCACCTGGGAGACCCTTTTAATCCCATAACTCCCCTTGGAGTGCATGTTTTTTCAAGAAGTGAGCCACACCCATTAATCCTTTGTGAAAGTGCTTTGCAACACAAACAGACCATCATTAAAGTCTCTGTCCGTGGCTAAAGAGACAGAGACAAGGTGGGTGAGGTAATGTATTTTATTGGACCAACTTCTGTTGGTGAGAGAGACAAGCTTCCAAGCTTTTGGAGAGTTCTTCTTCTGTGTAAGTCTGGATGCTTGCCTCTCTTACCCCCAGAAGTTGGTCCAATACAAGATGTTGCCTCATCCATCTTGTCCCTCTAATATCCTGGGACCAGCGTGGCTACAACAACTCTGCATAAAGGAGAATGAGTTAAACTCAGTTTCCTTAAGGAATCTCTGGGTGCTGTGATTGAATCAATGACAATATATTAAAATAAATGGTGACATATTGCAATAAATTCAGCAATTACAGGTTCTGATCCAAAGCCCACTTAAGTCTCTCAATTGACTTCAGTGAGTTTTGGATTAGGTCCAGCATTGTTGGTAACACAGTAGGTCTCTTCCCCCCGCCCAACAGAAATCAATGAGCAAAAACTTAGTTAACAGAGGAAGGGTGGTCTTTGGTGTGATTAAGACACAGGGCTGGTACTCAGGAGACGAGCACTGTTACTGCTTGGTTTCAGAGTAACAGCTGTGTTAGTCTGTATTCGCAAAAAGAAAAGGAGGACTTGTGGCACCTTAGAGACTAACCAATTTATTTGAGCATGAGCTTTCGTGAGCTATGAAGTGAGCTGTAGCTCACGAAAGCTCATGCTCAAATAAATTGGTTAGTCTCTAAGGTGCCACAAGTCCTCCTTTTCTTTTTTTTTGTTACTGCTTGGTACAGTCTACCTGTGTGGCATTCTGAAGGGCCAGCACCAAACCACCTTTAAGGCTGCTGAACAGGGTGTTTGGTTTCCAGACTTGGCTGAAAAACATGGGGGGAAAAATCTGAACATTCAAAAACCCATTCCTCCTTTCTTCTCTTCATCAAAATTTGAAAGGTGGCAAATGTCAAGCAACAATTTCAACCAAAACTGAGGGGAAATAGTGAACATTTAATCAACAAGTTCCCTTTTTTTGGACAGAAATTTGTAATTTCTACAAAAGACAAAATTTAGATATTTTAAAAATGTCTGCAAGCTCTATTGGTTATGGAGAAGTATGTTGAAGGAAGTGGGAGCTTCCAAGCCTCCCTCAAGAAGGCTTTCAAAAACAGAAGGTGAACGGGAAGGGAATGGAAATGATGAGCAAGTTTTGTGCTAACAGACCCCACCCTTCCCTGGCTTTACTCCCTTATCCTCTACTCCATCTCCTCCCTAAGCATAGATCCACAGAGGGATCTCCATAGGTCCAGGGACAGCAGAGAAGTGTCAGACCTAGTTCCTAAAAAAAAAAAGGGAGTACTAGTGGCACCTTAGAGACTAACCAATTTATTTGAGCATAAGCTTTCATGAGCTACAGCTGAAAGCTTATGCTCAAATAAATTGGTTAGTCTCTAAGGTGCCACAAGTACTCCTTTTCTTTTTGTGAATACAGACTAACACGGCTGCTACTCTGAAACCAGACCTAGTTCCTGTTGTATTAATTTAGATAGAATAAATGGGCCAAAGGTAACATAACTCAGTCACTGTTCAACATTATACAGGATTAAACAAGGTTCAGCGTTTGGTATACAGAGACTTCAGCCTACTTGGTACCATGGCAAATGAACCACTAAAATTTCTTTTAACCTTTATTAAAGACACAGAAAAGAAGGAAAAACAGTTAAAGCATTTGAAATGTAAAGTATTCAGTAAGGCTCTCATTTTAACATCATCCCTTGTTCCCTCTCCTTGTAGCTGGAGAAAATTTTAGAAAGAAAGAAAACCCCTTGTTTGACAGTCTTTTAGATGGTATTAAAAATGGTAATAACTGTCCTTCTGGGGAAATGAGAAAAAGTTGAGATGGCCTGGAACTGTTGTTGTTAAACTCCCATCCTGTTTCATCTCAGGTGGTGTTTGGGAATCAGCTGGAGCTGGCAATGCAATTTGGGTTCCTCTCTCTGTCCCAGTTAGATTTCTGGTACCACATTTTCTTGCTTACCAGGCATGATCTAACAGTCTTTGAGTTATATCAGAAGGCCTTTTTGTTTGGACTACTTCAGTCTGTCTCCCTTTCGTACCTTTTCCCATCAACATTTGTACTTATAGAGCATCGTGGCATCTTACGAATTTATACTCACTTTTTAAAGTTGAGCTCACAGTGAGGGCAAATTAGCAGGCTGAATTATTACAACATTCCCCACCTCCATGCCCAAGGGGAGGAAGCCAAAGGGAGAACTCACTCCACACATGATCACTGGAGGAACTGACATGCATCCGACGAAGTGGGTATTCACCCATGAAAGCTGATGCTCCAATATGTCTGTTAGTCTATATGGTGCCACAGGACTCTTTGTCGCTTTTACTGGGGGAACAATGGCTCCTTTACAGGACATTTTGGATAAGCTATTCTTTACTTCCAGTCTTAAATGTTTATTAAACCCAGTATTGTCTTATTGTATTGTATCCCATTGGTGACTGCATTTCATCTGTGGATGAGCAGATCCAAGGTTAGTTTGCATTTTAATTAAAATTTGTGAAGTGTTTGGAATCACTTAAGATAGAATAAAATATTCATAACATTAAAATAAATAATAGAGTTCAAAAGAAAGGAGAGCTGAAAAAGTAGCTGACATTGTCTTAACTTTTTCTTTCTTGGAATTGGGGAGATGAAGCTAGAACATTAATTTGTTTTCATATCATGTAAGTTTTGTCTCTGTTTCCTCTCTAAAAAATAAAGAAATAGAAGAATAAAAGCAAAATAAAAAGGAAATTCCACTGAAAGTCCCTGAAAAAAGAATTACAGCTCAGACTGCATCTCTTTGTCTACTTATCCGGAAAAGATTTTTGTTTAACCCACAATGGACAGTTAGTACTCTAAACAAAATCACTTCATTTTTCCTCTCCAGACCCTGATATGTGATGTTAACCTCAACTCTAGGGCACAATTCAAAAAATCTTTTTTCCATTAATCCACATTTTTTGCCATTCATCTTTTAAATGTTTCTATACAAGCCTTTTGAATTCCTGTTTACTCAAGGGTATTTCTATGTCAGTCTTTCAATTTCTGATAGTGTTTTTTTAGCTGCTTTGTCTGCCATTTCATTCCCTGTTATCCTAATACGCTCTGGGATTCACGAATGCTACACGTATCCCCGTAGGTGCTGACTTTTATTTTCCCAGGTGGGTGCTCCATCCCCGTTCTGCCCTGAAGCCCACCCTTGCTCGTCTCTTCCTGCCCCCCCACTCTGCCCGCCCAGAAGCGCCCAACCCGCCTGCCACTTGCTGCTCTCCATCCTCCCTCAAGCGCCTCCAGGCTCCTGTCAGCTGCCAGACAGTTGATCAGTGGCCCTGCCGAACAGCTGTGGCTGTGAGTGCTGAGTACCCCCTATTTTTTTTCTGTGGGTGCTTGAGCCCTGGAGCACCAGGGAGTCAGTGCTTATGCATATCCCTATCTATACTAATTCAATGATTAAAAATATAATTTCACTGATTAAATCACTTCTACACACTGAGATACCCCTTTTTATCCCCACAAGTTCTGAGATTCAATTTAAAAAAAAATGACTTCTTTTGCTCACTACTTCCTCTGTTGATAGTCCTCTGCCAGCTCCTTGCCAGCTGGACTTCATCCTCAGTTAAATCTAGCTGTCCCTCCAGGTACATTCCATAGAGTAGGGGTCTCAAAACATGCAGCCCGCAGAGTTATTTCCTGCAGCCTGCCATAGGTGCCGACACCACCGGCAGCCAAGCTCTCTCCCCTTCCCCCTCCCGAGCACACCTCGTCCCCACTCCTCCACCTACCTCCCAGCGCTTCCCGCTGCCAAACATCTGTTTAGTGGTGCTTAGGACTTTCCAGGAGGGAGGGGGGAGAAGCGGGGATGTGGCGCGCTCAGGGGAGGAGGCGGAGAAGAGCGGGGCTGGGGTGGGGATTTGGGGAAGGGGTTGGAAGAGGGGCAGGGAGGGGCAGAGTTGGGGCGGGGACTTTGGGAAAGGGGTTGGAATGGGAGCAGGGAAAGGGTAGGAAGAAACGGGGCAGGGGCAGGCCCTCATGGACTAGACGAGCGGTCTGAGGTATGAAGTTCAGCATATATGATTCTTTGCTGTGAGCAGTTGGGAAGAATGTTTGTTAAAAGTGGCAACGTATTTTGTGTGAATAGTTACTTTAAAAAGTTCCTGCCATCACAGCTATGTTGATAGACTGTTAGTGTAGATCATCATCAGTGTTACTGACCACATAAGGAATAGTTATCGGTGTTTATATTTTATTAAAACCCCTCTTCGCATGACAGTTTTTAAAAAGTTAATACATTGACTTTTAATAGCATATTATATTACTCTTCATTTTTTTCATTTTTGACTATACTTTTGTATTGTTGTATGAAAAGATTTCAGTGATGCGGCCCTCGGGCCAATATACTAGTCCTCATGTGGCCCTCATGGTGATTTGAGTTTGAGATCCCTGCCATAGAGTAATTGGCCTCTGAGACCCACATTAACCCTTTCAGAGGCTGTATGGGTTACACACCCTATCACACCCTGATAGTGCCTCTTGTCAACTGTGAAATGCTGGACAAAAAAGAGGAAGTTAGAAAGTGCAGAGTGGGGCACAAGAATTCCATTTCTATTTCCCCAGGTTTATATCTGGAGATTTGACATTTGATTGTGTAGATCAGCTTAGCTTGCCTAGCTATAAATAGTACTACAGATCATAACATTATCCCATCTCTTAAACATCCAGGTACAGCAATTTGACTTGCTACAGCAGTAAAATTCAGAGGTTAAATATATGCTGTGAAAAGAAAGATCTGTTTCTAGTTTGAAGAACACTGCTTTTGAATTTTATACCCCGTGTTCTTATCCTGAAGCAGGGTAAAAAAAAAAAAAAGTGACTTCAACAAGAGTTTTTCCTGAGTAAGGGCTTTGGATTTGGGCCCTAACTCTATATCAAGTGTGTATTCTCAATTCATCATGGTCAGAATCCTACATGTCTCAGCACCTGGGGGATAGAAACAACTTTCTCATTATCAAGCGAAAAGAATCTTAGCTATTCCACCTACAAGGGGTTATTTCCTGGAGACCAAAGACTCTCCTCTGGTTCTGAAGTTAATTTTGTCATCAGTAGACAAAGAAGGAGGTTTCATTTCCTTCTCTCCTCCCCATGAATGTTTGTGTCCAAGTCCCAGTTTTTTGTCCTCTAACATGGATAAAGAGAAGGCTCATTATCTTATTACCTGTCTCAAATTAAGCAGCCTCCACCACTAGAAATTAAAACCTCACCTGCAGAGGAAGAATACATAGCTCCCTCAAAGCCATAGATATTTTCAATAGGTAAAAAGGTAACAGCTGTAAAAATAGATCCAAGACATACTATAGCTCTTCCTCAACAACTGTATCTAGATTCTAGCTTTGTCCCCTGAAGAAAGGAAATGATCAGAAAGAGGTAGAACAATATGACTGTGACTCACGAGAAAGGGTTTTCTTTCCTAGCTGAATTCTTTAAACACAGTATGCAAAAAGGGTGCAATAAAATCCAGTCCAAATGGAAGAAAAGAAAACTTCAGAAAAACATCCACCCTCTGAATCAAAGTCTGAAAAGGCATCCCCCATCATCCCTCATTTTGGGAATTTATTGGGATTGAACAGGAATATTCAGACAGAGCAAAAATATGTTTGAAATTTCAAAGCAGGGCAGAGAATTTTAGGCATAGATCTATTAAAATTAAAGGCATTGTGTGACTAAATGCCCTGAATGGCTTTGAAAATCTCAAGCTCAGATTCCAAACTATGACATTCTACAAGTTCCAAGAACCAAAAGATAACAGCCTCTTCCACAAAAAGCAAAGCCTCTCTTGCATCCTGGTTAAGGATATGCTGCAATTCACTATACAGTATCAAAAGCCAAGTGTAAGAACAAAGCAAAGGCTTCAGCCAGTACAAAATGCATCTACTAGCCTCCTCCACAAGTTTGGCTGACCTGAATACATCAAGTCGGTGTTCCAGTTCTTTCACTAAAACCTAGCCCACTTCTACTGGTATTTTAAGGCCTTCACAGCAAATAACTGATCAGGTCCCAGCTACATTAGAGATGGCTCTAATGATCAGTTATCCCTTCTAAAATGTTTCCTTCCCCAATCCTCCCACTGGAGCAAGGTGGAAGAAACCTTGAGCTGTGACTTGACTCCAGGCATTGTTGTCTACTACTTGCTTTACCCCGATGGCTATGTCATATTGTGATATATTAAAAGAAGTGAATCCTTCAAATAATTAGTTCCTCACTAATTTAAGACAATTTCTTCAGACAATTTTATATAATTAATTAATGTAATTTAGATTTTATGGCATCCAGTTTAGGTGCTAGGCATTTTACAAAATGAAAAGTAGTATTTCCTTAACAAAGTGAAAATCATTCACAGACCTGGCTGTATATCACAGTAAACAAGCCAACCGATTATTATTAATATTATGAATAGTACCAGTAAACCAGAACCCATGGCTACTATATCCCCATCCATACTATCTTCTCCCCATATGTCTGAGGTAAAAATGGGTTTTGCAGCATATCCAAAAGGATTCCAATTCTCATGGACCCGGGAAGGGACTGAGTTCTAAGCCTGAGGGCCCCTCATGGAGAATTAAGGCTGGGTGAATATGACATCCCACAGGCTACAATCCAGAAAGTAGGATAGCCCCTTAATTCTCCAGTCTGAACTATGTGAACTATGCCCTGCTTTGCTGTGTGAGATGACACTCTGCCACCCACATCAGCCTCCAGCATATAAATCACGCCCAGACATGTACCAGAGTGCTACGCCCAGACACTCTTGAATTACGTATAGGGTGACACCCGCATATTCCTAATCCCAGGTTTGTACCCCCAAAATATACCATTTTATACTGTTCTGATACTCACTGAACAATATAAGCTCATTAATACAAGCTGAGCCTTTGTAAACCGAGTAGATTCCCCAAACACTTGAGCCAAAATCACACTGGTTTAGACCAAACATAAAGCAGATTTATTATCTACAGAAAGCTAGATTTTAAGAGATTAAGTGTTGGCATAGAAGATCAGAATTGGTTACAAAAGGAAATAAAATGGAAAAACCTTAATTTATATCCTAAACTTTACCAAGCTAATAATTCTAAAAATAAAAGGATTTCTCTTACCCAAAACTTCACAGCAGTTGATGCTAACTAGGATGCCTTCTAGTTAGGACCAGCCACTACCAAAGTCCCAATGGCGTTTTCACTGTCTCCCAGGCAATCTTGTTGTGACATTGCACCCCATAATGCTTTATGGAAATATGCCCTGTCACGTATCTTTGCAAAGGTTATGTTCTACTGCATGCATTCAGCCTATTTGTATGCATGTATCATTTTTATATCTGAAGTTATGAGCGTTGGCTTTATGCTTGTATTTAAAGTGTTTGCTGTAGAAAGCACCTGAGGCAGATTTGGTCAACGTAGTGTGAAGGGGTATTCAAGTAAATGAAAGTACTTGGCAAACAATGGACCTTGATAGATGCCAGTCCACATCTGAGCTTTCCTGGGAGCGTCCCTGTAGAGAACTAAGTCATGCATGGACATGTGACTTGCCTATGGGACTCCAAGACTCCATCTTGTACCTGGGATTGTACAAAAGGGGAGGGAGGGGTTTCCACCCACAAGAGAGAAACTATATAAAGTCCTGGGAGACCCCTCCATTTTGTCTTCAGTTGGCTCAAGAGGTAGCCTCTCCACCCCCAAAGAATACCTGAAAGAAACTGGAACAAAGGACAATAACTACAGGGGTGTAAGTGATTGCTGGACCCAGTCTAGAAGTAGGCTAGTCTGTAAAAGAAGCTTATTGAAGCTTATTGAGGGTGAGATTTCATCTGTAATCACTTTCTTACTGTATTAGGCTTAGATTTGCATGTTTTATTTTATTTTGCTCAGTAATTCACTTTGTTCTGTCTGTTATTACCTGGGACCACTTAAATCCTACTTTTTGTATTTAATAAAATCACTTTTTACTTATTAATTAACCCAGAGTCTGTATTAATATCTGGGCGGGGGGGGGGGGGGGAGAACAGCTGTACATACCTCTCTATCGGTGTTATAGACGGCGAACAATTTATGAGTTTACTCTGTATAAGCTTTATACAAGGTAAAATGGATTTATTTGGGGTTTGGACCCCATTGGAAGCTGGGTACCTGAGTGTTGGAGACAGGAATACTTCTTAAGCTGTTTTCAGTTAAGCCTGCAGCTTTTGGGAGACGTGGTTCAGACCCGCATCTGTGTTTGCAGCAGGCTAGCGTGTCTGGCACAACCACGCAGGGCACTGAAGTCCCACACTGCCAGGGAAAACGGGCTCAGAGGTATCAGGTGGCAGTTCCCAAGGGGGTTTGTGTGATCCAACCCATCACACTTGTTTCTTTGTGTAGAGAAGAGGGAAGAGAGGCAGGTGAGATGATGATTTAACTAATTTATACTCTTCTCCAGGTGCTGGAAAAATTCATGCTGTGTCATGGGGTTAGGCAGCCCTCATAGTGTACATGAGCTGCTGATCATCCTTCAGGTGAATTGTAAATTAGAACTCCCCCACCAGTGAATGGCCTTTTAGGCAGACAGTGGTCTCTTAGCACCTAGCTAGGTGTTGGCTACCTCTTTGTTGTCCCTGAAGAGTTAGTCTGTGGGCATTCTCCAGAGTTACAACATGCTCCGATAACAAACATATAGCAGGTTTCAGAGTAACAGCCGTGTTAGTCTGTATTCGCAAAAAGAAAAGGAGGACTTGTGGCACCTTAGAGACTAACCAATTTATTTGAGCTGTAGCTCACGAAAGCTCATGCTCAAATAAATTGGTTAGTCTCTAAGGTGCCACAAGTACTCCTTTTCTTTTTGCAAACATATAGCAAACTGTCGTAACTTCGTATACAATGATGATACACACATTTAAACAGGATAATGAGTTTCAGCAAATCATGACTTTTCAAATGACCCCTCACAAGGCGTACTTTGTGCAAAATCTCATAATAATTTGTAAGTGATGAATATGGGGGTTACAAAGTGTTATTTTGGGATACAGTGTGTCATAGGGGAAAACAAACATTCTGTTTGGCCAAAAAAATTGAAGTTTCAAATGTTGTTAATGTTACAAAGACCTTTAGACCTTTCTAAAAATTTTGGAAAACCAAAAAGTCACGAGAGAGCTCCACCCAAGCATAGCCAACATCCTCCTGGTTAGGGCACGCATAGAGACTGTGGGACAGCCATATTCAAGTCCCTGCTCTGAATGAAGCATAACAGGGACTTGGTCTCTCATCTCCCAGATGAGTGCACTAACTATCAAACTATAGGCATATCAAATCCAGTATTGATCAGGTGGATTAGAACCTTTCACTTAGGGCTTGTCCCATAGTGGTGCAGTGTGGACTATGGGAGAGTGAATAGTTGAGCATGCTAACACATGGTGCTCTAACTGCCCTGTGTAGACCATTCTGGCACAAACTAAAAGGTACCTAGTTCGTATTAATGTAAGCCTGTTTGAAATGGGATGCAAAAAAAACCTCGGTAGGCAAGTACTAAAAACTAGAGCAGGGGTAGTCAATAGTTTTTTGTCAAGGTCCAAATTTCTTGGTCAAGGTTTAGTCATGGTCCAGACTCCAGAGAAAATAACAAAAAAGTAATAAAAATAATAATAAGTAAATAAAAATATTTTGGGGTCTGTTCAAAAGCATCTGGCAGTCCAGATTTCCCCCCAGTCTGCCTATTGACAACCCCTGCACTAGAGCCAATCAGCCCCCTCATCACCGATGCTGTGAAATGTTAATGAACTATACATGGACTCTATCACGTAGGTGATAATTATCCATTTAAAATTATTAGGTCATTGTGTAAGAATTATCAGCCCACACCCCAAAAGAAAAGACAAGCAATGTATCCTCATGATGACTATGGTAGGTAAGCTAATTTTTCCCACATGTTCCTTGCTATTAAGATCTATAACAAGATCTGAATTTAATAAGGCCACACACTGAAAGACTAGATCAGCTTTAGCCTGGACAGCCGCTGTATTTATCAAAGGCATGTCTGCAGAGTCAGAAACTACTTTTATTCCCTGGAAGCAATTATCCAGGTTTTCAGTTGGGGCCTTGCTGTCTTTTACCACTAATTCTGTCACCTGTGTACAGTAAAACATTTCAGGCATGGATCATATAGCACACTATGAAATACTGGTTATGAATGAGCTCACTCTCTCATGTGTCCTCTAAGCTCCCAACATTTTAGTGATAAATAAAATAGCATTATTTTAAAAGTACAGATAAAAAGAAATAAAACCCACTGTAAATTCCAATAGAAAAGGAAAGGTTTTAGTTACCTATATTCACTACTAGACATTTAAGTCAACAGTACTGCTCCCTTTGACTCAATAGCAAAACTCTGATTGACTTCCATAAGAGCAGAACTGGGCCCGTGTTGAGGGAGAATATAATTTAATTATGACTGGATGGGCACAAGGATGTTTTTGCAATACATCTTCTGCTTGTCATTTTCAACCAGGCTAAGTGCAATTTTGGAATTGGCTTTATATTTGCCACTTCTCCTAGCTAGCTCTTTAAGTGCCCTATTAAACCATTAAATTATTGTAACTATGTAAATGACATTGTTGTGTATAATATAAACTTGAGTTTATACTGTAGCACTACATACTTGGGACTAGACTGCATCTTTACAGTCTTCTCTGAGTAAGGGGCAGCACATAGCTGCACCATGCCTGCAGCAGACTACAGAAGGAGCAGTGACTCACATTCATAATTCCTCCCCTATTCTCCCTTTGTTTAGAGGGGGGGGAGAGAGGGGGAGGTTCTAGTGATCGGATGTCCCAGATTTATAGGTACAGTCTCGATATTCAGGGCTTTCCCGGCTTTGTCTTATATAGGCACTTATTACCCCCCACCCCATCCTGATTTTTCACACTTGCTATCTGGTCACCGGGGGAGTTACTGCCCCCTACCCCCTCGTCATGGGGTAGTTTAGTCCCCACTGAACACCCAGACAGCTACTCTGGCCAACAAATGGGGTAGGGAAGCAAACAAAGAAAAACCAAAGAAAAATGTGCGTATTGTAATTCTGTTTAGATTGTAGGTAGCCTATAGGCAATCATGCAGGGAGAGGGGCTGGTGAGTAAGGACTAACCTCTCCAACCCCACACAATTCCTATTAGTGCAAGCTAGAATTGCAGCTCAGAAGACTGCAGGAGCTTCTACCAAGTTGCTTCCTCCTGCTTGGGAGCAACTCATCAAAAATAGGATGGACAGGAAAAAAAAATAGGGACAGCAATTTAACCCACCCCTCCCCCCACCCACACACCCTCCCCACCCCAGACACTGGCTGGCCAAACAGTATGGGAGTATATGGAACTCTTCAAAGGGATGTATCAAATAATTTACCTCCATAGCACAGGTAAGGAACTCCAGCAGCCATTGTCTCTCTCTAAGGCACAATGCCTCCCAGTGGTGCTCTTGATGAGAGTAGTGACACACTGTCCCTTACAGGGGGCTGTGTCTAGCAGGCAACAATTAGCTCAATATTCATATTGTAATTTTAATGAATACAGTTCTACGTCTCATCAAAATGTATGGTTGATGTGCACCGAGCACTATAGAGCAGTAAGAACTGAATGTACTCCCATCTTTTCACGTACTATGTATAAATATACCTGCTATTGTATTTTCCACTCCGTGCATCTGGGTTCTAGCCCATGAAAGCTTATGACCAAATAAATGTGTTAGTCTCTAAGGTGCCAGAAGAACTCCTTGTTGTTTTTGCTGATACAGACTAACACAGCTACCACTCTGAAACCTGACACAATACTTTGGGTTCAATGCTCACCTGAATGCCACAACCACAGAAGAGGCACTATCCCAGCATGATGCCATCAACTGAGGAACCTTTTCACATAGTGAATTGTTCTGAATCAATGTTATAGGTTAAAGATTTATATTTAAAATTAAAAATAACTCCAGATTCTAAATTAACTTTTTTCCCTTTAAAAATAAAACATTCTTGATGATGCTATTTTATTTTTAAGCCATAACTTTTCTGCTCTGGACTAGCTTCACTTCAGCAATTAAGACTTTAATTCATCTTCCCAAACTCCACCCCCAGCACCAGGTTGCTGCTCTTTACCATCCCAGGTTGCTGCTCCTGGTAGTTTGGAGGTAGAGCTATCTTTAAAGAAGCATGAACTCTGAAACTGTCCTGACTCGGGTGCGGGTGCTGTTGAGCTGATGCTATGTCGGCACAGCAACTCCTGCACGCTAGTATGTGTGTGTATGTGCATGCACACACACAGAGCTGTTTTTCCCTGTGTAGTATGTGTATGTATGTTGAGGGCAAGGGAGTCCATAAGAGCTGTACAACTTTCAAAGCCATGGCTATTAGTGAGAGAGTGGCCAATCCAGAACTGCATCAGCTCTGACTCCTCTCTGGTCACAGGAGAGACGGGCAGGTACCGTTAAAACAATCTCAGTAGATGGGGTTGGGAGCAGCCACCTGTTACTAAATATTAACAGACCTAGGAAACAATGTACATTGGCCCTGTTGCTGGTACTGCCTCTCCCTTCCCCCAGTTGCACAGACAATTAATGTTTCCTGCTGAACTTTCATTTAGGATTCAAAAAAGTAAATGTACAGTAAAAAAAAAAAATCATGTGATTGTCTTAAAATCATGCATATTTTAGAAATCCCCTTATTGCCTTATCTGTACTTATGGGGTGACGTGTGGAATACGGGCACTACATCTGTAGCTAGAGGCTGCAGTGAAAGCAAGCTGAGTCCACACTTGTCACTGAGATGTGTAGCTGCACATGGCAGGGAAAGGTTTCAGAGTAGCAGCCCCCAACTAAAACCTCTCCAACGCATCATCAAGGATCTACAACCTATCCTGAAGGACGACCCATCACCCTCACAGATCTTGGGAGACAGGCCAGTCCTTGCTCACAGACAGCCCCCCAACCTGAAGCAAATACTCACCAGTAACCACACACCACACAACAGAACCACTAACCCAGGAACCTATCCTTGCAACAAAGCCTGTTGCCAACTGTGTCCACATATCTATTCAGAGGACACCATCATAGGGCCTAATCACATCAGACACTATCAGGGGCTTGTTCACCTGCACATCTACCACTGTGATATATGCCATCATGTGCCAGCAATGCCCCTCTGCCATGTACATTGGTCAAACTGGACAGTCTCTACGTAAAAGAATAAATGGACACAAATCAGACGTCAAGAATTATAACATTCAAAAACCAGTCGGAGAACACTTCAATCTCTTTGGTCACTCGATTACAGACCTAAAAGTGGCAATTCTTCAACAAAAAAACTTCAAAAACAGACTCCAACGAGAGACTACTGAATTGGAATTAATTTGCAAACTGGATACAATTAACTTAGGCTTGAATAGAGACTGGGAGTGAATGTGTCATTACACCAAGTAAAACTATTTCCCCTTGTTTATTCCGCCCCCCACACACACACTGTTCCTCAGACGTTCTTGTGAACTGCTGGAAATGGCCCACCTTCATTATCACTACAAAAGGTCGTCTCCCCCTGCCCCCCCCCCCCGCTCTCCTGCTGGTAATAGCTCACCTTAAGTGATCACTCTGGTTACAGTGTGTATGGTAACACCCATTGTTTCATGTTCTCTATGTATATAAATCTCCCCACTGTATTTTCCACTGAATGCATCCGATGAAGTGAGCTGTAGCTCACGAAAGCTTATGCTCAAATAAATTTGTTAGTCTCTAAGGTGCCACAAGTACTCCTTTTCTTATGGCAGGGAAAGGCTCCCACAGTGGAGACTCTAGTCCCAAATAGCAGTGTCAACAGTGAGACGTGGCTTAGGGGAGTAGAGTGTCCTACATGTCTAAACCCTAGGGTATATACCAGTGGCATAGCCAGCATGAGTCATTTGGGTGGGCCCCGACTTCGGGTAGGCGAGCAATGACAGGGGGCAGGGGAAGGGGGAACAGAAGGGATCCGGGGGGCAGGAGGGATCGGAGGGCCCACCTCCCCCCACCCTTTCCATCCGGCCTTGCAGGGGGCAATGGATACTCTGACCAGGGCCCTGCGCGCACACCCAGCTCTGTGAGGAGATGCTGCTCTCCAGCACGCACAGCTCCGAGCCTCTGGCCCCATCCCACCGCCCCATGCCGGGCCTGGCTCCCTAAGGCAGCAAGCCTGTCTTTTTTGAGGATCTCCTCTGCTGCTGCCGCTGGGCCGCCCGCTCGCACACCCTCCTCCTCCTGTGGTGTGCGTGGGTGGCATGATCATTCAGCGCTCCACTGCTTTGTTGCTGCTGTCCTTACCCCTCTGGCTGGGCTGGAGGGGGGGTGCACCTGGCATGTGGTGTCCTCGAGGTCTGGGTGGGGCTAGTGCTGGGGCTGGAGCACAGCCAGGGCTGGGGGGGTCGGCCTGGATGCTAAGAGGGTGGGCTGTGGCCCACCCAGGCTCACCCATGGCTATGCCCCTGGTATATATCTGAGAGTGATCGCTACACACGCAAGTATTGCCTCCCACATCTACACTGCTAGTTTTAGCAGTGTAGTATCCTATTGCCAGAGCCCTTCCCACTGACTCACACACCCTGTATCAGCCCCAAAGAACAATGCTGGGGACAACAGGGTCTAGCTTTCCTGTGTCTTCACTTCCAGCCCCACTACACCCTCATCACTTCTCCTCCTGCTTCTTCAAGCAGCTATGTAAGACTTTTCTCCCTTTACTCTCTAAGCAGCAGTCAATAACTGAGCTTTCAACTCCTTCAAACTGTCTTCTTCTCCTATGCTCATCATCAGAGACTTAATATCAGTGATGAACCAACTCCTCCATTTTCCAAAATGGCCACTCACTCAACCTAGTTTTCAGTAACACTGTTCTTTCTTTTATCTCGCAATATGTAACTTCCCTTACTTAGATCAACACCTCATTTTCCTCAACATCACCCACTCACCTCAGTTCCTGCCTCTCCACCCATTTCTCCTATGATCCCTGTCTAATAATGTCCATGATTTCACTCTTCCAGATTGCTCCTCCCTTGCCTCGATATCAGTTCCTTCTATTCTTTCCTCTTTTGCACCCTTGATTCCTTTACTCCTCTTTCCCACCATAGAGTGCATTCCACCAGCCCTAGTGCACTGAAAGTGAACACAGAAAAGAATCTGGCCTATTGAATTCAGCTACATGCTTAACTCTATACATTAAATCTTCGCTCCCTTTCCCAATACATACTGTATATAAATTGATTTTCTATTTCTTTACCAGAAATTCTGCCAAGTGGAAGTAACAATACATTTTATTAGTGCAACCTGGACCTGCTTGGTTTTGTTTATTTAGCAGAAACACCATTAGTATAGCATGGAGACCTGTGCAATTTAAGTTTCAGGTCTCTGGACTTGTCGTGTGATAGGAAATTACTAAAATATATCAGTGCTGCTCCTTTAAGAATAAACCATCTAAGTGAAATATCAATCAAGAGTACTTTCTGTTAATTTAAAAGATCAATAGAGGATGCCTAATTACTGCCCATATGCATATCTGTGCTGCCCCAGTTTATTTAGGTTATGATATTGTGGGTGTGTGGAGTTCTTATTCAGTTTACCTTTTGATGGCATGACTAAAGGTTTGTTGTTATTACGTTGGAAATATGAAAACTCCGTGCTTCTTTTAATATGCTACAACACACCTTTACAGACAGACAGACGGTGAACAGTCCTGAAGTGAAAAGAAAAGGAGGACTTATGGCACCTTAGAGACTAACAAATTTATTTGAGCATAAGCTTTTGTGAGCTACAGCTCACTTCATCGGATGCATGCAGTGGAAAATACAGTGGGGAGATTTATATACATAGAGAACATGAAACAATGGGTGTTACCATACACACTGTAAGGAGAGTGATCAGGTAAGGTGAGCTATTACCAGCAGGAGAGCAGGAGGGCGGGTAATAGCTCACCTTAAGTGATCACTCTGGTCACAGTGTGTATGGTAACACCCATTGTTTCATGTTCTCTATGTATATAAATCTCCCCACTGTATTTTCCACAGTATGCATCCAATGAAGTGAGCTGTAGCTCATGAAAGCTTACGCTCAAATAAATTTGTTAGTCTCTAAGGTGCCACAAGTACTCCTTTTCTTTTTGTGAATACAGACTAACACGGCTGCTAATCTGAAACCAGTCCTGAAGTAACTCGCTTCAGCTGTACTGCAAAGATTCAGAGAAGACAATTTAAAGGGCCATGATGAGACATCAAATCAAGATTAGAAACTGATTTGCTAGTGACGGAAGATGATATAGACATCTTCACTAGCTGAAACTTTGGAACACATTTATATTACCTGAATAGACTACCATTTGTCTTACAATGACTATTCAGTGATGGATGTCTGGATATTTTACCTAATAACATAATTTTGAACACTGACCTGAGCAATAAGAGCTCTATTACCTGTGCAAAATATCAAATTTTATTTTAATGCTTTCAAAGATAATGAGTTTTAAGGAATCTTAATTAAATTCAGTGGAGACGTTTCCAACAGAAACATGTCAACACTTTCATTCCCTTCTCTATGTCTGGCACTCTTACATAAAAATGTCAGAATATCTAAATATAAATGTATAAATACTGGCAGTCTTCAGGTTTCCTTTTCATCCCATACCTAATGAAGGTGAACGATAGCGAGTTCATGAGCTTTCCTAAGCAAACCTAGAGGGGCTTGCTGATCTCTGATGTGCTGCTCACTGAAGCTCTAGTGTTTACAAAATGTGTCAGATGGATAATGTTCACTAATGAACCTGAATATATTAAAGGATGGTAATTCCTCCAAATTTTATGATGCTTTAATGATACTGGTAATAAGACAGCTGAAGACAGATACCAGCAATAAATACATATCCACTGCTAGTATTAGAAAACAGTTTTTCAAAATAAAATATTATAGCTGTACATAGAGTATAACAAAGTGAAAGATGTATATTTTTGCTAAAATAGCTATGACCTTGTTTTACTCCATTCTATAATGAATATTTAACCCTTTTCCTTATTTTCTTAAATATTTTGGGCATTAAGCTAGCATTGCTTTAAGATAAGCTATCTGAGGGGAGGGTCTGGAAACAGGAAGCTGCCAGAAGTTCCTAACATGCTGACAGAAAGGTGGGAATTATTAATAGTGCTGCCAATACAGTATTACCAACTCTTGCAATTTTATTGCAAGAATCACAATAGTTGGTGTTTTACATAAAGCTCCCAATCCTGGAGAAAAACCATTGCATGAGAATCTCACTTTTCATTAAAACAAACAAACAAACAAACAAACAAACAAAAGTTCTAGCCTACATGGTTGCAGAGAAAACTTTGTAAATGTGACCTGACTGTAATCTAAAGGCTCAAAACCAGAAGGTAAATTAAAAGAATCCAACATTTATTATTTTAAATAATATTTTGTGAGTTTTAAGCCAAGCCAGTCTCATGACTTCTGGGAGGCCTGACACATGAGTTTTGAATGTTTGGGTCTGGCAACATTGCAAATAGCCACATGGTCTGCTTGGAATGTCATAATTTACTGTTGGTATAGGCCACCTTCATGAGGCATTCTCAGCTCTGGAACAAGCTTCCACAGCACACAGAATGAAATAACCTTTGAGTGTTGACCTTCAGGTCATGCTGCAAGATTAACACACTTGTGAAGTCTGTCACAAAGGGTGGAATGTAGTAGTTGATTTGTGTACTTTTATTATTTAATTTCTTATTGTTTGTGCTTTGTTGTTAAGAATTGTCAGTCTTTATTTAATCTCCTTTAAACAAGTATGGCAGAGGAATGTTATGAAAAAAGAAAAACGAGAAATTCAACATTAATGTACAAGATAAATATGTGTGTGTGCGTATATTGTGATACGGACAAGATGTATGGCTATAATGTCAATAAAAAGTGACACTAAATAAAATGAGCAATGATTTTTATCATACTTTGGAAAAATATATAATGAAATTTTTTAGGCAGACTAAGAGTTCTAAGGGTGCTAAGAGTTATTCATGAACAATAAATATTAAAAAAAACCAAAAACCTATTTGTGTGCATTTTTCCAAATTACTGTTCTCTGAATTTCCCAAATGGGTCACAATTATCAATACTTAGAAAATGTGCCAGATAATTTTATGTGAAAGTCCTGTTCTATAAAATTATCTTACGGTTTCCAGCACCTAATATCACATTATCATAAATGACCATGTACTGCATTTTAAAAAAAATGAAATATGTGCGAGTGTGCATGTATGCTCTCTATCTATACACACACACACACACACACGCACATTCTCACTTGAGATGGTATATATAATCTAAAGACATTATATATATAGAGAGAAAGATGATGTTTATGGAAAACCCAGAAAGAAATAGCAAATATAAAGCAAATGTGGCAGATAATGAAAGAAGTAAAGCAGCAGATGACAGTGTGGATTAGAGTACCAGTTTATGGATGATATGTTCTCTTTGAAACCTCTTAGCTAATATTTGTAAGCATGCAGCATTCATATCCTCTAGTATTTTGCACAGAGCTTTGTTGATTCACAGAGGAATAACAAATAGTACCTTAGGCAGCAGTTCTTATAAAATGTTGCTGATATCATACGGGAATAAAGAGAATCTCATGGCTAGACACAATTTGCGGTACAATTCCTCTAGTGTGCTGAGCATTAAGGTCTTTTGAAGAAAGAGGTCTTTATTGACCCTACAGAAGGAATAAGAAATAGCCCTTCTAGTAACAAAATCAGTCTGGAAAATTTGAGACTTTATAGCCCGTTAACCTGCTATTAAAGACCAATGGCAGGAATTTCTTTCAGAAATGAACTTTCATTGTGCAAAAGTTAGATGTGACACCAGAAGGGGAAGGGAGAGGAAAAAAACCCTCATGATTCTTATCAAAATCCCTGTTATTAAAGAAATGAAACTGGAGCTGTACAAAACTGAATATACCGATTATGTGTAATGGAGCAGAACAAGGTTACATCAGCATTGAGTTTCAGGCCGTTCACATTCCATTTTACCTGCAGTTGCAGAAAGTTGAGCCAGTGTCAACTTCCACTTAGAAAGCCATTGATCACGGTGTTACAGAAAGTCAAACTGACAGATAAGAGGAAGCAAAAGGTTCTGGGTCATGTCTCTGCTGTGTTTTAATTCATTCTCATTAGACACAATAATACAGCAAAGTGCACGTTAGATTTTTGAGTCCCAAAAGCATGAATATGTATGGAATACTGTTCAATCGCCAAACATTTGCAGGGGTGGAGGAAGGCAAGTAATACGTTAAAATACTTTTGGATTCATGTCAATAAAAAGTGCATGGCACACCTCTCCAAATGCTCAGACTGAGCCATTCAAGTGTTAGGTAATGTCTTGTGTTTGCTGGATGAGCATAGCATAATGAGGATACCATCGGGTGCTGTGTCTATTTTAATTGCATGCATTTTAGTGGGAACAATAAACATTAGGGGCCCTAGAGTATCCCTGTTGAAATGTCCCATGTGACCAATATTTGCCTAATTTAAATAGGAGTGACTTGCCATGAGTGTCATTTAACCCTTTATTGTGATTTTTGAAGTTGTGGGCTGGAAATATGTTAGTAATTATGCATATTTGATTGTCAAAATGAATTTTAATGACCATTCCTGATATGTTGCTGCACCACCAAAGATTTTTGCTAGTGCAAGTTAGGGAGCTAATTCAAAGAATACAGCACATAGGGGACACTAACTTATTTCTTTAAGTGACCAATTATATAGGTTTTAGAGCACTGCATATGTCCAGGTGACCATAAGGACATATGTTATGCATCAACAGCGGACACACAAGGTTGGATGTGACAGGTAGAAATTACTCCCATTGGTTATATAAACAAGTCACCAAAGATGGCCTCCAAGAAAGTACAATTGTTCTGATATGTTTTATTTTGAAAATTTTAGACGTTTTCACTATAAGGGCTTTAGAATTTGAAAAATGAAGGCTAGAGCATAAATACAAACAGTCTTTTAAATCCTACTAAGTAGTAGAGCTTATACAAGGAAGCAAAAGCACAAAGAGAATTCAGGGAACAAAATTAGCTCATGCTTAGTAAAGTTAAGAGTTCAGCAAAAGGAAATCAATTTAATTCTCAGCCTATGAAAAAAAATTTATCCCCAAATCAGATCTAACTATATGAGTCTCCTTATCTTCCTTAGAATATCAGCAACACTTGGGAAGATCTGTGCCTTCAAGTGCAAATTAATTTCAGGACATGCCTGATAAAGTCAGGTTGCCATAACCTTAGCATTTTGTTAGGAAACCTTTGTCACATGAGGCATATTCATTATGGTCTCAGTCCTGCACCCATTTAAGTTAATAGCAAAAACTTGTATAGATTTCAGTAATACCAGGAACAGGCCCACAGTTATTTATGAATTTCATTATATATTTTCCCTTGAGAAAAAGTCCAAGGAGCCATACTATCTTTTTTCATGAAAGATATGATATTACAGATGTGACAAATTGAGAAAATGCCTGAATTATTTCGTGTTCATGTTATGTATGCCCTGTTTCCTTGTTCAGTTTGGTATTGTCTCCTGTCTGAAAGGGTATAGTCAAATTGAAGAAGGCTGTAAAAAAGGACCCCAGGAAGGGTAAAACAAAGACACAAATGAGACAGTCTCTCAGGTACCCTGTTTCAATGGAGTTAAGATAAGAATGGAGGGGCCATCAGCTGGGAAAAGAAGCTACTTATCTGGCATCCAGTTTAAGATGTTTTACTCTTCCAAAGGCTCACACTAAAATCAAAAGACCCTGATGGATTAAAATGGTGGGCCTGGCAGAAGGAAAAGGTTAAAGTGTCAGCAGGCTATGAGAGTGACAGACAGGTTGCTGGGAGTCAGGGTCTACAGCAAGCAAACTGTAACTAGGTTTCCAGAGGGAACAGAGGAACAGCAAGGCTAAGTCATACCTACACAGAGGCCTGAGGGGAATGCCAGAAGTAGGTAATACAATATGCATATAGGCCTCTTCTTTATTTTAAACCTGCCTCTTTAAGCTCTCTGTGCCATTTGGGTAAAATAAATCATACTTTGTTCTGGAGAAACTGCTTTTGCGTCTCTGCATACTCTTATTGGTCACAGCTTGGGCAGTGCCTAAGCCCAACTGCATCTGCTAGGTAACACGGTTTGTAACCGAGGGGTCTAATGAGGCAGAATGGTTAGATAGTGGAAACCCACCCCAAAGAGAAGTGGAGGCACAGGCCTGCCACTTGAAAGCAGTGTGCTTGGGGTACTGGAAAAGGGTCTCAAAGGGGATAGCATAATTAACATACTTTACTCAATAGAGACAGAACCCTAACATTCATTAAAGTTAATGGGAGTTTTTCCATCAGTTTCAATGGGAGCTGGATCTAGCTCCAGATCCTTTGACTGCTTATTTTCAGTTCATAATGTAGCAATATTATATTGTTGAATATATATTTATGCATCTATCCATGGCAGTTATATGGCCCCCATTGCCGTAGTATCTGAGTGCCTCACAATCTTTCAAGTATTTTAACTCTAATATGTTGTGACTCAACAAAGAGGAACTTCTCGCTTTTCCCTCGATGTATTAGAGCTGGGATTTTCAAAGGAGCTTAAGGGAGTTAGAAACATCTACCTCTAGCAAGGGGAAAATTCCTTCTTCCCCTTAAAACAAAGTCTTTGCTGTGACTTAATTATGTTTCTTCAGGCGCATAATAGCACTGTTTTTACCTCTGATCCTGAGCCCTAGAATTCTAGAAAAATATATGACAACACCAAATGAGTGTATATGTTATCTGCAGACAAACATTTCTACCCATGTTCTATACAGTATGTTTCCATGGACTTCAGAATAAATACCTGACTCTGTTGTGATAAACTGTTAGTAAAATTACAATTAAGCCAATCTATACACTACATGAGCTCTGCTACCACACGTTTTGTTGGGCCGAAAGGCAGAATATGTGGCAGCGTCAATATCCCTCAAGCAACATAAAGGTGACAGGGCAAAATTCAATGTACTTTAAATGTAAAGGGCTGGAATAGAGTCCAAAATATCTGCTAAACTCTATATCTGATTTATGCTTCATGCTGGGGTTAGGTGTTTTGGATTTGATCCAGAGAGAATGTCAGCTTCCTAATGAAATTATAAGTGTATGTAAGAGGGGAATGTAGAAAACAAAATTCCTAAGTCACATTAAGACATTTTAAAAAGTCCTTTGCCTAGCCAGAGTTATAATTCTGTATAATATCCATTATCTTTTGATAGGAATTATCTTTTATCTTTGATTACATTTATCTGTGGATCCCTTCACAAAAGCCACCAGAATCTCAAATTCCAATTTGTACTGGCAGCTTGACTAATGATGAAAAGTATAAAAATTGACTATTAGTGTTTATAAATCACCTCCTTTATCCTAAAGGTGACTTTGGGATTTCATGCTTTGAGTACTGTTTGTCTGTGAAATGTAAAGGCAAAACAACAACAAGAAGTTCACACCAATTCAAAGAAAGCATTAAGAAATGTGGAGTAAAACCTACACCTTGTAATTTTGTAACATTGTATATTTGTTAAATATTGTAATGCTCATTCCTTGCCTCATGAGCTGGGTTGTAGGTTAGTGTGGTTTGTTTGAAAGAGAAGCCGTGGGAATGGGAACTGAAATAAAGTGCTCTTTGGGATCTGTGGGGTCCCGCCTCCAGCTCTTGCATAGGCAGGCACTGCTCTGTAAGAGCTTTGGCTGCATTAAGGTTTATTGGATTTATTTGGGCAATGTGTCTTGTCTCATTCCTTTGTATACCCCTGATGTTACAATATGTTGTCTATGTATGTAAAAAATATATGATACATTCTGACACAATATACAATATGGGCTGGAGTTCATAAAATGAGGAGTTTTTCTATGGGTAATTTTAACTTTTCATCAAGCCCCAAAATTTTTCAGTGAACATGTGTGGGAAAAAAAGGACTGAAAATTTAAAAAAAATATGAGTTTCCAAATAAATTTTCCATTTTCAGGTTCTTGGTTTACAACAAAAATTTGAACAATTTTGAGATATGCCAAGTTTTTCCATTAAAATGTTTATGTTGTGAAAACCCAAATTGTCCACTGAAAAATAAGTTATAAGGAAAAATTCTCAAACAGCCCGAGTTACAGCTTATTTGACACTGATGCAACTCCTTTGACTTAAATGTAGCTATTCCCTATTTACTCTGAGAATCAGGCTTTAAGATTGAACTCTTGGTCTCACCGAAATCAATGGCAAGTCTCCCACTGACTTCACTTGGGTGAAGATTTCACCGGACAGTGTTACAGTCAAAGGCTGGATCTTTTGCAAAAGCCTGACTAGAACTCTGCAGAAATTTAATCTGTCACCACAAGTCAGGGAGCACCAGTGCAGCTGCCCTGCAGGCAATACCAAAGACCAAATATTCATGAAAGAGCATCTACCTATGTCAGCCAAATATTCATTGACCTCAGCAGTTGTTCAGGTTTGGATACAATTAGAACCTATCCTGATTTTAAATGAATTTGGCTTCAAGAAGAACATGTCACCGAGTTCTGATGAGAAGTGAGAGACTTTCCTGCCTTTAGAAATATATATATTTGTTAATTGACAACAAAAAATGAAGTTTAGCCTGGATTCTAATCAATCAGAGCGGGGAGTAAGGCATTATGAAGAGGCTCAGATGAAAGAAGGCTTTTAGGATTTGTTGTAGCAAACACTGTCACTTTGTTAGAAAACCTACATAAACTTTCTTTTTGTGGCTATACATACATACATAAATACCGAGCTCTTATATAGTGCTTTTCATCAGAAGATCTCAAAGTGTCTTTACAAAGGAAAGTATAATTATCCCCATTTTACAGATGGGGAAAGAGAGGCACAGAGAGTTGAACTGACTTGCTAAAGGTCCTACAGCTGGTCAGTTGCCCTTAAAGGCCACATATGCAACAGTTAAGACAATATGATATCTGGAAAACCATGTATTTCTCTGTGGTTGGATTAGGAAAAATTGTATTATCTCAGACACAATGGTGTAGTAACCCTTGATAAATATCAAACTGTTTGAAAAATAACTTTTGGTAGAAATTTGCCAACCATCTGTAGTAAATGGTAACATTTTATTGGTAACCATTTCAAAATGAATGCAAACTGTCTTTTACTTTTTGTAAGGTTCTCTATTTATTCATTTTTATGGATTCATTTTTTTTTACATCTTTGCCTGTACTTCAACATGTGAGATATTGTTAATTGTAAAGCTTCTCCTAAGAAGACTGAGTATGCAACACTTGAAATATTCTTGAGGTGCACAGTTGGCCTGAGGAAAAACAGAGAGGATCACATGCTCCTGCTTCCTTCTAGCATCTTGTTTTCAGTGTCACTGTACTTCTTAGTTCACAGGCAGTGCATGCCTTCCCCAAATAGAACAAGCTTCTTTAGCTAGCTACTTATGAATTTTTGAACAGCTCTGTTATGTTCTGTCATCTTGAGGTGTGAAAGTTGTATGAAGCACAGTGTCAAAGATCTGGTTAAAAGATTTATCATGACACCTGTGTCCAAGCCAAAATTTTAGAAGTCTTATTCTTCAAAGGACTTAACATGACTCAGAATCTTTATTTTCTTACTGATGATGATATTTCACTTTTTAGGTTTCAGCCATTATTTAGAGATGACATCCAGTCTTTCCCATTGTTGCTTTACTTGGTGCTTACTTTGGCAGGGAACATAAATACAAGGTTAATACACTGTACTGGCTTCATTTCTTTCCATTCCATTTTGTGATAACTTCAGTGCAGACTCACTAATGTATTTTGCTGCAGGTCAGTGGACCATGCTGGTGTTGAACCTTTGCCTCTCAAAGTAGAAGACCATTCGTTAATTAACTTTGCCAGTCATTTCTGCCTTTCCCATTTTTTAAGCAGCGAAGAAGAACTTAGAAAACACTATTTAAATGTTGGCAATAAACATACCTAATGGAGTTTTAAATGATATTTAAATTACGTCTAAATAGATCTCTAAACTCATTTAGCAAACAAATACTACTAATGCTTTAGACAAAAAGACTGCTGTATTGGGTAATGATCTTTGAAGTGAAAGTAACATGGGTCAATAGAAAATTCCCTATCATCTTAGTTAACAATGTATGTTTTATTTTATCTTAAACATTTTTAGGTGGACTACTTCTTCTTCACTCTCTGGCTTGCAAGGAAGCCATGAAAATGAAGGTAATTACTTTGTAGACCATAAGGCAAGAAACTAAGTGCTGGTGATTATGTTTCTAGCTGGTAAAAGAAATCTTCAAATGTTTTTATGAACCTTGCCTCACTAGATTCCAAGGACCTATTTATAAAAATAATTGTGTGGCTGGACCTGTGCAGATAGCAATTGGATTAGTTTCACATTTTCTCTGTGTGCTTCTCAATGAAGTTTCTAAATGTTTCTAAGGGGGATATAATAAATGCATGTTGTCATGTGTTTTTATGGGGACACATTCAGGTGAATGAAGTATTTTTTGTATTCATATTACAGAGTGTGATTATAGTCATCAAGACCTGAGACAAGTGAAACTTCTTTCAGTGCTTACAACCTCCAGTTTGTGTCATATTATATCATAAGCCGTGATAGAGAATCATTGTCTGTGGAACACAAAGAGAAGCACTTTAGCAGTTCCTTTGTAATGTAGATGGAAAAAAATGTGGAAAATTTCTTAAAAATCCAGGGGCTGAGTAGTGAGCCATTAATTATCATATGGTTCATAAGACAGCTTCAGTGTCACAGACGCATTTTTGGTGAAATAGCAAAATACATAAATAGCTATCATCATTGCAAAAGTTACTGTAGGTTCAAGGCCGTTATTCACTATTACATCACCTTTCCTGAAGGGGGAATTTGTTTTAGTTTAAGAACCATAACATCAAGCCATTGCTTAAGCAGACCTAGAATCTAGAACAAGAAAGTATTATGGCCCAGCTTTTCAGAAATGAAAATGTACATTTTGTTTTCTCATGTGGTCTTCATAGGTGCACATACAAACATGGTAACTGAGACTGCAAACAACCAGTTAACCATCCTCTTTATGACTGTCACTTGTTGTGTCATACTGAATCTAGATTGTAAGTTCTTCAGGACTGGAAACATTTCTTTACTTGGTGTTGGCTGCTCCAGAAAAGAATAAATAATAACAATTTCATTTTTCACACAGCTGTATGTGAACGTGTTTTCATGCATTTGCAAGAATGCTGACATCGGGATGCATAGGTGGGATATCTGCACATTTGTATGCGCAAGTAACTCATTAGCAGGTGTACTGAACTTTTAGGTGCTCAGTTACTGTGGTTTGTGAAAAGATCCTGAATAAAATAGAATGGAGGCAGGCCAAGATCTTTCTCTTTATGTTGTTAATATGGCTGCTCAGATAGTCTGATAAATTATCTTATGTGGATGACATTTATCTTTAGCTCTTTTATTACTCAGGAAATAGAACAATTTGGGAAAAGTTATAATGCAAATATTATGGGTAAAATGTAAACTGTTCAGAGCAGGCAAGAGAAAATGGCAGCAAGTGTTTGAAGAGTGGCAGTGATTTGTGGGTTAGGAAAATAAGGGAGCATTCAAAAGGGATCCACTAAGGTGATGCCAAATGGAGAGCAAATTACATGAAATATTCTCAGGGTGTCACTGTCCAGCTGTTTTCATAAATTAAAATATAAAACATTCATTCTTTCGAAGGAGTACAGCTCTCTTCATAGGCAGGGTGTGGCGGGAGTGCTGATGGCCCTGTTGCAAGTGGCACTGGTATTTGCCATGGCCCCAGGTCAGCAGAGGCATTGTACTGCAGATGGGCAAGATAGAGTGTCATCAGGACTCCCGTGTCTAAGTGTTCTTACAGAGACAAACTATTGTTGATTACAAATTGTTAACCCAGCAAAACAAATCAGCCTTGCACAGAACGTACGAGCACAGGCAAAGACAAAAGAAGCCTTTGGAGCATAGAGCAAAGGACTGAAGCAGCCTGATGGGATCAGATTTCAGTGGCAGTTGGTTTGCACAGTGCCACATAATGCAGCAGGTACACCTGACACTGCACAGAGCACAGAGGCAGACAGAGAGCAGCATTAGAGGAGCACAGGAAAGAAGGCACGAAACATTTTCTTTTGCCTTTTATTACTGCGGGTTTGTAGTGAGAGTGAAGACCTTCGGTGGAAGTCATCGCACGAGTGATAGGGACCCAGACTGAGGTAGAAGAGACAGTGAGTTTAAAAAAAAAAAAAAAAAAAAAAAGAACAGAACAGAAAGAAAAGTCCTGCGGAAAACCAGAGGAAGGGGGATCAGATTTCACTTGAAAAATGACAGGTTTCAGAGTAACAGCCATGTTAGTCTGTATTCGCAAATGGAAAAAGGAGTACTTGTGGCACCTTAGAGACTAACCAATTTATTTGAGCATAAGCTTTTGTGAGCTACAGCTCACTTCATCGGATGCTGTAGCTCACGAAAGCTTATGCTCAAATAAATTGGTTAGTCTCTAAGGTGCCACAAGTCCTCCTTTTCTTTTCACTTGAAAAATGACAGTTGTGGCCTTGCTAAGAGTTTAGCCTGCAGTAGCACAATGATATCACAACATAGAGCCCCCAGAGTGCTGAATCTTTGCATTGCAGTCAGCATTAGTAGCAATGTCTTTGTGGGGACCAAGCAGTCTGATCAACTGCTAAAGCTGCATTTGGCCTGAAAGACTGACTGTTTTACTTTACAGATTTAAAAAGTTAAGTCGCATATACAGAGTAGAGCATCATAGTGACCCACAGCAGAGCCCATCGGCACGGGGCAGGAAGTCTGTGTGCTCTGCTATATTCTCCACAGTGGCAGTGTTATTTTTGTGTTAACTGTTCTCTGCTGTCAGATTGGCTGTTATAGTGATTGGTTACAGGGCACAGTTTTGAATGGCTCATATTTTAGACATACTGAGTGAAATCCTGGCCCCACTGAAGTCAATGGGAGTTTTACCGTTGACTTCAATGGGACCAAGATTTCACCAGGGGATCAAATTTTCTATTCACAGCCTCCACTTGTGTGTGTGCATCTGCAAGTATTTGCCTTGCACATTTTTCCTAACAGTGCACACATAAGCCATAGAATTAGAGCTGGTAAAAAACTGAAAACCTGTTTAAATGAAAAATGTTAAAACATTGAAGTTGTTTTTGTTTCCACATATTTGAAATGCCCATTTGGGGGGAAAAAATCAAGGTTTGTTTTCAATTTTTTTTTCAAAATTGTTGTCAAAAATATTATTGAAAATGTTACCAAAACAGCCACAGAAACTTTGCATTTACTAAAATATGGATTTTTCTGAAATAAAAAGGTCAATAGCCATTTCAATAATGCTTTGATGTTTTTGATTAAAAATGGACACTAAATTTTTGTGAAAATGAAAATCTCACCAGTAGACAATTTTTCAATGAAACATTTCATTTTTGGGGGCAGGAGGAGAAGCCATTTTGTGATTTAAAAAAAATACATTTTGCTCAACAAATTTCAGTGAGCTCTACATAGATTTTGTCATTTGCACGTGAGAGTGCTAGAGCTTGAGAAATGTGCATGGGATTTCTTGTGTGTGCAAAGTTGCAGCTGCACAACCAGGAAGACCAGGTTGAAGCCTCTTTCATTCTTTGGCCTTTGATGTTTAGAAGGCCTGCCTAACATTATTTCAAATTTGTCTAGTGAGACTTAAGTTTTTCCCTTTAAAAATCGCTGTAGATCACAAGCACTGAGTAAAGCAGAGACATAATGGGCAGTGAGGGTGGGAGCTGGAGAAATGCAGTGGTATGAAAGGGAGACCAACAACCAATGATAATACAGCAAGTGGGAAAAATAATGATCAGCTGATATCGGGAGGCTGCAAAAATGTATTCCTACTTGGAAGGGAGAAGGGAGAAGAGAGGACATTGGTCCCAGTGACCAGAAAGGTCAGTAGGAGAGGGAAAGGACAAATGAAAGGACCTGATTTTCGCCTGTGCCTTTTGCTGTAACAGGTGCTGGCCGCTTGGGAGAAGATACCCCAGAAATTTGGAATTTTCCATACCCCATTCCCAGCAAGTTTCTTCCAGTTACCTTATCCAGGGATAAAGATGCCTTTAGGCAAGGTCAGCAGCATCTGTTTACTGCAGCCCCAGCAGTAGGTACAGAGCTATCAACCTCTGGAATTGCCGCCACTCATAGCTGGCAGCTGGGTGATCAGCCAGTTACAGGCAGAGATGTTGCTAAACAGGGGAAAATGGGTCCTCTGATGCAACTCATTGTTGACTGAGCTTGTGAAAGTGAGGAAGGAATCCTAATAAGCAACTTCAGAAGAGTCAAGAAGGGCAGGCAGAATCCGGTCTACCAGAGTGTTCAATTTACATCCATTTGTCTATTTGCTGTCATCATCCTGCTATACTGAAAAATACAGATGTGTACAAAGATCTGTGGGTATTTTTATAACACTCTGAATATGACACTGTGGAGTCAATGAACTCAGAGTGATAGAAAAAGCTTCACCTCAGAGGCTACTTGTTCCTGTGTAAGTATGTTACATAATAGAAACAGCAATGAGAAATCTTTGCCCTACTTTTTTTTTTTATAATTAATTTAGATTATGGGCTCAGCCTTCGAGTGTCAGACAGCAAAAGAAACCAAGTGCTAAGAATGGACAGTACTACTAACCAGGATGGTGTAATTATGATTCATTTCAAATCTGAGCCAGCCTGCATTTCAGAGCTTTCCTTAAACTGAAACCAAGCACTTGGAGAAACCAGCTGACCAGCAGCAGCCCTTGTGCCCCCTCCATCTTTGCAACTCCCTGACCTTTCCATATGCCCCTCCCCGTGCTTTGCCTCCAATTAAAGATCCTTGCGGGGTCTGACCAGTGCTTAATTTGTGCACGGGCTTGCAGGGCTGAGTCCCAGAACTTCTAGGCTTGGCAGTTCATAGCCCTGGCACCTCTTGGCTCGCTGCGTTGGTTGTGAAAATAAAAAAAATTGCTTGAGCCCCAGCACCTAATTGCTTGAGCCCCAGCACTTCTTTCATGACAAATTAAGCACTGGGTCTGACTCGCTCTCTTCTGAACTGCTGTTGCCACAGAGGAGGGACAATGATTAGGGGATATTTTAGGGTTGACAGTTCGAAGCGGAATCCGGAAAAGTCAAAGGAGTGTTTGTGGCTAAGGAAGAAATAAAGTGATTTTAACAAGTTTTGCACACATGTATTTGGAGGCCCAGGCCTGGAAGCGTACATCACTTTTTCAGCTGTGATGCTTTGGCTCAATACTGCAGAATACTGTAGGATTTAGTTTTCCAGGGTAGAAGGCTTGTTACCCAAGAAAACCTAGGGCTTAGGGTCATGGAGCGGGAAGGTCACAGGAGCCTTTTGGAGGGTTCAGAAGGAGAGACGAATGAGGGCTGGGACTCAGTGGAAAATTAGAGAATTGAGCCATGACTAAAAAAAGATATGTGCACAGTGCATTTTCAGAGAGGAGGAGAGGGATTTAGCGAAGTGACTCTCATTGATGTCATGGTAATTGTAAAGGGGGCTCTGAAAATTTACCACAGCATATGTCTTCCAAGAACATACATGTCCCTCTGTTCGATTATGTCCTGGGAAGCCCCATTATTTATTTTTATTGTGTATATTTACATTCAGAAGGGCTAAATATCTAAGAACAGATTTTCCGCCCTCTGCTTGGCCCCCTTTGCACTGCTTGAGCAGCACACAGAGATTACAATCTGGCTGCAGCCTGCAGGACTGAGACCTCCTCTGGGGGAAGGGGCAGAGGCAAAGGGAAGCTCTCAATTAAATCAGTGAAACCACCCATCGCCTCCCACTCTGACATGACATGTGTGTCTGTAGTGGAGAGAGGCATGCTGGGGGCAGATCAGAGCTCCTTTCTGAGGCTGTTCTAACTTTGATCATGACCAGGGTAGCTCATTTTGAGATTAAAGGAGATGTAATCGGCTCTGTGATACAACCCCCCGTACTCCTATCTTGGTGTGTTATCTTTACAAAGGGGGAAAAAGTGTAAAAAATAACCAGGTTGGAAAAAGGTCATATAAAATGATGATCAGGCATATAAGAACGTGACTTCTATAACAGGCACCAAGTTATATATTATGTGTATGTGTGTACTGAAATACCCCTTATGCTCAAAGGTTTTGATTTGATGCTGTTTTAAAATTGTCTAGTGTCTTGACCTAATGAAATTACTATATGTTAAAACAGCTTATTAGAAAAGAGTTCGCCAAAATGAGAGTTAGCTAGCTCAAACAAGAATCAGTATGGTCATATAGTATTCACCTTTCCCCTCTGCTTCCAAATCATGTTGTATTTTAGTTTACATCTGCATAGGGTTAAGTTAGCATATAGGAATGGGGCATCTTGTTTATCTTGGCCCTGGCTAACTCTTTTCTAATTTGGCTCGTTTTTATATAATGTAGTATATTTTATTGTAATAATTTGAGTATAATTGCATTTCAAAATCAGAAGAATGTATAGTCTTATTTTGCTGTGCACTAAACCAGGAAATAGGAAAGAAACAAAACAAAGTATAAAATAAGATCCAATGACTATAAATGTTATGACAGTGTCTCACTATAAAAGTCCCTTTAAAAATGTCTTTGTTGATTTTAAAACTGATACAAAACTACAGATAGTAATTGCATCAAATATGCATGAGCAACAAAAAACAAAGCCCACACCACTTCCCCAGAGACCCCATCTACCTCTCTCCTGCACATCTGTTTCCCTTTAGATAAGAAATAAATTCTTCCCATCACATATGCAATTCTTCAGCATAGTCATTAATTCTTTTTAATTCTAATTCAAATTAATTCTTTTAAATCTTTAATTCATTTGAATCTAATTCTGCTGTGACAACTCATCAACCAGTCTTTAAAAGTGGTGTGTTTCAGGTCTTGTAAGGAGAAATGGGACTGTAATATCAATATATAATTTGTAGTGTTGTTATAGCCATGTTGGTCCCAGGATATCAGAGAGACAAGGTGGGTGAGGTAATACCTTTTGTTGGACCAACTTCTGTCGGTGAAAGAGATGAGGTACACAGACCTGAAAAAGAACTCTGTCTAGCTAGAAAGATTGTCACTTTTACCAACAGAAGCTGGTGCAATAAAATATATTACCTCACCCACCTTGTCTCTCTAATATCAATATAGTTATGCTTTGATGTGAAAAAACAATCAGGTATATTACAGCAAAAGCTGGTAGTGGGTCTAAAACGAAATTACAGCACTTTCAAATCATGAAGGACCTGAAGTGAATGACAACAGTTCCATTGACTTCAAGAGGAGCTAGTTTGGACCTAAAAAAAAATTATTGGCTCCTGAATGATTTTTTAGATATTTGACAATGATGTGGGATAGTTGCCTGGGCATCATGGTGCTAATCCGACACACAGTATTTAACAGTGTCACAGTATTCGAAAAATTAAGTCAAATGTTACTTTTATGAAGAGAATACATGTACAAATATGTTTATCAAGCATCTTCTAAACCCCATGCTATAAAATAATACACAACTCTAACATCAGAAATAAAGGTCAGTCATTTGGAGTGGTCAAAGTAGGAGATTTTTAAAAGGGCCAAACTGCCTGTGAAAATTTACCTCCAGAACAGTAGAAAAGGATACAGCAGCGAACAGTCACGGTTGGGAGGTCGATGGACTAGTTAATCTAGTAGTATTTTTCCATCTCTAAATTTCAGAGATATTTTTTACACTAGTATACTGCTGCTTGGTAACCTGGTCTGAGATGTGGACTTTCCTATGGGCCATGGGGCCAGTCACACAGATATTTAATCCTTTTTAAAAAAAATAAACATGCAGTGAGAATGGGGCTTCATCTCCCTCTGGAGGCAGCATGGCATACTCTGGTTTAAATAGGAATGCCAGTTTTCCTTTGCAAGATACTCATTAAGTTTCAATAGCACTCCAGGGCTAATGTTGCCCTCCACTGTGATCCCCGAGGAACACATTAGTAAATCATTGTCTAGGAAGTCATGCAATATGAACTTGTGCATAACATGTTACATCAAGTGATGATATCATGATCTGATTTTAATTTCAAACTTAGCTTAAAAAAACCCTATACTCATTCCGGTTCACCAGTTCACTAATAGTTTGAACCAGCAGTGTTCCATCCAAATTATTTTTTTTACTCAAAGGTGGAATAATGCTCAAGGAAACCAATTATTTTTTGCCACTGTTCAGGAGGCAGATGAAAAGTATGCACGAAGAGCAGCGTGTCAGCCCTGCTCTCATGTGCACTTCAGTTACTGAATGAAAGAGAAAGAAAAAGGGAGAGAGACCACACAGACCTTTAAAGCCTTGAACTGCACAATTATCAATAACTTATAAAGCTTAAGATTATATGTCTCCTTTGATAATCAGAACTCAGTTAAAAATATGTGCCAGTCCTATGAGAAATGAATAAAACTGACGCAAAACCTATTTAAAGTGGGTACATCCAATAATAAATGTCACATTTTACTGGTTGACATACATTTATCACTTCATTTTACAGTACTGTACACAACTCATAAGTCACCAGCTAATTTGATGGACAGTAGCCTTGGGCATTCCTTAGCAGTCATGTACTGTACTGCAGTAAGTCACACTTCTAAGGTAATTGGCTTCAACAATAAAAAAAAAGTCCCATGGTCTGTTTATAAAGAGGAAAAGATGGAAATCACAAATACGAGAACAATAAATTATAAACATTTCTCATTTGAGTAAGTAACAGGTTTAATAGCTTTCTTTAAGTACTGAGTGCATTCAGTTGAACATCTGCTTTCCAGCTGTGGATATTGATATATTACCAGGGTTTTATTCTCTTCTACTTTAAATGTATCCATAAGTTTTTAAGAGTTCCACTACCTGATTTTCTGACAATGCCTTGATTGTGAAAGATATAAAAATGTCAAAAATTTTGTAGGACATTTTATGCCCAGGATATTATTTTTCAATTGAATCCAAAGACAGATGTCTATGAACAATTAAACCATTCTCCAATCACACCTTGTTCCAGCTGGGATCATAGAATTAAAAGGAAATAAGCCATCATGATTCACTTATTGCCAGAGTACCTAGTGTTTCCTGCTGATAGATTCTTATTAAACAATTCTGTCGATGGAAAATGTATATTGTCCGCTGCTTGAACTTCTAAAGTTAGTTCTTTGATATTAAATTTGATTTTCTTCTCTTATAATAATTCATATACTTAGCGACTGGCTCCAAAAAATCCCATTAGATGGAGATTATGTTATCTAAAGTTTACTAAATCCCATGTCAGGTCTCTGGGAGTTTAGTCATAAAGTACAACACTGAAACAATCTGTACTAAAAAGAGACCATGCTAATCAAAATTAATGTAACCCAATATCTTATCTATTAGAAGAGATGACGAAAATGTTTTTCCTTTGCTCCCATCCTACCCTAATAAGATGTTACCTTTTCTAAATATCCTTTATCATTTCTTTTTCCTTGACAATCAAACTACTCAGTGTTATAACAAAGGACCATATAAGATGTACTTATGTGTTAGAATATCTTCAGTATGTTTACATTTAAATGATTCACAACAGCTCCACTCATTCACAAGGATAATATTTTATTGCCACTCTGTCTCCAGAAAGAATGTTAATAAAATATTTTGTCATATTTCTACACTTTGTAGATAGATAGTTTATGATCTGTGGTTATGTATTCTGAAGGAGATATGCAGTCACACGATTTTCTCTAGACACAGTTCAGAACAAGAACATTTTGTCTGACAAAGCTAATATAAAACTGAAGAAGAAATATACTGATTGATTTGTTTAATTTTATTAAATGACACTAAAGAAACTTGGGCTGCTTCTTTCACAAACATTAGTGCTTAAGATGATACATTCAAGCATATTAGACTTGATGAGTTTTAGTAGAAGACTGATACACTTATTGGAAATGTGAATAAGGAAATTGCAGTATATTGAGAAATTATTTCCTTTGCAAACTAAAGATTTTCAAAACGTAAAAGAGCATGGTTATTTGACAGATATATTCAAAATACAGAAATTTAATGCAGCTAAATCATGTAAATTCTCTATATTTCTCTATGCTATTGCCACTATAGAAATATAAAATGCCCATTACCTATGTCCACTGAGAGTTAACCCCAGAATATATACTGGCTCAAATTCTGCTCTCACTTAGGTCCCCATCAAGCAAAATACTTAAGCATGTGTGTAACTTTTAGCATGTGAGTAGCCCCATTAACTTCAATGGAACGACTCACATGTTTAGGTGCTTTGCTGAACTTGCCCCTACATTCATTGGCCTTAGTGGACTTAATCTGGATTTACATTAATGTAAGTGAGAGCAATAATTTCATGTCTCTTTTTTTCAGTCTCAGCATTAGAGGTGGCACCTCAAGAAACAACAGTGAGAAACATAGCCTGGTGCAAATCTGCACCTCTTCCCACATCCTGCCATTAAGAGAATTATAAACCTTAATTTCATGGCTGCTAATAGAGCTGACAGAACATTTTCAAATTTCATGATTTTAATGAAAGCCAAAAGCATATTTTGCTTAAAGTTTTCAGGAAAAAAACCATTACATTTTCCAACCAGCTATGGACCTAGTTGAACATTTTTCTATGAAACTAAGGGTGACATTTTTGCAAAAAATTCCACAAAATAATTTCTATTTTTTTTTTTAAATTAGCTCTAGCTACTCATAAGCCATGATAAAAAAAATCAGTTGTTATTTATGGGACTGTTGGTAGGCAAAAAATAAAATAAATCTGTCAAAATGAATTGAGGAATGTCAACACTGCTGCTGGGAGTGTGCCTCCCAGCCTGGGTAGACAGACTCATTCTAATGTACTAGAGATAGCAGTACGGACATTGCAGCTTGTTGTCTCAACACCTCCTGACCCTCTAGACTCAGGAGTCCAAGCTGCAATATTCTACTGCTACGTTTACTTAGATAAATGACTTGGCAAACTGTTACTGAATGTTAAAATTGTTGAAAAAGATATTTACTGTCATTAGATAAACCTAAAATTTTCTCCACCATTTGCAAGAAAGCAAGTGAATTTCTCACCAGAGTAACACTGGAAAGGCTGACTCTTTCTGAAACTAGTTTCTCTCCAGCTCTCCTGCTAAGTTTGGTTGTTCCTTCTCCACCACATCTGCTCTCCCTCTTGTAATTTGTTTTATTTTTTTCCTTCTTGCAGTAATCCTTAAGGATCCTGGCTGAGTTATGCTTTTTATTTTTAAAATCAATGTTTTCCACATAATTTTGAGACCTTATCATTCCCAGAATATAATTAGCCCTATGTAGATCTTGTAAGCATCAAGGTGTAGTATGTCACATTATTGAAATTCCCTATATGGTTCTTAATATCTTATTGTACCCATTGCATATTTTGTATGAATTACTTTATTGATCCTTGGTAAATGAATAAAAATAAAAGTTTAAATCCATGCTTAATGTCCCCATGGATTATCATGCTTGAAAATGCCTACATCAGTTTCTGTGTAATGTTCTATGGAAGATTGGATCCTATCTGTCAAGAAATCAGACTTTCTATTGATTGGAATTATTGATAAATCGGAGTTATTAAGAAAGAAACTATGGTCCTTTTAAAATTATGACCAAAAGGAGAGAGCCTGGCAAATTGCTTCAGCTTTAATATTTGAAGCTGGTAACAGTCTAATTAGCATTCAAAAGGATCCTGAGGTAGAAAAGGGGTGAGTGAATTTTAACAGAGTATGAAAGATTTACACTTACATGTGGGATAGTAATATTAATCTGGTACATTGGATCAGCTACAACAGGTGAAAAACTATTGGGTGGGAAAGTTAGATAATTGTATGTCATAGGATTAAAGGATTGTTTGAAATGGTAGGGGAATTTATTACACAATTGTAGAGAGTGAGTTTTTTCCCTGCCTCGTGATAGGTGTATGCTGGCTATTGTGTCAGGCAGGACAAGGGCAGAAATGAATTCATGTCCCTAGTACACTTGCACAAATGTTATTGTCAAATCGCTATTGCCAAGGATGTCTTCTTAGTTAGGCAGATTATAACACCAGACCACACTGAAAGCACTTGCAGGGTATAACAGAGAGCCTGCCGAGCAACAGGAGATTCAATACCAGGCACCTGAGATGCAGCGTGTGAGGGTGAGAGGATTAACCACCATGAAAAAAT
This sequence comes from Natator depressus, assembly GCF_965152275.1. Lineage (NCBI taxonomy): Eukaryota > Metazoa > Chordata > Testudines > Cheloniidae > Natator > Natator depressus. The sequence continues at coordinate 71,590,458 of NC_134236.1, forward strand.
AAAAGACTGAAAAATGAGCCTCATGGTTTCTGATTTCTCTTCAGTAGCTGTTAGGCATCTGAGTTATTCAGGCACTGTTTTAGGAGCATGCTTATTGCTAGGAATGTTTTATACCATTTAAGTGATGGCACTGTCAAGATACTTATTGAAGGGGCCAATAAGGTGCATGTGAAAGCCAGGTAACCATGAGTGGGATCAGAAATAGAAAACTGAATACCAGGGGCTAGATTTGCAAAAATGTTCAAGATTGGCTTACCTCTGCTCTCACTGAAGTAAATGCCAATTCCCCTCCTGGATTTACATGGCAATAGAGTTAGGCCAACCTAGAGAGTTTCAGAAAACCCCGCTCTGTTAGCACTTATTGTAGGACTTCAGTGATCACAGAATCACTTCCTGCAGGTAACAAAAGCAGTCTAGACTTCTGAAGTTCTCTTCCGATGGAGCAGACACAACAATCAAACATTCCTCCTTTATGCAGATCTGAAAATTCATACTCTGGTTTTCTGCTCTGCATGTCATCCACACACATTTTCTACATCTGCTTCCTACACAATGGCGAAACAGCTACTGCAATAGTGCTATAGTAAATGACTGCATATTTGGTAGAACAGTAGATACTAGCCCCATACTTTAATGGGTTCCAGTTCTTTTATACAATGTGGTCATAAATAGTTTGTGAAGAACATAGGGGATAAGTGTATTGTTTTTATTAATATGTGAACCACTTTTTATTTTGATTGTTGTGTCTTTTGCTACCTGGATTCAAAGGGTTAGTTACTGCAAGAACTCAGAGGATGTCTGCAGGAAGGCAGGCAATGGCTTTAGATAACTCAGTGACTGATTCTTACCTGACAATACAGTTGTCTTTGAAGTCTACCTCTGACCAAGCGGGCCCCAATACCCTGGTTTAGGACAGGGAAGGAGGTCTTCAGGCAGGGAACCTGGAACAAAGACCTCCAGAATAGATGAAAACCTGAGACCTGAGCTCAGAGGAAGGGAGTGGGTTGTCATGGAAGAGCAGATTGACACACAGGGAGAGAACCTGTAGGATGTGCCTTAAGCGACTGGGCCTGCCTAAGCTGTGAGAAAAATGCTAACCTTTAGGTAAGGTGTAGGTGTATAGACTTTGATATGTTAACATGTTCTAATGGATAAACAAATACTTTATTCTGAAGGTGTTCTGAGTCACTGTATTCACCTACTGGTCACAGCTCCCAAAGGGAAGTTTCTTCCAGATGCCAAATTCAGTTGGGCCTGCTGAGGACTCACAGTGTAAACAGTGGTCCTATAGGCTCGATGCCCAGTCTGTGAGCAGGAAATTCTCAAGATTTCTCTGACAGAAGTGAAGATACAGGGCCTGTCATTTGAAAGGTTGCACTTGAGACGGGTCAAAAGCAGCTAACCTGATAACAGTGGCATAGCTGAATAAAAAGGAAACAAAATAGATTTTCTATTTTATTGGCCCATTCACTATAGAGTTCTTACTAATATGTGTGACAAAGTTCCTCTACTTTGGTGGGTCTTGCACTTATTGGCAGATTTGCTCGCCTTGGAGCTTCACAGCAGCCCTCAGTTTGGCCATTGTCATGAACCCACAGTCCAGGTCAACTCCTCCTGTGTCTGACTAGGAGTTGGGAGGTTTGGGGGGAACCCGGGCCCACCCTCTACTCCAGGTTCCAGCCCAGGGCCCTGTGGAATGCAGCTGTCTAGAGTGCCTCCTGGAACAGCTGTGCGACAGCTACAACTCCCTGGGCTACTTCCCCATGGCCTCCTCCCAACACCTTCTTTATCCTCACCATAGGTCCTTCCTCCTGGTGTCTGATAATACTTCTACTCCTCAGTCCTCCAACAGTCCACGTTCTCACTCCTAGCGCCTCTTGCTCCCAGCTCCTTACGCACGCACCACAAACTGAAGTGAGCTCCTTTTTAAACCCAGGTGCCCTGATTAGCCTGCCTTAATTGAGTATAGCAGCTTCTTGATTGGCTGCAGGTGTTCTAATCAGCCTGTCTGTCTTAATTGTCTCTAGAAGGCTTCTGATGTTCTGGAACCTTCCCTGTTGGAGGACGGACCGTCCCTAGCTTGCTCCCCAGCTATCTGCTTTCTTTTCTTTCCTAAAGCCCCCTGGCCCGGATTTTTCTTACTTTTGGACCCTGCCTTAGTCCCCCCCCCGGACCGGGCTGGACGCTTTGCTGATTTAGTTTGATTCTCCGCCGTTTTCTTGCTTTTTCCTTGGATTGCTGACAAGTCGCCATCTTGCAGTCAACACTACCCCCCCTCGCCTGCTTTCGGGCGCAGCTATTTGTCTCAGCTGAACCCCCGGAGGAGGGGGGGAAGATTGCCGATTTTGCTGTTTGGAGGGGGAGTGAAAGCCCCCAGACCCAGCCGCTTTGCTGGCAGCTCGGACTATCTTTACAACATTCTTAGCATGCCGGAAGCCTTGGAACACAGCCAACACAGCCGGAGAAGAAGGATTTCAGAAGACAGGAGACACAATTTAAACAGCTACGAATCATCGTGAAGGGGTCGTAAGACTGAGTTTTTTTTTGTTTTTTGTTTTTGTTTTTTTTCCGAATTCTACTCTCGTGGGGGGGAGTTTGACTGTGTTTTAATTGCATTTGTGGTGGCACAGGGGGTGTGGCAATAAGTTGCCCCCCTGATCCATCGGTGCCCGCTCCACCCCCCCCACCATTACTACAACTGTCACGACCCCCCCGCCGCTTCGTCCCTGCTGGCAATTTGCCATCCGCCTTCGGATCCAGCTGTTTGCTTTGAACTTTGCCTTTCGGACCGGACATAACAGCTGACCAAACGAGACTCTTTGGACAAATGTGCGTGGGTTTACACCCCCCCCCCCGGATTGCTTAGCTTATAGCTTGCCCCTATTATTGGATTTTCCCTCCCCCCCTTGATCACCCCATTTGGTATTCCTCTCCCCTCCTGTAGCTTAGTAGGGAGGAGTGGTTATTTTGTTTCCCCCCTCCCCCTTTTTCCTTCCGGTGTCTCTCCGTCCCTCCCTGCTTACAATGGCGGGGAATGAGGAAGGCGAGGCCCCTTTAAAAAATTTAGTTGTTTTTCCCCCACCCCCCCCCTGCCCAACCCCCAATCTTGCCCCCCCCATCACGATTGCCAAAAAACCTGCCACCGCCCCTGCTGGGGCACCGGCAGCAGGAGGCACCGGAGCGATTACTGCTGCTGCTATGCCCCCTTCCACCTCAGGTTCTAGGAACTCTCTGCCAGCTGGCCGCAAAAGCCAGGACGGGCAGAAAAGAAAGGGCCCCGCCAAAACATCTGGGCCCTCCATGGCAGGGGCGGCCCCCACAGCCGTGGCCTCGTCATCGACCGCGGCGCCCCTCCCTGCAATTCCCTCCACCAGCGCTACATATGTCCCCCCCGCCGGCCCCCAGGACGTATGCCCGGGCGGTGGCAGGCTCCCCCCTGCCTGCCGCCTCGTCATCTCGCCCACCCACTGCCTCCGCTACAATCACCAGCAGTCGGGGCCCTTTTTCCGCCCTGACCAGGAAGCACGGTGTCCGTTGCCTCCTGGTGCCCGCCTCGCCCCACGTGGAGACATACGTGCAGGCGTTGGCGAAGGTGGTAGGACCCACGGCTATTGTGGCGGCCTCCAAGATGTATGGGAAGGTCGTTTTTTCTTAGCTACGGAGGCTACCGCCCAAGAGGCGGTGGAGAGGGGCCTGGTGGTAGGGGGGGTGTTTGTCCCCCTAGAGCCGCTAGAAGACCTGGGTGTTCGCCTTGTCCTTACCTCCGTTCCCCCCTTTTTACCCAATGCTGCCCTGTTACCCGCTCTCTCCGCCCTGGGGAAGCTTACCTCTGTCATCAGCCCTCTCCCGTTGGGCTGCAGGGACCCCACCCTCCGTCACGTCCTTTCTTTCCGCCGGCAAGTGCAGCTTTTACCGCCGGCGGGGGTGCGTGACAGGGAGGCGCTCGAGGGGTCCTTCTTAGTCCCCTACCAGGGAGCCCGCTATCGGGTCTTCTACTCCACCGGAGAGGCCCGGTGCTACCTCTGCCGCTCGGCCAGGCATGTCCGCAGAGACTGCCCTTTGGCCTGGGGGGGGGGGCACCTGAAACCCCCGAGACCCGGCAGGATATCGGCCCCGTTGTTGCCGACACCCCTGGCTGCCCAGCACCTGAAACCAACCCTCCTCCTACTCAATCCACTGCTGCTCCCGCCCGGGCCCAGGAGACTCCCTCCCTACTACGCCCGGGCGAGCAAGGGAGTCCCACCCTTGCTACGATCACCTCAGTAGAGCCTATGGAGGAGGGCGCGACAAAGATATTATCGGGCATAGGAGAGGGCCCACCCCAAGGAGAACACCCCCCTCCTCATGCTGCCTCACCGCTGCCCCCCCGAACCCCTGAACCATCACCTCCGCCCCCTGACACGACCCCTGCTAACCAGCCCCCGGACGACGCTATGGAGGACTGGAACTTAGTCCAGGGGAAACGGAGCAAGCGGAAGGCTCGAGCTCCGCTGCATCCATCCGACGCGGAAGCCCCCCGGAAGACCAGGAAGGGACGCACTGACATCGAGCCCTCCGCTACGACCACGAGTGAGGTCCATCCGCTGGTGTCGGGAGGAGAAGACAGACTGGCTTTGGAGGGCAGAACTCCCCCTCCACGGGAGACCCTCCCCTCCGAGACCCCTGAGGACGCCCTTTCTGCTCGGATACCATCCGAACCCCCCGCGAACCCCGAGGCGACCGCTGAGGCGGGCCCTAGAGGAGAGGCCCCCGGGATAGCAGGCGTTGGCCTCTCCTCCGTGTACGCGGAGATTGAGGCCCTAGATTTGACCCCGGTCACCCAGGGAGAGGATGATCTACTCCCGGCTGGCCTCAGACTGGGCAACCTCACCCCAGCCCCTTTTTCCCCATACTCCCTCCCCCTGATTGCCTTCCCGGGTGAGCACCCTGCAGAAGGTGGTCCACCACCAGATGCCACGGCCGCCAAGACCAACGCGGGGCCAGCGCCTAGCATTACTGGGAGCCCCCTCCCTTACCCCTTAACCCTCGACTCTGCTCAGGAGGCACCTTTCTTCAGTTGCTTGCCTCCTGAATCTCAGAGCCTTACCTTTGCCCCTGCCCCCTCCCCTAGCCCCACCCAGTTTATCCCCTCCTGCGATGCTCCTGCTGCCCCTGGGGTCGTTTCTTTTCCGCCTTCTGCAGATTCCCCCCAAGGAGCAGTTTTTGCACTTTCTAGTCGCGACCCATTAGGAGTTGCAATTTTTTCCCCGCCATTCCCTTCCACCTCAAGGCATGAAATGGATTTCATAACCCCAGCCTGTCAGACCCCCCGTCGGTGGTCCGCACCCTGCCTACCCGCCTTAGCGGACCTCGAGGCTGTATTAAGAGTCCCACCGGGGAATACCCCGGGAACCGTAACCCCATCCCCCCATGAGCTGCGGCATGCACTACGGAAGTTCTTAGAACACACCCGTGGTGCCCGCAATAAGGTACAGCTAGCTCTTCAGCTCTGGGGGGACTTTGAGCAACTTTTTCGGACCACAGGGGCCCTTATAAAGGAGGGCAAAGGGCAAGGCAGGCGCAGTGCTGCGGCCTACGAGCAGGCCCGCAACTTTCAAAACGATCTACTCATCTATGAGATGGGTCACGGGTTGGTGCGCAACCCGCCGGGGGCCAGAAACACCCCCGCCACCGGGAAACCTCCACCCCACCAGCCCTCCGCATGATGCCTACTCTTATTGCAACCTTGAATACCAGGGGCTGTAGGATGGCTCTCCGCAGGTCCCAGGTGCTCTCTTACCTTCGGGAAGGAGGGTACTCTGTAGTTTTCCTGCAGGAGACCCATACGGACCCGACCTTTGAGGACAGGTGGCGGCTGGAGTGGGGGGACGGGGTCTACTTTAGCCACTTCACGACTTGGCAAGCTGGAGTGGCGACCCTGTTCTCCCCCACCCTACGGCCCGAGGTGCTAGGGGTCACTGAGGTCGTGCCGGGCCACCTGCTGCACCTTCGAGTCCGTATGGAGGGGCTCGTGGTAAATCTTGTTAATATTTATGCCCCACAAATGAGCCCAAAGCGGCCACAATATTACCAGCGGGTGTCCGACTTTCTCGGCACCCTAGTTTCGCACGAGTGCCTGGTCCTGGGAGGAGACTTTAACACCACCCTCGAGGAACAGGATCGCTCAGGCGCCGAGCCGAGCCCGGCTGCCGCGAATATTCTTCGGGGAATAGTTGAATATCACTCCCTAGTGGACGTCTGGCGTGACCATCACCCAGATGACACCTCCACGTTCACTTTTGTCCGGGTGGAGGCCAATCGGTCACACCACTCTCGGTTGGACCGTATTTATTTATCCCGTTTCCATCTTTCACAGGCCCACTCCTCTACCATTCGGCCGGCCCCTTTTTCCGACCATCATTTAGTTACTATAACGGTCTCCCTCCGTGCAGAGAGACCGGGGCCGGCCTATTGGCACTTTAATAATAGCCTGTTGGAGGACGAGAGCTTCATGACGTCCTTCCGGGAGTTTTGGCTCGCCTGGCGAGAGCAATGGCGTGCCTTTCCCTCGGTGCGGCGATGGTGGGATTTAGGGAAGGTCCGCGCCAAGCTCTTTTGCCGTGACTACACTCGGGGCACCAGCCAACGGAGAAATGCGGCGATAGAGCAGTTGGAACGGGAGGTCTTGGAGCTGGAGATGCGCCTGGCCGCCGACCCCGAGGACCCGTCCCTCTGCGGAGCGTGCCGGGAGAAGCGGGAGGAGCTTCGGGCCCTCGAGGACCACCGGGCCCGAGGTGCCTTCGTCCGGTCCCGCATCCGCCTCCTTCGGGAGATGGACCGCGGCTCCCGCTTCTTCTATGCCCTGGAAAAAACGAGGGGGGCCAAGAAGCACGTCACCTGCCTTCTAGCAGAAGATGGCACCCCCCTCACGGATCCGGAGGAGATGTGTGGGAGAGCCCACGACTTCTACACAAGCCTTTTCTCCCCGGATCCGACCGATCCTGGCGCCTGCGGGGTGCTCTGGGAGGACCTCCCCACGGTCAGCGTGGGCGACCGAGAGCGGCTAGAGCTGCCTCTCACCCTGGCCGAGTTCTCGGAAGCCCTCCGCCGCATGCCCACCAATAAATCTCCGGGCATGGACGGGCTGACCGTGGAGTTTTACCGCGCGTTCTGGGACATCCTCGGCCCAGACCTAGTTACTGTCTGGGCTGAGTCCTTGCAGGGCGGGATCCTCCCTCTGTCGTGCAGGCGAGCGGTGCTCGCCTTGCTGCCGAAGAAGGGGGACCTCCGCGATTTACGAAACTGGCGTCCCGTCTCACTCCTCAGCACGGATTACAAAATCGTAGCGAAATCAATTTCGCTGCGGCTAGGGTCCGTGATGGCGGATGTGATCCACCCAGACCAGACCTATACTGTCCCAGGTCGCAGCATTTTTGACAACCTATTTCTAGTCCGAGACCTTCTGGAACTCGGGCGGAGAGACGGTCTGTCGTTCGCCCTCCTGTCCCTTGATCAGGAGAAGGCGTTCGACAGAGTAGACCATGGGTACCTCCTGAGCACTCTGCAGGCGTTTGGATTCGGACCTCAGTTTGTGAGTTTTCTCCGGGTGCTGTATGCCTCCGCGGAGTGTTTGGTTAGGCTCAACTGGACCCTGACCGAACCGGTCAGCTTCGGGCGAGGAGTGCGACAAGGGTGCCCCCTCTCGGGCCAGCTGTACGCTCTTGCGATCGAGCCTTTCCTCTGTCTCCTCCGCAGGAGGTTGACGGGGTTGGTGCTGCGGGAGCCGGAGCTGCGGCTGGTCTTGTCGGCGTACGCCGATGACGTACTTCTCGTGGTCCAGGACCCGGGCGACCTGGCGCGAGTGGAGGCATGCCAAGCCATCTATTCGGCAGCCTCCTCCGCCCGAGTCAACTGGGTCAGGAGCTCTGGCTTGGCGGTGGGGGACTGGCGGCGGGTAAGCTCCCTCCCACCCGCACTTCAGACCATCCGGTGGAGCGCGGGTCCTCTGCTCTATCTCGGCGTTTACCTTTCCGCCACGCACCCTTCCCCGCCGGAGAACTGGCAAAATGTGGAGGGCGGGGTGATAGACCGGATCCGGAAATGGACAGGGCTACTCCGATGTCTCTCCCTCCGAGGGAGAGCACTGGTGCTTAACCAACTAGTCCTGTCCACGCTCTGGTACCGGCTCAACACCCTGGCCCCGGCCCCGGGTTTCCTGACCCACCTCCGGAGATTGATTCTAGAGTTCTTTTGGTCGGGAATGCACTGGGCCCCTGTTGGAGTTCTTCATTTACCCCTGAAGGAAGGAGGACAGGGCCTGAAGTGTCTGTACACTCAGGTCCGCGTTTTCCGCCTCCAGGCCCTGCAGAGGCTCCTATACAGTGCAGGTAGTTCGACGTGGAGCATACTGGCGCACGCCTTCCTGCGCCGCTTCCAGGGGTTCCGATACGACCGGCAGCTCTTTTACCTTTGTTCGAGAGGTTTTCCGCGAGACCTCTCCGGGCTGCCGGTCTTCTACCAGGACCTCCTCCGGACCTGGAAACTGTTTCTAACGACCAGGTCCGTGGCGGCCACCGCGGGAGCAGATCTCCTCACGGAGCCCCTGCTACACAACCCCCAACTCCGTGTGCAGGTGGCGGAGTCCCGCTCGGTGCGCCAGAGGTTGGTCTTGGCGGAAGTCACGAAGGTCGGAGACCTCCTGGACTATGACCGGAGAGACTGGCTGGATCCCCTGACGCTCGCTCGGCGCATGGGGCTCTCCAGCCCCCGTACTCCCCGGCACGTACTTCAGGAGGTGAAGGCCGCCTTGACCCCTGCAGCTCGGGATTATGTCAACCGAGCTTTGCGCGGGGGCGCACCACGCCCATCCTCTACCCCGGGCCTGCCGGACCTTTCCATTGGGCCCCTACCCTGCCGATCCCGACAAACCCCTCACCCTTTCACTGCGAGCCGGCTGCATGAACTGCAACCGGTCAGTTTTCAACTTGCATCATGGAAATATTTGTATACACTCACGCTTCACACCCTTCACGCCCACATCCTGGTGTCCCGCCCCGACACAAAGTGGCGGGACCTCCTGCCACCTTTGGAGGGTGAGCAACCTCGATGGGCCAGCTTGTATTCCACCTTGGTCCCGAGGCCCGTCGGAGACATCAGTTGGCGGCTCCTTCACGGAGCTGTGAGCACGGGCGTGTTTTTGACACGGTTCACTTCCATTCCGGATACTTGCCCTTTTTGTAATGTGAGGGAAACCCTGGCACACGTCTATTTAGAGTGTACCAGATTGCAGCCCCTTTTTCGGCTCCTCACAAATATTTTGTTGCGCTTTTGGCTTCATTTTTCTCCCCACCTCTTTATCTATACACTCCCCATCCACGGCCCCACAAAGTCGCGGGATCTCCTGGTTAACCTCCTCCTAGCTTTGGCAAAAACAGCCATTTATAAAACCAGAGAGAGGAGGTTGGCCCATGAAACGTCCTGCGATTGTAGGGCCTTTTTCCTATCCTCAGTACATTCACGTATCCGGGCGGAGTTTCTTTGGGCGGCGACCACCGACTCCCTTGACACCTTTGAAGAGCGGTGGGCGCTTTCCGGGGTTCTTTGCTCGGTGACCCCATCCGGTTCCCTCCGTCTAACCCTTTGCTAGGAGGGCCCTATAATACGTGGGTGTCAACCCCCCACCCCCAAACTGCCCACCCCGCAGCCGTCCCCATCTTGCCGGGCACTCTCAGGGGGGGGGATAATTGGTGACACTGGGCGCGGCCCTAGGTAACTCGAGGGGGTGGAAGACCACGAGTGTCGAGGAAGCCCCCCGCTCTAGGCCACCAGGTAACTCAGGAGGGTGGAAGACCAAGCCCCCCGCTCTGGGCCCAGGCTAGCCTGAACAGTTCTCCCTCCTGAAAGCTGCTGTGTGATACCTTCTGTTTGCGTTGTTTTGTTGCATACTTTGATTTGGTTCTTGATAATTCTTGTAATTGTCACAATAAATTTTTTTTTTCTGTTTCAATAAAAAAAAAACAAAAAAAAAAACCTTCCCTGTTGGAGGACGGGACCGTCCCTAGCTTGCTCCTCAGCTATCTGCTTTCTATTCTTTCCTAAAGCCCCCTGGCCTGGATTTTTCTTACTTTTGGACTTTGCATTAGTTCCCCCTCCCCGACCGGGCCAGACGCTTTTTGTTTTGGTTTGCTTTTTGCCACTTTTTTTTGCTTTTCTGAGTGCTGACAGGCTGCCATCTTGCAGCCAGCACCCCCCCCCCCTCGCCTGCTTTCGGGCGCAGCTATTTGTCTCAGCTGAAACCCCCGGAGGAGGGGGGGAAGATTGCCGACTTTGCTATCCGGAGGGGGGAGTGGAAGCCCCCAGACCCAGCCGTTTCGCCGTTTTGCTTGGACATTCCAGCCCTATCTTTATAACATTCTCGGCTGCCGGAAGTCTTGAAACGCAGCCAACACAGTTGGAGAAGAAGATTTTCAGAGACATCACCCCGGGAAGATACAAATCATCGTGGGAGGGGCCGTAAGACTGAGTAACTTTTCGAATTATACTCTTGTGGGGGGAGTTTGACTGTGTTTTAATTGCATTTGTGGCGGCACAGGGGGTGTGGCAATAAGCTGCCCCCTGATCCATCGTTCCCCCCCCACCATTACTACAATTGTCACGGCCCCCCGCCGTTCGTCCCTGCTGGCAACCTGCCATCTGCCTTCGGATCCAGCTGTTTGCTTTGAACTTTGCCTTTCGGACCGGACATAACAGCCGACCAAACGAGACTCTTTGGACAAACGTGCGTGGGTCTACATCCTCCCCCCGAGACTGCTTATTTTACAGCCTGCCCCTATTATTGGATTTCTTTCCCCCCCCCGTCCAACCCATTTGGCATTTCCCCCCCTTCCCCCGCCTGTAGCCTAGTAGGGAGGAGCGGTTAATCTGCTTCCCCCTCCCCCCTCCGGTGTCTCCCCATCTCTCCCTGCTCACAATGGCGGGAAATGAGAGGGGTGAGGCCCCTTTAACAATATTAGCTGTTCCTCCCCCCCCGCCCAGCCCCCAACCCCGCCCCCCCCCCAATTGTCAAAATACTTGCCACCACCCCCGCTGGGGCACCGGCAGCAGGAGGCACCGGAGTGATTACTGCCGCTGCTGTGCCCACTGCCCCCCCAGGTTCTAGGAACCCCCCGCCAGCTGGCTGCAAAGGCCAGGGCGGGAAGAAAGGAAAGGGCCCTGCTAAAACATCTGGGCACTCCATGGCAGGGGCGGCCCCCACAGCCGTGGCCTCGTCATCGACCGCGGCGCCCCTCCCCGCAGTTCCCTCCACCAGCTCTGCGAATGCCCCTCCCCCGGGCCCCAGGACGTATGCCCGGGTGGTGGCAGGCTCCCCCGTGCCTGCCGCCTCGTCATCTCGCCCACCCACTGCCTCCGCTACCATCACCAGCAGCCGGGGCCCTTTCCCCACCTTGACTAGGAAGCACGGTGTCCGTTGCCTCCTGGTGCCCGCCTCGCCCCACGTGGAGACATACGTGCAGGCATTGGTGAAGGTGGTAGGACCCACGGCTATTGTGGCAGCCTCCAAGATGTATGGGAAGGTCGTTTTTTTCTTAGCTATGGAAGCGGCCGCCCAGGAGGCGGTGGAGAGGGGCCTGGCGGTGGGGGGGGTTTTCGTCCCCCTAGAGCCGCTAGAAGACCTGGGCGTTCGCCTCGTCCTCACCTCCGTTCCCCGCTTTTTACCCAATGCTGCCCTGTTACCCGCTCTCTCCGCCCTGGGGAAACTTACCTCTGTCATCAGCCCTCTCCCGTTGGGCTGCAAGGACCCCACCCTCCGTCACGTCCTTTCTTTCCGCCGGCAAGTGCAGCTTCTACCGCTGGCGGGGGTGCGTGACGGGGAGGCGCTCGAGGGGTCCTTCCTAGTTCCCTACCAGGGAGCCCGCTATCGGGTCTTTTACTCCACCGGAGAGGCCCGGTGCTACCTCTGCCGCTCGGCCGGGCATGTCCGCAGAGACTGCCCTTTGGCCCGGAGGGGAGGGGCACCTGAGACCCCCGAGACCCGGCAGGATATCGGCCCCGTTGTTGCCGACGCCCCTGGCTGCCCAGCACCTGAAACCAACCCTCCTCCTACTCAATCCATCGCTGCTCCCGCCCGGACCCAGGAGACTTCTTCCCTACTACACCCGGGCGAGCAAGGGAGTCCCACCCTTGCTATTACCACTTCAGCAGAGCCTATGGAGGAGGGTGCGACAAAGATATTATCGGGCATAGGAGAGAGCCCACCCCAAGGAGAACCCCCCCCTCCTCATGCTGCCTCACCGCTGCCCCCCCCGAACCCCTGAACCATCGCCTCCGCCCCCCGACACGACCCCTGCTAACCAGCCCCCAGACGACGCTATGGAGGGCTGGAACCTAGTCCAGGGGAAACGGAGCAAGCGGAAGGCTCGAGCTCCGCTGCATCCATCCGACGCGGAAGCCCCCCGGAAGACCAGGAAGGGAGGCACTGACATCGAGCCCTCCGCTACGACCACAAGTGAGGTCCATCCGCTGGTGTCGGGAGGGGAAGACAGACTGGCTTTGGAGGGCAGAACTCCCCCTCCATGGGAGACCCTCCCCTCCGAGACCCCTGAGGACGCCCCTTCTGCCCGGATACCATCCGAACCCCCCGCAAACCCCGAGGCGACCGCTGAGGCGGGCCCTAGAGGAGAGGCCCCCGGGATAGCAGGTTTTGGCCTCTCCTCCGTGTACGCGGAGATTGAGGCCCTAGATTTGACCCCGGTCACCCAGGGAGAAGATGATCTACTCCCGGCTGGCCTCGAGCTGGGCAACCTCACCCCAGCCCCCTTTCCCCATGCTCCCTCCCCCGATTGCCTTCCCGGGCGAGCACCCTGCAGAAGGTGGTCCATGGCCATGGCCGCCAAGACCACCACGGAGCCAGCGCCTAGCATTACTGGGAGCCCCTTCCCTTACCCCTTAACCCTCGACTCTGCTCAGGAGGCACCTTCCTTCAGCTGCTTGCCTCCTGAATCCCAGAGCCTTACCTCTGCCCCTGCCCTGTCCCCTGCCCCCACCCAGTTTACCCCCTCCTGCAATGCTATTGCCACCCTTGGGGTCGTTTTTTTCCCGCCTTTTGCAGATTCCCCCCAGGGAGCAGTCTTTGCACTTTCCAGTCGCAACCCATTAGGAGTTGCAATTTTTCCCCCGCCATCCCCTTCCACCCCAAGGCATGAAATGGATTTAATAACCCCAGCCTGTCAGACGCCCCGTCAGTGGTCCGCACCCTGCCTACCCGCCTTAGCGGACCACGAGGCTGTATTAAGAGCCCCACCAGGGAATACCCCGGGAACCCCACCCCCCCATGAGCTGCGGCATGCACTACGGAAGTTCTTAGAACACACCCGTGGTGCCCGCAATAGGGTACAGCTAGCTCTTCAGCTCTGGGGGGACTTTGATCAAATTTTTCAGGCCACAAGGGCCCTTATAAAGGAGGGCAGAGGGCAAGGCAGGCGCGGTGCTGCGGCCTACGAGCGGGCCCGCGACTTCCGAAGCAATCTACTCATCTACGGGATGGGTCACGGGTTGCTGCGCAACCTGCCGGGAGCCACGAACACCCCCGCCACTGAGAAAACCCCACCCCCCAGCCCTCCGCATGATGCCTTTTATAATTGCAACCTTGAATACCAGGGGTTGTAGGATGGCTCTCCGCAGGTCCCAGGTGCTCTCTTACCTTCGGGAAGGGGGGTACTCTGTAGTTTTCCTGTAGGAGACCCATATGGAACCGACCGTTGAGGACAGGTGGCGGCTGGAGTGGGGGGACAGGGTCTACTTTAGCCACTTCACGACTTGGCAAGCTGGAGTGGCGACCCTGTTCTCCCCCACCCTACGGCCCGAGGTGCTAGGGGTCACTGAGATCGTGCCGGGCCACCTGTTGCACCTTCGAGTCCGTATGGAGGGGCTCGTGGTCAACCTTGTTAATATCTATGCCTCGCAAATGAGCCCAAAGCGGCCACAATTTTACCAGTGGGTGTCCGACTTTCTCGGCACCCTAGATTCGCACGAGTGCCTGGTCCTGGGAGGGGACTTTAACACCACCCTTGAGGAACAGGACAGCTCAGGGGCCGAGCCGAGCCCAGCCGCCGCGAATATTCTCTGGGGAATAGTTGAATATCACTCCCTAGTGGACGTCTGGCGTGACCATCACCCAGATGACACCTCCACGTTCACTTTTGTCCGGGTGGAGGCCCATCGGTCACACCACTCTCGGTTGGACCGTATTTATTTATCCCGTTTCCATCTTTCACAGGCTCACTCCTCCACCATTCGGCCGGCCCCTTTTTCCGACCATCATTTAGTTACTATAACGGTCTCCCTCCGTGCAGAGAGACCGGGGCCGGCCTATTGGCACTTTAATAATAGCCTGTTGGAGGACGAGAGCTTCGTGACATCCTTCCGGGAGTTTTGGCTGGCCTGGCGAGAGCAATGGCGTGCCTTTCCCTCGGTGCGGCGATGGTGGAATCTAGGGAAGGTACACGCCAAGCTCTTCTGCCGCGACTACACTCGGGGCATCAGCCGATGGAGAAATGCGGCGATAGAGCAGTTGGAACGGGAGGTCTTGGAGCTGGAGAGGCGCCTGGCCGCCGACCCCGAGGACCCGTCCCTCTGCGGAGCGTGCCGGGAGAAGCGGGAGGAGCTTCGGGCCCTCAAGGACCACCGGGCCCGAGGTGCCTTCGTCCGGTCCCGCGTCCGCCTCCTTCGGGAGATGGACCGCGGCTCCCGCTTCTTCTATGCCCTGGAGAAAACAAGGGGGGCCAAGAAACACATCACCTGCCTTCTAGCGGAAGACGGCACCCCCCTCACGGATCCGGAGGAGATGTGTGGGAGGGCCCGCGACTTCTACACAAGCCTTTTCTCCCCGGATCCGACCGATCCTGGCGCTTGCAGGGTGCTCTGGGAGGAACTCCCCACGGTCAGCGTGGGCGACCGAGACCGGCTGGAGCTGCCTCTCACCCTGGCCGAGTTCTCGGAAGCCCTCCGCCGCATGCCCACCAATAAATCTCCGTGCATGGACGGGCTGACCGTGGAGTTTTACCACGCGTTCTGGGACATCCTCGGCCCAGACCTAGTCACTGTCTGGGCTGAGTCTTTGCAGGGCGGGGTCCTCCCTCTGTCGTGCAGGCGAGCGGTGCTCGCCTTGCTGCCGAAGAAGGGGGACCTCCGCGATTTACGAAACTGGCGTCCCGTCTCACTCCTTAGCATGGATTACAAAATCGTAGCAAAAGCAATTTCGCTGTGGCTAGGGTCCGTGATGGCGGACGTGATCCACCCAGACCAGACCTATACTGTCCCAGGTCGCAGCATTTTTCACAACCTATTTCTAGTCCGAGACCTTTTGGAACTCGGGCGGAGAGATGGTCTGTCGTTCGCCCTCCTGTCCCTTGATCAGGAGAAGCCGTTCGATAGAGTAGACCATGGGTACCTCCTGAGCACTCTGCAGGCGTTTGGATTCGGACCTCAGTTTGTGAGTTTTCTCCGGGTGCTGTATGCCTCCGCGGAGTGTTTGGTTAGGCTCAACTGGACCCTGACCGAACCGGTCAGCTTCGGGCGAGGAGTGCGACAAGGGTGCCCCCTCTCGGGCCAGCTGTACGCTCTTGCGATCGAGCCTTTCCTCTGTCTCCTCCGCAGGAGGTTGACGGGGTTGGTGCTGCGGGAGCCGGAGCTGCGGCTGGTCCTGTCGGCGTACGCCGATGACGTACTTCTCGTGGTCCAGGACCCGGGCGACCTGGCGCGAGTGGAGGCATGCCAGGCCATCTATTCGGCAGCCTCCTCCGCCCGAGTCAACTGGGTCAGGAGCTCTGGCTTGGCGGTGGGGGACTGGCGGCAGGTAAGCTCCCTCCCACCCGTGCTTCAGACCATCCGGTGGAGCGCTGGTCCTCTGCTCTATCTCGGCGTTTACATTTCCGCCATGCACCCTTCCCGCCGGAGAACTGGCAAAATTTAGAGGGTGGGGTGATAGAGCGGATCCGGAAATGGACGAGGCTACTCCGATGTCTCTCCCTCCGAGGGAGAGCACTGGTGCTTAACCAGCTAGTTCTGTCCACGCTCTGGTACCGGCTCAACACCCTGGCCCCGGCCCCGGGTTTTCTGACCCACCTCCGGAGATTGATTCTAGAGTTCTTTTGATCAGGAATGCACTGGGCCCCTGTTGGAGTTCTTCATTTACCCCTGAAGGAAGGAGGACAGGGCCTGAAGTGTCTGTACACTCAGGTCCACGTTTTCGGCCTCCAGGCCCTGCAGAGGCTCCTTTACAGTGCAGGTAGTTCGACGTGGAGCATATTGGCGCACGCCTTCCTGCGCCGCTTCCAAGGGCTCCGATACGACCGGCAGCTCTTTTATCTTTGTTCGAGAGGTTTTCCGCGAGACCTCTCCGGGCTGCCAGTCTTCTACCAGGACCTCCTCCGGACCTGGAAACAGTTTCTAACGACCAGGTCCGTGGCGGCCACCGTGGGAGCAGATCTCCTCACGGAGCCCCTGCTACACAACCCCCAACTCCGTGTGCAGGTGGCGGAGTCCCGCTTGGTGCGCCAGAGGTTGGTCCTGGCGGAAGTCACGAGGGTCGGAGACCTCCTGGACTACGACCGGAGAGACTGGCTGGATCCCCTGACGCTCGCTCGGCGCATGGGGCTCTCCAGCCCCCGTACTCCCCGGCGCGTACTTCAGGAGGTGAAGGCCGCCTTGACCCCCGCTGCTTGGGCTTATGTCAACTGAGCCTTGTGCGAGGGCGCACCCTGCCCATCCTCTACCCCAGGCCTGCCGGACCTTTCCATTGGGCCCCTACCCTGCCGATCCCGACAAACCCCTCACCCTTTCACTGCGAGCCGGCTGCATGAATTGCAGCCGGTCAGTTTTCAATTTGCACCACGGAAATATTTGTATACACTCATGCTTCACACCCTTCACGCCCACACCCTGGTGTCCCGCCCCGACACAAAGTGGCGGGACCTCCTGCCACCTTTGGAGGGTGAGCAACCTCGGTGGGCCAGCCTGTACTCCACCTTGGTCCCGAGGCCCGTCGGGGACATCAGTTGGCAGCTCCTTCACGGAGCTGTGAGCACGGGCGTGGTTTTGACACGATTTACTTCCATCCCGGATTCTTGCCCTTTTTGCAATGTGAGGGAAACCCTGGCGCATGTCTATTTAGAGTGTGCCAGATTGCAGCCCCTTTTTCGGCTCCTCACAAATATTCTATTGCGCTTCTGGCTTCATTTTTCCCCCCACCTCTTTATCTATACACTCCCCATCCATGGCCCCACAAAATCGCGGGATCTCCTGGTTAACCATTTTTCCGATCCTCAGTACATTCACGTATCCGGGCGGAGTTCTTCTGGGCGGTGTCCACCGACTCCCTTGACACCTTTGAAGAGCGGTGGGCGCTGTCTGGGGTTCTCTGCTTGGTGACCCCATCCGGTTCCCTCCATCTAACCCTTTGATTGAGGGGAAGAGCGAGAGACCCCAGCCCCAGCCGTTGCCGCTGTGGATACCATCGTCACTGTCATCTAGGAGGGGCCCTATAATACATGGGTGTCTACCCCCCCACCCACAAACCGCCCACCCCGCAGCCGTGCCCATCTTGCCGGGCACTCTCGGGGGGGGATAATCGGTGACACTGGGCGCGGCACTAGGTAACTCGAGGGGGTGGAAGACCACGAGTGTCGAGGAAGCCCCCCCGCTCTGGGCCCAGGCTAGCCTGAACACTTCTCCCTCCTGAAAGCTGCTGTGTTATACCTTCTGTTTGCGTTGTTTTGTTGCATACTATGGTTTATTTCTTTGGTAATTTCTTGTAACTGTCACAATAAAATTCTTTTCTGTTTCAAAAAAAAAAAAAAAAAAAAAAACCTTCCCTGTTACCTTACCCAGGGAAAAGGGACCTACTTAGCCTGCTGTCCTACTGCTGCCCTCTGGCCTGGGCTTTTCTTGCTTTTTCCCTCTGCTTTCGGCTTTCCCCCCGACCGGGCCAGACGCTCTCCCCTTTTCTTTTCTTTTTGTTGTTTTTTTTTTCTTTCTCTGCTGTTGCTAGAGTGCTGGCTGGCTGCTGGCTGGCTGTTAGCCCCCCCCCCAGCCCTCGGACGCTGCTGCTCCCCCAGCTGAAACCCCCCCCGAGAGAGGGGAGGCCTGCTGACCTGCTCCCTGGAGGGGGGGAGTGGAAGGACCCAGCCCCCAGACCCAGCCGCTTGCTGTTTGTTTGTGGACCCGTCTCCGGCTGAGAGAATTTCTTATCACCTGCTCCAGCATCCCTGAAATGTTGGAGCTGCGAAAAAGAAAGCCAGGACAAGGAAGGGAAACAGCAGTCTACCGGAGGAACACCTACTGGGGAATCTACAAATTGCCGTGGAGGGGGCCCAAGACTGAGTAACTTTCGAACTGTGCTCTCGTATGGGGGGAGGCCTTGACTGTGTCGTGACTGTGTTTGTAGGGACACAGGGGGTGTGGCACGGAGCTGCCCCCTGATCCACCTGTGCCCCCCCCCACACTACTATCCTCATCACTGCCCCCTCCATTGTCATTGCTGGCTGTTTAACATCTGCCTCTGGACTTAGCTGCTCGCCCTGATTCCACCGTGTGGGCCAGAATCACCAGCCAACCAAACAGGACTCTCTGGACTAGCTAACGGTGGTTCACGTGCATCCCCCCACCCTGAACTGCCCATCCCACAGTCTGTCCCTTTTTACCTGACCCCAATTCCAGTTAGCCATCTGCCACCGCCCCCACTGGGGCATCGGCAATGGAGGGCACCGGGATGACCTCCGCCGCTGCTATGCCCACCGCCTCCCCAGACTCTAGGGAAGCCCCCCCAGCCGGCAGAAAAGGCCAGGGTAAGAAGAAGGGGAAGGGCCCTGCTAAAACCACCAGGCCCTCCATGGCAGGGGCCACCCCCACTGCTGCGGCCCTGCCACCGACCACGGCGTCCCTCCCAACTGCCTCCTCCACCGGCTCTGCGGGTGTTCCTCCCTCACCCCCCAGGACATACGCCCAGGCGGCAGCAGCCCCCCCGCCTGCCGCCTCGTCATCTCTTCCTCCCACCGCCTCGGCCACCATCAACAGCGGCTGGGGCCCCTTCCCCACCATGACAAGGAAGCACAGTGTCCGATGCCTCCTGGTGCCTGCCTCGCTCCACATGGAGACCTACATGTGGGCATTGGTGAGGGTGGTGGGGCCCTTGGCCATTGTGGTGGCCTCCAAAATGTATGGGAAGGTCATCTTCTTCTTAGCATCGGAGGCTGCCGCCCAGGAGGCAGTGGAGAGGGACCTGGCGGTGGGGGGATGTTTGTCCCCATAGAGCCACTGGAGGACCTGGACGTTCGCCTGGTCCTGACCTCTGTCCCTTCTTTTCTCCCCAGTGCTGCCCTGTTACCCGCCCTTTCCACCCTGGGGAAACCTGTTTCTATCATCAGCCCTCTCCCGTTGGGTTGCAAGGACCCCACCCTCAGTCACATCTTTTCCTTCCACCGGCAAATGCAGCTTCTACTGCCGTCGGCGGTGCATGACAGAGAGGCGCTCGAGGTGTCCTTCCTAGTCCCCCACCAGGGGGCCCGTTCCCAGGTGTATTTCTCCACGGGGGAAGCCCAGTGCTACCTCTGCCGGGCATCAGGGCATGTCCAGAGGGACTGCCCCTTAGCCCGGTAAGGAGGGGCACCTGGGATCCCCGAGACCAGGCAGGACATCGGCCCCCTCATTGCCGACGCCCCTGGCTGCCCGATACCCGAACCCTCCCCCCCTCCTCTTCGGACCACCACTTCTCCCGCTCAGGCCCAAGGGGCACCTCCCCTACAATGCCTAGACGAGCGGGAGAGCCCTGCCCTCGCTGCTGACAATCTGGCGGGGCCTATGGAGGAGGGTGTGGCAGAGATACCACCAGGCATGGGAGACAGCCTGCCCCAGGGAGAATCCTCCCTCCCTTATGGAGCCCCACCGTCCCCCCTCCCAAGCCCCTGAGCCATCGCCTTTACCCCCTGATACAACCCCTGCTAACCAGCCCCCAGACGATGCCATGAAGGGCTGGGCCCTAGTCCAGGGGAAGCGAGGCAAGCGGAGGGCTCGAGCTCTGCCTCATCTACCCGAGGCGGAGGCCCCCCGGAAGACCAGGAAGGGGGCACTGATGCCGAACCTTCCGCTTTGCCCACGAGTGCGTCCCATCCACCGGTGTCAGCCAGGAAAGACATGGTAGCACCGGAAGGTAGTGTCTCCCTTTCACAGGAGACCCTCCCCTCCGAGACCCTCGAGGAAGCCCCTTCTGTCCTGACACTACCCGAAGCCCCCGTGAACCGTGAGGCAACCGTCGTGGCGGGTGCCAGCAGGGAGAACCCCAGGGCGACGGAAAGTGTCCTCTCCTCCATGTTCAAGGAGATCGAGGCCCTAGATCTGAACCCTGTCGCCCAGGGGGAGGACGACCTTTTGCCAGCAAACCTCGATTTGGGCGACCTCACTCCACCCCTTTTTTCCCCATGCTCCGTCCCCCTAACTGCTGTTTCTCCTCCCACCTCCGAGGAGCCCCTGGACTCCTCCATTGACCCGGATGCTGATGGCACCCCGCTGACGACCGCCGAGCCTGTTCAGGCAACAGCCGGCGCCACACGGACGGGACACGAGCCGCCAGGGGCACCCCCCGTTGGTGCGGAGCAATCGATTTCCTTCCCGGGCGGGGGCCCAACAGAAGATAATCCACCTCCTGATGCTTTAGCCGCTAAATCCACCATAGAGCCCGTGCCCGGTATCACTGAGCACTCCCTCCCTACCCCCTTAACCCTCGAGCCTGATCGGGAGGCGCCATCATCCAGCTGCTTGCCTCCCGAAACCCAGAACCTCGCCTCTGCCCCTGCCCCTGCCCCTACGCCTATCCAGTCTACCTCCTGCGATGTTATCGCCACCCCCAGGGCTGTCTCCTTCCTTTTTCGAACTGATGACCCCCAGGGAGCGGCCTTTGAGTTCTCCTGCCCCGACCCATTAGGGGCTACTATTTTCCCTCCACCGCCCCCTATCGCCCCAGGGTTTGAGGCGGGCCTAGAAGCTCCAGCCCATCAGGCACCCCGTCGGGGGTCCGCACCCTGCTTGCCCGTTTTAGTGGGCCACGGGGCTGCACCAAGGGCCCCGCCGGGGAACAACCGGGAAACTGTAACCCTACCCCTTCATGAGCTGTGAGGAGAGCTGCGGAAGTTTTTAGAGGATGTCTGTGGCTCCCGCAACAAGGTACAGTTTGCTCTCCAGCGATGGGGGGATTTTTTTCAAATCCTCCGGGCCACAAGGGCCCTCATGGGGGAAGGTAAAGGGATGGGGAAGCAGGATGCCGTGGCCTACTGGCGGGTCCGCATCTTCCGTGACCAATTACTCACCTACAGAATGGGTCAGGGACTGTCGCGCGGCCCGCTGGGGGACGCGAGCGTCCCTGCCAGTGAGGATCCCCCCCGGCCCTCCCCGTGACACCTCTCACCATCACAACGTTGAACACCCGGGGTTGTAGGATGGCTCTCCGCAGGTCCCAGGTGCTCTCCTTCCTTCGGGAGAGAGGGTACTCTGTGATTTTCCTGCAGGAGACCCATACAGATCCAACCGCCGAAGATAGTTGGCAGCTGGAGTGGGGAGACAGGGTCTACTTTAGCCATTCCACGATTCGGCAGGCTGGAGCGGCAGCCCTGTTCTCCCCCAACCCACTGCCCAAGGTGCTAGGGGTCGCCGAGGCCGTGCAGGGTCGGCTGCTGCAACTCCGGGTCCGTACAGAGGGACTCGTGGTTAACCTCATTAATGTCTATGCCCCGACATCGGGCCCGGAGCGGCTCCAATTCTATCAGCAGACGTCCGCCATCTTCGGCACCTTAGATTCTCACGAGTGCCTGGTCCTGGAAGGGGATTTTAATACCACCCTTGAGAAGCGAGACCACTCGGGGACCGAGCAGTGCCCGGCCGCCGCGGACACCCTCCGGGAGATAGTTGAACATCACTCCCTAGTGGACATCTGGCGTGACCACCACCCGGATGACACTTCCATGTTCACCTTTGTCCGGGTGGAAGCCCATCGATCGAGCCACTCCTGGTTGGACCGCATTTATCTATCACGCTTCCATCTCTCACAAGCCCACTCCTCCAGCATTCGGTTGGCCCCATTTTCTGACCGTCACCTAGCCACCGTGACAGCCTCCCTCTGTGCGGAGAGGCCGGGGCCGGCCTATTGGCATTTTAACAACAGCCTGTTGGAGGATGAGGGCTTCGTGACGTCCTTCCAGGAATTCTGGCTGGCCTGGCAAGGGCAGCAACGTGTCTTTCCCTTGGCATGGCGATGGTGGGAGCTGGGGAAGGTGCGCGCCCGGCTTTTCTGCCAAGACTACACCCGGGGCACCAGCCTACGGAGAAATGCGGTGATAGAGCAGTTGGAACGGGAGGTCTTAGAGCTGGAGAGGCGTCTGGCCGCCAACCCCAAAGACCCGCTCCTCTGCGGAGTGTGCCGGGAGAAGCGGGAGGAGCTCCGGGCCCTCAAGGACCATCGGGCCTGGGGCGCTTTTGTTCGATCCCGCATCCGCCTCCTTCGGGAGATGGATCACGGCTCCCGCTTCTTCTATGCCCTGGAGAAAACAAGGGGGGCCAAGAAACACGTCACCTGCCTCCTGGCAGAAGACGGCACCCCCCTCACGGAACCGGCGGAGATGTGCGGGAGGGCCCGAGGCTTCTACGCAAGTCTTTTCTCCCTGGAGCCGACCGACTCTAGCGCTTTCAGAGTGCTTTGGTAGGAGCTCCCTAAGGTCAGCAAGAGCGACCGAGACCGGCTAGAGTTGCCTCTCACTCTGGCCGAGTTCTCGGATGCCCTCCGTCATAGCCCACTAATAAGTCTCCAGGCATGGACGGGCTGACCGTGGAGCTCTACCGCGTGTTTTGGGACTTCCTCAGCCCAGACCTAGTCACCGTCTGGGCCGAGTCTCTGCAGAGCGGAGTCCTCCCTCTCTTGTGCAGGCGAGCTGTGCTGAAAAATCATCTCCGCAATTTACGAAATTGGTGTCCCGTCTCGCTCCTCAGCACAGACTACAAAATCGTAGCGAAAGCAATTCGCTGCGGCTAGGGTCTGTGCTGGCGGACGTGATCCACCCAGACCAGACCTACACCGTCCCGGACTGCAATATCTTTGATAACCTATTTTTGGTTCAGGACCTTTTGGAACTCGGGCGTAGAGACGGTCTGTCATTCGCCCTCCTGTCCCTAGATCAGGAGAAGGTGTTCGATAGGGTGGACCACGGGTACCTCCTGAGCACTCTGCAGGCACTTGGCTTCAGACCCCAGTTTTTGGGTTTTCTCCGGGTGCTGTACGCTTCCGCAGAGTGTCTGGTTAAGCTCAACTGGACCCTGACCAAACCAGTCAGCTTCAGGTGAAGAGTACGTCAGGGGTGCCCCCTCTTGGGCTAGCTGTACGCTGTGGTGTTCGAGCCCTTCCTCTGTCTCCTCCGCAGGAGGTTGACAGGGTTGGTGCTGCGGGAGCCAGAGCTGCAGCTGGTCCTGTCGGCGTACGCTGATGACGTGCTCCTCGTGATCCAGGACCCCGGCGACTTGGCGCGGGTGGAGGCTTGCCAGGTCATCTATTCGGCAGCCTCCTCCGCCCGGGTTAACTGGGTCAAGAGCTCTGGCTTGACGGTAGGAGACTGGCGGCAGGTAAGCTCCCTCCCACCCATGCTTCAGACCATCCGGTGGAGCGCGGGTCCGCTGCTCTACCTCGGCGTTTACCTTTCTGCCATGCATCCCTCTCCGCTGGAGAACTGGGAAAATTTAGAGGGTGGAGTGATAGAGCGGCTCCGGAAATGGACGGGACTACTCCAATGTCTCTCCCTCCAAGGGAGAGCGCTGGTGCTTAATCAACTAGTCCTGTCCATGCTCTGGTACCGGCTCAACACCCTGATCCCGGCCCCGGGTTTCCTGACCAACCTCCGGACATCGATTCTGGGGTTCTTTTGGTCAGAAATGCACTGGGCCCCTGTAGGGGTCCTTCATCTACCCCTAAAGGAAGGAGGACAGGGCCTGAAGTGTCTACACACTCAGGTCCGTGTCTTCCGCCTCCAGGCCCTACAGAGGCTCCTCTATGGTGCAGGCAGTTCAGCGTGGAGCACTCTGGTGCACGCCATCCTGCGCTGCATCCGAGGGCTCCGATATGACCGTCAGCTCTTTTATCTCCATCCGGGAGGTCTTCCGCGAGACCTCTCCGGGCTGCCGGTCTTCTACCAGGACCTCCTCCGGACTTGAAAGCTGTTTTTAATGACCAGGTCCGTGGCGGCCACCGAGGGGGTAGATCTCCTCGCGGAACCCCTGCTACACAACCCCCAGCTCCTTGTGCAGGTGGCGGAGTCCTGCTTGGTGCGCCAGAGCTTGATCCTGGCAGAAGTCACGAGTATCGGAGACCTCCTGGACTACGACCGGGGAGACTGACTGGATCCCCTGACGCTCGCCCGGCGCATTGGGCTCTCCAGACCTCGTACCCCCCGGTGCGTACTTCAGGATGTGAAGGCCGCTGTGCCGCCCACTGCTCGAGCTTACCTTGACCGGGTCCTGCTCGAGGGCACGCCCCGCCCACCCTCTACCCCAGGCCCGCCGGACTTTTTAATTGGACCCCTCCCCCGCAGATCCAATCGACCCCCCCCACCCCTTCACTGCGAGCTGGCTGCATGAACTGCAGCCGGTACGCTTCCAAACCGCACCAAGGAAACATCTATACACGCTCGCGCTCCACACCCTTCATGCCCTCACCCTAGTGTCCGCCCGAACACAAAGTGGTGAGACTTTCTGCCACCTTTGGAGGGTTCCACCTTGGTTCCGAGGCCCGTCGGGGACATCAGTTGGCGGCTCCTTCATGGAGCTGTGAGCATGGGCACGTACTTGGCGCGGTTCACCCCCATCCCAGATACTTGTCCCTTTTGTAGTGTGAGGGAAACCCTGGCGCACGTATATCTAGAGTGCGCCAGGCTGCAGCCCCTGTTCCAGCTCCTCACAAATCTCCTATTATGTTTTTGGTTGCATTTTTCCCCTCACCTTTTTATTTATGCACTCCCCATCCGTGGCCTCACAAAGTCGCGGGATCTCCTAGTTAACCTCCTCCTGGCCCTGGCTAAAATGGTCATCTATAAAACCAGAGAGAGGAGGTTGGCCAATGGAGTTTCCTGTGACTGTGGGGCTGTTTTCCGATCCTCGGTCCGTTCACGTATCTGGGCGGAGTTCCTCTGGGCAGCATCCACCGACTCCCTTGATGCTTTTGAGGAGCAGTGGGCACTGTCCGAGGTTCTCTGCTCAGTGTCCCCGTCCGGGTCCCTGTGTCTGACCCTTTGATTGGGGGAAAGAGTAAGGGACCCCAGCCCCAGCCATTGCTGCTGCGGACACCACCACCCTAGAGGGGTCCTTTCACACGTGAGTGCACGTGACTCCCCCCTCCCCCGCCTCGGATTGTCCATCCCACAGCCTGCCCCTCTTGTTGGGTGCTTTCAGAGGAAGGAATTGTTGGTGACACTTGGGCGTGGCGCCAGGTAACTCGAGGGGGTGGAAGACCACGAGAGTTGATGAAGCCTCCTTGCTCTGGGCCACCAGGTAACTCGGAAGGGTGGAAGACCACGAGAGTCGAGGAAGCCCCCCGCTCTGGGCCCGGGCAAGCTTGAACACTTCCCTCCCCTGAAGCTAATGAGAAAATAATTGTGATTGGTTGCTGTGTTACACATTGCATATGCTGCTGTTTTTACTTTGTAAATGTGTTATGCAAATAAAAATATCTTTTGCTTCAAAAAAAAAATCACTCTCCTGTAGCCATCTGGCCCGACCCTGTCACATATGTTATTAAACCTGTCTTGAATAGTTGCAGTGATGCAACATTGAAGAGCTCACTGTAGTCTCCTTTTGTAGCCTGATTCCAATGCTCAGCTCCTTTTACCACTAAAAACTTGTCTTAAACTTACCCTTCTTTATATTTAGTCTATTGCTCCTCATTTTTGGAGATTGAAAAATACAGTAGATTCTTAAAAAGAAAAGGAGTACTAGTGGCACCTTAGAGACTAACCAATTTATTTGAGCATAAGCTTTCGTGAGAAAAGCTGTAGCTCCTCACGAAAGCTTATGCTCAAATAAATTGGTTAGTCTCTAAGGTGCCACAAGTACTCCTTTTCTTTTTGCGAATACAGACTAAGACGGCTGCTACTCTGAAACCAGTGGATTCTTAGTACTTCTTGAGCTCTACTCAGCTCACCTGAAGAGAAGGGCATAGCTGGCCTCAACTCCCATGATCCTTGGGGCTGTTCTAATCTTTGCCAGCTGAAACAGAGCTCAGGAGCTGTTCCATTGGCCGAGGAACACAAGAGCATACTCCCTCCCACCCTTCTAGCGTTGGCACATCCCAATCACACCCACTGTGACTTTGGGGCTTTACCTTATCCAGGATTTCCTTATGCCAGGGGAATCCCCTGCATCTCTGTTTGATGGTATGGAGGCTGAGGATCTGGCCTACTACATTTAGCTCTCGTGGTCTTTCTTAACCCTTCATGAGTTATTCTTTGTATTATTTGTGTTGCCCTTTTCCCCATGTTCTCTAGTTTTTATTCAGTGTTCCTGGCTGTGTGGCTGATGGCACCACACAATATTCAAGGCATAGTTGTAGTATGAGGGCTATCAACAGCAACACTCTTTTACACACTCAACATTCAACACTAGTTTTACACACTCTTTCTACATCCAAGAATAGTACTACATGTTGACACAATGGAATCACACTTACAGGTCACACACAGTTTGCCATCTAATATCAGCACTTAGGGCTTTCTTGAACTTTTTCCATTCCAGCTAGCAGTACTTTAGTTTCTACCTCTACTATTCATTTTCTCTCTCAGATCTAGCTAAAAGAGCTTAACAAAGAAGAATAATCTGGGAAATCCCATGGAATCCCACCACTCTAACTCAAAGTAGGAAATCTTCAGGTCCAAGGGGAAAATAGAACAAGTCTACTCTGTGCAGGAAATCCATGAAACATAGCTTGTTTTCAGCATTTATTAGATGACACTTTTTCTACAAGCTTTCAGTTAAATGAAGCAGATGCAGTCCAGTCACATCAAGATGGAAGAGGATTTTGCAACCACATATAAAGTTTGAACAAATTGCAGGATATGTTCATTAACTGTATAGGTTTCTCTGCTTAGCAGGACAAACAATCAGTCTCTTTTATTCTCTTGGAATGCAAAGAGGATATTCTTTAACTGTATCACTAACTTGTTTACTAGGGTTTCATTAGACATGTCATTTTTATTTTAACCTGCTGTTTGCTTTATCAGATTTCCATTTCAATGACTTTCCAGTTCTACTGGGTAAGACAGGGGTTCTTGGCATCCTGAGAAAGACCTGAGGCTGGGCCAGTATTACACTTTCTCTCCATAGCAATCGGCATAGAAAATGGGGGAGGGTTGTTGAGACATAAAAAAAGAGAGAGAGCAGACTGAACACAAGCAGTTAGAGTCAAATTCCACAAGCTAAGGGAAAGATGAGAACACAAATTTAAATACTGGAAGGAAAAAGAGAAAACAAGAATAGAGAGCAGCGTTTTATATGTTATAAATATTTACATTGCAGAGAAGAAAATAAGTCCGTCTTCAATATAGTTCACTTTTAACTTGATACCATAGGAAAAATATGTGATAGTGATGGCTGTGGTACTAGCAAAGCATGTTAACAGCCTACAGGTTTCGGGGCTCTGTGGACAACAATGTAGCACTCTAAAGTACTTTAAAAAAAGGATTTGGGGCACAGTTTTGTCTGGGCTGAGTCCCAGCACAGAGCTTTCCTTCTGAATTGTTGAGCATCACAGAGAACAAAGGAGCGTGGGATACATCAGATCATGGATTCATGGGCTATAGGATATTGAGCACCCCAGAGCATTCAGCAATGAACCAGGTGAAGCAGGTCAGATGAATCTTGTTTAGAACCAAATGCAAACCAAATCTTCTTCCCTGAAGCTTTAAAATATACAGCCAAACTTTTTTTCTTTTTAACCTCTGATTGCCAAAGCAGATGGAACACAGCGTGTCAGAAATCTTGATAGGAAGCCTCTTCCCTCAAGATTTTCAGCCCAATTTTATGAGCTCATTAGGTTTGGATAGTTTATACGAGAGTCCTCTTTTGTTTTAATGTGTTTTGATTTATAAACAGCTCATCCTATTAGTGTCTAATCTGGTGGAAAAACTCTCCTTTTCCCATTGAAAAGCTTCTCAGCAAGTAAAACAGCTACAGCACAGTCTTCAGGCTAGATTCTAAAGTGATGAAAATGGGTGTAGCTCATGTGAATCCCATGGAGCCACACAATTATGTCAGTTAAGAATTAGAGCTCTACAGGTTTTTTGATGACCTATTTAAAACTTATCAGAGCCAACAAGCCTTCCTGAAGTTATTACTTTATATCTTAATATCCTTTAAAATTAGAGATGAATCATCTAAACTTTTGCCCTTTGCACTCGATCTCAAAGAGGAGTCCAGCAAAATAAATTCAATCTCTTTCCTGTTTATCCTAGGTCCCTACACAGTGCCAAAAAATATTTGAAAACTTCTTTTTAACTCCAGTGAACTCGTCTATAACTTTCATCCAAACATGTTAAAACAAGAATGGGACTTCTGCTCCAGACCTAACCTGCCCAGTTAGAGGTCAACATTCCTTTGTTTGCTACCACCACTCCAGACTGAATGCAACTAAGGAGAGTTACACAGTGACCCGCCAAATATTCTGATCTGCCACTGTGTATGACATGGTATATCCATGCTTATGAGACTGGGATACATCTCAAAGGACACATATAACAACATGAAATGCATCTAGTATTTTTGAATCTATCTGCTTCTTGTTCTTTTTTCCATGCAAAGACTTTGTTACTCACTCTGAGACTGTAATTTTCATATTTGACATGCACCATCTCACCTGCTGCTTCAGGTAATTACACAGTAGAATGCCTGAAACCCCCTGGCCCCTTATTAAAATCTACATTATCTTCTACCCATCACTCACTATTTGTTCACTACCTGTGGAGTCTTGATGACACAGCTCAGTTCTACATGTCAAATAGTCAAGTTAGTCCAATTACATTTAGTCTCAGTTGCACCTTGGACTGTTGGGGAAGGAGGAACTAATGACACTTCCATTATGCAGTTTAATGGTATTTTTTTTTTGACATGTAGAAGATGTAAGCATTAGAAGCTAAAATACTGTGGCCATTTCTCTTAAAAAAGCAAAATGACAATGAAAAATCATCTTTTCTTATGTACCAGAATGGATAGGAATTTATGCACTATGGCTAATGTAGTGGCTTTGTGAGGTTTAAACATTAAGGTTTATTGACTTTGCCAGGATCTGGGATTGCTGGACAGTTGCTCTGATTTAAAGATGTGGCTAATTATATGTTACATTGCTGGATTTTTTTCACCATATTGTAGATCATTGATTTTATCAAAGACCAGGTTAAATGGTGACTATGGTCAAAAAGGATTAGATTCACAAAGAGTTTGGTGTTGTGACACTCAGCATCACAACAAATAACTTTTAAGCACCTATAAAATCAGTGAGATTCACAAAGCCTGGATACAGCACCTAGGCTCCCTCTACAATGAATAGGGGGGCAGGCACCTTAGAATGCAATTCACAAAAGCCAGCACACTGCCCAGGGAGTTGCCTAAGCCAGCCACTGGGAGATACCAAGGAGAAGGGTCTCGCTATGTGGAAGGAGTCACCAGTAAAAAAAGTTTGAGAATCACTGCTATAGTCACATTGGTTTCACCTAAATTTTATGCGAGGTCTTAGAACAAATGTTGAAAGAGAGAGTATTTAAGGATATGTAAACAGCAATTGGGATAAAATACCACCCTTTGATATCTGTGTTTGAGGTGATAACCAATTTTCTAGACAAAGGAAATGGATCTAATGTACCTGGATTTCAGTAAAGCATTTGATACAGTTCCACATGGGAAATTAGTTAAATTGGAGAAGATGGGGATTGATACAAGAATCGAAAGGTGGGTAAGGAAGTGATTAAAGAGGAGACTACACTGGGAACTGTCAGGCTGGAGGGAGGCTACTAGTAGAGTTCCTCAGCCTGGGCACAAAAGTGGGAGTGTACTAATAAAATTTGCAGATTACACAAAGTTGGGAGATATTGCCAATATGTAGGCAGCACAGGATATCATACAAGAAGATTTGGATGACCTTAAAAAACGGAGTAATAGAAATGGGATGAAATGTAATAGTGCAAAGTGCAAGGGCATGCACTTTGGGACTAACAAGAAGAATTCTGCTATCAGTTGGGGGTGTATCAGTTGGAAGAGACAGAGGAGGAGAAAGACCTGGGTGTACTGGTAGATCACAGTATGATTCTGAGCTGCTAATGTGAAGTGGCTGTGAAAAAGGCTAATGCAATCTTAGGATGCATTAGATGAGATAGGGACGTGTTATTACCATTATACAGGCACTGGTGAGACCTCACCAGTAATACAGTGTGCAGTTCTGCTCTCCCATGTTTAAGAAAGATAAATTCAAACTGAAACAGGTGCAGAGAAGGGCTACTAGGATGATTAGGGGAATGGCAAACCTACCGTATGAGAGAAGAGCTTGGCTTGTTTAGCCTAACAAAACAAAGGATGTGGGGAGATATGATTGCTTTCTATAAATACATCAGAGGGATAAACACCAGGGAGGGAGAGGAGTTAGTTAATTTACGGGCCAATGTTGGCACAAGAACAAATGGATATAAACTGACCATCAATAAGTTTAGACTTGAAATTAGATGAAGGTTTCTAACCATCAGAGGAGTAAGGTTCTGAAACAGCCCTCTAAGAGGAGTAGTGGAGGCAAAAATTCTAACTTGTTTCAAGACTCAGCTTGATAAATTTATGGAGGGGATGATATGATGATGTTGCCTACGATGACATATGGCCCATTTGCAATTGCAATTAGCAAATATCTCCAATGGCCACAGGTAGGACACTAGATGGGGAGGGATTTGAGTTACTACAGAGAATTGTTTCCCAGGTGTCTGTCTGGTGGGTCTCACCCACACGCTCAAGCTAACTGATCACCATATTTGGGGTTGGGAAGAATTTTCCTCCAGGTCAGATTGGCAGAGACCCTAGGGTTTTGGGTTTTTTTAAATCAATATTGAATGTCTTTCTAAAAGATACAGTTTGTCTCAACCAGAATTTCTGGGCTGGAAGCGGGATTTACTGTTGAAATTCTATGGCCTGTCTTATGCAGGTCAGACTAAATCATAATGGTTCTTTCCGGTCTTAAAAATCTATTAATCTTAAAAATGAGACCTTAACAAATAAGCATTGGAAAAGGGAAATTAAAACCTGGGTCTCCTACCACTAAGCCAGAGAGCTACTTTATTTTTTTCTCTGGCTCAGTCCATATTTAATTATTTATACACAGTGGAAGAGCACCTGTAATGCTGGCAGACCAGGTGCCAGCTCATGCCAAGCCCTCTAGGCCTCAACTGAACACTGACAAATGCATAGCTAGAAACCAGTCTGGCTCACCTCTGTGTTAGTACAGTATTGATAAAATAGGTATTAGATTTATAAAACTGTGTTTAGTGTTTAGACTTTACAACATGCTTGTAAATTGCTGCATGCATTTATCTCACTTATAATATCTGTATCCCATATTCCAAGGTAATATTTAAGTGTTTGCTCTGTAATTGTAAAAGTGTTTGCTCTGAAACTGTAACCTCCACCCCTTCCCCAGTCAAGATAGAAGAATTACCAAGTGTGAAATACTAGTTTGCCGCAGGAAGTGTTATCTCCTGCCCAACAAAAGAAGGCCCATAGCCACCAGACAAACCAATGTCAAACATCAGAGGACCCCCCAACACCCATGAAGAGGAGACATGCACAAGAATTTATCCCATCATCTTGAACTCAGGGAGAAGGAAGTAAAAATCCCTGACAGGAAGAAACTGTATGCTGCTTGAACTCTGAGGGGCAAAGATTTCTAAACATAAGCAAGGGATGCCCATCTGCTTAGCCTGTGTAGCTATAAAGGACATACTAGCAGAGCTTCTACCACCTTTTGGAACCTAAGAATGTAGCTCGTTTGTGTGTGTGCTTATCTGCTTTACCCTTGTAAATAACTCTGATTTCTTTTTCTTAGTTAATCAATCTGGAGATAGTTTATTATAGGATTGGCTACAGCAGCGTCTTTGGTGTGAGATCTAAGGTGCAATTGACCTGGTGTAAGTGACTGGTCCTTTGGGAATGGGAGTAACCTGAATACTGTTGTGATTTTTGGTGTAAGGGACCATCTATCACAAAGGCAAGCTCACCTGGGTGGCAAGCTGGACTGGAGTACCCAAAGGGACTGTCTGTGACTTCATGTTAAGGCTGTTGTAGTGCCTGAAGAGGTCCCACTTGATGCTTGGCTGGTGAAATATAGAATAGAACTCACAACCAGTTTGGGGTTTGTGCCCTGATTTGTAACAATTTGCCCCTGAGGTTGGTATTCCCATACTTGAGCAGCTCCAGATAGCTTGAAATCTTCAACAGGAGAGACTGAGAAAGATATGCCTCAAAACTACCCCATCTCCCAGAGATTAGGTCACTCTTGTAGCAAGTGGGAAATATGAATGCAAATCTCCTCATTCTGAACTCCACTTGACTTCAGGGAACCTAAAAGTTAGGCACTGCAATCCTCAACATTGCAGCACCTATTTCACCTCCCCCCTTTGTTAATCCCACTCTTTTCCCCCCCTAAACCACTGCATTTGGAATACTTGCCTGATCAGCACAACATTGCTATTGAATTTTTTTTAGCTATTCTGTTGCACTTCTAGTCTGAGGAAATCATGACCTTTTATGAATGAATGAAGTCACAAAATATCCCTGTGAAGTAGGTATTATTATTCCCATTTTGCATATGGATAAAACTGAGACTGAGATTAACTAACTTTACAGACATCAGCAGTAGGAATAGACCCTTATTCCTATGCCTTAACAATCTAAGAACTTTAACTGTCTCTGCATAATACTATAGTTGTCCATAAAATACATAAATATGACAATATATTTTAATGGCAATTATAGAGGAAAGGGAAGCCAGAAGACTGCTAAACTTTTAAAAAAGAATCTTGGTATATTTATTTACCTTCTCTGATGCTCTCTAGTTGTACTTATAAAGCATGTGAATCACCTTGCTTGTCAATACATAACAAAGACCCTTGTTACTTTTCTCCTTTTGTTGCTCTTGAATAGAAACACATCTGCTTAAGTATCTTTAAAGATATTATTGTTTCAATCTTTCAATTGATTTTCTTTCCATGAGAAAACAACGAAGCTCTTCAATGATTAAACAATATATTTAAAATTGACCTCAGAAAAGCTATGCATTGACTTTGGAAATGGTCATGTCTTGTCTCATCTCAAGAAAGATGAAAAGTCCCTTCCTTCATCATCATGCAAACAAAGTCTGTGTCTTAATTCCAGAATCCCTGACTTCAGAAATGCCTTTGATTAATGCTCCGAGGAGGGTAGGTGAAAGGGAACAGCAGTATCCCATCTCTAAAGTTAACATCATGATTAAATAAAAATAATATTCAGAAGGTAAATCCCTGCAACAAATATCCAAGAAATTAATACAGACAATCTCTAATATGAGAAGCACTGGATCAAATTCATCTCTAGTGTAGCTCACTTACTTCAGGGGTAAATTAGTTCTACTATATTTAATGGAAAACTGTGTGATTACAACCTTCCTTAGTGAGTTTTCTGAACAAACATACAGCCTTTATACATATGGTAAGGACAGGTATAAATTATGTAAAGTGAATGTAAGGTTTAAATTCTGCCAATATAAAACAAGAGCATAATAGCCGTACATATACTGTACATCACATTTTCAAGCCTGAATTATTAGAATACTTTGGTTTTAGTCCCATATCCTGTGTTTGACTTTGGATAAATCTGGAGGCTTCATCCAGAAAGAAAACAAAAATACACGTGAATGTCCAATGGAGCAGATCCTCAATCTAACCAGATAAAGCATCACATGCTTCCAATTCCTGTCTCTTAGCTTCTTCTTGACCTTCAATAAAAGTTTACTTTCCATCCCATCTGAAAATGAGGAATCTGGATATGTAAGCATTTCAGCATCTTTATATTCACTATCCCTCCTCCTTCTCTTTACTCTGATGACAATGATCCAGTGTATCCCTGATGTAACTCCATATGTTTGAATGGATTTACATCCAGAATGAAAGTTACCAAACAGCTGACAACTTGTGGGAGCAGTTCATTGAGCAACTGAAGAGTGAAACAGGTTTTAAGTGCTCTACTAGGTATGAAATCCTGGCCCCATTAAGTGAAATAGGGCCATGATTTCACCTTTTATTTCTAGTTTTCCTAGTCTGGAAAGATTGAGGGAAAATCCCTTGCATAATACAAACTCTGTACAAGTTCTGACTGTTGTGAATCTCAGTCATCCAGAATAATATTCAATTCCATAGCATCTGAGTCTGGCTATTTTACAACACTTCAATCTTAGCAATTCTTATAAGGAGTCTATTTTCTATGTGCAAAGAGCATCTGAATGTTTTTCAATCTGCATGACTTAGATCAAAGCAAACAAGAAAATCAAGAGGTCACAGTGGGCTTGTGTACCCAGCATTTTGAAGCCAGACAGAGTGAACCTCCCAGCTCAAGCTGATGGATTCAGGCTACAAGATCTTTTGCTAGTGCTCTGAAAATAGCTGAATAGACTGATGTACACAAAGTACTTTGAAGGTGAAGTTCGGGTTAAAACTTGGGCTTTGAAGCCCATCTTGAAATGAAACTGCTCTTTAAATTCAGCTGATGGAAACATGAAAACATATTTGCAGGAGAATTTTAAAATTTCAAAGTTCTTCTTGTTTAAAAATGTTCCAAATCAACCAATGTTTTATCTTCTCTAAATAGTCTGTGAATCTGTTTATGTATTTATGTATCTATTGCATTTTTATTAAAAATAAACACATCTTTGCCTACCCATTTCTGGTTAATGAACAATTCTATAATCAATTTAACATTCTCAATATTTTTAAGGCACAAAATAGAGGGTATTCCAATGGTTAGTACACTAGGGCTTGAGAGATCCTGCTCCACTATAGACTTCTGTGTTATCTAGTAGAAGTCACTTTAGTCTCTCTGCATGGTGCCAGGTTTCAGAGTAGCAGCCGTGTTAGTCTGTATCAGCAGAAAGAACAAGGCACCTTAGAGACTAACACATTTATTTGGGCATAAGCTTTTGTGGGCTAAAGCCCACTTCATCAGATGCATGCAGTAGAAAATACAGTAAGAAGATATATATATATATATATATATATATATACAGAGAACATGAACAAATGGGGGTTGCCATGCCAACTCTTAACAAGACCAATCGATTAAGGTGGGTTATTATCAGCAGGAGAAAAAAAAAAACTTTTGTAGTGATAATCAGGGTGGCCCATTTCAAACAGTTGACAAGAAGGCGTGAGTAACAATACGGGAAAAATTTGCATCCAACGAGAAACAGCAGAACTGGAATTAATCTGCAAACTAGATACCATTAAATTAGGCTTGAATAAAGACTGGGAGTGGATGAGTCATTACACTAACTAAAAACTATTTCCCCATGCTAATTTTCCTGCTATTGTTACTCACAGCTTCTTGTCAACTGTTTGAAATGGGCCATCCTGATTATCACTACAAAAGTTTTTTTCTCCTGATGATAATAGCCCACCTTAATCGATTGGTTTTGTTAAGAGTTGGTATTGCAACCTGCATTTTTTCATGTTCTTTGTATATATATATATATATATATATATATATATATATATATATATATATATATTCCTATTGTATTTTCCACTGCATGCATCTGATGAAGTGGGCTTTAGCCCACGAAAGCTTATGCTCAAATAAATTTGTGAGTCTCTAAGGTGCCACAAATACTCCTTGTTCTTTAGTCTCTCTGTATCTCAGTTCCACCTCTGTAAATGGGGATAATAACACTTCTTTTCCTGACAGCAGTATTGTGAAGAAAAATACATTAAAGATTGTGAGAAAATCAGATACTATAGATACTATAGTGATGGGGGCCAGGTAAATACCCGAGAGATTTTTTTTTTCCTTGAGAAATGTTGATAATGTTTACAATTTGTCATAAAATATTTTGTTTTTTTTCTTTCAAAGCTATTTTGCAATGGACTAATGAACTCCCTAGTAATTTTAAAATGCAATACAGAGAAAACAGTCATATCAGCTGCACAGCTAAATTTACTAATCTCAGATGCAAAAAAATCATGGTTCTCCCCATCCTACTGTTTATTATACTTACAATCTAATTTGATATAAGATACAAAAGTAAGTTCAGGGCAGAGACTTTGCATTTCTACCTTTGTTCAGCAGTTGGCATGGCGGGGCCCAATTTTAACTGTGGGGTTAGGGGTCTATCATAAGAGAAATGGGGAATAGTTATGACAAGTAAACATATCTTCCTCTCTGAGGGACATACTCTCCCTTCTGTCCATCAGTGAGGATGTTAGCATGAATCATGGCATTCGATGACTCTAAATTAGGGACTTAACTTTTTTGGGGGGGTCAAATATACCAGTTTCACTGCGATCAATGAGGTGGTTATTTAATTAGCCTATCGATTGTCTTGAGAATTTTTGGAAGTGCTCCATTGACAACTGGTGTTTGAAAAAGGTCTACAGAGAGTCAGGGTTAGGAATATTAGTTATTACTATTATTAATTATTTGTACTGTTATAGACCTCACTCAGGAGCAGTGCCTGGTTGAATTAGATGCTGTACAAACATCCAGTAAAAGACCCTTCATTTCCAGACAAGCTTGCTATATGATTTGAGACAAGACACAACAAGGAAGACAACAAACAAAAAAAGAGAATGTGGAGAGAGAATTTGAATTATTAGAATAGGATCACAGGGCTTCATAGCTAGTTATTTAAAGCTTGCTTATTTCTGAAGTTACTGATTATTTATTAATTTTCAATATGTAATAATGGCTAATTTCTTGTAGGGGTAAGTAAAGGCAAGTCTATCAGAGAGGAGAAAAGAATATTGGCTTTACTGATTAACTCAAGGAAGGCATTCCATTCATAAAGAGCAGTGTGGAAAAAAGGATGGCGATGATTGTGAGATTAGCTGACAGATGGGCATATAAAGGCAAGTATTGCTAATATCATGGAAAAGATAGCAGTGACATAATAAGAGATGAGAGAACACAATTAGGGAGGGTCAAAGTTGCAAAGGGCTTTGACGATGAGGACAAGAAGTGGGAACATAATGTGATGGAAGGGGAGATGGTGGAAGGATCCAAAGAGCGGGTAGGCTGGACAGAGTGGTAGATGCACATGCTTAAATATCTTATTGAATCATAGTGCAAATTGCCATATTATTACAGTAGGTTGCTTGGGTATTACTTTGTTCGAGGCCATCACTTGGAAGACATTCTTTGATCAGCGGTACATGAATAATAATAATTTTAAAAAGGTGCTTTGCTACTGAGCCAGCTTTTCATTCTGAATGAGCAGTGAAAGTTCGATAGATGTATGGTTAGGTGGTGCAGAGAGTTTACCAAAGATTTGGAGGGGGTAAAGTAATGATCAGAAATATAACAAGAGTGTGTTGAAGATCCTGAATCTCTGGCAATTAGAAATTAGACTACCAATGTTGCAGCTTCTGGGTAGAGAAGCTGAAGAGGTTGGCAGGTGGGTGTCATTAAAAACTCAATATACCACATCCCATAGACCTGCAGGAACTAGCATTGTCCAGTACTTTCAATAGGAGATGCCACAATACTTTGATTACTTTTCAGTAGCACAGATTTAGGTTTTTAATGGTACCCACTATATCTGAACTTTTCAAATTCAGATTTGTGTGGCTTCTGTTGTGTGGTTATTATTTCAGTAGTTTTCAGTATCAATCTGTCATGCTTCCCTGAAATTCATAATCCAAAAGAGGTCAATTTTATTTTTAAATGACATTTAAAAGTGGCAAAGCTTCTCCTACAAATTACTTGTCACTTAAAATAGATTGTTGATACTGTGTCATCTAGTGATAATGCAGGATATAATTAGTCCTTTTCAAAATTTTCTGCCTTTAAATACAAAAATTATACACATTAGGCATGCCTCTCAAAAAAGATGATATATCAATGCATGTAAATCACTGTGTCTTTATAAATATTTTCTTAGGAAGCAGAACATGCTATTAATATAAAACCAATCAGAAAGCGCCCATCAACTTTCACAGGGTCATTTCTTAGCTATCTCGAGTTTGCTGGTAAAACCTGAAAAGATGAAATGTCAGATAGCTAAAAACAACTGAAACCTTCTCTTCTGTGAAGTTGCTTATCCACTTTTTGAATTTACCGAGTTCAAACACCTGTCATTGTTACTTAGCAGGAAAATGGTACAACAGCAACAAATTTAGCTGAAAACAATAAAAATTTCATGATCTGAAACACTCAAAGGAAACCAAACCAAATTCATAGCTACATTTTCTGAAATATTATATTTCAAATGCATTCAGCCTTTATGATACATGAGTAAAGATTTTGTAAGTTAGGGTCTGACAGATACATCTATTTGAAAGGGAAAATAAAAACAGCTTTGTAAAATAGTTAATGGATCTGGTTTATTTACTTGTATATGCAGAAAGCATAATAGAATTGAGTAAAATACTAAAAATAAATCCACTTGTGAGAAAAAAACATCCATAATTCACTCAATGCTCAGTTTGTCATATGTTCCTTGTCCCCTGCCCTCATGGATATCTGTAATCTTTCATTCAACCATTAACCATATTGGTGGATTATAAATCCATCATATAAAACTATTTTTGCAACCTCGGTGTGATGTTAAATCATTATACTATTTTTATAACTCAGACCTATCTGTATTTTAGTTTCAAATATATCTGATATCCTCAGAAGTGCAAGCACTGGTACTTGTCTAAGACCACCTTTTGCAATTGTCACCTCCTCATAAAAAGAGAAAAGCATTGTAAAGTGAACTGGTCCTAAAATAGCATCTAAACAGAACCACAAGTTTTACTTTCAGATTATATTTTAAGAGCTTGTCTACATGGAAACTTAATGCACAGCAAGTCAGGTTGTAAATCTAAACCTCCCATTTGAAGCAGCAGTAGGTCAAAGCGCACTATGGAACTTTTAGTGCAGTGTAGCAGGGTCCACATGGCCAGTTAGCTCATGCAAGCTAGTGCTCTCTGATTCACATACCAGCTTACCACACACTAAAACTTCATGTACACAAGCCTTAAGATTGTGAGGGGTACAGTCTCTATTCCTATCACTCCGTATCCTTGTTACAGTGGTTGTCACAAAAATTGTAAAAAAAGGCATTCTTGTTACACTCTTTGGCCTGATATTGTAAACAGATCTTTATTCTCTCGCAAAGTATCATAACTGAAGTTTAGTATCACAATTATTAATGATTTTTTTTATCCTCACATCACCCTTGTGAAGAAAGGCTGCTGACCAATTGTGGACAAATTTTGAAATGGTGGGCTGAACACTTTAATAAGGGTTCTGAACTGCCTGTCCACCATGTCAGCATCAGCACCTGACGATCGTGAACAAATTCCAATTTAAGATAAAGTCTCACTTCCACCAGACATATCTGAAGTATGGAAAGCTGTCAAGCAAATGTCAAATAGAAGCAGGTCTAGATCAGAGGTTCTCAAACTGTGGTCTGCGGACCACCAGTGGTCCATGAGCTCCATTCAGGTGGTCCACGGATTGTTCTCTCTAAGATGCGTGCCTCGGCAGCCGCACACGAGAGAATGAAGGGCCACCCACCTAATTAGTGGAGCAGCATGGACTTGGGGGGTATAGGGGGTATGTGGGAGGGGGCAGTGGGGTGAGAAGAGGGGGTTGGGGGAATTCGGGATGTGCAGGGCTGCAGCGGCCAGAGAATGAGGCGACTTTCCCCAGCTCCAGGGCTGCAGCTGCCGGGGAGAGATGGCCCTCCTCCCCAGCCTCAGCTCTGTGGCGGGGGAGAGACCACCCCAACTTGGCTGTTGCAGCGGGGGGGGGAGGGAGAGGGCACATCCATCACATTAGAAAGGTCAGACTACTGATATTAAAATATGAGTTGTGTGCTTTTATTTGTAGAACAAATTTTTTTATTATTATGTTTTCTTTATATAGTGCTTTTATCCAAAGCGCTTTACAATAGTTAGCTAATGGTACAAATAACATTTGGAATGATCATTAAATGGTCTGCCGAGATCCTCAGCAATTTTCAGGTGGTCCATGAGATCTTCAAGTTTGGGGGACATGAGCAGATCAGGAAGCTCACTTGCCTCTTCTTAAGGTTTTGGGAACAAGAGGCTGCGCCACAGGAACTTAAAGAGGCTAACGTTATTCACCTTTACAAAAGGAAAGGCAATTGTGCTTCTTATGATAACTTTGTGGCATCTCACTCCTTGCTTCTGCAGGAAAAGTACTTACACAAGTGATGCTAAACTGGCTAACAGATCAACTTACAGAGAAGATAGCGCCAGAAAGCCAGCGAGGCTTCTGTCCTTGGCTTGATACTTAAAACATGGTCTTTGTACTCTGACAAATTCAGGAGAAATGTTGTGAGCAGAATCAAGACTTTATGTAGTTTTTGTTGATCATACTAAGGCCTTTGACTCTGTAAGTTGAGATGGCCCACAGACAATCCTCCACAAGTTCTGTTGCCCCAATAATTTCGTGAGCATTATTCAGTCTTTTCTTGCAGGAATTCTGGTTCATGTCACTGACCAAGGCTGCTTCTCAGCTTCCTTTGTTTGTCATCAATGAGTAAAACAAGACTTTGTTCTTGATCTGACCGTATTTAGCATTGTGTTTGTAGCTGTTCCAATAGATACATTCAGAGACCTTGATTGTGGAATTTATATGCCTCACCATATGAACGGAGGGGTCTTGATTTTTCATTGCCTGCATGAGAGGACAAAAGTTATGAAGACAATTATTCGCACATTACTGTTCACTGATGACTGTGCTTTATGGGCCCATAATCTCAGAGACATTC
Source organism: Natator depressus (assembly GCF_965152275.1). Lineage (NCBI taxonomy): Eukaryota > Metazoa > Chordata > Testudines > Cheloniidae > Natator > Natator depressus. Next base: position 71,631,508 of record NC_134236.1, read on the forward strand.
AGTTGCTCACTGACTGCTTTCTGTATGCAGCAAAATGTTTTGGTTTAATGATCAGACTAAAGAAGAAGAGAGAAGTTATGGTCTAGCCTCGACCAGGAAGTGCTGCAACTATTCTAATTATGTCCATTAACAATGTACCACTCAAGGTCATTGATGCATTTTGCTACCTAGGCAATGGCATTTAACTAGATGCAATGATTGCCAATGACATTATGAAGAGCATTGGTGCAGCCTTTGGAAAACCTTCACCATAATCTGTAGAAGAAACATGGTGAATGACTGCAAACAAAAATTGATGTTTATTGCACATTTATTTATTTTAGTTTATTTATTGTCATCACCACACTCCTCTATCACTGCTATATATGGACTACTTACCAGTATCACATAAAACGATTATCTATGTCTATGGTGAATAATGGGAATTAAATGGCAATATTTGATCCCAAACACCGAGGTCTTTGAGTACTGCAACATCATAGGCATTGAAGCTTTTATAATGAGAGTGCAGCTGAGATGACATGGTCATGTGATCTATATGTCTGTAGTAGAATACTGATGGTAATCTTATGGAGACTGGCCCTCGTTTTACGGGCAGACCAAGAAAACGTTACAAAGACCCTCTCAAAGCCAACCTCAAGTCTTGCAATGTCGACCTTAACACCTGGGAGCTCTTAGCCCATGACAAGATCTGGCTGAGACACCTCTTCCATCTCGGATTGGAAGATTTCAATAGTTTGTGGATTGCTGCAATCAAGGAGAGATGTGTAAGGTATAAGCTAAGAGCAATGCATATTCGTCTACAATTGTCTTCACCTGGGGCATTTGCACATGGGGCTACAGGTCTGAAATTGGCCTTTGGTCTCACCTCAGGACCTTCCATAAGTGATGGTAGCTAATCTGTTGAGTTTGATGGGAGACTCCACCATCATTATCATTACAGACTTTACTATGGAACATTAAAAATCTGATTCCACAATCTGGGGACAAAGATTGCAATGAGAATAAGAAATGTGATAAGCACATATTCTTGACAACCTTAAGATTCTAATCAAATTGTTGATTTATGGGCCTTCTCAGAGGATGTACTTCTCAGAGGTAGTGTTTCACATAGTGCAATCTGGGAAGTCTGTAATCATATTATTTATTTATAATGGCAGCTGTCAGAAAAGCATATGTAATAAGTTAAATTCTGCTCATGCTAAGGAGAATGACTCTCCTGTTTGTACAGTGAGATATATGCTGGTGAGTGCAACAGATATTTTTTTGGAAGATTTTACAAGGATCATCCCTGAGGATTGTTTGTAAGTATTCTTTCTCATCTTACATTACTCAAGGATCTTACCCTCTGTAGTCTGTTGTGGGGAGTGGTCCCTCCCTTTCTGGGTCTATGGGTGGCCAATCCGCCTCACTATGTCTCTGGGAGGTCGCCTGGCATGAGGAATCAGCGGGGCAATAGGAGACACGAGAGCAGGTCTTATCAGGGCCGAACGACAAACATAGTTGCAGATCCCGGCCCTGGGTCAGGGCAGGGCAGTAAAGAATCTGAGCACTCAGGGCTGCACTCAGGCTGAGCAATTAAGCAGTTAGGGAGCCCAGACCCAGGGTCAGGGCGGGGCAGTAAAGAGTCTGATGGCTCAGGCCTGCACTCAGGCAGGCTTCTTGCCTAAGAGAGGGAGAGACTCACACCCACGGATTAGGGTGGCAGGGGAGATGCAGACTCACTCTCCCCACTGCGTCCTGACCCAGTGCCCTAGCAGGCAGAGTGGTCTGCCACTGGGTCAGTGGGGATCCTGACTGCAACACGCTGACTCACTTGGTAGCAGCTCTGCAGTCAGCTGCCCCTGGGCCACTGCTCCCCCATTCCACCACCACCCCACTTACTGTCAGGACCTACTCGTCTCCCCTCGACATGGCTGATTGCTTCCCCCCTGCTTACCACCTGGACTGATTGCAGCAGCAAATGGCAGACTGCGTATCACAAGTGCACATGGACGCACATGCCCCCCCCCCCCCCTTGGTCTGACCTTCCCTTCCCCAGCTACATTTGGCTGTGGGACACACACACACACACACCAACCCCTGGCTGTGCTCACCTGCCCTGCTGTGGCTCCTTCATCTGCCGTGGCTCCCCCTTCCCCTGCTGCTACCTCCACCAGCTCTGGTGGCGTTGCACTCTTGGCCTCCAGAGTGTACAGTCCAGTGGCTGCAGCCCCTCCATGCACCACCATGTCAACTGCCCTGACTGTCGCCTCCAGCTCCATTCCTGGGAGCCAGGGTCCCTTCCCCACCCTGACCAGGAAGCACGGTGTTCATTGCCTCCTGGTGCCTTTTTTACTCCACATGGAGACCTACGTGCAGGCGTTGGCATGAGTGGTGGGACCCATGGCCGTGGTGGTGGCCTCCAAGATGTACGAGAAAGTTGTCTTCTTCCTGGCATCAGAGGCCACTGCCCAGGAGACGGTGGAGAAGGGCCTGGCATATATGTTCCCATTGAGTCCCTTGAGGACCTAGGCATATTGGTGGTTTTTACCTCCATCCCACCCTTCCTGCCCAATGCTGCCCTTTTACCCTTCCTCTCCAAGCCTCCAGACCTCTTCATTGGGTCCCTGTCCCGTGAGCCCTCCCGACCCCCTCCATTCCATAACCCGAGCTGGCTGCATGCCCTGCAGCTGGTTCATGTCCGAACCACGCCACGAGACCATCTTTACAAGCTCATGCTTCACACACTTCACTTCCTCACCCTCGTGTCCCACCCCGATACCAAGTGGCGGGACTATCTATTGCCTGAGGAGGGTGAGGAATCCCAGTGAGCCAGCCTCTATTCCACCCTGGTCCCATGGCCCATCAGTTGGCGGCTCCTCCTTGGAGCCGTGAGCACGGGCATGTACCTGGCATGGTTCACCCCCATCCCCGAAGCCTGCCCCTTTTGCGGCCTGAGGGAGAACCTGGTGCATGCTTATCTTGAATGTGCCAGGTTGCAGCCCCTATTTCAGCTCCTCCAGAACCTCCTGTTGAGGTTCTGGCTGCATTTTTCCCCACACCTGTTTATATTCTCACACCCTGTCCGTGGCCCCACAAAGTTGTGAGACCTCCTCATCAACCTCCTTCTGGCCAAAGTGGCCATCTTCAGTACCAGGAAGAGGATGTTAGACTATGGGGTGCTCTGCAACTGTGGGGCCTATTTCTGCTCCTCTCTGGTCTAACGCATCTAGGCAGAGTTCCTGTGCACAGCATTCACTGCCTCCCTAGACAGGAGCAGTGGGCGCTGAGGAGCAGTGGGCGCTGTCCGGGGTTCTCTGCTTGCCGAGTTTTGAACCTGTGACCTTCCGCGCATTCCTGTTATTTCTTAGTTGTCCCCTGTATCTAGTTGGATCCTGGGTCCAGTGGTCCCTCCCACAAGGCTGGGGAAGGGGCCTTTAGACATGGGTGGGCTTGTGCCCACCCGCCTCCTGGTGTTTTCCAATAAGGCATCATTACACCCTCTCAATGAAATGCAGAAAGAAAACACTGGGAAAATGTTCTCCAATTCCTGGAATAAACAGCAAGGAAAGATACAGTCAATGAAGAATTTGCCTTTTAACTAATATGCCTTTTAGCTAACTACATCTATGTAAACTGCTATCACAATATCCGTTGATTCTCTAAAGCAGTGACCATAACTATGTGCTTAATTTCCCAAGTATTCAAAATATATAGTCTCTGATTAATTAAAATGCACTGCAGTGTTTAAACCATATTAACGGGGCTTGAAAATGCTGTATTGTATGGAAATGTTTTCAGCCCCTTTTCATGAATATGAACCCTTTATTCACATATGGGTCCTAGCCTATTGGAGTCAGTCGATATTTTGTCACTGACCTCAGTGGACAAGATCAGGGCCTTGGCAAGCAGTTATGCACAAAAGTAGCCTCACTGAAGTCAGTGGAGCTTGCTTTCATGAGTAAATGGTCATCAACAGGAGTCAGGGACTCACAAGCCAGCCCTAAGTCCTGGGATTCAGCCCAGCATGTCACACATAAGGAGGGTTTGTAGGTCACAGAGGAGACAGAAGGGGTTAAAGCGAACATGAATCAGAAAGAAAATGGTGGCTGAGAGGTAAGGCTCAGCTGGATAGAACATGGCATGTATCTGTTTGTGCAAAGTGTGTCTCTCCCCAGTGAGCAGAGTGGGACAAACAGGCTTCACAGACTGGACAAGTTTTGCCCATTGATGTACGCCATAAATCATCGGTCAGGAGACGTTGTCAATAATGTTCTGCCCTAAACATCCCTATGCCTGCATGCTATTGCAATGACATGAGTTCTCAAACAGCATGGGGCAGTCAAAGAGAGTGGTTTATAGTGGCAGTAGACAGTTTTTCAAAGCCCGGCTATTTTAGCTCATGTTCCTTTTCAAAATAGTGTGGCAAATCTAAATTTATTTATGTTAATAAAAGAAGCAGACAGTAGGAAGCACCTATCTCAGGTGCTACAAGTCCCTTGCAAAGCTCAAAATTCTTGATGATCAGGGAAAACACATTAAGTCAGTTAAATCCACCATCAGTGCCCCCCAGATCATCATCATTCTGGTCCTAAAATGTAAACGTGCTATGCTATAAAGAAGCTCATCCAATCAGTCCATATGGTCCATTAGATAGTAGCATGGGGTGGAGTGGCTATGGCAATGAACTAAGGATCAGGAGACCTGGGGTCTATTTCCAGCTGTGCCACTGACCTGTTGTGTAAGTCTGAATAAATCACTTGACCTCTCAGTTACTTTTCCTACACTTTGTCTATTTAGACTGAACTCTTCAGAGCAGCGACTGCTTCTTACTGTGCATTTGCACAGTGCCTGGCACAATGGCATTGCAATCTTGGTTGGGCTCTCATGAAATAGATAATATGCCCAAGAAAAGAGATGAGCTTTGCAGCATGGCCAGAAAGCAATGAAATCCAGGCGCTGGCGAACCAAAATGGGGAAGCACATTCCAGATTTAAGGTGACTTCCTGGATACTTGTGACACTTGTCACCTGAAATGAAAGTTGGTATTTATTCTGGAAGAAGCATGCTTAACTCTTTTACAGCCAAGGCAATCTATACATGTTCCTTATCTCCCTTTAAGTTAAAGTAACGGGTACAAAAGTCTTCAAGTTCAAATTTATTTTCTGTCACAATGCATTATTCTAATTCATAAGCAAATAAATGAAATAGATAGCATTACACAAACAAATGATCTCTTATAAATCCAAAATAGATACAGCACTTAGATACATCTAACCTAATATAGCAGGCAGTTCAAGTGCAGATGAAGCCCACCATAAAAGCAAGGGACACCTGGATGAAAGGCCTATGGTTCAGTTCTCCTCTGACTTAGTTTCCTATGCCATATCAATCTTGGAGGGTGGGTTCAGCTTCACAGGGAGAATAGAACCACTAAGATTCACATCTGTAGAATATGCTTGTAGAGGGAATTAGATGGAGGTTTCACTTTAAAAGAAGGGGAGGGGAGAACTGCTAGGTGCTGCACCCAGATTCAAGATAGAAGGAGAAATGGTCTAATTCGCTAGAGACTCGAGTTATCACTACAATGCACTTGGTAAGCTCAAAGAATCTGAAGTTTAACACTACATGGATGTACAGCATGATCAGTAAACACCAAACTAACATTTCAACATAAGCCTGTTGGGACTGGCCTCAACCCAAATCTCTCCCCGCTGTGTTGGTTTGGCAAATTGGCTAGATTGCCCCCTGCTAAATTGTAGCTGTCATTAAATGAATTAGTGCAGTGAATTCCATGATGGTTATAAAAGACTCTGAGTCAAAATTTCAAAGGCCGAGGCTCAGTCTGGCACAAAAATTGCAGGCACAAAAGTGAATCTACAATTGTGTGCACAAATACCAGAACTGAGTCCATATAAGACAAGTTAGGCAGCTAAATATCCAGCTGTGTGTACTGTCACCCAGTCTGTGTACACAACTGCAATAATAGCTTGTGAAACCACTGGCGCACTTTTGCAAATGGTCCACATACCTCCACTGTTGAAAATGGTAATTTGTGTGACACAAATAGTCTGAATGACAAATGCTTGGAAGACAATCACTAGACTGAAACAGGTCATTTTTATTGTCTGTGGGTAATTTCCTGCAACAGGTCTTTTTCATTTTTTGTTTGTTTGTGGGGGTTTTGTTTTGCTTTTAACTATCTGCTATGCTTAATTTACATGCCATCCATTATTTTTATGCATATGAATTCAGTTTATTCTGGAACATAAAGACAATTCAGACGGGGGCGGAGGGGAAGGGTGAATACAGCATACAGCAGAAGAACAAGATGACACTAAACACAATTGAAACACAACAAATTTAAATTTCAATACTTTTTAACACAGCTACAATTAGCCTGTGGAACCTATTGCCACAAAATATCATTGGAGCTAATAATTTAGCAGGAGTTTAAAAAAGAGTATGGACCTTTATACGAACAACAACGACATCCAGAATGTCATTAGTAAGGAGTTTCCAAAAAGATTTTGGAACAAATGTAAATCCCCATGCCATTTGGGTTTGTTTTTTTTTTTTTGTTACTGTTTCTCTCCCTCTCTCTGTGAAACTTGCAAGCTTGCTAATTGTGTTAGTACATCCTAAGACAGAGAGAGACTCAAAGTGATACTTTGTAACAACAGAAAGAGCAGACAGACACTGCCTATCCTTTTGTTGTATTTATCTCGCTTTCTTAACAATTGTGATTAAAATAGAGATAGAGGATGTATGTGGATGGATGCTTGGTGCAGATAATAAATGAATGATCAGGGAGATGCCAGCCTAGGAGTTCAGTATCGATTGGCCGAAGAATGCGCAGAGTGGAGACAACTAGATGACCCCCAGATGGCAGACTGGAATCCACCCAACAGCCTCAAGTATGGGAGAACCGAAGAACAAGATAACATCTGGCAGCACGGAGCTGTCAGGAATGTGCCATCTGCTGATTGATTCAGCAACAGCATGATGAAGCAATTCCCATAGACTGGCATAGGAATAAATTCCTATAAAAATGGACTCTAGAAACTGAGAACTTTGAGTCTGGTTCTGCTACCACCCTCCAGGAGCATGAGATGCACATCTGACAAAGACTCGGCTCCACCCTCATGCCCAAGTTACCTGGCCAGTAACTTGGCATGAACAACCTCTAGGCTGGTAACTATAACAAATTAGCAGAACCTGTGTGTGTGTATGAATGAACATGTAAATGAATGTGAAACTGAATGAAATGTTACAGCTATAACTGACTGCCTACTATGATTTTTTCTGTATTCACAATAAATGTGACATTTTGTCTTATCCTCTTTAATAAGATCCTGCTGGTTTTTATTTTATTGGTATAAGAGGGGAGCACTTCCTCACCTAATTACACCCATAGGCTTCAATGGGACTATTTCTGTGAGCAAGTGCTTGTCTGTGTGAGGAAGGGTTGTACAATTTAGACCTTTAAATCCCCAGTGCTTAATCTGACACATTGTGAATGGTCCTATTGATTTTAGGTCCCTGCTACCTACTGCTGGGAGCCCCTGTCCATGACAGTTACGATCTTGCCACCCCAGAACTGGAAGTAGTGATGCCGTTATGCATTAGTTTGTGCCACTGTCTTGCCATGCAAGAAAGTGTTGTAATTAACTCTGGGTACAAAGCACTGATTTGAAGAATGGATTAAATGCTTGTGTAGATCAGCCAAAGCCATTCTGGGAAGATTTGCTTCCATAAGGTCAGAATCACGTTTGTGTGAACTGCTTTGGAAAACAATGTTCTTTAGTCTACACAAGTTCTTAAACCATTTTAAAAATAATTCCAGCTGGAGCCATTGTCTCAATATTCTAGCATAGTCAGGGTCTAAGGCTGTTTTGTATTATCTGAATATTCTCCATGTTCTTTGAAGTCAGACAGAATTAACATAACAGGTGACAATATTGTCTGTATGGGCCAAAAGCCCATACGTACAGTGGTGGGTGTTTAGGTTACAGTTTGTCTGAACGTAGGCCGCAAGTGTCAACAGTGATAGAGAAAGGCAGTTTCCTCAACATTTTTACAAGACTCCCCTTCAGCAATTCCAGAAGGGTCCAAAAGCATTCCTGCCTCAAACTGCCTTTCTAGAAAATGGGGGGTAAAATGGATGTATTCAACCCCCCCAATATACACCCCAATAGCAAGCCAAGCATTCAAGGCTGATGTTTGTCTGCACATATAAGCGAGAGAAATAATTGCCTCCTTCAAAGTGACTGCAATCCTAAGTGCGGGGGGCATATTCTCCTGTTCCACTGCCATCACTTTCGGTTAGAGGGCAGACTCACAGAGGCCTGCTCCTGGAGAAAGCTAGGAACTATTCAGCACTGAAAAACTTTCCATGGCTACTGGCCCATCTACTAACATCAACAGTCATGTTAAACATTATCTCTAACTAACATAGATTGGAGAGCACCCCGGCTAATACAAAGCAGCCACAGATGGAATGGTCCAAATGCCTACCCTCCTGAGGCAATTTCATCAGATCACTGTTTTATATATAGTTTATTTTAAACTTAGCTGCCAGGATTTGCTCAGCAGAGGCCTGAGAGTTGAGACAGTTAAAATGGGATACTTTTGGTGTTCTCGCACTCTTCCTAAGCATGGCATTTAAGTTGTCTAGACCAGTCAGACCACCTGAGGAGTGCCTGTCACTGCCAATCCACCAGATGTTTGGTTTTCTGTAGTAACCATTTCTGTAAAATAAGCCCCTGTAGTTTCTTTCTTCTCACCATTCAGCTGTGTGTGCTCAAGAACTTATGACAGTAGCTGTCACTGTAATTCAGGAAAACTGCCATAGGGAATAGACTGATTTTTTTTCAATCTGGAATTATGGTCAAAGCAAAGAGGTAAAGTGAAAGTCAAACAGAAATTGGTCACAGGTATTCAGGTAAAGCCTTCATAGATTTAAACCAATTCAAAATAGTGTGCAGGGTGCTCAATATTACAAATACCAATAAAATGAAAGATCTGGTCTTTCTTTGAAGTGTCTTTGCTATGTAAATTATCTGCTTTAGGCTCGAAGATCCTGCAGTGCATTCTCTAGTTGCATTTTCATACGGCTTCAGAAGTAATGATGCTAAATCAGAAATAGGCATTTGCAAAGTGTCAGAGTCCACCTCACCTAATGCCTTCTCACAATAAATTATGGGTATTTGGTTGTTGCAGCATTTGCAACTGAGAAACCTCAAACTGTACTATCACAACATTTGTACTAGGTGATGCCAAGGAGCTTTGATTTTGATATGTAATGTGAGAGTCATTCCATATATTAACACTGACTGATGGAAGTGTTTAGCAATGTCACAAGCAATAAAGAAGAGCTCATTCTCTCTCTCATGCTTTCCAAAGCATAGTTCTCCTATGTTACCTGTCAGCTCTGTGTACTTGGGGAGCCAGGGTGCAGTAACCAGCATATCTGACTCACAAAAGACTCCTCCCTCATAGCCTCTGCTTGAACCAAAACTGATCAGAAGAAAGACATACAAAAAGCAATGAAAAGGCAGTGGGAGACACACCTAAACCACTGGGACAAGGGTGACAGGATTAAGGAAACTCCCCTAGCCTCATTTGCATAGAAGATGGGACACGGTGGCATTTCCATTAGCATACAGAATGGAGAACAGAGATTTCAAGGCAAGAACCACATGGAGCTGTGGGACCAGAAAAGCGGGGAAGCATTGCATGATGGGGAATCTCTGCTCCAGATGTTAATGAACCCACACCTGCACACATCCAGCTCAGTAGTTACCAGACCAATTCTAGTAATAAATCCTTTATTGGTATCCAAAATTGTGAAGCTCCCTAACTGCATTCTGAGCTCCCTCCAGGAAACACCGCCCAGAGCCAGGAATGATCAGTTCCTATTGTCTAGCCTGAACAAAACAACTTTGGTATACTCCCTTGAGCCATCAGTTTACCCATAAACAAATCTAGTGTTCTCCCTTGAACCGTTGTTGTTTCTCTACAAAACCCTGACCAATGCTCAAGTAAGTGCTCTGATGCCTGGATCCAAAATCTGCATCAGTTCCACTGGGACTTCATCTTCTCCTGACTGATTGTGCTGGTGGCTCTGCCTATCTCCAGCACTCCAGACCCTCAGCTACCACCATCATCTGGAACCCCCAATCCATTCAAGCTTCACAGAGTGATGAGAATCCAACTCTCTCTCTCTCTCTCTCTCTCTCAGTATAGCGTTCTGACCCTGACTTGTGTGATCATTTAGTTTTCTAAACCTGACATTTAGAATCAAATTTAAGTTAGATTTAATATTATAACAGTTTTGTTTGTTTGGCTCCCCTATGGTTATTACCTGGCAATAAATAACTTTCATGGTCAAGCTGGTTGCTTTTCTCTCTCGACCCCTCGTGGGTGTTTTTGTGCTTCCTCATTTGCTCTGCAGCAATGCCCCTCATACCTAAGCTAAAGATCCCTGCAGCACCCCAAAATCCTGTGAGGTTTGCTCATCAATTGGGTTACTACCAGAACAATTGTAATGTGAAAGTGGGGATAGGAACGTGCTGAACATGGAATTTATGAGGGTGGCAGCTGAGAAGCGCTGCTCCACCCAGTCTGTTCAGGCATATGAGGGTGACAGCTTGGGGATGCTGTTCGACCCAGCCTGCTGAATCCAAGGACATATAAGGGGTCAGCTTGGGAGTGCTGATCAACTCAGTCCTCTCAGATGTGCTCTGTTAATGTGTGTGTGAGTGTGTGTCTGTGTTTTCATCTGATTCTGGGGCTGGAAGAACCCAGCCTTGGGGAACCTAGGTACTATAGGATAGCTCCATTGGGAGAGAATTTGCAGCAGGGAGAAGTAGCGCTTTGTATGAGAACACAAGTGACACAAGCAGTACACTGACCGAATTACAGAACCTCCCCCACCCCCGCCAGAAGAGTAACCCTAATAAATGAGCATTCCCCAAAGTAACAGGCAAATCTGGTAACAGCTACCAAATGGTATAGTACTTCAAAGCTGGTATAGTATTGTGTGGTGATACAGCTGGCGCAATCACTGTAAGATGTTTCCACTGCTGGTGTTACATGTGTCCTTCTGGTGAGACTATACCATTTTAAAGGTTATACGTTTAATACCCAAAATATTCAGCTGGGATTGAATGAGTTCTACAAATATTAGTTCCATTGTGTATGTGCCTCATTCAGAGTTACACTGTAACACTGGCCTCATTGTAAGAATATCTGTTCCAAGTCTATGGGCTCTCTACACTACCAGCTGGATCGACGGGCAGCGATTGATCCAGCAGGGGTTGATTTATCGTGTCTAGTACAAGGGGAATCAATGGGAGAAACGTCTCCCATCGACAGACACCACGGTAAGTAGATCTAAGTACGTCGACTTCAGCTACGTTATTCACCTAGCTGAAGTTGCGTAACTTAAATCGATTCCCCCGTAGTATAGATCAGCCCTACGAAAATGTAAGAAGAGCGTGACACTGTGACTTAGTATGTGACATTGTAACTATAAACGATGACCAAATAAAAGAGTCTCGAGTATGCTTGCTGTGCTGCATTAGTCCAAGCCATGTCTATGATAATGAAATAAATAATTTTCCCTCCATCAGCTGGCTTCAGAAATGCCATTGATCGTGACATTATTTTCCACAACCTCACATATCTTGGGGAAGAAAGCTCTCACTTATTTGAACATTGTAACATAGTTACTATTAAATATCAACATCTCAACATCACAAGGTAACACTGTAAAGCAGTTTTGTCTGGTTTAGTGAAAGACTGTACGCGCAATGGGGCCGAGACTATGTCTTTCAGTGTGCTTGTATAGAACTTCATACAATGGAAACCTGATCCTGTTTGGAGCCCTTGGGGTCTACCATAATATGGATATTAAGGACTGAATTTAACCTTTGCTGCTACCTCCAAATAATGGCTCATAGCTATGATGCCCCAACAGGAGCCCTGGGAAGGAACTGTGGCTCAGTGAGTTAATCAGTGCATCCAGAAATGGGAATATTCTTGATCTGCCATGGGTGTAATCTGATGTATACACCTATCCACCAGGAACTGAACTTCAGCTACCAGTTTATTTCACATGAGCCATCACTCATCCATCAAAGAGGCATGAGTTTTTCTAACTACTGTGGTGGACTTACATTTTCAAAAGTGACTAGAAATTTTGGGTAGCTCAGTTTTTGTATTTTCAATATGAGAAACTGCAGAGAGGCCTTGTTTTCAGAAGGCATGTACTCTTTCTGATAATCAAACTCCTTTAAAATATTTCAAGTTTGGCACCAAAACGGAGGCATTCAAAATCACTAGTCACTTGAAAAATATGCAGGCCTTGTATTCCAAATCCCAAACTGAAGGGATACAATGCTTTGTGAAGCCTACAGAAGTTATTCATCCTCCAGCAAAAGAACTACACTGAAACCATTATTTATAAGGAAGAGCATCCATATATTATAACTAATCTCCCAGGAGTCATCTCTTTGGCCTCACTAACTCCTCTTTAGTCAGGACGGGGAACATATATGATAGTGCTAAAAATCCCTCCCTTCTGAACTAGGCCCCCATCTTGAAACTGGTGGCAGGGAAAGCTATCAAAAGCATGTAAGTCACTTAGCACCCTAAGTCTAATTTTCAGAAATGAAGTAGGTACTTTGTAGCTTAACTTTGACTTTGAAAGCAACGGGAATTATGTATCTAATTGGCTTAGGCACTTTTGACAATTTCATTAGGCAACTATCTTGATTTTAGGACCCTAAAAGCCTTTGAAAATCAGGCCCTAAATCACTCTCTAGAAAGGGACTTAAGCTTCTATGTCATTTAGGTGCTCTTGAAGAATTTACCCCTGTGTACAGGTGGACTGCTGAGTTAATACCTATGGTTTTCTATCTATTCCCTCCACAGTTCCATGGCTTTGAGAGACAAACATCTGGGAAATGGTAAAAGTAAAACAAATCTTTAAGAAGGGGAGAACAAGTTTAATTTTCTGCATGCTTAATCTGTCTGTTTTCTCTGTATGCTATGATCTAGCCACAGTCACAGCCATATCATTTTATTCTTTTTTTGTGTGCTTTAGAATTGATGGCAGCTGTAATAGATTATGTCTGAATATGTTCAGAACTATTATATTTAACAAATAATCAACACTTATGCATGATGGCCTGCAGCCAGACAACAATGTTGAAAACAAACTATCTTCCCAGTTCTACAAAGACCTACGCATGTGCTTAACATTACACACACTCTCTGAGTAATCCCATAGACTTCAGTTGGACTACCCAATGTGTAAAGTTAAACAGGTGCATAAGTCTTTGAAGAATCAGAGTCTGTAGCCTTCACCATGCAAATGACCACATGCAAGTTCATCCTTGCACTTGGGCAGAGCTCCGCTGAAATCAACAGGGCTTATGCAGCACAAAGATATGCCTTCACAAAGTGAATTGCAGGACCAGGACCTATCTGTTTAATAGTGCACTGATTTATCTTCACTGAGGTGTTAAAGATATGGCACTCACCTCAGTAATTCAGTTAGTTTATTTTATTAACATGTAAAGTGGGAGCTGGGATGGAGTTCAGGCAATAGTAGTAACTTTGTAGGTAGTGAGTTTGTTAACATAACATGATACAGTAGGTGGGTATTCCAATAAAAATAAATGCTGTTTATTTTTCTTTTATTCTACTGGTAATTGTGCTGTGATCACTGGAATCAGTCATTTTGATTGGCAAAGAAGAATTTCTTGGTATTATAGGGTCAGACTGTATCTGATTTTACCCACTCACAACCAATTTTATACTGGTGACACTGGCTTATCTCAGGTTGCTCTAGATTGAAATCAGTGGAACTGAAATCAGAATCTAATCTGCTGTATTTATACACTGCAACAAAGTAAGTCAAGAGATATTTTGTTCAATTGGCTACTAGATGCAAAGAGTTTCAGATCTATATGGACGGTGCTGTAGATAAAAAAAGCTGCTTCTAGCATGTTTGCAAAAAAAAACAAAAACAAAAACAAAAAACCAAGGCTCAACCTGAAAGTGCTTTGCAGAAAAAAAGCATACTTACAAACTAGGAATTGAAAAGATATTTTCTCAGATTCACCTCTATTTAAAATGGACGTCAGTGGGAAATGCACCTTGAATAACTGAAAGGAGCACTGGTCCATAATTTCTGAACTTTTCAAAAAGTGCCCGTTAAAATATTCCTCCCTACAGAAACAGATGATTCCAGTACATATAACTGAATGACAGAGTGTTCCAAATAGAGCTCAAGGAAAAAACGCAGAAATATTTTCATGAAAAAGTTTTTGAAATTTTTCATGACCATTTTTCACTGACATTTTGAATTGTGGAAGTAGAGCAGTAAGCGTCACATGGTATTTAAAGCTATTCTTGGTGGGACTGGGCTCCATTGATCCCGGGTATCCTTGTGGCTAGACAAAGCTGGCAAACCTGCAATCTAGCCTTGTCTGTCCCATAACCCTATCACGTTGGAATCTCAGTCGCCGAGCAAACGCTTAGGGATTTCTCTAATGACAGCCCTGGGAATGGATTTTCTAGGGTATGCACATCCCTAGTCTATATTCTACTTTTTCATGTCTTTTCTTATTTACGTTTTGTATAATCTTCCTTATTTCCTAACTGTCCAGGATTCTTCTCTTTATTTATTTAACACCAGATTTTAAATAGGGAGTTCAGTATCATAACTAATTAGGAATTATGATACTGGAGGCAGAGGGATATATGCAATGAACATTAAAAATAAGCCACTGATCTCACTTCTACTTCCTAAATGTCACAAAAATGTGCCATTCTAAATCCTTTGGGGCTGCCTGAATGCTGCCTGCATATTCCAGGTCTTATGCCAGCTTGATAGCCATCTGTCCATTTGCTGGGTAACACTTCCTCTATCATTTTTGGTATCTCTCCCCCTGTGCAAATTCAGTGAAATAAGATGGTTGTATAGGGCAAAATATCTAGCCATATTCTGCCTTTCACTCACAGTGTTTTGACTTGCAAGGGATTTGGATCAGGCTGCACATGAACACCTACTAACAACCTTGAAACTAACTGTTGAGAGTCTCATCTGAGAGGCCAAGGCTGGAGACCCTTCCAGTGACTTCATTAAGCATGGCAAAGCATTTAAACATATAAGAACATGGAAAATATCCTCTCACTTCTAGAGTTGGTTCTCTCAGATCAGGGACAAGTCAGGGTGGGTAAGCTAACTTTGCTACGGTACATTCCCTATCTGTTCTATGTCCAGAGGTCAAAGTCCCTGGCTCATTTCACTAAAGAAAGAAAGAAAGAATCTGTGACCACCTAGGTCATGTCCCCTCCTAGCCACTTGGAAAATACCTAATCTACCTGCAGATAGGATGACATCCCTATTTGTAAAGGTTTGTGAAATATTGATTGTTTGTGTGCAACATTTCTGTAAGGCCAATTTTTATATGAGGACTGGCACAAATTTCAGTTTCTGACTAGTTGTGTATCTAATGTTTTCTCTACCAAAATTGATTTCTATGTTTAATAACACAGTAAAAAAAATCCATATTTCTGCACTGTGCAATTTGCTTTTATGTTAACAGATACATGTAAAATATCTAGTTCATAAATCTTTTAATGAGTCTGTACCATTTGTGATCAGAGGAGACACATGAGGGGAGGACGCTGGGTCACAGGCCCCCCAGATTTCTGCCGAGGTTTATATGTCCTACTCTGAACCCCACTGCATATCACCAGAACCTTTAAATCAGAGGTTTTCAAACTGTGGGCTGCACCCCCTATGGGGGTGCGAAGGAATGTTCGGGGTGGGGGTGAACAGTGATGCCAAAGTGGCTTGGGATTCAGCACAGTAGGGCTCAAGGAGGGAGTGCCACATCCACCCGCAACTCACCTTTTTTATCTGGCGGGGGGAACAACCAAAAATTATAACTCAAAGGGGGTATGTGTGTGAAATGCCTGAATACAATGGGATTTGGGTGAGTTCAAGGAATGCAGAATCTGGTCTGATTCCATGCGTTCCGCTAGAAGCTTGATCCAAATCCCATTGTTGTCAATGGAAGTCTTTCCATTGATTTCAGTGAACTCTGGATCAGATCTGCACCTTTGAACCCTGGGTCCTCACTGACCAAGGGCAACCACAGTAAGTGGGGTATGGTGAGGGAGCAGAGAGGGGCCCAGAAAAGGAACATCTCCCACCTGGGGAAGGAGGCACCTTGCTTGCTCGGGCTGGCTGCCTCACCAGCTCATAGTTCTGCTCCCGGCCTTGCCAGCCGCTCATTCACCAGCCAACTGTCAGTCACCTTATGCTGCCACCTGCTGTGACCTCTGCAGGTCAGTCTCTTCGTGATTTTCAGCTCTTTGCAGGCTGGGCAGAAATGCTGTCCCACCACAAGTGATTTCAGCTCTCATTTGAGCACTTAAAAATAACAAAAGGCTCCTAATAAAGTCTATCTAGCTTTGTCTTTCAACAGTGGGGAGGAACAGGTTAAACTAGACTGATGACCCTTAGGGAGAATCCACATCACCTAGCTGGGACACGTTTGGATGGACGGACGGACGGACGGACGGACCGACCGACCGACCGACCGACCGACCGACCGACCGACCGACCGACCGACCGACCGACCGACCGACCGACCGACCGACCGACTGCTGCATTTCACAGGAGACTGGCATTTGAGCCCCTGCCTTAGAGAGTTTCTTTAAACTGATGGTGACCCCTCAATCATGACAGGCTCAGCATAGTTCTATTCCCCTTTACTGATACAACAGAGATAACAACATGGATAACAACATTTCACTACCCCTGCATTCAATACTACAGTGTTTTATAACCCAACACCAGCCAAAGTTGATTACTTTTGAGCAACACAGCGCCTGTTTGCTGAATATCTATGCAGAGTAGGTGTGTACATGTAAATACAGTTTGCTCCTGAAGTCTGTCCGGCTCCCAGCTAGCTGTCATGGGAGAACTCATTGAGACCCTGCTTACACAAGTGTTTAAGTGCTTTCCTGAATTGAGACCTCTGAAGTCAGTTCAAATTTTGCTTTAGAATTGGGCCTACAGTGACTGTCAGCTACCCAGTCTTCTGGGTAGCTCAACATCATATCGCTAATGAAGGCACTCACAATCCACAGATTGAAGCTATATTAGTCACCACAAAGGCTCAGTGAATGATCAACCGGGCTCCTTGTGTGGCCCTTTTCACCTAGGCCAAAGAGCAAGTACAAGGCCCATATTTCTGGCTGCTCTGAGCCTCATTATTATCTTTTCAAATACTCAGTACATCAGGAATGCTACAGGGATCCGATCATTTCCCCTGAGAATAATCAAGGGATTAGTGGAATTTAGACAGAGATTGAATCTGCGTGGAAAATTGTCCATGCTGAGTTCTATTAGAAGGTGCTGCTGTGCAAGATTTGTTGCTAATCATAAGGCAAAATTACAAGCTGCAGAAAGAAGAAACTAGTAAACAAAATAATAAAAGTCATTTTAATTATTAAACTACAGTGTTATAAATTATGTGCCATTCATCATTGCCATAATGAAGTACAAAAAATAGCAGAAAAATCTATATGGTCTATGCACTCTAATTTAATTTTGCATAATAAATTACTATATTACAGAAATTTAAGAAATATGAATAATCACCAAATTACTACCCATTTTCTCCAGCCAGTATCTAAATTTTAATATAGACAGTTATTACAGATAACCGTTGCTTCCTATTGACTGAAATACAATAAAACTCAAAAGGATATCATAGACAAATCCCAGTTATCAGCCACTAATGATGCTAAATGATGAATTGCTACATTTTTAATAGAACAATCAGAGTGTGGTATTTTCATTATCATTCTCAGAACACTTTGTATGCCTGCTGTTCTTCTACTGATTAGCCAATACTAGCGTGGCACTATTTGAAAAGACATAGGGAATAGTGAGTTAGATGTGACAAGTAATTATATCTGTGCTATTTGGGGGGAAAAGTGTTTTTCCTGATACAAGTTACAGTTGTTATTCCATCTTTTTTCAAAGCCATTGAAGTAACAATGTCATTTTACCAGAGAAATCTTTTTATTTAACCTCAGTGCAATCTGTGGAAATAATATATAAATAAATGAATAAACGCAAGAGAGAAAAACCTCACCATTTGCTTCTAAAGCTTAATATATATCAATCACTATTAATAATCTATTTAGGTTAATTTTCATTGTGTATGTTCTTCTAAAGTAAGAAAACTCGTTTCATTAAACATTTATGACAACTGTTGTCAAATGACTCATCCTTCATAAAAAAACACATAGAAAACACTAATCCAGAAGAAAGTAGACTATTTTATGATTAACTTTAATCTCTCTCTCTCAAACACAGAGTTGAGTCAGCAGAGAAAGACCATTCACAACTTTAAAATAGAAAATATAAATATTTAACATTATAAAAATGAGAGAGAATATTTAATAATTCAGAGTCAGGTTGTGATACCCTTACTCATGTTGAATACTCCAAGAGCTTTTCCACTGAAACCAAACTACTTGAATAGTATGGTAGTACTCAATGTAGCTGCAGAATCTAGTCCTCAGAGATGCTCACTGCAAGGGAGACTTGGTTCTCCTCCAAGTATTGTTCCCTAAGTATAGCTAGATATCACTTCTGGTATGTGACTTGCCTCATTCTAAAAAAGGACTGGCGTCCTCATATTTGAAGTTTAGGTCCCATCCTGGACAGTGAGTAGACAGATCATCATATATAACTTCAAAATCCCATAGAAGTCACACTAATGCTCTTGCTTGGTGCTCGCTTTCCACAGCTTACTATTTTTTGGAGGATTCATCCATACATGATTGTCTTCTTACATGTAGAGCAGGACATTTGATACACAGAAGAATGGAGTAGTTGGTGTTCAGTTACTTTGGGATGGGTTGCAGGCAGCTCAGGCGGGGTTCTCCATGACATGCTTCCCCATGTACTTCACTTATTTCCAGTAGATCCAACAGTAACTGGTCTCCATGTCTTCAACCATTGTGAAGTCACCAGGATGAAACCTGATTGCAGCACGGCTTCTAATGGGGTTGTGCTGGTAAAGCAAAGGAAGCTGCAGCAGTGCTTCAGAGGACCCCAGAGTGTGAAAGGATGGGGCCTGGTTTTCCCATAGTGCCTATGGCTCTGTGGCATTTCCAGGCCTCACCTGCCTCTGTCCCCTTTACAATCATCCAGATCCCTCCCATTTAAATGGAGTACACTGAGGGAATTGCACAGACAATCCAGGAAGTTTTTGGAAACTGTAGGGGACAATTTCCTGGTGCAAGTGCTGGAGGAACCAACTAGGGGCGGAGCTCTTCTTGACCTGCTGCTCACAAACCGGGAAGAATTAGTAGGGGAAGCAAAAGTGGATGGGAACCTGGGAGGCAGTGACCATGAGATGGTCGAGTTCAGGATCCTGAAACAAGGAAGAAAGGAAAGCAGCAGAATACGGACCCTGGACTTCAGAAAAGCAGACTTTGACTCCCTCTGGGAACGATGGGCAGGATCCCCTGGGAGAATAACATGAGGGGGAAAAGAGTCCAGGAGAGCTGGCTGTATTTTAAAGAATCCTTATTGAGGTTACAGGGACAAACCATCCCGATGTGTAGAAAGAATAGTAAATACGGCAGGCAACCAGCTTGGCTTAACAGTGAAATCCTTGCTGATCTTAAACACAAAAAAGAGGCTTACAAGAAGTGGAAGATTGGACAAATGACCAGGGATGAGTATAAAAATATTGCTCGGGCATGTAGGAATGAAATCAGGAAGGCTAAATCACACCTGGAGTTGCAGTTAACGAGAGATGTTAAGAGTAACAAGAAGGGTTTCTTCAGGTATGTTGGCAACAAGAAGAAAGCCAAGGAAAGTGTGGGCCCCTTACTGAATGAGGGAGGCAACCTAGTGACAGAGGATGTGGAAAAAGCTAATGTACTCAATGCTTTTTTTGCCTCTGTCTTCACGAACAAGGTCAGCTCCCAGACTACTGCATTGGGCAGCACAGCATGGGGAGGAGGTGGTCAGCCCGCTGTGGAGAAAGAAGTGGTTCAGGACTATTCAGAAAAGCTGGACATGCACAAGTCCATGGGGCCAGACGCTTTGCATATGAGAGTGCTAAAGGAATTGGCTGATGTGATTGCAGAGACATTGGCCATTATCTTTGAAAACTCATGGCGATCGGGGGGAAGTCCTGGAAGACTGGAAAAAGGCTAATGTAGTGCCAATCTTTAAAAAAGGGAAGAAGGAGGATCCTGGGAACTACAGGCCAGTCAGCCTCACCTCAGTCCCCAGAAAAATCATGGAGCATGTCCTCAAGGAATCAATTCTGAAGCACTTAGAGGAGAGGAAAGTGATCAGGAACAGTCAGCATGGATTCACCAAGGGAAAGTCATGCCTGACTAATCTAATTGCCTTCTATGATGAGATAACTGGTTCTGTGGATGAAGGGAAAGCAGTGGACATGTTATTCCTTGACTTTAGCAAAGCTTTTGACATGGTCTCCCACAGTATTCTTGTCAGCAAGTTAAAGAAGTATGGGCTGGATGGATGCACTACAAGGTGGGTAGAAAGTTGGCTAGATTGTCGGGCTCAACGGGTAACGATCAACGGCTCCATGTCTAGTTGGCAGCCGGTATCTAGCGGAGTGCCCCAAGGGTCGGTCCTGGGGCCGGTTTTGTTCAATATCTTCATTAATGATCTGGAGGATGGTGTGGATTGCACCCTCAGCAAGTTTGCGGATGACACTAAACTGGGAGGAGTGGTAGGTACACTGGAGGGTAGGGATAGGATACAGAGGGACCTAGACAAATTGGAGGATTGGGCCAAAAGAAATCTGATGAGGTTCAACAAGGACAAGTGCAGAGTCCTGCACTTAGGATGGAAGAATCCAATGCACTGCTACAGACTATGGACCGAAAGGCTCGGCAGCAGTTCTGCAGAGAAGGACCTAGGGGTGACAGCGGACGAGAAGCTGGATATGAGTCAACAGTGTGCCCTTGTTGCCAAGAAGGCCAATGGCATTTTGGGGTGTATAAGTAGGGGCATTGCCAGCAGATCGAGGGACATGATCGTTCCCCTCTATTCGACATTGGTGAGGCCTCATCTGGAGTACTGTGTTCAGTTTTGGGCCCCACACTACAAGAAGGCTGTAGAGAAATTGGAGAGAGTCCAGCGAAGGGCAACACAAATGATTAGGGGTCTGGAACACATGACTTATGAGGAGAGGCTGAGGGAACTGGGATTGTTTAGTCTACGGAAGAGAAGAATGAGGGGGGATTTGATAGCTGCTTTTAACTACCTGAAAGGTGGATCCAAAGAGGATGGATCTAGACTATTCTCAGTGATAGCAGATGACAGGACAAGGAGTAATGGTCTCAAGTTGCAGTGGGTTGCAGGTTGGATATTAGGAAAAACTTTTTCACTAGGAGGGTGGTGAAACACTGGAATGCGTTACCTAGGGAGGTGGTGGAATCCCCTTCCTTAGAAGTTTTTAAGGTCAGGCTTGACAAAGCCCTGGCTGGCATGATTTAGTTGGGGATTGATCCTGCTCTGGGCGGGGGGTTGGACTAGATAACCTCCAGAGGTCCCTTCCAACTCTGATATTCTATGATTCTATGATTCTAAGTCTTTTAGATGAAGTGTTGGGTTTTCTGAATTCTTTTTTTCCTCCCATGAGTTTTCCCCATGTAGAGGAAGCATGTTGGTTCCCATGAGTTTTCGCCATATAGTAAGCATGTAGACCCTGCTTACTATGTTACTCACTTGAAATAACCTGAACTGGAATTTTGTGCACCCTGAAACATACTTTATTTCTTGTCTCAACATGTCTTGGTAGATATAATACAGGGTATGCTGCAGGGGTGCAGATGACTTAAGCTGTGAATAAAATAAATTACATTAAGCTAGAGGCACAGCAAAGACTATTGTTTTAATTACTACAGAAGAGAATTATCTAGGAATGAATTAGAGTATGATAGTATCTTGTAAATGATACAGCCAAGAACACATGGTGGTGCTATTTGCATTTGACATAATGTCTGCAGAGAGAGCTGGATGTAGTGAGTCGGCACTTCAGCCTGTGTTATGTCACCAACTCTCCTCAGCAGCTTCATCTGCAAGTTGAATATGTTGGGGGAGGGGATTAACCCTTGGTGAACGCCACAGATGAGGATTCTGGAGGTGAAAGGACATCTTCCTGTAACTTCTCTCTGGAGTTCATTTTGACAAGAAAGACAGGAGCTCTTGAAGGGCATTTCTGTTCACCCCTGCAATCTCTTGGAAGCAGGACAGCAACATTAGATGATCTGCTTTATCAAATGCTGCAGAGAGGTACAGCAGTATGAGAAATGATATCTCCCTCTCAATGAACAGAGCAATGAACACTGCTTCTAGACCATTCCCTGGCCTAAACACATGACCTGGCCGGGATACTGTCAGCTTACAGGTGGCAGTATAGACAACTGTTAACTTCTTCATTAGCTTGCTTACGAAAGGGATGTTTAAAATTAGGCCATAATTTGCAAGTATATTAATGGTACTGGTTGGACTATTCTGAGCTTCACGGTGGGTGGTGGATTTCCCTCTTCAAAGAAGGTGTTGGCAATCTTATTAAATAATTGCCCAAAGAAAAGAATAAGGGTTTTTCTGAAGGTTGTTTGGAATAGAAGGGGATGATGAAGGAAGACAAAATTATTTCACAAAAATTAAAAATTGTCAAATTAGTACAGTTTAGCACCACAGCAAAGAACATCAGCAGAGCAGAATTGTTTTTTAGCATTGATCCATAAAATCCAGTGCATCATAGAGTAGAGAATTATTTCCCCCTAATGTTAGCCAGCCATGACTTTTAATTTAATTTACTTTCACTTT
This sequence comes from Natator depressus, assembly GCF_965152275.1. Classification (NCBI taxonomy): domain Eukaryota; kingdom Metazoa; phylum Chordata; order Testudines; family Cheloniidae; genus Natator; species Natator depressus. The sequence continues at coordinate 71,654,420 of NC_134236.1, forward strand.
AATTGGAGCCAAACAACAACAACAACAACAGGAAATTAAAGTATCTAAACCAAAAATAGCCAGATTAATTCAGTGTATGTCTATATAGCAAAAGCTGTACCTGGGCTAGCACCAATAACAGTAACAGTGAAGACAGTACAGCACAGGCTTTAGCACAAGGAGACCAAGCATGGTATAGACCCTGGGTATGCACTTGGCTCACTAGCCTGTTCGAAAGTCTGCATTGGGTTGTCTTCACTGCTATTTTAACCTGTATGTCCTATATTCATGCTATCTTGGGTACACTAGCCCATGAAGACCTTTTGCTGTGTATACATAACCTTAGTGAGAGGATTCCTTCTTTATAAACTCCACCCACCCCCAATTTATTCTGGTGTACACTATGCGTTTAGGTTGAATTTAGCAGCGTTAGATCGATTTAACCCTGCACCCGTCCACACAATGAAGCCATTTTTGATGACTTAATGAGCTCTTAAAATTGATTTCTGTACTCCTCCCTGATGAGGGGATTAGCGCTGAAATTGATATTGCCGGGTCGAATTTGGGGTAGTGTGGATGCAATTCGACAGTATTAGCCTCCAGGAGCTATCCCAGAGTGCTCCATTGTGACCGCTCTGGACAGCACTCTCAACTCGAATGCACTGGCCAGGTAGACAGGAATAGTCCCTCAAACTTTTGAATTTCATTTCCTGTTTGGCCACTGTGGCAAGCTGATCAGCACAGGTGACCGTGCAGATCTCGTCAGCAGAGGTGACCATGGAGTCCCAGTATCGCAAAAGAGCTCCAGCATGGACCGAATGGGAGGTACTGGATCTGATCGCTGTATGGGAAGATGAATCTGTGCTATCAGAACTCCGTTCCAAAAGACGAAATGCCAAAATATTTGAAAAAATCTCCAAAAGCATGAAGGACAGAGGCTATAACAGGGACCCACAGCAGTGCCACGTGAAACTTAAAGAGCTCAGGCAAACCTACCAAAAAACCACAGATGCAAACGCCTGCTTGGGGTCAGAGCCCCAGACATGCCGCTTCTATGATGAGCTGCATGCAATTCTAGGGGGGGGCCCTACAACTACCCCACACCTGTACATGGACTCCTGCAAGGGAGTCTCACACAATAGGGATGAGGATTTTGGGGATGAGGAAGATGATGAGGAGGGGGAGGTTGAACATAGTGCACACCAGGCAAGCGGCGAAACCATTCTCCCTGACAGCCAGGAACTGTTTATCACCTTGGAGCCAATACCCTCCCAACCCTCCCAACCCGGGCTCCCGGACCTTGAAGGCAGAGAAGGCACCTCTGGTGAGTGTACTTTTGTACAAATATAATACACGGTTTAAAAGCAAGCGTGTTTAATGATTAATTTGCCCTGAAGACTTGGGATGCATTCGTGGCCAGTGCAGCTACTGGAAAAGGCTGTTAACGTGTCTGGGGATGGAGCAGAATCCTCCAGGGACATCTCAATGAAGCTGTCCTGGAGGTACTCCCAAAGCCTCTGCAAAAGGTTTCTGGGGAGGGCAGCCTCATTGCGTCCTTCATGGTAGGACACTTTACCACTGCAGGCCAGTAGCACGTAGTCTGGAATCATTGCATAAGAAAGCATGGCAGCGTATGGTCCCGGTGTTTGCTGGCATTCAAGCAACATCCATTCTTTATCTCTCTGTGTTATCCTCAGGAGAGTGATATCATTCACGGTCACCTGGTTGAAATAAGGGAATTTTATTAAGGGGACATTCAGAGGTGGCCATTCCTGCTGGGCTGTGTGCCTCTGGCTGAAAAGAAATCCCCGCTGTTAGTCACGCGGTGGGGAAAGGGGTGAAGCGATCATCCCAGAGAATTGTGTGTGTGTTGGGGGGGGGTAGTTGGGTTTGTGCTGCACGTTAACCTGAAAACATCAGCCCCTCCTTTTAAATGGCCGGTGTGTCTTTTTCAGTTTTACTCTCCCTTTTTTTCCTCCTGCAGCTCCAAATGTTTCAACGCTGCCACTAGCATCTCCGTCCCAGAGGCTAGCACAGGTAAGAAGGCGAAAAACACGCACTCGCGATGAAATGTTCTCTGAGCTCATGCAGTCCTCCCGCACTGAAAGAGCCCAGGAGAATGCGTGGAGGCAGACAATGTCAGAGCCCAGGAAAGCACAAAATGAACATGAGAACAGGAGGGACACGCGAGAGGATAGATGGCTGGACCAACAGGAGAGGTGGCAGCAGCGCGATGAAACGGGGCAGGAAGCAATGCTGAGGCTACTGGAGGATCAAACTGATATGCTCCGGCATATGGTTGAGGTTCAAGAAAGGCACAGATCACCACTGCAGCCCCCAAGTTCCATAGCCTCCTCACCCAGACGCCCAAGAATGCGTGGGGAGGCGGGGTCTGGGCACCCAATCACGCCACCCCAGAGGACTGCCCAAGCAACAGAAGGCTGGCATTCAATAAGTTTTGAAGTGCAGTGTGGCCTTGTCCTCCCCTCCTCCCCCACCCCACTCAGTGCATCCCTCCTCCCTCACACCTCCTGGGCTACCTTGGCAGTTATCCCCCTATTTGTGAGACGAATTAATAAAGAATGCATGAATTTGAAACAACAATGACTTTATTGCCTCTGCAAGCGGTGATCGAAGGGGGGTGGGGATGGCGGCTGGCTTACAGGGAAGTAAAGTGAACCAAGGAGGTGGGTTTTAATCAAGGAGAAACAAACAGAACTGTCACACCGTAGCCTGGTCAGCCATGAAACTGGTTTTCAAAGCTTCTCTGATGTGCAGCACGCCCTACTGTGCTCTTCTAATCACACTGGTGTCTGGCTGCACGTAATCAGCACCCAGGCGATTTGCCTCAACTTCCTACCCAGTCATAAACGTCTCCCCCTTACTCTCACAGATATTGTGGAGCACACAGCAAGCAGTAATAACAATGGGAATATTGATTTTGCTGAGGTCTAACCAAGCCAGTAAACTGCACCAGCATGCTTTTAAACGTTCAAATGCACATTCTACCACCATTCTGCACTTGCTCAGCCTATAGTTGAACAGCTCCTTACGTGCCAGATACGCTAAACATTCATATGCCCCTTCATGCTTCAACCACCCTTCCAAAGAACATGCATCCATACTAATGAGAGGTTCTGCTCGATAACAGAAATCCAAAGCAGTGCGGACCGACTCATGTTCACTTTCATCATCTGAGTCAGATGCCACCAGCAGAAGGTTGATTTTCTTTTTTGGTGGTTCGGATTCCGAAGTGTCCACATTGGAGTGTTGCTCTTTTAAGACTGCTGAAAGCATGTTCCACACCTCGTCCCTCTCAAATTTTAGAAGGCACTTCAGATTCTTAAACCTTGGGTTGAGTGCTGTAGCTATCTTTAGAAATCTAATATTGGTACCTTCTTTGCGTTTTGAAAAATCTGCAGTGAAAGTGTTCTTAAAACGAACAACATGTGCTGAGTCATCATCCAAGACTGCTATACCATGAAATATATGGCAGAATGAGGGTAAAACAGAGCAGGAGACATACAATTCTCTACCAAGGAATGCAGTCACAAATTTAATTAGCACATTTTTTTTAACAAGCGTCATCAGCATGGAAACATGTCCTCTGGAATGGTGGCCGAAGCATGAAGGGGCATACGAATGTTTAGCATATCTGGCATGTAAATAACTTGCAATGCCGGCTACAAAAGTGCCATGTAAATGCCTGTTCTCACTTTCAGGTGACATTGTAAATAAGAAGCCAGCAGCATTATCTCCCATAAATGTAATCAAACTTGTTTGTCTTAATGATGGGCTGAACAAGAAGTAGGACTTAGCGGACTTGTAGGTTTTAAAGTTTCGCATTGTTTTGTTTTAGAGTGCAGTTATGTAATAAAAAATACCTACATTTGCAAGTTGCACTTTCACGAGAAAGAGATTGCATTACAATATTTGTATGAGGTGAATTGAAAAATATTATTTCTTTTGTTTATCATTTTTACAGTGCAAATATTTGTAATAAAATAATATAAAGTGAGCACTGTTCACTTTGTATTCTGTGTTGTAATTGAAATAAATATATTTGAAAATGTAGAACATCCAAAATATTTAATAAATTTTCAATTGGTATTCTGTTGTTTAACAGTGCAATTAAACTGTGATTAATCATGATGAATTTTTTGAGTTAATCACGAGAGTTAACTGAGATTAATTGACAGCCCTAGAGAAAACATTTGCAGGCTCAACAATATCCAGTAAAACTCTGCTGCTTTGAATATTATGTGTGAAAACAAAACTGGGTGAGTTTTGAATGGCTTTGGTTTTGACACAAACACTTCTCACAGCTTTAGGGGCAATTTTAGAAAACCATTATACTTGGGAAAAAGTGGAACACGACATGATCTTCCCTTTACCTCCAGTTAATGGCTCTTACTACCAAGCTCTACATCAGTGTGAAGAATATTTTTGAGGGGAGAATAAAAAAAAGAAAAAAGAAAAGGAAAAATTGCCCAGTACAATTGGCTATTAACAGAGCAGGGAAAATAAAGTTTTCAGATGTCTTTTGGTTTTCAGTAGTTTCTTTGAAATCTTTGTTCTTTCAAACTTCAGCTAGCTAGTCTCTCTTTAGCACTCAGGTTTGGCAGCAGTCTGTGCTTTCCACTGCTCTTCATTAGCCTCAATTTATGCAGTCAGCTTTTCTTCTACCATTTTGCTGAAATGGTTGTTTTCTTAAATTGCTTTGTCAAGTACTCTGTATGTGCACTTCTTTTTCAGCTGCTTGCTTCAAGATCTCAGCTTCACAAGACAATTGCGTTGCAGTTTCCAATTCTTAAAAAAAAAAAAAAAAAAAAAAGGACAGTGAAAGATTCTTCTTCTGAAGAAGGTAGTGATGAAAGTCTTTCCAGTTAGTACCATCATTTCAAATACCTACCCAACAGCACTTTTTTTGTTGTATCAGGAGTCTGAAATGTACTTTAGAAAGTCAAAAAGCTATAAAACCCCTGCCCAATTCAACATTCATAGGGCAAACTCTTTTAGTAAACTCCCTAAAAATGAATATGGTTAGAAAAGATATGTTACCTTCTTTCTGAAAAATGGAAAAGTGTATTCTGCTGAGACTTGCGGAGAAGAATCACGTTTCAATATGTCATCATGTTCACTTCACAACTGACACAGAGTATAGTGGCCAAAGGGGTTGATCATAAAAACAATTTTCCAATCTTCTCTCTATGCTGATCACTCAATAACGTAATACCAGGAAACATACTTCTTTGTACATTTTGCACATCAGTGTCGGTGTACTGTAAGAGTTGCTACAAAATAAGAAGAGATCCTAATTCTTACTTCCCATTTAGTTACAGGTAGATAACTAATTACATTATTTAATTATGGAAGCATAAATTCACCTTAATAAAGTACTTCACTGTTTATTGGATTCAAACATTCAGAGCTAAATGGGACATTTAATTAAACTCCAAACAATAAATACTGAGAAAGCTACTATAGAGAAATAGCTTGCCAAAATATTTCCAAGATCACGTAGGAAAATTTTATTGCAACTTTACATTATGTTTTAATATTACAGGACCCCAAAGACTGTTTTATACTTCTGAAGACCAGTACTAGTGGAGATTTCTTCTTTCCCATATGAGAAAATCTGATGCAGCTGATTGGTTTATATTCATTCTAGTTATTTTCCTCCTGAATAATTCAACTGGTAGTGTAAGCAGAATACAGCTCTTTAAATCAAAGTGTTCCAGCCTTCAAGTGTTGACGTTGGTTTACAAGTGCAAACCTTTCAAAGACAAAGTTGGATGTGTATTTAATTCTATTTCGACATGCTGAGCCAGATCCTTAGTTGGGGTATATCAGTGTAGTTCCACCAACTTCAATGGAACTACACCAGTTTACAGCAGCTGAGGATCTGGACCCACTATTTGCCAATAATAAAAAGAAAAAAAAAAATGTCCTAAACATTAAATTTTCACATTTTCCAAGATGGATGATCTTAGATTTAAACTCAGTTGCTTTCCCTCTTATGGATATTTGATATTTGTTCTTTGTTTGTTTCTTTAATCTAAAATAAAGTAATCTTGAGTATTTACTATACATCTGGCTCTTTGTATATGGAAAACATAACACTAATTGCATTGTATTATCTCCTGATTAACAAAGCATTCACAAATGCCACCACCATCTAAGACTGGAATGCATTTGATAAATACTTATAACAAATACATGGGAAAACGTATTTCTCTGAGAGGTAATTGGGAACATCCATGACAAAACAAATTAGCAGACAAAAGCAAATTGAAGTGTAAATGTTTCCAGATGTTATACTTCCTCTACGGTGGGAATCATCTCAGGGTTTGTGGGATGACACAGAATGCCCTCTGTGGCATGGCTGCATATGAAGGGGAATCGTTTCTGCTACTTTCTTGTATATAGATAGCATGGTTGGATAATTGCAGGATGTTTCACTGGTTTTATGGGAAACTTCTTGAAATGATTCTGTCTTCCCATGCAGGACAGTGGACCACAAATCTGTAGCAATTGCACTGATGTTTACTTTCAATGGCATGGTAGACTAAAATGCTGTTGCTATGCAGAACAGAAATAATTTCTTCCCTTCCAGTCTCCTCTTCTTCTTTTTCAGTATAAGTTCAGATCTGTTATAATTTATTAGACGTTATAAGAGAGATGTTCCATTACTATTTAATATAGTGTAAGGTTGAGCTGTAAATATCTTATTCAGTGGTTTCAAGATGAAAAATAATTTTGAATAAATTAAAAACAGAGAAAGTTCATTTCTTTAGCCACTTTAAGGAGGTTGATGAACCTGTCACAGCTGGCTTCTTTCCCAGGTATTTGGTATCCACTTTATTATGGTTTCCATCTAGCCATTCCAATTGGCTTTCAAAAAGCTCCATTATGGTTTTGGTAGTGATGTAGTTAGGAGGACTTGAGGACCAACATGTATGACAAGACAGTCATGGCTACACAGAAAACCATCAAGACCAGTTTATTCTGCCAGTAGAGGCTATGCCTTCCGGTCACAAAACACAATGCACAAGTCCAGAGAATAGCCTTTTCTCCATCTTGTGGAATGGAAGTTTCTCCGCTGTTTAGGATCAAACGTTAGGCGCTTGTCTTGATTCGAAGCCCATTCAAGAAATGTATGGGCCATTGAAGGCTATTTTTTGATGAAAAAAAATGTTTCATTGAAAAATTCAGAACCAACCTAATCTAGAATTAGGAAGATGAATTAATTATAATCAATATCTGCCCAGATTTGTTTAAATTTTCTATAAAGTAGCTTCCCCAGGCACAGAGACAGTGTTCAGACTCCAAGTAGATAAAATAGAAAAGAAGGGAGTCCCTCTGCTTGCATATGGAATTTCTAAAGGCTTACTATGAGTCAGAAAAAACAACAACTTTGTCCACTATTCAGGCGGTTTTCCAGGAGAAGACAAAACATCTCACAAATCATTCAACCACACTAGCTATACACCAGAATACAGGAAAAATAATTGCCCTGGATCTGCAGCCACACCGCATTGTAAGGAATATTGGCTTCCGAGGCTTTTAAGGTGCATTGAGGCGTATTATTCCCTCCCAAGCAAAACACTCTGTCCGATTGCATGCTTTTTATTTATGATAACTTAGTGACCAAAGCAAGGAATGTCTTCAGACAACAGAGAAAGAGTCATGCAAGGAGCCAAACAACTGCATATCTTTCATTCACAGCACACGGGCTTTGCTTTGATTCTGTGATGGGGGATGTACTTATTTAAGGCACAACTGCTGGGCCCAGTATCATTGCTGCTGCCACCACCACCAGAAAGCAGAGACTCCAGTAGCAAAAATTAATTAATTAAATAAATAAATAGATGCGGGGGGGCGGGGGAGAGAATCTGGTCTAAGGTGTATAATTCCTGCAAATACACCTATATGAGAACATTTCAAACTAGCTAAAGTACTCGGGGATATTGGGCTTATTGTCATCTGCTGTTTTGTCCATTTTTCTGACAGCGATTGGCAGGCATCACATACCCGTGCTAAGTTTATGTCCAATTTAACCGCTCAATAAAAGCTTGTGAGACTCTTACCTGGCATCAACAAAGGAAAGAAAGCACTTCCATTGCAGCTGCTCATCCTAGGTCCCAGACGGAATTCTGCCTGGTTCATTACTGACCATTTCATATATCAGACAGCATCAATCATTGCAGTAAACTTGTTTAATCCACCACATGGTCATCTGCCCTCATGGCGCTCGCTGTGGATAAGTTTACTCGGTGAGGGCAGGATGCGTGGCGAGCCTCGTGGTCCACAGAGAAAGTGACAAATAATTATCTTGTCTCAGACACCTCTCAGCATCAACCCAGGTTTGATTTACCACAAAGGCAATGAAGCCTTCTCAAACGGTTTTGTACCAGACATGAAATTTGTGCTGCAACAGAATTTTGGTGACATTTTAGAGACAGTCCACTATGTCAGTGTGGGCAGCCACAAACCATGACACACATTGTTGAGGATTGCAAAATGAGTTAACTTCCTGGAGCTCTTCGTGCCATGAACATTGTTGATAAGAATGTTGTGGCTTGTCTTGACCAGATTCCATAAACCAAATAAATGAATGAATAAATAAATAAATACATTTCACCTGGGAAGGCATTTGCATTCAGAACAGGCTGGGGCAACTGTCTCAAATGCTAGTCAATAAGTCAGTGCTTTTAAAAACAAAACCAAAACCCTTAAATCAAGCTAGTCCATTCGACCACTTTCTGGTAGAAAAAAAATAATCCTGCACATGACTACGGAAGCCCAAATCAAAGGCCCACCAAGCTCTCATATGCAAGTGTAGCGCTGGCATTACCTCACCCCGTTCCTTGTATGTATTCACAGTTATAAATATCTGTTTAATAAAAATTCTCTGTTTTAGACACAAATGTGCTTACTTTTTTTATCCTTGCTTGCACTCTGGATCCAACATTTTTCTGAGAGAATGAGCAGGATTCAGTTCTGCCTCACAGATCAACTGAATGGTTATGTTCCAACTGCAGAGCTACATTCTGACATACTGCCTTCAGAATAGTTTCATGGGTGTCACTGAGGGTATGATTTGAAGGTTCTAGATGGCAGAAGGTTGCCTGCAGGATCTTACTACCCACAGCGATGTGCAAGAAGGAATGAACTCACCTCGACCATCATCTCCCAGGATGAATTTGCAATAATGGCAGTTAGAAAAAGAATGTAAAAACCTTTTTAATTGTGAGCTTAGAAAATGTTATGCAGAGTCACAGGAAGAAAATAATAATGGAATCCCACAAAACTATTTTTACAGTCACTTATCACAACAAACTTAGAAGCCATCATTTGGGTAAATACTTTAAAATCTGTCCAACTTTGATTAGAAGACTAAGAACTTGGGGAAATTTGTGAGCAAGACTTTGTAAATCTATACATATATATTTAAATCTCATCAAGTTTGCAAGTTCAGCAAGAGCTTAATTAAAGTCAACAAAGAAAGTTCAAGAAAATAATGAAGTATTTAAAAACATACATTATTTATATTCTGGGCTCATAGAGGCTCTCTCTTTCTCTCATCTTGATTGGTCTCACTGAATTAGACAACTAAATAAAATACATGGTTTCTAGCAGTCTTCTAGATTACTTGGCACCACAAAACCAGTAGCCAAATGATAGATGTTTTAGAAGATCTTGTTTGTTAGAGTTTGACTAAGGCTGTGATATTGATGTTCTCATTGTTGCATGTTTCGTTTGTCATGAAGTGCCTCCATATTGTTGGAAGTCTGTAATAGAATGCTGTCATTATTTAGTTATATTTATGTTGGTCCCAAACAAAAAGTGTGTAAAATATAATCGTCCTAACTCCCCCCCCCACCTTGAATAACTTTGTTTCCAGCAAATGCATGATCATTAATCAATGCTATTCTGTGGGCTAGAGTCAAGAACTCATTTGCAACACCGCTAGGCAAGGATGTGGTAATGCCAGAAAAAGGCCACAAACTGACCTCCTATTTTGGGATGGGTGGTAAATGATGTGTCGTAAAGTGGAAACGCAGCCCAAAATACATTGGCAAGGAAGAGGATATGCCAGGTAGCAAGGGGATGTATTGAATCAGTGCATCTCCTTAGCACCTGCTACCAGCAGGACTGCTATGGAGTTCTATCTGTGACATGAAGTACATCCTACCCCAAATCCCATTTGCATAAACCAAAAGGAGGGTGGTGGCAGCGATGCTACTGCTTCTGTCTGTGGGGGATCCCCACCTAGGGCTCAAAGAGCCTCCCCATACCAACACTTTTAAAATTTTTGACCTGCCCATTTAAATTAGTGTCAACTCTCTGAGGCAGAAACATAGGGCCTTATCTTATATGGGAAAAAAAAATCTCATTCAACTGAGCGAGAGATTTGCCTGCACAAAGAGTGGATTTATTTTATTTATTGATTTATTTAGAGTTTTAAAATAATTAAAAAGATGCCTATCCAATCCTATAGGAGCCTAACACACATTAACGAGACAATTTAGATCTTAGCTACATTGAAATGATCATTGTTGCAGGTGCTCAGCCAGCTACCTGTGACATTATTAATATGAACGTTATTAATATAGATCATTGTTGCAACCTGGGTCCTACAGTGGCACCAAATCTTGTACAAAGGAGGTCACATAAGGTGTCTATGACAAGGTTATGATTTTCTGGTTATGATTATGCTATCTGTATGCATGTATCATTTTTGTATTTAAAGTTATAACTATTGGCCCTATCCTCCCTGTATTTCAAACTTGTGTTATGCTTCTGGGTGACACCCCAGACAATTTGGCATCAGCACTGCCTAGCCTGCTTGATGGCCCATTAAGGACCATCAGCTATACAACTGACCCATTGACAGTAGGTAGATACACCTTGTGACTCAGCAATGCGTTCGGGGACATGCCTATGGACAGAACTCTAAGGTTTTTCCATGCCATGTGCTGGGTAGCTTGTGTTTGGAACAAAGGAAGCACAAGCCAAAAGGACTATAAAAGGCAGCTGCATCATCTCCATTTTGTCTTCAGTCCTGCTTCTCACCTCTGGAGGAAGTTTGCTACAAACTGAAGCTCTGAACAATGGACTGAATGACCCATCCAAAGCTGTGGATGTACTCCAGAGACTTAATTTGAACCTGCAGTTTATTCCATCACTGCTACAAGCCTGAACCAAGAACTTTGCCATTACTATATGCAATTGATTCCATTTAACCAATTTTAGTGCTCATCTATATTTCTTTCTTTTTATGAATAAACCTTTAGATTTTAGATTCTAAAGGATTGGCAACAGCATGATTTGTGGGTGAGATCTGACCTGTATATTGACCTGGGTCTGGGTCCTTTGGGACTGGGAGAACCTTTTTTCTTTTAATGGGATATTGGTTTTCATAACCATTCATCTCCATAAGGAGCAGTGCTGGTGGGGATCCCGGGAAACTGGAGTATCTGAGGGAATTGCTTGTGTGACTTGTGGTTAGCCAGTGGGGTAAAACCAAAGTCCTCTCTGTTTGGCAGGTTTGGCATGCCTTAATAGTAAAGGAACAGCTCTGGGCTGTAACTGCCCTGCTCTAAGCAATTTTTCCTGAGTTGATACTCTCAGTTGTGTCCCGCCAAAGGCCGCATCATTACACCACCTGTGAGACTTCTTTCCACCCCTTAAATATCTAAGAAGCATGCCCTCAGCTGACTTCCAAATCTCTCTCAAAGGGATGTCTGTTAGGAGAATGTCAAGGAAATAGAGTAAAGACTAAACAATAATAATCTTGCTTTTGGCCTTGCTTTTAGTTTAAACAGGCTGAATAAGCAAGCAAGAGAATATAAGTGAAAGCACAAGGCTCCACCCCACTCCCCCTCCCCCACCCTATCTTGTAGCCTTGCCTTTCAGTAACAAGAGAAAATAAGGGGCTAATTGAGCAGTGGGAGGAGGAGACACAAAGTCTGAAAGAGTGTGACCATGGTTACAAGAAACCGCGCTCCTTACCCCTCTCATCAAGTACAAAAGAGGTGGTCTTATTGACCCCAGACCTAAGACCCCTCAGAACAGAACATAACCATATATTGGAAGGGGCACTACAGGTATAATTAAGTTTGCCAAGAAGAGGGAGGGGAAAGAGGGAGCTCTGTCGGCGTGTGGAGCTAGGTGTTAGGAGAAGAAGGGGATTCTATTGGTGTATAGAACAGTAGTTGTGGGAGGGGAAGAGGAAAACTCTATCGCGTTTCAAGATAAGCCCAACAGGCATGGAGGGCTTTGGAACATGGTTAAAATCTATCGGCATGTAGAGATAAGCCCGACTGGTGTGAAGGGCTTTGGAATATGCTTGCTTGTTTAGCCCCAGTAAATGCATGGAATTGCTTGCAGACTGGACTCTGGACTGTTATTTTCCAGCGAACTGTGTCTGGGAACTGAGAGGGAGGAGGGAGCTGGACTCCTGCCAACAATGTCCTTTGCATCATGCCTGGAAGATCACCATGTTCAGATGATTTTGGACTAATGGGGGAGCAAATTCTTATCTTCCTTATTTTTGTGAGGTTCTATGGACACTTATTGTGTGACACTATAAACAAAGTGTTCTAAAAGCCCAGTATTTGATCTACTGTGTATTCCCCAGCATTGTAATTACAGATAGATTTTTGTAGACCAGTAGATATGCTGTAGTTCTCTGTTCATTGTTACCCAATGAGGTCCTGATTTGTATGGTTTTTTTAAATAGGAAAGCTGCCTCTGTATCTCTCTATCTATATAGATATATTTGTTAAACTCATTTGAGTTCTTTTAATGTCTTTAAATAACATTAGCATATACTCCATGGAAAGTTTTCATCTAAAGGCCAGAACCTTGGACCATGGGCCTCAGATAGATGGAGACCCTGATTTCACAGGACATATGCAATAGAAAACTATTTCAGACAAAAGGAAAAGTAAATACATACATACATAGGAAAAAAAGCCACAGAGAAATATATTCCAAGGAAGTAATTTTTAAAAGTTTGGTTTAATGTGATACTTGTCAGATCCCATACATTTATTTCTTCTAATGAAAGTTGCTTTATCCTAGCCCTTGTCTAAAGGCATATTTAAAGCCTGAATACATTAGTAAAGATACGCAATAATGATAGGGGCACAATGCATTTCCCCACTATTGATGATTGGTTGGAATGAGTTCATGGCCTGAAGTTCTAAACCTCAGGCCGTGAACTCTTTCTAGCAGGTCATTAATCCCTTGGAAAGATCTTGTCTTGAGGTACTTATTACCATTGTAAGATGAAAATGAATAAATAACACAGGTGTATGAATTTTTCTTTTTGGGTGATGCAGGATAATTAGTATGTACAGGGCACTTCTTAAAAAAAGGTTGCCCTGTACATTAGCCAGTCAGATTGATGGAATTATCTCTCAACATTCCATTCAGTTTATAATAATTAATATACACTTGTGACTATGGCTTGAATAATAACAAATATGTCAAAAATCTGTTTCAGTTATGAGCCACATACTGCAGTTAAATAGACATGGTAAGTTTACCATAAAAATTGAAAATACATCTTGTTAACATCTCTCTCAGCTTATGAAAAGTGAAACATGCCACCCATATTAATCAGGCAGAATGTGAGAGAGGGAGAGGACATGTTACCCAGTGACGATTTCTTACTGCATTCACCAGCCCATATATCTTATCTTGCACTTGCTTTAAATACTTACTTTGTTACAGCTGCAGTGCAAATGATTGGATTTGAAGCCAGTGCCTATCAGTCTTGACAGTAGTGCCAACAGTGATGAATAAGGCAGACAATTTTCTATTCTTCAGTTTTTACTGATGGATCCTTTTTGAGCCAAAGCTGCATAACTGGCAAGCTAGTGTACATAACATTCCCCTCCACCCCGCCCCAGAACAAAAACAAAAACAAAAACCCAAACAAACACAAAAACAAATGCGGCCTGATTGTCCCATCATGTGCTTCTGTCACAATGGGTCAAAATTACGCCTAAGACCCTCAAATTAAATGTGTTACTTCAAAAAGGATTCACCCCCGTATTTCCACCGTGAGCAAGCAGGTACAAGGAGCCATGTGCGGTTTGCACTTTGTGTGCTCTGTAGAACTGCCATTTGTTCAGGGTAAAATGCCTAACCAATTGGTTAGTCTCTAAGGTGCCACAAGTACTCCTTTTCTTTTTTCAGATGAATATAATGGACCAATATGCACTGGGATATGTGCTGCATATTGTTCAGGTTTATGCAAGGGTGGGGCATTGAGAATGGCAGATTTGTCTTTGCATGGGTCATATTTCTTTCATGGATATGATCCCTGGTCATCTTGCTGATTTTTTGTCACTGACTGTTACCATCTATCAATACAAATACTACTTCAGAGCTGATGGGCCTGCAGGGATACAATATAATTCAGTCTGTGTGCTGATTTTCAGAAATAAGCATGCAAATTTGAGTGAGAACAAATTGTAGGAAATTGCACACCTAATCTGGATGTACAAAAACTAGTTAATGGCTAGGTTGATACCTAATTATCCATTTACATATACAAACACCAATTGATACATGCAATCATGGTAACTGTGCACATAAATTACCTAGGCAATGACATGCACATTTTGCATGCATGCATGTTTCTGAAAATAAGGATGTAATTGAGCACTAGTGGACATGGCCCATCGCAACACTGTCTGTACTCATTTGCATCAGATTCAGGAAATCATTTCTTTTCCAATACCTCTAACATACCTCTATTATTGTGGACTATTTCATTCCTGGGATTCTGGACTCGTTTCCTACTATTTATTCACCTTCCATATTCTAGTTGAGGTAGACAGCGCCTTGGGTAACTAAAAAAAAATCACATCAGTATTTTCAGAATTTTAAGTATTCCCTATAATAAATCTGAGAAACTGTAGGGAATACTGCAAACACTGAGGTAATCTGATCCATTTATTTATGGCAAAGTTAACAAGTTTTGTGGGTGGCCACTGTATATCTACATTATTTTCTTCTACTATAATCTAATGTTAGAGATCTGGTGTGCCACCCTTTCTTACATTAATTAATACCTTTATGCTGCAAGTAGTCTCACTGGACTCAATGACTATAGGCCAAAACCTGAAGTTCTTACTCAGTTTACTCTGTCCTTCTTCAAGCAAAGTTCTAGATGAAGTCAATGGAAATTTAGAAGTTAAATATTTGTCCCTAAACTACTTTACAAGAGGACTATTTATAGAGTAATATATTATTCACTATAAGTAAGGGTGGCAGAATACAGCCTCTAATTAGAAAATAATCATATTAAAATTAACATTTTCACCTGCAGGTAGCATCAGCCATCTGTGGGCTAGATTCTCAGCTGGTTCAGATCGGCATAGTTCTACTGAAGTCAATGTATCTATGCCAATTTATACCGTCTGAAAATCTGGCCCACATGCTTGTTATGATTAAAATAGCTTAGGGCCAAATCCTTAAGTCTCTAACTTGACTTAATTGAGAATTTTGCCTACATTTTTAATTCTGTTACAGAGAAAATGCTATTTTAAAGATGTTGTGGAGCTTTTATATGAACCAACCAACAAACAAACAAAACCCTATGCACAATAGTAGAGGGAAAATCTGAGTTCCACTCAACATTCCACTTTGATTTAGTTCTCATTTCATATTTTCTGAGACGACTAGAGATAACAGCTTTGCTATTGCTTCTGTTGTGTTGCATCTATTCTGTGTTACTTTGCTGGCATTTCTAGTTACTATGTTGGAGTGTCATGTATTGTTGTCTTGATACATATAGCTACAGTGAATTGGTACATTTGTCCCTAACATACTAACAGAGATACTATATACAGAACTGCAAATGAAAACTAGATTGATTTCCTCTTCAAGACAGATAAGAGGCACTTATCTAGCAAGTTGCTGTGACCTAGTAACAGCATTTAAGTATTCTATGAGTGTCAACTTCATGGCTAGTTTTTTTCAGCCTTCAGGATATTCTTGTACCCTTTTTAGTCTAGTCTGTTATTCAATGATTTGAGAAATCATCAGCTTCTCAACCTATTTGCTTTAGATATCTGGTTATAATTTCATTTTTTAAATTATAATCATTATTTCAACCAAATTAACTTATTTTCTCCCAAGGAAAAGCAATTATTTAATTAAAGTTTCTATAATGATTATACAAAATAACCACACTGCATGTGTGCATATAGGATATATTGCAAAGGACTTGTTCTCACATTCGAGCACAAACATTATTCTCATTGGGCTAGGTTTGCTTTTAAAGCATCATCCCAGGAGCAGCCCTGAAAGGCAATGTGACTCATAGAGACACCTCTACATCATTATTTCTCCTCCTCTGCTTTCTTTTATTTTCTTGGGATAATAATTTGCTGCTAGCCTATACCATGGTGCTAGACAACAAGTAGGACGTAGAAGCCTATGCTCTGCCCATTTCCTGTCCCTCCTTGCCCTTCTGCAGTGATGGGTAGTCCCTGATTATACTTATGCACCTAGACCCAAGGTCTGGGTAGCCTGCCTAAAAGCACAAAAGGAAGTGTTTAATTCCTGCAATTTGCCTGCCTGGGCATATAGTGCTAGTCATAGATTAGCACACTGATATTACTGGGAGTTACATAATGCACATTAGTTAAGGGGTAAATGGATAGTAGAGCTCCAAATCTTTATTATTGCCAAATTTTAAAAGAAAAATTTTTGAAACATAAACAAACTTAGAGTACATTCCAAGGCAGTAACACATTGTTCAAGGCTATTATGACGCTGGACATTTCAATTCAATTAGCCTCAATAGTAAAAAAGATATACATGCCTTAAAAGAGGAAGACCAACAGAGGCTATAATTATATAGACACATAAAAGCTCTGGCATTTCTATTCATAATTTTCAGGTTTCTGGTTTCTCAATTAGGAAACCAGCTTATGCTATAATTTCCCCTACTGTGAATTACAGTAGTTGAAATGAATGTTTAATTAAAGGCAAACTGTAAAAAGTTTGTATTTAATTCAAATAAATACAAGATAATAAGCAACAATGTTCCTTTCAGTGTTTTGGAAGATATATTTATTAAACATTTCTTTGTAACCAGCACTGTAATCAAACACAGTCATAAAAAAACAAGGTATTCTTTGTTGTGGCCTTGAACTTTCACTCAAGCCCCTTGGTCATCTGGTGAACATATGGGTATTGTTCATCTCCTAGCTAAGTGTGGTCCAAATCCACTGATACTTTTTTTGTGATGTTTTTAGAACTGTCAGCCAGACAAGCCTATTACTTGAGTCCCCTCCCTGGACTTAAGTCAGGTGGTGGGAATTACATTACCACTGAGATTGTCAGCTGGATTTATTCAATGGATTTGGGGGATCTCAAGAGTAGGTGTTGCATAAACGTAGACAGACAGCAGTATGGTACAAAAGACTTTGACCTTAAACCTTGCAAACTCCAGAACTCAGCTTGTGTTGGAAATCTGAAAAAAAGAAAGAAAAAAAGAAAAAAGTCTCGCCGCTGCTAACCTGCTTTCCTTTCTCTTACTTCTATGTTATAGTGAGCCACCTCAGAGAAGGTAGACGTTTGCTGTATTATAATAGCACAGGAATTCCAAATAGACATTTGCATATGTTAATTGATGTATTTTAGTCAGTGGGTCAAATTCAGATCGGATGTAACTCAGCTGAAGCTGGCTTTGCTCTTATTGTTTCCATTCATTCTCAATTATTATGTAAAGAAAAGCATTCTCCATTTGCTATTCTACATATCCTACTTTGAATAGACTGTAGGGGACAGAAGCAATCTTGTGCTGGCAAAGAGATGGGTGAAATTACCTAGTAAGCCTTCTCCAGCGCTCATTTAAATGATTCATGGACTACAGATAGGGAGAGAGCACTAGTTGACTTCTCACGTCGTCCCACACAAACATGTGGGGACAAACTCAGAAGTTACATAGATGATGGTGTTGGGTACATGTCAATAAGTCAGGTTAAGTCTGTGGGGCTGGCAGGAAAAATAACCAATAGATATGTGTGTACTCAAGAGAAGATGTTATATCTTACACCTTTCTCTTGATTGCTTTTGCTGCCACAGTCCTATCCTTGCTGCCCCTGTGTAAACTACACTCAATCAACCTGACCTGTAACCAACAGGTAGACAACTACTTATATTGCCCCTCAATCTGCTTTTAATTATTTGTATTATGGTAGTACCCAAAGCCCACAACCAAGACTGGGGCCATACTGTGGTAGGAACTGTACAAACTCATAATATGAGATAGTCCCAGCCTCAAAGAGCTCACAATCCAAGTGTGCAAGACAGAGTATTATTTTACAATTGGGGAAATGAAGCACAGAGAAACTAAGGGCCAGATTTCAAAGGTATTTGGGTTTCTAAAGGTGCAGGCAGGTGCCTATTGGAATTTTCAAAAGTATCCAGGTGCCTGTTTGCATCTTTATGCACCTAAATACCTTTAAAAATCTGGCCCTCAGGGTATGCCTACACTGCAAACCAACCAACCAACCCACCCTGTGGCAGCATGTCTCAGAGCCCTGGTCTACAGACTTGGAACTCATAAGGCTGGCAGTATGGAACTAAAAATAGCAGTGTCGACATTCTTGCTCGGGCTGGAGCTCAATCTCTGAAACCCAGCAAGGGGGATGAGTCTCAGTGCCTGAACTCCAGCCTGAGCAGGCTGCACTGTCTACACTGCTATATTTAGTGCCAGGGCCTGAGCCCCGTGAACCCAAATCAGTAGACCCAGGCTCTGAGACTTGCTGCGGTGGGTTTGTCACAGGATTTGCTCACTGCTGGTGGCACCTCCTGCTAGCCCTCCTATGGATTAGCTCCAGCCAGGCATTTCCTCTCCTGCTGTCTTTTTGCCTGAGGACCCGTCACTCCAGGAACCATTCCTTTTCATGGCTCATCCTTCCGGCCAGGTCACCATACATGTTTCCCCCTTCTGGGATATCAAAGTCCTTCTTGAAAAATGGGCTCAGTCAATCTTCCTGCTCACTGCCCCACCAATGTCACTTCATCATCAGCTGGTACAGGGACACAGACCCACCCTCTATTCTGGGTCCTTGCTCAGTGGCCCTCTCATTGGTAGCCAAAGTTTGACCTGTCCCACACCTCATTGCTTTTCCCCTGAGCCTTACCTACTTCCATAGGTGGTGGGTACAATAGGCTAGGGGAAGCTAAGCCTCCCCCTGTGCAGCTGCCGCTACCCTGCCACAGGACATCTGGGCCATCGTGGCCCTGCCTGCACTCCTCCTCTTTCTGTCCCTGATCTTCCCCTTCCCTCAATGCATCCCTACGGGTGGTGGGGGCCTCGTGGGGGAATAGGGGAGGAGAGGAGGGATGTGGGGAGCAGCAGGAAGCTTGTGGGGGAGAGGAGGAAGGCAGTGAACCATGGCGGTGGGGAGGCTGAGAGGGGAAGGGACCAAGCAAGGGTAGGGCCTGGGGCAAAATAGGGTCAGGGCCTGGGGCAGAGTGGGAATGGAATGTGGGCTGGGCCACAGGTAGGAAGAGGAGGGGCAGTGGGCAGAAGAGGCATAACAGGGAGCTAGACTCCCCCAGAGCAAGTTTCACCCACTGCCCATGCCTACCTCTCTGGGTCTCCCCCTTCTCTGGGCTTTCCAAGTCACACTCCCTCCTCCCAGGGAGTAACTGTAGGTTATTTTCCTCTAGCTCCCCCACATGCCTCCTTTCTCCTAGGGAGTGACTGAAGACTCCTTCATTCCAGCCCCCTTCTGTTGTCAGCTTCCTGGCTTATATTGAGCCCACCTGCCCAGACAAGCCTGTTCTACTTAAATCCCTGCTCCCTGTCTCCTTCTCCAGGTGCAGCCTGGGCAGTTAATTGGCCCTTTTAACCATTCCAGGCCTTGTGTGTGGTGGACACCCCATCACAGGGCTGTTTTTGTTTTTGTCTGCAGTGTAGATGTAGCCTAAATGACTCACCTGAGATCCCATAGGAAGTCTGAGGCAGAGTCAAGAAACCAGAGATCCCGAATCTCAGGCAGGCCAGTGCTTTAATCACAAAACCACCTTTCCTCTCTAATCCCCTAATAATCCTGTTTGATTCCTAAAGGCCCTCCACATCCCAATCAGTGCACAGCAGCTTTGGAGTCCCTGCCATGTTGTCACTCGTCAGCAGAATTAGAAAAATTGCAGAAAGCTAAAAAGCTTGACGTTTTAATAGAACACAATATGTACATCATGATCAATACATGAAGGTTGCTAAAAGCAATGTTTGTCGATATCACTTAATAGCGGTTGGTGTAGTCAGTCGGGTTTCTAGAGAGAATAATTATGTGTTTTATTACTTTGCTATTGCTATATCAGCAGTAAACACACATCATTTGTATTTGTAAGCACTCCTTCATTCATCAAGACAAATGTTCATAATGTAGTGAGTTGAACTGAAACAAGAAGGGGAACTGAATGTGTGGACCCAACTCTCCCTGTATATGTTCACGTGTAGACAATTTGTTCAAATTCTTATTTTTAGAATAAAGAACAGAGTGACTACTTTGACTGTCTATTTCTTTGCAAATTTTGCATTCTATGTACAGTACAGTTGTGCACTACTCATTTACAGACAACTGAAGGAGGTTAATACAATGATCACAAATAGTGAAACTCATTTATAGTGCAGTAAAATGCAAATACAAGTTTATTATTGTTGATTTGTGCT
This sequence comes from Natator depressus, assembly GCF_965152275.1. NCBI lineage: Eukaryota > Metazoa > Chordata > Testudines > Cheloniidae > Natator > Natator depressus. Next base: position 71,675,121 of record NC_134236.1, read on the forward strand.
TTATAGGTTGTCATATAGGGCTTGGGGGGGATGGTCTGGTATTTTTATAAGTAAGGATAGGCACAATCTTTTGTGTGGCACTTTTGTACATGCTATACACTGGTAATTAGGGCCACTTTGTGTTTGATATAAGTATGAATATATGAATAGGTATCTGTTGCAGTACTATGCTATACACATAGTCTGTCTCACCCACTTCCCCCAAGGAAATGATGGGTAGTTTCAGTCTGGGGAGAGGTATGTGGATTTTTAGTGCAGAACTGTTATGAATGGATCAGAATGCAGGTGTTGTATGCAGTATATCTAATATATTGACATCCTGCTAACTAGATCAAAATGGAGTTTTGGCAGGAGATTATAGTCCAGTTTTTCTTTGTGTTACAAAGGATCATTAACCTTAATGGTGTTTAGTTACTCCACTCTGCTGAAAGACAAAGATCACAGGTTGGACTTTAGATATACCAGAACCAGAAAGCAAGGTATCCACTCATTACATAATTCCCGACTGCTTAGTGACTGTGCTAATAATCAGATAAATTGATTTTCACTTCTGGTATCCATCCATAGAGAGAAAATGACTGAAATACCATGAGAAAGACCATTCTGGTGAGATTTCCAGTTTAGTTTTGTAGACTCAAGATGTTCAGGTAAGCTTTGGGCAAATACCCAAACAGTTGGGTGTGTCAAAGAACCTGAACTCTGAATCCCCTGATGGTCAGCCATCACTAGTTGAAATAATCAGTTTTCTTGCAGCAGAGCTGAAAAGAATAAAGATTCTTTCTGGTAAGGAATTAGGACAGGTAGAAGACTGCATGGATTTTGAGCTAATGACTTCAGTAGGAATTGTAGTACTTAACATGTTTTAGGTCATTTTTGTTTAGATGGCTAACTAAAGCTGTAGTGCACTCGCTCATAACTATGGATTAGGACACTTACATTTCAAAACTTTGGCCTCAGTGATCAAGCAAAATAATTAACAGAAATTATCCCTCCTGAACTTCATTCACTTTCAGAAATGAAGTTACCACTGGACTGAACGTATTCATTCCAGGGATTATTTCCCACTGTCATTTAATTAAATGAACCACTTTCTCCTCTGGCGTTTGACATGATATGCATTTTTGTTCCCCTTTTGACACTGTTAATAACAAGGACATTCCATAGGCTTTCTCCATAGCAGGGAAAAAAGCACAAAAATCAATGGAAAACAGCAAAGTGCCATGAAAGCAATTCCGCAGACTCAAAATTCAGGTAAGCAGCAGGGCTTTTGAATGTTTATTCAAACCAAGCCGTCTAACGTTTTTGAAATCTGTCCATCACTCCTACATATACCAAAAATTATGGTGTTATCCATAATGAATAAACTGCTCAGTAGCATCATAGTGAGAATGTTGCAGTAGGTGCACATTCTACTATGATTTAGAAATTAACTTTCTGATGTATAAATGTTGTCATAGAAAGCTGTGGGTCAAAACTTCAATGGGCATAATTCATTATAACTTAGTTGTCTTCAATGGAGCGACACTGATCTTCACCATCTGAGGATGTGGTCCAGTGTTTGCACAGAAGTCTGTGCCCTTAATTTTCATACACATGTACAATAACTGCTCTCTCTCTTGAAAGCAAATGATTGATTAGATGTCTAACCAGTCATTTGCACACAAACTTGTCATGATTGTGTATACAAATTATGTACTAGCATTTTTTGTGCGTAAACCATTTGTTTTTCAGCATGGAAGCAAATTGATTAATCATACCCATTATTTAGAAGAGCTTCACACTATTACCAGAAAGGGGACTATTAAAACATCATAATTATTTGTAGGAATAGTATGGGTGTACTTGGATGTTCCAAATGAGAGTGTGGGTCCAATTGTGCTAGGTGCTAGTAACAGACCATCCCTGATCCTTCAAGCGTATATACTATATAGATAAGCCATACAAAGGGAGTATTATTATTGCCATTTTACAGATGGGAAATGGAGCAACAGAGATTAAATGGCTCAAGGAGTGAGTCTGTGTGAGAGTGGAGAAATGTACCCAGAGATCTTGATCCTAAACCCAGAAAGTTCTTTAACCTTATATGTAGTTCATCATTTTGTGTCAAGTAACATTTTGTTAAAGCTCTCAGTATCACCTACAGTTTGATCTAACATAGTTAATACGTGTTTAAGCAACTTAGAGGAATATTAACATTCATATTTGGAATAGATAACTGGTTCATAACAAGCAACAGGTCTTACTATATAGCAGAAGGGCATCCTTGCTCTGCAAGTCATTATTCAATCCTAGAAATCTGACCCACAAGCTGTGTAACAATGATCTTGTAACTTACTATGCAAAAAAAAAAAAATTAGGCTATCCATATTATAGGGTCTTAGACACTCACAGAAGCACTGTGGTCATAAGTATTTTTGCATATACTTTATATCTAGTCCAGCTATGGTTTAAAGGGTGCCTGACTGTGCATTCCCACACTCTTTGCAAATATGGAAAGAAGGACTGAGTATACTAATTTTGCACAAATTAAATCATGCCTATTTTCACATGGTGGGTTCAAAATTCAGCCTCCAACCTGCACATTATTAGGGCCCTGGAGAGGGTCAGGAGAATACATGGTCTTCATGCCTTTCATTCCCTGAGCGATTTCAGCTGCAGACTACTAATAGCTGTCAGCTCTTTCCCCCAGCCCTTTCCTTCTCAGCTACAGAAGGGTACTGATATTACTTGTTCCCACTTGCAGCATGGTCCCAGTTCCTAATTCCTGTTAAAGAGATGTGCAAGATGAAGGGAGTAAGCTACCAGCAGGAAGGGGAGCTGGCAAGGATAGAAATGACTTGGTTCAATTACTCCTAACTCTGAAACAGTCCTGTCTCACATTTGGACTGCTACCTGCCATCCTCTTGTCATGTATTCCTGTCAAAACCATGATGTGAACTGCATTTTTATTGGCCTGTATTTGACCTCATAGTACTCTCATTGGCTAATCTGAGTGAAACAGAAGACTCAGCTGTCAGTCAAATATCTCACTCATCAATCTTGGAAAGATCTGAAACTGCTGAGTTTTGCCTGGTATTGAGGTCAGATTGATCAGACTCACCCTGTAAGTCATGAGGAAGAAAGGCACTGGATTGAAACTTGACCCAGATTCACTTGAATGCTTAATAAACCTCAGATTTAAACCTCAATTCATTGTGGGTTTCATAAAGGAAGTTTCACATAATTCTACTCCACATCTGCTTCATGCAAAAGCTATTTTAATTGATCAGGAAATTGTTACAAGTTGCCCTTGGATAGGAGGATTGGTAAGTTTCCTTCCACTTCGGATTTAAACTCCTACAGTAGTTTTGAAGCAGCTCAGGAATCTAAGTGCCTCACATAGATTCTTCTTCGTACCATCCAAACTCTCCCCATCTAGGCTAGTTATCTATTCTCACAATAGCCTTAAGCCCACTTGTTAAAGTGACAATATCTAGGTCTTCCACATTAAAAAAAATAGAGCATGTAACAACAGCAGAACTGTGTCACGATATCCATCCAGGATGGCCCAACATTTTGACACTTGGGACAAGAGTATGACCAATCAATTGATGTCTCCCTACCTGATGTGTGGGTGTAATTACAAACTGTCATTAAGAGCTAGAGCCAAAGAGGGATTTAGACATCTAACTGCCACTTTACGCACCTAAATCCAAAATGTAGATCCTCAAAACTCCTGCTCAACTGTCACCTATCTCTTTAGATGACTTAGGATATATATACGATGCAGCGCGGAGTGTGTCTCCCAGCCCAAGTAGACAGACTCACGCAAACTTCATTTTTAGCTAGCACACTAAAACGAGAAGCATGGAAGTCATGGCACAGGTGCCAGCTCTAGCTAGCCACCTGAATCAAAGTCTGCCTGACTTCCTGGGTCCAACAACTTTGTATTACAAGCATTAAAAATCACAGGACTTTGCAATTTTGAACAATGACTCCTGTTTTCCTTGTATTGTTTTTCTGAATAAATACTGAACCAGTGGATGGGTCATTACACAAAGTAAAACTATTTCCCCATGTTTATTCCCCCCCTCCACCGCCCACTGTTCCTCAGACGTTCTTGTCAAGTGCTGGAAATGGCCCACCTTGATTATCACTACAAAAGGTTCCCCCCCCACACCCGCTCTCCTGCTGGTAATAGCTTACTTACCTGATCACTCTCCTTACAGTGTGTATGGTAACACCCATTGTTTCATGTTCTCTATGTATATATAGAGATGATGATGATGGATAAGACGGATGGTGTAAAATGTCAGTTCAAAGATATATTCCATACAAAACAAAACCAAGCCAACCAAACAAACAACAAATGTATAGTTAAGAACTAAAAAGTCAGGAAATGCCAAAATTAAAGCTGCACATGCAACTATTACTCTGTCCCTTGTGCACAGGTATTATGATTCCATCTTCAATTATTTGACCACATACATTTCACAAGTGAGGGAGACTGATCTTATGGGTAAGGCACTGGTCTATGACTCAGTAAATCTAAATTCAATTTACAGATCTGGTACAGAAATCCACTGTGACCTTAATTTCTGAAATCTTTCTGTGCTTCAGTTCCCCATCGGAAAAAACAGAGATAATAATACAAGAAAACATTTAGAAATAATACAGTATAATACAATGTAGAACATCAGGATATCTTAGAAACACACAGGCTACAGTGATAATTATTTTCATTCTTGGCTGCTTGCATTAATCTCTTGTCCATATGGACCAGTAAATCTTCAATTAAGGCCCATATTTTCAAAAGTACCATCTCTTTTGTGTTCCTTTTTTGGACATCCAACATTAGAGGCCATTTTGCAGGGTATATGTTTTAAATCAGGCCTACTTTTCTCTAAAGTATTTCTTATATGTATTTGTATGGATTTCTAAAAAAAACCCAACCAAACAGCACCTATCTAATACCTCATTATGAATTTGATGGACGCGTCTCCCATGTACATAAGGACTGAATTTGGCCCAGGGTATTTTGATGGTTCAGTCACTTATAGAGCTCTGTAAAATAGTCCAATCAAACTTCAAACACACTCAAATGGAGCCTTTGGTTCAAGGTTCAGTGAGTTCACAACACTCAGTTTATGCTCAAGAAAGTTAATCAGCAGTGAGTTTAGGCTATTTGCACAGCTGGGAAGACAATGAGCCAGAACTCCCCTGGAAACAGGAAAGGTAAGAAGGGTGAATCCTGTGGCATTTGGAAGGGGTTGGGGAATTAAATGAGTCAGGTGAAGCTTGATGTTCAAGATTCCTCTTGGAGGTTTGAATTAACTTCCATTCCCAGGTCTAGGAAGGAGCAGAGATGGAAGGCAGAATCCTACTGCCAGGGGAAACCTCTCTAAGAAAGCAGCTGCCAGGGAAGAGAAAGGCCAAGGAAGCTAATTAGTCCTGGCCACCAAACCTCCAATGACTTTGGTGACAAAATCAGCTACTGTCTGAACCCCCTGTATCCCTTAAACTATATGCAACCAGATGGTCCTAGGAGGACATACATTCTGACAAAGAAACCCCAGGAACATTTCCATCAGAGAAAGAAGGGATATTGTATTGCCTGCAATTAGGGTTACCATACCTCCAGGTTTTCCCAGTCTTGACCACTCTTTTGATCCTCTGTCCCGGTAGACTTTCAAATAAGAGGAAATGTCAAGAATTTTTGTGGAGCAGATACTGCATCTCAGAAAGAGCTGTCCCCACACCCTGATTGGTCCCTCCTCTGCATCCACAGCTGAAGGGTCACTCTCCTACAGCTGCAACTGCTGGATTCTGCCCATCTAGGCCCTGGCTTCCAGCCCCGTGGAGGGGGAGAGGCCCAGAGGAAGGTGCTGACTGATGGGTTGGCATTCTGACACTTCCCCCCACCTCAAGAGTGAGGCTGCAGGTACCCCCTCCAGCACCTTTCTAATACCCACTCCCAGTACACACACCTCTCCAGTACTCCCCCAGATATTCCCTCACAGTACACACTCACCCCTCCAGTACCCCCCAAATGAACCAACTCCTCCTGATCCCCCACCCCCACCCCGGCAGCATCCTCTTTTTGAGAGCCTGATATGGTAACCCTATCTGGAATGGCACTTTCAGCCCTAGTGGACAGGTAGGGCCTCTCTCCATTTGTGTGGGCAGGGAACTACTAGGGGCATCCCAGCTGCTTTGGAATTGGCCAGTCTTGTGGCAAGGAGTTCCCACATGATCCCCACCCTTTGGGCCACATGAAGGGAAGGCTCATGAAATGAACCAGACTCAAACTTGCTGGCACCATCCTCTCTCACACATCCACACAAAAAATTCCACTTCAGTTTGAAGGTTGGCTTTGTCGTGGAAGTGGCATCACTACCATAGTACCCACAATGTGAATGATCAATTTCCCCAGACCCTTTTCCCACACTCACTTCTGGTACTCACCAGTACTCATCCAGGTCAGATACTGTTACCGCTAGTAAATTACAGTGCTATTTCCAGTGTAGAAGGACTAGGAGGAACAGAGAGCAGGAAGGACCAGAAACAGAAAATGGTTGCAGTTTCACACAACATGTGAAATTGTAACGCATCTTATGAGTAAATCAAACAATATTGTTTACATGATTTCAGAATTCTATAGGGGTCATGAAACACATATTTAAGAGGTATGGAAAAGGACCTTATTCATTAAACAACAGAAAAAAAAGTAGCTGAAACTTTATTAAAAGTTGACTAATAGGCATTCCAGATAATTGAACTGACAGCTTGTTTTGACAGCTGCAAGCAAAAATGTACTAAAGTGTGTGTAAATCTTTTACATTTCCAGAAAGAGAAATGATGTCCAGGTTTAACTTTAATCAGTTTATGAAGTTTTTCTATCTTTCTTTTTTTAATTCTAACTGCTCACCTGACTAGCTGAAGTTACAGTAATTGGAGGTACTGCCAACCACTTGAACAGTAAGGCTTGAAATAAAAGAATTGCAAAGTTCTCAGTCAGTAGGAGAGGTGGGAGGTGGATACTTTTTAAAATTTTGGCTAAAAGGAAAACTAAATTAAGAAAGGAAAACATTACAGAAATGATGTGTAATCTACAATTCAGCTGACGTCAATGGGAACTATGAGCGCCCATCATCTTTGAAATTCAGGTACCAAATAACTAACAAATGGGACAAACAACAAGCACTCAATAGACCAGCATAAGATAACACACATCTGTATTGGCAAGGTAGAAGAGAATGAAATCAAAGTGAAATCAACTTAACCAATATTCTGATGTAAGAATTCAAAGTAACACAAACACAAGCAGTATAAAGAGGGAGCCAGGAGAGATGTGAGAAAAGATAGAATGAAATGAAAGTAAGATTTTGTAAAAAAAAGATATCATATTCAAAGGGATAAATTGAGCAGACAGATTGGTGTCAAAGGGAAGGAAGGATATTCTTAAAAGGACAAGCAAAATGTTGAAAAGGAAAGGAAAATGAGAACTTGAAAGAGCTAATAGAAGGTTAAATGCTTTAAAAAGATCATACCGGTATTCAGAAGCTGCATAATTAGAAAAGACACAGAAAGTACAAACTTGAAGATGACATATGTTACACTGAGGACAGGAAAATATTACTTTACATAAGACCTTTAAATGTCCTTTTAATAGGCACTCTGACAGCAATATATACATTATATTTTTAGGAGTTGTTTCAGATTCATTCATTGCACAACACTCACAAAACACAGAATGAATGGGGAAAATCACTACACTTCAACTATAGGTATATATAATGACACAGTAATCATCAAGGGAGAGAGGGTAATAAGACATGCAAGATAAATGAGTAGATGAAAAATCTAGCAAAAAGATTTCCAAGAATAATCTATGTGACATTTAATTATAATGTCTTTAATGTAACAGGAGGTTGCTATTTAATTGTATGCCATTTTTTCACATGTAAAATAATAAGAACAAACAAACAGTAGAGTTTACTTACCCAGATCATGCCATATTAAACTTATGTAAAGTCTGATTAGAGAGTACTGGAGAAATCTACATGGTTATTTGAGGGATTTATTTTATTTGATTGAAGAATTGTTTTAGTTGTGCCATTTGAGGCACAGGGGCACTGGAAATGCCTATTTCACAGTTATCAATTTTAAACCTCCCTTTGTTCCAACGGGGAAGAACAATTGAACCACTGACTAGCAAAATTAGTCTACAAATAAGAGTTAATTGGATATTTTTAGATTTCTCGGGACTATATATTTTCAGAGGTTTGGATGAAATACATTTGTTTAAAATATAACAGAGCTCAGAATTGTCAGGAACAATTTGAACCCCATAAATGTTTCCTCTAAATTGAATCAGAGAAGGCTAAGAAGCCTGTAAACATTGTATGAGGAATCAGTGTTTAGATTCTAAATGAAATAATTTTAAAAACTGGAGCTTTGCCATTGCTGGTAACATTGTCAGATTCCCTGCTCTAGTATTTCAGGATGATGTCTTCCCGCACATCTCTACCTCATCTTTTCTGGAGGCTTTTACTGTTCAATACAGTATTTAAGAAAAACAACTTTTTTTCTTTTTTAAAAACATTTGAGCAAACTGTATTTTATGTTTACTGGGAAATCTATTGCCTATACTCACTTAAAAGGCCACTTTTGACCTAAAGGGAGAAAAAGTCCCTTTAGATATTTTGTTCAATTTCATTGTTTCCAAATATATTAATTTCTTGGGTTTCAGATGAAGATTTATACTGCATATATTGGACAAACTAAGTGTAAATAAGAGCTATAAATTGCTAAGCCGTTAATATGGCTAGTGAATGGGCCTATTGTTCTCAAAACAGCCTCATTTTTAGTGGATTGAGCTAACTTAACGCCCAGGAGGTGCCATAAAGGAAAAATGCTATAAAAATCTCATAACAGTGAATGTGTATTGGTATTAAATTATATTAGTTGGGGTGAAACTGCACCCATTTAAAACTTATTAATAGCTTTTACAGTTAAAAGTAGTTTCAGTTAAAAATGGTGTTGGCACACGTGTGCATGGATCACCAAATGTGTTTTCACCAAATTTTCTTTGTTTTTGATGTCTGTGAATTAGTTCTTGAAAATACATTTTGTCTGGAAGAGTCTCATCTGAAAAGAGTGTGCTTTTAGCAAATACTCAGTGGAACCTGCAATGAGAATCTCGTGAGTGGAGGATTAGAAGAATCATGACATTGTCGCTTGACATGGCAGTTTTTGCTGTGATGCTGAAATTTAGATAAAAATGGATATTTTATGACTAGAGATAGACCTGAGCCAAACTCCTAGATTTGAACACCTCAAATCCTAAGGAAGCTCAGGTCCAAAAGGTCCAGAATTTACCTTTGCATCTAGCCCATCTCTCTAATAGCCTAAACCAAAAGCCTAGATCTGAATACCCCAGGACTTTGCTGAAACTCAGATGTAGATCTGAATTTTGTGGTACAGCTCATGTCTAGTTATGGCTATAAATTTTGTTCAGGATGTTCAGAGGAGCCTAAGAGAGTTAGGCCCCCAGCTCCCAATGAATTTCAATAGGACTTGGGTGCCAGTCTCCTTAAGCTTCTTTGAAAATTAAAGTCTCAGACTGGAAAGGGATAGGGCCACATAATACCACCACATTTTACACAAAACTCCCTATTGGTTTCAATGGAGAGCTTTGTTAAAAAATCCAATGGCATGGAATGGCCCAATATATCTTAAAAACTGTACACGTCTGCATATGTGCTATAATAATAAATATCTAACTCGTAGATAGTACTTTTAGACCTACAGGTTTGTTTAAAAAGGAAGCTTAGTAGCATTACCCTAATTTTACTAATGGGGAAACAGAAGCACAGGGAGGTGAAGTAACTTGCTCACTTGGCCAACTTAATCCCTCATGTTTTTTGAATGATTTTTGAATTGAGACTTTTCGGATGGTTGAATTAATGCCTGTGGACTGACCAATGCCCTGAAATGACTACTGGCTTGCTGAATTACTGACTGAATACATTTCTGGATGTGTGTACTTTCCAAGCCTGAAGTTACTGAAATGGGGAGGTTCTTCACTTACATATAGGTGACCAAATTGGAACCCATTGGGTGATTAGAAGTAGAGTGCCACCTTCTGAGTCATCAAGGGACTCCTGAGGAAGAGGTCCAAGGGGGAGGAACAAGCCAGGCCCTCATTTTCAAAAATTGGAAATGAGGGCCCCTCACTGTAAAGACTGAAAAGAAGTTGGACACCATTCAGATGAAGCATCTTTAGATGATTGAAAAAAATCAAATTGTATGAATTCAAGTTGACTGAAGAGATCTTTTTTTCTAATTAAACAAGTCCTGCTCTCTCAAATGGTCACCCAGTGCTCTCAGAGGTCATCTGCTTCAAATACCTAGCAATATCCTTCAGAGAAACATCTCTGGCTTTGACACAATGAAAGAAGGATAGAAAAGATCTCCCAAAGACCTAAAACACAATGGCTGGATAGCAACAATAGCCAATTGTCCCTCACAGGCATCCCACCACATAATACACTATGCCTAGTTCAGGACAGAGCATTGTAGAGGCACATAATGTATGTGAGTCTCTACGGTGTCCAAACAACAGCATGAGAGCTAACCAACATGTCTTAAATTAATTAACAGTCAATAATCCTAGAGTCAAATTCATCTCTCTCTTCCCTGTGTTATGAGGGGTTATTCCCAATATATTTTGATCTGATTTTCCTTCAGATATATTAGTGATGGTGTAATGTGTGATAGTGTTTAATTATTCTTTTTTTACACCATATACAATCAACTCATTGACACTTAATATTGAGTCAAAGAAGTTAGTACAAGTCAGTAAAGGATTTGCTATTTATATGTATAATAAGAATATCCACAATTACATAGATAGAAAAAAATTATAAAGGGACATCACCCTTTGTGATATAACCAATCACTTTCTATGGCCATGTATGTCTTTTGAAGCCTTTGGAGCTGTCCACTCTCAGAGACAAGAAAATGGGTTAATGACCCCACTGTTCATATCTGATATGGGAAATTTCTCTGGGCATGAATAGCTGATATTTGAGTAGACCCCTGACAGTAAGTTAGATCTTCCCTGAGGCGACTAACTTTCATCAGAGGCCAAAGTGGTCTCTGACCAGGCCTAGAATAGGATAGTGGCAAAGATGGCATAAATTCCATGTCCACCACTTAAATCAGAGCCTATATTCTTACAATTAAGATTTTGGTAGTGGCTGGTATAGAGCTGACCCCCTCATGCCCCTGAGAGATATTAAACTTGGAAATACCTCAAAGTGCGGCAAGCACTCAAGTGACAATACAGCTTACCATTTTCACTGGAACCATACAAGCAAACACTAATTTACAAAACAACAACCTGTAATTGATTTTGGTTTCACTGTCTTCTGTGGTTGCAAAAATGCCAGTCTCAGTTAATATGCATTAGATTAAAAAAATGCATCAGTTAAAGTTAATGTACAGTGGTTCTGAATGAGAATTTGTTAGTTACTATAAATATATATTGAGCTCAGACAAGTGTGTCTCATTGTGAAAATAATAGTTGGAGCAAGAAATATATCATATGAATTAAAATGAATTGGATTTGAAAAAAATACTTTAGATTTCAGTGAAAGTTAATAGATTCAAAAATATGTTGCAACAAAAACCCATTCTCCTCTCTCTCACACTCTCTGTTCTTTAAGATCAGTCATTGTTCAAGTTAAAGTAAACTTCAGTCTTTCATTTCCTAGCTTCTGTAGCATAGCTCTACCTGAACCCCATTGGATGTAACAATGTTATGATTCAACATCAGTTAAAAACCATTCCAAGTATAGGTTCAAAAAGTTTGTTAAGAGAACTTTTTTTTCTATATGGCTGTTACAAGTCCCCATTTTTGTAATGAGATCAGGATTAATTTCTTAAGAAATTCATATTTCTTACACTGACAGAAAAGGATTCCTGTGGAAGAAAAGTTATACGTCAAATATCTTCAGCTTGTTCCAGTTCAACAGTGCTTATTAATAGCTTGATCACAACAACTCTTCATACTGACACAGCAGACAACATAGCATATGTTACATAGTTATGATTTCCAGGCCTGCTGTATAGATCTTTGTTCCACTTTGCTGTGGAGCTAATTTAGGAATTAAGTTTAGGGCAGCTTTTTTAGGGAAATGTTGATTCCTTATTATTGTTCACATATTTTGTGAAAATTCAGTGTCTTGCGGAATATTATCCTGTTTCCATCTCCCCCAAATATAGGATGAAGAACTGTATCTTAACTTCTATTCAAACGTTCATCACTTTAAGTAAATACGTTGTGTACAGTTGAAAATAACACAGTAGCACATAGATAAATACTATATAATTGACATTACTGATAATTAAGTCCTCATGAAGGGCAGATATTTTCTAGAGCAGCAGTGAGGTTGTTTGATTAAGACTTGAGCTGCACTGCACTAAACTCTTTAGAATCATCAAGGCTAGGCTGTACACTTTGCTGCCAGTCTCATGTGGGGCATGTGATGAATGACAAATTAAAACTGTGCCAGGTAGCCAAGAAGCTGTGAAAGATGCCAGACAAACCCATGCATGGGAATTAGTGGAGCGACTTAAAGCCATAAGGCGACGTTCAGAATGTGACTGTTCTATTATGATCTGCTATTGAATATGGTTTTATGGGAGAAGGGTATGTGTAAGTGGATAGCTAAGGAATGGAAGCTAAAAAGGACTATGCTCTTTGCAGTAACCTGTTGAAGGAGCACTTAATGTTGAGCTCCTTTGTGTGTGTGTGTGTGTGTGTGTGTGTGTGTCTTGAGACGAGACTGAGAAAAAAGGGAGCGTGGACAGAGCTCCATAGAATGTGGTAGGGTTACGGGGAATAAACTAAATGAAACAATAACCCAATGAACAAAAGGAGTCTGTCCTCTCACCCATTCTACAGGAAGAATTCCGTTACTTTCCACATGGGCAGCAGGAGGCTCTTAAGGAGGGTAGACAACTGTCTTTGAGCAGAGTTTGTAAATTTTCTAGCCCTGTAAGCATCCTTTGCCCTTGTTTGCAGAACATATGTGATCTTGAAGCCGTATTGGTTTGAGGTTTAAAGCTAATATTTCTCTGATCTCTAGTGAGGAAATGAGGAGGGGGTGGATAAATTTTAAAGGAAACATACTAATAGTTATACTGCTTCAAATATTTGTCTGAAGATTGATAGAGAACGTAAGGACATAGCAACATAAGAGCTACCATACTGGGTCAGACCATGGTCCATCTTGCCTGGTATTCTTCTCTGATAGTGGCCCATACTAGAGTTTTAGGGGTTACGTACAGAACAGGATAATTATAGAGTGATCCACCCCTGTCTTCCATGGCTAACTTCTGGTAGTCAGAGATTTAGGGTTGCCCCGAGCATGTGGTTGTGTCCCTGACCATCTTCGCTAGTAGTTATTGGTGGACCTATCCTCTAGGAATTTATCCAGTTCTTTTTTGATGCAGTTCTACTTTTGGCCATCACAACATCCTATGGCAACGAGTTCTACAGGTTAGTTGTGTGAAAAAGTACTTCCTCTTATTTATATTAAACCCGTGGCCCGTTAATTTAAATTGGGTGACCCCTGGTTTTGTATTTTGTGAAAGCGTAAATAACACTTATCTATTCACCTTTTCCACACCATTCATGATTTTATAGAGCTCTGCCATATTTCTCCTTAGTCATCTCTTTTCTAAGATGAACAATCCTAATCTTTTTAGGCTTTCCTCATAGGGGAGCCATTTAAGAGGTTTTAAATTAGAGGTGTAAATACTTATGTGATTTCTTGTACATGAAATGACCTCCTTGAACTTGGGCTGGTTGAAATTTTTCCATCAAAACTGTTTTTGACAGAAAATTGGGTTTTCAATTAAACTCATTTTTTTCTGTGTAAAAACTCTGCTACCTACAGAAAAAAGGTGTTTTATTTGTTTGTTTTTTGAAAAACTGAACATCTAAAAACTGGTAAGTTTTGTCTTAAAGCTTAAATATTTGGATTCAGACATGCTGTCATGTTGCCCCATGGGATTGTAATTTCATTTCTTAGTGTTCCAATTTTCCTCTATGGGCTAGGCTCTTCCAGCCAAACTTCATCTTCTGTAATGCACTGTGGCCATAGGATTTCTATCATGCACTGCCTCCTCTCATCAAGGAGGTAAGACCATGTTGTACCATGGAAAAAGTAGTCCAAGCAGTAAGCCCAGCCTACAGAAGTGAATGGGAGCAACGAGCTCCTGATCTACAGCATGAGGAATTACCCTGCACTCTCTTCTTCTCCTTCAAATCCTTCCTCAAGAACCTATAAGAAATCAGACAGCTAATGATGGTTTGGTTGTAGGGCTGTTGTATATGACTAATATGTATTTATTTAAACAAACAAAGGAAAAGAAAAGACGAAGGGCTAGATCCTCATCTAGTCTAGACTTCCATAGATCCATTGATTTCCTTATAACTACAATTTATACCCGTGGTGTATAGGATCAATCTCTGAGTAAATTTCAATGCATTCTTTTACAGGTACTTGGTTAATCATTCATTTCTGTGGATGATGGTTAAACGGATATCTTTGATAGTTGCTTCATATGTTTACCCAAGATAATGTTTAACAAAATAATTGGGATAATGGATCAAGCTATTTAAGATTCAGTGAGAGAGTTGCACTCCTCAGTGACAATGCATATCACAGACTCCAGGATGAAGCACAGAAGAGCTGGGAGAAAATACTTCTCAGCTGAGGGGCTCCGTCTATTGAATGAATTTCCAGATGAGATTAGATGAATACAGATTTTGACTATGTTTAAGAAATGTTTCAAAAGCTTCCCTTTGAAAAAAGCCTTTCCACCACAGCAATAATGGCACTCATGAGTCACAACAATAACACCTTTTCTATCCCCAAATCCCAACCCCAAATATAAAAATACCTGGAACAAACAAATATGTCAACCAACCAAACAAAACTACTCAAAGCAGAGTATTTACCCTGAAAAGGAAGGAGAACCAGAGACACCGCTAAGCATTTCTTTATTACTGCTGATTTTTATGTGGAATAATCTCAGATATCGTGGTGATGATTGATTGTATAAAACCCTAAGTAAGATAGAGAAAAGATTAAAAACTTGCTACAGAGTGTTGGTAAAAATGCTAGAGTTCATGATGTCACATGTGGTGTTGTCCATAATCATACATACAGATGGTGACTGATAAAGCAGAATCCTGCCAAAATTTTGTTTCCTCAGAGAAGTCTGCAGCTGATGCCAGTTAGAGCAACTTGGGCTGCACTAACCTAATTAAGGGGCCCCAAGCCTGAATGAGCCAACACTGGGATCAGGTTGTGAAAAGGTGAGTTTAAGCTTCCATTTCAAATACACTTTGATTCGATTTTTTTGTAGATCAGCAGAGACACTGACATGAAATTATCTCATAGGTCACACAGAGCATTTCATAGGGCCTGTGAAACCTCTGAGAACATTTTAGTTACTCTGACTCAATGGGAATGCCAATTAGTGGGTCTTTACTGAAGTTACCTATGTTGAAGATAGTTTCTTTAAACAGACTACCTGCATCTCCAGTCACAGCTTTGCAAAAGCATAGAATTTGGCGGGGGGGGGGGTGAATTAAATAATATGTACATCCTAATGGTCTCTTTTGATTACCCCCATGACTGTACTACCTTCCTCTTTTCCTTTCAAGAGCTCCTTGTTGTGATAGTGTGTGATAGTGATGACCACAGAGGTAACTTTGGGAGGATCACAACAAAGACCTTTGGCTCACACATCTGCTCCTCATTCTATTGATCTGTGGCTTGTAGTTAAACTGGAAAAGAGGCAAATTCTACAACCATCAGCATTTCTGTGTGCAGAAGGCAGGTTAGCAATGCATTGTGACTCATCAGCTCTTATCACTGAGATTTTCTCAACACTGAACATCTTGCCTGATGTAGATGAGGAATACACATCTGGAGTCTACAGTATGCCTTGTTCCCAGAATAGCAAAGGAACAAACATCAGCTTCTGATAGCTCTTCCTAACCTTATTCTCCCTATTGTCTCAGAAGCGCCTATGTTTACAAATAAAGCAGAAATGCCAGAAACAAAAGATATCATGGATGGTTTTGAAGTCCCATAGTTTTACATAATAATTATGTTAATTGGCTATTCAGTGTTGCCATCCATCTGTGTGTATTGCATGAATGCACGGATGTACAAGTGAGTATTGAATATGTTCAATCCAGTCAATCTATAATTCTAAATCCACTTATTGCTAAAGCCTTTAATAGTGTCTGAGCTTTATAAACAGAGCAAGACACTCTAGTGTATATCAGGAGTATAATATTACTTTGATTAGCTTTCCCCCAGCTTTTTTGGCTGGTATAAATATGAAAGTGATTCATTTTCATTTTGATTTATTCATGAATTTGTATGAGTCATTGTTTCAACAGAAGGACTGCCCCCTCACCTCTCCTTCCACTCCCACTCTCACCCCCCAAAAAATCCAGAATATAGCAACACAGTTTAGCTAAATTAGATTTGTTGCTGTTGGGAAATTCTGTCCTCCAGATTGCCCGGCTTTCAGTACAACATCATAAAATGAATTTTTGTGTAATTTAAAACATATGTTATAAAGTGTGGTCTGCACTTTATAAGAAAATGTGAACAACATCCACAGATCCATTAGCATTGCCATACATTTCACATACCTTAATTGTAGATATTTCAAATTATTTTCTGCCTCACAATAATCTCATTCTCTAAATTGTATTCTGGTGTCAGACTAAGTCATTGGTTCTAGATGACAGCTAAATGAAGGATCTCCACTCCCCGATGTTGCAAACAACTGTGAGAAACAAAAGAAAAAAGCAACAAAATTGTCAGGTAGATGAATAAGGCCTTTTAATATCAGCAGTAATGGAAAAAGTGTTTGCCATCATGCAAATTTGTGCTTAGTGAGCAAAAAGCATTCTCAGAGGTTTTCCATCAATGTCAGTCTTGTACCTACATGGATTTACAACAAACTATTCTAATGTAAAAGTGTGATACATTCATTTCCTAAAGTGATTTTGGATTAAGCAGAAAGTTTTAGTGACTGTACAGTTCACATGTAAAATTACTTTTTATTTCATGATGATGTTGCCTTAACATAAAACATAGTGTTTAATCAAAAGACCCACAAACTTAAATGTTTTGTACTACCTCTGAATAAATCACAGTCTGTGCTGTAATAAAATGGTAAGTATATATTTCATTGTAAGAAACAGATATATGTTAGCTGGCCATAGACAAGTAAAATAGGAGATTTTGAGATTGGATCCTGAGATACGTTTGCGCTACTTACAAGAAAAATTTCTCTAAAAACTGAGAGACAGCTGGCAATAGTAAAAGATGGGAAATTGGAAAAATCCAGGAGTCTTCTGCCAGAATCAGGTACAAATTAATTTCCTTGTATTACATCTATCTGCATATACATACATTACATATCTTCCCACCTTTCTTTAAATGAAATATAAATAACTGCTACATTTAAAAAGCTTTTCCTGATACGTAGATATGAACTGTCCAAAATCTTTGCTAGTGCAGAGTTAAGGTTGCCCAGTAGTGCTTTGTATCCTTTCAGAATGTCTAGTTCACTACACTCAAACCTCTTAAACCAAGAAATGAAGAGTTAAGTTACTCTCTAGCCCTCCAATCACATTGCCTTATGGCGATAGACAGGCAAAATCTACATGCTCATATTGCTGGGCCTCTCTGCAGCCTTTGACACAGAAAACAACAAGGTACTGCCGCTAACCCATCTACATGATATGGCAGGAGTTTATGGACCAGCGCTACAGTTGCTCCAGTCATTCCCCTCCAGCTGAATTCAGAGAGTGGCAATAGATAACTGCCCCTCCTCTCCAAAGATCCTTACCTGCAGGGTCCTACAGGGATCCATACTATCCCCGCTTCTCTTCAATACCAACATGAGACCACTGTGAGAGATAGTGAAATGCCATAGGCTCCAATGCCAACACTCTGCCAATGACACCCAGCTTTATATCTCGTTCCCTGATGCAACCACTGCCGCTACTAAATGTCAGAATGTGTACAAGCTCTTTGACCTAAAACATTCATCCCCAGCTGAATACAGGGAAGACCAAAGTGATGCTAGTTAGAAAGGAGAAATGGTTTGAATAACTAGCAGAGATACTGTCTCCAGCTTACACTGAAGGCATATAGCCCCCATTGTTCAAAGTGGTGAGAAGCCTTGGAGTTCTGTTTGACTTTTCACTAAGTTTGGATCACAAAGTAGCATCAACACCTAAAAATCTTTCACCTCCAACTCTATAGGAAACTTTGTCCCTTCCTCCCAGATGAGGACATGGCCACAGAGTCCATGCATGTGTCACCCTCCAGGCTGGATTACTGTAATTGACTACATCTCAGGTTGCATGTGAAGACAATGGACCATGTTCAAGCTAGTACAGAATGCAGCTGCCTGCGTACTCCATGGGTTGGGCAGCTGTGAGCATATCAGGCCCATGCTCAAGTCTCTCTACCCAGTCATCTTCCAAAACCAGATGAAGGCTTTGGTCCTATTTTTAAAAAGCAATTAATGGATCAAGCCTCAGCTACCTTAAGACTGGAATTCAGTGTATGAATTGTGCTAATGTGGGACAATGCAAATCATAAAGTCCAGGATGAAGTGTGTGGAGCAGTGAAAGCACTGTTTATTGAGGGGAGCCAGCTACAGGACTATCTTCTAGAGGAGACTAAGGAAATCCAGAGTGTGACTCATTTAGTAGATGCTCCAAAACCTTCCTGTCCAAAAACACCTTTCAACAATAAAAATGACATCATAAGATTGACAGCCCTGTATACCCAATAAATCCCTATCATCATTAAAAAAAAAGAGAGAGAGAGAGCAAATCAATAAAATCTGAAAATTCAAAAAAGAAACTCCCACCCCAAAAAAATGCTTTACCTTGCTCAGGAAGGAGTGCCAGAGGCTCCATGAAGTCCACTAGGGACTTCGCCATTGCTCTTGATTTTACATGGAAAGCACTCAAGGATATTCTTGTAAATAAGAACTCGCTCAGCTTAATGTTTATGAGTAAAAGGGGTCATGAATACCAGCAAAGTTAATAGGTTTGTTTCTATTCTATTTTTCTGTTATACTAACCCTGCTCTTACTTGTCTCTGGTCACACCTGCTCATCTTTCTCAATATCAGCCTCAGTCTACTGGTCAGCAGCTCTTTTTGTTTTTCTTTTGAACTTATATGACTTGAGTTCTCCCCTTCATCATCTTGTTAAACACAAAAAGTCTACTGACAATCTAAGGACAAAGGACACCTGACACATTTGAAGTAGATGAGAACAGATGACTATGTTTTTGCTATCTCACTGTAAAATCCTTCCAGAGTGGGGATGTTCTGCTTGTCGTGCATGGTAGCATCAATGTCTACCCAGAATGACTGACACTACATGAAAATTCACATCATTCAATATGAAAATTCAAAATTCAATGCAGTCTGTCTCTCTTACTCTGTTTCTGCATATCTTTCCCTTATGTGCTGTTTTAGTTCTTCCTAAACCTTAGAATTCAGACTTTTCCTTCCAATTACTTTTAGAAGACCTATAAGTAACCTGAACCAAAGTAAATAATTTATCCAAACCACTCATCATAAACTTTAGGGTTCAGATAAAATGGGAACCAAGATCCAAACTACGCACAGCTTAGGTGAGAAAGCTACTTTTTGCCTTCATACAATCCCACTGAAATGAACTGGTGAAATCATGGCCCTATTGAAGACAATGGACATTCTTCCATTGATTTCAGCAGGGCCAGAATTTCACCCAGTGAGTTTCTATGGGATATACGTGAGTATAGAGTTTGTCCCTTATTAGGAGCTTGTGCAACTGAGGGCAGTTCTGAGCCTTTAACTTGTGTCTGTCATTTATTTTGTCCCTGCTCATATTTTCTCTTTGTGTCTTACCAGTTACCGCTTACATCTAAAGTTTTCTTATTCACACATCACCTGAAGAGTTGGTCTTCCAATAGTGGAACAATTCAACATGCTACTAATAAATAATTATAAAACTAGAGGGTTGCACACTTTATTGCTCATGTAGGCTGAATTATCCAACTGTTTAAATGAAAATGGGTTTTCAGTTTTAAGAGTTATGAGAGAAGGTATTCAGGGGGCAGAATCTTAGCTTGGCTGTCCTCAGAAACTGAGAATGTAGCCACGGAGGCTGAGGCTGGATGAGTGGTGACAGTAATGAATTCTATATTGGAACAGAGTGGGTGAATTCTGCCCCAGTGAACAGACTCTAGAGAAACAATGGACACTTGTCAGGAGTCTACTGAAAGTGTCCTCTTCCATTTGGCTGAAAAGAAATTGGGCAAAGAGATGAAAGCACCAAGGAAATTTGGATCGGAGTAAAGTTGATTGGGATAGTGATGTGAAAATATCTTGAAAGAAAAACATGCACACTTCATAGCCTCAACAAGTTGTGTTCATTGCACACATGAGGGGCTCCTTGCATTCCTTCATACCACCCCCAAATTCCTTGTGTGCCACCCTCCTATGCCCTTCTATTTCAGGGACTCCCTGCAACCTCCTGATAGGGGCTCTGTGTCCATACCTCCCCTCATTCCCTTACGGCCTCATGCCAATGGATTTGTGTTTCTCCCTCCTCCCCATATCATTGTGCACTATTTTCCTACACACACACCATGGCAGGGGCTCTGTGTACCTCCTTATTCCACCCTTCCCTCACACACCTCATTTCACAAAATCATAGAAATATAGGGCTATAAGGGATCTCAAGAGGTCATCTAGTTCAGCCCCCTCTGCTGAGGCAGGACCAAGTAAATCTAGACCATCCCTGACAGGTGTGTGTTCAACCTGTTCTTAAAAACTTCCCATGGTAGGAATTCCACAACCTCTTGTGAAAGCCTACTTCAGGGCTTAACTATCCTTACAGTAAGAATTTTTTTCCCTACTATCTAAACTAAATCTCCCTTGCTGCAGATTAAGCCCATTACTTCTACCTTCAATGGACATGGAGAGCAATCGATCATTGTCCTCTTTATAACAGCCCTTAACATATTTGAAGATTTATCAGGTCTCCCACAGTCTTTTTTCAAGAATAAACATGTCCATGTTTTTTTTTTAACCTTTCCTCATAGGTCAGATTACCTTTTACCATTTTTGTTGCTCTTCGCTGAACTCTCTCCTGTTTGTTCACATAGATTCATATATATTTAAGTCAGAAGGGACCATTATGATCATCTAGTCTGACCTCCACAGAATTTCACCCACCACTCCTGAAAAAATCCTCTCACCTATGTCTGTGCTATTGAAGTCCTCAAATCGTGGTTTAAAGACTTCAAGGAGCAGAGAATCCTCCAGCAAGTGACCCGTGCCCCATGCTACATCTTTCTTAAAGTCTGGTGACCTGAACTGGACACAGTACTTCATCTGATGCCTCATCAGTGCTGCGTAAAGCACAACAATTACTTCCCTTTTCTTACATCTGACACTTCTATTAAGAGACCACAGAATGATATTAGCCTTTTTTTTTAAACTGCATCACATTAATGGCTCATATTCAATTTGTGATCCACTATAATCTCCAGATTCCTTCCCTCAGTACAACTGCCTAACTAGTTATCCCCCACTTTGTAGTTGTGCATTTGAATTTTCTTTCCTAATGAAATACTTTGCACTTGTCTTTAATGAATTTCATCTTGTTGATTTCAGACCAATTCATCAAGGTCATTTTGAATTCTATTCCTATCCTCCTAAGTGCTTGGAATTTTATGAAAATTTTAGCTTGGTGTCATCTGCAAATTTTATGAAAATACTCTCCACTCTCTTATTCAAGTTGCTAATGAAAATATTGACTAGTAGTGGACCCATGACAGACCCCTTTGAGACCCTACTAGATACATTCTCCCAGTTTGAAAGAGAACCATTGTTAACTATTCTTTGAGTACAGCCTTTCAACCAGTTATGCGCACACCTTATAGTAATTTAATCTAGACCACATTTCCCTAGTGTGTTTATGAATATGTCATATGGGACTGTGTCAAAAGCCTTAGTAAATCAAGATGTATCATGGCTACAGCTTCCTCCTATCCACGTAAGCCAGTAACCCTGTCAAAGAAGGAAATTAGGTTGGTTTGTTCTTGATGTATCCATGTTGGGTACTACTTATTAATCTATTATCCTCTAGGTGTTTAAAAATTGATTGTCTAAAAATTGTTGTAGTAACTTTCCAAGTACTTAGTTAGGCTGACTGGTCTATAATTCTCTGATCCTCTATCTTTTTTAAAGATAAGTACTATGTTTGCCCTTCTCCTTTCACTTGGGACCTCATCCATCCTCCATGAGTGCTTGACAATAATTGCTAACAGTTCTGAGATTACTTCAGCTAGTTTTTTAAATACCCTAGGATGAATTTCATCAGACCCTGTCAACTTGAATACATCTCACTTATCTAGTTATTCTTTAACCTATTCTTTCCTTATTTTGGATTGTGATCCTTCCCCCTTGTTAATATTATTTCTGTTACAAATCTTGCCACAATTAACACTTTTAGTGAAGATTGAAGCAAAATAGGCATTCTTGGTGTCATCTGTTATTTAGCTCTCCTTCCCCACTAAGTAGTGGGTCTACACTTTTCTTCATCTTTATTGTGCTTTTAATGTATTTATACAAACTTTTCTTATTGTCTTTGTTAGGATATAGATATTCAGGCCTGTCTGTAAAGGCCTATACTCTAAGAATTTAGGTGTATTCTTATCACTTGGCTAGTTATAAAAGAAAGAATCAAAATCACTGTCTGCCGGTGTAAGGTCCTTCTCTTACTGTGACAGTCTGAGGCCCTGTGCTTAGGCTAAGATCTTTGACTAAGCAGCAAAGGCAGCCATAAGCTGGGAAGCGTATGGTCACATCCTCACATTCCAAACTAGTCACATTGAAATAAGGTGCGACTGGGCTGTTAGGAATACAATCCTGTCCTGATAATGCCGATCGCCTCCAGAGAAAGGGAAGTGCCTAGAAGATGTAAAAGGAAACTTAGTTTGATAGCATCCTGTCTGTCAAGAACTCACTTATCAATAGCTGGGATGTGAAATCCTCCTTTCTGTGTTTGTTCTATCACTGTAGTCCCTATTTCCGTATTGTTTGTCTGCATAATCTCTGTCTGGTTCTGTGATTGTTCCTGTCTGCTGTATAATTAATTTTGCTGGGTGTAAACTAATTAAGGTGGTGGGATATAATTGGTTAAATAATCATGTTACAATAGGTTAGGATTGGTTAGTTAAATTTCAGTAAAATGATTGGTTAAGGTATTGCTAAGCAGAACTCAAGTTTTACTATATAGTCTGCAGACAATCAGGAAGTGTGTGGGTGGGCGGGGGGAGGAATGGGAACAGGGAATGGGGGTGGGGAAATTGGAATCATGTTTAGCTAAGGGCAGGAATGGGAACAGGGACACAGGTGTAAGGCTCTGTGGTGTCAGAACTGGGAAGGGGGACACTAAGGAAGGAAACTGGAATCATGCTTGCTGGAAGTTCACCCCAATAAACATCAAATTGTTTGCACAATTTAGGTATTGTTGCTCTCTGTTCATGCGAGAAGGACCAGGGAAGTGAGTGGGTGAAGGAATAAGCCCCCTAAAGCCTTTTATGTCCCTTTCTAGTTGTAACTTGAAACTCATGTTGTAGTTTAGCCTTTGTGATTTTGTCCCTACATGCTTGTGCTGTTCTTTTTTGCACTGGTTGGGGTACCATTAAAAACAACTAAATATAAAGGCCCTAAAATTGAAGCAGCTCTCAAAATACAATCACAGGGAAATTTCTGACAAAGCTCCTTTGTAACAATTCACAAATTAGTGTGAATTATTCTTGTTTTACAGAACAAGTTGAGTTGGAATATGTAAGTAAAAGCTACACAAACACGTACTAATAAATACAACCCCTCCCACGCTTTTTCTGGCAAAACCCAGGGCAGGCAAACTCAAAAGCAACATGACTCAGAAACTGCATAACCAGCAAGAAAAAATACAGATGTTTGGTAATTGAAGCTTGTACATGTGTAATGTATGGGTTACCTAAAATCCAAGGGTCGATGTGCTAAAATCCAATTGGAGAAAGATTAAACAATCTGTAATGTAGAAATGTATAAAAGACCTAAGTGAACAAGTGGGCCCAAACTGGACAAATACCAGATCAGAAACTAAAAAATGGGACTGAAGGACCAGATCAAGGGATCAGATAAGGCGACGACTATCATGGAAGATGGAAGAACTTCCCTATGTCCCAGAATGTGGTAACTTGGGCCCATTTATCAATTCAGTCTTGTCCATTATTATAATTGTGGTTTTTTGCATAAATGTATGTCCAGACACTGTAAGTGACAATAATTTCGTCTGACAGCGTAAAAATAAAGGCAAAAATTGATTAATTTTAAATTAGGTGGATTTATGACTCAGGTTCCCAACTTTTTATGCCCAATAATACTCACCCTTAGCAATTTGTCCATGTTTCCACTTTTTGTGTGATTCCGTTTGGATTTTCAGGTCACTGAAGAGCTCTTGATGGAGCTATATTGGCCTCTTATTGTTCTTATCTTTCCTTTGCATCAGGATAGTTTGCAGTTGTGTCTTTGCAGTTGTGTCTTTACAATTGTGTCTTTGAGAAACTGAGCTCTCCTGAGCTCTTATCCCTGCAATTTTCTTCCCATGGGACCTTACCTGCCAGTTCTCCAAATCTGATGATGTGACAAGGTCCTAAGCAGAAAACTGCTTAGCCAACCGTCTGTCACTCCAGCTCCAATTAAGGGAGGTGAATTGGAGCTGGGTAGATCACCTGGCCCTGATTGGGAAAGCTGGTACAGCTGCTGCCTCATCAGACTGGGGCTGCATAAAGGCCCCAGGGGAAGGAAGCCAGGGGAGGAGCTGGAAAGAGGGAAGCTGCACTAGAGGAAAGGCAGTGAGGGGAGAGAGAGAGAGAGAGAGAGAGAGCGAGCGAGAGCGAGCTTGCCCCCTCTCTCCTGCTGGTGGACTGTAAGAAGGGGACTATGTGTATGGTGGAAAGGTGGTGGGAACACAACCTGTCAATAAAAGTACTAGGTGAGCACTGCACCAAGGTCTCTGTGTGACTTTCTCAGCCCAGCGGGGGCAGGAGCCAGCGGGGACCCTGCAGGGACCCGGTTACAGATGAATTTTGCTTTTTTGAACTCCATTTTCCTCATTCTGCTGCTCTGATTGCTTCTTTTCTTTAGAACCAAGAAACCTCTCATTTCATGATCACTTTCACCAACATTGCCTTTAACCTTCAGTTTCAGAACCATTTCATCCCTGCTAGGCAGAATCAAGTCTAAAATGGCTGTCCCTCTTATTACTTCATCCACCTTCTGAAACAAGAAGTTGTCCCCAGTATATTCCAAGACTTTATTTTCCCCCACCACGTCAGGGTATCTGTGTGCCTCCCATTCCTCATTCTTCCCCAAAAGCCATGCTCCCTAAGTCTTCACCTCATTCCAGAAGCTCTATGTGCATCACAATTTCCCATTTTCCCCTTCCCCACCAAGCCAGGGATTCTGTGTGCCCGCTCTGTTGTTTGCTTTTTGGTGAAGAAGATAAAACAGATGAATTCGTGTAAGGATTTGTTTTTCTGTCAGTCACTCCATGTTTTTTATCACCCACGCTTAAAAAACCTGAGTACAAAATACAGAGTGTGACCATTTATGATAAGCAAACCTGATACCCTGAAATCAATGAAACATGGAATACTTCAGGGTTCATGAGTAGCAGCTGCTTTATATTTTATTGAATAGATTTTTATAACCTTGCCTTTAAACAAATAAACACACAATGCATTCATTGTATGCTTGTTTGTTTGTTTAAATTGCCCAGCTGCCTTCCTCAAACAACACATTTTTATGGATGCGCATTAATAGAGATGGTTGAAAAAAATTAAACAACAATTTTCCATCAGAAAATGTTATTTAATTGAAATTGAAGCATTTTGCGGGACAATGCAATTTTGACTAACTTTTGAATGGAAAAAGATCTGAACTAATTGTTTTGACCTTCTCATTCATCTCAGTAATGTCAACATTTTGTTCAATAAGGTTTATTTTTTCTTTATTACTTTGATTAATTTCATTTAAACATACATATTATATTAAATAAAATATTAATTTTAATATGATATTCATTTATAACATGGTGTTTTAAAAATGAGTATATAAAATATTTAATACAGTCTGTTTTGAAATGATCAGGATTATTTTTTTTTATGTTACAGTTTAAGAATCTTTATTTCAAGGGAAACCTGCAAATTTTGTTTCAAATTGGAAAAGAAAGTGCATGTCAAAATGCCAGATTTCCCATGAAACAGAAAATCCAGTTTCTGACTAGCTCTATGCACTAAGATGACAAATTAAGTACACAACAGTCTACATAGTTTCTGACAGCCTGGTAAACTTCTAAACAGAACCTGCATATTTTTGGAATCGTTTTTCTGAAAATTATTAATTTTACATCTGACACTTTTCCTCTGAGTTAAAATTTTTAAAGTCATGTAAGTGACTGAGAAGCCTAAGTTCTATTTCCATAAGAGATTTAGCTATCTAGGCATATAGATCTCACTGAAAGTTAATAGAACATAGGTTCCAAAGTGCCTAATTCACTTTGAAAATGGGACGTAGGCTCCTAAGACACCTACATGCTTTTGAAAATGTTGCCTATGATTTATAATTATGCTTCTCTTCTTCCTATTCTTATTTTGTCTTCTTTTTGTCTCTACTTCAACATGACACTTTATTTAATCTTATTCCTCTTCCCCTCCATGCTCATTTTCCTCTCCTTATATATTATTTTCCCCCCTCTTAACCTCACACTCTCCATCTTTTCTTGGCATTCTTTTTTGTTTTCCAGTAGTAGGTGATACTCCAAGTACTGCCGGCCATGGAGGGAACTAATTCATCACCTTCTAACGACATCCGCTTCCAAAGTGCCAATTCAGTGTGCTCAAAGTCAGGCACACTGAAACTAGTAACAGGAGACTTTAAAACACTGATTCTTTGGGTTCCCTCCACCTATTGCTATGCCAAATAAAAATGAGGAAAATCCCTTCAAAACTACAAGGACTTTCATGCACAAAGCTCATATGCATATCAAGGCCCCTTTATGTTTCCCTGTGGTTTAGGACAGGCCCTATCACTACAGTGCATTCATTGCTACCATATTTGTGAAGTTTCTTTCTTTCAGTTTACCCACTATGCCAACTTTCGCATTTATCCAACGGTGTAAGACATTCCCGATACACCTCAGATAGATGGGGGGCTGCATCCCCACTGTATTTCCCCCCTGATGCTAGCAAAACAAATCATTAAACATAATTTTGAGCCATTTAAAAATAACCAGTTTAGTGGAATCAAACATGGCTCAGTTTAACTTTCTGACGAAGACAGCTTTCATTGTACTTATAAATTAGAGCAGGCTGAAATTTTTTGACCAAAAGATTTTCTTGATGAAATATACCATTTTGTGGGATTTCCTAAATTTCTTCATGATGTGTAGGTATACAACTCCTTTGAAAGTCCAATTCATTGAAAGTTAATGGGAGTTGGACACCTAATTCCCATAGGTGTTTTTGAAAATCAGGGAAACCTCTTCAAAGATCTGGTCCAAAGCCCACTGAATTCAGTAAAAGTATTTTAATTAATTTCAATGCACTTTTTCAATTTCCCTGAGAATGAGCATGCTAAGGGTTAAGTAGGGAAACCAAAAATCTGTCTCTTTTAGCAAGTTAGGTTATGCCCTATAAGGATACCGCACTAATGTTCTTGGAGGTGATTACTGATGTTGTAAAATATTAAACAAAATATATATAATACAATGTGGCATGCGAGGGTGAAAATTTAAATGAAAGCAGAGCTCAAATATTGTTTTTACATTGTACCTGCCAATCAAGCAGAAACTTCATGAACAACCAAGAAGCAATTTTCAGTCATGTACTGTATATCACGTAGGTCAGGTACTTTTATGTAAATCTCTTTCACTCGGGTGTTTAAATTTCAATAAAAATGTAACTATAAAAAGTGTGGCTTTTATTTCTCCTCCTCTCTCTAATTCATCCTGAGTTTTGGAGAACAAGTGTTTTATTGAGCTTGACACCTAAAAGGGGCACTGTTTTAAAAAGGTGTTAAAAGAAAAGCCACGCCACATATGTTTTGAATAACGACAGCATTGCAGCAGATTTCCCTGCACCCCCTTTCTTTCCTGTAAATTGGGGCTCACAGAGCTGTTTTGAGTAGGTTAGCTTGAGTTCATCTGAATTCTTAAAATCACTGGATGGGATTTTCCACACCTTATTGTTGGGAGTAGCATAGTTACTTTCAGAATTTTCTATTGTGTGTTTGTTTTTTGTTGCTTTTTGTCTGTAGAAGATTCTTTTGCCCATTCAGTCTGTAATTCAAGACAGTACTTGAGCCTGTTCTTATAAGATATAAGAATTATAGAGATCATCTTATTGTGAGAAATATTATTTTTCTCTTCTTATTGGTTTCTCTTAAGATATTGTGTATTTTTCTTAAATGGACCAGCATGAAGTTTGTAGCTGATGCTTAAACTTTTATTATATTTACTATGTTGAGGGATTCATCATTTTTTCCCCTCCAGGTTGTTTAGTCAGTGTTGATTTGTGTGGACACTTTTCCTCTGGTGCTGCTAGGGGATTTTTGCCAGCTCTGGCTCCTAGGAAGGAAAAATCACCCAGCTAGCAAAAGTGTACCTGGATTAATTTCTCTACCTTGAATTGGGTGGGAAAGATCTCAGCTAAGGGTTTGATTCCTGGGGTTAAGCCCTCTTTCCTATAGTTATCTTTGATAGGACAACTTCAGCTACTGCCCAAACTAAAGAAATTACTCTCTTTCTTTGTAGTGCAACTCTCTTTAAAATTCAAATACAAAATGAATCCAAAAATTAATGGGCTACTTTAACAAATGCAAAATTGTGAATGATCAGCAAACCAATTACAGAATAATTATCCTAAAACCCTGGCACAATTAGTGAAAGACATGAGAAATTTCAAAATAATGTGCAATTCTCTGGTAAGCGATAATGTTATTTTGCATAAGTTGCATAAGTTGGAGTCTCTGAAAATAAGTCTTTCATATAAAATATTTATAGAGTTGAAAGAAGGTTTCAGGCTATATTAGATTATATAGCCATGCTGGGGAGCAAGGGAGGGTAGAGTCTGAGGCCCGGTCTACACTTGAAAGTTTTGCTGGTTTATCTGTGTTGGTTAGGAGAATGGGGGGAAAAAATCACCCTTCTAACCAAAATAGCTGTGCTGGAAAAAGCCCTAGTGTAGATGCAGTTATACCAGCAAAACTGTCTTTTTTGCCAGTATAACTAATTCCATTTGGGAAACTGGTATAAACTGTATCAGCAAAAGAACTCTTGCTTGTCTAAATTGTGTCTCCACTAGTATCGCTATCTTGGAAAACCCATTCTAGGCTAGGGCAGAAGTGGTTAGCTGGTATTTGTTCACCCTCACCCCAATCCCATGACCTGGGGAAATTGTCAGGGAGTGGGCAGATAGGGAACGGCCAGGTGAGCCGGGGAGAACAGGTGGTAATTGATTGCTGGTATAGGCTAGTTGAAAATTATTCTTTCTCCAACCCAAAGGGGAACTAGGAAAGGAACTGTGTCTCAGAAGGGGTGTATCTGAATCACAATGCCTCCGGGGTCTAATCATGGGAGATGCATCTTACGCACCACCTCAGGGTTCTGTCTAAAGACGTAAACTAGCCCTTTAAGTGTAGTAATGATGATAATAAAATGATTAATTATTATTATCTAGCTCTTGTATAGCACTTTTCATAAGCAAATCTCAAAACACTTTACAATCCAGGTCAGCATCATTTCCCCCAGTTTACAGACGGAGATAATGAGGCACAGAGAGAGGAAGTGACTTGTCCAAATATCCCCAGCAGGCTAATGGCAGAATCCTGGTCTCCTGAAGCCCAGTTCAATGCTTTATCCACTAGGTCATTGTTGGAGTATGTAAAATAAATACATATTCTTAGGGTTTGGAAGAGGCCAACAAGTTTTACACCCTGTTTCATCCTTTAATAAGAATTGAGATTGAGATTTCTTGATGTGACATCTTAAGACTTATTGATGAGCATTCTGGGTAAACTACACATTCCTTTCATGATGACAGGTTTCAGAGTAGCAGCCGTGTTAGTCTGTATTCGCAAAAAGAAAAGGAGTACTTGTGGCACCTTCGAGACTAACAAATTTATTTGAGCATAAGCATGAAGTGAGCTGTAGCTCACGAAAGCTTATGCTCAAATAAATTTGTTAGTCTCGAAGGTGCCACAAGTACTCCTTTTCCTTTTACATATTCCTTTGACATCCTAAATTGACTACAAGAGTTGATTTCCTTCGTTGTATAATATGAAATATGTTTGTAAGATATTGTTCGATAAATTAGTGACTTCTGTATGTCTTATTTGTTAAAAGTTATAAATAAAGTGTTAAGCACATTTTTTTTCAGTTTAAAAAATAACTATTTTAGTTTTCTTCATAATAAAAAATGAATATTTATATACAGGGCCAGATTTCCAAAACAGTTCAGCATGGCTGGCTGATGAGCACTTTGAAAAACCTGGCCCTTATTTAGGTTCTTAAATGGGAGCTTAGATCTCTTGAAAATGGGCCTAATAATATATTTCATCCCTAAGGATTTAGAGGCATTTAACAGATGACATACAGGAATCAATTTGATAATTCTCCAACACACAGCAACACTAAGGGAATAGTTTAGGAAAAGAAGCAGAGAATAATACTGTATCCAATTGAAAGTTCCTGGGAATTTAGGTAATCAGAATTAATTGGAATTTGGCCGGCACAGCAGGGTTAGTACCTCTATTGTTGCAAAAATTACCCTGGGATTTTTAACGTTCAGTGTTATGTCTTATTGAAATGGTAGCCCAATACCTTCTCTCCATCACCTGCATCAGACTACAAAAAAGGGCTTTTATTTTGTTTTATATACAGAAAGTTATTGGTAAGAAACTAGTTAACATTTCCCATGGAAATTATCCACTTGAACTATGTTGAAGTTCTAAGCCACAGAGCAATTTACAATCATTCATTAATTATCAGTAAGATTTAATGGAAATCAATACTACTTTGAAGTGATGAAAAAATCAGTAAGTTCCAATTCTGCACTTGTCTTCATTATCAGTAACTTAAATCAATAAGCAAACTTTAAAAGTTCATTTGTCTTTAATATGCACAAAAGATTGAGAGGAAAAAAAACCTACTAGAGCCAAAGAAATCCAATTAATTTCCCTCATTTTTGTCATTTATCAATAGCAACAGTGTGCTTGTCCTATCTAAGAGAAGTTGACACTGGTGTTCTCTCAGTGCCTCTTCTAAAGATACTAAAAGCCATTGATATGTATACAGCAGTGTACAAAGAATTCTCCATCACCAGAGCAGGGTTTTCCTCTTAATGCCTCTGCATCACCCTCATTAACAGCTAATTGCAGTTACAAGGGGAAAATAAACCCCAAAGCATTATCTAAATGCAGTCCAGAAAACATTAAAGAGATCTATTCAGTTACTTAATGTTTTTATTGTTACTGTACATTTGGATGCTGATATTTTTGCTAAATAAAAAAAGAGATTTAATTCCTCTTATATTTCCACTGGATTTTATATTTGGTGCCAGTCACAGGTGAGCAACTTAGAAGCATGGGTGGCCGCAGTCTGCATTCAGAACACATATGCACACATCACTGAGAGCTAATTTTTCATAAGCACAAACAAATAAAAGCCAAAGACTGCAGAATTATAGGACATATGGTTCTCAATGGCAGCAGGTTTCTGCAACACCTTGCTACTAAAACATTTACTTCACAAATGTAAGACAAGTATGTAGAGGGATATAAGTAGTGTGTCACATTTCCATGTTAATATTCGGTGAGATGATGTGTTTTAAATGTACAGGCATTTGTCAGTATTTTTGAGATTCCATATGTACAGTCTAATCTTTCAAGGATAATAGTTAAACTAAGACATTTCCATAAACCAGCATAATATACTGACATAATATTCTTTCTTTATCAGTTTATATGCTGAATGTGGCAGTGCTGGTAGCATTTTCACCTCTAGAAGGGAAAGTTCTGGTCGAAGCCCTACTTCAAACCTTGGGCTCATACACAGTGCTGATAATATAGTCCAACACTAACGGCAGATTTTGCCTTGTTAGGCCCTGACCCTACAATGATTTTTGCATGTGCTTAACTTTATGCAAAGTAAGTAGTCTCATTGAAATCAATGGAGCTATTTGCATAAAGTTAAGCAGGTGAGTACATTTTTGGCAGGATTGGGGCCTTAGAGGTGATATCCTCTGCATGGCATGTTAAGCCAGCATCCTTTGTTTGGCTGTACCAAAAAACGGACAGGAGACATTTGATGTGGTTTTAATCAGACCACAACTTTATTATTAGATGTCTGGGACTACCTGGCAGATAAAAGCGTACGGTGCAGGTAACTCCATGTTCATTCAGTATCCACCAGGGAGCTTTTGTCAGCCCCCCTCTTTTTCCATCCAGGTCCCCCAGCCAACCCATTGCTGGGACCTTATCCCCACCTTCGAACCGGGGTCATGGTGGACTATAAGAAACAGGGTATGACTTCTTGCCGTACACATCATAGGAACCCTGAACTTTGGCCCAATTCTGCTCCTTTAACAGACACCTCCCTTTTTAAGTCCTTACCAAGCCCTTTATCCAGTCACTGTGTCCCTTCCCTGTGGAGCACTGGCACTGGACATCTGCCTCACCCTTATATAATGAGTTGTGACATCATAACCTAACACCCTTCCCTACTCACCATAACAAAGCCCTCCCTGAAACCATTAAGGGAAAGGTGAACCCCTTAACTTCCCCCCACGTACACACACTCCATCTTATTCAACCTGGGAGGTGAGGGAAAAATTCATTCCCAGCCCACCTAGAAAGGAGCAGCTAGCACAATGCCCACAGCAGGTCCTCAGCAAAC
Organism: Natator depressus; assembly: GCF_965152275.1. Classification (NCBI taxonomy): domain Eukaryota; kingdom Metazoa; phylum Chordata; order Testudines; family Cheloniidae; genus Natator; species Natator depressus. The sequence continues at coordinate 71,708,235 of NC_134236.1, forward strand.
CTGGTATTTTGCCACCTCCAATGGGGAGAGGGGGTTTGCTGCTTTACCTGTGTGACATTATTGACATAATCTCTAACCGTATAGATCACTGTTGCAACCACTGTTATATATTTGCAGCAAATATTGTACAAAGGTTGTCGTGTGAGGTGTCTATGGGAAGATTATGATTTGCTGGTTATAATTATGCTATCGGTATTGTGTATCATTTTTGTAGTTAAAGTTGTGAATATTGGCTCTATACTGTCTGTATTTCAAACTTATGCTATGCTTCTGGGTGACATCCCAGACAAGTTGGTGTCAGCTCTGCCTAGCCTACTTGATGGACCATTAAGGACCATCAACTATACAATTGACCCATTGAGAGAAGGCAGACACACCTTGTGACTCAGCAAGGTATGCAGGGACCTACCTATGGACAGAACGCTAAGGTTTTTCTATGCCATGTGCCGAATGCTTGTCTTTGGAACAAAGAAAGAGAGGTCATATGACAAGAGACTATAAAAGACTGCTGCATCTTCTCCATCTGGTCTTCAATCCTGCTTCATACTTCTAGAGGGACTTTGCTACAAACTGAAGCTTTGAACAAAGGATTGAATGACCCATCCCAGGTGTGGATGTACTCCAGAGACTTGATTTGAACCTGCAGCTTATTCCATCATTGCTACAAGCCTGAACCAAGAACTTTGCCATTACTATATGTAATTGATTCCATTTAACCAATTCTTGCTCTCATCTATATCTTTTTTGTTTTATGAATAAACCTTTAGATTTAAGATTCTAAAGGATTGGCAACAGCGTGATTTGTGGGTAAGATCTGATTTGTATATTGACCTGGGTCTGGGGCTTGGTCCTTTGGAATCAGGAGGACCTTTTTTTCTTTTACTACGGTATTGGTTTTCATAACCATTTGTCCCCATAACGAGTGGCACTGGTGGTGACACTGGGAAACTGGAGTGTCTAAGGGAATTGCTTGTGTGACTTGTGGTTAGCCAGTGGGGTAAAACCAAAGTCGTCTCTGTCTGTTTGGTTTGGTTTACCTTGGTGTGCAAAGGAACCCCAGCCTTGGGCTGTAACTGCCCTGTCTTAAGCAATTTGTCCTGAATTGGCACTTTCAGTTGGGTCCCACCAAGGACAGCATTGTTACAGTCTGGTCTGGGGAAAAGTGACTTCTCCCACCAGTCTTGTTCTTTTTTAACTCTCTAGCACATCTGGTCCCTGGGGATGAGTCAGCATTGCCAAACTGACTCACGCCCTTTTTTGAAGCATCCTCTGAGCCTCTCCCCTCCCTGCGCATAAAGCACTATTCTCTTTCCCCAGGCAAGCCGGACAGCTCCCCGCCCCCTGCTTAAACATGTGGTACAATCATTCTGCTCATTTAAGTCATTCTGCGGGTGGAAGTTAGCATGGGCTTGAGTCAACATTGCATTGCTTCAGTTTTACACCACCGTAACTCCATCAAGTCACTGGAGAAACACAGCGATGAATCCAGCCCAGGTTAGCATTTAAAGACAAATTAGAGAATAATTCCATCCACCAAGATTGCATCTACTATAGGGGAAAAAGAGACTGCCAACCCATTCCCCATCTCAGTCCTCACAGGTAGAAGGACTATACAGTTCCTATCTTAGAGGCTGTATCTGGCGTGAAAAGCAAGGGCACATTTGTCGGAACTGAGAGTTTTTAGAGAGTGGCTGAGTTGGTTTGCTGAAGGGCTGGTAGAAGAAATATTTGAAGGTCACTTTGGTCACTTTGTTGTGAGGGTATTTAGGTAAGGGTGGTTTTAAGAAAATGTTGAAGCTGGTTTTCTGGGCTTAGGGGAAAGATTGGAAGGAATTGATTCATGTCATATGATTTGCTGGGAGAGGTGGAGGGGGCATTGTATGGTGTGACTACACAATACAAGAAGAAATAAACTTATGAAAAATGTAAACTTTGAATGCACTTCTATGAGTCTTGACAATCCACTAAATAACAGAAAATACATTCTTCACATCTCAGAATTCAAAACAGCCATTGAACTCAGAAATGAGTCTTTTATTGAGTGAATGTAAAACAGTCCACATAAGCTTCCAGAAGAATGCACAAGCAGAACAATGTCATCATCTTAGTACATGGACTCCTCAAGTGCGAGGATGCAGACACAAATGGCTGCATTTAGATTAGAAGTTTTAAAACATTGTAAAGTGAGAGAAGGAAAACTCTGTTTCAAAAAAGCTAAACTAAAACTTATTTTTAAAAATCTGTTTCTTAAAAGCTTTTCAGTGCACTACACTAAATTAACTGAAAAATATACACTTCACACAGTCTACAGTCTCTCATACAGTAAACTAACACTAACTAAATTTTCTACAAAATGTTTTTGTTGGTTTCATCAAAACTGAAACCTTTCATGGAAAGGGTCAGTTATATCAAATTTTCATCTTGAAAACTTTTTGAAAGAAAACAGGTTAAAGTTATCAAAATATTTCTTGCCTATATTTTTTAAATGAAAAATTCCTGTTTTCAAATTCAAAACAAGTTTTCATTTCAAAATTTAAGCTAATTATAGTTTAAATAAATAACTGGTTAAAATCAAAATGGAACATATCAAAGTTATCAATTCAAAATGTCTAGACTGACCAATTTTCTTCAGATTTTGGTTTGTTAAAAATTTTTATATTTCTACTTTTCATCCCATTTGAAAGGAAGATCTTTTCTGTATCTCAAAAATTTTCATGGGGTGGAAAACTCTACTAACCACTTCAATCCCATATATTTCAGCCAAACCCATCTCTATTTGCATAGTATAAATATGGACAGAACCTTACTACCACCAAAATTTCCAGAAGGCAAACCCAAATAGATTGCTCAGCTTTTATAAACCAGCATAACTCCATTGACTTCTGAGGACCTCTGCTGATTTACCAGCATTTCAATCATCCAGTGGCCCCACTGGTTGTTTAGCCGGGTTCCTGATTCTGACATACTTAAAAAATATTTTGCTATTACTTTTTGAGTCTTTGGCTAGCTGCACTTAAAATTCTTTTTTGGCCTTCCTAATTATATTTTTACACTTCATTTGCTAGTGTTTATGCTCCTTTCTATTTTCCTCATTAGGATTTAACTTCCACTTTTTAAAGGATGCTTCTTTGTCTCTCACTGCTTCTTTTACTTTATTGTTTAGCCACGTTCACACTTTTTTGGTTCTCTTACAAGATTTTTTTAATTTGGGGTATGCATTTAAGTTGAGCCTCTATTATGGTGTCTTTAAAAAGTTTCTATGCAGCTTGCAGGGATTTCACTTTTGGCACTGTACCTTTTAATATCTGTTTAACGTCCTCATTTCTGTGTCGTCTCCCTTTCTGAAATTAAATGCTACAGTGTTGGGCTGCTGTGGTGCTTTCCCTGCCACCAGGATGTTAAATTTAATTATATTATGGTCACTATTACCAAGCAGTCATCAATATTCACCTCTTGGACCAGATCCTGTGCTCCATTTAGGATTAAATCAAGAACTGCCTCTCCTCTTGTGGGTTCCAGGACTAGCTGCTCCAAGAAGCAGTCATTTAAAGTGTCAAAAAACTTTATCTTTGTATCCCATCCTGAGGTGACATGTACCCAGTCAATATGGGGATAGTTGAAATCCCCCATTATTACTGAGGTTTTCACAGTTACTATCACGATCCTGGTCAGGTGGTCGGTAATATATGTCTACGTCTATATTCTTATTATTAGAGCATGGAATTATGATCCATAGAGATTTTATGGTACAGTTTGGTTATTTAAGATTTGATTCCACGCTTTCTTTCACACATAGTGCCACTCCCCCACCAGCATGACCTGTTCTGTCCTTCCGATAGATTTTGAACCCTGGTATTACAATATCCCTTTGACTATCCTCATTCTACCAAGTTTCTGTGATGTCTTTTATATCAATATCTTCATTTAATACAAGGCACTCTAGTTCACCCATCTTATTATTTAGACTCCTAGCATTTGTATATAAGCACTTTAAAAACGTGTCACTTTTTAGCTGTCTGCCATTACATGATGTAATTGAATCAGACTCTTAGTTTAAAAACTGCTCTACGACCTTTTTAATTTTAAGTGCCAGCAATCTGGTTCCAGTTTGGTTTAGGTGGAGCCCATCCTTCCTGTATAGGCTCCCCCTTTTCCAAAAGTTTCCCCAGTTTCTAATAAACCTAAACCCCTCCTCTCTACACCATCATCTCATCTATGCATTGAGACCCTGCAGTTCTGCCTGTCTAACTGGCCCTGTGCATGGAACTGGGAGCATTTCTGAGAATGTTACCATGAAGGTCCTGGACTTCCAATCTTGTACCTAGCAGCCTAAATTTGGCTTCCAGGAACTGTCTCCTATCCTTCCCTATGTCATTGGTACCTACATGTATCACGACCACCGGCTCCTCCCCAGCACTACATGTAAATCTATCTAGATGTCTCGAGAGATCCGCAATTTTCTCACCAGGCAGGCAAGTCACCACGTGGTTCTCCCGGTCATCGCAAACCCAGCTATCTATGTTTCTAATGATCAAATCCCCCATAACTATTACCTGTTTCTTCCTAGTAACTAGAGTTCCTGCCCCTGGAGAGGTATCCTCAGTGTGAGAGGATACCACAACACCATCTGGAAGGAGGGTCCCAATTATGGGACACAAACGACTTGCGCCTGATGATACTGGCAGGGCACATGTCATCTCTGAAAGGAATTTCCAGCCCACCTCTCTTGTGCAGGGCAGGCAATCCCACCAGTTCCCAGAAGGCTGGGGCAACAGGAGCTGGGACACGTGCCTCTGGGCCAGGCTAGCGAGCCCCGGCCTGACTCACAGCACCAGTATCTCCCCAGAGCTCCCTCATCCTCTCACATACCTCAGCAGTGGGAGGGGCGCGGGCAATAACCCTACCCTTGGCTGAGCAGAGGGACTCTGCTCCCGCTGCCTTCCCCAGAGACTCCCACACCCAGCCCAGGGCCATCACGCTCTCCCTGCCCAGAGTTATCTGTGGGGGACAAGAAGGGGAAGCTCTGTCTTTCTCCCTCTGAGCCTCCCTTCCTCATCCCACCCCCAGCTCTCATCAGCAACTAGGCCCAGGTGGGGTGGAGCCACTTCTCATTCCAGATGATTCTTCTCAGGGTCGCTGCCTTTGTGCAGCGTGGTGCTTGTCTGCGAGAGAGCCTGGCTGCAGAGGCAGCCCCTCTGCTTTTCACCCAGCCCTGGCTGCCTGCGATAGGGGCTGAGTGGGCCGGATCCTCTGGCATATTTCTGGGTTGCTTGGTCCCTGTCCCTAGAAGCTGGGTCTGGGTGGGGAGTGGGCTGCAACTGCCTCCGCAGCCAGGCTCTCTTGCAGACAGTGACCCTGCGAGGAGTCAGCTGGCATGAGAAGCAGCTTCATCCCACCCCCTCAGCTCCCCTTCCTTGGAGATAGGCCAAACAGAGCAAGCCCTGCACAGGCAGCTCGGCACACACTGAAATATGGGTGGGGTGCTTGACCCCACAGCCCCGCTCCTCCCATGCATTACCTATGGTTGCAGGAAAGCAGCCAATCAGAGCATAGCAGGTTCATTTAAAAGGAGCTACTGGGTGTGAGCAATTCAGGTCCCAGCAGGGACCGAAAGAGATAAGACAAAAGAACTGTCCAGGCAAGGAGGCCTGGAAGAGACCCAGTGCAAACAGGGAACAGACAAAAAATCCAAGGACAGAAACCCTAAGGTAATGGATGAAGGTGATATGACAGAGTGGGAAGTATCCCAGGGAATACAGCAGCAGCAGCTCTTAAAGAAAGCAGCATGTGGCTGCTATTTGTAGGATCCCTTCTGTCAAGGTTCCTTCCCCACTCTGAACTCTAGGGTACAGATGAGGGGACCTCCTAAGCTTATTCTTACCAGCTTAGGTTAAAACTTGCCCAAGGTACAAACTATTTTACCTTTTGCCCTTGGACTTTATCGCTGCCACCACCAAACGTCTAACCAGCATATTACTGGGAAAGAGCCCGTTTGGAAACGTCTTTCCCCCAAAAATTCTCCCTTACTTTTATACCCCCTTTCCTGGGGAAGGCTTGATAAAAATCCTCACCAATTTGCATAGGTGAACACAGACCCAAACCCTTGGATCTTAAGAACAATGAAAAAGCATTCAGATTCTTAAAAGAAGAATTTTAATAGAAGTAAAAAGAATCACCTCTGTAAAATCAGGATGGTAAATACCTTACAGGGTAATTAGATTCAAAACATAGAGAATCCCTCTAGGCAAAACCTTAAGTTACAAAAAGACACAAAAACAGGAATCTACATTCCATTCAGCACAACTTATTTTCTCAGCCATTTAAAGGAATGAGAATCTAACGCATATCTAGCTAGATTACTTACTACGTTCTAAGACTCCATTCCTGTTCTGTCCCCAGCAAAGACATCACACAGACAGAGAGAAAGACTTTGTTTTTCCCTCCCCCCAGCTTTTGAAAGTATCTTGTCTCCTCATTGGTCATTTTGGTCAGGTGCCAGCGAGGTTATCTTAGCTTCTTAATCGTTTACAGGTGAAAGGGTTTTTCCTCTGGCCAAGAGGGATTTTAAAGGTGTTTATCCTTCCCTTTATATTTATGACACCTGCATTGGGACCTGAAGTAGTGTGTGGCCCCAGGTCCACCCACTGGCCACTGGGGAAGCAGCCTACGCCCCAAGAAGGGGATAAGACTCTGTACTAAAAGCCCAAGAAATGGGTTAAACTTTAAACAGGACACCAGAGAACTGCTGAGGACAAAGATTCTGCAGGGAGAAAGCCCTGGGGGCACTGCTCTATACCAGCAGGTATGGATTTAGTGCTAGCTCAGCAGGGGCTGAGAACTGAGCTCAGAGACAGAGCCACAGGACATTAACAAGGGCACAGGGACAGGTCCTGTTGGACCTTTTAACCTGGAAGGAGTTCGTTCATCCATTTTAGACTATTTGTGACTTAGCCAGAGGGCTGAGCCACTGAAGACCTGAATGATGAGGGCAACGGCCGACAGGGGGCACCATGAGCAGAGAGAAAGAGTGTGCAATTTCACACCCAGCCGACAGGAGGCGCTCGCGAGAGATGAGTGTGCCCCATCACATATTCTCTTAGGTTATCACTGAGGAGCAAAATATTTATGTAATATGAATTGTCGGTTATGAAGGGAAAGATTAAAATGAACTATTACAGAATTCCTACTATTAGGTTACTGCTACCGCATCTTTGTAAAACAGCCCTAACCTATGACAAAGCAAATCCTAGATTATAATAATTTCCTAAGGCAGCTGATATTTTTGAAACAAATATACAAGTTAAGATCAATGCAGTTATAATAGTATTACTTCTCTGCATGGCAAATGCATGAATATTGCATGGTTCTTGGACTTTCCTATGTATATTTCCACGCATGGAAGAAAACGTGGGATTGCACAATTACTATATACATGATAGTTAAGCAAGGAGATGAGGATATAACATGCAGTAATCGGAAGGTATCCCTCTCTTTGTCTCTGGTGGATAACAATATAAGAATAGGTAGGACTCAGTCTTGGTCAGCTCAATATTAAGAAGATCATAGGCAAATCATTTTGCCCTGTTTTCAAAGGATATAAGCAACATGATGAAAGTGATAAAGAATATGGCTGGCTGCACCCATAAATTTGGTTGATCAATTATATTATTAATCACATGTTCCTTGTATCTCAACTTGCTATATGCTTCTTCAAAAATTTCCAGTAGGCAATTTTAATTACACTTCCTTGGGAGGAGGGGGAGGAATTGGAGGAGAAGAGTGGCATTTAACAGTTTACTTAGGTACATAACATTAAATAGGAAACTATAATCAACATGTGCACTATACATTATCTAACATATTATGATCAGTTCAGAGAAATGTGTAGGGGAAATCTAAACATATTTGTTCTGTCCATCCAGGACCTTGCAATGTAATAACTAGGTATGGTAAGAATACTTCTATTTCTGTAGTGCCCTATCAGATAAATTATTATGTTTACGATTATGTACTATTTTTATTGTGATATTGCCTAGCAGTGCCCCCACATCCACTCTCATCCTTTCCTTTACTCTTCTTCTGAACCTTCTTTCTCCTTGTATTGCTAGGGTATGTTCCCCTAACAATACAATCATGCTTTAGTCTCTCTTACACCTTAAATAAAACAAAAAAACCCACACATCCTTGATAACACTTGCCTCCCCAACAAATTCTTCAACTCTCTTCTCCCTTCTATCTCTAAGCTCATTGAATGTGCTGTTTACAAATGCTGTCTGGAGTTCCTCTCCTCCAGTTCCATTCTAGACCCTCTCCAAACTGGTTTCCACCCTTTGCATTCAACTGAAACTGCTCTCACCAAAATCTCTAATTACCTCTTCTTAGTCAAATCTCAGAACCAATACAAATTGCGCCTTCACTGTGTCCTTCAGAAGATCCTCCTTATCCCCCACCCAAATTTCTGCAGGGGTTCCAGAGGACTCTGTCCTTGTTCCCCTTCTCCTCTTCCTATATACATTATCTCTGGGTAATCTCATCCACAAACACAAATGCAACTACCATCTCTATAATTGATGACTCACATAACTACCTTCCTGCTCCAGACCAGTCTCCTTTTGTCTAAACAAAAATCTTGGCCTGTCTCTCTGACATTTCCTTGTGGATGTCTAGCCATCAGCTCAAGCTCAACATGGCTAAAACAGAGTTATTAGTCTTCCTCCAAAACCCTCCGCACAACTTTCTTTCATCATCACTGTGGACAATATCACTATCCTGGCCATCAGTCTGGCCCATAACTTGGGTGATATCTTTGACTCTGACATCTTTCTAGGTCCTCAAATCCAGGCTGAATCTAAACTTTGTTGATTCCTTCTGTATAACATCTGTATACAACAGCCTTTCCTATTAAACCACACAGGTAGAACGCTTTCCCAAGGTCTCATCATCTTGTGTCTCAATTACTACAACATCCTTCTCTCTGGCCTTAACAAATGTAATCTTGCTCCATTTGTATCCATTCAGAATGCTGCTGCTTTCCTAGCCCATCATTTGGATCATGTCATCCCTCTTACTGCATCCCCTCACTAGGTCCCCCTGGTCTATTGCATCAAACTTAAGCTATTTGTCTCCACTTTCAAGGTCCTTCATGCTCTAGCCCCACCCTGCCTATCATCTCTCATTCACTATTGAGAGGTTGACACCTGCCTCCAATTAGCCCATGATGCCAGCCACCATCACCCACTTCTTAAAATTTCAAACAAGCACCTTCATACTATTTCTCAAGACATCCCTCATGCATGGAAGGAACTCCCTGGGAACATCTACCATCTTCATTGTTCTCCTCCTTAAAATCTCCTTTGCCATGATGTCTACAAAAACCTGACAAGAGTTAAGCAGTTGGTGTGCTGAGACCACTGCCTGTTATGCTGACCAAAATTCTCTCTTTGCTTCCGTGTTCTCCCTGCCTGTCTATATCCATCTGATATCTCTGTTTTTTTTTTTACTTAGATTATAAGCTGGGGGGCTGGGACCATCTTTTTCTTCTGTGTTTGAGTAGTTCCTAGCACATGGCATCCTGGTCTATGACTAAGACTCCTAAATATCGGGATATTACAAATAATAAGTAATGATGATGGGCCAAGGCCCCATTTTGTTAGGCACTGTTCAAACATACAACAAAGAGATTGCAATCCAAGTAAGAGACAACATCTGGACACAACGGACTGAGAGGGGGAGCACAAGTTAAAAATGAGACTATATTGGTCAGTATAATAAGCAGAGGTCTCAGCACACCAGCTGCCTAAATTACTTTATTGACAATCTTTAGTGAGACTCTCAAGTTGCTTTACAAACATTAGCAAATTTAGCTTAACACCTTTCTGAGGCAGGAGAGTATTTATTATGCCTTTTGCATCAATGAGGAGATTAAGATCCAGACAGATTTAGGCCCAGATCGTGCCCACTGAAACCTACACATTGTCACATTGAAGTAAATGACACTCCACATAGTAATATGCCTCTGCAGGATCAGGACATAAGTGACTTGCCTAATTTCACACATGAATTGTGGTAGATCAGGGAATAGAACTCTGGTAAACTGACAACCAGTACAGTACTTTTACCACTGCTTATACTTCATTTCAAATATGCTTCATTCCAGAAAGTCTGGTTTTGACAGCTACTGCATTGTAAATAGTACCAAACGAATGCATACAATGACACAGTTTATGGTGGATGATTGATAATCGGATTGTTTTATTCCCATTAAAGCAGATTAGAGAATCTTTTCTTTCCCCACTGAAACTTTCAACAGAAATTAAATCCATTTTTCCCATGGACATTTTCAGTGGATAGTTTCAACTTTTTGTCAGGAAAAAAATTAAATACAAAAGTTTTGGGGCAAAAAAAAAAAGCTGGAATTTTTTTTTTAAGATTTCAGATGTTCAGTTTTCAATGAAAGATCAACACATTTTGAAGAAAACACATACTACTTGAAAAACATGCATTTAGTCAAAACCCAATGTCATAAGTTTCAATGGAAAATTTTCAACTAGCCCTAGGTCATATACTCAAAGCATGGATTTGAAATCACATAGTCAGTTCTGTTAAAGTCTTTATGTGAGTGAATCTATTATTTAGCCTCTATAAAAGGATACACAATTACAAGTCTTTCTTTGATAAAATGAAGGGACTTTGCTTGGAAACTGTGGGCTGTTATATTTGATAACTAAAAAGATTTAGTAAAAAAACAGAAAAGTGGTGCCAACTCTTGCAATTTTATCACAAGTTTCATGATGCTGGTGTTTTTCCTAAAGCACTAGATTCTAGGTCTGTTTAATACATTAGAATATCAGCTTCTATTTGAAAAGGTAAATTTCTAACCCTGATAGTTGAGATAAGCTTGAAAATCTGCATTCTAAAAGTTCAAAAGCTGGGAGGCAAACAAGAAAAATAATGCATGGTTTTTGAATGCTTGGGGTTGGCAATACTGAATGTAGCATTTCTATGCAATTGCTTGGGTGTTCATAGGCTGTGCTGAGGGGGGTGGCATAAGAACACAGGTTGAAGAACATAATCAATTCACTACTAAGGGCTCAGCTGTGGCCCTGCCTCTGAGCCCACAGGAGAACATGAGCATGTAAGGTCCTGTGGCATGCATGGATCACAAGTCAGATTGCAGGAGGAAGAGTACTGCTAATACCCTTACCCAGTGAGCAAATGAACTGGAAGAGGATGGAAATCAGGAAGCAATACATGGAGTTTGGGCTTCATCCCCTCACCCCTTTCCCACAGTATGCTGTCATCAGAGATGAGCTGACGGAAGGGAAGAGAGAAAAAGAATCACACCCTGCTAAATTACTATCCCTGTCCCCGCGGGAGCAAAAAGAGTAGCAGAACCTAAGGGCTCTTCATGGGGTGGCACAACTACAAATGCTCTGTTTTATTATTTTGAGCTGAACTGATTGTTATCTAGAAGTCTTAATAGTTATTTCAATAGCTCCTAAAAATCATCATATAAAACTGATAACATCTGATGTGTGTGCATGCCTACTGAAGAATATAGAAAAGAGCATAAAGTTTGGGAAGTCAAGTACAATTACGTAGGTCAAAAAAAGAATTTGAAGAGCAACTATCAAAAGACAAAAAAACCAAACAGCAAAACTGTGTTTAAGTACATCAGAAGCAGGAAACCTGTCAAACAATCGGAGGAGCCACTGGTGCTAAAAGAGCACTCAAAGAAGACAAGGCCATTGTGGAGAAGCTAAAAATAATTCTCTGTATTGGTCTTCACTGCAGAGGATGTGAGGGAGATTTCCACACCTGCCATTCTTTTTAGGTGACAAATCTGAGGAACTGTCCCAGATTGAGGGTGTCAGTAGAAAAGGTTTTGAAAGAAACTGATAAATTAAGCAGTTATAAGTCACCAGGACCATATGGTATTCACCCAACATTCTGTTAGCTTTTTTGACTGCTGCTGCACGTTGAGTGGATGTTTTCAGAGAACTACAAACAATGACCCCAAGATCTCTTTCTTGAGCGGTAACAGCTAATTTAAACCCCATAATTTTATATGTATAGTTGGATTATGTTTTCCAATGTGCTTTACTTCACATTCATCAACATTGAATTTCATCTGCCATTTTGTTGCCCAGTCACCCAGTTTCATGACATCCCTTTGTAGCTCTTCACAGTCTGCTTTGGACTTTACTATCTTGAGTAGTTTTGTATCATCTGCAAATTTTGCCACCTCACTGTTTACCCTTTTTCCAGATCATTTTATTCTATATGGGGTATATTTATAGTGCCTTTTAAAATGACGAAAATATTGTAAATTTTCTAGCTATTGAGTCTAATTGTTTAGACTGGTAAATTATTAAGTTGCCAAGCACTGGATGGACTGTCTTCGCACTGGGCCAAAAGTCACATTATTCCTAAATCTATGGGGCTGCTGTTCAGAGATACAACTATGAATTCTGTGACAAAAAGTGTAAGGCACACCTTAGCTAAGAACAAATATGCATCACTAGAAAAGGCAGAGGTATTACACACTGCAGATCCTAGAGAATATAGTAATGAAACAAGATTTAATGCTTACTCACAAGATTCTGGAACATGAATCAAATGACCTATTTTTCAATTAAAAAGGCATTTTAAATGAATTATTTATGAATGAGTACAGCTGTAACCTTGATAATATTAAACTGTTCTCGGCTGCTGAAAAGTATCGCATAGTATTGCCAATTCATAGTTAAACATGAAGACTCTATTAATATTCTCTACTGCAAATATGAAGCAGTCTCTAAAGAACTGGAAAAAAAATGGCTACATACATTTATATTGAATCATCAGTATATCTTGAAACCAATGGTTCATTCAGAAATCTTATACAATATTCTTTAGTATATACAGAATGCATTCATTGTTATTTACTTCAGTTTTCATAATTAGATCATTTTACTTCTTAATATTGCAGTTAACATTAGGGGTAATGCATCATGGAGAGCTGGGGTGCATGCTTAACTCATGAGCACAGCTCTCTGAAGAGATTTATGTGTTTGTGTGCTCATTTCAATGATGAAGTAACTGAAAATGAGTTGTCCAGTAAGAAATTAGGGGTAATCTCTGGTTAGTGTGTAGGAGCAGGATTTTATAATTGTACTATAAGAATAGCGGTACTAATGTATGTATTGATTTCATTTTACCAGCCACTCTTTTTGAATAGCAGAAAGAAATAACCCTCTGGGACATTGGTAGGAATGCATCCAACAGACTGCCAGTATCTGTACTGATGTTAAGGCAGGGACAGACCAGAACAATCCTTATGACTGATTATGGTCATCCTTTTGTTTTAGGATAAGTTATAATGTCTGCTATGGTTTCCTATATGTATTACAAATTAGGCAGTCTAGTTAAATATACATTTCTTTGTTTTAAGGTTTAGTAAGTAAAAGACAGGATCTTGTATTGTGTCTATGTTAAGGAGATTCAAAATAACTGACACTGTTTGCATTTTCAAATGTCTCTGTAAAAAGACAGTTTGTGTGAATGAGGAATGTATGCATCAGGAAGAGATAAGGTGTGAAAGCCATTGTTAAAGCCAGCAGGCCAAGGAAAAAGGAGTAAAGCGACTTAGGGACACCAGAAAATCATCAACATGCATCCATAATGAAGGAAGGGAAAATTGACGACCCTGAGGTGAAGGCTGGCACCCCAAAAGACAGGATAATTGATTAAATCGTAACCAGGACAGGATAACCCTCTCAGAGGTGTATTGGAACGTTTACATCAGAAGATAACACCAATTAAGAAGTAACCTCTCACAAACTGACACAGCAAAATCCATAGACTTCAACAGAGAAAAGGAACTATAAGAATAGGGTGCTTTGCCATGGGATTTTGGGTTCGTCTTGCCACTACTCCAGGAGCATCGGATTGTGACCGACAAAGCCTGGCTCCCCTCTGCGACCTATCTGGCTGGCCACTAGATTGATCCAGACTCCAGACTGGTAACTATAAAAACATCAACTGGCAGGACTGTGTGCATGGTGTGTATGTGTGTATGGCTAAAAAGCATATGCTAACTGTTGTATTTTCAGTAAATATGGAGTATTTGCCTTCTTTCTTATAAAAGATCCTGTGTGCTTTGTATCGCATAACGAGTGGACATAAGTCATTTATACACCACCTCTGCAGACAGCAAGCACACAGTGTGAAACTCTGGCACCACCAAGTTGGCAAATCTCCCATTGATTTCATAAGAACATAAGAACGGCCATACTGGGTCAGACCAAAGGTCCATCCAGCCCAGTATCCTGTCTACCAACAGTGACCAATGCCAGGTGCCCTAGAGGGAGTGAACCTAACAAGTAATGATCAAGTGATCTGTCTCCTGCCATCCATCTCCACCCTCTGACAAACAGAGGCTAGGGACACCATTCCTTGCCCATCCTGGCTAATAGCCATTAATGGACTTAACCTCCATGAATTTATCCAGTTCTCTTTTAAACCCTGTTATAGTCCTGGCCTTCACAACCTCCTCAGACGGAGTTCCACAGGTTGACTGTGCGCTGTGTGGAGAAGAACTTCCTTTTATTTGTTTTAAACCTGCTGCCCATTAATTTAATTTGGTGGCCCCTAGTTCTTATATTATGGGAACAAGTAAATAACTTTTCCTTATTCACTTTCTCCACACCACTCATGATTTTATATACCTCTATCATACCCCCCTTTAGTCTCCTCTTTTCTAAGGTGAAAAGTCCTAGCCTCTTTAATCTCTCCTCATATGGGACCTGTTCCAAACCCTTAAACTTCAATGGGACCAGGGTTTCACTCTCCATCTTAGACTGTGGTTAAAGATAGGCAAATTCATTTTTTCTCATTTTAACCTATTGCAGGTTTGAACATTCAGTGTGAACTCAAATAGAGTGGCTTTGGATTCTACCTCAGGAGAGACTGGGAAAGCAAAAGTACTAGAGGGAGCAGACAAAAAAAAATCCAGTGACAAGACAGATTCATGAATGGAGTAGAGAAAGGGCAGAATGAAAAACAAATGTAGGGACTACTATAAAAAAGGAGCATGGAGAGGTATCAAGAGAAAAATTTCAATTAAAAAAAAGTATGTGTGTATATACGATACATACAGCCCATCCACCTGTGCCAGCTTCACTTATGGAAGGTTCTGCTGTCACTGACACACAACAGTGGCTATTAGAAATCTTTAGGTTTGTTTCTGAATTAAACCCTTAATGATTTTGAAAGGAAAGGAAGGTGAAATTATTATTAGTTCTGTAAATCAACAGTAGTTTGTGGTTCACCTATTTCTAGTTGTAATATTGTTTTTCTTTACTTTACAGACCTTGTAATGCAGCTGGCAATTATGGGTCAAAATGGCCCCGCATTATTTCATTAATGATATATTTTGTTACATTGCCTGACTTACCCACGTGAATCAACACATTGTGCTAGAAATAACCCACAACAATTTAATATATCAAACAGATAACAGCACTGGAGGAAACGCATCTCTCCCTGATGAAATACAGATTTAGTCTATCTATTTTTCTAATTAGTCAAGTACACCAGATATAATTATGAAATCTATCTTTAATATGCTTGCTTCACCCTGCACGTTATGAGCGTACCATGATAATGATGCTACAAGTAAGTAAATGGAAGTAATGTGCTCTGGTTTTCTACTGACCCTCAGAATCTTTAACTCAGCAAACATTCAGTATAGAATTTTAGCTTGTTTTTCAGATGAGTTCGTATAGTTTTGCTAAATTAATCCTCATCAGCCATGGTTGGTATGTCTTCTTGCAGTATACTATAAGGGCTCCAAGATAGTCTATGTGTTATGTAGTGTACATTTTAAACATTTTCTCAATACATTTTTTACATAGTGGATTAAAAAGTCTAGCTTTGCAATGCTCATACTTTCATGAATCATAAAAAGCCACCCCAAGCCAAAGAACAAAATAACAACACTAAGTTAACAAATAAGCAAATTAAATATTTAAAAAACACCAACGTTTGGCATGATGGGCTATAGAAACCGCACACCAGTGTAGAATGGCCCCTTTCTGCCCAACCCTTCTGCACCTGTAAATCATGCCAGGACTGGAGGAAGAGTTAAAATGAGGGGACTCCCTACATATGGGGAGCAACCCTGGGAAGGGAACAGGCTGGCTGTTGATCTACCTTCCCCCACCTGTTGCTCTTCCAGAAAGGAGAACATGGATCCTCTGAGCTAAGAAAGGGAAAGAGTAAAGACTAATTTTCTCTGTGACCCAGTGGGCAATCTGGAGTGGATTGTGATATCTCTAACGCCCTCTGAAGCAAAAGAGGCCAAAATCCTGACTGAAGGTGCCTGATGGTTTGCCTTCTTTTCCTTTATGCTTTTATTTAACCTTGTTTGTTAACTATGGACTGTTTTATTTCTTTGACCTGGGACCCTAAGAGAGAATGAAGCAGTGAGAGGGCCTCAGATGGAGGGTAAAATGCAGGCCCTGCTAGACTGATGGACCCCACAGTGCCTGGGGTGGGGGCAATTGGATCTGCATACTTGTGCTCTCCATGGAGCTCCTGAAAGGGGTGCTCTGGCATGAACAGACTTGTGACACTTGGGCTAGGTCAAGGCTCAATTCTGTGCAATGGCTTAAGGTGGAATAAGATCCCATACACGAAGCAAGATCCTATAGCAATGACGGGCAACCAGTGGCACACGGCCCATCAGGGTAATCCGCTGGTGGGCCGCGAGACAGTTTGTTTACATTGACTGTCCACAGGCACGGCTGCCCGCAGCTCCGAGTGGCTGCGGTTTGCTGTTCCTGGAAATGGGAGCTGTGGGAAGCGGTGCAGGCCGCAGGTTGCCCACCACTGCTCTAAAGGGTGGCAGGAAGGAGGTAGGACCTTGCCTTATCCTGACACCTTACATCAGCCAGTAGATCTGGCCAGGCACTTGGCAGAGAGAATGCTTTACCATCTCCACACTGCGCATAGTGTGGCTGCTGCACTATGGAGATGTAACATTATTTGATCCAAAACTTAAGTACTTAGGGATCCTTTTGAATGAAAGGCATGATATTTTAATAGTTAGGGTTGCCAGTTGTCTAATCACACATACTCAAATACCCCTTCCCCGAGGCTCCACCCCACTCACTCCATTGCCCCCCCTCTGTTGCTTGCTCTCTCCCACCCTCACTCACTTTCACCGGGCTCAGGTAGGGGGTTAGGGTGCGGGCTCGGCTGGGGCCAAGGGGTTCGGAATGTGGGAGGGGACTCAGGGCTGAGCCTGGAGTATGTGGGAGGGCTGTGGGGTGCAAGCTCTGGGAGGGAGTTTGGGTGCTGGAGGGGGTTCTCAGGGCTGGGTCAGGGGACTGGGATGCAGGAGGGGGTGAGGGATGTAGGCTCTGGGAGGGAGTTTTGGTGCATGAGAGGCTCCAGGCTGGGGCAGGGGGTTGGGGTACAGGAGGGCCACATGGCACTTACATCAGATGGCTTCTGGTTGGTGGCACAGCGGACCTAAGGCAGGCTCCCTGCCTGCCCTGTCCCCACACCACTCCTGGAGCCTTCCTTAGCCCGGGAGCTGCCCAAGGTAAGTGGGGCCAGGGGGCTTTGCATGCTGCCCCCTCTGCGCACCTCACCTGGAAGTAGCCAAAGCATCCCTGTGGCCCCGGGGTGTGGTAGAGGGTTCCATGTGCTGCCCCTGTCTGCAGGCACCGCCCCTGCAGCTCCCATTGGCCACAGTTCCCTGCCAATGGGAGCTGTGAAGTCAGCGTTTGGGGCGCGGGCAGTGCATGGAGATCCCTGCCCCCATCCCAGGGGATGCAG
Organism: Natator depressus; assembly: GCF_965152275.1. NCBI lineage: Eukaryota > Metazoa > Chordata > Testudines > Cheloniidae > Natator > Natator depressus. The sequence goes on from NC_134236.1 coordinate 71,726,061, forward strand.
GGATGTGCTGGGTGCTTCTGGGAGTGGCACAGGGCCAGGGCAGGAAGGCAGCCTGCCTTAGCCCCACTGCGCCGCTGGACTTTTAGCACCTAAAATCTCCCGGTTTGGCTTCAGTAGCCTCTGGGAGATAAAGCCTGATTCCGGGAGACTCCTGGAGACACCAGGTGGGTTGGCAACCCTAAATAGTACTAGTATACTATCTTAACAACTTGAATACGGAGGCAACAGCAAAATCCAAATCTAGGTTAAATACAGTAGCAGCACTTAGTACTTATCTTCACCTGTATCATAGAGTGAAACACTTTTTTCAATTAGTAAATGAAGAAAAAGCTGTTTATAAAACTGCATTTTAAATAGTCAGTCTTCCTTGTTCTTTTGTACTGCATGATTAAAAGATAAAAGTTGTTGGCTTTAATACGTGGGTTGTGGGTAATGCTAGTGGCCTGTGATACAGGAAGCCAGACTACATGAATTTATTTTCCCTTTCAGCTTAAAACTCTAACACTAGGAGTCCGTGTGCCATAATTTAAATTTTAAAAATGTTTCCAAAATATTAAGATCAATTATTAGAAGTACAATAAAGAAATAATATAGTATATTAAATGCAAAAGAGACAAATCAAAAACAAATTCAATTAATATGTCAATGACATGAATAGAAATGATAAAGTCCAATAGAATGTTTATTCATTATCAAAACAAAATATTTAAACACTATCAAAATGAACATGTTTGGAATTTTTGCTTCATAGAACACTTCAAGTTTTCTGCTTTTTATTGTGATTTGGAATTAATATTTTTTTACATTTCCCATGGAACAAAAATGCCAGTACCTGACTAGCTCTACTTAAAACACTTCAATGGAACTATTTCTTGTATCCTTACTCCTGTAGAACCAGCTGCCTTAGTTACCATGAATCCAGTTGTTCAAAGCTCAGCTTAAAATGTCCCCAAAATATACTAGTCCTGCTAGTCTAGCACGTTCTAGCTCTGCCAACTACTTCCACTCTTTCTTTAAGAATATCAAATGTCCAGTGATTTGATGACACATTTCCTTCGGTACTAGAGGTATCTTATTCAATCTGGAAAGAGAAACAATACCATGTAACCCAAGTGAAAAAAAAATCCCAGTGAAAATAATAATAAATACTTGCAGTAAACTCAGTATGAATGATCCATGCTTTGAAATTTGTTCACATAAAATATTTGCAAATAACAAACAATCATACAAATCCAAGTGTTTCCAATCAGAAGAAGGTAAAACTTCTTACATAATTTGCTATGTACAGCTGTAGACACATCATATGTTTTGGAGTCAGACAATCAAACAATTGTATGATCTATTCTCAGGGTCAGGCCTTCAAGAGACTCAAGACATGAGTACCACTAGATGGGTCAAAGAGTACAAAACTGTTTTCATCCAAATTTGGGGACCAGTGGATGTGTCAAGTGTTCAGATAATACAATGACAGACGTGCAAAATCTTGGCTAGATGGACTAGACAGTGTCAATACTTTGAAACACTTCAATAGAGCTGGAGTTCCCATGACTCAAGGATGTGCATACAGATTTCCTTCCACTTTTGTAGAAGACTGGTACATTTCTTGGAATCTGAAAAAATTGTCCCATTCCAAGAAATGATATATATTTGAATGTGATCATGAGATGAAATGTGAAATGGTGTTGTGGGTTCATTATTGCTCTCTTTGGACTGACATGTAAATCGGGCAGGGGGGGAAGGAGCAGGGGGAGGGATGCAATGATCCCAACTGATATTTCCTGGAAGTCTCAACATAGTCTCAGACTGATTGAAAATGGAGTCTAGTACCCTCTCATTGTCAGAGTTCCTTCCAGAGCAGAGTGGAAGATAATTATCTAATTAGTATGGACAATTTTAAATGATCTGTCCCTCATAACACTAAATTCACTTTAAAATCCTTTAGACATTTGTTTAAACAAATGCATTTTATTATTATACGCAAATAATGTCAATGTGTTAAGAAATGATTGAGTTCTTTTTAAATAATGAGATGTTTGGAGATCTGTAGATAACTAGATATAGGTTGAGTAGAGAAATATCTTAAAGCTAGTACAATGATGTGTCTCCTAATAGTATAGCCCTTTCAAAATGAAACTTTTGTGAATGAAATACAAATCAAACCCTGGTGGTCTTCTGCTCCCAATATACTGAGGTTGGGCACTTGAAATATCCCAAGATAGCAAGACAAACTTAACATTTAAGATCCCATCCATCTCAAACCACAAAAGCTCTTTCTGAGATGTCCAATTACAAATTGTCTCACAATTTGCTGTGTGTCTCAAACCAAAGAACTCATGAGCATCCACCACAAATCAAACAAAATTAAATTAACCTAATCTTAAACCTGCAGGTTCCTCCACATTCTATTTTTTGGACCAGCAGCATACCACAAACAGCAGCAGCTTCCTTATGTCTGCTGAGCCCAATCTTATCAAACATTGGTTTCATGTCCAGAACATAGGCAATTCAGATCAGGTTTTCTTTTACATCCCATCTGGACCCTTCATCCATTTTTAATTAAGCTGTGCAAAAATGGTGTTTTTCCTCTCTTTTTCAGTGTTTGCTTATCCTTCAGAGGAGTTTTGTTTAAACCTTCTTCATTATCTTGAATTGAAATATAGATGGGGAAAATACAATTTTCCTCATTCTCCACTGCATTTTTCAGTAAATAAGCTATTAATCCAAAAAGTTTTCCTCAGCTCTCCTTGTTAATTATAATAGGGATTATGAGCAGATATCAAAGGCCTGTTTGTGAGCTCACTAAAGCTCTGATCCTGCTTAGGTTTATGAATGGACTTACTTTTACATACTGTTAGTTGTCCTATTGATTTCAGTGTGACTCCTTTACATAAAGAATATCCTTAGTGCTTGCAGTATTGGGGCCTGATCGTGAACTCGGTATCTTTATCAAGCTACAAACGCCATTTTGAAAGGCAGTCCTTTGCCTTCTCTGTTTTTCCTTGTTGGACTGATATTCCAAGGGATAGTGGTACCAGGCTGAAAATAGATGGTCATTAAATGGAGATGATCATCTAGCCAAATACAGACATCCTATCCAATAGGTTGGCTCCTACCCAAGAGAACTAGTTTTCCAGGAGAGAAGTTGCCTAGCAAGGGAAGTCACCTGGTTGGGGTCTGATCACCTGAAAAGGCTGATCCAGGAGTCACATGATAGAAGGACTGGAAGATTATAAAACAGCAGGAGCTGTTCTGCTTCTTTGGTCATTTTCATTAGCTCATGCAGAGGGAAGTTGCTGTAGGAGCCTCTTGAAGAAGTGAGCTAGAGCAAGGGGCACTAAGTTCTGGGTGGTAATTTTCTAAATTATCTGTATTTTATCTCTTATGTAAAGACCAATGAGGCTTTTAAATCTTCCACAAAGTTTGTCTGTGTGTGTTATGTGCTATATCTATCATGTGCCTTTGAAGAGGTAAACTGTAATCCCAGAGCACCTTCATGGCTGACCCTACAGGAGACGTCAGACTACAGGGGAGTTGCAGGGAGAGGAAGCAAAACAGTCCCAAGGGCTGGGCAGTTGGACCATGAGGCTCAGCTCCCCAGAGTGGGTCCTAGACAGGAGACCTACATCCCAAAAATGTGCCCAGAGACCCCAAACCAGGGTCAGGAGCAGACTCTGCTCACTTGGAAGGCTTTACGAAAAGATGAATACAGAGTTGAGATCCCCTCACAACAGTCTAGTGCGTGCCCAAAAGGGGTGCTCAACTAGGTCTATGACAGGGTCTTACCATGGCTCTCACCAGTTTTACTCCATTGACTTCAATGACGTTACTCATGATTTATGTCAAATTAACTGAGATCAGAATCTGGTCCTAAATGGGGAATATATTCCTAATTCTAAATACATTAGATATCATTATGAAACTTTAATTGTATGGAGGGAAAAACAAAACTAAAAATAACCTGATACATGCAGCAAGTCATTTGGCATTAGAGAAACACTTTGGGAGCTTGTGTCCCAAATTTAGGTTTTTTGGTTTTTTTATTGTCTAAATATAATATTTACAAAAAATGAAATTGACAGTTATTTTAGTTCTTAAACTAACTGAACTTTTTGGGGGGTTAGGACATGTGTAAATGTGGTAAACTTTTCATTTAATTTTTAAAAACTTTGTGTGACATTTGTTCACCACTTCATTTTCAACTGCTTAGCTCTTTATGAAGTTTCAAGATCCCGAAAATATAGTACAAATCAACCTGCAAAATACATTTCTCGTTCATATTTTTCACGAGAAAATACCAGCATAAGTGATTTAATTAGGACAGTCAGTAAGAAGATCAGAGCTGTCTAAATCAAGATTGTGTTTACCTGTTGCTACAACATTCCAATATTTTAACCAGTAATGGAGGGGAGCTTAGTATATAAGTAATTATTAGTAAAATTAGTAAATCCTCAAAATACATTAGCTATTACAATTTTTTTTAAGAGATGTGGGATCAAGCAAAAATATTCCTTTGCTTTTTGTTTATTAAATCGGGGACTTCAAAGAATTAAGTCTTTCCTCACACCATTAAGTGCATTCAGGAGAACTCTATATGGTCTTCAATTTCTCACAGTAGAGGCAAGGCGTCCCTTTGTCCTTGCTCAGTTAGTGCAGCCCTATGCTATTTGTCTTTGTCAGACCTATGCATCTGAATACCTGCAGTCCAGAGTCCCTGTTTGGGCCATGTTCCTTTGCTAAATGGATACATTGTAGGCTATTGACTGAGAGTTTGACAAGGCTGCCCTTCAGACAAGGTGAAAGAGGTCATTATATTCACCTCTGGGAAGCACACACTATAAATCTAATTTGTAAGGAGACACAATGTATTTAAGACACTGAACATGTGATATAGTAATCCCTCAAGTCCTGCCTAAACAGCACAGGATTTTAAAAGCTGTTCTAAACATTGTCACCAAATACAATGTGAAGGCAAGAAAAACATGCAGTTTCTACCTATAGCACAATCAGACAGACCTGGCTTTCTGAGGCATCAAAGTGCAGTAAACTGATATTTAGTGGTTGTATTCTGTATGCCAGAGAAAAATAAACAAACACCACCCCTTCCATGGGGAGGAGGGCAGAGAATTTATGATCACACTACCTCCACGAGCTTCTATCCTTCAGAGATTTGCTTCCTTTCTGCCACCCTGCTACTGATAAGGGAGTTGTTGCAGCTGTAAAGCTGTAGTAACCCCTGGCACAGAGGGAAGGGTCTTTGAGGCTGAATTCCTATGAATGGGACACTAAATGAAATCCAGCTTGTGATTGAGCAGCAGCCTCTGCCACCTCAGTTACTGTAATGGGCACGTGTTGAACGCAAGTGAGGTGAGGAATCTTTCCCACTCTTTGGATGAGGTCTTTTCTGAACTTGCAGCCATGGAGAAGGCCTCAGGCTTCGTGGCCTCTTTAGAATGCTCTTTGGACTTGAGGGAAGGAGAAACTTTCATTATCAAACTATGAAGCTCAGCTATCTCTGTAAGAAACTTAGAGCTTTGGAAGAACAGTAACTGCTAAGCTAGGTGAGAACAGAGCTCAATGTTAGCACTTAAAGACATTTCAAAGGCATAAAGGAAAAAAGTGTCTAAAATGTAGCATTTATATAAACTCATCATTACCCAATATTTAATTAATTAATAAAAAGCTAAGTTCGTAATCTAAGCATTGAGAAAGCAAACAACTGACTTCTTATATAGTCAACGATTCTTACAAATGCAGACAACTTAAAGAACAACATAAGAGTAAGCTGCTACCCAATAATTTTGCATTACAAAAAGTTTAAAAAAAATAATTTTTTTTTGGTGAATACATCAATATGAAAAAGCTCAATCATTTGAAATCAAAACAAAGGATAACCTTTTTTAAAAAATAACCTTTTTGCTTCCTCCAATGTTGGCATTTTACTACTTAAAAGGCCTGTTCTTTTACTTATTTAAGTCAATGTCAAAACATGCATTGACTCCAATGGATAAGAAATAGGCCCTAAAACTTTCATTCATATTGGTTTTGTGGAGCAGCAACCTTTTCTTTGGGAAAAAAATCACTCCTGCGCAGAGAGCCAACACGAGGCCAAAGCATAACTCAGTCTCCACTTTACTCCTATTTTGATGCCTGAAGTAGATGTGTAGAGGTCTGGTCCTGGCCTTCTGCACAGGGATGAATGTCACCCCTAACATAATAGCAGATTCTTAACCATTCTTTAGATTTACAAGACGTGATCCATGATTTTAGCTGTTTTTTAAACAACTGGTGTTTTTTTTTAAAGTCAACCCGCCCCCACCCCTACCCCCCATTGTTTTTTAAACAACCCCCCACCCTCCACACACACACACACAGCTACAACCTCAGCATTAGTAACCTGTGAAACTGAAAACATTAGAAAGACACATTTCCTCTTTTACTACAGAAGGCTGTAAACCTCCATGGAACTTAGAGCTACAAGGAAATATTGCAGAATTATTATTTTGAATTAATGCTCTTTCTTAAGAGTATTTTTGTAAGGTGCTAGATAGCGGTAATTGTTAATTCTATCTCCCAGAGGGGAGAAAGACAGCACCTTTTTCTACTTATGCTAAAATCTTCAATGTCCAGATCTTTTGAGAATCTTGAGGGAGCCACCCTTCCCAAATAACAAATGTCTTTCTGAAGATGAAGTACAGTATCTGAAAGAATGGGAAGATTTAGTCTGGGTATTTATAAGCATTATCTGGAATGCTTCTTATGAAAGGACCTGAATCATCTACTGAACCAGCAAGAAGCAGTTTTTAAAGAGGTAATGTTAAGTATGAAAAATTAAAAGAACCCATATGTTTTACATATCACACACAAGAATATATATGTGGCGGGGAAAAGCAGGAGGGCAAAAGGATGGTTGAACATGAAGATCTACAGGTATCTGAGGGGTATTTACCCCATGGAGAGAGGAACTCCATGATAAAAGGATAAAACTAGGGGTTACAGAAATAAATTAAAAAACAGGCTCAATATGTTATGAAAACATTCTGAGAGTAAGATCTGTTAGATTATTATTCTATGGAAAAACATTTTTTTCTACTCTATACCTAGTGATACTCAAGCTCTTAGTTGCATCAGTGGTCCTCTGTGACCACTGAACAAGCCTTGCAATTCTGCTGTACATTAGGGATCAGGCAGATTGGGGCATAGTCTGGAGTATATATATCTCAAGGACAACGTGATGCTTATGTTCATGATGATCAACGTTGGGTAAAACAAACATCTTATTCAATGAGATATAAGTCTTGTAGGGGTTTTCAGCCCAATGAGGGGGAGGGGGAAGAAGGCAGATACTTCACCTGTAGGAATTGTGGAATAGCCACATCTCTGAACAAACAATGTGACTTATGCAACCCAATGAGAAATAGAAATGGGGGAAACAGTTACATGGAGAGCGTGTTGTTTCAGTTCCCTGATTGGATGACTTATGTGACTAAACAAACAACCATGAATTGCCAATTGTGAATAGCAAATATTGAAACTGAATATAGAATTAAAAATCCATGTTGTTGGTTAGTAAATTGTTTACACAGATTGCACACATTAAAGCATGAACAGGGAATTGTATGTTGAATTGAAATGCTTGGAATTTACAGCTGAGGTGATCTACAAACATAATGTTTCAGGCCAGAAGGGATGACTAGATAATTTAGCCTGACCTCCTGTGTATGATAGGCTACCACCATCCCCCAGCACCCCCACACTAAACTAAAGGATGAACCACAGGAATAATTAATCTTGCAATCTGTTTGCAAACAATTTATTAATAGAGGGGGAAAATGTCTGTAATACATTATTTGTGGCCAACAAATTAATTGGCCACAAATAATTCATTCACATCTTTTCAAAATTCTTTTGAGCCAGAAATACCTTTATTTCAAAGTCCTTGCATGTCTGAGAAAGATTTACTCATGAAGCCCAAATTTTGTTCTTGAATGTTTGTCGCTCCTCTCAATGTCAGCAGAGGCTACCCAAATGCCTCTGTGGATAGAATATGGCCCAGAGGAGACAAAATAGGGTTACTGCTCAGATTAGGGTGCAGTCCGAGGCCTATGCACCAGATGGACTCCACTTGCACCCTACACTGAGGGCTTAATTGGAGCTTAGACCCTATGTTGGCCCTCAGTAGGAATGAAATTATGGCTGGACTGCACAGGATGCTGATAGAACTCTGACTTCTTGTTTGCTGCAGTGGTGGTTTTCCCTTTGGTAGATCCCTAATAATTTTGTTTTCCTGCCCCTTTTTATCAGCTTCATATTTCATATCAGGGTTTATGTCTTAGCCTAAATTCCAACCCTCATGCCCTGTGAGGGGATGTACTTATTTGCAAAACTCATGCATTATTTAATGCTTCCTCTCTCTCCCTCTATTTCTTCAACTGATTCTCCTGATGGCTTTGTGCAGTCTGCTGTCAGAGAAACCTTTCTTCCATTGACAGGTTTCAGAGTAACAGCCGTGTTAGTCTGTATTCACAAAAAGAAAAGGAGTACTTGTGGTTAGTCTCTAAGGTGCCACAAGTACTCCTTTTCTTCTTTCTTCCATTGTTTAATAGTGACTTAATTGCTTATGCACTTAATCCTCTTCAATCACTTCTATTTAAAAAAAATGTTTAAAAAGTTGGGAAAGGTGATACAGGCTATTGTGAACAGCTAGCAATTTGGAGAGTTCAAAAGTTCTCTAAATGGAAAATAAATGTCAAAGAATGCTAAATGGCTCTATAGGTAGGGCTCTGCAGGGTGTTTGATGGATAGTTACTGCTACATTCAACTGGAGCTACACACATGGATTGAGGGGACTGATAGACCTCTGTGTTCTCCCAACTCATAGAAGGAAAGTTAGAAAGCTAGGAAAAGTTTGGGTTTTTTTTGTTTTGTTTTGTTTGATAAATAAGTGATACAAAAGAGGAAGTCTACCAACTTGTGATGCTCAAGCACACTGTTTCCTATAACATGACAGATCCAAGTAATCGCTAAAATATATGCTCCAAGCTCACCTATCACTGATCCCAATGGAAGCTGAGTTGTTATAAGGGAAGTTCTCTAAAACTTTAAACCTTCTTTGTCTATTCAAGTTAACTGCTTTCAAACACACATCTTTATTTTCTGCCTTGGACTATGTTTGTAGCATATTCACCAACAATCCTAGGAGAAACCAGCTTCTGGTATTTGCTGTGGGCTTAATACAGATATCTGGAGGTGTTAATAATAATTTCTCATGGGTTGCAACTACAGTGCGGACCACTGTGAGGAAATCCCCACAATCATGCTAACTCTGCACTCCTGGGGTCAGATTCTGCTGTAATATATACCCTGAGCAACTAGGTTTGCTCAGAGTGGGTTCAAAGGCAGAATTTAGCCCATTTAGGCCTGAAGAAAAGACATTCATTAACTTCCTGCCCAGAGTTAGTTCTGGCCATCTACCCACAAGTATATACAATTATATAGCCTTCAGTTATTAGTGTACTTTCTCTGAAATCCCCTATTACTGCAGCAAGTATGAGAAAGGAACAGGAGGTTCATAAGACTGCCTGAAGAATTTGACCTTGGCGAGGTACATGCGACTAGAAGATAGCAGATACAAAGAATTACAAGTAGAAAATATCAGGTATAATGTAGTTGAACTGAAAAAGATGAGGGTAAAGAAAGAAAAAAAGATTTCTCAAGTCAGAGCAATATTGCAATTCTTTCTACTTTTGAACTCAAGAATACACCAGAAATTGGATTTATTATCAACAAAGAATAGGCTGGGGAACAAGGAATTTTTTTCAAATAAAGTAGATAATACAAAATAGACAAAGGATTCTAAAGATCATCAGGAGCGATACAAGGAGGGTATGATCCCTTAGATTTATGCTAGTTGGGGTAAGAGAAAGTAGAAGATCTATAGTATGTTCATTCCTACACAAACTAGTTAGTGTACAGAATGCAGCAGAATAGCAACACAAGGGATTTTTCAACTGTTTGTTAAGAAGTAGGAAATTAATGAATCCCTTTATGGGGGAAAACAAGAGAACTAGCACTGCACAATATCGCAATAGCCTTGTGAATAACTCTGATGTTTTAAAGGAAATAATTGAGAGGAGAAAGAGCATGTAGATAAAGCCAAATAAAAATGTTGAATGAAATCATCTTAATAAGCATGAGATCATTACACTGCAAAGGCCATCATCTGTTTGATAGAGTTTTTGGAAAGAGTTGGGGTTTGTTCCTGGAATGGTTGGCAGGGATGGAAAGGAGCTCTTTTGTAGTTGGCTGGCTGGCCAAGTTGAGTTATTTTCTCCTGTCTGAATGTTTTTATTTTAATACGGTTGGGGCACTATGCTGTAACATTTGTCAGTGTGCCTAGAAATTTTGTATGGGCAGCTGTCTTATTTCAATCTAAATAACAAATATTTTTTGAGTTATTGCATAATTAGAGAGGTTCAGCGATAAGGGATGAAAATGATTTAGAAATCTCCCATGTGAAGAAAGAGTTAAGAGATCTGGATTCTTTGCCATTCAGAACTGATGAATAGACATCGTCAAAACTTTCCAAATGTTAATGTCTTGATGAAATGTTTACACTTTCTCATAATTTCAATATGTGGAATAATTCAATTAATAAAAATACATTAAAATCACATTGAGAACCAAATAATTCACCCTCAATTCAACCTCTACATTTATGTACATAAAAGTGATTTGTATCCATCTGTGTGCACAAATCTTTCATTTGAACAGACACAACTTTTGTACCCATGTCTGTAAGAGTGGAGAGACCACCTGTACTTGAATTTGCTTATCAGTTAAGGAAAACAGCATATGTCAATTAGTCTAGAGTCCTAATATGCCACTACAAAGACTTTGAAAATAACAATCAAGTTATACAGCAAGGTATAGCACTGCAATTACTAAATAATGCATTCAAAAAGTTAAACAAACAAACCTCTAGCTTTTCTTCAGTAAAAATCTTGACCGATTAGCGTCAAGAAAAATAGTACTGCCAGGTACACTGCTGAAATTACAATGTAGCTCATGTAAATGCTAAATTTAAAAAAATAGCTTTCAGAGGGGGGAAGTCAAGCAACTCGTAGAAATCCTGTAGCCAAAATGCTGACTTAGTAGATTCAAGATATAAAAGAAAGTTCATAAAACAATCTTATGTAATGAAGAATCTAAAGGGGAAGAGAAGTGAGGAAACAAGATAGGCAAAAGATAAATATAGAAAGCAGTTCAGCATGGATAGTGAAGATCAAAATGCAGAACAAATATATAAACATGTTCTGGGATATCCTTAAAGGAAGCAGTAGCTATAAGAAACTGTTTTTTTGTGGCGGGGTAACAGCTAATGTTGTTCAAGCATAATGACTGAACTGCAGACAGAAACAGCATCCTGGAGAGAGCAGAAGAGCTTTGCTAATGACTCTTTGAGGCTACGTGTAAACAAATACAACGAAAATTGACAATTTCCATGACTCCATAAACTGGAATAGCTAAGGATCCTAGATTCACAGGTTCCTTGGGCAAAAAGGAACATTGTGATCATCTAGTTTGACCGCGCCTATAACATAGCCCATAGACCTTCCCCAAAATAATTCCTAGAGTAGATCTTTTAGAAAAACATCTACTTTTGATTTAAAAATTGACAATGATGGAGAATCTACCATGACCCTTGGTTCCAGTGGTTAATTCCCTTCACCATTAAAAATGCACCTCTTCTTTCCAGTCTGAATATGTCTAGCTTCAACAACCAGCCATTGGATCATGTTATACCTTTCTCTGATAGATTGAAAGACCCATTAATAAATATTTGTTCCCCATGTAGATAATTACATACATTATAATCAAGTGACCCCTTAACATTCTCTTTGTTATACTAATTCAGTTGAATTCCTTGAGTTTTTCACTATAAGGCATGTTTGTAATTCTTTAGTCATTCTCATGGCTCTTTTCTGAACCCTCTCCAATTTATCAACATCCTTGCTGAATTCTGGGCCCTAGAACTGGACACAGTATTCCAGCAGCTGTTGCACCAGTGACAAAAATATAGGTAAAATAACTTCTCTACTCCTACTTGAAATTCCCCTGTTTATGCATCCCAGGATCTCAGTAGCTCCTTTGACCACAAAGTCACAACAGGAGCTCAGGTTCAGCTGATTATCCACCATGACCTCCAAATTGATCCCCAAATCATTTTCAGGGTCACCACTTCCCAGAGTTCCCCATCCTGTAAGAGAAACCAGATGAAAGCAGTCAAGAGGAAAACTCGGCTTAGTCATGTCCCATCTGGGAAAAATGAAAGTCGTCCTAAGAGTTCTTCTTTATAATATTTCTTTTACTAAAAGTAGCTACCAGTTTTGTAGTTTTGTAAAAGTAGCTACTGTTTTGCCAGTACTCATGAGGGCAGCAGGTATTACTAATGTGCTACCTTCCCAATAGTGTGCTGACTTTTTTTTTTCTCCAGGAGATAGACCAACACTCTGGATCTGAACGCCTCTGAATTTTGGAAATCAGATCAACGGTCTGTATCTGAAACTTGTGACTCCTGACCATTGCTATGTTTTTTCTCCTAGAGAAATATTATTCGCTTATTGAAACTATCCATGCAAATTACTCACTTTTATCATGGTAATTTAAAGTAAAATGAATTTTTCCAATGATCTAGCTGATGCCCATAGCTGTTATTTGAGATGAATCATGCGAACATAAATCAGAAAAAAAACAATACAGGTTCAGCTGACAGATCAGGTAGGAGGGAATAGCTTAGCCTTGGTCTACACTACACAGTTAGGTCAATGTAAGACACAAAGAGGCTCCCACCAGGGAGGTAGGAGCTTGGGCAGCAGCCCTGAGGCTCCTGGCAGGAAGCTTCAAGGAGCTGAGAGTCCAGGCTCTCAGCCACCCACATTGCCTCTCTTAAGTCAGTGGAAGTGCTCCTGATGAAGATGCACACAAATGACAGGAGAGCAGTGTGGATGTTAACCGCCTCAGTAGTTACTGCAGTGGCTGTAAATTGACCTAATATAGGTCGAGTTAAGCTTGTAATGTAGACATGCCCTTAACCACAATGATTAAAAGTTCTTTTCAAGAGATGCTTAGATACCATGATGATGAGTGCTATAGAGAATTCTTGGAGGCCTCAGAGAGACTATTTTTTGTTGACAATAAAGGCCAACATTTTTAAAGGGTAGGCCAAAATTAGGGTTCAAAAGCCATATTTTGGAACCTACATAGATTTAGAGAGGCTGAGCAAACTCTTCTGAAAATATGGATTTAGGCTGGGATTTTTACTTTCAAAGGGACTTGGGCTTCTAACTCACTTAGGTATTTAAAAATACTAATCTGATCTGACAAAGTGTAGTGTATGGGTGGATTTCTGCGCTTACGCAGACACCCCTTGAAGTAAATGGAGCTCTGTACAGGTGCAACAGTCTGTGCATGAATTATGCTTGGCAGGAGTAGCACTTTAGGAGCCTCACTTTTGGCTCCCTGATTTGAAAAAACCTGCCAAAGTCTTTAAGGGAGAGTCACCTCTTTCCCCCCTGAAGCACCTTTCCCCATTCATAGCTAACATATTTAAATTAAATTCCTTTGTCCTGTTGTAATATTTTCAGCAAGAGCTTTTCTGTAATGAAGGTTTCTTCAACATAAGAGTATTTTCTGGTAGCAACAGTGGGTTTAAAACTCTGTCTGTAATCACCCTTTAAGGGATAAAGATAAAGGGAAAATTAAAAATATTATGAAAATTCTAAACTAATTACAAATAAATAAAAGAACATGGCCCCTGTTACCTTTAAAATGAAAATTAGACTTATGTTTTGGACACAACACTTTGGATTCGATACTCAACAGGTATAAAGTGGCAGAGTTCCCTTGATTGCAGCGGAACGAGCCAATTTACACCAATGGAAGATATGGCCCTTTAATCTCAGCAGATGTCCAATAGCTACTCAGTAACCTTTTCCTTCAACTAGCACAACCCCTTCATCTCATACATAAAAATCTGGCAAGGAGTTCACAAGCTCTTGTATTTACACAAATGTTGTGTAAACTCTACTGCAAATTCTAGATAACCCACAGTGTACTCTGTAATCTTCCTGTCTCCTGACATCCTCATTCCTGAACATGCAGAGCCAGTATATGCAGAGTGGTTTTCAAACCTGGGTGTCTTAAATTAGACTCCTAAATGTACACATTGTCACCTAAACAGAAGTAGCCTGACTTTCAAAGTTGCTGAGTAACCCCAGCTCCCACTGACTTCAGTGGGATCCCATCACCCATCACAGAAATGCATTGACCACTAGGTGGAAAGCAGCACAACACAGGGTGGTAAGCATTGAAAGGTTTAGGAGCATAGGCTTATTAGTCCATTGCTTTATTTTTAAAATACCTTTCCTTCATTCTACTATTTTTTGATCCACTCAACTTTTATTCTCTTGCAAGAATGGCTTTTCTAAGAACTAAATTGCATGGGCCCGCAATACCTAAAACACCAATTTGCAGGCTAGGGCCACAATTGCCCATGAGAGCTCCACACCTCAGGAACAATGGAACTGTCTACCACAAGAGGGACACACGCTTGTGTAGGAGATAAGGCTTTCTCAAGGGCTGACCCCCCCGAAAAGTGGGGTCATAAATTATCACAAACCTCTCTATATTCCAGTCTAAAGGCAAGAGGGCACTTATTTGACTTTGCCTTATTAGAGAACACCACATAGTATGTTGACTTTACTGAAATAAACAGCAACAACTTCCCTTACTTCTCTGTGTCTCATACCCTTTCCCACCTACCCACACTCTCCCTCTCACCCCTCCTCCCCTCGTGGTGGGGATGATGGTGAAGGGAGTGTTTAATATCCTAATTCTGGCAGGTGCTTAGATAGTGATGAATGCAGCATAAGAACCTGAATGGAATAGAATAAAATACATTAGAATGGCAGCAACATCACTATCATTTACATCAGGAAGTGAGGAATTACTGTAGCATATTAAAATTGCTTATGCAATTTTGATAGGCAGAATGTAATTATCCTACTTGGAACTGGCAGGACTCCAGGGTTTATACCAGTACTCTTGTGAAAAATTCCACGGGATATTTCATATCTTATGAGTGTTCAGTTTTTCATATTTAAATCTCATCCAAAATATTTTCTCTAGACTCAGAGTCCCCTAGCATGACATATGTTCTATCACATAAACAGTTTATCCTTGATTTCTTGGGGTGAAATTCTGGACCCACTGAAGTAAATTGAAATCTACACCAAATCTCCTATCAAGTTTCAACCCCAGATTTTCCTTGAAGGATTCCCATTCAAGTACACAGCAGGGTTGGCCCTATTTTGCATGTTAGATCTGATGACAGTTCCCCCAACAGTGATATGGCTGGAGATTTAAATTCAGTTGTGGCAAGAAAATGTGTGTGCTACACTTCCAACATAAATTACGGAGTGGTGCGAAATTGTAATGTACGGTACAGTTAATCAAAAGAGCAATCATTTCTCTCTCACTAACATATAGTTACTACTATCTGCTAGCTTTAAGTTGGAGATAAATTTTGTTATTGTAGATAATAAATCCCATAAAATGAGGCCATAATGAAAATTCTGACAGACTCTTTAACTGTGGTGTCACTACTGGTCACTGTTGTAAGTTCTTATTTAGTGAGAGCTTTGATGATGTTAGTGAGAAAATCCACATTCAGACTTCTAGTTAGACAAGAATAAATGCTGACTTGTTGTTCGGTCAAGGATTTGGAATCTGTGAAGAGATGAATCACTTGCAAACGATCGCAGTTCATTTTGAATTTGAATTGAATCAATTTGAATTGCTCAAAGAACAAAGAATCACAGCTGATGCCAATCATTCTTGGGCTGATGCCTTTTTGAAACCTCCAGGTTGTTGGTGAAAATTGCTGCTTAAAGCATAAAACCTTTTTCAATGAATTTTACATATTTAACATGGCTATACTAGATTCATTGCCATGGCTTCATAGAAATTTATTGTCAGACCATCTGGTCCTGAGGACTTCCTGCTTTTGATTTTTTTTTAATTGCTGTCTGTAAATTCTTGAATTATATTGGCTCATTCAACTATTTCCTCCAGAACCTTGGATTCACTGTACATTTCTGAGCATTCTTTAATATATATGCCAGAACATTTTTTTCTTTTCAGCAAGTTTTTGTAGTTTTTTTTTTAAATTACTGCATTTTTTTCTTTATTTCATTATGTGTATTTCATTTCTTTTAAAAAGCAACTCAAAATATAAACGGCTAGATTTGTGCTGGCTACCCTTTGTGGGTAACTAGGCCTAAACTGTACTGGTTTTGCTAATGAACATCTATCATTTTTAAACTAATATTTTGAAGGACCTGAATATATTAGATTTGATTCCAATTCCTTTGTACCAGTATTATATTAGTATAGTTTCATTTACTTCACTGGAGTCAAAAGCACAGAATTTGGCCCATAATAACCGAAATAGAGTAGGATAATTTATTATTGTGTGCATGTCTATACATTTGCCTTCATAAGTCCAAAGCTGACTACTTAAAAGTTGGCATAATATTCTTCAGTCTAATGAAGTGACAGTGGTTTCTGATAGTTTCATTTTGGCTTTTCAGTATGTGGAATAAGAGTTGATGTATCCCCTGACAGTGGATTTCATAGCCTCCTGAAGTGAGGAGAGTAACATTTCCTCTTTGTGGATAAACAAACAAATATCTAGAAGTTGTTTCTAATCTATTGTATGAACATTCACTGCTTGACTAATTGGTTGTTCATTATACTCACTGGTACATAATGTAAGATTAACAGATCACCTAGTTTGTTTCTCTGTAAAAGCCCCCTGGCAATAAAATATAGAATCTGTTCTTGACCCTTTTCTGTTACTTTGTGAATGGAATGCGAAGTTCCAGCCTTGAAAGTGTGCATGTTCTCAAACTGTACAATACAGGTCAAGGTCTTTTAAAGACTTGACTAAAAGGTTCCTGACTTTTCTATAATGGGTCCCTTTGTTGATGTTGTTCACTCCTTTTCATTGTATATGTTGGAAGTTGTATGCACAGGAGAATGCCACCACTTTATTTTGCAATATTCATCAGTTCTGTATTATAATAAAGCTTGTATGGCTTTCTATTTTAGATTACTTTCTGAGTTGCTGAATATATGAATGAAATTTGTGTTTGTTTTACATACACTGGTTGTTTGATAACTATAAATATTATATCATGAGGTTTTCAAAAGCCGTTTTGATAAAAACAACAACAATAACAGTGTACTAGTACTTTTACCCACTATAGCACTGTCTACATTAGGGAACAGATTCACCTTTGAAAATAAGTTAGCATGATTTTAAACATGATTTTGCATCTAATGTAAACACATGCTTTAAAAAGCACATTAGCTAGTACAGTCAAGCCTAGGCTCCACCCATGGTTCAAAGGTGATTTTAAAGGTGTTAAAGCATCTCCATGTTAGGTGCAAAGTCATATTTAAAATCATGTTAATTAACATTTTCAACCCTAACCTATTTTCCTTGTCTGCACAAGGCCTAACAGAGTGCCTCTGAGATAGAAGAATTATGCACCCACTGTTTCCCCTACCTAACAATGTTTGACTATTGTGCTTGGTATCCGTCAGCCTGAGGCAAGACAGATGCTCACCACAAAGGTTTTCATAGCTGATGATGCTTACATGATAACCCTTTACCCACACTCTTGCTGCTGCCTTAGGGTAATACCCGAATTAATGAATACTTGATTTACTTAAGTGAACCAGTGTTCAGTCAAACCAAGCCTATTAAAATGAAACTTTGCTATACTAACCCTTGACCTTGCTTGAAACTCTGCTATACTAACCCTTGACCTCTGCTATACTAACCCTTGCTTGTAGGTCGAGCAGCTCTTTGAAAAGAGGAGCTGAAGATTGTCTTTACATGTAGACAATTCTGAATTTATACTTATGCTAACTGCTAAATGGAAATTTACTTTAACATCTGTAGTTTGAAGAAAAATGTATATCAATAACACTGTAACAGAGTTCATTCACTGCTTTCCCCACCCCGCCCCCAGGACCAGGAATGGTGTAGCAGCTCCTCACTGATCTAGCACCCCCTATTAATAGTCATGCAGATCTTTCTCTGCCAGGGAACTCAGCCCTACAGCCTGGTCACAATCTTTAGTCCAACCCTTCCAGGGTCCTAACTGTCCAAACTAACATCCTAAACTGTCCTTAACAGAAACAAAAATACTTCCACCCTCTCTGGAACTATTCTTTAGCCAGTCCTCACTTCAGTCTGCTGCCCCTACTGGGCTCAACTGCCTCTGTGAAGAGCTTGTATGTGCCCTTCTTGGTGTGGATAGGGGAACTCCAGTCCCAACCTCGACTCCACATACCAGCCCAGGGCCCTGTACTGCACAGCTAGGCTGGATCCTCTACGCATATTGCAGTCCCGGGCCACCTCCTACCTTGCTTCTTTTCTTCCCCTCTGAGTCTCCCTGTCTCTTCCCTGGTTAGCCAAGGTCTCCCTCAGACCTCCCTGCCGAGAGAGCTTGCCTCCCTGCTCTTAACTCTCTTTCCTGCTCTAGTTCTCCCCCTTCTGAGTCAGGACTCTGTAGGAGCTTTCTTAATACCTGCACTCTCTTCCCTCCAGCTCTCTTCCCAGCTGTATCCTACCACTAGTTAAGCCTGGCTCCTTTTTACATACAACTCACCTGATTCTTCTTAGGTGGGGCCTATTTTGTAATCAGGTTGGCTTATCCCCAGGCTCTCCAGCCCATGGGGCAAGTCATCCTATTACAAACACTAACAGTGAAGAGCTAAGACCTGGACAGTGACTTGGACTACATGCCCGGGCCAGTGAGTTATAATGCCCTAGACACCCCTTAATTCCCCACATGGGCAACTTGGATGTTGGATCCAGATATTCAGAAATAAGCAGGGCTACTTATTGCCACCTCAGAGAGGAAGGGGTAGGGAATAGTAGGAGGCTTTACTCTACAATAGCTCTTCCTCATTTGTTGTTCAGTTCAGCTAAGCGTATGCCTGGATAGGGGATACTGAATTACTTCTGGGATAGGCCGTCAGTTAATTACTGCCATCTGCAGCAAGCAAGAAATAGGAGAACTGTGACTCAGGTGTCTGTCTGTTACTACACCTCTGGCCCCCAGAGATACTCCTGGGATGGTGCATCTTGTGCACCACCCTTTGTTCAGGGCTATTCTTAAAGGCACAGTCTATCCTTGAACCTTCTGCACTGAAAAGGAGTACTTGTGGCACCTTAGAGACTAACCAATTTATTTGAGCATGAGCTTTCGTGAGCTACAGCTCCGATGCATCCGATGAAGTAAGCTGTAGCTCACGAAAGCTCATGCTCAAATAAATTGGTTAGTCTCTAAGGTGCTACAAGTACTCCTTTTCTTTTTGCGAATACAGACTAACACGGCTGTTACTCTGGAACTTCTGAACTGAGTTACATTGTATATCTTGTGCATTTTCTGAATGCGCCTAAATAGCATAAGCATCAATGTTTAAAAAAAAATAGAGAGAGAGAGAGAGAGAAGGAAAAACTCCCCCACTGCTAAGTCTCTTTAAAACTTCCTCACAGCTGTTAAATTGCTTTTGTTACGTCTCAACACTGTTACAGCAAATGTCTAAAGAGACACCTGAGTGCTCCTAACTCACTTTAGCAGCCACTTGTAACTGGCACTTCTGAAAGAGAAGCAGGCTTAACTGAGGCGCTGTTAATTGAGGATTCCTAATCTCAGGGGTCTATTCTTCCCTGCAGGATATCAGTATCTTCCATTGTCTTTAATGGAGGTTATTTGTGTTGTGCAAGGAAGCATAAGGCCCTGGGAGCTTTAATAGGATCATCTTTAACTTGGGAGCTGGGGTAACTATAACTGAGGTCATCCTATCTCAGCTGTCTTGAACTCTAGAGATCTTAACTGAAGACATCTGCCCTTAATTGAAATTAAGGATTTGTCTGTTAACTAAAGCAAACACAGAACTCCCATTGACTTTAACAGGATCTGGTGGATTTTAGCCTATGTCTTTAACGGAGACATACATATCTGAGAAAGCCCTTAACAAATATGGCTTTAACTGAAATGTCATTGGAGGTAGAAGGGACTACACTGTGATGTTCATGTGCGAAAATGCCATATAACTAGTTTGTTTCCTCTGAGGGTAAATATAGCTATAGTGTATACGTGAAATCAATGGGAGCTTTGCCTGAGTAAGGACTGTAGGATCATGCCTGCTGGGATGATGCATACTGTACACATTTTGTACAAAATAGGTTTCAAGTATGGATACAAGAAGAAAATATACAGAATTCCTTGAAATAAAAATTGACAATAAACTTACTCAATGTTTTAAGTTGTTTAGGGCTAGACTCTGCCCTTCTTTGTTGGCCAAGCAGGGGAATAAAGGGAGCCCCCTCCTCCCCTACCATCCCCTCTTGCTTGACCTGACTGGATCTTGGTCCAGGTTTGGTATGGAGTGCAACTGCTGCTGCTGTCCAGATAGTTTCTTCTGCAAGCAAGAGTGTGGAAAGTGGACAGAACCTTGACTCTGCTTCTCAACCGCCCCACCTCACTAGTCACACTAGCTATCCCAATAGATGCTGCACCCTTTCAATAGCTGCAGTAACATACTTCCCCTCAAAAGAAGAAGGGATCAAGGGAGGAATTGTGATTATCATTCCTGGGGTTGCTTTTGTGGCAGGGCATTTATACTCCATCCCCTTCTGAGAGTAATGGATTTTTTTAAAGAGAAGGTTAGAAGGGAGGCAGACATACACAAACAGTGGAATACACGGGAAATTAATAAAATAAACATATTTTGAAGTGCTCACGCAAAATGTGTACTCCCAGTTTCTATACATGAAATGTCAAATGAGTATGCATAGCTCAGGGATCTGCATATACACATGCCGCTTTGATTTTCATGTACACACCAGACATTGTACATATATATCATACATATGAACAGTTAAAAATATTTGCACCATATGTACTGATAGAGATGCTAAAACAATTCAGTAATTGGCAACATCTACTCAGACCTTCAGTCCACATGACTACTGAATCAAGATCCATGTAATGTGAAGTTACATAGCTTTCCTGCAGAAACAATAGGTAGTAGATAAGATACCAAAACCCCCTAGAAATACTGTTACTTTTTTGACCAACATTTTTATTTCCAGTAACAGTGCATTAGCTTCTGCATCCGAGTTTATATTTTCATACCCATGACCATGATTTGTAGAGCAGATCATTGATTCTGGAATGCTAAATGTTACTGGTTATAACAGATAAGGGGGCTGGATGCCTTTAAAGTGCCCTTCGTTTAGAAAACTCACGTTGCAGAAATGACACGTATGCTATTATTAATACAAAGCTTTCACTATTATTTTCTCTCAGGTGAACAAGTGTTCTTTGTTTGTTTTCCTAACTAATTTTCTACCTTTGTGTTGCTGCAGCAGTCCGTCTTATAGTTAAGAATATTTCTTTTCTTATGAAGAATTTCCCTTATTAGTAGACTTAAATTTACCTCCTCTGCACAGGAAAACTGATACTGTAGCATTAATTCATATGAAAATTGTGGATGTGAACTGCTGGCAAGTTAAGTGGTATAAGTTGAAGGGTTTTCATTTTGTGGAACATTGGTCCACCTTCTATAGGGAGAAGGGGATCTATAGTTTGGATGTCCTCCAGCTTGGTAGGAGGGTGGCCAGTCTTCTTAGGGACAAGCTGGCTAGAGTGGTCAGGAGGATATTAAACTAATAACAAAAGGGGAGAGTTAAAAGGTAAGAAGTGAACACTCCTCACAAAATTAAATTGTTGGGAACAAAATTAATCAAGAAACCAAAGAACGTGAAAAGAAATTTCTGAATTACCTGTACACAAATGGAATTGGAATGGCTCATTTATGAGTACAGTAGAACCTCACTGTTATGAACATCAGAGTTACAAACTGACCAGTGAACCACACACCTGATTTGGAACCGGAAGTACACAATCAGGCAGCAGCAGAGACAAAAAAATAAATAAAATAAAAATAAAAAAGAAGCAAGTATAGTATTATTCTGTTAAACATAAAGCACTAAAAAATAAAGAGAAAGCTGCATTTTTCTTCTGCATAGTAAAGTTTCAAATTGTATTAAGTCAATGTTCAGTTGTAAACTTTGGAACGAACAACCATAACATTTTTTTCAGAGTTACAAACATTTCAGAGTTATGAGCAACCTCCATTTCCGAGGTATTCGTAACTGTGAGGTTCTACTGTATACATTTGATTTAGTTAATATTACTGATTGATGGGATGATTCCCATAGTTTGAATATTAAAATCAATTCCTATAACCTATTTAGGAAGTATCAAGTGGGCAAAAGAAGAGGGGGAGTGGCACTCTAAATTAAAAATTGCATTACCTATTTCCAAGTCGCTGATAACTCAGAGGAAAATTATCTTGATTGCTTATGGATCAATGTCCTTTTAGAAAAAGCACAAGATAGCTGGTATCTGCTACAGACCACCAAATCACACTGGGAATTTACTCACCTATCTATAATATTTAGGGGAAAAAAGCTGTGTGATCATGGGGGACTTTAGTCTGAGTGACACATTCTGGAGGTCTCATGTTGCCACTACTAAAACATCCCTGGAATTTCTCTATATTATAGATGACAACTTCCTAACCCAAAAATTATTGCATCCCACACAGGGGAATTCTATATTCGATCTCATCCTAACTGATAAATAAGGACTGATCTCAGAACTGCAAAATAATGGTAACTTATGTACATGAGATTTGATCACATTTATAATGTGCAAACAGAATAAAGTCCAGACCCATTGTAAAATACAATGCTGTAGATAAGACAGTTTCACAGACCTGGAGACCAATATGAGCCAAACGAGCTAGGAGGAAGAATTTAATCAGATAAAAATGAATAACAATTGGAGATACCCAAAAAGTCACAGTCCCACAATGAAAGAAGAAAGCTATATTGGTTAAAAAAAACAACCTAGTTTAGAGGGAAAGTGAGTGCAGCTATAAAATAATAATACATTCAACAAATGGAAAAAAAACAGGAAGTGGGTAGTAATTAATATAAATCAAGCTAGGAATTGTAAAAAAATTGATAAGGAAAGCAGAGGGACACAAGGAGAAATCTATGGCTTTCGAAGTTAAGGACAACAAAAATTTTTTTAAGTATATTAGGAACAAAAAGAACCCTAACAATGGTATTGGCCCATTATTAGATGGAAATGATAGGATTATCAATAGTAATGCAGAAAAGGCAGAAGTGTTGAATAAATAAATAAAGTACAACAGCTTAACCAATGCTATTGCAAAGTGGATAGCTATGGACTGCAGACAACTCAACATTGTAAATGACAGAGGGCTAAGAGATGCTATTCAAATTGCATCTTCCAATCAGTCATATACTTTGCCCTTCTGAGAAACCACTGCATCACAAATACATGGCCTATATCACAAGAAGACTATAAAGTTGGTGCGTCTGAAAAAATGCACTAGCTGTTGCTCTGACTAGAGATCACTGGACATCCATGAGCAATCACAGCTATCTTGGAGTCACGGTACACCTGACTGATGTTGCATGGACACTGCAGTCGTTTGCTTTAACAGTAACGCAAACAGAAGAGAGACATTGCACAGAAACATGTGCAGAGTGTTTATTGGATGTTGTGAAAGAATGGAATATTAAAGAAAAGGTAACAACAATTTAATATATACATCTAGGAACAAAGAATGTAGGCCATACTGACATGATGGGGGACTTTATCCTGGGGACCAGTGAATCTGAAAAAGATTTGAGGATCATGGTAAGTAATCAGCTGAACAAAAGTGCCCAGTGTGACCCTGCGGCCAAAAAGGGCTAATGCAATCCTTAAGTAGGATTCTCAATTAGGAGTAGAGATTTTGTTTTACCTGTATTTTTGGCATTGGTATGACGACTTCTGGAATACTGTGACCAATTCTGGTGTCATCATTCAAGAAAGATGTTGATAAACTGGAGAGAGGTCAGAGAAGAACCACGAGAATTATTAAAGGATTAGAAAACATACCTTATAGTGAAAGACTCAAGGAGCTCAATCTATTTAAAGAGATTGAGCAAAGAGAAGATTAAGGGTCGACTTGATTACAGTCTGTAAGTACCTATATGGGGAACAAATATTTAATAATCGGATTTGCAGTCTAGCAGAGAAAGGAATAACTGGATGTTGAAGCTAGACAAATTTCAGATTGGAAATAAGGTGTACATTTTTAACAGTAAGAGTAATTAATCATTGGAACATTTTACCCAGGGTCATGGCAGATTCTCCATAAATGACAATTTCTAAATCAAGATTGGACATTTTTCTGAAAGATATGTTCTAATAATTATTTGGGGGAAATTTTAAGGTCTGTGTTATAGAGTAGGTCATACTAGATCAGCGGTTCTCAACGGGGAGTCTGCAGGACCTCGCTGTTAAAGCCTGGAGTGCCGACGTCCCCCTCCGGGTAGCAGCCGGGAGTTGCAGGGATGAAGCCCTGAGCCATCGTGCCATGGCTGGGCAGCAGCTGGGAGAAGCGGGGCTGCAGTCCTGAGCCCCAGCACCACCATGGGACTGCAGCCAGGAGCTGCAGGGTTGCAACTCCGAGCCTCAGACTAAAGTCCTGAGCCCTGGTGCCAAAGCAGGGCAGCAGCCAGGAGATGTGGGTCTGAAGCCCAGAGCCCCAGTGCTGCCACTGGGCTGAAGCTGGGAGTTGCAGGCTGAAGCCCTGACCCCAGTACTGCTGCAGGGTTGCAACCAGGAGGCCCGGACTAAAGCCCCAAGCTTCGGTGCTGCCACAGGGCTAAAGCCAGGAGCCACAGTGCTACGGGGCTGAACCTGGGAGCTGTGGGGCTGAAATCCAGAGCCCGTGTACTCCCGCAGGGCTAAAGCTGGGAGCCAGAGCTGAATCCTGAAGCCATGAGACCCAGTGACACCCAGAGGCTAAAGCATGGATCCTCAGTGCTGAAGCTAGCCAGGAGCTGAAACCCAGAGCCCTGTGTATCGTGGGCTGAAGCTCCGCCCCACAGTGGGCTGAAGCTCATGCCCCAGCTTTATGCCTAGAAGATGGGGCTCAGACTTCCAGGTCAGCCCCTGGGGTAGGGGGTCACCCAGGCTGTAGGTCAGCCTCAGCACCTTCTGGCCCAGCTGTGGCTCTGGCACCAGAGACTTTGCATGTGAGGGCTCACTCCTTGGTTTCTGCCCTTGACCCAGTGATTCTGATGCAAGCCTTGCAAGTTAGCTCACTCCCTTTATTGATTGTAAAGGAGCTATTTCAACAAGAGCAGGATAAGTTACACAGCACAAGGAAAAATTTTGTAAGTGTAAACAATAAATATCAGATATGGATACATTTTTAATTTGACCATCAGCTTCAAAACAACAAAACCAACAGAGCAATGATACCAAACTTCCTTCAACAAGTTCAACCACCATAATGTCTGAAAAACACCGAGGAGGTGATGTGAATAAGAAACATAAAGCCGCTATTAACCTTGCAAAATTTAGGAAATACTGACACAGCTATTTGAATTTTGGTTTTATTTGTTACGGAAGTGGAGATATACCACAACTGCAGGGTGTAATTTGTGCACAAGTACTGTCAAATGAACATTTGAAACCCTTCAAATTACAGAGGCATTTAATTACAAAACATGACATCTGTAAGGATAAGCACTATTCATTTTTTGAGCAAAAGTCCAAGGAACTGCTTTGTACTAAAGCAATAATGAAATCCACAACTACTGCAGATAAGAAGCTTTTTAGGCCATCCTACATAGTAGCGCAAAAAATTGCTCAAACAAAAAAATCACATACAATTGCTGAGATTTTGATAATGCCATGTGTTATTCAAATGACAAAGGAAATGTTTGGAGAGAAGGCTAAGGTACTGACAAAAATACTGACGTCAAATGACACTGTGAAACGACAGATCATTTCTGTGTCAGAAGACATAGTTTCTCAGTGTATTGATTGGCTGTGTGACAATGATTTTCCTATATAACTAGATGAATCCACAGACATTTCAAAAATGTCCCATTTGCTTGCCTATGTTCAGTATGTGTGGAATAAGGAAATAAAGGAAGACTTTTTGTTTTGCAAAGACCTAAAGACAACAACAAAGTCAGACGACATTTTCAAACTGTAAGATTTTGTAATTTCAGCAGAAATCAGGTGGACTAATTGTACTGGGATCTACACTGATGGAATCGCAGCAACGCATTCTAGTGTGGTGCAAAAAATAAAAGCCGTTGCACCTTGCGCTATTTAGACACACTGCTTTATACACCGAAAAGCACTTGCTGTAAAAGATATTTAACCAGGTCTTCACTGTGTTCTGGATACAGCAGTAACACTTGTTAATTTTATTAAATCCATGGTAACAAATTCCAGGTGTTTTTCTGTACTTCATGAGGAGGTGGGTACAGAGCACCATTCCTTGCTCATGTATACAGTGGTGAGCTGGCTATCTTGAGAGAGAATGCTTGCCTGTATATTTATTCTCAAGGAAGAGTTATGTACTTTCTTAGCTGATAAGAAAACTGAATTTGCTGAAGTGCTGAAAGATGACGTGTGGCTGGCAAAACGAGGTTACCTCACAGACATATTCAGTGAAATGAATAAGCTGAATAAAACTATGCAAGGGGGGAACACTAATTTTATTGCCCAGCATGAAAAAATGGAGGATTCAAAATAAAATTACAACTCTGGAAAGTTCGTGTCTGTGGGGGCACTACTGATAATGTTTGAGCTCTTACATTCTTTCATTCAGGAACGAAACATTGACTTTGATGTAATTAAACCCCACTTAGAAGCACATCTCTTTGGTCTGCTTAACACATGTAATGCTTATTTTCCCAAACTCACAACAGAACTAGCTGCTACACACTTGTGGGCTATAAACCCCTTTAGTGAAAACACGGAAGCTAAACTTCCACCCAATGTTCTATCAACATTGTTAGAAGAGCTCATCAACATTTTGTCAGACAGCTCCCTCAGAACCAGGTTCAAAGAAATGCGGCTGGAGACATTTTGATGTGAGTGGTCCGATGAATACATCACTGCTTCTTGTGCAGCACTGAAAGTTTTGATCCCCTTTAGTATCACTTACCTATGTGAAGCTGGATTTTCAGCCATGGCACCAATGAAAACAAAATACTGAATCAGGATGAACATTGACCATGATATGTGCGTCTGCTTGTCAAACATACCCCCACGTCCTGACAGAATTTGATCAGCACCAACAAGTTTCGCATTGAGTAAATAAAAAAATAATATTCAGTTTATTTTTGAGCCTATATGTGTGTGTGTGTGTGTGTGTAACTATCCATTTAATACAGCTTTTAATCTGTGGGATATGCAGAAAAACTGTTGTGGCACATGTGGGCCTTGGAGTTTTGTAGCATTTTCAGGGGGGCCTCAGAAAGAAAAAGGTTGAGAACCCCTTTGAGAACCACAATGATCCCGTCTGGCCTTGGAATTTTTGAAAAGTGCTGAATCATAAATGTAATGTTTCTGGGAACTTTATTATTGTCAAGGAAATAAGTGGCTATTTTGCATTTCTCATTTTTTATCTTGTGTAAAAGTAGTTATAGTGGCAAAACTTAAATTTTCCTAGTATAGCTTATTTCACTCGAGGTCTGCGGCTTATGAGTAATAAGATATACTGGTAAAAGCACATTTTTGCTAGTATAAGCCGCATCCACACGATGAACTCTTTGCTGGTATAGCATGCTGGTATAGAACTCCTACTGTACACACTATCTTAGTAGTAACGGAATATAACATGAAACACGGTACAAGGTCCATGTCCAATTCAGCAGTTTTGTTCAGCAATTATTAGAGATCACTTCTTTTAGAGAACTGATTTTCTGATCTCTTGGGTGCTCAGTTTATGACAGGTCTTACTACATATGAAATAAATGGCAGTCTTTCCAATGTTTCTCCATATGGGTGATAGGCAACACTATGTCTGTGGTATCAAATCAACAAAAGATTTAAACAATAATAATACTGTACCTTAAAGGACTTGTGTCAGCCTTGTACAGTTATTTCTCTACAGGCTATGTTACCTTACCAGGTTGCTTGTCAAGAGTTGACTATGTCCGGAGGAATAAAGAACCAAATAAAAGCCTTTAAAAAAAAAAAAACTTTCCCTGGAATCTGGAAGTAAGTGCTTTAGTATGGGACTACTATGAAGACAAATCAATTGCTTGATTCAACAACTGAATGTGCTCCTTTCAAAATGGACTCTAAACAATGTTACACCATCCCACAAATTGTTTCTGTAGTAATTGTGTAGTATCATTTAGGACCATGTATTGATTTTAGTAAAACTGAGTTTTCCTAAATTTGTATATGAATCTAAGAAACCCATCTCAGAGAAGGTGATCAGTCAATTCACCTCACAAACCTGTAATACAGATCTCAGATAGTGGTAATATGACTTTGATATCCTGATGGAAAGCTCTTTATTAAATCTTTGATCTACCAGTATACTGGTTTCTTAAAGGACTTGCCCATCCTTAATCTATATCTGCAACACTTGTGGAGCCAGATCATCAAAAAGGACATGATTTGGACCAAATTAGGCATTTTTGTCTTAAAGAAAAATGCTTTGGAGCCTGTTATCTGCAAGAAATGTGTGTCTGGAGGCAAGTTAATGATCATAAATTATATTTGACATCAGTACCATTAACTTGAGCTTTTTAGATATGTTGCCAAGGGGAAGCTGCCAGCTTATATGAGTTTTTACATATCTTTCAGCTAAATCAGAGATTTGAATTCAAACCTTTATCCTCAGGAATTTTATAAAAGTTTGTGATATTCTCTGAAGGGAATAAACCAGACTACATTGCTCCATAAAGATGCTCTTAAAAAAACCTGTGAGATATAGAGCCCAATTCTCTTCTCTTTTACACTGGTGTAATAAGGAGTAAATCAAATAAGTGCAAAACCAGTGTACAGGAGAGGGCAATGAGGTCCACAGTCTTGATATTACTCTTCTCTTTGCTTATCTTCTTAAAAGCATGTAAGTGAAAACAACAGAATGGTAATAACTTTGAAGGGAGATATAGCATTTCATGAAAGTCTCTCCGTAAAGTTGAATGGAATATCACATCCTGCTTTTTAGGCTGTTTCTTTGTTAAACATATAATATGTCATAGAATGCTACAGTCCCCACTATAAAACATGCCAGTACATAATGATCAGAAAGGTTGGTGTTGTCCTGTGTTTTTAAGACAGCATCAATCACAAAGAGGGACCCTATTATACAGAGAGTACTACAAATACATGACAATTCTTTGTTATATATTGAAGAACTTTTTTGCACCCTCCTTTTACAGGTAACTGTTGGTTGCTACTCTTATGTGACAGAAGTGTAGTCATGTTACTTAATGACCTACTAGAAGGGTCTCTGGTACTCTATACAATAAAATACATGTAATGGATATTGCATATGCTACATCTCTCATGCTTGGTTTTAAAAATTATTAGGATGACTGCTTTTTATTGGACAGCCGGCATGAGACATGATAGGCACAACTACTGTATGACTGTGAGTGTGTGAACATGTATGTATGTGTTAAATAATGACTCTGTTTGTCAGGAGTGGACATCAACATCCAGACCTGCATACACTGATCAACATTACAAAACCAAAATCTACTTTAGCCTGGTTTTCTCTGCTCTGTTCATATACACAGATTCAGTGCATGGTTGAAACAGGGCTGGCCTTACCATGAGGAGAACTGAGGTGGCTGCCTCAGGTGCCAGACTGGGGGTGAGGGGGCACTAGGACCCAGAGTGTAGAAAATTGTGTCTGCTGCTGGTGCATATGTATTCTCTCTGCTCTAGATGCACAGAGATGGTGGAGTGCTGTGCTGGAGGAAGGCGGGCACAAGAGGCATAACAGGCAGGTAGGAAAAAAGGTGAGAGGGAATAACAGAAAGAAGCAGGAGCTTCAGGGAGAGAGAGGAGGAGGAGCTTCTTATGTACCTCTCTAGCACCCCCAGGAACCTGGACTGATTAACACCAGCTTCTCAGGGAGCTTCCTGTTTCCTGCTGTTTCCCTGAACCCACTTGAGGAGAACAGGCAGTCAACTGAAGTAGTAGGAGCCAGTTAGGCCCTTAAGACACTGAGCTAGCACTCATATCTCCCCTCACTCAGGCCCTGCTGCCAGCCTGGCTTACTTGTCCTCTTCAATTGAGTGTTGAGAGCCACTATAGTGGTACAGAACAGCAGTCATGAGTGAAAGAAGAAAACGTCCCTCTATTCAGAAAAAGAAAGAAAGAAAGAAAAGGAAGCTTTTCTATCGAAGCAGGAAGGAGCTCTCCTCAGATACATAGACACAAATGTTCACGGTGAGCCTTCCAGCCCCAGTGAGGATGTGAGCAATGAGGAAACGCCTGTTCTTCCAGTTAGTGAGAGTGCCGGTGACCTGGCAGCTGCTGCAGCATCTATATATCCATCTCAAATAGATGTAACCATGCACATTCCTGAAGAAAAGTGTAGATCAGAGAAGAGTGTGGTGGAGGCACAAGAAACAGCTGCTGCTGAGTTTAGTTCCTTAAGTCTAGATGATCCAGGACTGTGGACCCACTTGAGCAGTAGCCTGAGGGACTTCCTTGTACTGCATGGGCCACAGCAAGTGAAAAACTTCATGTTACCCAAAGGCAATGAAAATAGAAGTTTCCATCCAACACATTACTGGTGTGAAATCCCCAATGGCGACAAAGTGGAAAGGCCATGGCTTGTGTTCTCAAAAACCCAGAATGCTGCATACTGTTTTTGTTGCAAACTCTTCCAGTCTAATGTTCCAGCCACATTGGGTTCTACAGGAACAAAGGACTGGAAAAATCTGGCTAGAAATCTGGCATGCCATGAGAAGGCAGCAAATCACCAGAGAGCATTCCATAGGTGGAAAGAGCTTGAGACGAGACTAAGGTTAAAGGCCACCATAGATGATCAGCATCAAGAGAAGATTGCATCAGAGTCTCTTTACTGGCAAAATGTTCTGAAAAGGCTCATTTCCATTTTGAGAATGCTTGCTACCCAAAACCTAGCACTGTACCACTTCAGATCAGCTGTATGTGCCAAACAATGGAAACATCTTTAAATCTGTGGAGCTGATAGCTGACTTTGATGCTGTACTCCAGGAGCATCTAAGAAAAGTCACCACCCAAGAAATGTACACACACCACTACCTTGGAAAAACAATTCAAATGAGATCATACAGTTACTGGCAACAAAAGTCAAACAGAAGATTGTGGCAGATCTGAAGTCAGCAAGATATTACTCTGTTATTCTGGACTGTACACCTGGACTTCAGCCACACGGAACAAATTACTTTAATGGTGCATTTTGTAACAACAACAGAATCTACTGAACATGTCCCTGCAATGGTGTCTGTCAGAGAGCATTTTCTAGAATTTATTGACATTGATGATACTACAGGAGTTGATATGACAAATATGCTTCTTAAAAAGCTGGAAGATACGGGAATTGCGATAGCTGACGTGAGAGATCAGGGCTATGATAATGGTGCCAACATGAGAGGAAAGAACAGAGGAGTGCAGACACAGATCTGAGAGTTAAACCCTCAAGCTTTTTTTGTCCCAGGGAGTTCTCATTCATTGAACTTGGTGGTCAGTGATGCAGCATCAGCTTCTAGTGAGGCTGCTGAATTTTTTAATGTAATTCAAAGCATCTATGTATTTTTCTCTGCATCAACTCATCGATGGCAAATTTTGAAGTAACATCTGTAACATCCTCTCTGACACTGAAACAACTGAGTTCCACACAATGGGAAAGTTGAGTGGAGGTGATAAAGCCTATCAAACACCAAATTGGGAAGATAAATGATGCCATAGTTGCCATTATGGAGGATAATGATATGACAGGAACTGTTCGTAAGAGAACAGTGGCAGAGGGAAATGGAATCCCCAGAAACATGCATAACTTCACATTTCTGTGTGGCTTAGTGTTGTGGCATGACATACTGTTTGAAATAAATGTTGTAAGCAAGAGAGTCCAAGGTGTTGACCTTGATATATCTGGAGCAATGGAACAACTGGACAAAGCAAAGTCAGGCCTACAGTCTTACCGGTCAGATGAGGGATTTCAAAACGTTCTAAAGAGTGCACAGAAGTTGGCAGAGGAACTTCACACTGAAGCTATTTTCCCACCCATTCAAGAAAACGAGAGTCGCTGAAGAAGAAGACATTTTGATTACGAGGCATGGGATAATCCCATAAGAGACCCCAAACAACAATTCAAAGTTATATTCGTTAACCAGGTTCTAGATTGTGCAATACAGTCAGTTGAAGAACCTTTCTTGCAGCTCAAGGAACACAGCAGTATATTTGGGATGTTGTATGATATTCCAAAACTCCTGACTATACCTGAAGAAAACCTACACCAGCAATGCAGGGCACTAGAGACAGTGCTGACACATGATGACATGTGCAATATTGATGCGAGTGATTTAGGTGATGAACTGAAAGCCCTTTCAAGATACATTTCAGCAGGATCAACTCCAAAGGCTATTCTGGAACATATATGCACAGATAAGATGATTACACTCTTTCCAAATGCTTTTGTTGCTCTGTGCATACTTCTAACTCTTCCTGTAGCAGCTGCCAGTGGAGAATGCAGCTTCTCCATGCTGAAGTTAATAAAAACACATCTACGCTCCACAATGACACAGGAGAGGCTGGTTGGCCTTGCACCCATCTAAATAGAGCATGAGCTGGCCCAGACTGTGGACCTTCAGCAGGAAGCAGTTCAAATCTTTGCAACCAAGAAGGCCTGAAAAGCACCACTTTGATTATTCAAACAGATAAAAATGCCAGTGTTTACTATGCAGACAAGAAAAGTTACATTTGCTGTTCAGGTGTTTGAAAGTTAAGGGTTACTTAAAATTTTTGAACAAGGCATTTTAAGTTGTTAGTTCTCCTTTATCGGGGTAGGTAGCAGAGTAGTACCATGATAGGAGTAGAACAGGAAGAAGGCAAAACTGATACCTTTCAAAGTTTTGGCCCAAGCGAGGAGGTATGGGGACATTATTTGAGCTCCCCGCCTCAGGTGCCAAAATGTTGTGGGCCGGCCCTGGTTGAAAGACCATATTCAGAGTAGTTTCTCAATGGTTGTCTGTCAGAGTAGGAGGACGTATCAAGTGGGGTTCCATAGAGGTCCATGAGATAGTAAGTCTTTCTGGGTGAGGTAATATCTTTTATTGGACCAACTTCTGTTGGTGAGAGAGGCAATCTTTTGAGCCAACATAAGTTGCCTCAGTGAAAGATATTGCCTCACCCACCTTATCCCTCAAATATCCTGGGACTGACACAGCTACAACTACACTGTAGACATTATACACGCTCAAATAAATTGGTTAGTCTCTAAGGTGCCACAAGTACTCCTGTTCTTTTTGCGGATACAGACTAACATGGCTGCTACTCTGAAACCTGTCTACATTGTGAGTCTTTGGACAGAGTGCCTGGATTTAAAAATCATGTGGTGGTGAGGGGGAGTGTGGGGAGTCTGGTGAAACCTATATGTACCTGTTGCTCACCCTCTTTCATTGCTACCAGGTTGGGTTGCTTTTAAGGACATCCTGTTTTGTTTTCTTAAGTTGTGGCACTTGTCCAAATTTATGTTAGTGTCCTTCCTTCCAGGTCTCTGCCACTTGCTGTGGGAGTTCTGTGCAGAGAGACATGCAGGTTTAGTCCTAGAATGACTCCAGTTCTTTTGAG
Organism: Natator depressus; assembly: GCF_965152275.1. Classification (NCBI taxonomy): domain Eukaryota; kingdom Metazoa; phylum Chordata; order Testudines; family Cheloniidae; genus Natator; species Natator depressus. The sequence continues at coordinate 71,759,909 of NC_134236.1, forward strand.
CTGAGTCAGCTGAACAGAACAATTTTCATTTATATTGGCTTAATAAACAGTTTGTCTCCTCATCAGAATCAAACTAAAAAAAATACCCTTTAAAAACAACTATTAATGTTCAGCTCCATTGGGGTGATGCATGAGTTAATTTGGTGTCCTCAGATACCCATACTGTAGTCAGAAAGAGCTGGCTGACAAAATTTCCCCAAGGCTGCATTCTCCTCTATAACAACAGAGCAGCTTCTTCTTTGAATGGACTTTAAAGTTTAATCCATATTCTGAAACAAGGTAGGGCAGCATTCCCTATTGTGCATTCCCAGGACCATTGTGCATTCCCAGGACTTCCTGGAAATTATTTTCACAGAATCAAAAAAAAACAATTACGGGGTCTCAATTTTATAAAGCCAGCGTCAAGAAGATTGGTGGGGTCCAGACAGAAAATGTTGTGATGTTGTATATAGTAAATCTCTGCAAAACCTACTTCATGTTGGTTTGCAAGGTTTTCACTAACCTACATGACCAGGTTTAAGTAGGACTAGTTGAAAACTTTCCATCAGAAGTGCTTTCCAATGGAAAATTGAGTTTTTGATTAAACATTTTTTGTGTGAAATATGGCTGCTTTCTGCCTAAAAACCCTTGAGTTTACATCATAAAACCAAAACCTTGCAAACTTTTCATTTTCAGCTAAAAACTTTCAATTTTCAGGGTTTTTTTAAAATTAAAACTCAAATTTTCACAGAAAGCAGATACTTTCCGTGAAAAAAATTGTTTTGTCAAACCCATTTTCCAGCCAGCTCTTGGTTCGGTCCTTTCAGCTTTATTCAAGCCACATTCCTGTCCACAGCCATTCCTCTCCCTTCAGCTACTCTTTGGGACCCCATTTTATCTTAATATGTTTTCTGGGATATGTGTGAAAATCTTTCCTGTGGGGAAAGTAGGGCAGTTAGGAACACTGACAGCTGTTTAGAGTCTTCCTTCCGGGAATTTGCTCAGGAGGTGCTAGATGGTTGGGTAGAAAATTATTTTATTTCCCCTATGTTTTTTTTCCATTTTGTTGAAAAACTTCTGTATAAAACCAAACTTGAAGACTGAAAATATTCAGGTTTAAACTGGCAAAATTTGTTTTTTGGCAAGCAAAACCCAAGAAAGTTTTAGTCTATTTTCTTGAAAAAAATCAATTTCAATGGAACCAAATTTTTTCAGCGAGAAGCTTTGTGAAAAATATTCAACCTTCTTTAAAGACGACTGCTCCTCCCACCTTCAAACTTTCTTGGGGAGTCAGGATGAGGGATTCACAATTAGGTAGAATCTAAAATCTGGTCCAAGTTCACAAATTTGGGCAGACTTTCCGATTGTTACAAACTGTGATAATTGGGGCCTGCTTGGCTTACGCCGCTTGTGACCCTGGTTGTGGAAAAGTGGATAAACACCTATGAAGTGTTATAATAACCTATAACAATAAAAGTTGATGGGAAAAGGTGCAAAAGGGAGAATGACTGAATTAGCTTACATTAAAAGGCCTATTGCGTTAAGATTTGTGCCTGGTAAACAAGAGAAGTGTGGGACCAGAAATCAATGGACTGAAATTGGGTGCATCTGAACTAGGACTAATTGGTGAGCAAAATAATGAGGGGATGGGCTATTCCATGCATTACTCCCTTTTGGGATCCTTAAAAGAAAAGACTTTTTGGTGAGGACTGACTTGAAAGAAGGGGAAGGAATGAGCTTTACCATCATGGCTATCACCCCACTTGTTCCTGGGAACCTAGGATCCACTGTGACACCATCGCCCTGATCCTGAAAGATGTTCTGATCTGACTGGGCCAGAGAGAGGAATTCAGATGACACCATCACGTCCACTGGCTCCAGCAGAAACTCAAACACAACTTAGGATATGAGATTTTGTTCCCTCCACTTCTCCCACATCTGCCTGTGTTCCTTTCCTTCCCTACCTTATTTCTTCTTTCCTATCCCACTTCTTTTTTCCTTCTGTCTAATAAGAATCTGGCTTAGCCGGGCAACACTGCATGTTCTGCAACACCGCTGTAAACCTGTGACCAAAGAGAAAACTAAAAGCAATGCCCTAAGTAGCATGATGTTGGTACAAGTTTGCCAGGTCTCAGAGTTGTGGATTTGACTGTGTGCTGTGCCCATGAAAGCTTACGCTCAAATAAATTTGTTAGTCTCTAAGGTGCCACACCTACTCCTGTTCCTTTCGCAGATACAGACTAAAACGGCTGCTACTCTGAAACCTGTTGCTGTGCCTATATTTCTTCAGCACTAAGATGGCAAGTAAGAGTTAACACCAAAGAGAAAAGCTGCATTGTCACCCTTTGCTATTCTTTTCTTTCCCCTCTTTTGGGTCTTGCTTTGTCTTTTAGAATGTGGAATCAGACCTTAACCAGAGCAGCTCCAGCCCATCTCATCTAATTTTGTCAGTTTCCCGCCCAGAAAGCAGTATTGCCATCACTGATAGCAATTATATTATTATCAGACAGGGTTTTTTCTTTCTAAAGACTCTCTTCAGCTAAAAAAAAAAAAAAGAGAGAACAACGGATGTTGTTAAAATGAAAGCCTGGCTCTTAGTGCCTTACATTTCAAATAGCTTAACTATTTTTCCTTCTTTTTCTGTATATTTAATAAAAAGATGTAAAGGATATTTAATGGTGTGTTCGCCATGGTACTAAGCAGGCTGAGCTCTCAGTATACCAAACTCCAAACTTGTTTAAAACTGTTTAATGTTGAACAGTGGCACGGTCATGTTAATACCTTTGAGTCTTAGGGCTCATTTATTCCACTGAAGTTAATATAACAGCCCATCCCAATGTCCCAGTTTTTGCATACTTCATTTTTGCATAAATTGTATAATTGTTTCTCACTCTTGCTGCTGTTCCTGAGACAAAAACATAATGGCCTACTTTTATAATGAGGATTTCAGCTGTGTGGAGCATGGGATTTATGTTTTTCACTTTTGTTAAAGTGGTGACTCCATAAATGTGTCTATATCAATGTGCTAGTTTTCTTTCCTTTAGGTTGTTGCAAAGAGCAGAGTAGCCATACTGTAGCCCGAGGGCCACATCAAGGTTGCAAAACGGTATGGAGGGCCAGGTAGGGAAGGCTGTGCCTCCCCAGACAGCCTGGTCGCCAGCCCCTGTCCACCCCTCCTACTTTCCACCCCCTGGCTGCCCCCCTCAGAACCCCCAACCCATCCAACCCGCCCTGCTCCTTGTCCCCTGACCGTCCCGTCCCGGGACTCCCCACCTCTAACTGCCCCCCCCGGGACCCCACACCCTATCCAACCTCCCCTGCTCCCTGTCCCCTGACTGCCCCGAACCCTATCCACACCCCCGCCCCCTGACAGGCCCCCCGGGACTCCTACGCCTATCCAACCCCCCCCCCCGCTCCCTGTCACCTGACTGTCCCCCAGGACCCCCATCCCTAACTGCCCCCCAGAACCCCACCCCCTAACCAACCCCCCCTGCTCCCTGTCTCCTGACCACCTCCCCCCTGAACCTCCACCCCATCCAACTGCCCCCTGTCCCATGACTGCCTCCTGGGACCTCCTGCCCCTTATCCAAGCCCCCTTACCCTTACCATGTCGCTCAGAGTGGTAGGACAGGTTTATTTGAAAGCCTGGGAGGTGGGTGGGTGCAAGCCGTGCTGCCTGCATGGTGGCGTCGCTGTGGGGGAAGGGGGACAGCGGGGGAGGGGCCAGGCTCTAGCCTCCCCAGCCGGGAGCTCAGGGGCTGGGCAGGACGGTGCTGCGGGCCAGATGTGGCCCATGGGACGTAGTTTGCCCACCTCTGCTGTGGCAAGTATATACTGTTTTTATTTTGCTGTTTTGTTTTTTCACACATGATCATATATCTTTTCTTTAGCCCACTCGAGTCTGGTCAGAGACCTGTTTTATATTTCCATGTACTGTATAGGATTTCTTTCTCCGGGTAGCTATTTATTTTCCTGAAAAAGTTAAAAATTATGGTTGTATTATCTTTTGGATTTTGGAAGTGCATTCTTTCCTTTTCATGACAACAATCAATAAAGTAAGTGTAACATGATGTTCTAGTTCTTATTTCTGGTGATTGCTGAAACAAGCAATTTTTGTAATCTTTGAGACTGTACTATTGAGATTGCTTTAAGATGACTCATCTGAGCTACTATGTACTTGACACCCTGGTCAGTGTGGGATATTTTCTTATTAAGAATTAAATACTGTTTTATCCTGAACAGCTGAAAGAAAGCTAAATTCTCCCTTATTCTGAGATAATAAAATTTTGTTAATGTCCTCTGTTTATATATGGTCTGCATATTGGAAAGTAGTACAGTTTAGTGTGGTTCGTTAGGACATAGCCCAAGATTGCTTCATCATGCACTGTATTATGGTATTATAGCTGGAGCATTGGTAGCAGTTATAATTAAGGTTACACCATTTTAAGTCCATTTTAAGCCCCTATTTCAAGACACTCTTACCTTTCTGAAACTTTAATCATTCAGGCTAAAGTTTAGTCTTTGTCTTTGTCTGAGCCTGAAGGTGATTTTTCTATGATTTTTTAAAAAAAATCTGAAGAAAACTGTTGTAAACCTCCTTATACCCCCAGTCTGTGTGATGGCTGTTGAAGTCTCTGATGTAAACAGCTGGGTGTGGCAGGCTTGGTAGAACCTGTTGGTTCCAGCTGACACTTGGAGGCTTGTATACATTTGCCAGCCAGAAACTGCCAACCTGGATGGTGTCACAGAAGTCAGCAGATATCAGCTGAATGGCATCTGCAATATCAGACCGAACGTATGTGACTCGGCCATGCTTCGGGTGTGCCACATGGCACAGCAGGTCGAAGCCGTTGATACTATAATGCCTGGCTTTGGCAGTTGCCACTTGTGTCTCTTGCAAGCTAATGATGTTGATAGCATGTTGATGAGCAAGAATGCCAAGTAAATCGCACTTGGTAGCTGACAAACCCTCCACGCTGAGTTGCAACACGTGTAGAGCTGGACCAATGACAAAGTTACTGGGCTGCATGTTGGGGTTGTCGGTGATGACAGTGCCAGGATTCGTTGAGCTGGTGCCCGTGGAATTCAGCTTGCTGATTTGGATCATTCCTCACTACTGTCAGGTACTGGTGGGTGGTGCTGACGGGGACGCTGATCCATTGAAAGTTAGGAAAAGTGATGATCCAGGGGTTATTATGACCTATGTGTTTTGTAGAAGTTAGTTATAAAATATTAGCTAATTGAGTGTACTTTGGAGCAGTCCTCTGAAGCCATCTTGAGAGACGTTTTTCTTAATATCTTTTCTCCCCAGCAGGTGAGCAACTGGCCACTGTGAACCTGCTGTTAATTACTCAATACCATTCCAGATGGTAGGTAAATATCTGGGATGTTCTAACCCATTGCTTATATCTGTGTGTGCTTAAATCTAATACACTGTAGTTTTAAATAAGAGCATGCTTACTTGCATTTAATCCTTGACCAGACAGAATTGCTGTGTTCTTATTGATTTATTCCTGACACAGCCTGGAGTGAAATAATTAAGTTACCACTGTTGCGGGGTTCTAAAAGCCCTGGGTAACAATACCCACAGGTCTGACTCTGAGCAGATCAGCAGTAACTACAGGGCTCTGGGAGTTAGGGTGAAGGACTTGGAGGCACAGGTTGTGTTACCGACAACTGGGAGGTTGGATGAGAAGGTCCCAAGTTGGGACACATGTATCCTGGAGATGAATGATTGGCTGAGCAGATGGCATTGAGGGGAGGACTTTAGGTTCCTCAACCATGGGAAACTGTTCTGGGAAGAAAGTCTTCAGTGAATAAATGGGATCCATCTGACCAAGAAGGGGAAGATCATCTTCATGCACTGACTTGCCAACCTAGGAAAGAGGGTTTTAACCTAGATTCAAAGAGGTCAGGTGACAAAAGCCCAGAGATAGCATAAAAAGGAGATCTAAATGCTAACCAGGACAATTACAATAGGATCACAGGAGCAACAAGAGGGAAACCAGTGGAGTAATCTGTTCAGCATCTTAGATGTCTACATATAAATGCAAGGAATATGAAGAATAAACAGGAAGAACTGGAACTATTAGTACATAAGTTAAATTATTAATGATTTGGTGTCACAGAAACTCAAGGACTGTGAAGAGATAACTGCCCTCATTTAACCATTATGCCTAACTTTCAAGGCCCTGCCAGTTGTCAGTAATGCTATATTACAGTCCCAGATGGCATTTGTCATCTTTGCTAGATATTGAATCTCATAAAAATCTTTCAGTACATGCTAGTATCACAACTAAGCAAGAAGTTGAGGTGCATAAGAATGGCCATACTGGGTCAGACTAATGGTCCATCTAGCCCAATATCCTATCTTCTGACAATGACTAGTGCCAGATGTTTCACAGTCAATGAACAGAATAGGGCAATTTATTGAGAGATCTGTCCACTGTCATCCAGTCCCAGCTTTTGGAACTCAGAGGTTTAGGGACTCTAAGCGCATGGGGTTGCATCCCTGTCTATCTTGGCTAATAGCCACTGATGAACCTATCCCCCTTGAACGTATCTAAATCTTTTTTGAGCCCAGTTGTACTTGTGGCCTTCACGACATCCCCTGGCAAGGAGTTACACAGGTTGACTGTGTGTCGTATGAAGTAGTATTTCCTTTTGTTTGTTTTAAACCTGCTGCCTATTAATTTCACTAAGTGACCCCTGGTTCTTGTGTTATGTGAAGGGGTAAAAACACTTCCTCATTCATTTTCTCCACACAATTCATGATTTTATAGACCTCTATATCTCCCCATAGTCATCTCTTTTCTAAACTGAACAGTCCCAATCTTTTTCATCTCTCCTCATAGAAAGCTGTTCCAAACTCCTAACCATATTTGTTGCTGTTTTCTGTATTATTATCTATCCCTTTCCTGATGATTCCTAACATGCTATTAGCTTTTTTTGACTGCTGCTGGACATTGAACAGATGTTTTCAGAGAATTATCCACAATGACTGAAAAATCTTCTTTCTTGAGTGGTAACAGATAATTTAGACCCCATCATTTTGTATGTGTAGTTGGGATGATGGTTTAAAATGTGCATTACTTTATATTTATCAACACTAAATTTCATCTGCCCTTTTGTTGCCCAGTCATCCAGTTTAGTTAGATCCCTTTGTAGCTTCACAGTCCTCTTCGGACTTGACTATTTTGAGTAATTTTCTATCTTCTGCAAACTCTACCACCTCACTTTTTCCCGTTTTACCACATTATTTATGAATATGTTGAACAGCACTGGTCCTAGTACAGATCCTTGGGAGATCCCTGGCTGTTTCTGCCTCCACAGCTCTCTTGTCAACATCTTCCTCTGCATTAATTTCTAATTGTCTTAATTCCATCCCTCTCTTATGTTTGTTTTCTTTCTCTTTTGCTTCCAGTCTAGCTAAAACTAATTTCTTTTGGACGTCACTTTCCATCATCCTAGCCTCCCTGTGCTTAGCCTAGCCTAACGTGAGAGCTAGAAAGAAAAAAAACAGCTTGTGAATTCCCTTGCTGTAACTTAACTCCCCTGCCTTCAGGCAAAGAAAAAAAAAACCCCTCCAGCTGCTCTCAGCTTTAAAAAAAAAAAAAAAAAAGGGTCCTTTAAAAAAAAACCTCCCTGCTTTCCAAGCAGGCAAAAGAAGAAAAAAAGTCCTTTTAATATCCTGAGATTTGTCCTTTTGGTTCAAAATGATCCCACCTCTCTGCCACCATGTCAGGGTTCCTTCCCCATTCTGAACTCCAGGGTGAAGATGTGGGGATCCACATGAAAGACCCCTAAGCTTATCTCTACCAGCTTAGGTTAAAAACTTCCCCAAGGCACAAATTCTTCCTTGTCCTTGGAATGGTATCACTGCCACCATCAAGTGAGTTAGACAAAGATTTAGGAAAAGGACCACTTGGAATTTCTGTTTCCCCAAAATACCCCCCCAAGCCTCTTCACCCCCTTTCCTGGGGAGGCTTGAGAGTAAACAAGGTGAGCACAGACCAGCCCGTTGGGTTTTTATGACACTAAAAATCAATCAGGTTCTTAAAAGCAGAACTTTATTATAAAGAAAAAGTAAAAGAAGCACCTCCGTAAAATCAGGATGGAAGGTAATTTTACAGGGTAATCAGATTCAAAACACAGAGGATTTCCCTCTAGGCAAAACTTTAAAGTTACAACAAAAAAACACGAATAAACCTTTCTCTTAGCTTAGGGAAAATTCACAAGCTAAAACAAAAGATAATCTAACACATTTCCTTCCTATTATTTACAATTTGTAATCTTAGCTGCTTAGTTCAGGTATGGCTTTAGGAGATGTATTTTCCCTGCCCTGGTTCCTCTCTGTCCTGGAGAGAACACAAAGAGAGCACAAAACAAAAACCTTCTCCCACAGATTTGAAAGTATATTTCGGTAGCCTCAGAAGCTCACTGTGACCCTCCACGTAACCATTCTCTCTCTAGAGACAAGGGTCACAGTCTACTGAGCCATTTTCATCATAAGCCAGCAAGGAAGGTGAGGAGAAGTTATCCTTCCTTGCACAGTCTCTGTTGTCTCCCAGTCTCAGTGATTAATCAAGGGGCAAATGGAGGGGGGAGGAGCTCAGGCCCACCCTCTACTCCAGGCTCCAGGCCAGGGACCCTAATAGTATCAGCTATGGTAGCTGACCTTTTAGAAACATGACATGTACAATTCCCTGGGCTACTTCCCCCACATCAGCCCTCACTTCCTCAAGCTCCACTTCACCCTTACCTCAGGGCCTCCTTCCTTGTGCCTGATATGTTGTGTACTACTCAGCCTCTCCAACAGCACAGCTTCCTCCCCCAGCTCCTGACATGCACACCCATCTGACTAACTGGGAGGCTTTTAACTAGTTTCAGCCAGCCCCTGATTGGCTTCAGGTGTCCCAATCAACCTAGCGTTCTCCCTGCCTTCTGGAAAGATCTTAATTGGCCCCAGGTGTCTTAATTGACCTGGAGCAGCTGCCATTTCACTTATCCTGGAGCTAATATATCTATCTCCCACTACTTTTCTATAGCCATCCAGCCTTGCCCCATCACACTGTATGTTTATGACAGCCACCTAAAAAGGATGGCTCCAATGTGGGAATCTCCCTCACATCCTCTGCAGTGAAAACTGATGCAAAGAATTAATTTAGCTTCTCCACAACAGCCTTGTCTTCCTCAATCATTCAGTGGCCCCACTGATTGTTTGGCAGACAAGACAATGTGGTCCTCATTCATAATAGTATCTGTCTATTATTAGAGAAATCAGCTCTTGAGAACATGTCTTCCTAGGAATAGACCAAATAATTATTTTGCACTTAGATTTGGAATGGCATTTTCTCTTTACTTCTATAGTCACTTTAAAAACTGAGTATTTTAATCTGGAAGTATGAAATGGAATAACTTACAATATCTGTTAGCAATATCCAGAAATAAGCGGGCATATGTTTAAAGTAGGTAAATGATATGATTATATATATTTATACATTGGTATGTATGATCACTTATATATTATAATATACATTACTATATCATTATAAATTAATATAATATTGTCTAAGCAGTTCAGATAAAATAATAACCCACAGAAATGCTGAGCAAAACTGAAAATGAATCAAAAGTTGTTTAAGGTGCAAGAGAATTTTGATTAGTTTTGAATTTTGATTCAGAAAAATATATACTTTTTTCATTTTGCTATTCCTCTTCAGCTGCTGGGATTGGAGGTGGAAATATCAAATGCAGGAAAGGCTGTTTTGTAGGGTGGAATCTTAGCCTCAGTGAAATCAGCAACAAAAGTCTCAAAGATTTAAGTGGGATCAGGATTTCATCCATAGTATTTATATCCCTAACAGGAGCAGAAAGCAAAGGGAATCCCTCAAGAAATCCTGTTTGTGGAAGATCTCCAGCCTAAGGGCCTGATCTTTTAAAGACTTACTATGACAGATAGGGTAGATTCCTGCAATATCCCAGAAAAACCATATTAAATTAAGTTTAAGTGTAAGGGAGTGTGTTTCTGTGTTGGGGAGGATCTGGCCTAGCAGTCACAGCCAGGCTGAGCTCTGCACACCAGAGACAGTATTCACCAAGCAGGAGTTGGAGGAATCACAAGAGCCAGGTCTCATAAGCAAGACTCAGGGTCAGTGTCAGGCCAAGGTCAGAGACTAGAGATCAGAGGTAGCACCAGGCTAGAAACAGGAGGCAAGAATCAGGGTCGGACTCAGGCTGGACTCACAGACCAGAGATCAAGCAAAGTCTGACATTGCAGCAGACCAAATCTGTGTACCTGTTTAGACAACTTCCTGGTGCAATTCCTGGGGTTATATAGGGCGCTTGGTCAATCAGAGGCCTACATGGTACTGTCACACTGGGTCTCTTGGATGATACTTTCCGCAGCACCCTATTCTCCACAGTACTCTCTGGCTGTTCCTCTGGATGGCCTCTTGATGGCACTGTGGGATCATCAGCTGTCCCAGGATGTGTAGAGCCAGGTTCTACTCCCTGGATCCTTACATTAAGTATCTTTGGTGTCCATTGTGTTAAATGCAAAGGTTATGTATTATTGTGGGCCTCATTGATCAAAGGACTATACTGAAGAATGTGGTAGACAAGAATGGTCTTTGGGGTAGAGTGCTCAGATGTCCTGATTTTATAGGGACAGTCCCGATTTTTGAGTCTTTCATATATATATTCTTCTTTTTCCTATTACCTCCCACCTCCGTTCCGATTTTTCACATTTGCTGTCTGGTCACCCTACTTTCTGGACAATATATGTGAAGTGGATTTCCTGTGAAACTCCTGGGGAAGGTGAATGCAAATTTCCCACCCCTAATTATGCGAAACCCCAGCATTTGGAAGCTTCATCCTGACGAGAGAGGCTATTAACTGTTCCCATCATCTGAATAGCAAAGACCCAACCTGTATAAAGGAGAGAAAGATTTATTAATGCTTGTACATGTTCAGAGTTAAGGCTGTTATATATTTATGACCACAGAAAAACACCTTGGCGGGGTTTGAAGAACTGATTCCTACAAGAGCCCTGTTGCAGATGGGGTGATCTCTGGTAAGCTTATTAGTATGTATGTAGGTACTTTTATTGTTTTTAATATGTTTTCTCTGGAATGCTTTCACCTTAAGAACATATGCATTTGCTTAGAAAGAACTTTGTGCTAACTTGTAATTGCCAGCAATTACAGCTGTTCATAGCCTTCAAAGCGCAGATGCTGGCCAGTTTGGGCAGTCTGGCTTGCTGGGAATATCACAATGAAGGCAGTGAACAGTGCAGCCTAGAAAAACACTGGTCAGGAGGGAGAGAGAGAGAGAGATGCAAGTCTCTGCCCAAGAGAGGTGATGGCTGGGGAGCCGGAAGCCTGAGAGTGTCTTTTGTGGATCATAGAGAAGGAATACAAGTGCAATTGCCCTGAATTGTGACACTACTTGACATGAGGCTTACATCAATAATATTGATTGAAGTAAGCACTATCCAGTAGTTTTTGCAGGATCAGGATTTTGCACACTCTAAAGCAGTGCTTCTCAACTGTTGGGTTGTGACCCCTGGGGGCTCACAAAAGGGATTCAGTGGGGTCATGGCATATTGAAAATTTGATTATATTCTAAAATCAAAGAAAATCTTGCTCCTTCACTCCCCACACAATTATCCTTCTAGGTGAAGTGTTTTCTGTCAACTTCTCAAAATACATACTTGTAAATTATATAGGCCTGTTGTAATCACGGATCTGTTTTGTACTTTACACTAAATGAAAGGGCTCATGAAACTGTTTCACTTCTAGCAAGGGTCACCAACTTGAAAAGTTTGAAAAACACTATTCTAAAAGTCTTGATAGTCTAGAAAATTTTGGGATACATATCCAGACACTTAGGTTGTTGTACAAAAAAAACCCCCCTGAATCTTCAACAGTAACCTGTCGCTGTATTAATTTGAACATGCATTGTTTATTATAGACAGTTTGCTATGTTCTCTATGAATTTTAAATGTTGAGAAGGTATCTAATATGTTATTAATTTTTGGAATTTAAGATTTTTTAAAAGAATAGGCTTTTGCCATCCATTTAAGTATACGATTATATATGTTTTATAATAAGATTTATAAATAGATTTTTCATTTCCAATAACTGGACTCTTTCCAATCAAATTAAGCTCTTTATGCCACCGATTCATTAAAGGAGCATGTTCTTAAATCCATTCTTATTCAACCAAGTAGTTAAGCACAAGCTGAACTTCAAGTCAATGGGATTGAAACATGTGTTTAAATGCTGAGTTGGGACCTATCCCCTTGAACTCTGTAGTCATAAAGGTTGCAATCAGTAGCTATGCTGAGGAAGGAACTTTCTTTTTAGAAACAACTAATTGGTGGTGGAGTCAGATTTTACAGCCAGGGAGGAGAGGGGCATGATCCCGCCCTCCATTCACCTGGCAGTGGCAGCTGCTGTCCCATGGGGTTGTGCTTTGCTTCCCACTCTGTGTACTGTGACCTAGCATACTGGATCATAGCATCACCTCTCAGTCATGATGGAGGAGTAGCCAGGCCAAATTTGAGTTAGTGGTGTTCAGACAGGGCGCATGGGATCACAGTGCCACATGACTCCAGGCATCATGTTGCAACACCTGGCCCCAGCTCCACGGTATAGGAGCTGCCACTGCTGAGTGAGTGTAGGGTGGGCTCACTTTCCAGCCAGGTGTCAAAATTCGTGTTGTACACCTCTTTTTGTCAATTGCATAATAGGCTTTAAAAGGCAGTGCTCACATATCTAAAAGCCTTCCAATAGACACCTGACAGGAATTTTCCATAACCTCAATGTACCCATCTAATCCACTGCAAGGGTGCCTTCCCTCCTGTTAAAGGCCTTATGGGATTGGTGCCGAATGCTTCCCTGTTGCTTCTGATGCCAAAATTACTAGAAGAAATAGGTTATTTATATCTCTGTCTCACATGGGAGAATTACTCCTGGTCTCAGGGTCTGTAAAAGGACCAGATCCAGTATAGGAAGTGGTATGCTATGCAGGGATCTCATTCACATGAGTGTTCCCTTTACTGAGCAGTTCTGCCATCTCCTGCCGAGAGCTGTTTAAATATTGGACATTATGTAGTAGGTTGACCTTTCCCCATAGGCTGGCCTGTTGCACAGTAACTGTGTGCAGTATTTGGGAGTTTATATCGTTCATACTTCTTGCAACTAGTTAGAAACCATAGTGAGCAAACAGATTTTGAAATCAGACTTTCTTTCTCACATAAGGGTAAGTATGTTGTTTGTAAGAAAATGCAGTGTATGATGGCAAAATAGATATATACTGCACCTTAATTAGCATTAAAGAAATCTGACTCTAGTTAATTGATCTTTAAATATTTACCAGAGAAATACTTCAGTAATCCAAATCACTACATAACAAGCAATCTGCCATATGTATAATCTGACGCTTTGAAGTAATATCAGAAATGATACAAAGCATGTAAGATGTCCCCAACAGCATGAACAGGATAGACAATAAAATACTATATCATTTTGAAGCTAATATTTTATATATAATAAGCTGTTAAATGAAACTTACGGTTCAAAGTCAATTACTCAGATGTTCAGAATGCCAAAACTGAGGTTTCCTGTGCAACCTTAATTCAGCCACTAACCTCATTCTTGATAACAGTGGAACCATTTTAGCTAAAAGTTTACCCCTGTCCCCAATAATAATAATAATAATTAAGAATAAAAATCTATTTTAATCAGACATCCAGAATGGAAAATTTGAGCCAAAATAGTTAAAGTTTGGCAACGTGATAACCAATTGAAACAGTCTTATAATGGGAAATTTTAAGCCTTAACTACAGCTGATTGAAAAATGAAATATCTGTCCCAATTGGGAATTCTGTATTTTTATTTTATTTTTTAGTTTTTTGCTGAAGCAGGATTAAAAGTCAAAACAACACTTTTCATGGAACAAAATCTTCAGGAGCTTCTGATTCAGACTTCTTTGATCAAAACAACAGAAATCAATGATCTCAAGTCAAAATATTTTATTTCATTTTGTTGACCCAAATTGAAACATTTCATCTAATCAGGTCAACATTAAGCTCAGTGTCTGCCTGAGTTGCCTCAGTGGACTCCCATGAACGCTGCAGTGTCTCAGCCAGAAGCAGAAATGCATTTTCCATCTGTTCAAGGAAAAGGATTCGTAGGGAAGAATGACAGCATGAGGGACCTGAAACTACAGTGCTAGTTTCAGAGTAGCAGCCGTGTTAGTCTGTATCCGTAAAAAGAAAAGGAGGACTTGTGGCACCTTAGAGACTAACAAATTTATTTGAGCATAAGTTTTCGTGAGCTACAGCTTACTTCATTGGATGCTAGTGACTCAGGTGGATGCTGATTAATGTTGACCTGACCAAAAGTTAACATTTCATTGTGATTTACCTGATGGAAAATTCCACTGGAATTGATAAGGAGTACTTGTGGCACCTTAGAGACTAACCAATTTATTTGAGCATAAGCTTTCGTGAGCTACAGCTCACTTCATCGGATGCACAGTATGCATCTGATGAAGTGAGCTGTAGCTCACGAAAGCTTATGCTCAAATAAATTGGTTAGTCTCTAAGGTGCCACAAGTCCTCCTTTTCTTTTTGCGAATACAGACTGACACGGCTGTTACTCTGAAAACTGAAATTGATATTTTCCAATGGAAAATTTGGTTTCAATGAAACCTCGTTTCATGATGGAAAAATGTTTTACTCAAAATTTTTCACTCACCTGCATTCTTACCTATGGGTGGAGCTACCATATTCATCTATAATAATACACAACTTCTCAGGCTTATAAAACAAGAAAACAACCACAATGATTCAGTTGGATTGTGTGTCCCAATTTAGCTACAAACATTTTCTAGCAACATACTGACCTATAACATTTATGATTCTATCATTGAGATGCACTCTTGCCAGCCATATCAAGAGGAATGTCTCATACACCTAGCTTTTCTTATGTGTTTTTGACTTTGAGTAAGCAAGATACTTAATCACATGCTCAACTTTAAGCGTGCCTTTCACTTCATTGAAATCAATGGGATTTAAGAACATGACTGAAGGTTAAGTGAATCCTTGAGTACTTTGCTGAAACAGGTCCCATAGCAATAACTATAAATATAAGTTCCACCCTTACCTGCACACACACACACGCGAGTGATATTTATCCATCTTAGGTTTCTTAAGGTTTTTTTTTAACATAGTACCATTCAGCACATATTCAAAAAGAATATAAAATACACAATATAAAAACAGATTGTTGATATAAATGTTTATGAATATGCCATGTGCACCCAAAGTAGAGATAGTCAAATAATATAAAAAATAATTCATTACTTTTTTGCACACAAAAGCATAAAATATGTCAGTTCAGCTTCCTGTTATTTCACTCATTATTGTGTATTTGGAAAACATTCAGAACTGCAAAATGTGTCATGAGTTGTATTCTAAATTAGTGTTTGTCTGAACATTCATGCTTGAAGACATTCTTTTTTCACTTGTTATTCTACTGTTTAAAATGTTCAGCCACGCACTGAGGGCTGGATTCAGCATGGGTGAGTAGTCTGTTTAAAATTAAGCCCCTTATTTAAGATAAACAGTACTACTCTCCTAAAGTGTGAGATTAGCAGGGCTTTGGGGGTTTTGTGTTAAAAGATATAAAATAAATAAAACATGCAAGGGTGCTTTCAAACTGGTTACCTTTAACTATTAATGGTAAAGTTTTTAAAATTTGACGTGAATTGGTTGTAAGAAATGGCCATCACCTACAATACATGGTGTAAAGCATGAGAAAATGTACTTTAGAGAAAAAATTTGCACTGATGGGGAATAGTCTAGACGAACTATTGCTACTTTTCCATATCTTATTTTATTTGATTCTATATAACTGAGGAAGAAAAGGTCAAAAGTACAGTGCATAAGTAAAAGAGAGTAAATGAGTAGGCACAGCAGTGGGAAGTTATGGAATGAAAAAGCACTTTTCTCTCTTGTTCTGTATGTTGGCATAGTTCCAACTTTGCCAAATATGTTCAGAATTCAGTTTTTATTCATAGTGAAACTGGTCAAAAAAGCAGGCAAGTTTGGGGGACTTCTTTTTTGTAAAATATTTCTCATCTGTTGTCCAAAAGATTATGTGATAATATTTTTCTGCCCAAATCTTTTCATCAGTCTATTTGAAAAAGGAGAGGTAAGGACCCTAAGAAACAAGATGTACTAAAGCACACAATTTTATTCAGAGGGAAACAGGCTAAAATAGGAGATTTAACACAATTGAAACAATTTTAGAAGGCAAACTAAAGGAACCATTTGTATTTGCAATATATTTGCTAACTCTCTCTTAAAAATTTTATGTAAGAAGGACTGAAAGGTCAGCAACTGCACTTTATTTCCAGTCCCTGGTCAAATGTTCTGGATCAAGATGAAAAAAGTCAATACCGCAGTCACATGAGAGGGGTCAATATTTACTGACTCCATCAGTGCTGCTACATTTAGCACTCTTTTCATCAGGTAGGGGAAGTCATTCTTTTCTAGAATGTTTCAATCTCAACTAAAAAACAAGGAGTCCGGTGGCACCTTAAAGACTAACAGATATATTTGAGCCTAAGCTTTCGTGGGTAAAACCCCCCACTTCTTCAGATGCAAGAACTCTGAAGTTCTTGTTTTTGTGGATGCAGACTAACAAGGCTACCCCCTGATACTCCATCTTAACTGAGGCCTCATCAGGTGATTATGTTGACCCTAATAATCAATGGAGCTTGATGTAGGCACTTCATTCTTCCCAGTGCTCATTCAAATACAGCTTTCCTATGTACATAGCTCACATTCCAACCTTTCCAGAAGAGTCTAACAAATTTCTGTAAGTGACTGTTTTCAGTTTATTGCAATAAAGTTTTGCTCAGACTCCCAAGTGAGTGTTTCTGTGCAAAAAATTTGCTGATTGGAATGTCAATTCCTTCATTGGCCAATCAGTAAAGTAATACTTTGTGGGACCTGTAAAAGCTTCCAAGGAAATAATTTTCAGGGTTACTGATGGCAAGCTATGGCCCATAGTTTTTTTAAAAAAATACTTGAATGTTTTACATGATTTATTATTTATTTTATTTCCATATCACTGTAACTATGCATTGCCCATCATGGAACAAATAAAGACTGGCCCATAAGAAGTTGCAGGCTAAGACCCTGATTCTGCAAAGGCTTATGCAAGTGCTTATTTTTATGCACTATGAGTAGTCCCATCGAAATCAGCAGACCTACATGAGCTAAATATTCACAGTGTGTAAAGTTAAGCACTTGCCTAAGTCTGCGCAGGAGCTGGGCCTAGGTAAAGATTTAGATTGCAGAGAATATAACAAGGGAAGGAATGCAGAATAGGTGGAACAATGTTGAAGATGATAAAATAGCATGGTTACAAGGGAGACCAGCGCATATGACCTGGTAGTTGCAAAAAGTTGTGTATTTTGCCCTATTTTTTATAGACTAATAAAAATTATCCTGATTACATCAGGACTACAATTTATAGGAAACCTGAAGGTAGTGAATTTTGAAAAGGAACATAAAGGACGAAGGAAGAAGACATGGAAGACAGGATCAGGAAGACATAAATTTCATATGCACAGAGTCTGCTAATCATATCTTCTGACTTCCACTGGTATGTGCAAATTGAGAGGATTCTATTGTACTAGGACAAATCAGAACAAGTTCTTTTTTTTTTTTGGTCTTTCTTGTTTTTTCACTAGTAAAGCTTAAGTTAAGCTTTTTGTTTTCAAATTGGTAAGCAATTTTGCTTACGGAAGAGACTTTGTATGCTAAGTTCCAGCCCCAAGTGAATTTTATACATGCTAATTATAGTTTCATGAAAAATGAGATAACAAAAGTGCTGACATGCTCTTAATAAAAGTGTGTGGAGAACTAAGATGTCTGAGTTTTACAACTTAAGCATTTCTCAAAACTTTGCTCAAGCATGCAAACATTATTAGCTTTGAATAATAACAGGCCCTTTGGGTCTTGGTAATGTCACCAATATATCTAATCCTATTATGATGATTATTTATATTACAATAGCACCTTCTGATCAGGGCCCATGGACTAGGTATTGTATGTGATATAGTAACAGTCAGCCCTGCCCTGAAGAGATTAAAACGAAATAGACAAGACAGAAAAAAGGACCTTTGTCCCCGTTTTACAGATGTGAAACAGAAGCAGAGAACATACCCAAGATCACCCAATAAATATGTGGAAGAGCTAGGGGCTGAACTTAGATCTCCAGAGTGCCTGGCCTGTGTCTTGACCACATAACAGTCCCGCCACTCTTCATCACTAAGCAGCTATTTTTCTCTTTTGGTGTTTGTAAAAAGTTAATTCTTCAAACTAAGTTCCTGATTCTACAAACTTTACTCTTGATGAGTAACATTGACTCAAACAAGTACTCCCACTGGCTTTGGTGGAAAAACTGGGTCCTCAGTGAATTAAAGAAAGCAGTAAATTAGTATTTAATAGAGCACAATTAGGAGTGCTGTTAGTGAAATTATTCAACATTGGGAATGATGAAACACAAGACAGAACAAAGGCCTTTGCATTAATCATAGCAAATATGATTATTTTCATGTTTTTAGTTGAATTCAAAACAGCTGCTGGGGTGTGCTCATTGGTGAAATAATGATGTAGCTGTAGAATGCTGCAGATGTACAGAGAGGAGACCAGACAGATATAATAACTTGAGATAGGAAGGAACCTATGACTAGAGTAAGAAGTCCCCGATTCTATACCTGAGAGATCCCTTTTGCTTGGGAGGATGGGAGGAGAGGAAGCTACCAGTGGCCATTTGCAATGATATTTGATCCAGATGAAGCAAACGTGCCAGGGTATCACCCCGGCTATCTTACTGATATAAAGAGTAGCCATTTCTACTGAGAGTTCTGCTACTTGAGAGTTGGGATAAAGGACACCAGTAATTGCCACTGAATAGTCTGCTACCACAAGTGGAAAATTAGCTGCCTGCATATTCTGTTGTGCCGGAGCTGGAGGCACATCCCCAGCTTGTGTGCAGAGTGTATTGTTTGTTTTATGTCATGGAGGAAAATGTGTTTACATGAATATACCCGACACTTTGCTACAGATGCTTTATCCTTGTAATCTGTGTCTTTGCACTCATGGATAAGATCTGGAATGGATGTAGCCATAAAAACAGCACATATTTTACTTCCTAACACATACTTATTTCACTGCCTCTTTAGTGACTGGACGTGGCATTAAGAGTAACAACAAGCCATACAAAGCTAAATATTTATGAGAAAGTCTCATTTTCAGAATAGCATCTGCTTTTTTATCATGTATGTTTATGTTAGATAAGAGGGAACATGTTTACAGTTAGATGGAAAAGACTCAAAATGTTCTATTTCCCATAAGGGGAATAAATTCTTTCTTTTAAATACAGTAGATGGGAGGCTCTCAATGCTTCCAAGATCACTTAAACAATCACCTTTCTGGCACATCCGCCAGCCCTTACTCAGCTTTGAAAGAAGTGGCTCACTATTTCTTCAGATGCCTAATCTTTGCTAGTTAGATAGGATGGAGACATATTTAAGCATTTTATGTTTTCAAAATACTTTTCTACATTGTGTTTGTGGATGTACAAATCGGAGGTTCTCAGATCAGCAATATCTTTTTAAAGGCCTGGGATTCACCCAAAACAGAAGAAATTCAGAAATAAAGTTATATCTGGTAAATGCTAGTCCTTCATTATACATACAGATTTATGTTACTGTAGTCAGAGCTAATGCAGGCTTTACAAGTCATTATGTGGTACATACAAATATTGGTCCCAATTCTGCAAATATACATGTGCTAAACTTGACACACATGACTACATGACTAATCCCCCAGATGACAATTGTAAAGTTAAACATTGTGTGTAAGTGTTCACGGAATCTGGGGGGAGAGGGATTGTTAACAAACATTTTTAATAACCACCTTTCTTTTGTTTGATTTCTGACAATGTTGCTGCTTCAGCTGTATGTGAGGAAAAGCGCGAGAGACTCTGAACTTGAATACCTATTCCAACCCTCACCTTCTAAACTTTGTGGAAGTTTAGAAATCAGTGGCAAAGAAGTCAAAGGAACGAATGAACATCCCACTTATGAAGAGATATTATTACAGAAAAATCACATTGAAATGACAAATGGACTCTGCTTGTACTACAGCAGTTTTATACTGAGCTCATGATAACATGTTAATTATAAATAATAATTACTTCTAAATAGCTGCTCATCACTCTACTTAAACACTCACTGTCAAGCATTTCAGTTTAAACAAAGACCATAGCTACTTATTTCTTCACATTTTGCTGTAGGCTGCACCAAATGTACAAAACAGAAATGCTCCCAAAAAGTGCATTTTAATTAAAAATGGTTAAACAATCACTGCAAGCACACAAACAAAATATTTCTGTATATGATTCGCTTTGTCATTCAAGAGGGTACATCTTGGTATCAATATTCCACACCATGCTGTCAGTGGCATCTTTCTTGTACTCTACATAAAGTTAGTATTTGGTAGCAGAGAAATATTGAAATGCAAAAGTAGGACAAGAATTTTCTGTCAACACATCCAAGTAGTTAATTCCTAGCTATCTAAGATATAGGCAACCTTGAGTTAATTGGCAAGATCGGACTTCCATTAAAGCCCATGGAAGATGTCTCGGATACGTGGAAAGAAGTACCAAATGCCAGGGATGTGGTTTAATTAGCCACAACTTTATTACTTAACTAATCTGGGAACTAACCAGCAATAACTCCTAGAGTGCAGGTCATGGTTCCTTCCTCAATCATTTCCACATGATGGATAGCTGCTGTCAGCCCTCCAGAGCTGCACATTGGTCCCAGGCCATTTCTGGGATCCCGCTTTTTTCCCTCTTATGAGGGTTAAGGGGCTGTAGAAAGGGGCTTGTCTTCTCACCATACAAACATTAGGAGTTCCAACCCATTCTCCAGCTTCTTTAGGGGATGCTTTCCACTTTCCAGCTTCTTTCCACTTTCATCTCCTGCTCCAAAACACACAGATCTGAAAAAGAAAGCACAATCTATTGTGGCTCCTTTTGGAGCCCTATTAGGATTTTAATGAAGTACCATGTTTTATTTGCATTTCTTTTACCCCTTCTCCAATATACACTGCACACGTCCTGGGAAAATGCAAATTCCTTCCATATATTTTAACCTCCATAACATTATATTAGCCAAATTAATTTTACACAAGGTGTAACTGCCTCCTCCGTGCCCACAGAGTTTTCATGCACACCCACCAAAGCAACAATCTGATCCCCCAGAGCCACCCCAAAGCTCAGTGCTCCCATCAGCTAACATTCCTTCCCTACCATCAGCCAATATCATATCTGCTACTTCGTTGGAGAGGTGTACACCATCTTGAATAACTCAGGTACCAAATATGGCATTTTTGGTGGGTAACTGCTTATCCTCCACATTCCCACATATCTTCTTGTTAACCCAGAGAGGTCTGGGTTAAGTTGCAGCCTTTCAGACCAGTTTAAAGTCAAATCTGCCCTAAACCTCTCTATGCTCTGATGATTTAGTCAACACCCTTAGAAAATCTCAAATCATTTTATCCAGGTGTACAATAGCCATTTCAGATGGCTGCTTCCTGTCTGCCAAAGACTGTAAGAAGGAGCCTTAGCTGGTTCCAAGGCATGCCACTCTTGCCAAGCCAATTCATAATTCATCTCTCCACCATCCCCAGCTCTGAGCCTCCAGGGAAACTGGCTGCCTCTGTGTGGGCCCAATGCCCACAGATCCAAACAGCAATTCTCATGAACAGCTTCCTTGCTCCCTGTAGAGTGCCCTTCCATCCAGACCAGCTTAGAGCAACCTCACTGCTGAGAACATCCAGGGGCACCAGCCTCCATTGATAGGTATAACCCATTGGACTCCTGTTCCTAGCAATGCTGTGGATGTAACCACTCAACTGCCAAATGAATGGGATCCCACTTCAGCAGGGGGACCTCAATAATACATGTTCCTTGACATTGCCACAAAATTAGATGTCCTTTCCCTGTGCCACCTATAGTAGGCAATTCTACTGCTCTGATTGGGCAAATCCCAGCCTCCTCACATGCTTGTAGTATTATGACTCACCTTGCCACCCCTTACTTGTTTTATATCACTTGGAAAGTCAGGGTGTCAGATCTCTCTCCCATTTCAGATCCCTAAATTCCAAAGCCCAAGCTAAATCATTCATGGCTGAACGCCTTATTAACACTGATAGAAACCAGTCCTCCAACCCATGCCACCACAGATTGTAGTATCAAATTCTGAGAGGGCATGCCCGCTGCTCTCAAGTGGAGTAGACTACGTTCCCCCACACTCCAAATATACACCTGAATGGTCAAGATGCTAGTTGTTTTGCACTAATACAAAATTGGTCAATCAAGAACCAAACTTCCAGAGGTCTAATTGTGCCCCAGTGGGCTCTGTGCCAGATCCCAACACAGGTCTTAGATTCTGCCCAGCTCATACTCTGAGTGACTTGAAGAATTGGCCATTATCAGTGCAGACCACTGCCAGAATTGTTTTTCTCACCCAATTTCATTCTTGCATGTAGTCACTGCCATTAGGACATGAAAAAAACTTCTATAGGGTTACGATCCTCTTCCAGATCCAGTGACCATAGCTTGCCCTGGTGGAAACCCCAGACATATTCAAATCAGCTTTCAGCTCCAACTCTGGCATCCGATCCTCCCTTCCCTTATGGCACTGATTCAAGGATTGTCCAACACTCAGGAAATTCTCTTTGTCTTAATTTTCCTATCTAGCAGTAAATGAGAAGGCTGCAAACTGCCAAGTGCAAAATACCCATCCCTAGGGCACCTCCTGGGGTATGAAATTGAATATGGCCAAGCTTGTAGTTCATGCAAAGTGTAATTCTTGAATGCCCCAGCTCTCCTAGACAATTTCTGCAACCCTTTCAGGTTTTTAGCAGTGAGTAGAGGTACCTGCCTGTCTTTAAGTCAGTTTCCAGACAAGCCAGTCTGATGAGGTGGATGGGGCTCTCTATGTTTCATTTGCTGGCAGAACTCCTAGTCTACCAGCAAATGTGCAATGAAATCGATAGGCTTGTATCCTCTCTTGAATTCAGCCTTGATATGTATCAAAGTGGCTCACCACCTGTAAATGTTGTCATAACCAAGCTGTAACACATGGGCTCCAGTTACCCAGTGTCAGATGGGGAAAGGACTTATGGCATGCTCCCTCTGTGGGTCTGTCTCTACCCTTAGTCTGTGAGGAAGGAGAAAACCATCTCCCCTCTTTGGGATAACCATATATTCTTTCCCCAGGGATAAATTCCTTCCTCTGCCCTCTCTCCTTGTGGGCTACAAGTGAGCACCTACCCTCCATCATGCTCCTCCCAGTTTCAGAAGGAGGGGAGACTCTTAATGGAACCACTACCCTTTTTTCCCCACCAGTCCAAGTAACCCCCGTCCCCGTCGCCCCACTGCCTTGAGGTTGCAGGGTTTGCATTTTGCCATTGTGACAGGGTTGGGCCAGATGGCTACAGGAGAGTGATAGAAGGCAGATATATTAACCCCAGGTTAAGTAGGTCCCTTTTCCCTGAGTAAGGTAACAGGGAAGGTTCCAGAATAATCAGGAACCTTCTGGAGACAATTAAGACAGACAGGCTGATTAGAACACCTGCAGCCAATCAAGAAGCTGTTAGAATCAATTAAGGCAGGCTAATCAGGGCACCTGGGTTTAAAAAGGAGCTCACTTCAGTTTGTGGTGCACGTGTAAGGAGCTGGGAGCAAGAGATGCTTGGAGCTGAGAGTGAGAACGTGGACTGTTGGAGGACTGAGGAGTACAAGCATTATCAGACACCAAGAGGAAGGTCCTATGGTGAGGATAAAGAAGGTGTTGGGAAGAGGCCATGGGGAAGTAGCCCAGGGAGTTGTAGCTGTCGCACAGCTGTTCCAGGAGGCACTCTAGACAACTGCATTCCACAGGGCCCTGGGCTGGAACCCGGAGTAGAGGGCGGGCCCGGGTTCCCCAAACCTCCTAACTCCTGGTCAGACACAGAAGGAGTTGACCTGGACTGTGGATTCACGAAAACTCCCAAATTGAGGGCTGCTGTGAAGCTCCAAGGTGAGCAAATCCGCCAATAAGTGCAATTCTCACCAAAGTAGAGGAGGAACTTTGTCACACCATGTTCTTGGGTCAGACTAGGATCAGGACCACTTTATATATATGGATGCAGGAGAAGGCCAAGAGGAAAAACATTAATGTTCAATGAACTGTTTGATTTGTATAGTCCTATGACTTTAAATCTCCAGGTTTAGGTTCTCATTACAGGCAAAATAATCACTAATGTTCTTCTCCTATAACAACTGATCAATTATCGGTAATAACTTGTCTGTCTCAGACAAGGGTTCATTTGATTCCTAGTGTCAGTATCACAGTTGCTATGCAAATACAATAAACTATCATGTTTGATATTTCATAAATATTACTGATAAACTATGTAATATGTATTTTGTGATCTTTTCCTGTGAGAGTGGTTCTAAATGCCTTTTTTTCAGTGCCAAAGAAAGGACAGCAGTGATGTCTTATCAAGACACTGCAAAGCCATTTGCTTTTACAAATGCAGATGCAAAGATTATTTGAATCATACAGTAATAAAAGGTTAAAAAAGTTAAACCTCTAATGAGCCATTTAAAGAAGGATATGAGTAATATTTAAAACTTTGCTGTATATGACCTTGACAGACAGCCAATGCAGAACATCACAGAGGAATGTACAATGAAACCAATGTGGAAAGGAGAGAGGGTTGGGTATTTTTTAACATATATTATTTCTAGGAGATTTTTTAGTTGATTTCCTTCATTCTCAGTGAGAAAACTGGTTCAGCTCAAATCAAAACTAAGGCTCCCATATCCATGTGGATAGACCCTTGTAAAAATGCAGCGCTCTATTGTCTTGAGTAGGACTCTAAAGGCATCAGGGAGGATCCGATTGCAGCTTTATGGCACCTCCCTTCACCCCATATTCAAGCTCAACAAAAACTATTTGCAGTTTGAAAAGGACCTATTCACTTTTAAAACCAAAGTGCTATTGTTAGAAGAAGATATACTATGTTTGCACAGCTCTCGTCCTGCAGACAGTGGCCAGGACTAAAAGCAACAGTGATAAATATTGCTCTATGGAAAAAGCTGTTCAACATCTATCTAAGGGACTTACATGGTTCCCATTAGCATCTGAGCACCTCAAAATCTTGAACGTGTATACCCTCACAACACCCCTACGAGGTAAAGGTCACAAGGTTCTCATGTAATTTTGTGGTTGACCCCCAATAAAAATACAGAAGCAGTCACTATGTGTGAAATTCATTCATCATGGTACCAGGGGCTAGAACAAACTCTTTCCCACCATGTAAGCCCCACATAGAGCTAAGTCAGAGATACCTTAATTGAAGTGACAGCACAAGTATAAAGTCTACAGAAAGGTTGTCCTACTGGCACTGCAGGTGGGAGGCCGGGGGCAGATGGGGAAAGGGCCAAAGGATTCCTCTTTACGTAGTGGCTGCTACAAGTGGCATGGCGCGGCTGGGATTGCTACTTTCATCCAGCCAGCTGAAGTGATGGTCCTGAAGCACTGGAATCCCACATGGTCTTGTCTCGGGTTTTGAGAGGCGAGGTTCACTTCTCCAACTCACCCACTCTTGTTTCAAATATCGCCTGACTACTCAAGGCTTTTGCGAGAGAAATAGATTCAACATAAATGAAAAGATAAAATGTGATGCGGTAAACTGAAGAGGAATATTTATGACTACATTTGATTTCCACTCACACCCACCATGTAATCGCTTCAGCTACGAAAGCCTCTGTGAAAGTCTAATCTTTAAGGTCCTCAGAATCTCTCAGAAATGATCAGTTACAAATTTTAAAAAGCACCTTGTGTACTTGTATTAGCAACTCACCATACACTGCAACAAGAAGATGTTGCTATAGAAACACCCTCCCTCATACTTTAACCATTCACTGCTGGTTCTGAAGAGACACAGAGGAGCCTGAATAATGACTAATGACACTGAATAATGACTAATAATGAATAATGACTAATGATCATGGATGCAAGCACTTTGCTGCATTTTGGTCAAAACCTCTTCTGACTCAGTCAAAACTCTACTGGTTTTCATTATTTTTCTCTGTTCCTGTTTGAGGTGTTCAGATGCATTAGTAATGAGCACAGTACAAGAGACCAAATAGACTAGAATAGAATTAGCTGACTGGCCAGACAAGTCTTATTTAACAAACTTATAAAATAGTTTGGGATCATTTGCCTTTAGCCTGATTTCGTTTTTCATTGAGATCGTTTTTATATACAGTATTTCCTTGCCTGCATCTTGTTCTACTTGTTGAAAAGTTCACTGAAATGTAGATGAATTTAAAGGGCTGAGTCTTGCTTTCTCTTAAGAATTCCTTCTTGAAACTGAAAGAAGTGCATTAACTTTTTTGATTCCCTAAATAGTTAAAGGATCTTTTTATTCCTCAGATTCCCAATAAAAAAAGTGGTTTGATAGACACGTTTTTGAAAAATTGCACCTCAAACTTTTCTGTAGAGTATACACTGTATAGCATCAAATTGTTCCTTCATCAATAAGGATTAATTATTAATTATTATTATTTGTAATACAAATGCCTAGAAGTCCCAACCAAGATTTGGGATCCTCTATGTTAGTCATTGTTTAGATGTATAGTAAGAGTAAGTCCTGTTTTGCAATAGATGCTGTCATAAATATAAAGGGAAGGGTAACCACCTTTCTGTATACAGTGCTATAAAATCCCTCCTGGCCAGAGGCAAAATCCTTTCACCTGTAAAGTGTTAAGAAGCTAAGATAACCTCGCTGGCACCTGACCAAAAATGACCAATGGGGGAACAAGATACTTTCAAATCTGAAGGGGGGGGGGATTTCTGTCTGTCTGTGTGATACCTTTGCTGGGAACAGATCAAGGATGCAAGCTTTCCAACTCCTGTAAAGATAGTAAGTAATCTAGATAGAAAATGCGTTAGATTTTCTTTTGTTTTTTGGCTTGTGAAATTCGCTATGTTGGATGGAATGTATATTCCTGTTTTTGTGGTTTTTTGTAACTTAAGGTTTTGCCTAGAGGGATTCTCTATGTTTTGAATCTGATTACCCTGTAAAGTATTTTCCATCCTGATTTTACAGAGGTGATTCTTTTACCTTTTCTTTAAATAAAATTCTTCTTTTAAGAACCTGATTGATTTTTCATTGTTCTTAAGATCCAAGTGTTTGGGTCTGCGTTCACCTGTACCAATTGGTGAGGATTTTATTATCAAGACTTCCCCAGGAAAGGGGGTGTAGAGCTTGGGAGGATATTTTGGGGGAAGAAATCTCCAAGTCGTCTCTTTCCCTGTTCTTTGTTTAAATCGCTTGGTGATGGCAGCATATCAGGTTTTTAACCTAAGCTGGTTCCCAAGGCAAGAAAGAAATCTGTGCCTTGGGGAAGTTTTAACCTAAGCTGGTAAGAATAAGCTTAGGGGGTCTTTCATGCAGGTCCCCACATCTGTACCCTAGAGTTCAGAGTGGGGAAGGAACCTTAACAGATGCAATAAACACAGGATCGGAGGGGAAACAGGCACAGAGATTTGCCCACAGTCACACAGCAAGTCAGAGGCAGGAACAGAACACAACCTCTCTCAGGCCCAGGTGATTATTCTATTCAGTAGACTATTACCTCTCCAGATTATCTCCTCCTTTTCTTAAAAGAGTATGTTGTACTTTTAATCGTGCAAAAGCATATTCATTTTTGTCCTCAAGAGGTGTATGGAGAAAAGCATTGATCTACAATCAACCTGCTGTATGCTTTGTGCCTGCAGTAGGGCTTTTAGGCAACATTTTCCCACTATTGCTAATACCAGGGCAGCTTCACTAGTGGTAATAATGTTGGAAATCCTTGTATAGACAATGCTAGTGTCATTATTTTTAACACTGTGTCATTTAATATCTATTCAAAGCAGGTGCAAACAATATGGGTGTTAAAAATGACAGCAGCCATAGGATCTCTGGGTAGGCTGGCGGCCCCAGTATGTTTCTCCCTTGGGAGAAATCTGTTCCCCAAAACCCTAATATAGATCACCAGGAGAGCCTTTTTGTCTCTTTACTTGTTAGATTCAGGAAGCAGCCTCTTATCTGATGCAACAGAAATGTTCCACTACTTTTTTCTCTGCACTCTCCTTATATTTTTCCTCTCTCTCTGCCTCTCTCTCCCTGCATTCCTGAGATATAAGGTATGACTACACTGCAAAAAAATACAGATATGTCTTTTTACCTGTTAGCTCATTTGGGTTAAACTAGCAATGAAGACAGGGCAGCTTGGGTTAGAGGAACCTGGAGCTGAACATGAGCTGCTAACCCAAGTTAAGAGTTGAGTTGCTGTGTCTTTACTGCAGTTTTAACCCATTAGTTAACATGGGTTAGCTAACTCAGTTAAACAGCTTTTCTGCCATGAAGACATACCCATCCTAGTGATACAAGATGTTTTATTTTGTGACTACCTATACCAGGAGTTGACAAACTACAGCCGGTGGGACACATCCGGTTCATCAAACCATTTAACGTGGCCCTTAGCTCCCACCAGGGAGCAGGGTCGGGGGCTTGCCCCACACTGTGCGGCTCCCAGGAAGCAGCCAGCATAACCCCCCTAGGGCTCCTACGTAGTACACAGAGGCATCGCCAGGCAGCTCTGCCCACTGCTCCATCTGCAGGCGCCACCCCCACAGCTCCTATTGCCCGTGGTTCCCAGCCAGTGGGAGCTGCAGGGGTGGCACCTGCGGACGGGGCAGCGTGCAGAGCCTCCTGGCCGTGCCTCGGAGCCGGAGGGGGGACATGCTTCTGGGAGTTTCTTGCGGTAAGCGCTGCCTGGAGCCTGCACCCCTCCCCCCCTCCCCCCCACTCCAATCCCCTGCCACAGCCCTGATCCCCCTCCCACCCTCTGAACCCCTTGATCCCAGCCCAGAGCCCCCTCTTGTACCCAAAGCCCCTCATCCCCAGTCCCACCCCAGAGCCCACACCCCCAGCCAGAGCCCTCATGCCCCCCCATGCCTCAACAGCCTGCTCCATCCCTGATCCCCCTCCCACCCTCTGAACTTTTTGGTCTCAGCCCGGAGCACCCTCCTGCACCCCAAACCCCTCATCCCCAGCCCCATCCCAAAGCCCACACCCCCAGCAAGAGCACTCACCCCCTCCTGCACCCCTACCCCCAATTTTGTGAGCATTCATGGCCTGCCATACAATTTCCATACCCCGATGTAGCCCTCAGGCTAAAGGTT
This sequence comes from Natator depressus, assembly GCF_965152275.1. Lineage (NCBI taxonomy): Eukaryota > Metazoa > Chordata > Testudines > Cheloniidae > Natator > Natator depressus. The sequence goes on from NC_134236.1 coordinate 71,789,273, forward strand.
TGCCCACCCCTGACCTATACTCTGCTCTTCCCTGCTGAAGAGTTGTCTTCTGATAGGAAACCTTTTACCTAGCATGGTTTTCTGGTGAGTGGCCCCTTTCAGTATTCTAGTAGCTACGGTATTCTAAAGTAGGCAGTTTGCAATTGGCTGTTGCTAGCTGCCTATCACTTTCTTGTAGTTGTATAGTACTTTTATTATCAGATTAATCAATCTGATAAATAAAAGTATTCTTAACTTCTGTTGTTTTCAGCTTTTTTGTTTCTTATCCCTGAGAGGATGGCACATTCTCACAAGTCCCTTATTGTTTTTCTTTTCTCTTGTTATGGTGAAAATTTCTGGAAATAAGAAATGGGCTATCCCCCGCCCCATATTTAATTAAAAATGCCAAATGAACTATTGTTCTCAAAGTATTTTTGCCAATGCATAGACCTGGAACATCAGAATGTATTAGCTAGATCAGTGCTTTTAGCAGACCTTGCAAGATTTACAGGATGGAAGTCTTTAATTTAAAACACACCATTTATCCACTTCTAATGTGTCTCACAGTATCACAAAGTAACTCAGAAATTAGCTGGTATCCTGACAACTGCTTCTGTAATTTCATCTTTAAATTTGTTTCTTTATATTAAATAAATAACTCCCATACAGAACATTTACAGGATACGTGTGCGGGCAGAAGAGGAAAGAAGGAAATTTTTCTTTTAAAAAAATAATTTCTTTTTACATCACTAATATTACCATATGTCTAGCTGGTTATTATATGGTAAATAGGACAATACAGTGTAGCTATCTATGTAATAATTACATGATTTTGAAGGTTAATTGGTAATAAAATTTGAAATGTCCAAGCTGTTCCAATCATAATTGTTATAGCATTTTCAGAATAAAGATCTCATAAGTAGTGAACTGCAACAGACGTCCCACTTTTGCTGCAGTTTGTCTCAGGAAGTCTGGCAAACTCTGCTGGGCCATCTGTCGTATTCAGATCAGGCAGATACGGATTTTTCAGAGAGAGCTGGGAAGTAGGGCAATGCATTCTGGGGCACTCCTGATCTGGGAAAGTCAAAACCTGTGAGAGATTGGAAAAGGGCAGATGCAGAAGCAGAGGAATTGCCAATACTGAAATTCTTCACATAAAAATTTATCACAATTGGCTATGTGTTGAAGCCAGATAAAAGGAGGTGTGGATTATGGGTCTTGACTGGGCTTTGGGCGGTTAGGGTGCTAGCTAGGGAAAAGGCATTGGGAGTAGTAGAGAGGGAATTGAGGGTCATTGTAATGAAAGGACCCAGTCAAAATAAGGGAAAAAAATCTCACTGGGTTGAGAAGAGAGAGTGAAGTCTGAAATGGAAGTGGGAGGAAGAAAGAATTCAGAGGCTTGGGTGACCTTCAGATAAGTATTAAGCCTGTCTTGGTCTTATCAGAGCTGACCTCTCTCAACCTTTTGCCACTTGCCCAGTGCTAATTGTTACACTGCAGCTTCAGAGACAGAACCAATTAGACCTTCATCCTATTATTCCATAGTGTTTATTATGTAATTACATGTTGAATAGTGACAATGTGAATATTTCACAATTTAACGTGGCTATTGTAGATTTGGCTTCACCTAAAGAAAGAATTTCTGTAATAGCCACATATTCATTATTTTTTGCTCTAAGATGCACTACTGATGTACAACATTTAGACTACAAGCATGAGAAATGTTCAATATTTACACTGCCACTGGAAATTATAATAATGAAATAATTCCATTAGCTAAATTCCAATAATGAGAAACTAGAGAGCTCTCTTTAATTGGGAGTATGCATTTAAGAATAGTTTATGAATCAATTTTTAATGGCCCTCCACATGCCTGAGGGGAACCATTTTTTTTATTGGATTCCGCTGTCCAATAATAAAAAGCTACCTTTGGAGTCTATTAATGACAGTGAGTTTTAACTGTTATTTTTATGTGCATGTACTTCTTTTTGTATATGCCATCTTTCTGCAAGCAGTATTGTCCAGCTCAGAAGAAGCACTTTTATTATTTCAACTAAAAACATCAAAAGTTTGCTCTTATCTTTCTCTTCTTCATCTTAGTACACAATAGTTTGCTAGTAGAACACCAATGCCTTAGACATAACAAAAAATGAAATAAAACACCAAACCCTGAATAGCTGAAGGAGTAAAGTGCTGAAGAGCTGTTCCGTTCAAGTGTTATCAACATCTTCCAACTTACTGTGTATTTTCCTTATTGCTAAAAACAATCCCAAGCATTCTTTTTGGCAGATTAGTAAGGAATTCAAGTAGCAGATGTTCAAATCACTTTTTTATTTTTTGCGTATTTAATCTCCATAAGGATATCACGATGACAATCCGTTGTTAGGTCTTTGTGCTAAATGCTGTAGTTCTATCATCTCAGCATTATAGACAGTGACTGTGATCTCAGGAAATGACTGTGGATATAGTATCTGAAGAACCATCTACCACAAGTTTATTGTGCTGGGTTCCTCTGAGGGCTCCCAAAATGCAGTGGAGGCTGATGCCCAACCTCATCTTTGCACCTCAAAGTATGAAACATTATGCTCTAGGCAACACTCAGCTACTTTTGTATGAGCGGCTGCTGAGCACACGTCTTTTAATCAAACAGCTACCAAAGATAATAGAAGTAGTGACACCACCTCCTCATTCCACTATAGTGAAGCCTGCGCTCTACCTACCTATACAACTTCAATTTGACTTGAATTTACCTACCTACAGGACCTGGATTTGACTGCCGGCATAATCAAAAAAACCTACTGGCTTAGTAATGCTATATGGAAGCCCTGTTAAAAGGGCTTGTTTCTCATTTATGTTGATATGTTACTATACTCATGAAACCATTTAAACGTTTCTTGCTTCCTGTGCCCAGTTGTAGTGATAAGTCATACCTCCCAATTCTGTGAATTCCCAGGCACGGTAATTAGAGAATCCACAGTAAAGTATGATGAAAAGAGAAAGAAAGGCAATGTGATTTATCGGTGCATGCCGTCTCATTCCAAAAGAGCACTAGGTATTTCTAATGGCAGTCAAACCGGTAGCACATTAACATGTTTAGTCCCACTATACCTATAATAAAATAAAGTAATAATAGTAATAATAATTAATAATACCTTGCTTGTATATAGTGCTTTTCCCCTTTAGATCGTCACATTCTTTACTGGATTAATCCTCACGTTATGACCATATAATTGGCTGAGTTCAAAGCTTTGTGGGGAATACATAATATTCATATTGGGAAGGGTTGCAGGGCTGGAACTTTTGAGCTCTATTCCAGTCTCTACCACTGATCTGGCATATGATATTAGGTGAAATATTTAACTTCTGTGTGTGCCTCAGTTACCAATCCATAAAATGGCTATAACAGTACTCATCTGTCTCACAAGCCATTGGGAGGCTTAATTAATTCATTAACATTTTAAAAAACAATTTGAGATCCTCAGATTGAAGAAACACTGCAGTGTAATTGCAAGGTAGTGTTACTTTTTATTGATTTCATTTATTACTATCCTTACAAAGTGCAATCATACTATTGCTGTGCCACATTTTGGATTATGTCATCATGTCACATCATTGATATGAGATCATGGTTTGACATTTATCATGCAAAGCATATAAAATCTGCATTACTTGGAAGCAGTTTCAGATTGGGAAACAGTCAGTTTGATGTGGTTTGTATAATAAATTACCAGCCTAGTTTCACAGAGGAAATTATCCAAGAACCTATAATCAGTAAATTGCATAGATATTTTGATAACTATATGTAATGATGGCAATATATGACAGAACTGTCTCAATTCCATCAGCTCTAGAAAAAGGCATAGATGCCCAACTTTTGAATGTAAGAATGCATTTTAATCAGAACATGGCAAACTATCTAATTAACTCATAAATAATACAATGCATCTACAACATAATACAATAGGTATGAACTACATTTACAATGGGTATGAGAAGGTGTGACAGCATGCTGGAAGCTAACAGATGAACCAGCCCTCTGATCACTTAGGCACCAACCAGTTCTCTGGAGAAGAATGATTGGGTATGTGTGGCTAATTAGCTGTCAGGCTGGAAAGGCAGATGAACCAATTAGCCATCAGCTTAGAGGTATAAAAGAAGACACAGGAAGGAAGTGAGGGAGGAAGATCTGGGCGACCTGAGCTTAGTGTATGCTGAGATGTTAAGATAGAGACACTGCAGTTCCTCCCTGACCCTGTGGGAAAGGGCCAGAAACACTGTAAATACTTTGCTGCACAAGACTGTAGTGGTGTTGGTGATGGGAATATAAATAAAATCACATGAAATTCCACCTACTGTCAGAGTCTGAGAGGCTTCAGGGACATCAGAGGATGGGGAGAGAACAGGACCCAATATAGGAGGTCAGAGCCACTGTCATTTCTGTCATTTCTGTAACCCTGTTAACTGATAAAAAAGCCATTTAGCACTTTCTTGGCTTTTATTACTGCTGCATAGGAAGATAATTCTAGTTCTTCTAATCATTCAAAGTATTTGGCCACCTAAGGACCATCTGAGAAAAGGGGTTAGGACATATTTCAGGGTAATGTTACTAGAGTTAGTAGGAGCATTTTCAACTAAATATTTTCCCATCTAAATAGCCAAAGCCGAAACATTTCATGGAGATGTCCATTTTGATAATGGTTTTGAAAGAAGGTTTCTGAAGTCCCCATGCGGTGTGGGGGGGAGCAGGGAAGGGGAAGGACTTTCTCCTGTTACAGAGAGAAAATTTAAATTAAAACCAAATCTTTTTTTCTCTGAAAACCAAATGTTTCAAAGTCCATTTTGTAAGATCACTCAAAAGGTTTTTCTTCCCCCCCCCAATATGAAATAAAAACAAATGTCAAAACTTCAAAAATCGTCACAAAACAGAATTGCTATTCTCTGGCCAGCTCTAAATGTTACATTTTAAAAATACAAATAATTGCAGAGAGTAAACTATGTTTTAATTGAGAGTGTCTTGGGTCAAATTCATCCTTGGGTTAACCCAATTAACTTAATGAAGGATAAATTTAGCTCATTACTTTTTTTATTTACTTTAGTATTGGAGATTATTTAACGGCTGGATGAAATACATTTTCATTTGTTTATGAAAATATGGATCCTAAGACTTATTAATCTATTCTTGTGTTTTTCTCTATAAGAGAAGCTTATGTTGCTTCTTAGATTGATCTCAATCATCCAGTGTTAACGTTCAGAGTCAGACAAACAATTCCAAACCAATAGCAGTAGAAATACGATTGCAAGGAACTCAGCACACACAGACACGTTTATACAGAGAAAGGGAGCGAGAGAGAGAAACTAACCAAGATGTAGGTTGACTTAACTATTAATTTAGAATGGCTCTCTCAGCATGAACCACAATCATGAAATCTATAGGAGCAGAAACTACAATCAAGATATCAATATGGTGCATAAAATATTTTATAATAAAGAACTTATTGAAGATACAATACACTTTCACTAGTCACAGATTTTTGTAATTGTGAACAGGTGTTCTACATCTGATTGTGCTACATCATTGATACTTTGCTATTTCATAGACCCTTTAAAAAATCTTACCTCTCATGTTATTTGAGGGCCCAATTCTGCTTCCATTGAAGTCACTGGCAAAATTCCCATCAAACCCTGTGGGAACATTCGCCTGTTGAAATAATTCATGATTGCTTCTGAAATACCCTAACTAGAATATGAATAAAAGTGTGAGGATTGTAAAATATACATACTGGAGCTGTTTGGAAAATGTGGGGGTTTTCTTTGGAAAATTAAGTGTTTTTTTTCAAAAATTAAAGAAAAGTTGTATTTTTGACACAAAAACAATCAAAACTTATGGAGGGAAACTGCAAATGTTCTAGAACTGCCTGGAATCCCCTCCTCACCCCCACACCACCACCATCCGAAAATTTTGACTTTTCTGTTGAAACACTTTTTTGTTGTCGTTTTTGACAAAAAATAAATATACCTTTAACAAAAAAAAAATGTAATCAAAAAACAAAACAAAGAAACCCCTCAGTTTTCAAGAGCTTGTGTGCACACAGATGGATTGATCTTTTTTTAGTTCTTGATTCTGCATAATTGAAGTCAATGGGAGTTTTGAACAAGATCAGGCCTCTCTGAACTAAATAGTCCCTTTTAAGGTACATGGAAGTTTCCACAAATAATCATAGAATAACCCCCTACATTAATTCCCTAAGATATGAGTACCAAAATATAGTTTTAAATATCTCCATTGGTGACAACCACATAGCCTAATGTGGCATCTTAATTAATTGTTTAGCTTCATTTTAAAAATTAAAAGATTTTCTTAACAGTTACATTTTCTGGCTAGAGCTAATGGCTATTATTTCTTATTCCGTCCTTGTTGGCTAATAAGAATGATTGGTCCCTGTCCTCCTATAACATTCCTTTATGTACTTGTAGACAGTTATCATGCTTCCCCTGTGGTCATTATGTTTGGGTACTGAACATCTGTTCAAAAGTTTATTGATGCTAAAGATAGCACCATTTGCTCATGGGAGTTATAGAACACTGCAGCATGCAGCCATTCTGGGAAGCCTACCTGTTAGAAGGTCACTTCATTAGAAAACCAGAGACAAAACAAGTTCCTGACCCAAGAAAATATATTTTTAAAATATTGAATTTTCTGAAGGTTTGGGTTAATTAAGTCATTGGACTCTATGTCAATTTTCTATTCGATGGGGCAGGTGGAATAATTTGCTAAAATATATATTTTTGTAATATTTATTAAACAAAAATATGGATCTTCCCTGATCTACATTTGATCGCTATATTTTTTGACATCCCAGTATGCAAGTAAAGATTTTTGTTTATGTATATACATTTTGTTCCAAGCTCCCACGAGGGTTTGACATTTCTATATTGCAGGGGTTCTCACACTGGGGGTTGGGACCCTTCAGGCGGTCATGAGGCTATTACATGGGGGCTCATGAGCTGTCAGCCTCCACCCCAAACCCCGCTTTACCTCCAGCATTTTTAATGGTGTTAAATATATAAAAATGTGTTTTTAATTTATAAGGGGGGTCGCACTCAGAGGCTTGCTATGTGAAAGGGGTCACCAGTACCAAAGTTTGAGAACCACTGCTATATTGCCTATCATGCTTGATAGGGAAGTATTACAAACCTGGCAGGTGCTGACAAGGAAGGAATTAGTTAATGAAGCAGGGTATTAATTATAAAGTTCATGTCCCTTTGTTTTGATCCCTGCTTTGTCTAAAAGCAATTTGCAGGTAAGAAGCACTTCTTTTTGAAGTCTAGAAAAAAAGAGATGAAGTTCAGGGCAAGATTTAAAAAATAAATTACTTCAAGCTAGAGTACATCCTGATGTACAGATCATTTTTTCTTTTATTAAATAATTAATGCCAGCTTCACCAGCATGTTTAAATCCTCTAAAGATAAGAAATAATTAAGTTAACACCACCCAAAATGATATGTAACATCTCACTCAGTGAGAATTTTAAAGTGAGAACAAGGAGAATGAAATTATTAGAAATCACCCATTTTTTTGAAAGTTTTAGTCAGTCATGTTCACACAGATGCAAGTAACACCACACTTTACTGAAGCTGTTGTATCATCTGTTAAAATAAGTATCGTAGCTGCCAGCAAGTTAATGAATTCTCAGCTAGCACCCACGCACTGCACTTCTGGCTTTTCCTTTTTCACTTCAGGCCCCAACAATATACTCTGCAAATCTGATAATGATTAAACAATTCCCATTAGAATATGTAAATGAATATCTGCCATCATCAACCAAAAAGTTTTTTAAATGAAAGTATTATCGCTTTAACCTTCTCATGCAGCCAAAAAATTCATCGCCTTGCACTATAATAAAGAAGTAACTCTTAATATTGCAATAAGTTTGCACACAAATAGAGCAGTATAGTGATGTTTCACTCTATCTAAAAGCCACTGGAAGTTTAGCAGCCAGAATGCTGACACCTTTCCAACTGGCATAGGGTTGGCCAACTGGCGCAGTATTTATGAAAGGTATATTCATATATGCACAGTGCTAAACTGCCTACTGTGAATAAGAGAAAAAGAGACAAGCAAAAGCATTATTGAAGCAGAGCCTGGAGAAACAGCATCACAGAGATAGAGACAATGAAGGGGTTGTTGTCAGGAAAAGAATTATGAAAGCCTGAAGCCCTGTAGAAAGGCTGGCGGATGGACACATACTGCTGCCGATAGCAGCCCAGGACAAAGTATCAGGATATTATTCGTAGCTGGAAAGGTTGTTAGAACCCAGTTAGGTAGATTAGGAGAGCTGCAGAGAAAGGATTAACAACTATGAATAAAGTCTAGACAGCAGGGAGGTGGGTGGAAAATCTGCAATCCACTAGTATCTATCTATTATCTATTTATACTAATTTCTAATACCCCAGTGCAGAAATAGTGCCATAGGAGATAATCTTTGAGATATCATGCAGGTTTATTTTCTTTTAAATTTTGCATTACATTATAGAAGAAGCATCCTGTTAATTTGTTTGTCCATCATGGTTGGATGAAAGGACAGATAGTGGGGGAAGGGGTCATAGGCAACTGGTTGTGGTTGAGGTTTACTGGGGCTAGGAAATGGGAGTTAAACCCTGGCAAAAATTTCAAATAATCTTTCCAGACCAGATCAGGTAGGAGGAAGAAAAAGAGAGGCATGTATTGTGTCCCCAGTGTCAAAAGCCTGAAATGGCCTCTGAATATGGAAACCCCTCTGCTTTCCTGGATGCCAAAAGCCCCTAATGATTCTTCCCCAGCTAGCTAAACCTCCAGGTTTTCCCCTCAGCGACTTCTCTATTTAAGGTACATATTGTCAGTTACAAAATTCTTACTGACATATCACAGAGGTTGGGAGCTGTGTGAAGTGGAGAAACATTCCCATTCTTAGACATCTTGAATTTGCTCTCAAAATAGATACTACTTGCAAATTATCATGAGTGCATTGTTAATTTATCCATAGGGGCATTAGAAGGGAGCTCCACTGTATATGGGTTAATCAAGATCTAACCTACTAAGAAGTCAAAGCAGGAAGTCCTTTCTCAGGCCTATGTTATATTGTTGGATCATATTAAAGAAGTTCTGTATTAAAATCACAAATGAGTTTGATTCCCCATAGTTTAAATTCCAGCGTATTACTAATTAAGAGGTCTCTTGGTTTTTGGTACTGTTTCTCTCCCTCTATGTGTTAAACTTGGAAGCTGCTAATTGCGTTAGTACATTCTAAGACAGAGTCTGTTCTCAAAGCAATTCTTTGTAATAACAGCTACTCACACAGAGAGAGACTCAAAGCAATACTCTGTAACAACAAGGAACAGCTCCCAGAGACTCCCCGCCCTTTTGTTGTATTCATCTTGCTTTGCTAACAATTGTGATTATAATAGAGATAGAGGATGTATGTGGATGGATGCTTGGTGTGGATAATAACTGAATGATCAGGGAGGTGCCAGCCTAAGAATCCAGTGTCTATCGGCTGAAGAAGGCGTCAAGTGGAAATAACCGGAGGACCCCTGGAGGGCAGACTGGAATCCACCCAACAGCCTCAAGAATGGGAGAACCAAAGAACAAGATAACATCTAGCAGCATGGAGCCGTCAGGAATGTGCTATCTGCTGATTGATTCAGCAACAGCATGATGAAGCAATTCCCATAGACTGGCATAGGAAGAAATTCCTATAGAAATGGACTCTAGAAAGTGAGAACTTTGGGGTCTGATTCTGCAAACCAACTTCCAGGAACATCAGATGAGCATCTGACAAGGCCCTGCTCCCTCCTCATGTCCAGGCCACCTGGCCAGTGGCTTGGCATGAGCAACTCTAAGGCTGGTAACTATGATAACAACCTTGCAGAACCTGTGCGTGTGTGTGTGTGTATGAATGAATGTATGAATAAATATGAGATTGAATGGAATGTTATAGCTATAACTAACTGCTTGCTATGATTCTTTATATATTCACAATAAATGTGGTATTTTGCCTTTTCCCCTTTAATAAGATCCTGCTGGTTTTTATTTTATTGGTATAACAATATCCCTATGGACATACCTGACAAGATGTCCCCCTCTCTGAGTTTATTATGTATTATTTTGTCAAGGAGAATTTTGACTGCCTTTTCGACAGAAGAACCTGGACTTTATCCCACAAAGCCTGCAGACCTGCTAGGGTCTCCAGGTCATCCACATGAAGGTCCAGTCTTTTTGCTTGGGGCATGGGGCCCATTAGGCTCATCTCTTATTGGTGCTTGGACCTGAGGAAGTTAATCAATTTTTTGCTTTGTTTGTGTAACCCACTGGTGAGTATGTGTTAGTCTCCTCACTATGCCTGACACTGGACACTGGAAGGTGGCAATGCAAGCCTTGCTCATCCCAGCTATTCTACTCATTCTCCATGTCCTACCCACCACCTCACCAAATGGGAATGATGGTGGGGGGTTGGAAGCAAATGCTGCTGTGGAAGGAGCTGACCCACATTCCCATGAGAAGAAAAATATCTGAGAGTGGTGCCCTCAGTGGAAGGTCTCTGCAGCATGTGAATTCCAAAGGCACAACACCATAGGCACCAACTTTGTGGGTACTTGGGGCTGGAGCCCCATGGGAAAAAAATAATGTATGCTCAGCACCCACCAGCCACAGCTGTTTGGTGGTGCTCCTGATACAGCTAATGGGGGGTGCCGCCAAACAAGTGATTGGGGACGCCACCAAACAGCTGTTTGGCGGCTCGGGGATGGTCTTTGGGGAGAGCAGAAACGAGTGAGCGGCAGACAGGGGCCTCAGAGAAGGGGGCAAAGTGGGGGTGGGAAGAGGCAGAACAAGGGTGGGGCCATGGAAAAGGGGGCAGACTGAGAGAAGGGCATCAAGGAAAAGAGGCGGAGCAGGGGTGGATCACCCCTAGGGAAAAGTAAAAGTTGGCACCTATGCACAACACGGCCCTCACTTTTAATTCAGGCAAGTTCCTCACAGAAGACAATGCACCAAACTTTGAGGTCCTTACTCAGCTTTTACGCAGACAAAATCCAGTCACAGTTTATTATCTGACTTGTGTGCATGAGGTAGCAAGACAATATCAATAACATTTAAGGTTTTTATTTTGTGAGACATAGGAACCATCATATGCCATGTTTCTCTGTAGCTTGTCTGCTGTTACTGGGAAACCCTCAAAAGTAGATAAAATAACTGTTATGTATGTTCTGAACTGCATACACTTTACTGTCTGCTCTTACAGTAACAGTATCTGCCCTGAACTATGTAAAAATAATTACATAAATGTAGGTTTCAGAGTAGCAGCCATGTTAGTCTTTGTCCGTAAAAAGAAAAAGAGTACTTGTGGCACCTTGGAGACTAACAAATTTATTAGAGCATAAGCTTTCATGAGCTACTGTAGCTCACAAAAGCTTATGCTCTAATAAATTTGTTAGTCTCTAAGGTGCCACAAGTACTCCTTTTCTTTTTACATAAATGGATAATCTTTCTCACAGTGGGCTGAATCTTTACCTGGTATAAATCATTACAGATCCTTTGATTTCAGTGGTGCTACACTGATAATATTTTAAGCACATTCTTCCTATCCAGCATGCAGATAATTGCACAGTTTTTGTAAATAAACATCAAATATTTCTGAAGGAATTGGATAACTCCCAAAAATATGACAATCTAAATATTGTGAAATATTTCCTTATTTTTACTCTGGCTTGAATCAGAAAACCCTTTGACGTAGAGATTTATTCCTTTGCACCCAGCCTGATGTATTACTCTTCTCTACATCCTCTGCTGACTTTACCTTTTACAGCAGTTCAATAGCCCTCTTCTTAGCATCTTACTCCCATGGTGATTTCAATACCTGAGCTGTGATCCTGTGTTTCGTTTCCTTCTTGGCAAAGCAGAGAGAAATGTTTCAATCAAAACTTTTTATTGACAAAAATGCAGATTCAAGTCAAATGAAATATTTTGTGAATTTGTGTCTATTTCATCAAATTGTTTTGTAGTGGGGGATCAAAAAAATTAAAATATACTATTTTAATATAGTATGGTTTAATACTGTATACTATTTTGACATTTTTGAAGAGAAACATTTTGATTCTTTTCAGTTTGAAACAAATTTTCGTTTTGAAACTTACTTCAAACTTATTTAAAAATATAAAAATTTTTAAAAGCTCAATGAAATGAAACATTTTATTTCAGGTTTTGTTTGATCTGAATATTTTTAAACATTTTCATTACACTGAAGATTTCAAAAAATGTTCATAGTGGTTGAACCAGAAACAGAGATAGATATATTTTGGAACATCCAGCAAAACAAAAAATCTGTTATTTGTCTTGATGTCCTGCCCAAACGTCTGCATGAACTCCACACCAGCCCCTCTTCTTAATCAAGCTGGCCCTCAACTTCATTGTGGTATCCCTAGCTCAAGCTGTTTTGTTCATTCCAAAGAAAAATGAGTACTAAATGTGGAGCTATATAGTGAACTAAGTTTAAACTTAATTTAAAATAAACGTTAAAAGCCAGGACAGCCGGGAGCAAGGTGCTAGTGAAAGTTGTGGCTGCCTGATAAGGAAGAATGTGGGTTTTCAAATTGAGACTGCTGCTAGTATGGCTGCAGGTTTCCTCAGTGACAAACTGTACTTACAATTCCAGCAGACCCTGATGAAGAGCGTTTCTCATTCCTTAATGCTTCATGGGAGTGCTGCAGCATCTTGGAATATTTTTCAAGCAGAAAGCCATCATCATGACAACAGTGTAGTAAAGGAGGGCAAAAAATTCTTTCTGGTAGGGAAATAAAGGCATCTTAAGCTTGACTTCAAAAGCGCTCTACAACAAACAGTAGCTGTGAGATACTGTTTCATCTTTGCCTCTGGGATATTATTAAGCCTTTCTAGTAGCTCTAACTGCAGGAGAAGGGATTACAGAAACCGCTACTGTGTAGCTGCCTGCCATACAAATATCTGGAAAAGCAATGATCACTTTTTTTTTACAAGGGCCACTTGTTAGACAGCACAGAAAGCTTAACTTAGAATGAATAACACACCAACAAGAACATGCAAAACACTCACAATTCATGCTGGCCTTTCTAATGCTTTGGAGAATTTTCCCTTTTGTCATTACTGTGTACACAACAATCAGTGCCAGCTGAGGCTGCGCTTCACTGCTACATATATCCTCGCAATGCCATTCACCCTGCTTCAATTAAGGTTGTGTCAGCATTTCCATGACAAATCCTCACTTTCAAGGGGTTACAGCTCAATCATAACAAAATCCACAATTGGCTGAAATGACACACACGGCTGCAACGTTAGAAGCTTTGTGTGTAAGTGCCAGGAGCCTGGAGATGTAAGTGATTAAAGGTGGTTGTATTTATTTGGCACGCCTACTGCTCAGGAATGGCTTTATATTTAAAAAACGGACAGTGCAGAGCCACAGTACTTAATGTGAGCTAATGGCTTAGTTAGTTTGAAAAGAAATAGGACAAGGAATTTTCATTGTTCAGTGCTTTTCCACAGGCCTTTAAAGATTTGTAACACAGACTCAGTGAAGAAGCTGTTAGGATGTATTTAGCCCCAAACAGCCCAAGATCTGTTTCGGTAAGCCCTGACACAATAAATCTAATGATGATTACTGAGTATAATTTTTAGATAGATAGATAGATAGATAGATCACGAACCTACACTGTTTGGTGCATGACATATTTTGCTTTAGGAATATAATCATAAAAAAGAAACTTATTTCCTATAAATACTGATGAAAATTGATTAAGATCCCAGAAGTGGAGACTATATAAATGAGAAGGCTGAAAATGTGATAGGCTGCCTTTCAACTCCAGGTGACTGATTCAAATTGGTCTTTGGTAGTAGTGACAAGGGACATAACCCTTCAATGTGAATATTTGCCAGAGTAAAGCTCATCTATGAGTTCTTGCACAATCAGGTCACAAAGCTGTTACCATCCGACAGCTGCCTGTGTGACCCAAGTGTGTGCTTTCATTCTGGTTCCCAATGGGCAGGTATTCGCCAGCATAATTTACACCAAATGAAACTGTGATTATCAGTCCCCACAGGGTTTGACCAAAGATGGGATAGAGTTCAGGAACATTGATGGTATGGTTAAACTTGCACTGTTACAGCCCATGCCAACCAATTCCATGTTTAAATTAATGGCTTAACTTTTCAATGTTTTAAATCTAGCAGTAGTCACAAACATTACATATCCTGGGCTCCATTTCTCTTTGGAGCAATTGCATGAATTCAGATCTGAGTTTTAGCTCAGAGGGTTTTTTCAGCATTTTAGTTCCATACCTTACTTGCATATGGACTTTTAAGGTAGGATTTTCAATTACAATTCTCATTTTTTTAAATTATTTTAATAAGACAATAAATGATAAAATAATGAGAACTTGCTTTCAGATCAAATAGGTGGCTTTGAAAATCTTAACCTTCTACTTCAAAATATTTAACCTACATGTGAACTATTGTTGAGCTAATCCATCTATTTTAGGAATGATAAGAGATAGGAAAGTTTTCAGTGTTGTTGCAGCCAATCCGTTCCATTTTATAGTAACCTGTGACACTCTGGGTACCTTTCCCAGACCTGAAGAAGTTGGACCAGACATTGGTCCAATGAAATATATTAGCTCACCCACCTGTTCTCTCTAATAGATAGGAATATTATTAATATGCAGATATTTAAAATGCAGATTGGATTGAACAGGGAATGTTGTCACCTCTTTAACTGAACAGGGCAGAAGCCTGCTGGAGACTGACTTCCAAAGAGAACCAGTTAAAGTTGGGTCCATAAATAGCTGCTCTCAAAACAGGTACTTTAGTGCATTTATCATTAGCCTTCCTTCCCTTGAAACACAGCTTTAAATATCAGAGTTCTTTTGATGAATAATAAATACAAATATAAATGAACAAACAATTTTACTCTAGGCTAAGAAGCGGAAAAAATATTAGAGGGATGTTTTTTTTTCTTCTTTTCATTAAGGCAATGTCTTTCACATTTGGAACAGTAAACTCATAAATGAAAAGTAAAACAAAACCAAAAACATATGAGGAGGAAAGATGTCCTTTGTCAGAGTGATCCATGGGATGTATTTGGCATTGGCATTTATTGAGTATACCAGGAACAAACACATTTCCAATTGATTTCATTGGGGGCAGAGTTGCACCCATAGTTTTTAATTTGTATTTCCTTTCTTTTCCTGCTTCCTAGACTTCACACTTCCAGAATACACAGAACCTTGCAGGACACAACTGTCCTTAATGTTACAAAAGCAAATAGATAGCATATTCAAGTGTTAGACTATCCTTATCATAATATATGTGTAATGAAATAGTTGGCATATTCCTCAGCTCATTTTGAGCATGACTGCACAGCTCTTTCTCAGGCTGATGATCACTCTCATAATTAACCCTGACATCAACCCGAATGGGACTTGGAATGGGAGTAAGTGATCACCAGCACAGGTAAGGGTCACACAACCGGGCCTCCTAGGTGTTATTTAGATCAGAAGTGATGCTTTGCCCTGGAACTGTTTATTAATAAAAGTATAATTAGGAGCCCATCTCAAGAGCTGAAATAATTTATATCGGGGTACAATTTATAATACATTTAGGACCATTAGGCTTTAAACCTAAGAACTTGCCAGGACTTTATTTATATCAGTATTGAATTTATTAGGAAATTAAAAATCTCTCAAGTGCTGCTGAACTATAATATACACTGCTAGTTTTTCACTTCTCTTCTTTTAAGATTTCTAGAGCCTTCATTGAACCCCTGGCTTAGGCTTTGGGGAAAACTACCATTCATATTCCAAGAATTTAGTATCATCTGAAGAATGCAGCATGAAACCGCATTCTTCAGTGGTGGTAAAAGTAAAAAAAAACTGCCAACAAATTGTGCTTATTATTTTAAACTATTTCAAATCAGACTAGAAAATTGTGCTATGAAAGGTGGGAAATAGCATGACAAAAATGATAGCGCAATTTTATGGCTGGTCACTGTTTTCCTGTTTCATTTTAAAACAATGTCTCAGTCTGCTGTGATGTGAGCATAAGAAATGTATTAGGGGAGGATTTTCAGTATGCCATAATCTGCTGGGCTTAGAAGTCCAGTGCAACAGAGCTATTTGAGTCCAGGATCACTTGTGCATTGTATCCCATGTTGCGGAAGCACTGTGCATCACACTAACCTTCTCCTTTGGTCCAGAGACCTGGTAAATGGGAAGGCTGGGATCACTCATTTGAACCTTTACCCCTTTACTTCCTGATATAAAACAAAAAAAATTAGACTGCTCTGTATAACCATCAGTATTTACTTGCATCACCTTGTGTTTAAGAGAGTCCTATTGAAAGTTTCATTTTTTAGGCTTCAAGTACAGACACTTTTCTGGAAGTTATGGATTAGTTAAATTCGAGTTAATGAGTTCAATGCAGCGATAACTAGGTGAATTTCTGTGGCCTATATTGTACGGGATGCCAATTGATAATAGTCCCTTCTGGTTTTGAAATCTATTAATCTAAATAAAATCGCAAAAGTAAGTGTAATTTGTTACAGCATAGTTTAGGAAAATTAGGTACTCCACATGCAAACTGCATGCTAGTGCCAGGAAAAGTCCTCTGAAGAACATGGTCAAGTTAACACACTCTAGAAAATGTATTTCCACAGCTGTGTTTTCAGCAGCAAGTATACCATCATGTAGGATTTACTTGAAAAGGAGAACTATTTTCTTTACTATATTTACACAATACTGTGCTTACTATGGCCAGACAAGCTTTATTTTTTTAGCACACGATGTCATTATTTTTCATGTTTTAAAATATCACATATTTTGTGGTTGGGGTATATGCTCTCATGTAAAAGTATATCAATTTTATTTTAAACTTTTCATGGCATCAAATCTATTAACATGTTCAAATATTGCCAAAATAGATTTAAATTTCTGAATTACAATAGTTAACTTTCATTTTTCAATGCACAGAGTAAAAAGAATAGAATTTCAGTCAATATTAATGTTTTACATTTACCATATCAGAGTTAAATGGTTGCAATTTATTTGTCATAATAATGTCCTAGCTACAGTTGTTGATGTTGCAAACTGAATAAGGAAGCAGACAAATATAATACACTAAATTAATCAAGCATTATCTTTTTCAAGCCTTGAATAAGGATAATGTCTCACAAAATTCTATACTCTGATTTTATTTCAGCATCAAAATCTCAAAATGGGATTATCTGGTAATTGTTGCTGCACAAAATCTACAATGCCATTAACTGTGGCAAATCACCTTTGAGGATTTATCAAAATTTAAAACGTCCTTTTTATAACCATTTTAAATTATTTGATTTATTTCATTCCTGTTTGTTTATAATACATAATTTATTTACAATAACCACAATATTTTCAAGAACTTTTAAAGATTAAAACTTTTTTCATAGCACAATGACTGGTTTCATTCTGCTCAAAGATTTATTTTGGTAATAACATCTGATGATTAAATTTGGACTTTACATTGTTTCTCTGATAATATGTCCTTGGCCATGGAAATGAAAGTGGTAAAGGCAACACCATTAGAGAAGTTAAATCTCTTTTTTAATGATTTCATCTGTGGTTGCTGATTGAAAGCTGAAAGTCACTTTTTATCATTTTTTTTAATCTGCAGCTATATTTAAATAGTTCAATGAAACCAACTTGTTTGTTTGTTTTTAAAGAAGCTATTTTAAGAGTATTTTTGATTGAAATAAATTTATATTTTTAATTCAAATGTTTCCCTTAATTTGTAACATTAAAAGATTAAAATAATTATACAATATAAAAGAAATAAACTACTTCAAGAACTTTTGGTAGTTTTGAATACCTCCACATCTGGTGTTACTTGCATATCCAGAATAACAATATATCTTATTTTGTCAAAATAAGGAGAGGAAAATGAAGAATCCCAAATCTGGAAATAGAACTTCTTGGATTCTTGTGTTTAGTTCATATTTGAAATGCATATACTTAATGCTTCTTTAGCATTCTGTACTACAATCTTATATGTGACATGCCCCTATATTTGTAACAAATAAATATTTCATACTTGATTCCTTTTTTTGTGAAACAAATAGAGCTGACGAAGCTGTTATCTGACAGGAGCTATGAAGGCAAAACTAGCTGATGATAGGAAAGAAGAAAAAAGAAACAATGTCAGAGAAAATCTCACTACACAGATTAATTGTTTAAAATCGAATTTAACACTGGGAACAAATACTGCTAGAAAATTAAGGGTAAATGAAAAGATGGATAATTCAGGGGAATGATCCATGTTGGAAAAAAAACTCCTAAAAGAAAGAAAAGTTTATAAAAACCTCATTCTCTTACAAACTGTAATATACCTTCTTGTAGTTTGGTCATGCACAGTAACGTAAAGCTTTGTTATTCTGTATTGTTTAAATTATGGCTTTTTGAGCCAGAAGTGTGCTGGAGGGAAAGCAGCTGAAGTTCCAGATGACAGTGCTGGAGGCATTACGCTAAGACAGAGAGGACACAATGCCTTCAGAAGCACTGGAGAAAGCATGCTCAGCAGCAACACTTACTACACCTTTCGAAAAGGCGCAGCGTGTGCTTTCTCCAGCACTGGTCTCTAGGCACTAGCCACCGTATGGGAGGCAGATAGTATCCTGACCACATACTCAACTCCCCCAAGGTAGTTGGCCTTGATGCATGCACCACTGATGACTTGAATATTTCAGGCTGAGGAATAACAACCAATTCTTTTCCAATACGTCATATCTTTGACTATGTGGGTCTGTTGGTCACAGTCTCCCATTTACAGTGAGTACAGGGACTTACTGTATTTCTTAGGCCTACAATAGAGCATAGAATTATTACTGAAATAGAATTATTACTTGGAAGTAGGTTCTATACATCAGGAGTGCCCCTTTCCAACTTATATTTAACTTATAGACTTGAGTTGGTTCAGGATTCAAGCATCTGGCTAAAAATATAGGCACAAGGGGAATGTGATGGGAGTATCTAGAATCAATGGGTACTGATCCCTGACATGTCAGATGACTGGATCCAGAAAATAAGGAGCAATTTCTTAACAGCCTGCTAGTGCATCTCAGCTTTATTACAGTAATAGAGTTAAGGTTGCATCTGGAACATGAAACTTTGAATGTCCTGGCTTTAGTTCTAATCCTGGTGTTGTTCTGCAAGTTTCCCACTGAGTTCAGAAAGCTTTTGCCATTTTAAAATTGCAACTTTAACATTACATTAGTATCTTTGTGTGTGTGAGAGAGATGTAGGCATACACAAGTGCACATGTGAGACTTGCGTGTTAATAAATTCAATGTACACTCACCATGACTCACTACATATAATCACTTAATCATGTGGTGTCGACTTGTGGCTTCAATTAATCAAATACAACAAGAAGAATCCTAAAATGTCGTGAATACTTATGGATGCAGTAAAGTACTAGCAGTATAAACTCATCTTGATGAAAGATGTGTATAAATGTCCATGTGTCAAAAGGGGAAAATGGGCCTTAGAATTTGCCTGACTACCCATTTTGAATTTAAAAATAGTGAGGAAAAAGTGTGTGTGCGCACACATGTGCATGTGTGTTACAAGCTATATCTGAACATATCTCAAATACACAAAAACATGCATTTGAGGTGTGTTCTAAAGTTCGTTGGGTTCAAATGAGGATTTTTCCATTGACATCAATAGTCTTGGGCTCTGGTCTGTATCATTGTAATGATACAATGAAAACAAATATTTAATTAATAAATACAGTTAAAAGTGACATCCTTTTCTTTCTTTACGTAGTTTTCTCAGTGTTTGCGCCTGTAAAATGGATAGCTTCTCTTGTTACTTAATGAACTATCTCTTGATGTTTCTGAATTGAAGAGATTAATTTTTGTTCTTTTCAATAGAGAAGTTTATTGATTCTCTTCAAAGAATATTGCAATGGATGACAAAACTGCTGTGGGAAAGTACTGGAATGCTGTTCAATTCATATGATTTTTCACCTCATTAAAACTACTCCAAGCACATCACCCATGTCATATTTTTAAAATCTGTTACCGAATAAGTTAGCTTTTAAAAGCGAGTAGTGTTCCTAGCAGAAAGAATTTTAAAGGTGTTCTTGTACCATCAGTAGTTACATTTTAAATGGTTTCCTTCTTTTTATCTCTGAAATACTCTGTTTATATTCTTCCATTTACCTTTCTTTTGTTTGCAAATTTACTTTCATCAGTTATAACCAATGACTCAGATCATTCATTTCTCATTCTTTATGTGTTTCCCCCGCCTGTTTTCTTTATTGCTGATGCACATAGAGCTTTTCAACCCTTGTGAGTCATTTTGAAACGTGTGAGAGACTGCTGCAAGCAATATCTTCCTTGGTCATACCAATTTTATGTAGACTTATTCTCTGTGCAGATCTAAAGAGGAAAGTAAATTGGAATTTTTCAACTGGTAATATAGCAGCAGTGCTGCTACACTGGAGACCTGATTTCAAAGGATGGTCTTGGGATTTAGGAACCAGGCACCCATCCAATTTAGGAGACCACTGCAGAGGAAACCTGTTCACTCACCCAGGGGTATTGGCTACCAGATATAGTGGGATCCTGCAACAGACAGTGGGAAAGTAGCACAACATAAGTAAAAGCTAAATCAGTGGAAGTAACTCTAAGTTAGTAAACATAGTGCTAAATGTCTCTGAAAGAAAAACATCTTTTATATTATTTTATAATGCTTTAGGATCACTTGAAGAACACAGCATATATTGTGCTTTTTGACTTATATTAGTAAGAGTAAGGTATTTTGCATTATGTATATCACATTATAAAAAACACAATAGAACTAATGACAAAGTAATCATAGGCTTACTTATAATCTCTCTCTTACCCAGATTTCCTGAACTAATTGCATTATTATTTTTATTATTAGTAGTAGTAGTAGTAGTAGTATTGTTGGTATTGATGCTGATATCGTGCTGGTGTCTAGAGGTCCTAACCAAGGATCAAGTCCCATTCTGTTCCTATATATCATCAAGCAAGTCCCCACCCCAAAGAGCATCAAATGGAAGTGTAAGATGAGAAACAACTGGTATATACAACAAACAAAGGGGGTGGGAAAACACAAGGTAACAGAACGCCACTAGCCATCACCTTCAGCCCCCAACTAAAACCTCTCCAGCGCATCATCAAGGATCTACAACCTATCCTGAAGGACGACCCATCACTCTCACAGATCTTGGGAGACAGGCCAGTCCTTGCTTACAGACAGCCCCCCAACCTGAAGCAAATACTTACCAGCAACCACACACCACACAACAAAATCACTAACCCAGGAACCTATCCTTGCAACAAAGCCCATTGCCAACTGTGTCCACATATCTATTCAGGGGACACCATCATAGGGCCTAATCACATCAGCCACACTATCAGAGGCTCGTTCACCTGCACATCCACCAATGTGATATATGCCATCATGTGCCAGTAATGCCCCTCTGCCATGTACTTTGGCCAAACCGGACAGTCGCTACGTAAAAGAATAAATGGACTTAAATCAGACTTCAAGAATTCTAACATTCGAAAACCAGCCGGAGAACACTTCAGTCTCTCTGATCACTCGATTACAGACCTAAAAGTGGCAATTCTTCAACAAAAAAACTTCAAAAACAGACTCCAACGAGAGACTGCTGAATTGGAATTAATTTGCAAACTGGACACAATTAACTTAGGCTTGAATAAAGACTGGGAGTGGATGTGTCATTACACAAAGTAAAACTATTTCCCCTTGTTTATTTCCCCCCCCCCCCGTTCCTCACATGTTTTTGTCAACTGCTGGAAATGCCCCATCTTGATTATCACTGCAAAAAGTTTTTTTTTCTCTCCTGCTGGTAATAGCTCACCTTAGCTGATCACTCTCATTACAGTGTGCATGGTAACACCCATTGTTTCATGTTCTCTGTGTATATAAAATCGCCCCACTGTATTTTCCACTGCATGCATCCGATGAAGTGGGCTGTAGCCCACAAAAGCTTATGCTCAAATAAATTTGTTAGTCTCTAAGGTGCCACAAGTATTTCTGTTCTTATTGTGAAAATGTAATAAGCAACCATCCAGCACATCAACTGCCTTATATAATTTTTACTTTAGTATAATCAGCACTTATTTATGATAGCAGTTAAAATGTACCAGGACCTTTATGATACAGATAGAAAGACAGTTCAAGCCTAAAGGCCATAGCTTACACACTTAGTTGTATTTAATAAATTCTGAGACTTAATGGACATACTTTGAAAGTATGAAACATACTTAATGGAAGAAGCAATGACAATGGGCTTGATCCAACATCTACTAAAATCAGTGGAAAGACTCCCATTAAGTTCACTGTACATTGAATTGGGTCCAAAATGTGTTGTATTCTTCAGCTATAGTGGATGACAAAATACCAGTCTGAAGGATTTACAATCTAAGGGCCATTTACAATTCAATTTACAATTCAAATGCCATTGTAGTCAATGGAAGGACTCCCACTGATTTCAATTGGCTTTATATCCCTTCATCAGCTGGAGACAATACAGTGCAAATATGTTATTGGGAGAACTGGTAGTGAACCCTATATTTAGGCTGCCTAACACATTTCATTATAGATTATTCTTGCAACTTTCTTTTAAATGCAATAATGTCCATTGTTTATATCAGTCCTTTAGCATTTGGCAGGGTGAAAGCCCTGGTGTGAGAGAAGCACATTGTCTTTGTCCCATGAAATTCTATTAAGGGTTAACAGGGATACCAACTGTTGGAAATTGCCATTTCCTTTCTGTCACTTGAGTGCAAATTTTTGGTGGCATCGAAAATTAATAACTGAGCATGAATATTCTAACCTCAAGTCAGTTCCCTGGTGTCACCAAAACAGCAGAAGGAACCCTGTGAGTAGACAGTATCTCCAGGATATGCGTACGCGAGTCAGGATGGATTTCTGCCAATAAGACACTTTCCCCACCCAGCCCAGTGCATAGGAATAATGACCCATCCCCCAGCCATGGGAGTACCAATTGGGGAAGGAGCTCTCCAACCTTCCATGGGGAAGGCAGAGAAAGAGCTGAGCCAAGCCTCCCCAACCATCTTCTGGACCAAGTATATGTCCCCAGAAGTCCATTCCTCACCCAGGAATATGAGCATCCTGCTGCCGCCAACTAAAATATAGTTAATCCTGTTGGTCAAGCTGTGCTTCCTCTTCTAGCAAAGCAATGCATCATAACAATGTTGTTTATAGCTGTATATATTATAATTTGGTTTTGTAGCTTTTTCCTTAAAAAAAAAAAGAACTAGGAAATTACTTACAAAAACTACATTAAAAGAACTTTATTTAGGTTACAAAGTCAAGCACGCAGATGTTAAGAAATGTCAACTATTTAGATTGCCTGTGCAACCTTAATTCTACCACCCTGTGCATATGCATGATGATCTCTAATTACATGACTGGGGCTATGGTTGCTTAGCAAGAAGAGAGTCCATGGTACGTCACTGGAGATGTCGTCCAGCCAGGGAGCACAGACCACAGAGGAGAATATGAGATGCCCAAACTATAACTTCCATGATGAATCATGGTACCATGTCCAAATTGAAATTTTAGGGGCTTAACCCCAACATTTCCCCTTTTTTTAGCTTTCAGGTGAAAATGGGGTGGCGGGGGCGGCTGATTTTTCAACAAAAAGTAAAGAAAAAATTCCTTAAGTCTCATATAGGTTTGTTTTTGCAGTTGATTTCCAGTGTATTTTTGGTTATATTTCTTTAAACATTGTTGAAGAGTGATATTTTCTCAATACTAAAGGCATCTGAAAAGTTGATATCCAACTATCAATTTTTTTCCACCTGGATATGCGCATGCAGAGGATAACTTCTGATTATCTGCAAACACTTCAAAAAAAACCTGTGTGGTGTAATTTGCTGCCTACACATCTGTAAAGTGCTGCAAAGTTGGAAAACTCCCATAACATGAGGTATGCCCTGCTTTCTGATGTACTTTTTCATAATCATTTTAGGATTAGATTTAAAGACCCCTGTCACTTTGTCTCCTGTTACCATATATTAATATCCAAAATGATCCACTCTTCAGTATACATGAAAAATATAACTATCTCAATAAATCTAACATTAACTACTGTTCCTTGTGAATAAACTTCCTTATAAAAATAATAATAATAAATGTTATTCCACACTTATAGCACCATTACAAACACAGCTTATTCACTTCTTTCCACATATTTTCGTTGTTTTAAATTTATGCTTTATGAGAACAATATTCATGACAGAAGATTGCTTCTGCTCATTTCCCATAGTTCATTATGGATATTGCTTCAAGTTATCAATATTTGCAATTTAGAATGTGAGTTGGTTTGTTTAGACATAAGTCACATGACATTTTTCTGTTTTCTGGTTGGTTTAAATTAGCTTTTAGACTCTGGTTTCCAGTTTTCACAATTATGAATTTACTTTTGCTTCAGTTGTAACCCACACATCTCCTGGGTGTGGTGCTCTGTCCCATCTAGTGACACGGAGACCACTACGAGAGAGATTAATGAATCTGCTCTACAGCTTTAGCTAATGGCCATGTGGCTTTTAGCTTATTCGGTAGAGGCTTATGCACTAAGCTTCAGAGATCCCAGGTTTGATCCCACCTGCCAACAACCAGGGTCTGTCAGTGTTACACAATGTCAACCGGAAATCTGCTGATTGAGCAGACATTACCCTCAGTAAACTCGTTAACTAGAATATTCTTGGGAAGCAAACAGAAAAGGGGCATGAAACAGCAACTAGTTTGAATGTTTTTTACAGCATTCACTAAGCTATAGTAATAAGTAAGATTTTGACAACAATGTGACACAGCACATAGGTCACTAAACTTGCATTCAGAAATCCTTGATTCTATTATTCCTGGTGCTGCCATTGACCTGCTGTGTGACCTGAAGCAAGTCACTTCCTGTTTCAGATTCCCCATCTCTAACATAGACACAATTATACGTACCTCATTATAAAGTGCTTTAAAATCTTAACTGAGAAGTACTATACAAGAAGTATTATTATTAGTGCAATGACTGTGTAAAGCAAAAATAGAAGACCTTGTCACTCTGCAGCACATCACAGCTCAAATATAGCCGAGGATATTGGAATCTCTTTTATCAAGGAACTAAAGCCAGTGTTTCCCCTATTTTATATTATGCTTTAAATATTATGGATCTTTAATGTTTTCCTGCACACTGTTAGAAATAGGCCAAAAAAAGCTTCAGATTAATGTCTACACAAAGGAAAGCACCTTTATAACTGCAGCATTCCCTAGTACGCCATACTAACTGGGAAAATAAAGAAGGGTTGGTTCCTAGAATATTTTGGGAAGTACTGATACCTAGGGGTTACATCAGCAGAAGTGGAGATAGGAGACCTTAGTTTTATTTCTGACTTTGTCACCGATTTGTTGTGTGGCCCTAAATAGGTCACTTAACCTAATTCTGGGTCAAATTCAACCAAAGACTAAACAGGCTAGACTTGCATTGAATTGCACCTCCTCAGCAGAATCTCTTTGATCTGTATTTCAATAAACTGCAAACTATTTTCAGTGTGAATTTGACAGTTTGCAGGCTAGCAAAAGACTACTCTATTTCTAGAAAATAGTTGTGGTATTTTGATTATTCTTGGTGTGAATGACCTCTAAGTTTGATCACTCAAATGTGGTGTAGTTAGGGTGGCCATTGAGAAGACTCCCAAAACTCCATTTGAGACCCAATCAGAACCCTGTTGAAATCCATGGAACATTGCTATTGACTTCAATGGACTGTGGATAAGATAAAATCCAGTGGCATGACTTTTGCCTTGGATGGGTTGCTCTGAGCATATACCCCTGATATTTAGTGAATTCCACTGGCTGCTGATTTGACTTCAGAAAAATATGGGAACATTTGTCACTAAATTTTCCAAGATCCATTTGTCTTTATTTTTTTAAATCAACGATCAACATTTTAACTAAATATCTTGTTCATATGTTGGTTTTTAACCAGCTAATTAAAAATTATGAAAATTTATCCCATTTTTTGTCAAAATTCAAAGAGATTTTTACATTTTGGGGTGGGGGGGACTGAAATTTGGAAAAATTCTACCACCTCTACTACTTATTCAGTTTTAGGTAAATGCCAATGTGCTAACAACAATTGTTTATCCCATATATGATGTTGGACGAGTTATTTAGAAGACCATGTCTTTCCTTATGTTGCACTCAGACAGATGATATCTACAACATTTCTACTGTCCGTACACCACAAACTTGGTTTTCTAAGGTCAGAGGTTATGTTTGCCAAGGTTTAGCAAGCCTTTTTTGTTCAGTCTCTTTTGACTGATTATTTTGTTCTCTGTTTTTTAGTCAGTTTTTTTTAGTGAGTAAAATTCTACAGCCTGTGTTATGTAGGAGGTCAGACTAGACAATCACAATGGTCTTTTCTGACCTTAAGATGTATGAATTTGTGACAGGTGAAGGACTATTTGAAAGGCAGAGTCTCTTGAGTCACTTTCATTTCTGTATATTTCGATACCCTTGTACAGTGACTACAGTAGGGACTTTTGTTAAACGTTTTTGGAGCCTTAACTTTCCCCATTATCTGCATGAATTGAGAGGTATTTTTTTTTAAAAAATCAGTGTTATTCAGTGGAAATCTCCCTGCTGGACAGGTGGAGTTTTAAGACTTCAGGACTCTACTATCTATTTATTTATAAATACCCACTAACTACTCTATTAGTAGGTATTTATAAAAGATAAATCAGTAGTTGCTTGAAGCAGCTTCTTTTTAATGAATACTGATGATAAAAGAGATTTCAATTAAAGATTAGGAGAAAAAATCATTTTCAATAAATACCATGCCCCACTGTGTTTTTCTTACAATGCTGTATTATGCAGTGGTATTAATCACAGACATTCCATATTTGCAGACACCTAGACCTCTTACCAGTAGTTCAGCACTCAGTCTAATTTTACCACCCAGCCCAAACAGCAAATAGCAGCATGAGTTTCTTTTTTGTTCCAACAGTCTTCTCTATTAAATTAGTCTGTGGGATGATAGGGTTTCATACAATTTAAAATGATTACTCAAATTTCATATCACCTCTGTTTTATAATATGACATTCACAAAGCTACAAAACAATAACATATATGAATAATTAACCCTACCCTATTTAGATGCAATCTGTCTAATAATCCATGTATGATTTGTATTTGTAGTTGCAAGACTTTCGGAAGATGTCAAGAAAATCAAAACGTAGGTAATACATGATATATTAATACTGTATTGTACTTTTTTATTTTGAAGATTGCCCAGTGAAGCCATCTAGGCAGCAGCAGAGAGAATGTTTCTGCTGCAGCATTTTGCTGAACATCAGTCAATGTTTCCAGAAGAATATTACCTGAGACTGACACATGAAGCCAAAGAGAACCATTTGAATTCTCTGCTTCAGCTATACAAGCATATTGTATGAGAGAAATATTTCCATGTTCATTGAAACTAGAGAAATCAATTGAAAAAAAATATTGCTCTTCTGAAAATACTGAACACATTTTAGGTTACAGGAATGGCAGCACCAAATGTCCTATTTCAGAGATATTAAATTTTTCAGCTGTATAAAAAAAGTCAGTGGCTAAGCATTTAAAATATATACATCCAATAATATATCCAATGCAGTTCTTGGGAGCCTCTATCCACATTAAAGTTGCAGTTTTAGACAAGCTTAATTCATTTCATTTGTGGATGTTAGTAATTTGGCTATAATAGTAGCCACCATGCTATTTCATGGAATAATCATTTGTTTTAAAATATATACACTCTGAAGGCAAAAGGAAACTGGATCACAGAGTGTAAAAGACTGAAGCTTTCCTATCATTATACTGCATATCTTTTGATTGAAAAAAGAAGTTTGAAAACAAAATCAAATTGTTCATCAACAAGGGAGACAGCAGAGCAGGACAGGGAAGAGAGGTGGGAAAAAGTCACACTGAACGTTCTAAGAAGAAACTTTTATTTTATATATTAGGTAATATATTTTTTCCCCAAATATAAAGTTGAAGACTGCCGTAGGGGGACAGGATGGCTCACTGAGAACAAAATACAGAGCTTCTCACTTCTAGGTCACCACTTCATAAATAGGGGAATCTCAAGTAGGTGTAGAGAGGTTATTTTAGCTCTGTATTTGGCACTGGTGTGACGGCTGCTGGTATATTGTGTCAACTTCTCATGTCCACAATTCAAGAAGGATGTTGACAAATAGGAGAGGGTCCAGAGAAGAACCACGAGAATGATAAAAGGATCAGAAAACATGCCTTAGCCCTGGTGTACACTAGGACTTTAGGTCGAATTTAGCAGCGTTAAATCGATGTAAACCTGCACCCGTCCACACGATGAAGCCCTTTTTTTCGACTTAAAGGGATCTTAAAATCGATTTCCTTACTCCACCCCTGACAAGTGTATTAGTGCTTAAATCAGCCTTGCTGGGTCGAATTTGGGGTACTGTGGACACAATTCGACGGTATTGGCCTCCGGGAACTATCCCAGAGGGCTCCATTGTGACCGCTCTGGACAGCAGTCTCAACTCAGATGCACTGGCCAGGTAGACAGGAAAAGAACCGCGAACTTTTGAATCTCATTTCCTGTTTGGCCAGCGTGGCAAGCTGCAGGTGACCATGCAGAGCTCATCAGCAGAGGTGATCATGAGGGAGTCCCAGAATCGCAAAAGAGCTCCAGCATGGACTGAACGGGAGGTACGGGATCTGATTGCTGTATGGGGAGAGGAATCCGTGCTATCAGAACTCCATTCCAGTTTTCGAAATGCCAAAACCTTTGTCAAAATCTCCCAGGGCATGAAGGACAGAGGCCATAACAGGGACCCAAAGCAGTGCCACGTGAAACTTAAGGAGCTGAGGCAAGCCTACCAGAAAACCAGAGAGGCGAATGGCTGCTCCGGGTCAGAGCCCCAAACATGCCGCTTCTATGATGAGCTGCATGCCATTTTAGGGGGTTCAGCCACCACTACCCCAGCCGTGTTGTTTGACTCCTTCAATGGAGATGGAGGCAACACAGAAGCAGGTTTTGGGGACGAAGAAGATGATGATGATGATGAGGTTGTAGATAGCTCACAGCAAGCAAGCGGAAAAACTGGTTTTCCCGACAGCCAGGAACTGTTTCTCACCCTGGACCTGGAACCAGTACCCCCCGAACCCACCCAAGGCTGCCTCCTGGACCCGGCAGGTGGAGAAGGGACCTCCGGTGAGTGTACCTTTTAAAATACTATACATGGTTTAAAAGCAAGCATGTGAAAGGATTAATTTGCCTTGGCATTCGCGGCTCTCCTGGATGTACTCCCAAAGCCTTTGCAAAAGGTTTCTGGGGAGGGCAGCCTTATTGCATCCTCCATGGTAGGACACTTTACCACTCCAGGCCAGTAACACGTACTCGGGAATTATTGTACAACAAAGCATTGCAGTGTATGTTTGCTGGCGTTCAAACAACATCCGTTCTTTATCTCTCTGTGTTATCCGCAGGAGAGTGAGATATCATTCATGGTCACCTGGTTGAAATAGGGTGCTTTTCTTCAGGGGACACTCAGAGGTGCCTGTTCCTGCTGGGCTGTTTGCCTGTGGCTGAACAGAAATATTCCCCGCTGTTAGCCACGGGGAGGGGGGAGGGTTGAGGGGGTAGCCACGCGGTGGGGAGAGGCAAAATGCAACCTTGTAATGAAAGCACATGTGCTATGTATGTAATGTTAACAGCAAAGTTTATCCTGAAAGAGTGTAGCCACTGTTTTATAAAATGTGTCTTTTTAAATACTGCTGTCCCTTTTTTTGTCTCCACCAGCTGCATGTGTTTCAATGATCACAGGATCTTCTCCTTCCCAGAGGCTAGTGAAGATTAGAAAGAAAAAAAAACGCACTCGTGATGGAATGTTCTCTGAGCTCATGCTGTCCTCCCAAACTGACAGAGCACAGACAAATGCGTGGAAGCAAATAATGTCAGAGTGCAGGAAAGCACAAAATGACCAGGAGGAGAGGTGGCGGGCTGAAGAGAGTAAGTGGTGGGCTGAAGCTCAAATGTGGCAGCAGTGTGATGAGAGGAGGCAGGATTCAATGCTGAGGCTGCTGGAGGATCAAACCAGTATGCTCCAGTGTATGGATGAGCTGCAGCAAAGGCAGCTGGAGCACAGACTGCCACTACAGCCCCTGTGTAACCAACTGTTACAGGTCTAATTCTACTAATTCTACCCGGTTTGTGAGCAGCAGGTCAAGAAAAGGGGTGCTTTTCTTGACCTGCTGCTCACAAACCGGGTAGAATTAGTGGGGGAAGCAAAAGTGGATGGGAATCTGGGAGGCAGTGACCATGAGTTGGTTGAGTTCAGGATCCTGACGCAGGGAAGAAAGGTAAGCAGCAGGATACGGACCCTGGACTTCAGGAAAGCAGACTTCGACTCCCTCAGGGAACAGATGGCCAGGATCCCCTGGGGGACTAACATGAAGGGGAAGGGAGTCCAGGAGAGCTGGCTGTATTTCAAGGAATCCCTGTTGAGGTTACAGGGACAAACCATCCCGATGAGTCGAAAGAATAGTAAATATGGCAGGCGACCAGCTTGGCTTAATGGTGAAATCCTAGCGGATCTTAAACATAAAAAAGAAGCTTACAAGAAGTGGAAGGTTGGACATATGACCAGGGAAGAGTATAAAAATATTGCTCGGGCATGTAGGAAAGATATCAGGAGGGCCAAATCGCACCTGGAGCTGCAGCTAGCAAGAGATGTCAAGAGTAACAAGAAGGGTTTCTTCAGGTATGTTGGCAACAAGAAGAAAGCCAAGGAAAGTGTGGGCCCCTTACTGAATGAGGGAGGCAACCTAGTGACAGAGGATGTGGAAAAAGCTAATGTACTCAATGCTTTTTTTGCCTCTGTTTTCACTAACAAGGTCAGCTCCCAGACTGCTGCGCTGGGCATCACAGAATGGGGAAGAGATGGCCAGCCCTCTGTGGAGATAGAGGTGGTTAGGGACTATTTAGAAAAGCTGGACGTGCACAAGTCCATGGGGCCGGACGAGTTGCATCCGAGAGTGCTGAAGGAATTGGCGGCTGTGATTGCAGAGCCCTTGGCCATTATCTTTGAAAACTCGTGGCGAATGGGGGAAGTCCCGGATGACTGGAAAAAGGCTAATGTAGTGCCAATCTTTAAAAAAGGGAAGAAGGAGGATCCTGGGAACTACAGGCCAGTCAGCCTCACCTCAGTCCCTGGAAAAATCATGGAGCAGGTCCTCAAAGAATCAATCCTGAAGCACTTACATGAGAGGAAAGTGATCAGGAACAGTCAGCATGGGTTCACCAAGGGAAGGTCATGCCTGACTAATCTAATCGCCTTTTATGATGAGATTACTGGTTCTGTGGATGAAGGGAAAGCAGTGGATGTATTGTTTCTTGACTTTAGCAAAGCTTTTGACACGGTCTCCCACAGTATTCTTGTCAGCAAGTTAAGGAAGTATGGGCTGGATGAATGCACTATAAGGTGGGTAGAAAGCTGGCTAGATTGTCGGGCTCAACGGGTAGTGATCAATGGCTCCATGTCTAGTTGGCAGCCGGTGTCAAGTGGTGTGCCCCAGGGGTCGGTCCTGGGGCCGGTTTTGTTCAATATCTTCATAAATGATCTGGAGGATGGTGTGGATTGCACTCTCAGCAAATTTGCGGATGATACTAAACTGGGAGGAGTGGTAGATACGCTGGAGGGCAGAGATAGGATACAGAAGGACCTAGACAAATTGGAGGATTGGGCCAAAAGAAATCTGATGAGGTTCAATAAGGATAAGTGCAAGGTCCTGCACTTAGGATGGAAGAATCCAATGCACCGCTACAGACTAGGGACCGAATGGCTAGGCAGCAGTTCTGCAGAAAAGGACCTAGGGGTGACAGTGGACGAGAAGCTGGATATGAGTCAACAGTGTGCCCTTGTTGCCAAGAAGGCCAATGGCATTTTTGATGTATAAGTAGGGGCATAGCGAGCAGATCGAGGGACGTGATCGTTCCCCTCTATTCGACACTGGTGAGGCCTCATCTGGAGTACTGTGTCCAGTTTTGGGCCCCACACTACAAGAAGGATGTGGATAAATTGGAGAGAGTCCAGCGAAGGGCAACAAAAATGATTAGGGGTCTAGAGCACGTGACTTATGACGAGAGGCTGAGGGAGCTGGGATTGTTTAGTCTGCAGAAGAGAAGAATGAGGGGGGATTTGATAGCTGCTTTCAACTACCTGAAAGGGGGTTCCAAAGAGGATGGCTCTAGACTGTTCTCAATGGTAGCAGATGACAGAACGAGGAGTAATGGTCTCAAGTTGCAATGGGGGAGGTTTAGATTGGATATTAGGAAAAACTTTTTCACTAAGAGGGTGGTGAAACACTGGAATGCGTTACCTAGGGAGGTGGTAGAATCTCCTTCCTTAGAGGTTTTTAAGGTCAGGCTTGACAAAGCCCTGGCTGGGATGATTTAACTGGGAATTGGTCCTGCTTCGAGCAGGGGGTTGGACTAGATGACCTTCTGGGGTCCCTTCCAACCCTGATATTCTATGATTCTATGAACTGCCCTCCTCCCCAAGTTCCATAGCCTCCACACCCAGATGCCCAAGAACGCGGTGGGGGGACCTCCGGCCAACCAGCCACTCCACCACAGAGGATTGCCCAAAAAACAGAAGGCTGGCATTCGATAAATTTTAAAGTTGTAAACTTTTAAAGTGCTGTGTGGCATTTTCCTTCCCTCCTCCACCACCCCTCCTGGGCTACCTTGGTAATCATCCCCCTATTTGTGTGATGAATGAATAAAGAATGCATGAATGTGAAGCAACAATGACTTTATTGCCTCTGCAAGCGGTGATCGAAGGGATGAGGGGAGGGTGGTTAGCTTACAGGGAAGTAGAGTGAACCAAGGGGTGGGGGGTTTCATCAAGGAGAAACAAACAGAACTTTCATACCGTAGCCTGGCCAGTCATGAAACTGGTTTTCAAAGCGTCTCTGATGCGTACCGTGCCCTCCTGTGCTCTTCTAACCGCCCTGGTGTCTGGCTGCGCGTAACCAGCAGCCAGGCGATTTGCCTCAACCTCCCACCCCACCATAAACATCTTCCCCTTACTCTCACAGATATTGTGGAGTGCACAGCAAGCACTAATAACAGTGGGAATATTGGTTTCGCTGAGGTCTAAGCGAGTCAGTAAACTGCGCCAGCGCGCCTTTAAACATCCAAATGCACATTCTACCACCATTCTGCACTTGCTCAGCCTGTAGTTGAACAGCTCCTGACTACTGTCCAGGCTGCCTGTGTACGGCTTCATGAGCCATGGCATTAAGGGGTAGGCTGGGTCCCCAAGGATAACTAGAGGCATTTCAACATCCCCAACAGTTATTTTCTGGTCTGGGAATAAATTCCCTTCCTGCAGCTTTTGAAACAGACCAGAGTTCCTGAAGATGTGAGCGTCATGTACCTTTCCCGGCCATCCCACGTTGATGTTGGTGAAACATACCTTGTGATCCACCAGAGCTTGCAGCACTATTGAAAAGTATCCCTTGTGGTTTATGTACTCGCCGGCTTGGTGCTCCGGTGCCAAGATAGGGATATGAGTTCCGTCTATGGCCCCACCAAAGTTAGGGAATCCCATTGCAGCAAAGCCATCCACTATGACCTGCACATTTCCCAGGGTCACTACCCTTGATATCAGCAGATCTTTGATTGCGTGGGCTACTTGCATCACAGCAGCCCCCACAGTAGATTTGTCCACTCCAAATTGATTCCCAACTGACCGGTAGCTGTCTGGTGTTGCAAGCTTCCACAGGGCTATCACCACTCGCTTCTCAACTGTGAGGGCTGCTCTCATCTTGGTATTCATGCGCTTCAGGGCAGGGGAAAGCAAGTCACAAAGTTCCATGAAAGTGCCCTTACTCATGCAAAAGTTTCGCAGCCACTGGGAATCGTCCCAGACCTGCAACACTATGCGGTCCCACCAGTCTGTGCTTGTTTCCCGAGCTCAGGATTGGTGTTCCACAGCATGAACCTGCCCCATTAGCACCATGATGCATGCATTGGCAGGGCCCATGCTTTGAGAGAAATCTGTGTCCATGCCCTGATCAGTCACATGACCGCGCTGACGTCGCCTCCTCACCCAGTATCGCTCTGCCAGGTTCTGGTGCTGCATATACTGCTGGATAATGCATGTGGTGTTTAATGTGCTCCTAATTGCCAAAGTGAGCTGAGCAGCCTCCATGCTTGCCTTGGTATGGCGTCCGCACAGAAAAAAGGCGCGGAACGATTGTCTGCCGTTGCTCTTTCGGAGGGAGGGGCGACTGATGACATGGCTTACAGGGTTGGCTTACAGGGAATTAAAATCAACAAAGGGGGTGGCTTTACATCAATGAGTATTTCAGGCAGGACTTCACGGAGGGTTCCAATAAGAAATGGTGCACCTAAGTAATTGTTCTTATTGGAACAAGTAGGTTGGTCTGGCCTCTGATTGATACATGGCTAGATTTACCTCGCTGCACCTTCTCTGAGTGACTGCAGTGTGACCTAGAGGAATGAGTCCCCTAGATGGGGGGGGGGGAAGCAAATGAATACAAAACAAATCTGGTCTATTTCTTGTTTTGATCCACTCCATCTATCTTTTACATCTTTGGCTGGCAGCAGACGGTGCAGTAGGACTGCTAGCCATCCTCATCTCTTGCCTGCCTGGCAGAAGATGGTACAGTAGGACTGCTAGCAATCTGTATCGCCTGCCTGCTCACCATAAGATGGTTCAATAGGACTGACTGCAGGACTAAAGAGAATGACCTGGTCAAGTCACTCCAAATTTAGTCCCTGCGCCCATGTCTGCCCAGGCGCTCCTGATCGACCTCACAGAGGCGACCAGGAGCACCTCGGACATGACGATGACGGCTACCAGTCCTACTGTACCGTCTGCTGCCACAAGGCAATGGGTTGATGCTGCTGTGTAGCAATGCAGTACCACGTCTGCCAGCACCCAGGAGACATACGGTGATGGTTACCTGAGCGGGCTCCATGCTTGCCGTGGAATGGCGTCTGCACAGGTAACTCAAGAAAAAAAGCACGAAACGATTGTCTGCTGCTGCTTTCACGGAGGGAGGGAGAGAACGGGGGCCTGATTATATGTACCCAGAACCACCTGCGACAATGTTTTAGACCCATCAGGCTTTGGGATCTCAACCCAGAATTCCAATGGGCAGCGGAGACTGCGGGAACTGTGGGATAGCTACCCACAGTGCAGCACTCAGGAAGTCGACTCTAGCCTCGGTACTGTGGAAGCACTCCGGCGAGTTAATGCACTTAATGCACCTAGAGCATTTTCTGTGGGGACACACACACTCGAGTATATAAAAACGATTTCTAAAAAACCGACTTCTATAAATTCGACCTAATTTCATAGTGTAGACATACCCTTATAGTCATAGACTCAAGGAGCTCAATCTATTTAACTTAAATAAGAGAAGGCGAAGGGGTGACTTGATTACAGTCTATAAGTTCCTACATGGGGAACACATAATTAATGACCGCCTCATCAATCTAGCAGAGAAAGGTATAACATGATCCAATGACTGGAAGTTGAAGCATCACAAATTGAGACTAGAAATAAGGTGTAAATTTTTAATAGAGTAATTAACCATTAGAACCATTTACCAAAGATCATTGTGGATTCTCCATCACTGACCATTTTACAATCAAAATTTCATGTTTTTCTAAAAAATAAGACTTAGGAGCTATTTAGGGGAAGTTCTATGGCCTGTGTTATAGAGGAGGTCAGACTAAATTGTCACAGTAGTCTCTTCTGGCCTTAGAATCTATGAATTTCATATTGGAGCCGGGTCTGTAGTAATTGGGGACGAAATTAATCCCTGTTGTAAATCCAGTGAAAACAATGAAGTTATATCATGAAGGATTTGGTCCTAGAAGTTCCTTACCACTGGTGGCTGTAGAGTGTTTTATCTGAAGTGAATTGATCATTTCCAACTCCCAGTGAATATATATGTCCACAGTACAGAACTATGATTCATACCACATGACATCATTGTTGGAAGAAACAGTCAAAGACTGACTTATTATATATATTTTTGTTATTTATTATTGGTTTCCAGTAGTATTCAGTCTGCTAGATGCGGTGCAATGCCAAGACAAGGCAAGGTCCCTTCTCCAAAGAGCTTTAACTCTAAAAAGACAAAACAAATGGGCAGAGAAATGGAGGTTAAAGGGAAAAAATGCAGAACATAAAGTATTCAGGTGGTGATTGGCTATGTATTTATATCACATTATCATATATGTCTAACCCTTCTGCTAGTTGGTGAATGGAAGCCAAAAAGGGCCAGGTTCAATATATGTAGAGTACTTCTTGACAAACAACTGAACTGGTTTGAGCCCCAGCCCAGGAACTTCGGAAAATTAATATTGTTTGCCTGGAAGCTCCCACTGCTGGTTCTTTGAATAAATGTTTTTTGCAAGGAGCTACACAGAATCCATCATTGTACTGTATGTGCACACTGTACGTGGCTTAAATAAAGTCAACACCATTTTCTATGTCAAGAAGCAATTACCCAGTACCCATTCTACTCCTTAGCACCATGGTTTTAGAAG
This sequence comes from Natator depressus, assembly GCF_965152275.1. Taxonomy (NCBI): domain Eukaryota; kingdom Metazoa; phylum Chordata; order Testudines; family Cheloniidae; genus Natator; species Natator depressus. The sequence continues at coordinate 71,825,980 of NC_134236.1, forward strand.
AACAGAAAGGAGGGAGATTTTTGCCAGGGATAATTTGCTGCCTATGATCAATTTCTTGATTGTTAAATTGCCACATTTCACAAGCAATAAATTAAGTAAAAAGTTTCAAATTAGTATTTTTTAAAAAAAGATTGCAATAGAAATGGATTTTTTCTGTATGTTAAACATCATATTTTTAAAAATTAGGAGAAAGTGTCTGTGTAGGGTGTTGTAATGATAGCATCATCAAGTAATTTCAGCACAGCATATTATTCACTGTGCAATATGATCATCAGGGAGTTATTAGACTGGTGTACAATAAACATTTTGATTGATAGAAGGGTCACTGTAAGTATAATTCACTGCAGATTATTAGAGATATAAGATTTAAATGAATAAAGACACTGATTTTAAAATGAATAGAGAATTGCCTTTTCCCCAGAGATTGTGTTTGCTAGTGTGAGTCTCATGGCTGAACAAAGAAAATTAACAAAATCATTTTTTAAGGTAAAACAAAAACATGTTATACCACAGTCTTCTAAGTAAGTATTTTTTTCAAAAGTAGGTTTCCCTTGTTTTACTTTTTCAATAGAATGATCTAATATTAGTCCATTTAAGTTCTTATTATATGCAGTCAGAGACAATGTAAGGAGAATGTCAACAGGGAAGAGCTTCCCAAACCAGGGGAGGTATGTGACCCCATACTTGTGCAGTGTGGATCTCTGTCCCCGCTTGTGGTTTGACCACATATGGCTTCAGGAGTTTGTACAGCTTTTGATATAACGTAGCTGGCTCTTTGAGCTCTGACACTAGAGGCTATAGCTTTTAGATCCAGAGGTCCTGGGTGTGACACCTGATGGTTTTGACCCAGCTAGGGATGCTGTGTTACAAATGCTTTAAGTACCTCATAGGGATGTTTCAAGTTTTAAGATCATTGTTTGTATCGTGCAGAGCACAGAAAGGCAGTCCTGCTTCATCTGTTTTGGTGATACAGAGTTGTGTACAGCCAGGTTCTGACCCAAATGAACTAACCAAAAATTAAAAACTCAGCCAGGAAATGATTTTTTTTTTGTTTTTGTTTTTTTTACAAACGATAGACTTATCTTGGGAGAAGAAACAACATCTTGGGAGAAGAAACCATTTGTATTGCATAAGACACAAAAGATTCAGTAGGCTTGTGGGTCAAATCCTGAGAGCGGCAAAAAGTCCCACTGAAGTCAGTAATGTGCTCTTTACTTAATATATCAAGTGCATTAACCGTGACAAGGAAGTCTTGAGCACTTCCTCAGAGGAACTGTGAAAATGTTTTTCTAAAACAGAAGTTTACATCAAGGCCCCAATCCTACAAAGAGTTATGCCCATGATTAATTTTACACACTGCAAGTAATCTATATGGGCCTGGGATTTAAGAGGGAGAAAAGAAAAGTGCTTTAACCTTGACTTTCTCTTCAATTTTGTTAATTGCAGCAAAATATTGGGCCCCTTCTCATTACTTCACTCTATCTACTGTCAACTACCCATTTGATTATAACCCTAATCAGAAAGTGTTCTTGGGAGTGGCGGTGGCCTCTGTTCAAGGGAAATAAGAAACAGGTTGGAAAAACATTAATAAAACTTGGGGAAAAACAGTTTATGATGTCAACACAACCTCCAAGTCCATGGACAGCATTTATTAAAAAAATAAATATGGACTTATGTCACATTTTTGTCATTAATGTTTAACGTGCAAGTACGGGGTGCACATTCTATATTTAATTAAAACACAAAATTACAGCTTCCATCTGTACATGTAGACATGAGAAGGGGCCTAAGGTGCACACAAATTTACATCTGGTATTCAAATACTGATGGAGCGGATATATTGACTATATCAGGTATCACATCATTCCTCTAGTGTGGAATATATATGATACTTTATTTATTAATGTTTGAAGAAGTCTTCAATATTTTCGGTTTCCCAGGTTCTGGCACAGATTATAAATCATGAGGAGATTTGTGCTTCCTAGGGAAGAAGTGTTCCTCCATGAATTTCACTTTTTATCCACTTTAGAAAACTAAACAACATATTTTTCTTTCAGCAATTCTTTTTCTATTTTTTCTGTCCTAGGTTCAGGAGTGAGGAAGTTAGGACCAGATCCTCACAGGTATTTAGGCCACTAGCTCCCATTGATTTCAATGGAATTTAGGCTCCTACATAACTTTGAGGATCAGGGCCATAGTCCTTATTCATTCACACAAAAGCTGCAAGCTCCTTAGCTGTTTGTTACTTCTACAGTGGTTCATCTATGAAAATGCTTTTATGATTCAAATTCTCCTCTTGTCACTCTGCTTATTTATATTCGGCCGAATCATGACCCTGTAACTTTGCAGCCATAGAACCCAGCCCCCTGCTCTGAAACCTAGACAGGCTCTGCACTGATAGACCACTAAACACTCTCTTGGGCATGGGGGAAGATCCCCTGGGGCAGTAGGCATAGACCTACAGGGTGTCTGGGACTATATGTAGCAGTGGGGACACTGGGGAGTAACATCAAATGTTCCTCCATTGATGTTCCAGCCTGCGGATGGGAGTTTCCCCACTTGAACCCCCGTCTTCCAACTGCACCCAAAAATGTCCAGAGCCTAAATACTGCTCCAAAATGGGGCTGTTAGCCAACAAGGGGCTCTATGAAGCAAGAACAGGCCCCATACCAAGGAAAAGGGAATAGCACCTCGCCAATCCCACAACCCCACATAACAAACACCTGTTCTCCTTGGTCTCATACACAGCCCCCTGACTCTCTCTTGCACATTAAGGTGGCTTGAAGGGGGCTACTGATGGACCTGATCATACACAGAGGCCTAGTGGTCAGGATGGGTAGCTTATTTGCATGAGCTCTCCAAGGTCTTTTGGGCTTTCATTGGTCCTGACCATGTATCTGTTGAGCAGCTGCTTCACACCTCATATTAAACAGTCTTCCTGTCTTCTATTTTATGAAGCAGCCCTTTTGGAAAAGTCATATAGAATATAATAGGGATGAAACCAATAGAATTATATTTAAATATAACAGGGAGCTATTTTAATTACTTTAAAATCCTACAGCATTTAATGGAGAATGATAGTGTCTTGGTAGGTATTGAACCTTCCTCTAGAACTCTGTTATAATTCAATTTTTATATAATTTCCTCTTATATTCAATAGGTTAAAAATATATAGAGAACAATTGGCTTTTCTTCTATTAAATTCTATAGCACTTTGCCCATCAGGGGAAGCTGATGTAGCATTCTACAGAAGAAACACACCCTACACTTGTTTATTCTTTTTCTTCTAGATACTTTCTTTCTTTTTTGTTCTGCTGTTGCTTTTAATCTGAAGCAAAAGTCTTGAACGTAAAGCAATTCTTTGTGAGTAGAAAACACAAACTCTAGGTCTGCTTGCAGGTAGCATCTGAATTCATATATACACTATATGTTTTCAGGTTTATGAACCAAACACACTTTGTCAGTGCAAAGACAACAGATTGGTCTTTCTCTTTATAACTAGCAAGGGGTAGTTGCTCTGTTTCCCCCTACATAAAAAGTTCAGTATTTCAGTTTATTCAGTTTTGAATTTATATGAATTTGAGTCACTACGTTTAAGTCTAGACTCAGATTGCCTTCTTTTTCCTGTTGTCTGGTTTGAACTGGATCATACACCAAGGTTCATCTTTATGAAAATAATGGCACATGCTATGAGATAAATAAATAAATAAATAAATAAATAAATAAAAAAAAAACCCACTTAATAAATAAATAAAACACTAACAGATAGTAAAACATTAACAATCTATGGACTGCTCCTGTTGCTTCCTATTTCCTATTTTCAAAGACTTAAAAAAAAAAAAGCAAATACTTGAAGAAATATTCCTCTCTTGGATGTCTCCCCTCCCCATCTCTCAGATGCATATCAAAGGGAAAAACCCCCCTCATCTCTCTTTTGAAGTATATTGTTCTTTTGTGGGGAAAACAGTGTGTATAGGGAGGGGAGAATGCTTGGCAAATTCTGTGAGATTAAACTCTCAGAGATCCCATGGATTCACTCTTCAGCCAGAAGGGATTTGAAACCTCTCAGTTGGGACAGTATGTGCAGCCTGGGAATCCTAGAGCTGAGGGAACTTAGTGGCTAACTCAAAGCTTTCCAAGGGGTGAATAAGGAAAGCTGCCGCTTCTGACCCAGGAAGGTAGGTTCCCATAGGAGCCATGCTGTCACTCTGCTAGTATTCCCTTCACTCCACCCTGAGGAGTGTAAAAGCTGCATGGATGACACTAATGTGCTCAGACTTTGAAATCCACCAGATATCCAGGGTAGAGCAGCTGTTCTTAGGCTTCACTCCCTTGGCCCTTCATATTCCCCACAGAGAACAAGGAACCCTGACTGCATGGTGTCCATCTGGAAGGGAGTCCTGGAGAGGGGCAACCCAACCATTCAAAATAATGAGTCAGGCATCAAAAAATTATGAGTGGGTTAAAAATCCCAAGATTATTTATAAAAAATAGTATATTTTGGATTTTATTTTTTTGCCTTTTGATTCTGAGTCTTGAGGTTACCCTCAGGTCACATTTTCAATTTTTACTCTGCAACCATGAGGGTGAGAAACTTCTTTTTTAACGAAGGTTGAGATTCTCACAAAATCAATTCACTCCAGGAGCTGGGGCTTCAAGAAAAACACCAGCTTAAATATTATGAGATTTGTGATAAAATCATTAGAGTTGGAATACTGCAAAGTATGCTGCTAAAATGCTGCTACTAACTTTAGTCAACATTTGGGTGGACTGTCTCCTCCTCTTTTCTCTTCTTCAGTCTGACTGGAGGAGAAATTGGGTTGCTAAGTGGGCAAATTTTGAGCTCCACTTTGAAAGAACATTTCTTAACAATCTGAATTGCTTAAACAAGATAGAAAATTTCTATATTAGAATGTTAATGCTTAATTCACACTCTCCTCCTATATCTACTTCCTCGTTCTCTAAAATCAATTTAATAATTTGGTCTCAAGCTTCATTTGCTACTCCATCTGCAGCCTAAAGTCACACTTAAAAAACTAATGCTGTCAATTTACCATCCAACTGATATTTCATTTCCTCAGCTCCATCCGAACATGCACATGAAAACTTTGACTCTCAGCTCACTGTTCACTTCACCCTTAATGCAAAATAGTCAATGGTATGTTTTATTCTCTACAGGACTCATTCTTCAGTCTTTGCACATGAGTAACCCTCCACTGATGTCAATTGAAGTTATGTGTGCATATTAATGGGACACCAGAATCCTAACTTAATTCTTTTCTGGTACATTAGGAATTAGCCTTTTTGGATTATTAATAGCACTTTTATTTTTGGAATTTTAGCCACACACAAAAAATCAGTTCAACACAGAATAAAGTTGTCTTCTAAAAATAAACACCAAGGAGATCATCTTCCTGTATATTGTGAGGTCATACGATTACTCAGCATGGGTCATTAACCTCTCCTTCCCCTGGTGCCTTCCCAGATTTATTGGAAATCTGTTCTGTGTAGAATATATCCCACTGTAGACTGTTCTAGAAAATGTTCTTTAATACTGCTAATAAGATTCTCCTCTACTATATTTTATTCCCTATCCTTAGAGATAAGAACAAAAAAAAGTCTCCTGAAGTCTCTCATTCTTCAAATGAAATAGATGAGCTGGGAATATAAGATGAAATACCTTCTGCTGCTCTTCCTTTGTATCGTTTCACTAGTTCAGAAAACACCATGGGAGCAATTCCTGTCAGCGTGTGTCTGTATTGCTTCTTACATTAGTGTGAAGGCTCTAAAACTAATTCATATCACTGATTTGATTATTAATAAAGAGCAACTTAAGAAATAAGTCAAACTTACAGTGCTTTATATTTATCTTCCTTTTAATGTATTTCAATATTAAACTGCTGTATTAAGAAAGAAATCGCTATCTATCTATCTATCTATCTATCTATCTATCTATCTATCTATCTAATCTACCAGGTTGAGCCCTGTGAAAGCAGTTGTAACTCAGTAGAAATAAAATAGTGTTGCACATGCATCCACCAAGGCTGGATTTATCCTATCGTCCCAGTATATTCTGGTATAAACCAATACACACAAACTAGGACTTTTATTGAAACCCTGTTGGTTAAGTGTAGTTCTTCTTAATATATGCGCAACATGCCTCAAGTGGCACATGACCAGGATTCATCACTGAATTTGCTCCACTGGTTGGATCATTAGCTACCTTGGCTTGGGTGGGGTACTGACAGGAGAGTGACATGAACTCTGGTCCATGCCCCCAAAGTGTAGTTTCTAATGTATGAAGGGTTGTTTTTCTTTCTTTCCTCCAACGCTGAGGTTCTGGTAAGATAATATGCATTCACATCACTGATATTTGTCTGCAACCTTAACTTTTCCTTTGTGATGTTTTTGATGTGTGAATATCCTTGATCGCTCCTGTCCACCTCAGACATTTTGTTATTGAAATCCTGTGATCCCTAGGACATTGTGGATGAGCAGGACTATGGAGATAGACAGGTTTTGATAGGTGGCTAGGTGTGATAGGTCAGAAATAGCACATTACTACAGGAGAGAGCAGTCGGAAGCATTAGAGCTCCCTGGACTTCTGCAACAGAGACACATCCTGTGGTTCTCAACAGGAGAGCATAGTTTGTCAAAACACCAGCAGTGTATTGAGGTGGAGCAGGGAGGGAAATGTTATCTTCTACCTTCTCCTATCGCAGCCCTGAGCAGCTCTGGAATACTCCTTCCTCATCAGGACCTCTCTACTTCTAGAAACCTCCCCAAGCTCTCCCCTCCAAGATATCCACGCCCTCCATCTCATACTCCCTTCAAAGTTGCATTCTCCCCACATGTACTTTTCATGCCTTCATATGTCCTCCACCAGACACGAGTGACTGGGGGGAGCACTTAGGACAGATGCAGTCAGGGGTTCAAGAGCAGAAGACATAAAAGAAGCACTAGTGCCTTCCTCCCTTCCCCACCCAGGAAGCCTTCTGTGGTTTTCAAGAATGGGAGTCCCCTCTGATGCACTACAGACGGGATGGACATTTTGTGGTAGTGCTTCTCTCTGCCTCCTCCTCTTCCTTCAGCCGTATGTGAGAGGCTGACAGGGAAAGAGTGGTCCAAGTGTGGACTGTGTTGCTATGGCCTGTCAGCCCCTCTAATTTCCCCCACAAGATACGCACACCTCCACGCCCTCCGCAACTCTTTCATCCTTCCTTAGACCCACTTTCCTCCATCCATCTTCCCAAACACTTGGGGAGTGTTGTGAGGCTTAATTAAGTAATTACAGTGACATTTGTAAAGTGCTTTGATGTCCACTGATGAAAGGTAATATTGAAGTCCAAAGCATGACTAAGACAGAGGCCCAATTTTCACACTAATACAACATCTCTCAAACGTGTTCAGCGAATCGTCCAAACGTAGATTTTCTTTTCTTTTCCCTTCTGCCATGGATGCTGTGTTGCACATTTCAGAGATGGCAACTGTAGTTCTGATAGCAGTGTTGGAAACCATTTGTGAGCTGTGTGATGCAGGGTGCTCTCTATGTCAAGGGGAGGTGAGTTTCTTTTGCACAAACGTTCCTCCTGCATGTGCAATCTGTATCCAGAGCCATTTTGATCACTGATGTACACACATAGCTCCCGCTAAAGGTAATGAGAATTTTGCACATGCATTGACAGCAGAATGGCACCCTTAATTTTTACTATTAAACTAGATTACTGAACCCATCAGTAACAAGTAGGTGACACAAATGTCGCAAATTTTCTTCTCCCTGTGCAGGCTGGCAAACACCACCATGAACCCAGAGTATTCTAAATCTGCACAACAATTTAGCTCCTCTATATTAGCTCTTAGTTCTAATGTGTGTCAATCATCCCCACTACTGTGATTATTTATTCCTCCTTTTTTCCTCTGATACGCACCCATTCCAGATATTATTTCACTAGTGTGATGGTTTGGGGAATCTGTCTATGTACAATTTAGAGGGACAAGGTAGGTGAGGTAATATCTTTTATTGGACCAATTTCTGAAAGCTCTTCTTCATGTTTGGGTAAAGAGGCTTCAGGAAGAGCTAGCTCTGTGTAGCTAAGCAGTTTGTTTAAAAGTTACTACATCACCTACCTTGTTTCTCTAATACCTTGGAACCAATGTGGCTACAACAACACTATGCACAATTTACGAATTCAGTTGGATTCTATGAACTCTGTGTATTATTCTAACTCTGTGTGTATTGAATCAGCCATTTGACAGGAACCATATCACACACCCTGTCCGGAAACAGCTACAAGACAATAAAAGAAATTGTTAACATGGAATGACTTTGCCCTCACGATACAATGATATCGTAAAGAGATTGGCCAAGATGAAGGAAATTGGTTATCCCAAGTTGTCTGCAGAGAGGGGGAACTGAAGTAGTGGAAATTCCCCAGCAGCAAAGAAGGAACAAGAAGCAAGGTATAAAAACTCTGACTCTGAAATGTTCAGTGTACACAAAGGGACATGTTTTTTTTTATTTGGAGGGGACTATTTGATCACAGGACCCAAACAAGCTAATGAAAACTTGTTGCAGGGGCCGAGAGAGAGAGAACCTGAAGTCTCAGAAGCAGGAGAGGGCTTGGGGAACCTGAAAGGACTGACCAAAAACTCAACAGGCTTCCCGAGTGGGGAAGACACTAGAGGAAGGGGTTTTGCATGCCGGTTTTTGTGAGCGGCTAGGCTTTCTCTAGGAATGAAGTGTGTGTGTTTAAGAAATTACTTTTCAAAGCCTCTGGGTTACTTACTGTAATTGTCATGTGTCCCTGAAGGGTTACATTGTAAACCAGTGCTTAAGCTACTAGCAAGACTTCGGGGGAACAGTACTGGTCTTGGATCTAGCACAGCTGGACTGTGGGTTCTGAGAAGAGGTACCAGACAGGGAATCTGCACTCTGGAAATGACAGAGTCAGAGCCAGTGCCTGGATGCTGCTCAGGGTCTGTGGACTTAGAAGCATGCAGGATGCAAATGCAGAAGCCTGGTGAGTGTCCAGCATGGGGCACTCGTCTGTGACAACTAGATTTTGTGCATTTCACAGAGCAAGTGTCTTGTAGGCATAGCACAAAAATAAATATGCCAAGATGAATTACTGACAGAATAATACCAAACATCTTAATAGCTACAGCTTTCTAATATTTATTTACAGTTCTACTTATAAACCGAGCCAACCAATAAGCTCCGAGAGAAAATAATACAAATTAAAACAGAATGTTTATTGATACGGTCAAGCTAGATGAAAGCTAAACCCCAAACAAGCTTGTTTCTTCATAATTTACCTCAGGATTGAGTGGATTTTCTGTTAGTCAAAGTCTTTAAATCAAGACTAGATATCTGTTTTTCAAGAATAATATGCTGGGGCACAATCAAAAAATCTGGACTTGATGCAGGAACTACTGCAGTGGTTCTCAAACTTTTGTATTAGTGACCCTTTTCACACAGCAAGCCTCTGAGTGTGACCCCCCTTATAAATTAAAAACACTTTTAAATATATTTAACACCATTATAAATGCTGGAGGCATAGTGGGGTTTGGGGTGGAGGCTGACAGCTTGCAACCACCCACATAATAACCTCGTGGTCCCCTGAGGGGTCACAACACCCAGTTTGAGAACTCCTGAATTACTGGGTGAAATTCAGTTGCCTGTGTGCTGCAGGTGGTCAGATAAAACTATCATAATTGTCCCTTCTGGCCTTAGAATTATGAATAATCACCCTAGATGCTTTTGAAAATCCCACTGAATCGAGTAGATGAGTCAGTTATCATCTCCTAATACCTGACAATAAATGTGTCCATGGCCACCGAGTAGCTACAATATTTTTAATTATGGTAATAAAGCTGCACCTGGATGAGGGGAAAGCAGTGGATGTGTTATTCCTTGACTTTAGCAAAACTTTTGATACGGTCTCCCATAGGATTCTTGGCAGCAATTTAAAGAAGGATGGGGTAGATGAATGGACTATAAGGTGGATAGAAAGCTGGTTAGATCATCGGCTCAACGGGTAGTGATCAATGGCTCCATGTCTAGTTGGCAGCCGGTATCAAGCGGAGTGCACCAAGGGTCGGTCCTGGGGCTGGTTTTGTTCAATGTCTTCATTAATGATCTGCAGGATGGTGTAGACTGCACCCTCAGCAAGTTTGCAGATGACACTAAACTGGGAGGAGTAGTAGATATGCTGGAGGGTAGGGATAGGATACAGAGGGACCTAGACAAATTAGAGGATTGGGCCAAAAGAAATCTGATGAGGTTCAACAAGGACAAGTGCAGAGTCCTGCACTTAGGACGGAAGAATCCAATGCACCGCTACAGACTAAGGACCGAACTGCTAGGCAGCAGTTCTGCAGAAAAGGACCTAGGGGTTACACTGGACGAGAAGCTGGATATGAGTCAACAGTGTGCCCTTGTTGCCAAGAAGGCTAATGGAATTTTGGGCTGTAGAAGTAGGAGCATTGCCAGAAGATTGAGGGACGTGATCACTGCCCTCTATTTGACCTTAGTGAGGCCTCATCTGGAGTACTGTGTCCAGTTTTGGGCCCCACACTATAAGAAGGCTGTGGAAAAATTGGAAAGTGTCCAGCAAAGGGCAACAAAAATGATTAAGGGGCTGGAGCACATGACTTATGAGGCAAGTCTGAGGGAACTGGGATTATTTAGTCTGCAGAAGAGAAGAATCGGGGGGGGGGGATTTGATAGCTGCCTTCAACTATCTGAAAGGGGGTTCCAAAGAGCTTGGATCTAGACTGTTCTCAGTGGTAGCAGATGACAGAACAAGGAGTAATGGTCTCAAGTTGCAGTGGGGGAGGTTTAGGTTGGATATTAGGAAAAACTTTTTCACTAGGAGGGGGGTAAAGCACTGGAATGTGTTACCTAGGGAGGAGGTGGAATCTCCTTCCTTAGAAGTTTTTAAGGTCAGGCTTGACAAAGTCCTGGTTGGGATAATTTTGTTGGGGATTGGTCCTGCTTTGAGCAGGGGGCTGGACTAGATGACCTCCTGAGGTCCCTTCCAACCCTGATATTCTATGATTCTATGATTCACTGTTAATTCAAAATAATATTCTTTGTCTGTTCCAGATACCACACTGTAGAAAACAGGCAAACCTCAAAACTTCAGAAATTTGGTTTGGTTTGATAAGCATCCAGAAGTTCGGATGCTGATCAGTAACCTGATACAACATCCACTGGGGTCAGTGGAGAAACATCCATTGGATTTTGTGCAAATCAGATTGAGCTCATGGAGATAATCCTAAATCTATGAACTTTTTTCTCATGCACCTCTGACAGAGTGTGGCTTACTCTCTGTGATGCTAGCCACAAAAAGCCTTGTCTTCTATTGCTTCGGTGCTCCTTTCTGTTGATGATAGGATCTTCATCCGAAAGCAGAATATCTTTAGAGAAGATCTGTGATCGTGTCCTCCCAATTTGCAGGTAACCTCTCTCTCTCTTTGGAACTGGCAGTTTTTTAGGACCACAGTGGTAAGAATCTTCGTAAGGAGTCCACGAATACCTCTGAGCATCTTGAAGTAAGTTTGATAGCTTTTCTGATGGGTCTTCCTGATTCCCTGTTTAAATCTTATGCTACCCTGGGATTTTCCTTTTAACCACATATCAGAGTGCACTGAATGTCTCCCAAGCCACAGACAGTATAAGGTCTCAAGGATTCTGATTTATGACTAACTAGAAAGGGAGAGAATGGTGACACATTTTGTAGGAGAAGCTCTTACTTTGGGTTCTTCCATTATATTTCTAGTAGGAAGATCCCATTTCACCTCTAGAATCTTCATTCAAGTTTTTTCTTAGGTCACAAGTAAAACTAAGGGTATGTCTGCACTGTGCAGACTATACTTGCATAGCTACATCTGTGTAGTTATGCCAGCATGACCATGTAGTATAGACACAGCCTACACTGACAGAAGGAGTTTTTCCATCTGTGTAGGTTCCACAGTTTCAGGGTAACTGCACCTGTATGCCCCTGTCTGTGGTCCACTCCAGGCATGGCCAGTCAGGTCTCAGGTCTACAGTTGTCACCAGTCTCTGGGCAGGGACCCTTGTTCCACTGCCTTCTGATGGGTTTTTTTAGGCTGCACAGCTCCCTGCCTTCCACTGTGATATGCCCAGCAAGGCAGTCTGCCTTAAGGCCCAGATCCTGTGTGTTGCTCTCTCGCTGAAGGCTCTGAACAGTGTATTGCTCCGCAGTTTTGTTTTTTATTCTAAGCAAGCATATTTATTCTTAAGTTAAACACATAACAGTGAAAACATAATTAAAACAATAAACAGATTTAAACACACACTAAACATACCAGGAGTCGCCCATCTGTCTTATAGGGCTCTAGTAGGCCAAAGTGTTTCCTTCAGCAGAATTTGGGCCCCCATTGGAAAAAAAAGCATATGCCTTTTCTGGATCAGAAAGTAGACCCTGTAACAGTTTAAACTCGGCCTCTTTATATCAAAGCCCTCTTTTGTCTGAGTCGCTGGAAAACCCAGGTTAAACCAGTATATGCAAACTTCTCCAGGGGCTGGTACCTCTCTAGAGTTGTTCAGCCTCAGTGATTCACCTTAATCATCACCGCTACTGTTTTTAGTTCCTGGAGGAACTGTTGTAAGCTTCCCGCATGGAGTAGAACACAATCATACATGAAACATAAATTTAATACAGTTGTCCCCCAAAATACTAAATGGGGCAGCAATCTTTGTCATAGTAGTAATGCCATCTTCCTGAATTATGGTAGCTAATTATGGTAGCTATGTTGATAGAAGCTACATCTACATTTCACACCCCTGACCGATGTAGCTATGTCATCCTAATTTTTAATAGACCTGAGCTTGCCATTTTCATACTTGTCCATATTGACCATTGGTGTCTTCTACAAAACCATCACATAAATTGTTAGTTTATCATCTCTGTTTGAGAGAGGCACGGGAGCTAAAATATCCAGGATGTTCCAAGTCAAGCTACAGTACATTGACAAAACTGTATGTGTGAAAGAGCCTAACAGTATTAACTAATATCATGCCTGCTTCAACATAGCACTGCTAGTCCTTGAACATCGCAGGCACTGAATTCACAAACACAAAACATTAAAGATTGTCCCATGTGGCCACACTTCTCCGACTCTCCTTCCAAACCTAAATATAAACTAGGCACACTTTCTCATTTCCTTCCCATTTCAAATCAAATGTGAAGGGAAAAGACCAGTTACAAGACAGAATGGAGATTCTCAACAACTTTGCATTTGTCTCTAATGATTTCATACAGATATGGTTAAATCTCATGCCCTCTCCAAGCTCTTCCTATCGGCTCTGCCAAACACAGGGGTAAGAAAACATGTCACTGCTGTAAATTGATAGTGAACTTTCCTGTCTTATATGTGATCCATGTAAAATCACTTTAAGCCTTACCTACAACTATAACGTATTTAGGGTAAGAAAAAAAAAGATAGAGACAGAGAACCAAAGTCTCGTCTCCTTCACACTAATCTAAATCTGTAGTAATTTCACTGAAGTCAAAGGTGTTAGCTGAGATTTACATTGGTGTAATAGGAACAGAATTTGTCCAAGAGCTTTTTAAAATTTATAACCCTAATAGATTGGGTCAGGCTGTCCCTGGGCTTAAGTCACAAAATAACATATAATATCCTTCAAACCAAGGAGACTGGGGTGAGTTTAAGCACTACACTTTACTTCAGAGTGCAAAAAATACAAGTTTATTGTGCATGGGGGATCTTTTATTGTATCAAGACTGCTGAAAATATAAAGGAAACTAAATACAGCAATACTGAAATTAACACCAGCAGCACATTTAAACAAGACTTACACAATATGGTTACAGGGAAAGAACAAGTACAAAGAGTGCCTACTCTGATTTACTGCAAATCTCTCCCTGGGTGATTTTGATGACTCAAGACCTCAGAAGCTTAGAAAAATATATACGACAGAGTCAGCTGTTGTTAACTCTATAAATACAAACAATACATTTTGTATTGCATCCATGAATGGAAATTATAGTGCTCTAAGCACTAAATACAGCAACAACCTCAGAATATTTCCTAGGCATTAGGTATTAACATTTTAAAATAAAAGAACAAACATTTTTCTTCACAAAGCGTTATGTTCAGCAAAAGTGAACAATGAAATAAGGAGGCATACCTCATTACAAATGCTACTGTGATTTTTTATTTAGCTGAAAAGTCACTGACTCATTTTTAATATATCAAAACATATAGCATACAATGTATTAGTCTAAAAAATAGAGCTAAATTTTCTGCTGGTGTAAACCAGCACAAATGCTATTAAAATAGGCAGAATGACACAAATTTATCAAATCTATAAACCTGGTCCTAAATCTATATTCTGTCCATATATCATATTTAGGTCAATCGAGATCTATGCTAAATAGGTCCCATTTTGCTATGAGTGTAAATTTTGATGACAGTTACCATTCAGAAGCCTGCCAATATTTTAATTTGTAGATCAGTGGTAGAAGACTGATCCAAAGCCCACTGATTTAGTGCACATCTCTGTGCCTCAGTTTCCCGATCTGTAAGGTGAGAGTAATGATTGTTACCTCCTTCATAAAGCAGCTGGAGATCTACTGACAGAAAGTGCTATATATGAAGCAGGTTCTATTGTTACAAGTCTGAGAACGAACCGTTAAACAGTTCAACAGTTCCCCTCTGCCATATAATCACTATCACCCCACGAAACATACAGAGCTATCCAACCTTAACTTTGCCTGCTTACTTGGACTGTAATTAAATCATATCATTGGGAAAATCCTATTGACTTTATATATCATCTATTAAAGATAGTAGTAAAGATTTTGTTAGGAATATAGTACCAGACTAGGAGTGCTATTTGTTTTCTCACAATGCTGATGGAGTAGATTATTTATTTTTAAATTTGATGGATAACAACGGAATGGCAAATAGATTTGTTGTTACAAAATGTATTGATTATAGAGACTTCAGTATTACAATGCATTTCACCTTTTGCCTGTGAAGTGTCCCACTGAAGATCTTTGTGGGAGCCAGGGGTCTGCCATTGTGCAATCCGTTGCAGCATCAGGGCCATAGTGTTGGAGGGATGTCATTATATGTACAGCTTGCAAGTTTGCTTTTATGAACTGTATTAAATATATAATGTCGCCACTAGCATAGTTTTTGTAGTGACTGATATTGCAGTATATGCTTGTGTTCTAGTGTTTTAAAATCGATCCCTTGGCTAAGAAATGGGGATTTCATTTAGTATAGATTTCTGTTTGTCTTTTAAAATATTTGCGCAAATTTTAGGGATCAAATTTAAGTCTGAGTGGATAGTCATTTGTAATCATAGGTGAGTGAGGGAGGGTTATATGGCAGTGGGGGACTGGCTGCGTCCCTTAACTGTTAATTTGCCAAGATTTTAACTAATCTATTTTTGTACCTATAGAGTTTTTGTAAAGAAAGTATAATTTTTTGTACCACACTTACAATCTTAAGTTTTTAACATTGGTTTTCTTTGTCAATTTCTGGTTGGGGTTTTTAAATAAGAACTGACAGTTTAGTTGAAGTAAGCATTTACAGTTGAAGCCCTCAGTCCTACAGACACCTAACGTGAGCATAACTTTAAGCAACTGTCAGGTTTCAGAGTAGCAGCCATGTTAGTCTGTATTTGCAAAAAGAAAAGGAGTACTTGTGGCGCCTTAGAGACTAACACATTTATTTGAGCATAAGCTTTCATGAGCTACAGCTCACTTCATTGGATGCATTCAGTGGAAAATACAGTGGGGAGATTTATATACATAGAGAACATGAAACAATGGGTGTTACCATACACACTGTAACCAGAGTGATCACTTAAGGTGAGCTATTACCAGCAGGAGAGCCAGGGGCTGGGGGCACCTTTTGTAGTGATAATCAAGGAGGGCCATTTCCAGCAGTTGACAAGAACGTCTGAGGGGTGGGGGTGGGGAATAAACATGGGGAAATAGTTTTATTTTGTGTAATGACCCATCCACTCCCAGTCTTTATTCAAGCCTAAGTTAATTGTATCCAGTTTGCAAATTAATTCCAATTCTGAACAACATACTAACCCACAGAGACCTTCCTATCAAGACTACAAAAAGAAGGATTCTGGATGGATGCCTCCTGAAGGTCGAAACAACAGACTGGACTTCTACATAGAGTGCTTCCGCTGACGTGCACTGGCTGAAATTGTGGAAAAGCAGCATCACTTGCCCCATAACCTCAGCTGTGCAGAACACAATGCCATCCACCGCCTCAGAAACAACTCTGACATCATAATCAAAAAGGCTGACAAAGGAGGTGCTGTCGTCATCATGAATAGGTCGGAATATGAACAAGAGGCTGCTCGGCAGCTCTCCAACACCCCTTTCTACAAGCCATTACCCTCTGATCCCACTGAGGGTTACCAAAAGAAACTACACATTTGCTCAAGAAACTTCCTGAAAAAGCACAAGAACAAATCCATACAGACACACCCCTGGAATCCCAACCTGAGGCATTCTATCTGCTACCCAAGATCCATAAACCTGGAAATCCTGGACACCCCATCATCTCAGGCATTGGCACCCTGACAGCATGATTGTCTGGCTGTGTAGACTCCCTCCTCAGGCCCTACGCTACCAGCACTCCCAGATACACACAGATGGACTACAAGCCGTCAGGAACAGAATCCCTGATAATGTCACGGCAAACCTGATGGCTGAACTTTGTGACTTTGTCCTCACCCATAACTATTTCACATTTGGGGACAATGTATACCTTCAAATCAGCAGCACTGTTAGGGTACCCGCATGGCCCCACAGTATGCCAACATTTTTATGGCTGATTTAGAACAAAGCTTCCTCAGCTCTCATCCCCTAATGCCCCTACTCTACTTGTGCTACACTGATGACATCTTCATCATCTGGACCCATGGAAAAGAAGCCCTTGAGGAATTCCACCATGATTTCAACAATTTCCATCCCACCATCAACCTCAGCCTGGACCAGTCCACACAAGAGATCCACTTCCTGGACACTACGGTGGTAATAAGCGATGGTCACATAAGCACCACCCTATACCGGAAACCTACTGACCGCTATTCCTACCTATATGCCTCCAGCTTTCATCTAGACCACACCACATGATCCATTGTCTACAGCCAAGCTCTACGATACAACCGCATTTGCTCCAACCCCTCAGACAGAGACAAACACCTACAAGGTCTCTATCAAGCATTCTTACAACTACAATACCCACCTGCTGAAGTGAAGAAACAGATTGACAGAGCCAGAAGAGTACCCAGAAGTCACCTACTACAGGACAGGCCCAACATAGAAAATAACAAAATGCCACTAGCCATCACCTTCAGCCCCCAACTAAAACCTCTCCAACGCATCATGAAGGATCTACAATCTATCCTGAAGGACAACCCATCACTCTCACTGATCTTGGAGATAGGCCAGTCCTTGCTTACAGACAGCCCCTCAACCTGAAGCAAATACTCACCAGCAACCACACACCACACAACAGAACCACTAACCCAGGAACCTATCCTTGCAACAAAGCCCATTGCCAGCTCTGTCCACATATCTATTCAGGGGATACCATCATAGGGCCTAATCACATCAGCCACACTATCAGAGGCTCTTTTAACTGCACATCTACCACTGTGATATATGCCATCATGTGCCAGCAATGCCCCTCTGCCATGTACATTGGTCAAACTGGACAGTCTCTACGTAAAAGAATAAATGGACACAAATCAGACGTCAAGAATTATAACATTCAAAAACCAGTCGGAGAACACTTCAATCTCTTTGGTCACTCTATTACAGACCTAAAAGTTGCAATTCTTCAACAAAAAAACTTCAAAAACAGACTCCAGGGAGAGACTGCTGAATGGGAATTAATTTGCAAACTGGATACAATTAACTTAGGCTTGAATAAAGACTGGGAGTGGATGGGTCATTACACAAAGTAAAACTATTTCCCCATGTTTATTCGCCCCCCCACCCCCCACTGTTCCTCAGACATTCTTGTCAACTGCTGGAAATGGCCCACCTTGACTATCACTACAAAAGGCTTCCCCCCGCCCCCGCCCAGCTCTCCTGCTGGTAATAGCTCACCTTAAGTGATCACTCTGGTTACAGTGTGTATGGTAACACCCATTGTTTCATGTTCTCTATGTATATAAATCTCCCCACTGTATTTTCCACTGAATGCATCCGATGAAGTGAGCTGTAGCTCACGAAAGCTTATGCTCAAATAAATGTGTTAGTCTCTAAGGTGCCATAAGTACTCCTTTTCTTTTTAAGCAAATGAGTAGATCTAGTGATATCAATGGAACCCCTCGTGTTTAAAGCTGAAGACATGCAGGGCTGGGGCCCATATCCAGTCTGTATATAAGGTAGGGGAGCAGTGATCGGAACAATCTTCTGAGACTCATCAAATCAGGACTCCCCCTTTCCTGGTGACTTTTGTGGGAAAGTGGTGCTCTACTTTAGTGACCCTCATAAGAAAGTGAGGGGAGGGGATGTGTTTTAACTGGGTGGGATATGGAAATAATGGATAATGGAGGGAAATGGAGGAAGATGCTTTATCAAAATGCAAAACTTTATAAACTTGAAGTTTGATAGCTGGAAAATGTAAGCCCTTATATATTCTTGTATCTTTGCCAGATCTGTCCATCCCCCCTCTATGTTTACCTTTGTCACTTGCACACCCCTATTCATGCCTCCCCAATTTATACCTTGTTTATATCTGCCCCAGTCTCTTGCAAGCACATCAGCAAAGACTCCCCAATCCTTTTGAACACCCCTTGCATCCCCTTCTACGTACTTTGCTCCTGTTCTGTGCCCTCCGCTATGCCATTTAGTTCTTTTCCCCCTTTTATGTCCCCACTCCATGTGGTCAGATTCCTAGCATATCCTTCATCACCTTCCATGCCTTGTCAGTCTACTGCATCACTCAGTGTCCCCCACTTCTTGCTGCTTCTTCCAAAGCCCCCATTACAAGACCAGAGAGCACGACTCTTTAGCACCTCTCCATGTGCCAATCCATTTCCTAGCCTGTGCCCTTTAACCACTCCATGCCCTCTCCTAGATTTAATCCCACGTCCATTTCCCTCTGGATCTTCTATACCACATTCATGCCCGCATCTCCACTCCCTCACATTCTATACCATTGCTCACCTAAGCATCTGCTACAGCAAAAGCCTGGAGTCAGCAAAAGGTAGGTTTATACTATCCATGTTTTTCTCTCTCAACCCTCTGACATCTTTCCATCCACCCTTTCTGACTGGTGAGGAGCAAGGAAGCTCCACTGTGTCTCTCTTTTTACTGTATAGGAAGTAGGTGGCTCTTTTTCTCATCTTTGAGAGGATAAGTTTTCCAGTAATGCTCAGCTCCCTAACCTCCTTGATATACACGTATCTGTAAACGGAGAAAGAGTGAGAATTACAGAACAGTGGTCCAGCAATGTGTGTAGCACTATCACATTGCTGCGTAGGTGAATCGAAAGAAAGTGCCTGTGTATCACATCCACACATGCTAACCCATTTCTGGCCCTTGCATGTGCACATGATAAAGTGGAGCTGAGCCTCAGTATAACATTTTTATTACCTATTCATCTCAAATGAAGTGTTTTCCTGCATTTCATTTTTGGCACCTGGAGGACTATATAATCTCTTTAAAAACTGTCTGTTTCACATAAATACTGCAGCATTTTTTCACCATTTTTTTTATTGCAGCTGTTGATTAGCAGCAGACTTAAGATATGATATAGCATCTGAAGAAAAACAGCTTATAGAGCACATTTATGACCCATCAGGAGGCACAACATTGCCAATGTACTGTAGAGGTAGGCCCAATGAGGTGGAGTGGGGGATGTAATGGTGTAATTCGCTTCCATTCCAGCCCAGCAGATTTCTAAAACAGAAGCACTACACTGGGTTGTATTTCTATTACTGTTACTCTTGCTGTTCTTAAAAGTCATAGACGCTAAAAATTCAGAGGGATGAAAACATAGTCAAATGCACCTTTAAAATTAACCAAATTCCATCACTTGCAATACTTTACTTTTTTCAGTTGGCAGACGTGAGAGGGATAATTTTTAGTCACCTCCTTAAACAATTCTTTGCCATTCCATCTGCCACCTCGGATGCTAAATCAATGTCACTGGTTCACTACTTTTTGGGGTTTTCACCAAAACAATGCATGTTGCTTTGCAAGCAAATGCTATCTTTGTATAAAAAGATATTTTTGCACTGGATTCCAGTATAATAACAGTGGACACATTATAGCATTCATTCAACTGTGGTAAAATAGATTTCATTATGATACAAAAAGGGTTGCTTGTTTGTGAATATGTTTTCCTGGAGATGTTTAATAGAAAATAACATATCATTCCCACACATAAATTGATAGAGACAGGATGCAATCACATTGAGTATGAGCACCCATTATTATGACCCGAAAAGGAAGGATAGTGATGAATATGTTTGCAATTTTCACATCTTGCAGATAAATTCTATCAGCCAGAAATGAAATCCTCATCTTTTTTTAAAAAAACGAAGGCATGCCGTTTACATGAACTATGTGGTTGATCCTTTCATTAAAGGACTGCTCTGCCTAGCAAGACCTAATGAAGTCGATGGGGTAATTCTTTGCTTGCTTCTACCCAAATGTAACAGAATGCATACTAGGCAATAACAGCTGGCGAGGTATACTAAAACAGATATTGGATGAAGGGGGGTGGGTGGTTTTGTGGGGCATAAGGAAAATTAAGTTCTATTCCCAACTCTGTGGGAAATGTCTTGTGTGCCCTTGGTCAAGTTTATTAACTACACTGTGCTTCGTTTTCCCTGCAGAAGCATTGTGAGGCAACACTTACGAATATCTGTAAAAGACTTAGTGATCCTAATATAGAATGTAGAGGAAAATCGCAACACATACTGTGCTCTTGATGAGACAAACGTCAATGCGGTCTTGGTTTTCTAATTCATCGTTTACTGAGGCATATGTTTCTTTACAGTATACTCAGGGTGAGCATGCTATAAGACTTTAGAGGATAACCTCCCAAATTCAACAACATTGTTAGGAGGCTCTCAAAGTCCTTCACTGAGACTTCAGGATTCAGGCAGTCTTTGGCTTTGGTAGGCCTGGCAGCCAGCTCTAGACTCTCTTTTCTCTTTTACACAAGACTCTGTTTTGCATATTAGACTGGACTGTAGGTGAAACTATGTTCTATCCAATCAAACACAGACTGGATCTACGTAATCCATGCATCTGAGACTTTCCAATAACACTGCAGGCAACTAAATCATTATTTTTAAAAACTGAATCACTCTCTCTGTTCTTGGAATAAGATGAGTGAGGAATAAAAGAAGAATAAAAATAGAAGTATAAGGTCTGTAAAGTTCTTCAAAAAAGGTCCTGTTGCTGGAATTAGGGAGAGAGGAGAAAATATTTATCTGTTGGTAGACCATTCATTAGGATTACTATAGCTTTTAAAGGCACTGTGATTCCCTGCAGATGGGTATGTCACATCCCTATGATATGGTGTGAGAAATAAATTAAAGTTCTCATAAAAATAAAACAAATGAAGCTTCCTGAATTCCTCACCAGCCTGGAATTGAACAGTACTTCTGTTGGTTTTCCTGAAAACAAATAACATTGAAAGAACGAATGAAATTCACCAGTGTTACATGTGTCAAACTCTTATTACAATGGGTGTGATGTAAAAACGTAGATATCAGATAAACAAGATTCCTGCATAACGGGGCAGTGAGATACAACCTGCTATCATTTCAAATGGAATTTTGCTGACTTTGTAGGAAAATGCCTTTCTCTGCACAATTTTCCCCCCTTCCCCCCATTGCAGTTTTCCCCTTAGGTTTCAAAAACTGAACATATATACCTCAGTTAATACTTACACAAATATTCCTGTATTACAGCCAACACAGAAATATTGAAGAAGTGGCTGTTCCCAGCTTTATCCTATACTAAAAAGCTATTTCTATGAAAATGGAGTACAAAATTCATTCCCATGCCTCAAGACTGTGTCGTGCAGAGATTGCCTCTTTTGAACAAATGAGTTATAAAACACAGAAGGATCTCCTTCAATTTAGCTGATTTGAGGAAATTTCCCAGAACATATCAAGAGAAATTCTCTTCCAAAACAAAAGACCTGAAATTGGCTCTTACATTTCTCGTTACAGTTTCCAGTGTTCCCTTCAATAATCAGATAGACAGAAAACGCATTGCAATATAAATCTGTGGGGGGGGTTGTTTTTTTTTTTAGATTAGCTGTGTATGATAGCTAGACTTGGACTGGATTTGATTTAATTTTCATTCTTTTTTGATGTATTATCTAGTTATATGTATACTCATGTCTGTACAATGGCTTATACGATTGCTATCTTTTTATATTCCTTTAGAGTTTTATGTGTTATTTTTTTCTTCAAAGAGTGAATATGCACTACATGCTTTAGATTACAAGAAATAACAAAGAAAGAAGAAATAAACATAAAATCTCATGAGTGTGAACACTGTATGTGATTTAGGTCCCTGTCCCTTGAGTATATGCATAAGTGTTTGCAGTACTGGGGCCTTGCTCTATAACTGCAGCCATCTTGAACTAACTCACAAGGAATTCCCAAGACAACAGACTAGGGGGTCCAATTTTCAGGTAAAAGTCCTGTACACACAAAAAGCTAACTTCACAGTTGGATAGATATACATTAGTACACTAGGAATACAGGGTCAAATCCTGAGGTCCTTACCCAGGCAAAACTCTCATTAAATAAATAAAATAATAAAATAAAATAAAATAAAATAGAATAAAATTTTCTGATTAAAGACTTGAGTTCATCCCAGGTGTTTTACCTACACTGGGCAATGATTAATAAGCACTCATGAGTCAGCTTTGTCAGGGAAGAAGAGACAGCACTTTCACTAGTGGCATGAGCTCTTAGCTCAATATGAGTGTGCTGATGCTTCTGAACTCATTAGTTTCAGACAGTAACAATCACCTGGGTGAAATCCTGACCCCATTGAAGCCAATGGGAGTTTTGTAATTGACATTAATAGGACCAGAATTTTACCCTCTGCCTTTGGTTTAGATGCAAATAAGCTTAAATCTCAAAATTCTGATCCAGAGCCTGCTTTCAAGAAGGTAAAATTCATGTTAGTTCAAACCCAGAATTTTATATCCTTGTCAATCAATTCACAAAGATTACTCTTACAGGGTGAGTCTCAAACACTGTGCTCTCATGAACAATGCAGAGCATATTATTACTCGTTTGTTCGTCCCTTTCTTTAAACTTCCTTTTGCAAAGAAGGGCCATTTTCAAAATTTAGATTGGGATTTGTGTTCATATCCTCAGATTTGGTTTGAGACTCTTTCTATATATTAGCATGTGGCACTGAAAAACTGTCGTTGTTGGTCAGTTAAAGCTGACTTTTCAGTATCACTTATATTAGCAATAGACCTCTTACTCATCTAATGCTCATCTTGAAAAAGAAAATAGCAATCCCTTTTAGCTTCCACTCTTGCTGTTCCCTAAAATTATTACCCATCATCACAGTTGTTATCTTAGTTCCTGTAAGAATGATTTGTCAGCTGCCAAGATGAGGTCCAAGGTGAAAGTCATGAAGGGAAGTACTTAAGCACAGGAGACAGGCTGCATGGCAATTTCATCTTGAGAAATAGACAGCATGGCAGTAGAACACAGCATTTTAACACACAGGAGAAAGCAGTGGTAGGTGTGGCTGCATACAAGTACATGTTCTGAAGCAGGATGGCAGGCAGTGACTTACATGTAAGTGACTTACATTATGACATTTAAAGAAACACCTATGCTGTGGGTGTATTGTACATATATAACATTACAAAGTACTGTAAATATAGATTGCACCATCTCCTGGGGTTATTTAATGCTACAAGGGCTCACAATCTTAAGGCATGATTCTCCCAGTCTTATCCACATTAAATATAACCTTACTCTATGAGTAGTCCTACTGGTTCTGTTGGAGTAAGGTGTTATTCAACATGAATAAATGTGGCAGAAACAATAATCAGTGTCAGTAACATCAGTATGGTTTTATGTCTCTCTTGAGACCTACTTAATTTCTGTCAAGTATCAGAGGGGTAGCCGTGTTAGTCCGTACCCATAAAAACAATGAGGAGTCCTGTGGCACTTTAAAGACTAACAGATTAATTAGGGCAAAAGCTTTTGTGGGTAAAAAACCACTTCTTCAGACTTAATTTCTGTGTTGCTCTCATAATTCTTAGAGATGGGAAGTAGAAGGGCGGAGCACTGAAGCATCCTAAGACTCCTTTCTGGAATCTAAAGTATTATATATTCAAGATAGTATATTATTATCTATCATTTATACAGTGCAATAAGTATGTATGGTATTTTATTAACAGTGTAGGCAAAAAAATGGCCAAAGGATACAGAATATGAAAGCTTTGTTGAGTAGAACAACTGGCTGATTATCTTTTGCTCTTGTCAAGACTTTCTGAAGGTCGTGTCTAATAGTGTCATTGAGTTATTCCAAATCACAGATGGAGACTGCAGCAAAAATACACTGGTTTTCTGTGCCACCATTTTTCTCCACAGACACTAGCCTTTGGGACTGAAGGGAAACAAAAACTCTTTTGCCTTTTTGAACATACACAGAGACAGAAGAAATATCTGTGCTATGAGGCTTTTCTTTATTCGGCATATCTTGGATTCCTGACATTTATTCACAGCATATTTTCAGTTATTCTATTATTCTATAAATACTCCAGATCACTTCATACTTTGGGCCAGCTCCTCAATGAGTGTAAATCAGCATAACTTCAATAGAGTTATAGTGATTTACACCATCTGAGGGTCTGGCCCTTTATATCCATTTTGCAGCATTTAAAATGTGGATAAAGTGGTATGATCAGTGTCTGTGAGTTTTCAGGTAAATGGCACTGAATCTGACTGGAAAATTTGTTCATTACGTTTATAATAAATGTTCTGTGATTTGTAGCTAGATTTTGCTCTCATCCTATGTGGCCTCACTAGGGAATATCTAGAGACTGGGGTCTCACTCCACACTCCTGCATAAGTAGCACCCTCCTGGATTGTGGTTCCTGCCAGAGGGAGGGAGAGAGTGGAAGTGGAAGGTGCTCAGATACTATGCTGATAAATGCAGTATTATAGAATATCAGAGTTGGAAGGGACCTCAGGAGTTCATCTAGTCCAGCCCCCTGCTCAAAGCAGGACCAATCCCCAACTAAATCATCCCAGCCAGGACTTTGTCAAGCCTGACCTTAAAAACCTCAAAGGAAGGAGATTCCACTACCTCCCTAGGTAACGCATTCCAGTGCTTCACCACCCTCCTAGTGAAAAAGTTTTTCCTAATATCCTACCTAAACCTCCCACACTGCAATTTGAGACCATTATTCCTTGTTCTGTCATCTGGTACCATTGAGAACAATCTAGATCCATCCTCTTTGGAACCCCCTTTCAGGTAGTTGAAAGCAGCTATCAAATCCCCCCTCATTCTTCTCTTCTGCAGACTAAACAATCCCAGTTCCCTCAGCCTCTCCTCATAAGTCATGTGTCCCAGTCCCCTAATCATTTTTGTTGCCCTCCGCTGGACGCTTTCCAATTTTTTCACAGCCTTCTTATAGTGTGGAGCCCAAAACTGGATAGTACTCCAGATGAGGCCCCACCAAAGTCAAATAGAGGGCAATGATCACGTCCCTCAATCTTCTGGCAATGCTCCTACTTCTACAGCCCAAAATAACATTAGCCTTCTTGGCAACAAGGGCACACTGTTGACTCATATCCAGCTTCTCGTCCAGTGTAACCCCTAGGTCCTTTTCTGCAGAACTGCTGCCTAGCAGTTCGGTCCTTAGTCTGTAGTGGTGCATGGGATTCTTCCATCCTAAGTGCAGGACTCTGTACTTGTCCTTGTTGAACCTCATCAGATTTCTTTGGGCCCATTCCTCTAATTTGTCTAAGAACCTACATAGAATAACATAGGCTAACACCTCAATAACTTGCTAACACATCTGTTTAATATTAGAGATAACAGATAACAATTACAATAAATATTGCTGTGATAAGCTGTGACAAGACCTTGTAATGCTCTGGCTGTTTTATGGCCATATTTTGTATATGTAATGCTTTTTATTTTTATTATTATTTGTATTCTGGTAAAACCTAAGGACCCTGACCAGGAGTGGGGCTCCACTGTGCGAGGGTCTCTATAAATATGAAATGAAAGCCACACCCTGCCCTGAAGACCATATAATTTAAAAAACAGGACCAACACAAATAGACAGTCAGCACAGAAGTAATGTCAGAAGCCCTGAAACACTAATTTATAAAATAGAGATCAGTGGGAATTTTCCACCATTTTTAATGGATACATCCAGAAGTCTCCTACTATATGGCCTAGGCTGCCTCATATTTCAGTAAGAGATAGCTCTATTGCCTTCATAGCACTGATATTGATGCTAGTGAATAGAGATGGTTGACACCTTTTGAATTTCAGAATTTCATTGAAACATTACTCTACTATGCACTATTTTCCTTAAGCTGAAGGTCATAGAGTCATAGAGTTTAAGGCCAGACGGGACCACTAGATCATCTAATCTGACCTCCTGTGTATCACAGGCCAACAACATCACCCAGCACCCTCACACTAAACCCAACAACTGAAATAAGACCAAACCATTACAACACACAGGAGACTAAACTACTTCTTATACTATGTACCAAGGCATGCACAGGGTGGAGGAGCTTAAAAGGGGAGCAGAACAGCTCACTTGCTGGCAGACCAGGGAGGAGAACAGACCTTCAGCCCCCGACAAACAGTCTGTGCGTAGGTAGGAGCTTCCCAGATGATTGCTGCCTGAAGGCCCATCCCATCATTCCCATCTATTTCCTGTTAACTCCGTTTATTTGCATTAATTCCCCTTGCTTTTTGTTCGTGGACTACCATGGAAGGGGAGAAACTTTAAAGTGACCCGGCCAGAGGGCCAAGTTACAGGAAGAGACAGATCACTGCAGACGCAGATTGGCTGTTGGCTGGAAAAACACAATACAGAGAGTGCTTCTATGCCATGTCTGGCCACCAGGAGGCACCAGCAGTGAGTCAACCCCTTTACACCTGTGAAGTATAGGCGGTCAGACTAGATGACCACAGTGGTCCATTCTGGCCTTGGAATCTATGAATATCACAGTAGTGCTATGTATTTATCAAAAGTAAAACTACAAGGTTGATAAGGGAAACCACTGTGCAATTCATTTACCATAGCTTATTCAGAGTACTGAGAAATGAAAAAATAATAAATTGCTAACTTTGTCTTTTTATTCATTTATCACTTGAATTACCATAGTGCCTAGGAGTCCTAGTCATGGGCAAGGACCCCATTGTCCTAGGTGCTGTACAAACACACAACCAAAAGATGGTGCCAGTCTCAACTTAGCAATTGAATTTTGAGTTATTAAGAAGAGTTTGTTTGACATTCAAAGGCAGACATCTTCCACACCACACATTCACTTCCATGCCTATGTGTGTTTTCAACCTCCCGGAGTCCTTCCCCAAGCTAATCCATATTTAAATCCCCCTTAAAGACCCACTTCTGACAAGCTGCCTGCAGTGATTTGAGTTCACTTGTATATATGTAAATTGCCTACTGTTGTTTTCCTTTCCCTAATATCTGTCCGCTTGCCTGTCTGTCCTTAGATTGTGCGCTTCTCTGAGCAGGGACTGTCCTTGAATGTCTGGAAAGTCCCTAGCTCACTATTAGTTTATAGGTATTATTATATTAAGTGTGTGTGGGCAGGAGGACAGTTAACAAGATTCTATTCTATGTAAGTTGGAAAGATGTAGAAATTTGAAGAAACGTCTTTGTCTTTTGAATCAGAGATTTGCAGCTAACCTGTGAAGTTTCTGTGAAAAGTAAAGATTCCTAGAACTCTCAATCACATAAGGTATGTGTTCACTTAGCTATGATAGAAGTTGACACTTAAAATTAGAACATATTCAGATCAAATTCCTGCCAAAAGAAAATGATAATCAACAAAGGCATATTTTTATATGCCAGTATGGTATACTAGGATACGAACTCCGTCTTCATGAGACGGGGGTCTGATCACTCACAAGTGGTATAGTGAAAGAAAGTCACAAGGAGTTAATGGGCCACCACTAACAAATGAAAACAAATTGTACATCCTTGGATAGTTCTGTGACATACCTGATTTATGAAACTAATACCTTTTATTTTTTAAGTTGTCAGGTTTTCTCAGTCCTATCTCTTTGCTACCTGCATGTATTCCTTTGGCATTCATCTTTATTATGACTGCTTTTTTCAAGTTTTCTCAAGGCTATGGGCCAGATCCTCAGTCAGTATAAACCCAAAAAGCTCCATTGAAGTTAAAGAAGTTATGCCAGTTATACCAGTTGAGGATCTGATCCTATATCTCTTTAAACTCTTCACATACTGTTCTTTAAGGACTCTGCCAGTCAATGCTTCCAGTTCATAATTAGCATATCTAACAGCCCCATTCACACTATAGTACAAGTACAGTGGTCATCATGTAAAAAACTTGACAATGACTATATTTGCCGCACAATTAACATTGTATATGCAGAATGCAACTTTCTAAGTACAGTTTAAATATAGGGATGCCATGAATGCTACAGTAAAGTTAGTTTTAATCCCAGATAATTGTCAAGTTTTTAACGATGACGAAATTGGACAACTGATACCTAGAAGTTATATAAATATATAATTATATGCATATATTTATTTAACTGCTACCCACCATATCAGTTAGTTTTATAACTATGACTGAGCAACACAGCCCACTCAGATCAGCCCACTTAACTGAAAATAATGAGGCACTATTGCCTGCTTAGCTAGTTAATTTTTTTTATGATAAAAACTGTTTACTGGGGAGGGTTTAGGTGTGACATGGTCATATGACAATTGTCTTAAAACAGAGGAGCAACAGTAGCAGCCAATTAAAGTTTCAGCATATTATAGTCATCCAGGTAGTTCTAACTATGTCTTGATCCACTATTTCAGTGAATATTGGCACATTTGTTAGATAATAACACTCATCTTTTTATGGTTGAATTCTTATTTTTCTCATTTTGCGTTTCAATGTATGAGAAAATATTTTAGACCAGAGATTGAGAAGCATGGCAAAAGCTTGAACTAAGCTAGGAAAAAGAACTTTACTACACCAATCTATACAGAATCTGCCTTGGTAATAACACCTAGCTGAAGAAGAGTTCTGTGTAGCTGGAAAGCTTGTCTCTTTCACCAACAGAAGTTGGTCCAGTAAAAGATATCACCTCACCCACCTTGTCTTTTTGGAAATAACAAGCATTTGAACATTCCTCAGTGTTACATTTTGTAATGACGACTTGTTCGAACATTACATACAGCACCATCATACTGTTATGTAAAAGACAGTGCATCTAATAAATTAACTCACGTATCAAGTTGGACTGTTAAAGGCTAGCATTGACCCATATGGGACAAGTTATAGGACATAATCAGATGACTTTCAGAGGGTGAGTGGAATGTGGAATACTACAGAAGTACGAGGAGCAAGAAGCATTTGAAGGACATTCTTTTTTACTAGTTGGAGCTCATGCATAGGGAGCATTCACAGCGTCATGTTAATTTAAAGGCATTTTCAAGAACTCCCCAGACGTTAAGTATGGGTGTTAGGTCTAATAAATATTGTGGTCTTTGTCCATGTAAACATTAAAAACTCTGATTCTCCACTGCCTTAGACCTTGTGTAGTCATTCACAACAGTGCAAAGTGGATATAGGATAAAATACTCTTAAGTCAGAACACAACATTTTACACTAAGCTTGCGCATATGAAAGTAACTACACAAAAAGCAAGGAACTCAGAATGAAGGCCAATCTCTGTTATGGTGTCTTCAGGTGTCTGCAGCATTCTGTTTCTTTTTTCATTACATTTTGTGTGTTTGTTTGCTTGCTCTTTTGCTTCAACTGGGGAATGCACTTTACATTCTGATGCCTTTACACAAAATGTTTGATTAATTTTTCTGATCTCTGTATGTTTCTATTTCATTTTGAGGAAACAGTATGGGCTCCCTTCTTCGGCTCATTTATCACCTACTTATTCTCCAGGACCTTAATCAAAGACTGCATAAATTAGTGGCAAAAATTCCTTGCTACTGTATCTGCAAAACATTCTACAGGAATCAAATTTCGTATTACAAGTTTACCTTTATTCTCTCCATGACTCACTGACAGTATATATAGTTTTAATATATATATATTGCCATAATTTAAATATATATGGATTTTGAAATAGGTGATCCGTTCCTGCCTACCTGTTAAAATACAAGACAAATAAATAGACTTAAAAACCCCCTCTAAAACAATAAATCAAAGCATCTGATTCAGAACTCCTGTTTGTCAGCTCCTTTACATAATATATATTTTTATGGAATAAATACTTACCCCAGACATCAGAAAGCCTGAATCACAGGTAAATAATACACTACATGTTTTGAAAAAACTACGTTATATGGCACCAGACAATTTCTCCATCCTGTTGTAGCTCTAATATAAGTGATCCTCATTTCCAGAACCATCCAAAAATGGACTTTTTTCTTTTGAAAATAAATACTGTACAATGGAACCATGATTAAATATGGGAAAGCCTGTTAAAAGCAGTTAAATATGGCTAAATGTAGTAAAGACTGTGAGACACATGCCAAGAATTCAAAGTTAAGACTGACACTCTGGTCTTTGGTCTCTGGTCCCAATTTTGATCTAACTTGCCATTTTTGGATAAGTGCCAACTGCTTTGACTCAATACAGAATTACTCCTGATTAACAGTGGTGTTAGTGAGATTACAATCATGTCCTATGTCCCTAAATTTTGCTGTCACCTCTTTCCACTGCAGTGGTTTAACTAAAGGACAGACTCTCAGGGCCAATTTTGAATCAATACCTTGTGTCTGTGTATATCAAAACCTAACTCTACTTAAACTTTTTTTTTTTTGCTTATTGTGATGCAACATGGATGTAAATATTGCGTTAATATTACTTACAAAAAATGAAAACTTTAGCCAGATGCTAAAAATATATATAAAGATCAAATTTAAAAGTCAATATTTTCATTTATCGTATTCATCTTACTCTGAGAACGGCTTTACTTTGAAATGCAATTGATAACAACATCTTTCTATCAGCTTGGGATGAGGGGAGTTGTCTCTGCTCCCATGCGCTTACAATTTGCAAAGAGGTTATTATTGCAAATGTTATTTTTTCCAGTAAAGAGACAGCTCATTAGATCTCATTACTAGTCAGCCGCTGTCTCAGAGCATGGATTTCCAACTTAGAGCAATACATCTTTTCACGAATGCTTTCACTGAAAATGGGGAAACAATCTATCTCATCATTAACCTCGAGTGACATTATACATGGCTGCACATACACCTTTTGCTCCACGGCAGAGCATTTCAGAATTTACTAGCTTAAACTTGCTTCATGCTATTTGCTGCCTTTAAATATGCTGATTTCTGTTTCTGGTAAATTGTAAAGAAACAACTGAAAAAATGAGAGATTTCATTTCCAAATTCCTTTATGAAAATAGAAAGGGAGAAAGTTTGTTTTCTTAGCGCCTTATCTTAATTCTTTAATGAAATCATGAACTGAACTTGATGTAGAGGGTGCAAACCAGGCTGCATGGTTAAAGCCTGTCACACTGAGGAAACATGGTGCCCAGTGGGTTCCTGTAATGTAATCGCAAGAGTCCTCATATAGGTCTAATATTTCTGAACAAACGTGTTACAAATGCAGCACTTCTGGAAAGGATTTTGCAGCACCAGTGGTAAAGTGTATGTAACACAGGGAAAAAATGGGGTTAGTATTTGTATGAATAGCCATAGTTTGCTAACTGCAGACTTCTGTTTTCTTTTTCAGAGTACCAGAGACAATTTAATCTGTCTGGCCCTGACTGCCACAGTATCTCAGCACCTCACAATCTTTAATGTATTTGCCATCAGAAAACTCCTGTGAGGTAAGTAGTCTTACCCGAATTTTATATATGGGGAATTAAGGCACAGAGATACTAAGGGTGTGAACCACAAAGGTGCTTAGGCAGCTAAGTTCCATTTTTCTGAGCCTAATTCTCATTTTTAGGTCCTGCTGAAATCCACAAAACTCCTGCTCAGATGCTGCCTAACCCTGTATGTGTCCAAACTCATTTGGTTCCCATGTTTTTGCTGCTGGGAATGTACACTGCAGCCTTACTCTATAAGCCCAAATGCCTATCGGTGTCCAGACACCTATCTCTGAACATGTGCCCTGCTGCCTCACGATAGGTGTCTGGACACCGATCTCTTGCCTAAGTCCCAAAGTGATTCAGAAACCAGGGAAGATGGGAGTTTGACCACCTAAGTCACATGTAGGGGCCTGCTCTGCTAGACGTGCTCCACCTACTGGATCAGGTCCCTAAAGGAAGTTCATACAAAGCCAAAGTCTCTTAAGTCCAAGGCTAGTGCCCTAGTAACTTGACTATCCTTACTTTCTTTGTGATGTTTCACTGCAGCTAGAATTTAATTTTTTTTTAAATAAAAAAAACGTTCTGGGTTTTATAACCACATATAAGCAGGAGCTGTGAATCCGCTTGTTCAAACATTACGTAGGAATTTAACCATGAAGCTACATGCCATTTACTGGCATCTTTGCTGAATATTTAGATAGTTTTCACCTCTTAGAGTCACACTGATACCTCAGACAGGCAGGGGCAGGGTCCCACTGACTTTGGTGCGAATTGTGTTACATGTGCAAGGACAGAAATGGTTTAAACATGTTCAACACATTATTGATGCATGTTTCAAGTTTCCTGTGAATAGTAATGTGATGTGTGAGGTGTTGCTGAGTCATTCACAATGGTATTACAGTGTGTGATATGAAGCTGAATGCACTGAACTGAAAATATGGAAGGGGACAAGAGGAGAGAGAACAGGGCAGAACGGATTTTAATACTTGCTGCACAATTTATTGTGCAGGCCTAACTAAATAATTCAAAATCAATAATTAAACCTACTTTTGTTGACGTGAAGTAGCAGTGACTGAAAAGTGGTCTATATCAGTCAACAGACCTTTTCTGTTTGCTTTGACGAAGGCCAATGTTGACCTGTTTTCTGTGACCATTAACTCTGTTAAGTGTGTTCCATTAACAATGTAGGATAAAATTGTGGTTCCCCTTGGCCAAAGTTAAAGTAAAAATGCTTGGAAACTGCTCAGGTTTTGGGATATGAAATCCTGTCCTTACAGCCTGGGGGTAGAACATGGGACACTTGAGCCAAAGCTGCTGCTACAGCCTCATGGCTGTTGTTGGAGCTGCAGTGTACTGCATGCTCCAAGAAGGAGCCAGTGTACGTATGTGTTACTCAGTTCCATCAGCAACACATCCAGAAGGCCCCCAGTAATTACCTTCAGCCTTCCATGATGGTCCCATGAACCAGAGCACTACAGCAGTCTCAGCACATTACTTTGTACGTCATAGGGTTGCTAAAAATCTATTAACAAGCTCTCTACCACCTGTTTTCCTTCACTTGCACAAGCACTCTGTGTTTCAGCTCTTGTACATCTACAGGAATAGGATTTTAGCCTTAGGAGAATGAACTAATGAGTAGGTCACTCATGCTTATTACTGTTTCCTTTTGAATTGTTGTATTTTAATGAACATCTCTGGTTTACAGGAACAAGAGTATTATCATTAATATAAAATAATTAGATACACCAGGGGTTCTTTTTGTATTTTTAACATAAACAAACTATTTGGTTGTTTTTCTGTAATTTGAAGATGTTGCAAGAAGCAAGGAAAAGAGTGGCTAATAAAATATATTGTCACATTCTTAAGTTCTTGGCTCCTATTGCTTTTATTACACTGTAGGAGAACTGGTTATACAGTATTAGAACATGATCATTTTCTGTATACTGTAACAGTTTAACATTTTGTGCATGGATGTTATTCTTGGTAGGTGAAATTCAGCCCTGTTAAAAAGGCCAACAAGAGGCTTCTGATGCAAAAAAAAAAAAGAGAGAGAGAGAGAGAGAGAGAGAGAGAGAGAGAGAGAGTTGTTACTCCTTACTGAAGAGACAAACAAGAAGTGAAATGATCAAAGTATGAATGGCAGTGAGAATCTGGTGGACTGGGCACTGCCTTAGGATTTGGGAGATAAAAGTTTGGTTCCTGGTTCTGCTAGATACTTTTCCCCCATAGTTTCCCCTCCTATTCTTTCTCTATTATTTTAGACGGTTAACCGTTTTGGGGCAGTGACTATCACTTACCATGTGTTTGTAGAGTGTCTTGCACAATTGGGCCCTGAGTTTGATCTCTAGGTATTACTATAATACAAATACCACTACTACTAACAATAACTGCTACATCCTATGCACCATGTCTTAAGCAAGAAAAGGAGGCCTTGAATGATGCGGAACCCTTGCATTGGCCTTCTGAATTTTGCTCGTTGAGTACAGAATAGTTGACAGCTATTTAACCAAATAAAGGCCTGAATACCCTATTGTATTTAAGCAATTAGCAGTGTATGAGAGCAAAGAATGACTAAACACTCCAGAACAGAAGATGAGGTCTTTAAAGTAAATTGCTTTTCATATATGACAATTATGATTTATATTAGGAATATACAAAATAGTATGAAATGGTTAGTTTACTTTTCAGTCCATTTTGAACAGAAGCAACTATACAATAAAGATTCAATTTTTCATTGTTTTTCTTTGAGATTTTGTTCCATTTTATACAAATTTTCACTGTACTATGACAGCCATTTTCTGATGTTTACTGGCATGTTTAATATTAATAGATAGAAAACTACACTCATGCATTGCAATACCCGCTTAGGTTTTGTCAAAATATGTGCTTCAATGTAGATTTAACATAATTTGACTATAGAAAATAACAGAGCAAGTCTTTGAATTAACAATTTACACTGCACAACATGGAACTAGCCTCCACATCGGTGTTCTTGAAAAACTGCCCTAATAATCTGAAGTTGCTAGTGTCTCAGCATCCTCTGCTTTTTGTATGCACTGCCTATTCCCATCTTTGTGTGGGGTGGGGGAAATGTTTGCTCAGACTGGAAGGGAAATGGCCACCAAAAGGGGTGCTAGTTAGAAAGAGGGTTGAGGCCTGACTTCTGGGCCCCCCCTCCATTTCCTCTCTCACTGCCCAGAAGAGATGGCAATTGTTTGTATCATAAGCAGGGGCTGGAGCTGGGCCTTTGGAGAATGGAACAGAGATTCACCTCTCCCTGACACCCATTGGCCAATTTGAGAGGTGAGGTGAGGGAGATGATTGGTTGGCTCTAGTGAAACCCCAGTCCTAGCCATTTTTGCTGCTGAAAGCTGAGCTGACCACTCTGCCCTGTAGACGGTGTGCCTGTCAGAGCTGTGTTTCCATGCTTGCTGTGGATCTAACTTGATCACCTTTGGTTGTCAGGAAGGAATTTTTCAGGCAAAATTGGCAAGGCGTCCAGTGGGTCTTTTCACCTTCCTCACAGAATCCTGGAGATTTGGTTGGTACGGATAATAAGGATAAAGGGAGTACGTTTCAGTATTGCTATCCACAAATGTTCAAAAATTGAATCAAGCCCCCAGATAATCATGGGATTGGCTTAAAACTCATGAGATTTTTGAAATAATGTGGGGCTCTTTTTGATTGCCTTCTGCCTTTGAGTCTCCAGGGTACCCACACTGTCACATTTTTTCTGCAACAAAATGGGCTAGAAATTCACAGTAGTTTTTTTTTAAATAAAAGTTGAAATTCTCACCTAACAACATGATTCTAGAAGTGGGTCCTATTAGAAAAAAACACCAGATTTTCTGAGTCTCTCAATAAAATCACAAGAGCTGGGAACAATTACATTTAAAATATTAAAACTTGCAGCTGATGTCCAATTCAGGTAAGAGGCTTTGAGGGGTCAGCTCCTAGAGTGAACTTAAGCACAGGACCCAGACAGGACTGGTTGGTCCTTTTTGCCTGTAGGGTGAAAGTAGGTCTTAAGTCTTTGCACACTGAGCTACTCTTCATGTGTACCCTCATTCCCTTTCGCAGGGAAAGGGTAGCGGGATTTAGTAGATGACTGACTTTTATATAAATAGCACATGAAGTGAACATTCCAAAGGCAAATAATAATAGATTTTTGATTGGTGCCATTAAGGTTGAAATGATATGTTACTTAATAAAATAACATGTCATGTGACCCTTAGCACTACATTAATCCAAAAGGATAGCATGTTGCTTTACAAATAAATAAATAAATAGCACTTCTATTTATTAATAGGAAGTAATGGCATTACTGTTATATGTAAAAAACAAATTTACAAATAATTGCCTGTTATCTGAGTCTGGCCTGTGGTTTCTAATAAATGAACATGTTCAGAAAATCATTTTGTGATATTAAATTATTTAATATTAAAGGGTAGAGAAAATAAATGAATTCTAATTTGAAAAATGAATTGCCTTTGTGATTTCCTTGAGAAATGTGAGTACCGGCACAATGAGAATTTATGATTCCATTTCCTTTCATTCCCCCTCCAACAGTTTTTGGGCAAGATCATCCTCCTGAAATTAACATATGGAAAGAGTCCTCCACATGAATCTCAATCTTGAGCCAAATGGGAGGTCAGCTGCCTTTCAGCGTCGTCACCATTCTGCTCCAGACTCTCGTATTTTGCTAGATTTCTGCATGGGGCTTAATTTTGCCCTGCGCAAATACCCATTTTCCTCATTCATTATTCTCAAGGGGATAGCACAAGGCCTATGTATTAATTAAGTCCCCCTTAAACCTTACCTTAAGGACTTAAGTGGTGCATAGACTTTGTGCTGGCTCTCGGTACAGAAGTAAATTTTATCCTTGTTGAATACGTTTATAATCCAATCAGGGACCAGAAACAATATTTTGTTTAGAAGACCAACCATATACTGTGTTAACAACAAATAGGGGCATGTTGGCAGGCACTGTGCAATCCAACCTAAGTAAGGAGCTACACAGAGTTGTATTGTCCCTGGAGTAGAACAGTGACTCAGTCATAATTCAGACCCTGTTTCCCCATGTCCTCCATGAGGGAGTAAGCTGCATAAGCCCTTCCCCTAGCACAGCTTATTAACCTCTCTGCACCAGTTCAGCCACACTAGTCAGCATGTTTGGTGATGGAAAATGTGCTTAAAGTGGGCTGGGTCCAACAAGTCATTGACCCGGAAAATAAAATTCTGAAAAGCAAGCCAGGAATCTGAGGTGAGCACATTTTTAGTACCATCTGAGGGTAAACCCCTTCTGATTGGCTGCTCTTCCCATGAGGTGGGTAAGTGGGGAAAGCAGACAATCAAGGCTGGTGCAGGAAGCATGCAGAGTTCTGCCCCTTCCCTTCAGGAGCTGAAACCATTCTCAAAGGAGTGGATGGAAAAGGAGGGAACGGAAAAAGACAAGCAGCTTTGCTCCCTCTGACCTCTTCCCCTCCTGTGAGCAATGGGACAGCTCCTCTGGTCTTCTCCCTTCCCTTTTCAAGGTTTAATATCCCGTCCAAAAATGTTGTTGCAATTAATTATGACTCTGGATATTTGTGATATCTGTATAAATGTCTAATCCCATTTGAATCTTGTTAAATTCTTGGCCTCAACAACATTCTGTGGCAGTGATTTACACAGTTTAATCACTTGTTGTGTGAAAAAATATTTATTTTATTGGCTTTGAATTTCCCTTCTTTTAATATAACTGAATGTCCCTTTTAATTTAACTGAATGTCCCTCTTATGAGACAGGTAGAACAGAAGTTCCTAATCTGCCTTCCATTCATTTGATATATTTTTATCATGTTCCCTCTTATTTCATTTATTTTCTGAGGTAAACAATTCCAATGTTTTCAATTTCCCTTCAGAGGTGAGGTGTTTTTTTTTCCCCCAGGCCCTTGATCATTCTCATTGCTATTCTCTGAATTCCTGCTAGCGCTGCAATATCCTCTTTGACATTTGGTGACCAGTACTACACATAGTATTCTAGATAAGGCCTCACCATTGATTTATATAAAGTCATTATAATCTTTTCAGTATTATTCTTCAGTCCAATTCCTCATGCAACCTTGTTAGCTTTTTTGACTGCAGCTGCCCACTGGGCAGAGGTTTTCATTTAATTCTCTACAATGACACAAAATCTGAGCAGCCCTACTTTAGGTTCTAATAGGAACTTATGTATGGTAGCTTTAGTTTAGTACGCTCCAAACATAAATGGTTTAAATTACATTTGATATCTTATTTGAAAGCCAAAAGCTTTTTGGATATCAAAATTATATAAAGCCTTTGTCATGATATAGGCTTCTTAGCCTTCCAAGTTGTATATTAATTATTTTTGTCTTGGCTTCATGCGGTTTTAATTATATTCATTATTTCTGTCACTCTTCAGGCTCTCAGAGATGGAACTCCTGATGGCCTGGTGCATAATCATTTCTTTTCTCCTGCTGGCTTATTGGCTTAAATCCAAGCGGCAGTGCAAATGAGAAAAGTTTAGAAGACTACTTTTGTTCCCTAGTTAATTTATATCACAAAACAATCACCTATTTGTTGGCATTATTTTGTCACCATTACAACTCTGTGTTCTTGAAGAGCCTGATCCTGTTCCCACTGAAGTAAATGAAAAACTCAAGTGACTTTGGTGCCAAAGTAGGTCCAAAAATAAGATAGAAGGCCTCTTCCTGCAAACATCTGTGAGTAAGTAGCTTTACTCATGTGTGTACAAGATGCTCGTTCATATAAAGTTTACTTTACAGGATCAAACCCTAAATATTTTACATTTCTATTGTGGATGATTTAAATTGTAAGCCATGCAGATATGTGTGGGTGAGTGCGTGTGTATAGTATCTATTTATTGCTCCTAACATCCTGCTCTCAATTTAATCAACAGCAAACTTTCATTGAGTTCAGAGGTGCAGATTATTTTCTCATTAGTATAATCCACCCAGGAAGTGGCCATGGAGGAGGTTGTCTCTTCAAGTTTCCTTTCACAGAGATCCCACTCAGCCTCACTCAAAAAATATAATGAAATCTGATTAAAAACTTGGCATATCTGGGGCATCGATAGGAGAGCAGGGCAATCTGTGTTCAGACCCTGCACTGGCCTTTTCTCCCCAGCAACAGCCCTAAATCTGGCTCCTTGACACATGGCTTGACTAAAGTCATGCTTATCAGGGACTTCTTTGTCTGTGATAGTCATCAGACATCCCTAGGAAAGGAGACTCAGGAGAAATGATAATACATCCAGGGAGCTGTATTATCTTTTTGTGGGATTTTCTTCAGGGCTAGGAAGGTGAGAATGGCCTTGCCTACATTTGGGAGGTTTACAGAGCTAAGAAACAGTTGTTGCTTCTCAGTTGAGGGAAACAAACCTTGTGTCGACACACAAAAGTGCTTCCTTTTGACTATCATGGAGGCTAAACAATATTCAGATTAGACCTTGAGTTTTTCAGGGCTAGATACTGACAGAGACTGAATTGCTCCAGACACAATCATTTCAATGCTACTGGGAAAAGAGATGCTGGCACCAATATTTTAAATCTTCCGCCCACCACAAGAGGGTGACAGGAGCAGCAACCAAGTCTGTCCACAGCTGCCTCAGAGAGCAAACTTCCTATCCAAAGTCCACTTTTTGCCCCCCCCCACTTCAGGGGTGCAACAAGAGTGAGAAGAAACCAAGTCGCCTCCTCCCTTGGCCCCTGACCAAAGCTGGAAATTTGGCCCAGCAGCTCCTGCCATCAAGACAGAGTGACAAATTTGAGTGGCAGTGCAACCCTGTGTGCCTTCTTGCCCCATTGACACACCACATTTGCAGTCCTTTCAGCGCCCCTGGGCCATGGGCAATGCCATCCCCTGGGGAGAAGCAGAGCAGGGGGCACCAGGAACCCCCAGGGCCCAGCAGGGTGGGAGGATTGGATCTAGGTTCCTGGGGAAGCGGGGATGCAGCAGGAGGATGAGGTCTTGGGCTGTCAGAACTGGTTGGCCTCTGGTGGGTATGGTGTTCTTCAGTCTGACCACTTCTGTGGGTATGAGCTCAGCACTGGATATGGGACAGGGAGATTGCAGATCTGGGGCAGATCTCAGAGATGGGTGTGGGGAAATGTGGCTGCTGGGCTATAAAATTACAGTATAGATGTTCAGGCTTGGGCTGGATCCTTGTCTTGGCTGTGCCACAGATCTTTTACTGCAGTGTAGAAGTACCCTGGATAGCTCCAGCTCTTTCCAGGGTCACAGGCTTCTCCTATGCTTTCTTTTCCCCTCCCCGCCTCTCCTGCTGTTCTTCTTTTCTGTCATTAGTTTTTGTGAATTCTCTCTCTCTCTCTCTCAAACACACACACACACACACACAAAACAATATTTATCCTAAAAGCTCCTGAGTGGGTTCACACACACCTTTTGTCTTAGGAGAGGCTTATGTTTACAGTTATATTAACTAAAGGGTGACTTCATACCTACAATGTCCATAGGATTTTAACCCCACCCATATCAAGGTTTCATGCATCTCACAATACTATAAATAACCCTTGTGGGATTCATTTATTACAAGAAGTCCACCACCATAATCCAGAAATCCCCAGCACAGTCCAACCACTATATTCAATATTTCAAGTCCCAGTGGCCCACTAACACACCAACTACAGCTCTGGCATCTTTCACAGTATTCTCAGGACCAGCTCCAGTATCTCTCACCACAGTTCACCTCTGCCCCTCTAGTTAGGATGGTTCTCTGCCTTCTTTCCATCCCAGGTATGGTTCCAGCTTTTGCCCAGAAATATCAGTGGGCTCATCTCTCCATTATTCCCCAGACTTCAGCCCCTTACGGCTTCAATTCTCTAGCTCAAAGAGCCAGCAGGCATCTCCTCCTGCTGTTCTCAGCCTTCACACCTTTCCAGCCATGGCTTTCTGATCTGGGTAACTTTGTAGGTGACCGTCCTTCCCCACAATTGATTTCAGCTTTCATAAGCCTGCTCTGCTCACTCAGGACTTGTCACTGCTCCCTCCTTCGGGGAACCCCCTTCCTGAAACTCTCAGCTCAGC
Source organism: Natator depressus (assembly GCF_965152275.1). Lineage (NCBI taxonomy): Eukaryota > Metazoa > Chordata > Testudines > Cheloniidae > Natator > Natator depressus. The sequence goes on from NC_134236.1 coordinate 71,867,123, forward strand.
TCTATTCTTCTGAGCTTGCTCTGCTATCAGGACTCTAGACTCTGGGTTCTGACCTCTTTCTTGGCTTTGGACTGTCTCTCTTTTATAACTCCCAGAGGTAGTCCCACACTCCTCATCACACCAAACTAGGATGCACCTGGACTGGAACAGGAGAGCTGGGCACAATTTCATTTAAGGGTCCAGGTACCCCGTTACACATTCATTATTAGAAACTTCCATGAGCTCACATCCTTGGCCAATGAACCAATTTGCATTTGTCCATGGAGAATCCTGGTCTGATGAATAATGGGTGGTTCATCAATCAGGGACTATCAACTCGAGAACCATGGCTGTTGCACAGACTGAAAATAGAGTAGTGGGGAAACGTTGGGTGCATTAATAATGTCAGGGAGGCATTTCTAGAAGAGGATAATATAAGAGTGAAGAATGGAGGGGGTGTCGGGCAGCCTGACTGGCTAATGGGGCTATGGAGTGGAGCTGATAGTTTCATTCCTCTCACACAGTACCAAAATATTGTAGCTATGGCTTTTTATTCATGTGCTTATTTAAGGCTGTTTAGATTTTTTGTTTTGACACTTCTCTACTTTTTCTTTTGTAATGACTTGCTTACTTCCTCATTTTGTATTTTTAGTTCCTTGCCTATTTTATTTTCTTCTGTGCATTACTGTCCTATAGCGTGTAACATTTACTCTTTGTGTTAATCTTTTCCATTTTTCTGCACCATTAATGGGAGTTTCACCATTGCCCTCAGTGAGTGAAGGATTGAGACCTCATTGACTGTTTATTTTTTTTTATTTCAGTCACTGCCTTTTATCCCCCTCTTCCTTGCCTCACCTTCCTGTGGTCACTGCAGTACTTTAATCAATAACTCAAAACTTCCCCTCCCTTTATTTGGTTGGTGTGATTCACAATTCTCCTAATATCAAGGGTTCAGAGACCATCCTGAAGCAAAGCTTCCTCAGTCCTATTGCTGATCCAGCTGCCATTACACCATTTTGTCTTCACTTAAGGAAGCAGGTATGTCAACACAGCAAAGAAAAACCTGCCGCTGGCCCGTGCCAGCTGACTTGGGCTTGTGTGGCTTGGGCTGTGGGGCTGTTTCATTGCTGAGTAGACTTCCAGGCTAGGGCTGGAACCCAAGCTTTAGGACTCTCCTGCCTTCCAGGCTCCTACACAGCAATTGCTCTGAGGGAATTCTGCACCAAAAAAATAAAAGTTCTGCACCAAAAAATGAAAAATTCTGTGCCAAAAAATAAAAATTCTGCACACAATATTTTAAAATTCTGCAAATTTTATTTGTCAATAAATAAATATGGAGGCTGGAACATGGCAGTGGGGAGCACATGCCACTGCTTGTATGGAGGTGGGAGATCACTCTGCAGACCCCCGCCCTGACCTCCTTAGACATGGACTCAGCAATGAGGCTGCATTCGACCTGACACAGCTTAAGGTCCAGGCCTGCTCCCGAAACAACCGGGGCCCTGCCCCTCTGCACCAGGCACACCAGGTGTGGGCAGGAAGGTTCAGCCCAGCAGGATCCCAGTATGGAGGGGCTTAGTGTTGGGGGGATTGAACTGTGGGGTTCTGTGTGAGGCAATCTAAGTGAGAGTCGCTCAGTGGGGGGTCTGGGTGCAATGGAGGGCTGGATGAACAGGGACTCAGTGGGGGTTAAAGGTGCAAATGCAATGGGACTCTGCAGGGGGATCCAGATGAAGGTGGTTGGGGCTCACCAGGGGGGTCTGGGTATGGGGGGATGGAGCTCAACAGGGGAGAGCTGTATATTGGGATCTCCGGGGCTGGGGGAGTGGGGCTTGGTGGGGTGAGGGTCCAGGTGCAGCTGGTTGGGGCTCAGTGAGGTAGTGGACCAGGTGTGGGGGGCTTATTGGGGTGGTCCGGGTGCAGGGTGGGTGAGTCTCATCAGGGTGGGAGGTTGAGTGCGGGGGGCTCAGTGGGGGGTGGTCTGCGGACAGGGGTGGGGGTCCATATGCAGGAGGTTGGGGTTCAGTGGGGTCTAGGTGCAGGGGGGCTCAGTGGGGTGGGGATTCAATATGGGGGACTTGGTGGAGGATTATGGGTGCGGGGGGTAGTGAGGTTCAGCAGGGGCATCTGGCTATAGGGGATACATGGGGGTTGGGTGGATGGGGGAGCAGCTTCCCGTACAGTGACCACTCCTCCTGTGGCTGAGGAGTGATGGGGGCAGGAAGTGTGTGTGCCGGGGGGAGTGTTTGCAGAGCTTCCTGCAGCTTGGGGAGGTTTCTGGGGATGGGTCTGTCCCAGCCCTGGTCACTCCTTGCAGGGGAAGGGGAAGTCCCAGCCCCCAGCCCAGCTGGGACTAGCAGCTTTGCCCAGTGCAGGGTGGGAGCCACCTGCCAGGGCATCCTCAATCCCCCCTCCCAGTGCAGTGATTTACCTCTCCACTGGCTGCTCTGGGTGCATGAAACAATGTGCTGGGGAGGGGCACATGACAGCATGACACTGCTGGGGAGGGGTGCATGACAGCTCTTGTGGTTTCCCTTTGCTTCCCTGTCAGACGGTCATTTTTATGCAGGGAAGAAAAGAAAACGGCCAGGGACATGAATTCTGCATGTGTGCAGTGACACAGAGTTCCCCCAGGAGTAGGCAGTGAAACAGCCTCACAACCTCAGTCTTGAAAGCCTGAGTCAGCTGGCATGGGCCAGCCACGGGTGTCTACTTGCAGTACAGACATACAGTTATGGACTAGGAGGAAGTTTGTGTGCTACTGCCTTCATAATGTGGACAGTGAAAACCTTAGAATCTTAGTGCCTCAGTGTTTAGGGCTGAGGGAGTTCCTATATGTATGGCGCTGTTCCCTATATCCTGTTGATGCTCTGGCGGTTGTGATCCTACTCAACACAAATTAGACCTTGTATTTTTTTTAAATTGTTACAACTTTTTCAGACAAAGTTGCTTTTCAGCAAAACAAACTTTTATGAAACAGATGCCATTCTGTAAAAAAAAAAAAATCTGGCTTTTTTTTTTTAAGAAAACCAAAAATGTCCGTTATTGTTAGACCCTGAGAAAATTCTGATTTTCAGGTTTTTTTGGTACAAACTAGAAAAATTTCAGATAAATTTTTGAAAAAACAAAACGTTTTATTTTTGTGGAGAAAAAATTCAGATCTAACAGAAAGTAAGTTAGTACATCTCTATTTGCCTTCATTGTGCTTATTTGATGCACAGCATATGGATTCCAGATAACTTAAACGTATATTCATTTAACAAAATATATTAAGAATTACTTTGCCAAAATGTACACACATTTAATCGGAAGGAAGAAGTTTCACTGTAACATTCGCTTTGATTGCAAAACTTCAGAGAAGGTCCTTAAGGTAAGTACAGTGGCATGCGGTGATGGTACCTGTCATTTTGTTATACATTCATAAACACCCAAAATACAGATTTCACTTGCAATTTATGCAGAATTAATAATATCTACACTAGATTCCATTCAAGGTGATTCTGCACCCATCATTATACTGCACTCATCATTCTGGTGTCAGTGATTTCCAGACGTGTATTAAGGATTTTGACTAGCATTCATCAAATGATCATTTTCTCTCCCTTCGTCTTGTGTGTGTGTGAGTGTAATAAGTGAATACTGTTCTCTTTATTTGATTTTTCATTTTGTACTTGGATTCATATTATACTTTTAATATTATTGCTGACTGAGATTTGTGGATATTGATAAACACGATAACGGATTATACATTACCTATGGGTGTAGAGAATTAATTATTTCACATCAGAAAACTAACCTGTAAAAATTCAGGTCAAGCATTCAGAACCCAGGTAGCGGAGAACAGATATTGGCTCAAGATTTCAATGTTTAAACTAAAAACTTTAAACACTGAACTGAAGGGAAAATTCCATTTGGTTCCCTTTAGGTTTCTGCTTCCCGCAGCCATCTGTGGAATTGAAGCTTGTACTTTTCGTAATACCACAACACCATGCATAATCATTTCCTAAAGAAAGGAGCAAACTGACCCTTCTGATCTTTCCTGGTTTATCAGTTACTAGCTTGCTCAGTCTGTGGTTCCTTCCCACTTGAACCTTCATTGATTTACTGTCACTGACTCACGGTGCATGTATGGCCCAGTTCTTTATGTTTAGACTCATCTCATATTAGTCGATTTTTAACTAATAAAGTTTACTAGAAATATATGTATAGCTAGAGCTGGGTGGTGGATACAAAAATGTATTTTAACAACAGAAGGCATGAGTGTTAAGGTACTGAAAAACAATGCATAATTTTAGGAACCACTAATTGGCATTTCTAAGACTGTGAGGACATCCAGAAAAAACTAAAGAAAGTGTCAGTTACTGTCTTGTGATTTCATTTAAAAATAATTACCCAAGATTTCAAGTTCAAGGCACAATTTGCATCACAAAGTGTTATTTCTGATTCCCAGGGCCCAGTCTCATTTACACAAAGGTCCCTTGACACCATTCTGGCAGTGTAAAAGGCCTTCAAGTGGGAATAAATTACCCTTTACATTGCCAGTTTGGGGTAAAGAAGCCTTCATATAAAAGAGAATCAGGCTTTCAGTTTCAACCTTCAACATTTTTAGCTATCCTTGAAAGCAGCAGGCCATACCGTGAATGCTGACTCGCAGCTTTGATGTTCAGATTGCTGACTAATACACTTAAGTCAGGAAGTAAAGTTTGAAGTAGAAGTGTCCTTAAGTACTTCAAGTAATCGTAGCTGGCTTTCTCCCACTTTTTCCTGGTCTCCAGTTGTTTTACTAAAATCATTCTATAATGTTATGCTTTTATTGTTTTACCTTTTAAAATCTTATTTGGAAGTGTCAAATTGGCTTACCCTTTTAAATGAACTCATTTTGCATTTTAATTAATTGGGTAATAAAACATAATATATCTTAAGAGTAATTTTACAATCTGTGCTCTCATAACACTGGGAGTTTGAAGTCTGCATTTGTATTCATCTACTGGTCATTCAGAGTTAAAATATGCAAATAAACATGCTGAATTGGTAGAATTTAAGTGTAAACCTTACCCCAAACCCATGTCTCTCAGCTTCATACTGGTAATAGCTGCTGAAGAAATAGAAACACAGCATATGGTCAATGATCAGCAGGAATAAATAGCTGTACCCATTTAACCTTCCTGAAGATAAGGACATAATGCCATTATTACTGTTCTAATTTTACAGGTATTTTAATTGCTCAACACAACGAACCCAGATTTAAACCTACATGAGGCACCTAAACGAGGAGGCCCCAGTCCATGTTCAGGCCCTCAATTTAAGAACTCATATTAGGAACCTAAACCATGATATCCACATTTGGACTTTTGTCTTCTTGTTAAGAAAGGTCACATTTTAAAATGGGGTTCTCTGTGTCTGATTTGTGAGCATCCAGCATGTGATGAGATTGCCAGGCCAAAGGATTCATTTCTGTATGTTTTATATAGGAACCTTGGAATAACTGGGAAATGGAAAATAAAGATCAGGATTTTTGTGGAACAGCAATGGGGAAGAAAATAAGGAAGAATTCAAACAGAGAAATGCAGACCTTTGGAAGCAACGTAAATGATCACCAAATACGCAATTTTCCCCTTTTCCTTTTTTGTATTTACATATATGTGAATTTAAGCATGGATACCCAAAATGAGTTAGGCCTCAATCCTAGATTTAGGCACCGCTCTCATGCACAAAACTCTCTCTGAACCTTGTAAGCTCCTAAACACATTTGGTGCCTACATTTTTGGAGTCCACTTAGCAGTTTCTGTTTTGGAGCATGCACACTGCTGCCTTACGCTAGCCGCTGGATGTCTAAGCCCCAGAGAGATTCACAAATCCGGGGAAGATAGGCATTTGGCCACTTAAATTGCATGCAGGGTCCAATCTAGTAGGTGGCCTCAGAGCACAAATACCAGATTGGGACCTGCTGCGGAGTTCACACAAAACAGCCAGAGGAGGAGGCGGCAGCTACCCTCCCTCATAACTTTTAGCCCAGTGGTTAGGGTAGTCACCTGGTATGTGGGAGACCCCTGATTCAAGTGCCCTCTCCACTTGAGGAGAAGAGAGAATTTCAACACAGATCTGCCAACTCTCAGGTGACCACCCTAACCACTGGGCTACAAAAGGATTCTGCTTCCTGATGTGGGACTTCCTCAATCTCTCCTGTTGAAGCTGTTGCACTGTTGATAAATAATCAGAACAGGGGTACTGGATCTCCCACATCCTGGGTGAGTGCTCTAACCACCAGGCTGTCATGTCATTCATATTACTTCTGCTCTCACTGGCTCCAATTGCTCTAAGTGACAGACTGAGGAGCCCCATATCAAACTATTCCATAGCCAGTGGCTAGGGCACTCACCTGGCAGGTAACAGCTCCCTGTTCAATTCCCTTCTTCCCTCTTAGGTGGAGGTGGGGGACAGAGCATAACAGTTTTGTACAACATTATACCTTTTGGGGCTCCGGCATAGACGTTTCCCCATAGCCTTCTGTTTCACACTGCACCGTAGGTGCAGAGAATTCATATAACTTACTGAGATAAGAAAGAGAGAGGGGGTAAAGATGGAATCTTGAAAACAGGCCAAACACAGTTTTATGCACTAAAAACACAAACAAACAAAAAAACCCACTGACAAATGGCTCATCTTTCAAGTTAGAAAAATCCTAAGCAACATGCTTACTGGCCCAGGAAAAGCGAGTCTCTCTATTTTTGTAGATTCCTTCTTCAATCTAATAAATTTAAATGGTAAATAAAAAGCTCTGCACTGAAAACCAGCAGCAAAACAGGGAAAATAAATGATTCTAATGGATTTTTTGATGTATTAACCTTCCTCATTAAAAGACTTTCTGCAGCACCTGTGACAACTGCACTAAGTGAACTGTATAATTTATAATCTGAAGCTGCTGTGAACCATTCTACAAGAGAAGAGAATGAGCAAGAATTTCAAACTCAGTAAACACTAGAAGAGATCCGAAGTAGCTGTCAGAAGGCCTACCAAAAGGCTAAATGACACCTTGACGAGGTCTCTGTTTGATACTTTTTTTTTACTGCTGGGAGAATCATTACTCTTCATAAAAATACTTTGATCTGGGGGTTCTTGGCTTATCTGAGCAAACTTTAGCTCTCAACAAGCATTAAAGCATATAATTAAGCTCCCTTGCTTCAACTCAATATGAAGGAAGAACTTGACAGGCACTAGAAGAGGGGATCAAGCTAGTAGTAGATGGTACCTCATACCTTCTTCTGCATGTTCCCTGTGGCCTTTCCCTCAAATTATTTATCAGAGGTTCTAACTGGGCTTCCAACATCATGTTCCCTACATAGATCTTTCTTACTGCAAAGGAAAAGATAGAAGTCTACTGGTCCATTTCCTGGAAATCATGTTGCTAGATGGGATATGAACTTCTATCATCAAGTGAATCTCCTACCAGACAAGTGAGTTGACAGACATTCATCTTCCTCTGACTACCTTTGCTGTCTTAGTGGGAATGAGTCACCTGCGGCTTCACCCAGAAAGCCAGCTGCAGCACAGCCGGCTGTCACAGACATGTTATTTCACATCAGGGATCTCTCCCAAATCAAACAGACTTTTAAAAAGGTTAATTTTTCCTGCTTGTTTCCTCCATTTTCTTTTGCCATTTTTGACATAAATGAAATATTTCACTATCCCCAAGATTGACATGTTTTATTTTTGTTTGTTGAAGTGACCCGAAACACTTCATTTTGAGTTATTTCAACATTAAACTGCATTTTCCCATTGTGACTCATTGCCTTAAGGGAGTTGTATTTCAGAAGCCTGATGCCACCACTCTCTCCTGTAAACCAGGCTCCCTAGCCAGACTACATCTTCTATGCTGCATCCCGAGTCATGTAACTCCAATGATACACCATGCAGAGCTTGGTCACATTCATTATTGGTGATATAGTCCTCCAGGGAGCTCAACGCATCGGAGAAAATAGTAGTCCAAACTATAACTTCCATAAGGCAATGAGCTGATAGGAAAATCTTGTATTGAATTGAATAAAAAATAAAACATTTCAGGTCAATCCAACAAAATGAAATATTCTGATTCAGGTCAAACTGACCCAAACCAAAATATTTCATTTCAATTTGCCCAATAGCTAATTGAAAATATTCAGTAAAATCGATATTTCCCCTGGAAATTTCAATTTTGTGGAAACTGCATTTTCTGTCAGCAAATCATAGCAAAGGAATTATTTTTGGCCAGCTCTATTTGTTTCAACGCAAGAGTTAAGGGACAATTCCAGAACTATTAACTATGTTGTCTCTTGACCAGTGTCCTTTCAACCTATGGAATTGGTTTGACCAGGAAAGGCAAAAGCTCACCTACAATGACTAATGACAAACCCTTGCAGGATTTAAAAGAAGGTGCAGGGTGATGATGAGGAACCAAACTGAAAAGACACAGGAAGCTATCTGTGTGGAGAAGCTAGGCCTGCATACATCACAATTATGGGATTGTAGGACTTTAGGTAAGCTAGTTATGTATTTAAACTGTTTGTTTTACAATCCTTTTTTCCCCCTCTAGTGCTTTGGTCCAACTACGAAATAAAAATACTTTGTTTTAAGAAGATTGTTGGTCACAAGGTTGTATGTTGTGTATAAAGGCCTCTTCAAAAGAGAACAAAGTAACACAGAGAAATCACCAACGTGTAAATATTTCCTTTACATTTAGGATTAACATACTTCAGCTGGAACTTAATGAGCTGGATGATATAATAAAAGTGATCAGTAGTATGCACGGCCTTTTAATAAAGCTATTGAATGTCAGTTCTTTATTTGCAAGAAGTACTATACAACCATGAAAGAACATAGTTACATGGCTCTTATTACTTGAGCATTAGCATCTTGACATGAAAGTCACTTATTACGACACATCTATATATTTGATCATTCTTTCCTTAAGCACTGTCAGGTACATTGACACACCCTTGTTCATGCATTTGCATGCTCCTGCACAAGCAAGACATTCTGCGCCTGCATCACTTACTTCTGTACCCTGTTGTGCAGCCACAGAATACTGCCTCCATGCACTCTGGTGGTATGGGTCACAATGACATGAGTTGTGGCACCAGACCACCATCCTCCTGTTTCCAACCCATTGTTTTTTGGAGGGCAAAGTACTGGATTTGGCAAAGATCTGTCTCCAAGCTAGTGCCTGATAATGAGCTCTCTGTATGTGGAAGAAAAGAACATTACTTGTTGGAGGTAGAGATTCTGATGACCACAAGCTTGTGAACAAAGTAGCATATGCTTTATCAGTGCTGTAGACCTCTGACAAGCCTTATATCTTAAAAATAAGCTCTTCTTCACTTTCTCCAAGTCCAGGTCACTCTGTCCAATGTGTATTAAAAGCTGATGGTGTCACTGAAAAACTTCCCTTTCAGTCTTCTTGCTGTGTCCATCGATAAAAAAGGTAAAATCACAACCACTCTGGGCATGAAATGGGAGCAGAGTTTCCAGAACAGTGGGTCCATACTGTAATTTTTCCTAACTGGTAGAAATAGGGAAGTATTTCAGTTCCTTTTATGTGCCAACTTGCATCCAATGCTGCCTACACGTTATTTGCTACAGTGAGCCAGCAAAAGAATAAGCACATCAAGGTCCTTGGCTGCAAGAACCATACTGTCAGCATCACTGTGGGTACAGTGTAAAATCATTCTTGTGTCTGTTTCTTTCTGTTGAGTGCACAGCTAATTGGTGTCAACTGTTGCTGTGGACCGCCAAAGCCTGATCCTGAAAGACACCAGCAGAAATGATTTTATCATGTGCTTATGCCAATCGTTGATATTGCAATGTCCTCCTTATTTTCTGGAAGCACAATGAAATTCATCCAGTTACTTAGAAGAAGCACATATCTGCCTTCCACCATTCTTTGGATGGGTCTTGTACTTCTTGAGCGTTTTTGCCTTCTACCACCCTTAATACATTCCTTGCAGTATCTGTCAAATGCAACATCTATTCTGTGGAACTCTGCTACTATTCTAAATACTGTTTTACAAATGTGTCTGCAAGGTGTCCAAATATTTTGGCTCCAGATGGCTTTCCTATGGCTTGTGCTATGGCCTGTGCATCTAACACAAGACAGCTTCTCCCAACCGGAGTAACTGTTGATGGGCAGTGGACATCAGTTGTCAGAACATAACTCCACATTGCTCTTGTGCCTGTTCTTAGACTTCTATTTGTCTGTGCTAATGCCAAAGATACAGACATTAGAAAGTTTCAAAATCTTTTGCAAACGCACAGTCCTGCTGGCTTCATAGACTGTGATTAGTCCCAAAATAATATTTCCGTTAGCCTTTGGATTGAGGTCTTTCCTTTGACTTCTTTCTCTACCTTATATTACATGTCAAAAGTTGGAGCATTATTGTTTGGCAGTGGACCATGAATGTGTACTTGTCCAGACTCCCCTTCTTGTGTCACAAGCAGTTTCTTCAGAAATCTGTTCAGTTGCATTTGTCCTAGATCTTTTGCATTCAGCAGGGTTCAGTACAGATTCAGCAGCCACATCTTTTGTTGCAATATTGGGCAGTGAAGTGGATGGTTCCTTGCCAGAGAAAACCTTGAATCTCTGAAGTGTTGATTGTCACATTGTGAATAAGTTGGTCATCCAAGCCAACATGGCACATTGCTCAAGTGTCTGCTGAGATATGGGCTCTCTGTTTGTAAGACAAGGCCCATCTACCGAGGATCTGAGCAAGTCTTGGTTATGCCTACTATTTTTTCCTATGCCTTTAAGCCACTCTAGACTTTGAACCTCTGACACGATCTCTTGACAACAAAATTCCCTTGCTGAGCACTTCAGTTGATTGATTTCTGCGATACAGATGACACCCCATCTTGAGTAGTTTGTGTGGTCGTATCTCATGAAGAATGGTGAAGAGATACAGCTCCCAATTTCCTTCTGTCTGGGCATGGTTCAACATGAACAGCAGGGCCACCATTTCCATGTATTGCCACCAAACCTGCAGTTAACGTTCATCTTTGCTGTTCACAAATGTTGGAGAAGAGATTTCACAATCTTTTTCAAGTAGGAACTGACATTAGCTCACCATAAGAATATAACTGCTTGGCTTTGATGATATAACTTTTGACCTTTAGATCAGGCTCACAAACTCCAAGAATTGTGGAAGAAGCAGGCAGCATAGTGCTTGAAATATCAGTTTGTGGGCCCACATCCCCCTGGCATATGACTTTCTACTGATAGCTTGTTCAGTTGACTTTGGTTGAAGAACTCCACATACAATACAGACTTGTGCTAGCTGGAAAGCCTCTGCAGGCAGGCTTATATGTTTTTGAAAGTTCACTGAGTTATAGAGACTTCCTAATCATGGAAAAAGCACTTTTTAATTTTTTTATTGTGGCCCATTTCAGTTCCATCAATGTATAGAGCAGAACTTCATCAACGGTTAGAACCAGTGCCCAAGCTCTGATGATACATATTTGCATCTCTCTACATCAGTATTAAGGGTGTTTAGCACATGGGAAGAGCTTTGAATGATTGGAAATTATCCATGGTAATTATTTCTGGTTCTGTTGTCCTATGTAATTGTTTGAAAAGTGTCTGTCCACATCTTGAGTTCTCTTTCTGAGGTTTAATGATAAAGGCCTGTAACAGGCAGCTTGGAGGGCCGGGCAGCCTAGTGGTTAGAGTGCCTGGCTCTCGCCCCCCTGCTTGGTTGAGTAGCCTCAGTCTTTAAGGCTGGGGTTGGGGTAGGGGACCCAGACCCTCCCTCTTCACCGGGGAGTGCTACTTCCTACTAGTCTGTTCAGTTTGGGGCTTTGGTCCCTATAATGCACTTTGCTTGGTGGCTTGCTTACCATGGGGTCCCCCCTTGGGTCTTGGGTGGTATCTTGCCATGGTCCCAGGCTCCTTCGGGTGCAGCAGTGGCAGGTTGGTGAGGGCAAGACCCACAATGCCTCTGGGGTTCATTCATTCAGTTCCCTCAGGTGCTGGAGACTCCTTTGCAGTCTCCCTTGCCTGGGAAACCAGTGCTTACTCTCATATGGCTGCCCTGGCTGAGAGGCTAGTGCTCCTTCCCTTCAGGTAGGGAGACTGCTAGTTCCTGCCTCTTCTCCAGTCAGCCTGAAACTGAGCCAGGCTGTCTTCTTTTCTCACCCCTACAGGCTGAGCATTGGCTGCAGGTGGCGTGTTGTATCACCTCCTGCCCTATAACGCAGGGTACCTTAAATGCTCTGCTGCTGTAGCTCACAGGCTGGACTGCAACAGCCAGCAGACAAGCATGCAGGATCCTGAGTGACTGTGCTATGCAGCCCTGGTCAGCACTCTGACACCGGCAGCCTGCCTAGAACACAACAGCCCCACCCTGATTTCCACCAGCTTTGGTCACTACTTGCAGAGTAACCCCAGTCCCAAATATCCCCAAAACTGTTTGCCCTGAAGTGTCTGCCCTTCTCCTGGAACACTTATAATGTATATTTGTTCTTGTAAAGAGACAAAAGCACACCTTATAATGTTAACTGGAATTATCACTTCAATTCAAATACAGCACATGGTTGGTTTAGATTATGAGTAAAAAAAGTTTTTTTTTTAACAAAAGTACATAGGTTTAGTGATACCAAGTAAAAGAAATAAAGGTAGAAAAGGTTACAAACAAACAAAAGTAAAAAATACTCTTACTAATGGTTCAGATCTAACTTCAGCAACTTAGGCTGTTTTTCAATGGAGTATTGTTGTAGCTGTGTAGCAGGATATTAGAGAGACAAGGTGGATGAGGTAATATCTTCTACTGGGCTTTTTTTGTGTGGCTTGAAAGCTTCTCTCTCTCACCAACAGAAGTTGGTCCAATAAAAGACATTACCTCACCCACCTTGTCACTCTTGGTTCAAGGCAGTTTCCTCAAGAATCTTCAGTTCCCAGAGACTTTAATCCTGTTGGCTGAAGGACCCATCTTTCTCAGCTTGCAAGAGTTTTGGCCCCTTGTGTTTGTATAGTAATGGATGCTAAGATAGCTTCTTTTCTCTCCTTATATTTTCCCAGACTTACTGCTTTGTCCCCAAACACAGGATTACTTCATGCTGTTCTCCTCTGCCTGTGGGCTTCCCATTCTCCTGCAGATTTGTATGTAAATGGAGCTTCCATTGTCTTTGGTCACACCTTGCTTAATTTCATTGGAAAGAGATATATAGCTGCCTTCCCTCCTGTCTGGGAGAAAACCTATTTATCAACCCCGCCCCCCCCGCAACCTGCCTGATTTAAACAGCTTTAAGTCACAGACTTTAAAAGATAATATTAGTGAGCATTCCTACTTTCTCCTATTATGTTAATGCATACATTTCACAATGGATTAATCTCCGTGTGTCACAGGTTTTCATAAAAGACATCACTTGATACACTTTTAAATACAGTAATATTGTATACAATCAACTGATCAATTGCGTATCATTTCAGTTTCAAGACCCTCTGTTTTTATTGTCCAGATAATGTTTCTGTCTCCCATATGAATGTTTTATTGTCCAGATAATGTTTCTGTCTCCCATATGAATATTAAACAAGCATATTAATAATCAGTGAGTTATTAGTTTTCCAGTGACCTCTTCTATGACATATTTGGGGCAAATATTATGAAAACAGTGTGTTGGGCGTAGTGAGTATGGGGATAGCCAGCTCATCATCTTGGCAATAATCTGTCATTTGTGAGAATTGTGCGTATTTATACTTGATTGGAACTAAGAGTATTTGTCTCTCACTATAAGAGCAATCAGGTAATGAAAGAAACTGAAATATTTTAAATCCTCAATATGATCTTGGAATATTTCCTTGAATGGTGATCTACAACTGATGTAGGAGGGTGGAATTTCAATGCCAGTTTCCTTATTGCAAGACAGCAGAAACTATGCCAAACCTCAGATACCTCCAAAACATAGCTTGACTGGCTGCATGCTGAAGCTTGTTTTGAAACCAAAGCATTGCTGTGTCCATAATTTTGGTGCCCTCGGTCTTTTTCATCACAGCTCTTGTAAAGGGGATATGCCAAGGCAGATGGTACTTGCCTTCAACAGCTATGAGTTTGTTTACTCAGGCTAATCAACCATTCATTTTGTGGTCAAATACAGCTGCCTTCATTACTGATTCACTCATCTTGATTGTAGTTACAGGGATGAGTCTCTGTTTAGGGCATACTTCTTGACAAAACATGCTGCATGTCTTGTCCATAGGTTTCAAAGAACCGGACTGTCTTGTATTATGGACACTGGTGTCTTTATTTGATCACTACAGCTTGGCACATGTGATACATAAGTTACAGATGCTCTTGCCTTCTGTAACATCTGGATTTTGCCTTTGTCTGTATTGGGCATAGCACTTTCTGTGCCGTATGAATGATACTGTCTGTTCTGAATAAAAGATTCACTCTATTCTGTCAGAGGCTTCTCTGTATTTGACATCTTGCAGTTTCTTTCTACTCATTTTTGCCTCCCTTATTCTATGCAATCCTTGTTCATCTGCTTTATGCACATATTATTTACTTGATTCTTGGCAAATAATGCAGAGTCTGTAGGAAACTGGCATGAATCTCATGAGACTCACTACTGGTTCCATGGTTTACCTACAACTGTAAACAATATGTGTGTCATAAATGATCGTCTCATCTAACTACTGTTACTCTCTCTATTTGTAAAAGATACCATCACCATCACTTCTATGGTAACTCTACTTTAACTACAAAGCATTATGTACTATAAAATAAAAACTAAGCATGCAAGAAAATGACAAAACGATTTAATATGTTATAGGAAAAATAACATCTGGGTTATGACTAACTTATTGTTATTAGTATGATATATGGATGACTAAATGCTATAAAAAGTTGAATAATAGGGTGCAATAGATGGCCAAACTATGATGTGTGTCCTCTCATTTCTATTCTTAATAGACTTGATGCCAAACAGTTTGATTTTGCTGACAAGTTCATGCCCATGCTGTTAGTATATCAAACATCTCTGGTGACTGTTGGCAGCCATATTTATTTGCAAGTTTGAGGGTTTACACATCAAAATTTAGCTGGTAATAACCATATTCAAAATCAGCAAGTTCAAATTATTGTAGAAAAATTAGTTACCAACTTTTAACAAAAAGTGCCTTTAGACTCCTTAAAGAGGATTGATTATGAGATTTTTGTCTAATCTATTTACAAAGAGCTGTATTATTTTGGTAGGTTGGATTATTATTATGAAGCAGTGTAGACTGCAAAACCTCTTCATAGATGAAACATATTGCAAAATCTGCTCTTTTCATTGTGGAATATAATACCTTTCTCTCTATTTATTTTTGTTTAGTTGCAATATATTAATTAAATTGGGTTTATGTAGATGTTAGGCTAAATTCTACACCGATTTATGCTCTGCACAACTTTATTGACTTAACTGGAATGACATTAGTTGTGAATGAGCACAGAATTTGTACCATTATATGTAAAAACCTAGGAATTTCATAGTTATTTATTAAGGTTCATTTTGCATAAAACATGGGTCAATTCAAATATTAATTTTAATTTTTTACAAAGTGTGTTTAAATACATATTTAAATAACAATTTGAATTTTAGAGAAATCTAAATAATAGGAAAAATAACACAATCTCATATCCCCTGGGTCATTAAATTATAACCTTTTTTTGTGAAAATATTTGACTCTCATACCCTCTGGCCTGGATTCAGCAACATAACTAAACATATGTATAAGTTTTAGGACATGAGTAGCTCCTTTGAAGTCAGCAGGGGAAACTCATTTGTTTGAAATGATGCACATGCTTCAAGTAACTTGATGACTCCTGTGTCTCCACTATTCCATATTAACGTCTGCAAATTCCCTCAGATCCAGTTGTGATCTAAAAGTACCGTTACGACCAATTCTGACAGGAAGCAAAGAAAGTTCATTCATATTTTTGGAGTCCCGTTCAAATGATACAT
Organism: Natator depressus; assembly: GCF_965152275.1. Lineage (NCBI taxonomy): Eukaryota > Metazoa > Chordata > Testudines > Cheloniidae > Natator > Natator depressus. The sequence continues at coordinate 71,883,071 of NC_134236.1, forward strand.
GATTGCCTTACAAAATAAACAACGGTATCATGATATCAGTAAAGACTTGAAAGCAAATTTTCTTAATTTCTGTTGTGTTCAGTTTACAAAAGACATGGAGCTTTTGCAGCTTGTCCCCTAGCAAATTTGTGTACGTAAAGGGCAGGTTGAAAAAACAAATATTTTGATTATTGCCTCCCCTTGTCTACAACTCCCCAGAACCATCAAAAAAGAAGGTTGATAAGATGATGATGCAGTTGTACTTTCTGGCAGTGATCTGCAGCTGCAAACATTCTTCCCTATCTTGATCAAGAGTGGTGAATATCAGCCTAAATGATCCCTCTATATTTGTTACCTAATGCTGGCAAATAAAGTTGCTCTAGTACTAGCAGCTGCTGAAGATAGTATTTCTTTGTGAGCTGGTCTTTCCAAAGAAGCAATGAGATACCAACTGGCATGCATGGAACATCATATCATAATGAAACTGTGTAGAGGAAAAACTAAACACAAAATCTGGATTGTCGTTGGTTGAGTACATGTATCCCAAACTATTCACACTGCATTTTACATTAGCATTATAGTTGGTTGAAAGATGGGGAAATATGAAAATTTTCAAAAAATAACATTATTTTGATTCTTCAGGTGGAAAGCAGGAAGAAATGTTAATGTATCTGACATTTTTTCATAATTTTTTGCTTTTGAAATGTTTGTTTTTTCATCCTCCCCCCATATTCCTTTTTCTTTTGTGCTTCTCTGTTTTTTAATTTTTTTTTATTTTGTCACTGAACAGTGGATGAGAGGAATGAAGAAAGGGATGGGGAGGGAAAGGAAGAATGATAAACTTTAAAAAAAAAACCTTTCCCAAATCTCAAAAATGATTTTGACTTAGGACATGGGTGAATGTTCAAGATGGGTCTTATTTAGCCTCAACCAGTTATCCAGGACTATGTACCAATATTTAAACAAGAATTGAGAGCCCTGCTAAATGTAGGTAAACCTGGCTGTTTTAGTGCTTGACTAAGTATGCCCTCTGTGCTCTATTTGTTATGATTCTAGTACAGACAGATAACACATAATCCACATATAAAATGTGGAATGTCACCTCCCATTTTGAAATGATTCCTACAGCACCAAAATGATGTACTAATTTGCCACACGTCACATCTTGATTATACAAGTCACTTTCCATTATATTGCATCACATAATGGCACATACTACTAGTGATGGGCCCATGGTGAAAAGTTCAAGTCTGAATCTGAAGTTGTCCTAGGCTGGGGAGGGTGATGACATTTCACAGACTGGAAAGTGAAAACTAGATGTGGAATTTATACACACTGTGTGTTGCCTGAGGAATAAATACCTTCTTTCTGTACTAGAGAAAAGGATGGTAGGGTTAGGACCGGGGACTTTGGTTTGGCCCATTATAGTGATGGGGCCAGTAGTGGAACTGGGATCCTACACTTGGCTTCTATTTCAACCAAAGTTTTAGGTTGTCTGATTTGGAAATTAAGATTGAGCCCATCTCCGACTATAATACACTCATATGATTTACATCATAATCCAAGGTAACTGATGAAAGACAAGAATGTCAGGGCTCATTAAATCCTGCCAGTGCTTTTTCTACTGCTCTAGTATCTTACCTCATTCTTCAACATGAACAATATCTGACATCATGGGCAACAGAACAAGCACTGAAATGGTTCAAAGAGATTATTCCCAACTTGTGATCTGTTTCTTTAAGGGGCTGATCCTGCACTGTTGAGGCCAATGGGAGTTTTGCTATTGACTTCCTGAGAATAGGATCAGTCCCAAAATCAGTAATGACAAAGAATGTGAATGAGTATCAGCAGAGATAACGATTTTTCTGTCTCTGCTAATGGTGCTAATATTCAATAAGGCATATTTTGAATGAATAAGTATCTTAATTTCAATTTATCTTGTTTTAAAAAAAAGATGGATGTTTCAGGGAGAGAAATGTCCCCAGGAAGTAGAGCAGATGGGCTGGAAGAGAGAGCGAGCCAATAAGCCTGATCCCACATCCATTAAAGTTGATAGAAAGATTTTTATTGACTCCATTGGGCATTGGATCAGCTGTATGCAGTGAACTGCTGAAGCTAAAGTTAAACAGGTATTGACAACATTGTAAATTATCAAAATCATTCATGATTCATCAGTCGACACAGAAATATATGGTATCCCAAAGCACTTCACAGACTGTACACACATACAGTACCACTGCCATGCAGCTCTGTGTGGGGCGGATGTTGTGATCTGGTGGACAGTGTGCACAGCATGCTGCACAATAGTTGAAGGGGACCTTTTGTGCAAGGACATGTGAAAAGCATCATAGGATGTGTGATGTCCCAGTAGAACAGATCGGAACTTGGTTTGTAACATTTCAGCCCTCTCCCTGCACACACACTGCACTTCACGAACCTTAGACTGACTCCCTCAAAAGGATGAAGGGCTGAGTTAATCCCCTTGGGATTTTGAATTTTAGGTTTCTGGGGATCTAATTTACAGTTGGTTAGTCTCTAACCACAAAGGACCAGTTTGTAACTGGAATTCTGCAGAGGGAAGAGTAAAAACCAATTAAGGGAAAAGCAAAAGGAAGCATCCCCCTTGCTTGTGTTCCAGCACAGATGCTGGTCACAAACCTTTGGGGAGACCAGGCCCTGTTTCCCACAAACATCCTCATGGGTATCAGATGTCTGAAAGGGGATGAGTGTGTATGTGTGAGATGAAGGCAAGGTCTTGACCATGAGGCCCTTGGCAGCTGAGCTGACCTGCCCCAGAAGTGAGTGCATGCTGCACTCAGGGTTTTAAACATAAAGTCTCTCCTCCTTCTTACGTTTGCCCTGATTTCCAGAAAGGATTTATGCACTTTCTTTCCTGGCACTAGTCACTAATGGATAATAAGAAAATTCTGTCCCATATGGGGTAGCAACCATTTTTCAACTAGCCGCAGGTGGTGGCAAGTTGCTAGGTCCTCTCCAGAATATCGTTATGAGTGGTTGCCTGTTGGGGACTCTGGCCAAGAAACATTAATGAGGAAAACAAATAGGTTAGCCACAGATCAAAGAGCAATTAAAGATTTTAGTTTACAGACAAGACGTTGTAGTCACAGCTTTCTGGCACAGACAGTCAAGCACCAGCAAACAGGTTGTTTATGTCTTCAACACTACAACAATTTTTAAAGCTCATAAATAGTTTTACAGGAGACTGTGCAGGATTTCTCCTGGTGTTGTTGTTTGAAGTGAATCATTTAAACACATTTCATTTGGCTTCAGTCTCCATGTTACCCACTTTGGGCCAGATTCTGAATCTCCCAATGAATAGTACTCCCTTACTCCCAATGAATAGTACTTACTTTGCAATTAGTCCAAATGGAATCCATATGATTATTCAGTGAACAAGGCACTACGCATAGAGTAATCATATAAGTAAGAGTGGCAGAATGTGACCCTTTGGCAGATGGGCCTAAAATTACTTCAAAGCATATATTGATCTTTTACAATATTTCTAGATGTGTCTTATCATAGAATCATAGAAGATTAGAGTTGGAAGAGACCTCAGGATGTCATCTAGTCCAGTGGTTCTCAAACTAGGGTTGCTGTTTGTTCAGGGACAGCCCCTGGTGGTCCAGGCCGGTTTGTTTACCTGCCGCGTCAGCAGGTTCGGCCGATCGCGGCTCCCACTGGCCGTGGTTCGCTGCTCCAGGCCAATGGGGGCTGCGGGAAGGGCAGCCAGCACATCCCTTGGCCTGCGCTGCTTCCCGCAGCCCCCGTTGGCCTGGAGCAGTGAACCACAGCCAGTGGGAGTCGCGATCGGCCGAACCTGCGGACACGGCAGGTAAACAAACCGGCCCGGCCCGCCAGGGGTTTTCCCTGAACAAGGGGCGGCCCTGGTTTGAGAACCACTGATCTAGCCCAACCTCCTGCTCAAGGCAGGACCAGCACCAGCTAAATCATTCCAGCCAGGGACATTGTAATATATTTGGGCTCGATTTTGCAATCCTAACTCTTGTAAGTAGTTCCCCTGAACTTAGTGTAAGAGTAAAAACAGACAGACTTCATCATAATAGTGCAGACTACGGAGCCCTTATCTTTTCTGAGTACTTACTCATGTGAAAGGTCCTATTGAAGTGAGTTGGCTTACTCATATGAGTAAGTGCCATCCAGCGTGAGTAAGGGCTAGACTATTATGATAGATCCACTATTGGTGGATCTGTTGCCAGAAACATGCATGACATTAAACTTTTCTTCTCCTCATATTGTGTGTGTGAAATAGAAAACTTACTGAAGACCTTGGGGCTGACCTTTACTTGAGATTTTTTTTAAAAACAAAGGTGGAAGATGAGAATTGCATATTATTTTGTCCTGGAAAAGTACTTTGATATCCATTATTGTTATTATTTTATGTAAATCCCCTACAATAGCAGGAACCTTTGCAGTTTCGACATGATTAGCTCCAAGGATGTTTTAATAATGAAAGCAGAGTGTAAAGCCAAGGGCCAGAATCTTGGTTATAAGGTTACTTTGCCTTGTTTTTCAAATACAGTTCACATAGTTAACTGAACTTGTATTTTCCCAAATAGCCTTTCATGCAGCCTGTGACACGTTCTCTAGCAGACTCCCAAGGACCATGTCATTATGAGAATGGAGAAGTGTGCTATCTCAAAGGCCCTTTGGTAATCAGCTCATTTGAATGTATTGTTCATGCATGTAATTAGACAGCCAGAATAGAGTAATGAAATACTATATATCCTACTCCTGCCCTATTTCCTTTTCCTTCATGCTGTGATGAGCCCTAAAAAAAAAAAAAAAGAAAGAAAAAAGAAAATATACAGACATAATTACTGGTTCTTGGTAATACCTAGAGAAGATTGATGCATTTTCTCATACTTCCAGGGGTATAATCCTCTCAATTAATCACAGTTTGAATTATCCAACTGGTTATTTTAATTTGTTCTTTTGCATTGGAGGAAGCTGGATTTTTTTCATCTTGTTCCTCTTAAAGCTAGGAAATCTGCCATATGGACAACTTGCTCAGAGTATATTACAGCCGACCTATGCTACAAGTATGTAGCTGTAAAGTGCAGCACAAAACAACTGTACATCTTTATTCAGGAATGCTTTCCCAAGTAGAAGCATGCACACTAATACTGTCAGTTTAGGCTTTTTGACTGGCATTTGCGCCCTAGAATCAGTTCTACCACCCTGACTCACATGAAGCAGTACCCTACTCAGAAGAAGTCCCATTGAATCAGCAAATCCTGCTCCAAGTGAAGATGAGATTGGAGAATCCAAACAAACAAACAAAAGTAAAGGAACCGCTATACAAAAGAGTCATAAAATAGGCAGAAGGAGAAATCCTTCTAAGTTTTATAAGTAATTTTACTATTGTTTTGCAGGCCAGTGGCTGTTTCGTTGACCATGTAGTATGGATTAGCTGGAGTGAAAGGTTACAGGAGGGAAGTTGATAATGAACAAAACAGAACTACTAGAATGAAAAGGGAATGAAACACCTACTCAGTCTTGTCCTGTGACTGATTGTGTGTGGGTACAACAGGGCACCCCTACTCAATCCCTTGCAATTTTTGTGAGGCCACCTCTTGCCCCACAGTAAGCCCAAATACAGTGTTGATAACACACAATTTTATCAAGAGTGTTGAGATATTTAGTGTTTTTCTTAAAGCCCCAGCTCCTAGAATCATGTGATTACATTAGAATCTGAGCTCTCATTAAAGAAGTACATTTCTAAATCTTGGTTGGAGAGAAAAAATCTTTAAAATACGATTCCTAATGGCCCCCAAACCAGAAGACAAATAAAAAGAATCCCAAATTTATGAAAATTTTAAAATAGCATGATGTTCGGAGTCTGATTTATGATTTTTGACCGCTTGGGGTGGGCAGTCCTGCAAATATACTGAGTGTAGACTGCTCTACCTTTATTAGAAAACCAGCTCCATCAAGCAACCAAATTTGATTGCATAGTCACTTGAGACAGTTGTGAGTGTACTTTGCACCTATGGTATAACAGACTTTTCTAATGAGCTCCCCCAAACACTCAGAGTAGGGAGCAAACAAGCCAATTACAGCCAAACAAACTATGAAAACTGTATTTTAATGCCTTTTGAAATAAACTTATCCTGTGAAAATAAAACAAAAGGAAAAATAAAATAAGCTTGCTGCTGAGACTGAAAATGTGCACGTCTGGGAGAAAACAGTAAGAATTTAGATTTGAAAATCACTGGGTACATCTGAAACTGTTTGGAGAATAGCAGAGACTGAAAAAATATAGGGAATAATACTTCTAAAGCACTGGAAAGACTTTTTTTTTGTTTGTTTTGGCTTTTTAAAAGGATTGGTTTTTGTCCTGAGAAAAATCTTCCTTCCCTGGAGGAAACAGATGTTTGAAAGACATCCCACACCTACAGGACAAAAAAATACACTGAACAAAACCAACCCCACACCACCACAAGAATGACTAACAGCATTAAAATGGTACACAGTGATACACAGCAGCAAGAAAAAACTGAGCAAAACAAAAAGGTAAAAGTAATGAGAATCCTCCAATTAATGAAACAAGGACATTTTCATAAGATAATCAAAGAGTATGTTCATAGCTTAGCTATGGCAAACACTGAACTTTCATAATAAATGCAATTATCCATCAAATATGTGCAAAACAAGATTCAATCAAGTGATCCAGAAGCTGCGAAATAACAAAAACTAAGGGCATCACCAAAAAAAATTCTCAGGTCATAAAAATGAACAGTAATATGTTAGAAACAAGCCGTTTTGTCAGTGATTGATAGGTGGAGAAGTGAGATGATGCACAGTGTAGAGTCCCAAACTGCTCTAAGTCATGTGCTTTTGTCTAAGACCATTAGATTTCTCATTATTATTCAGGCTTGCATTAAGATATACATCATTTAGAAATAATGGGACAGATCTTCAGCAGATCTAACGTGGAGCTATGCTGATTTAATTCAGTTGAGCTATTCTAATTTACACCAGCAGCAGATCTACGCCATATATAGACTTTTTAATTAATATATCTGATTTATTATTACTTCATGAATATGTATGCACAGATAAAATGATATATTCTATCTAGCTATATATATATATTTTACCTTTGAATATATACACACACACACACTAGAGAGAAACTGATTTTCTAGCTGTAAAATATAATATTAATGGATCAATAATTAATGGCATTTATTACCTCCTAATAGCGTATTTCATATTCAATTGGAATTCTCAGGAAGCAGATCATAAAAGCAGTAAGATCCCTCATATAATTTTAAAGATGAAGAAAAATAAGGCAAATATTGTAATGACAGCTTTATTAGAGGAAGAATAAGGGATGGGCATAAGTACAGTATAGTACATTAGCAGGGACTTGAATTAAAATTGTTTAAAGTGATTCTGATCAACAGCTAACTTATTGTATAAACATTTGTAACTTTTTCTCTTGTATTTGTGTAAAACAAGTCTCCAAAACAAAGCAAGCTTTCAGGATCGTTAATCACCAATTTAAAGTCATGGGCCCAATCTTCGCATCTTACTCATATGATGAGACTCATTGCTCTCAGTGTGAAATTATTCCTTATTTACCTGGTCAGCACAAACTCCATGCATCACATAAGATCCATTTAAGTGTTTAAATGGGACATAAGAGGGTCATGCGCTCTCTGCTGGCCCTCCCGAAAAGGACAAATTTCACTTTCAACGAGTAAAACCTGCTGGATCAAGCCCAATACCTGTAAATCTATTATAATTCAAAACTTTTCATTTTATTTTCCTAAAAAAATTGAAAATTATGTTGTGGACAATAGATTCTATCAATTATTGCAATTTATCAATTATCTGCAAAAATTAAGAGACTGATTCAAGGAAAGATATAGAAGAAAACATGTGTTACTGTCATCTGAAGTCTACACATAATTTTTTGCCCCCCTAGTCAATTGCATGCAGTTTTGTCTCAATGTAATGGCAGGCAATAATCCTCCAAGTGTTTTTATTTTTATTTTTTAAATAATGCAGCATCGAAAGGAAGAAAGAACCTGCAGGTGGTAATGAGAACTAGCAGTGATATTAACAGGTTTCAGAGTAGCAGCTGTGTTAGTCTGTATCCACAAAAAGAAAAGGAGGATTTGTGGCACCTTAGAGACTAACAAATTTATTTGAGCATAAGCTTTTGTGAGCTACAGCTCACTTCATCGGATGCATGCAGTGGAAAATACAAAGTGGGGAGATTTTATATGCACAGAGAACATGAAACAATGGGTGTTACCATACACACTGTAACCAGAGTGATCAGGTAAGGTGAGCTGTTACCAGCAGGAAAGAAAATAAAACAAAACAAAAAAACCTTTTGCAGTGATAATCAAGAGGGCCATTTCCAGCAGTTGACAAGAACGTGTGAGGAACAATGGCGGGTGGGGGGGGAATAAACATGGGGAAATAGTTTTACTTTGTGTAATGACACATCCACTCCCAGTCTTTATTCAAGCCTAATTTAATGGTGTCCAGCTTGCAAATTAATTCCAATTCAGCAGTCTCTCGTTGGACTCTGTTTTTGAAGTTTTTTTGTTGAAGAATTGCAACTTTTAGGTCTGTAATCAAGTGACCAGAAAGATTGAAGTGTTCTCTGACTGGTTTTTGAATGTTATAATTCTTGACGTCTGATTTGTGTTCATTTATTCTTTTACGTAGAGACTGTCCGGTTTGGCCAATGTACATGACAGAGGGGCATTGCTGGCACATAATGGCCTATATCACGTTGGTAGATGTGCAGTTGAATGAGCCTCTGATAGTGTGGCTGATGTGATTAGGCCCTATGGGTACCCGCATGGCCCCACAGTATGCCAACATTTTTATGGCTGACTTAGAACAGCGCTTCCTCAGCTCTCGTCCCCTAATGCCCCTACTCTACTTGTGCTACATTGATGACATCTTCATCATCTGGACCCATGGAAAAGAAGCCCTTGAGGAATTCCACCATGATTTCTACAATTTCCATCCCATCATCAACCTCAGCCTGGACCAGTCCACACAAGAGATCCACTTCCTGGACACCACAGTGCTACAATGGTAATGGTCACATAAACACCACCCTTTACCGGAAACCTACTGACCGCTATACTTACCTACATGCCTCCAGCTTTCATCCAGACCACACCACACAATCCATTATCTACAGCCAAGCTCTACGATACAACCGCATTTGCTCCAACCCCTCAGCCAGAGACAAACACCTACAAGATCTCTATCAAGTGTTCTTACAACTACAATACCCATCTGCTGACATGAAGAAACAGATGGACAGAGCCACAAGAGTACCCAGAAGTTACCTATTACAGGACAGGCCCCACAAAGAAAATAACAGAACGCCACTAGCCATCACCTTCAGCCCCAAACTAAAACCTCTCCAGCGCATCATCAAGGATCTACAACCTATCCTGAAGGACGACCCATCACCCTCACAGATCTTGGGAGACAGGCCAGTCCTTGCTTACAGACAGTCCCCCAAACCTGAAACAAATACTCACCAGCAACCAAACACCACACAACAAAAACACTAACCCAGGAACCTATCCTTGCAACAAAGCCTGTTGCCAACTGTGTCCACATATCTATTCAGGGGACACCATCATAGGGCCTAATCACATCAGCCACACTATCGACGCTCTTTCAACTGCACATCTACCAATGTGATATATGCCATCATGTGCCAGCAATGCCCTTCTGCCATGTACACCGGCCAAACCGGACAGTCTCTACGTAAAAGAATAAATGAACACAAATCAGACGTCAAGAATTATAACATTCAAAAACCAGTCGGAGAACACTTCAGCCACTCTGGTCACTCGATTACAGACCTAAAAGTGGCAATTTTTCAACAAAAAAACTTCAAAAACAGACTCCAACGAGAGACTGCTGAATGGGAATTAATTTGCAAACTGGACACCATTAACTTAGGCTTGAATAAAGACTGGGAGTGGATGTGTCATTACACAAAGTAAAACTATTTCCCCTTGTTTATCCCCCCTCCCCCCCGCGTTCCTCACACGTTTTTGTCAACTGCTGGAAATGGCCCATCTTGATTATCATTACAAAAGTTTTTTTTTTCTCTCCTGCTGGTAATAGCTCACCTTACCTGATCACTCCCATTACAGTGTGTATGGTAACACCCACTGTTTCATGTTCTCTGTGTATATAAAATCGTCCAACTGTATTTTCCACTGCATGCATCTGATGAAGTGAGCTGTAGCTCACAAAAGCTTATGCTCAAATAAATTTGTTAGTCTCTAAGGTGCCACAAGTACTCCTTTTCTTTTTTAATTGATATTAAATAATCCTCATTTGCTGAGATGCAGACATTAGAATAACATAGTATATGTGGATTTGCTGGATCAGGGACACTGATGTATCATATAGAAATTACCTTATACCATACTAACCCAATATTCAATCATGAAACATGCTGAACAAACTTTGGTTATCATGCAGCAAAGGATTTAGCTGTGACAAGTAGTTTTATTGACTTCAAGGGCACTCTTCATTGTGTCTCAGCTTATGCATGTGCATAAGTATTTGACTGTATCAGGATGCTCAGCACCTGGCAGGATGGAGACCCTAATAGAGAGTTTCATTCCAAACTAAATTAGTTAAAAATACTGTGAAAGACAACATCTCAGCATTTAGTTTTGATTCCACTGCTTGTCTGTCTTCTGCTGCAAGTGATTTATTGGTGGCCTAGGCAGGATTTTTGTTTCAACAATGTAACTTTCAGAACTAAATTCAGCACTAGGGGTGTGCAGAATGTGGTGGTTACATATGATAGGTAAACATTTCCTTTTGTTTCACTTTGTGCACTTGCACTACAACGTTTCATTTTTACCCTCAGGTCAAAATGACATCATAGTCTCAAAGTGAAATGTCAGATGAAACCACTGGGTTGCACCTAGTTTCACATCAAAAGCATGCGACTCTGCAAATTTCCTATGATTTTGAGTCAATGCCATGAGCTGGCTCATGTTTCCTCCAAAGTGGACATAGGTTCACTTGAAACTGAAACCAGGTTCACTCAGGGTCTTGGAACCTTTTCACACCCTTCAGCCAGCTTGGGCTGAGATTTGAGTTGATGGTAAAAGCCCAAAGTAAATGCAGGTTAGTGTGTTTGGGATTCATTTGGAACCTTTCATTGCATTTGAATACTTGCAGTGGACACCTCCATCAGTTCAAGTTATGAACAGAATAATAAAATGAGAAAATATGAAGTAGCAACTGAGTAAATAATTGAGAGGATCCAATGGTATTTATCTCAAGGCAAATTTGACCTTTTGTGGAAGTAGAATGTGAACGTAAACATAGAATTTCCAATGGCTGCCTGAAAACTGTACTTATAATAATGGCATACTTGGCTTTTCATAGAATACCCTAGATTCGTTTGTTAAAACTACAAGATACTAGTATCATAAATGGCCTGCAATATAGTCTAAAATAGGCAAAAGTGAGAGTGTTACGTTAGTGACACATATCTACTCCTCAATGGTCTTTCATTACAAGATATAGTTCCTGATCTTTGTAGCTGGTATATGGTGTATCAGCCTCATTTCAATCTCATTTACACTGGTTTCATACAAATAAGATCAGAATGAATTTCATGGTTCTGTTGCAGGCCAACACTATTGAAAATCAGACATCCCTGGTTTATCAAACAATAGCAGTACAACCATGGGAAAAAAGAGCTTAAAATTACTTAGCATACCTTTATCCCAAAATATAGCTGCTAATCCCAAAGTAATATATAGGCTAGAACTCTGAACAGTAAACCTTAGAGCATGTTAGTACCAGGAGCTCCAGAAGCTCTGACAAACTAACGATACAAAAAAACTTTTTAAAGCTCTACTCATGAGATTATTCCGGCTACAATTTAGGTGTAGGCTGAGCTTCTTGGTTTCCTAACATCTCAAATCAAACAGCAACAACTTGTGTCCTGAAGGTAAGAAATACAAACATTTGCCAATTTGCTGACTTCAAACGATGGCCTTATCTGTGGGTATCTTATTTACAGTTTCTACCTTGTGAAAATTCTCCAAAATTTTCAGAAAATCTCAGACATACATTATTGCTGCAGTAACAGTGAGATAACTTCTTTCTTCAGCTTCCTCCATTGTTCTAGAAAATCACCCCTAGCTCAATAGCTGCCAACCACGCCCCTCCTCCCCCGCAAAGTTAAATAATAAAAACAACAATCGATAGATTATTGACCTTAAGCAGTGTTGTGTATTTAACTGTGGAAATGAAAGGAGATGCTGCCATTGTGTTTTCTGGATACTTAAGATTAAGATGTAGAATTAGTCTCTAACCCACTCCCTGCCTGCTTTGGGGCCAGCTTTGAAGCAACCACCATTTTGTGTTTTAGGTCAGATGCAGAATGTTATAGAGTAAATCACATGTTCACTCCCCTCTCTCGCTTATAGAATCTGAAGATTTGTTCCCTCTATTTGTTGTTTTACTTCAGTGTGAAGTAACAGTAATCTACACTGAGAAGTACAGGTTGTTTTTCTCATAGAAACAAAATTCAAAACGTGAGTACATAAAGCAAATGAGCTCACTGAGATGCTAGTTTTAAGTTTAACTAGATTCCCTCTCATATAGGGCTGAATTGTTGCTGTTGTTGAGTGATCTAAATTACTTTCCGAAGGCGACAGAAAAGAGCCAGAGGAAATAAGATTGTCCACTGGTGTTTTAATTTGTATTTAGAATCATCTACTTCCGATGAACATGAACCAGATCAGTAAAGCTGCAGGTCTCCAATATACATGGATAAGCAAATAAAATGGATTATGGTAAAGTTGCTTGTGAAATGCATGTTATGAAGTTTGCTGTAAGCACTCAATATTAGAGCTGTGCAGAGGATGGAAATTCTTTTTTGTAAAGAATTTCAAGATTTGGACATTTGTTTTCATTCTGATTCAGAACGAAACTTGAAAAATTCAAAATTCTCCACAAAAAAAAATCTGTTTTTTTTTGGGATTGATTGAAATATTTCATTTTAATATTTTGATTTTTTTTATTTTATATTGCAATACATAATAAAGGGTTTTTTTTGAATTCTAAACAAAGTCATTTCAAAACAAAAACAACTTTTTCCCCTCTTTTTCCGCCTCCAAAATTTTGGCAAAATTGACATGGCAATGGTTCCAGGAACGTTTTGCCTAGTTTTGAGCTGTGAGTACAGCTGTGAGCTATTGAGTAAGAGGAAACTTTTCATAGAATGGGTTAAACATAGGGGCCTACCCCAAGGAACCACATGAAGGTTGGCTACAGCAGTTGTGTCCTGGCAACCATTCATGGGAATTGTGTTGGTTAAGCTCTCTACTTTGGGTGCAGACTAGTGAACTGATTCTGCACCACTGAGGTCAATGGAAGTTTTACTACTGATCTCACAGGGAGCCTGATCAAGCCCTAGCTGAGGAGCGATTTTGGTAGACATTGGGTATGGTCAAAATGGTCCATGGTTTCTATTTTGTTGAAGCAACTGCACAAAAGGAGAATTATTATTAATTAGTAGTAGCAGCAGTATGGTCAGAGCTGATCAAAAATGTTTTATCAAAACATTTTTTTTAATTCAAAATATTTTTGACATCCCCCATAGCCCCAAAAGAGGCTGATTGACCAAAATGAACGTTGTCATGCAGTTTTTCTTTCGGCTGAAATTTGTAAAATATTTTTGAAGGAAAATGAAACAAGAGAATAGAAGACAGGAAAAAGTAAATATCAATTTGATTTGCTTAATTTCATTAAAAAATTCCATGCAAAAGTTGGAACAAAACCATCGGGTTTTATTTCTTGCAAAAAATTTCCTGGAAAACGACATTTTTCTACCAGCCCTGATTGTATTAATGCCACGGAGCCTCACTTTTTGGCTGCCCAACTTTAGACATGATAAAGAGGCCTGCTTTTAGAGTGCTGAGTGATCAGGCCCCTATAAGATGTCTCAAACCGAGCACCCAAAATCACTAGTCAATTTTCAAAATCTTGGCCAGAGACTTTTTCTGCAAAGATCAATATACAAATGAGATCCAAACTTTCCACTAATTAGTCTGAGACATTTCCATTTCTTATGAAAAAATATCGGGTGTAGCCCAAGTAATACAAATTCCAGCAGTTAAGGCACTTCTAAGTTGTGCAAAGCTCTGAGGGTCTCGAGGGGAGCAGTTCTTTCATTACAGGAAGCTAACATCTCCACTTGCTGAGCATACCATGAACTTTAAATTAGCCACTGGTTTGTTGAATTAATGCCTCTGTGCAATAGTATATGAAGCAAAGGCAAACCAGGATATTTTAAAAATCATATAGTATTTCAACCTGCCAAAATAAGAGATTTTCAGAGGTGTTACTAAAAGTCTTTCAAGAAATATAAGTACATGGACATTTCTGATCGTGAAAAGACATACTAATTGAATGCAGATGGCTACAATGAATACGTATAAGAACTGTACAAAAAATAGACTAAAATTGAATCCAGAAAAAAAATTAAAAATCATATTTCACCAGTTAGGTGATAAGCAAGACATCTTGCAGTTTCACCTAGAATCATTCACTCTTTCCATAAAAATGAAATGCAGTATTGAAAAGCAAAAACCAGTCGCCCTTTCCATGCCTTTGTTAGCATAAATCAAAATGACTGATCCTGAAGATCAAAGAGAGGGACACCAGTTCTGAAATGTCTCCACTCATAATGATGTAGGAAGTTTATGTTGTAAGCATGAGTTTGAAAAGTGTGGGTCTGGGTATCATCAGGGAGGCATTAAGATTTGTATTTAGGGGTCTGACATTTGTATTTAGTTGCATTTGGAAAAAAAAGTGTATGATCCATTAAACTAAAAGAAAGTACAGCCGGATGTTTTAGTGAGTGTTTTAGAGGTGTGGGATAAGGCCACTTCTCACTGGCTACATCAAGAGTGATAGATGTGTTCAGGCCAGCAAATTTGGTCATGAAAGGAAAAAAGGTGAAGGAGGCTGATAATGGAAGTTGGTCTTTTTACCCAGGCCTACCCAGCTGGAAAAGGAAGTAAAACCCCACATATGCCTACTAGTTTCCTATGCCCTTCTTTTCAGAAGTGGTGATGCTCTTGTTTTGTTCTCCTTGGTCTTATCCTCTGAGAATTTACAAGTGATTGGAAGGAGGTGTGAGAGGGGGCTAGTTTTTCTTCCACCCCCCGCAGTCTCTGCTGCTGCAGCTCTTGTTTTTCTTTACTGATTATAAATGACTAGTTGTGTATTCATGATATTCTCCTCTTCCTTCTTTATATTTGAGGGCAGATTTTCCAGCACAGCTCAAAATAAGGTTTTCCTACTGCATCCTATTTTCTCTTTTAAATCCTTAGCATTATCAGCTGTATTTCTGTGCTCTGAGCAGGCTTTCCTTCTCTCACTATGTGATTGTCTCCTAAAAGAAGGCAGTAAGTCAAGGAGCGAGAAAAGCTACCAAAAAAAAAAAATTGTATCAGCTGACCTTACCATGACAATAAAGGGGATTAGTTGATACAAGGAGGAGGGTTTTTCTCTTCCCACAACCCCATCCTTCACTCTCCACAAGCCACTAATGCTTTTGAGGGAATCCAATTAACTGATCAGAGACCTACCGCTAAACAAACTGAATCGGGGTCATTTCAAAAGCATCTAGTCAGTCTCTGCAATCTACATTAGACTTCTTTGAATCAAAGTTGTATCTGGCATCATCAAAGTTATTAGATCTGGAACAAAGAACTGTAACCATTGGGGGGAAATGTGAAAGATCAAGGAGAAAAGATTAGTGGAGCATAGGTGCAAAACTGAGAGCACAATCTCTAGCAAGGTTTAAAACATAATGCTTTAGACATCACAAAACTGAGTTGGAAAATGCTATCAAATTTTCCGGTATAAAAATATGAAGTATCTCAGAAGCTTTGGTAGGGGAGAAGTTATTTGAAAGAATATCCTGTTTTGCAAGTTAACCTTATCAAATTTTTCCTACTATTAAATATTCTAAAGACATTCACTATTACTTTCAAATCCTCCTCATTTAAATCACGGTCCAACTCAGATGTCTCAACTGGACTGATTATATAACCCATTCCAGCAAAGGAATTAATGTTACACTTTAAGTTAACCATGTGCTTAAGTGTTTGTTTTTTTCTGAATGGGGAGGTCACAGACACTATAGCATCTCTGTGAGACTGGAAACTTATTATGACTACAAGTTGGAAAAATCTAAATTGTATATTTTCTAAAAATATTTTTATTTTTGGATTTAGAGAACCTTCTTAAAGTCAAAGAAGAAAAAGTCTGATATCTATTAATTACACTTTAGTGATGCGCAGACTTCTTACCGGTACAGCATTTCACACTACAGCTGATTTGGGCAGTGTTCAACATATGCACTGCTCTGGCCAATAGCCAGGGCAACACCAGTCAGGTGGGAAGGATAGGGGAAGGAAGATTATGTGGCATGTATGGGTGTGTGTGGTAAAATCACCAAGCACAGACCACACACACATGGAGAAGCACAAGCCACACACACAGGGAGAACCCTGTTTCTGCTGCCACTATCTCCAGCTTGAGAAATCCTGGAGATGCTGTCACAATCCACAGTGCTTTAGGAGGTAGCAAGTGAGGTGGCAAAAAACAACCATCTGGTGGCAGAGGGAGAAGAAGAGAGGGAAGGAAACTAGGATGGAGCCAATAAGGGGGGAGCTATCAGGGAGAAAACAAGGTGGGACTAATGGGGGAGCTAACAGGACATAAAGGGCAAGCAGAGAGTACACAGCAAACAAAGTGGGGATGGAAGCAAAAATGGGGTGGGAAACAAGGCAGAGAAAACAAATCTTTCCAGTTTTGGACACGGGTCACTCATTTTGATTGTTCAACGCACACATTGACAGGTTGGGAGCTTGAGTGGTACAGTGATGCCAAAGCCTTTCTGTTAATGCACTGAGGACAAGGAGAAACTCACGTAAATGAAGTGATGTTTGCAGTGTTGTTATAACCATGTGGATCCCAGGATAGCAGAGACACAAGGTGGGTGCCTTTAAATCACCGCCGGAGCCCGGGGTCTCCCTGCTGCTGTCGCTATCCCGGGGCTCCCGCAGCAGGACTCTGGCAGAGATTTAAAGGGTCAGGGGCTCCAGCCGCTGCCCGGAGCCCAGGGCCCTTTTAAATTGCCATCCTGGGAAAGCTGCCCCCTGCCGGAACGGTCGGCAATGTACCGGCTCTTGCCGGAATGCTGTACCGGATTGTACCGGCTTACTTTCACTGCTGGGCACAGCCCCTGTCGGGATTTTTCAGTAAATCAGGGCTAAACACTCATAAATTTTCTACAAAAAACAAAAAAAAAGAGGAAGCACATAAAAAAAAAACCCTCTTTCTTTTAAAGAGTAAAAGATATTTTGAAAGTACCCTATTTTTGGTCACTCGTGGATTAAATCCTTTATAAAGAGCAGCAATGCATCCCTGATTTCATCCTTTAGAAAATATCAAATCTTCTTGGAAAAATCCAGACAAAGTAAGATTAACTGAGGGAAAAGGAGAAATTCTATTTCAGTGACTAAAATTTATTTCTCAAGCATTAGACAGTGGCTTGATGCTTTCCTAGATTTACAGTTTTTCTTTTACACTGCTGTTAGCTTTAACTGCTTTGGGAAAATTTAAATACAGGTCTGCAGTATAGATTCTACAGCCAAAAGGAACCATTGCAATCATGTATTCTGACCTTCTGTGTAACACAGGACATAGAACTTCCCCAAAATAATTCCTACAGCATCTCTTTAGAAAAGCATCCAATCCTGATTTAAAAATTGTCAGTGATGGAGAATCCACCACCACCCTTGGTTAGTTGTTCCAATGGTTAATTACTCTCACTATTAAAAGTCGCACAGAGGTGATGATCAGAATGTTTGAGAACACAAGTGCATGTAGGCTTTTACTTACAAACTGTGCTTTAAAGAGATTACACTGGATAACTTCCTCACATTTTCATTCTCTTTTCCCCCAGTTGCATGATATGGTTAAATAGCATATACTGTGTCTGATTACAATGACAACTGGAAAGTAGAAACTCACGTGTCTTTGAGAATAAATGATGCTTGCTGGGAAATTGGGAGCTTAATTCAGATATGTATATTGCAATGTTCATGCAGCAAATTGAAATGCAGAGATGATAAAATGATAGTATTCAATACTTTAAATCTTCCACCCCAATCACTGAGAATTTAGAGATGAAAGGGAACAAAATATACAAGAGAAAAGTTAAAATGACCATCTTATCTTTTACAAAATTTGTCACCAGATAGTTTCTGCTGTTGAAGATACAATGACAACAAGCAGTAGGATAGGTCTTTACCTCTATCAGACTTCATGCATAAGAAATAAGCTGCTGATCCATAATTAATGCAAATAATGAAACTGAAAAACAAGACACCTTGTCCTGCTCAAAAGATAAATACCAATTGCTTCAATCATTTAAGACCTTGAGTTTTATAATTAAAGATTTTCGGAGACTCTAATTTCCTGTGTTGCAAACACAGTCTGTCCATAGTGATCTTCATTCTGTGCTCAGTCTATAGGCAATCTTATTTATATTTTAAAACTGTTGCTTGCTTTAGGTTTTGACTGTCTGCCGGAAGAGCACTACATATAGCTTTTTTGAGTTATTAACTGATGAGCAAGTTTGTTTAGTATGTTAATCAGTGCATCCTTACTCCTGGCTTGAAGGGTATTTATATGATGTTGAATATTTTAATTAATTCAAAGCAGAAGTCAGGAAGGATGCATAAATATTGTGAATACGGTTAATTTCATTGTTGTATTTATTCCTGCTATGCCCATATAGCAATGGGTTAGCTGTCCTATATGAATTTGTTTAGTCTAGGTAAAGATCCTCTACCTTTTCAGGCCAGCTGCACCAATTTTCAGTAACTCAGCTGTACAAGTCAGTCCCCTCTACTGCCTCCCATTGAGCTGCAAAAGTGCAATGTGGCACTGCCAAAGTTCCACTGTGTACACAGAGCTGCATGAGAGGCAGGAAGCATCAGAACTCTGCACTCAGGAGAGAACTTGATTGGTAAGGTACAACTAAGGGGACTCAAAAGTGTGCTCTGATTACCATAGCACAGTAAACTGAAATCTTCATGACAATTCTGTATTTCAGCCACTTTATTTAAGTAGGCTTAGTGTTAGGGACAAAGGCTCTACAGTAGCAGAAACAAAAGCTGGTACTGGTATGAATGTCAGTGTTTGGGAACTACATTTTATGAGAATTTTCTTAGTGAAATGTTGCATGAAGAGTCAAAAAGAAAATCCATCTAAATAATGCATATGGTTTGTAATGAAAACAGGGGCTTTTTTCACTAAAGGTCTGGATTTAAAAGTATTATTCCAGAGAAATTCCGTTATTACGAATACATTTCATCCATGTTTAAATGTGTTAGTAGTGAAAAATGTGTGCTAGAAGCAAAGAAATAAAAGAACCAAAAATATTAATCCAATACCTCAGGAAAATCTCACAAAGAAAAAATAGATTAATAAACCTACAATATAAGAGGAAAATGTTAAAATTTAACTGTGATGCCAAGCAATAAAACAAAGCCAGCAAACGCAGAGCCCATTTCAGGTGGGGTAGAAGTAAGCTAATGGTTGTATTTATCTTGCATTGCGCCAGTGAAACTGCAGACGGTTTCTGCTCTCTTATAGTACTTCACGTCTTGTGGCTAAGAAACTCTGTTCCTCTCCAGATCTTTCTCTCTGTAAATCTATCCAACCCTTCAGCCTTCCTTGGCTTCATGCTCCTGGCTTCCAAGTTCCAGGCTTTGCCCTCTCTCTCCCCTTTCTCTCCTCCAGCCTGGCCTTTGGCTCCCCTATTGTTCTCTTGGCCAGAATTTCAGCCCCCTACCCCCACCCGCCCTGATTCATTAGCTGAGCCCCTCCATATCTCTGTACATTTTTGGCTTGTTTTTTTAAATAACGGTGCACATTTTTTCCACATGGCTTTAATTAATGGACTCCTTCCTTGCTTTTGCCTCAGTAGGACTTAACTAGAGAATTCCACAAACTGTTTTTAGGAGCTACTTAAAAATAAATATATTATCTCCTGGTGTGCTCTTTTCACTTCTGCTGCATTTTGTTTAAACATATTGATCCATATTTACTATGGCTGGCATAGGGAAGAGCACATTTACACATCTCTGTGCCACTGATGCCTGCAACAGTCTGTGGGGAAACTCATCCCAGGGCAGACAGATATAGTGGCTGATATACACCAGCTAGGGGTCTGGCTCACACTATTTCCATCACTGCCCCTTTGGGACGGGGTAGCCTTCCCCCAGGGCCACGGCACCACAGGACCTCCGCAATGGGAATGAGCTGAATTAGTCCATACCCATAGTGCCCTACTATACCTCCTTTCTCACTACACAACCCACTTTTTGGTCTTCATTACCTCGCTAAGGCCCCTTATGTAGAAGAAGAGGAGGAGGCCACCATGTGCTTCTGCAACCTTTCCCCCACATCCAGTATATTTTCTGCCACTGGAGGCCCTGTGTCCTTATTTAAACTGATAGTAGTCAACGTAAGGCAGCAGTAAATCTGGTTCATTAGGTATTCTTTGGGGGGAGGAAATAGGGGGATGAGGAGGATCTTCTGAGTGTATGCTCCTATTTTCAGGACAGGCATTTGAGTGGTCTGCCATTACCCTTTAGTGGCGTGGGTGGTACAGTAAAGTTTTTTTGGCAGGATCCCAGGTACTGAGGGATAGTGATAATATTTGTCCCAATCTGAGCAAGGAGCCTTGGCTACCTCCCAAAAGTGGTGCTCTTCAGAACCAGCTGAGAAGAAGCATAGAGGGACTGGACACAAGTGTGGAATAAAATGCCTCACTGTGGGAACAAAGAGCAAAAGCTGTCAGGGCCAATTTTTAAAGATATTTGTGTACCAAAAAAATGCAGATAGTCACATTGTGGGATTTTCAAAAGCACCTAGGTACCCAGGTCCCATAGTACAGGTATATAGTATAATTACTTAGAGAAAGGCCTGATATTAGGTGTGGGAGATGGGGTCAAGAATTGCCAGGTGGTTGCATAGGAGGAAGGGCTTAAAAATTCTCTTATAATGTAGTGCGAAGATTGTTTGTGCTCATTTTCCATGCTGATGTGTGTTTTTTAAACTTTTGGTAGTGTATGGAGAGACACTGGAAATGGATTTTCCTTCTTCAGAGATAAGTAATGCCTAGTTTGGCTAAACCTCCCTAGACCTTTATAAGGCCTAAAGTGGGCCCCAGTTCAAGAATTTGTCCAAGGTCTTGTAAACACTGGCTGCAGTCCAGATTTCTGAGGTGTACTGAAGACA
This sequence comes from Natator depressus, assembly GCF_965152275.1. NCBI lineage: Eukaryota > Metazoa > Chordata > Testudines > Cheloniidae > Natator > Natator depressus. The sequence continues at coordinate 71,904,458 of NC_134236.1, forward strand.
GTGATGTATACTGTCAGCGTCTTTATAAGGCCGCTGGAACTGACTGTTGTGCTGTGAATAGATAAGTTAATTGTCAGCACATTGAAGCCAGAGCCTTATTGTTCTACACAAGACGTTGAATGGGTGGTGGCTCCAAAGGGATGAAAAGTAAGGAGGAAAAAGGTTCAAAGCTAGATAAGTGGTGGGGTTTTTTATCAGACCATTGCAAAAAAAGTGCAGAGTGCAATAGTAAAACTATGAGAGAAGAAACATGTCTGAGAACATAAGAACGGCCATACTGGGTCAGACCAAAGATCCATCTAGTCCAGTATCCTGTCTGCCAACAGTGGCCAATGCCAGGTGCCCCAGAGGGAATGAACAGAACAGATAATCATCAAGTGATCCACCCCTGTCACCTATTCCCAGCTTCTAGCAAACAGGGACTAGGAACACCATCCCTGCCCATCCTGGCTAATGGCCATTGATGGAACTATCCTCCGTTAATTTATATAGTTTTTTTTTTAACTGTGTTATAGTCTTGGCCTTCACAAAAGACTTCACAAAAGACTCACTCACTTCACTGAGACTCACACAGAAGACACTGTAAGCACAGTTTGACAGATAGATACAACAAAGGAGAAATCCACTCTTTTCCAGGCTTTGAATAACAGTCTGTTCTTTCTGAGGAGACCGTCACTGAGTTTCTTAACAGAGGTTCCTTCCTAATAGAGCTTCCTCCTAGCAAGGTTCCAAGACCCATTGTGTAACCCAGCCCCTGTGGGTTTGTGTACCCTAGAGTTTTTTTTAACTGAAGTTAATTAATAGCCAGCTACTTCAATTGTAAATCCTTTGGGGGCAGGGACTGTCTTTTTATTTTGTGTGTACAGAGATTGGCACACTGGGGTCCTGGCCCATAATTGGAGCACATAGGAGCTATGGTAGTACAAAAACAAAAAATAATAGTAAACTAAAGTTAGCTAAAAGATTTATACATGGCTTGACACTCCACAATCTTGTTTTCCAGGACACAAATGTCTGTGGTTTATCCTAGGGCTCAGCTATGTTTGCCTGGGGTTAAGATCAAGCTACACCATAACTTCTGTGTCCTGGAATAAGCATTTGTGCAATGTCAGACTAGCATATACAAAGATATTGCCAATTAACTCAAGTTAGCCAATCAATTAAAACCGGAGTCAACAACAAACAACATAGAGGAGGATAGCAAAGAGACTTTGCCTCATCCCACAGGGAGTCAGTTCCAAGTGGGTAGAGACAGTCTTCTTTTCCCTTAGGTAAGCACTAAGCAACAGACTGGGAAAATTCATAATGTATTCATGGACAGGTATCTCCAAATGACTGTCATTGATACGCTGCATAAGAATGTAAGAAGATTAGAACACTGTCCCCCATGGCCTTCCTGAGCTCAGAGATTGTCTACATTGCCACCAGAGATTGTCTACATTGCAAATAGTATAACTCTTTCAGAAATAATCACCTCACATTATTCTCAAACAACTACCCCTCCAACTGCAGGAGTGACACTGAAAAGGTGCAAAGAAAGCCTGTCTTGCTGTCCTAGTCTGACAGGGAGGTTGCCATGAAATGAGGCATTTTGAAGATTGTTTGGGGACGATTTAGAGATGCCCGGCACACATGAAAGATCTATTCAGGACATAGTCTGACATGCTATACTAGGTTCTCCCAGTTTGTTCACATTTCATTAGTAAGGAAGAAAGGGAATCTAGGACAACCTAGGGGTACATGGGCCTACTGCTTTCTGAGTTTTCGACTTCCAGAGAAATGGGATTTTATTGAAGGACAAGATCAAAGTAAGGAATAAACAGAGCAGAAGATAATGCATAATGAGAAACAACAAGGAAGGGAAAAACATTGATTCGGTATTGATTTGAACAGCAAATTAAATAACTTTCCATTTATCAACACAGTGGGCATGATTCTCAAATACACAGAGGCCATGTTATATCACTCTGGCAATGCAAAGTGGCCTTACAATGAATGGAAATATAATTTGCTTCTGCTTTAAGGATCGTTCTCATCTCTAGAGCAGTGTACAGCGCCCTTATGTACACAAGAATCATGCCCAATATACTATATAGTTATAGAGGAAGATACAAAATAAATTGTGATCTGCCTAAAAATGTTTCTCCAGCCTTAGATAACTAATTACTCGTACCATAACATTTTTAGTATTCCCTGCATAATCAGCATAGCAAAGAATAGGATATGCGAAAGAGCTTCAAGTGTAGAGATAACAATAATCAATAGCCCAAACCCAATAAGAATTTAATTGCACACACTTTATACATTATATACAATCACACATATCATATCCATATAGATAGATCTATCTATATACAAATAGATAAAAAATATATGTGACATAGCTATTTTACCATAGTATCTGGGCACATATTATAATGCTTTAAAAATAACCTGTTAAAAGAGCATTAAAGTTGCAAGGTGAAGTGTGGACAAATGAGGAAATAGCAAAGCCAATTTGCCCACACAACCATAACTCTTCCAAGGATGGATTAAGGCTCACAAAATTTGGACTCAAGAATCCATGGAAAAATCGCATGGCCAGAAACTCTAGGCTCTAGTGCAGGGACTTCGGAGCTGGGGACAACTTTGAGAGGCAGGGAATGCCAGAGCTCATCTATTTCTTGTCTCTCTCTTTGTCTTACACCTTCTTCCCTCATTTGACTCTGCTCCTGCCTGCTCTCAGCCAGGCATTTGCATCTGTACTACAAGGCTGAGTGCTGCCTGGAAATTGCCAGCATTCTGAAAAGACAGATATCTTCCCCTCTCATTTATTGCCCAGTTTAGTGGAACCTTAATTCACTTTTACTGACAGACATGCCACAAGAGATGCAGTCATGGGCAAGAAAGTCCTCTCTTTTTTGGTTATTCTTGTGCCCTGAGGAAGGAGAGATTGTATCAGACATGGGAAATGCACGAGTCAAACACATTTGTGGACAAAGGCCCAAGACCCTTTGCTGTTTTGTTGACAGCTTTTTTTGCGTAGAGGCCTGTTGATTAGATTGGATCTGGATCCAATTGGTTCTTTATCCAGAGAAAACTCTTCCCTCTTGCACACGTTACTGTACAGTCTTTCGTTACATGAACAAATACCATTTTTACTCTTTATATGCATATTATACTCTATTTATCTATCTATTTATGTATACATGGAGAGAGATCAATATGTTACATACAACCTACATTAAACAATCTGTTTAATAAATGATTTCCCAGTTTCCAACTCTATTTTGATTGACCTCTAGTAAGCAACTGTTTTTTTCCATATTCTTTGGGATGGTCATCTAGATCCATTTTAGCTTTTAATACAATCATTAATGCAACTTTAACAATGAACGTGTACTATCACTCACTTACTTCCAATAGCCAGAGTTGCGATCTTTCTGTTGCTGCTAAAATAGCATTTAGTGACTCACAAAAAGCAGATGAGATGAATCCATCTGTCTAAAAATATGTTGTAAGTGTTACAAGCCCCAGAAAATAGCTTGGAAATAGATGTCCCCCTTACAGAATGAAAATAATTAACATAAATGTCAAACCCGGCAACTGACAAAGTGTGTTTAAACAAGAATCTAATATCTGTGATACAAACGTGGCTAGACAAGGTGTCTGTCCTAACACAAAGCTTAGTAGTGTCTTTTTTATAAAGGTGACATCCATTCTATGCAGAGCTGCTAACATGAAGAGATTCCAGAAAATCCCTATTTAAAGACAATAGAACAAGGGAATTAAAATGCTGTTTAATTCTGGTGTATAACAAATTATAACCTCCTGGACACATCAAAAATATGAATAAACTTTATCTCAAACAACCTTCAACACAGAAAAGTAGAAGAAAGGGAAGGTAGCTTCTTAGCATGTTCTCTGAAAGATCAAGGTAGAACTATCTGATGTGGATAATTAAAATAAATGGATGTTCACATGTCAATGTTTACTGAATTTGAGCTTGAGAGTACAAACCTTGCAGGCAACCCAAAGCAGTAGCTTTAATATTAACTGTGGAAAACTGAAATGAAAGACAAAGCATCTGATTTCATGGCAGAAAGTGTTAGAAGCATTAATGAAGACCACTATAGGAGTTTATAGGTTGAAAGGATAAAGTCATCAGAAGGATTTAAAACTGCTAGGCTCAAGAGACAAATAAAGTCCCTAAATTGTTTGTTGTGCTTAAGACAGGTTAAAGCTTTGGAGGAAAAGATCAATATGAGAAGCAAACAACCAGGAAAGGAGTCAATGGAGCTGTCAGGGGACATAAGTAGAAAATTAGTGACAGATTAGGGTGATATAGCAGAAAGCTGGAATTTCCCTCAAAATCTACATTTAGACTTTGGAAGTGTTTGTTTGTTTTGTTTGTTTGTTTTAGTGTTTTGTTTTGTTTTGGAGGGGGTGGAAATCAGGATGCTTTTTATTAAGAATGGTAAAGGTATGTTATACTTTCAAACCACTAGTTTGGAGACACATGCTTAATGAGCACATAAGGTAGGAAATTAGACTTGGCAGAGGCATTGCCTAATAACTTGACTTTAAGGTCTTTAGGCGGGAAAAGAATAATAAAGGGAGGAGTAATTTACTGGAATCTTTAATTGCTACACTATTATCTGTTAATAATAATGTGAACTATTAATGTTAATATTAACATTAACCTCATTAAAAGAGAAGAGAGGATAGAATTTGATAAAGTACAGGTAGGAATTGAGAAGAAACTAATAAATGACAAAGAGTCCCATTTAAATATATCACATGGACTAAATATTGAAAAAAATTATAAGAGCTTTTATTCAAATGTTAGAATTCTAAATAATGAGAAGGGTGAAATTGACTGACTGATACTAAATGAAGATATTGATATAATAGGCATCACAGAAACTTGGCGGAACAGTGATAATCAACGGGTCATGATAATACCTGAGTACAAAATATATAGGAATGACAGAATAGGTCATGCTGGTGGGGGAGTGGCATGAGTTAGGAAAGAAAGCATAGAGTCAAATAGAGTAACGTTCTTAAATGAACCAAACTGTACCACTTGGGGAAAAGTGAACATGATTTTTGTAAAGGGAAATCATGCCTCAACAATCTATTAGAATTCTTTGAGGTGTTCAACAAACCTGTGAACAAGGGTGACCCAGTGTACTTGGTTATAGTGTACTTAGACTTTCAGGAAGCCCTTGACAGGGTTCCTCACCAAAGGCTCTTAAGCAAAGTAAGAGGAAAGGTACTCTCATCAGTACCTGATCACAGGACAGGAAACAAAGGGTAGGAATAAGCAGTCAGTTTTCAGAATGGAGAGAGGTAAATAGTGGTGTCCTTCAGGGGTCTGTACTGGGACTGATACCTTTCAACATATTCATAAATAATCTGGAAAAAGGGTAAACAATGGGGTGGCAAAGTTTGCAGATGATACAGAATTATTCAAGATAATTAAGTCCCAAGCAGACTGTGCAGAGTTCCAAAGGGATCTCACAAACCTGTGTGACGAGGCAGCCGAATGGAAGATAAAATTCAATGTTGATAAATGCAAAGTAACGCAAATTGGAAAACATAATCCCAACTATACATATAAAATGATGGGCTTCAAAATTACCTGTTACCACTCAAGAAAGAGATCTTGGAGTCATTGTGGATATTTCTTTGGAAAAATCTGCTCAATGTGCAGCAGCCATCAAAAAAGCTAACAGAGTGTTAAGAACCATTATGAAAGGGATGACAGTAAATGTCATAATGCCACTATATAAATCCATGGTACATCCACACCTTGAATACTGCATGCAGTTTTGATCGCCCCATGTCAAAAGAGATACATTAGAAAAGGAAAAAATATAGAGAGAGCAACAAAAATGATTAGGGGTATGGCAAAGCTTCCATCTAAGGAGAGATGGAGCATCTGGCATTGGCCACTGTTGGAAGATAGTTTATTTTAAACTGGCATACAGGCTTCTGAAAATGCCTTTTAAAAGGTAGACATATTTTATCTTAATTAACAAATGGAAAAGATACGCCATAAGGTAGCTTGAACCAGTGGCTAAGCAGTTTGCCCAGGGTTGCACAGCAAGCCATTGGCAGAGATGAGGATGCGCTAAACACTAAACAAAATCTCTGCTGTAAACACTAAACAAAACAATCTCCTTTAAGTAAAAATTGTCAGATATCACAGAGAAGAACACCTCCATATCACATGGTAAAGTAAACTCTAGGGGCATGGGAGAGAAAAAAGTCCAATTTAAGATTTTAAAAATAAAAACAGTATATTACTCAACTACTAAAAAATCAGGAAAGGGTTTAAGATCATAGCCTACATGAGTATAAGGAACTAGTGAGACTATATTTAAAATACTGTGTGCAATTCTGCTACAAGGTGAGCATGATAGAGATGAAACAGGCAGCTATCAAAATGATTTATAGTATTAAGATTATATGTTATGATTTAAAGACAGTTTAGCCAGACACGGCCCTCTCATTTAAGTGGAAGGGAGGAGATGGTGTTATTAGGCACACAATATCTGTATTTATATTCAGGAAATGAAAGAAATGAATGGATAGCCATAAACCGCTTATGATAGTAGCATATAACTAATTTGAAAATAAAAAGGCAAGGATTAAAGTTAATGAGGGGACTAGCCTAAATGCAATTCAGCCAGAATTACTTAACAAAGAGTCAGGTCAAAATACGGAATAGAGTACTAAAGGGAGCAATAGAAGAAAGGGCTGTAAATCAGTTTGAGATAAAGAGAGAGCAAGAGCACTGGACCCACTTTCAGGGATGGAGGAAATCAGAAAGTACGTAGATTGATGGAATAAAAATGATGAGATAGAAGTTGGTATGTATTTGCTCTAGTTAATTATGAGCCTGGCTTCAATGGGTCATTTAGTTTTCCTGGGATCATTAAACATTTTAATGTGTTTGTATGAACTATCAGTGTTTGCATGTGTTATCAGTGTAACAGGGATTCTTGGGTATTTAAGCTTACTGTTTGGAATTTCTATAGATAATGGGGGGCTTAGAAAATGACATATAGACTGCAAACTTTATCACTTGGCAACTTTTCAGTGTTAAATGTTTCTCTAGCCAAATCAGCTGAGAAAGGAACAGCAAGAGACTGAGCCTTTAAATAATGTCTCAAACATTTTTATTTTTCTGTAAAAAAGGGAATGATAAAAGGGACATAGTCTTGATCTATATTATTCCTTGAAAAAAATACCCCAAACTGTAGATTGTGGACAATGTCAAGAATTTGGGAATTATAAGGAAACAAAGTGCTTTTAGATTGGATTTTTATAATAAATATTGTCTTTTAGTATACTTGCAACAAAGGGTTATAACATTTGAGTGTCCTTTCATTTGTTGTCTTCTGATAAGCTGATATTTCAGAAAGCTCCTTTTGATTAAACTCTCTGTGGTGTTCATTACTAGGACCTTTGAAGTTACCCTAGTTCGATAAACTGTTAATCTATTGGTCCCTTTGCATTAAGGTACCTGCAGGGTTCTTTCCCCTTGGAGCTGGAAAACAGGGTATTTCTCCAATACAAGTCTTAAACATCATTAAAGTTAGGTTCAAAAATAGAGCAAAAATAAGTAAACAAAAGCAATCATCTTGGTTAGGGTCACATATTGCTATAAGACTGCCATTCATAGCTCAGTTACAGTAAGCAACGAACAAACCTCACCTTCTGTTTCAGCCAGAAGCCCTGTCATCCTTCTGGTCCTAGCTAACTAACAGCCTGTCATACTGTTTTGGGATGGAATCTGTCTGTGGTTCAGGTTTTTATCAATTCCTTTGTCCTAGGACTGATGTATCAGATGCTTTGTTACTATCACAGTCACAGAGCATCCAGCTGAGGCAAGAGCAAATGCAGACTGGAGTATAGGCTGGCTAGTGTGGAAAGAGCCACAACTAGAGCAGGAGCAAGGGCAGACTGTGTGTGTTCCCAACCAAGTAGTGACATTAAGCAGACTGAAGATAATGTTTCCCTTAGGAGCCTATATAGCTGCCTTCGAATCACCAGGGTGCATCCTTGCCTGTGGATTGGCTGATTCCTGCTTGAATGTGTGGGCCGCTCACAAGACCTGCAGGAAATTGCTTCTGATGACTCATCATACACTCTGGTTCAGGGCTGACTCCTCATGTTTAAGCAGGCTCAGGCTCCAAGAAAGCTCAGGCTTAGGCAGGTTCAGGCTCAGAGGTTTCACAGATACACACTCCACACCACTAACTCAAGACCACTTCAATTAGTTGTGATGAAAGCCAATCAGGCTAATTAAAAGCAAATAGCCCCATGTGATTGCTGTATTGTCTGGGTGGATGGATCCATGGAGTATTAATAGTTTGTACTTATTATCCTGATTGCCCCATCCCTGAGGGTTGGAAGTTTGCAGATACTCAAATTTTCTTCCCAGTTGGAGCTAGTTGAAAATGTCAGACACTCTGCTGGCATGTTAAAATACACATTCAAATATACATACAAAAATAATTAATAAGGGGCCTTCTATTTGTCATAACTGCTAGCCTGTCTGATCTATAATTTTGTGGCCAGCTACCAGGTATTCCATCAAAAGGTCTTTATCATTTCCACATGCATGGATTCTCTATACCAAATGGCTTCCTACTTCTACCAATCATATGGAAAATAGAGCTTTAGCTCAAAACACAAAATGAGGAGGGGGTGTCTAAATTTAGCATTTTGGTTTGGTCCGGTATTTCCACTTATTTGACTACTTATCTAAATTCTTATATGATTCCTCTCACTGTAGTATCTGATTGTCTTTCCAAATTACAAATAAAAAAACAATATTAGTATCTCTCTCTTAGGAGTAAGTCACTTAATTAGGTTAGTGGAGTACATGGGTATGGGTGTGCACCTGCAACTTACTGAGGGAAAACTAAGTTGAAGCGGTACGTTTTTTTATTTAGCTCTGAATGCAGTGAGGTCCATAGTCATACTTATCTCTTGAGGGTGTAAGCTGCAGAGTCTTTTCCGAGCTCATGTAAAAGCTTTGCCTCCATTGTTGCTTAACTTCCCTTTAGCTGTCACAGTTTCAGGAATGTTGCGGTTGTGGAAGGCCGGGGTGGGAATCTCTCAGGTAGCTAGGGCAGTCCTATTGAATTCTTTGAATATTGGGAGCACTTCAATTGTTAGTCCAGTGGTTCTCAAACTAGGGCTGCCGCTTGTTCAGGGAAAGTCCCAGGTGGGCCGGGCCGGATTGTTAACCTGCCGTGTCCGCAGGTTCAGCCGATCCCGGCTCCCACTGGGAGGGTCCATAAACCAATCAGATGCAGAACCTAGAAGAAACATTTTCAAAAGAAGGGCCAGATTCTGCAAAGTGATGAGTGTTCTCAACTCCCATTGAAGTGAGTCAGTTTTTAGCACCACAAGCCCTGATTCAATAAAATACTTAATCGCATGCTTAACTTTAAACCCATGAGTAGTCCCATGGGAGCTAAATACTTTAAGTGATTTGCAAAACAGAAATGAATTTACTCACATGCTTAAAGTTATTACAACCTTAATCTTCTAGCTTCTGCAAGGCTCTGGGCATGATATAGTTCTTAAGACTTTTCTTCATTTCCTGCTACCTAATTCCCCCCTCCCTTCCCCACTTTATGAATTCTTCATTGACTTTAATTATAAGATTCCTCAGTCTGGTGACCCTTTTTCTTTTAAAGAAGCAAGCTTACTCACCAGGCAGGATTCTTAATCTCTCACAGCTCAAATAATGGCTTCCGACGTTAAGAGTTTCAACATGTACAGGCAATATTTCAGTGTCCTAAAATCCTAATCTGTTATAATCCAGATTAATTCAATTATTGATCCAATTACTCAAGAAACTCTATTAAATACTGGAGATATACGCATCAGGAAATTCAGCAAAAAGTGGTTACATTGATTTAACATTTGTCTGGAGGACTTGGGAGGGTGGGATAAAATTAATTGAGGAGAATTTTTATGAATAGGACTCTAAGGCAGGAAGAATAGACACTGGGCAGGCTGTTTTTATATACGGTCTGATTGATCAAAGCATTCCAAAGCATGAAGATACGATACTGGACTGGGAATATTCAAAGATTGCAAATTACTCAAGAAAAATATTGCATATATTCAAAAGGAGATTCTCATTAGAGTCAGAGTTATTAAACTGTGCTTCATGAACTCCTGGTAATTACAGAATAATTGCTCATGGTTTGAACAAAGTGGCCTGGTCATATGGTGCAAGCTACTCCTCCTTGTTTCAAGCTGCTAAAGTGCAGTAGAACACAACTTAAAACACATCAAATACTTTCCTCATTACTTTTCTAGGCAGCAATTGTTTTATTTACCAGGGGACACTGTGCAATCAGAAATGGGAGCAGGTGGTCTGTGCAATCACAAAGGGTAGAAAGTCTGACTTACTGTGAAGGAGAGGGTCCCATGCTTCTGTGGAAGGTTGGGAGAGGTGTCCACAAATTAATCTCTCCTTTAAATTGTAATCAACATTGAGAAAGTCAGTGGATTGGGGTCTGCAGGTCAAATTTACCCATACACTCAACCACTGAATTGGATCACTCCAACTTTTGGAAAAATTCACATCCACATCTGGATTCAACTCTCCCAAATTCAGGAATATTTGGGTCTGCAAGAACATCTATACCCATTATTGAGATACGGATTTTGTATGTGAATACAGAGTCTGGAACTGAGGTTTTAGTTTGGACTCATCTCTAATTTCTATGTTTGAGTCTGCATGATCAATATTTTTTTCATCATGTTGACCAGTTGCCCACTTGCATGGAATTTACTTGCACCAATAAGCAGGATTTGACACATTTATATTTGTGTACTGTTCAGCACCAATCACACAGTATATGCTCAACTCACAAGTAATTTCATCTACATCATTTTAAATCGTCTTGACGTAGCTGCTGAATAGACTTTAGCATACTGAATAGTGTAACAATTCAACTGTTGCCTTCTATAGAGACACAGTAGCTATCAGATAAATTATTGAATCCAAAGTTCAGGGTGATATTTTACAGAAAACAAGCCTAACAGGTATAACTTTTCACTGACCAGTGCATCAATCTGTTTGGACATTAAAGATAACATTTTCTATTTACTACTCTGAAACGTCAGAGTTATAACTATAGTTCTGCAATTTGGCATATGATTAATGAGTTCTGTTCTCAGTTGTATTAAAGAATTGAATGAAATCTTAACTACCAAAGGACACATACATCACTTCAAAACATATCAATAAATTAATTAAATATATAAATAAAAGATACACAACTCGTTCACAATTCCCTTGATGCTGGTAAAAATCTTTAGAAAAATAAACACACACACACAAATCAATAGTTGTACATCTTCAAAGTGAGATGCTGAACCAATTCTATGTAATGGCTCACATAGCTAAATAAAGGTCAAAATAGTAGTAGGGAGTATATGTAGTCTCTGCATTATTGATTTAAAATAATGTAATAGGTTACAGAAGTTGTAGACTAATCTGATATTCCAAAAAAGAACAGAAGCGAGCCCTCAGCTCAGGGTAGGCTACCCCAACAAAGATTGGAGCCTCATTGTGCAACTAGGCAATGTAATTAAACTGATGTGTGACACTGGGCAAGTTAGTTGGCCTCCCTGAGCCTCATTTTCTCCTGCCATCATTTGTCTGCCTTGACTTGTTAGTGTGTAAATTCTCTGGGGAAGAGATTGTTTCTCACTATATATACGTAAAGTGACTAGCAAAATGTGTCCCTGATCTCCATTGTTGCCTCTGGGTGCTACCAAAATACAAATAATATGATTATAATATAGCAGCTAGAAAGGAATGTTTGTTAAGAATTATAATCTGGTTCAAGTGTACAGAAACAGGAGGAAAAGTTTCCACAACACTAGCCAGGGAAGAGTGGGAGCTCTCCCTCTGCTTTTAGTAGACAAGGAGGAGCTGCATGCTAGCTTCCTTTTCCCTCTCACTCTCCCTTGCTTTAGTCTCTGGAATTATACAAACAAAACAGTTGATTCAGAAAGTACTGTATTTCAAAAGGTAGCAAATGTCATTCAAAAGATAAACCATATCAGTAGTAATAACAATTCATGCTTGTATAGTGCAGTTGAACCCCCAAAAGCATCTTTAAAAACTGTAGTCTATCTCATAACACCACTGTAACATAGGTAAATAACATCTCCATTTCACAGATAGTAAAATCAGGGTATACAGAGGTTAACTGAATTCTCCACAGTCACTGGCAGAGTTGGAACTAAAGGACTCCTAGTTACAGGTCAGGAAAACTCTGGCTCTATTTTAGTATGGTATTAGTAACAATACAATTCCCTTAAGAGTTCCATTGTAATTTTCCCTGCACAGATCAGAAGCGTTTTAAATCTAGAAATAACAAGTGTCTTCTTTTATATAAATGAAAAAATTGCAAAAACAGAAGGTAGGATGACTCATTCACGCAAAGAAAGTAAAGCTTGCACTAAAGCTATGAGTAGACATTTTGCCAGATAACTTTTTCTATAATCATAGTATTGATTCAATAGAAAAAGACTTGCCTGAGTTATCAAAGGACAAACTTATACTTTAAATTTCCAACTAAGAGAAAATGCATGCACATGGCCTGCCGAATGTTAAAATAAAGTTAACATAGGGTAGATTATTTAATGGCAGTCAATTTGTGATTTAAAATATAATGCTGAATCTCCCCACACACATTTTAAAGTACATTTTAGCCACAAATTCACCGCCAAAAAATATGGCAGACCTTGAACTTTATTTAATGTATTCTATAGAATAATTAAATGTACTGTAAGCATGCTGATAGTGACGATACATAATTAGAGTTTACATTTAAGTATTTGTTATGTGAAAGAAAAAAGAAAGAAGACGAAAGAAAATGAATAGATAAAGAAGGCAGAAGTAATTAAGAACCTAAAATACAGGCCCAGGGAAAATCTTGAACCTTGTACTCAACCTAAATAAACAGGCTATATGTTAAGGAGGTGTGGGGAGGAGGGGGAACTATTTCAGCCTCTCGGATGTAGTAGCCCCCAGCTTTGCCACATGCACCTGCAAGTTACATGAAATAATGGTCAACTATTCCACTTTGTTGTTCTACCCCCACGAAAGAGCCGTGTAAATGGGATACAGAGAGCTGTGACTGATCACAGCCATGTTGTAAACTACAGGTTCACAAGCCCATGTAGACTGCCAGAGTGAAACCATGGCTCCATTGAAGTGAACAGCAAAACTCCCATTGACTTGAATGGAGCCAGGATGTCACTCATATCATGCAGCAGAACCACACCAATTCCACTCCCAGGGTCTCCTGCAAGGAGGGGATGGGAGACTTGTCACATTGTTCCAAAAAAGATTTGTTTTTTTTTTTACACTAGTTATCAGGTCATTGCCCCATGTTGTTATATATTTTAACAAACTACACAGTATTTCAGTAAAAGCTTCAGAATCTCTAGAACCAATCAGTGCCCTAGCCTGGGTGTCTTGTTTTTCTGGTCAATTACACCTACCACTTATGTGCAGTACCTTCTAATCAATGGCATTAATGAGCACTACCAATGCATTTGAGAACCATTGACACTTGCTACAACTTTCTCTCTCCTTCCCATAAAGATGGATAGATACACACATTGAGTCTAGCTGGTTGGCTGCTTCTTACCATATCTAACACCTTTAAACCTTAAAAGGTCTTTCTGCATGAATGAATTTTAAACCAAAGTCTGAATGAATTTGAAATTTCCAAAATTATCAGATTAAAAAAGAAAGAAAGAAAACAAATAGCCAATAGGGCCAAAATCTGGAAATTTAGGTACCTAAAATTGGGCACCTACATTCTGAATTTAGGCACTTGAATAAAGCATCCTGACTTTCAGAGTTGCTGACCACCTGCAGCTCCCAAATGACTAATCTGAATTATTTGATTATTCATTTGGTATCTTGTCAATCAACAGGACTAGAAAGAACTCGTACATTTCACTGGAAAGTTGGGGGATTGTCCAGGGTGAATAGCATTAATTTCTATCCTTGGTGGTCTTAGACTGGCTCAGAAACTTGTCTAACCTGGCAGATAAAGACTGGGTAATGTTTCGGAGAAGAGGGTCCTCGGACAAATTTGAAAAGATTTGGTGTAACTTTCTCGAAATCGTTGATTTGATTTCTAGCACATGGAAACCAAGATGCCACTCTTGTCTCTCCTTCGTGCCCCCACCTTCATTTTCTTTCCCATTCTTCCCATTCCTTTACTTTTTTCATCTTTGTTTCTGTTCTCCCTTTATTTTTGAAAAACAACAATAAAACATAAATTAAAAAATTACCATTTCTAGATGTGGTCACCAGGCCTTCAAACCACTGAGTCCTACTGATGATTTACCAGCTACAGCAGAATATTTTCAATATCCCAATCTTGGCTCAGTCTGCCTTTGGCTGCAATAGGAGCTTGCCTCTATGCGGAGTGCCTAAATGGGCAGGATTGAAACACCCCTGTATCCTTCTCTTCTTTGCACTCATCTGGTTTAGTTCATTTGACTAGATGTAGTAGGATATGCAGCTGATGGCCAGGGATGCTGAGAGCAAACCCTGAATGAAAGTATATATATAATTTTCTGTATAAACCAATATTTACCATAAGCTCTAGCTGTAATTTTTGTTATGGCAGCATATGTTGAAATGGCTCACGCTGTGCTTGTTCTGTGGGACTAGATCCAGGTTTACCCTGGATTAACTGGAAATGAATGTAGCTGCTGTGCTGAGGTAAGGGGTAATGTGGAATTTCATGAATTGACTGCGAATAGTGGAGGAAGATAATAGTTTACAAGAAGCTCTTCTCACCCCTCTTTAACTCTATGGGGAGTGAGGACCAGAACATTTTTAAAAATCCTTTCATGACTAGCCAATTTTTAGATGAGAAAATAAATCAGTTCTTCAGCCTTCACTGACAATTTCTGCTTAGACAAGGTGGGGGAGGTAATATCTTTCATTGGACCAACTTTCTGTGGGTGAAAGATTCAAGCTTTCAAGCTTATCGTTGGTCCAGTGAAAGATATTACCTCATCACCCCCTTGTGTCTTTAATAACCTGGGACCAACATGGCAACAACAACACTGCAAACAATTTCTGCTGAAGACAGCCCTTCGATATAATGCACTTGAGTGCTGGATCCAAGAGATCAAGAAGACACTGTACGATTACAGCAATATATTTTGATAGCTTCCTTTCTTATCTGTCTTCATTGTCATTCACATGGTGATGCTAATTAATGCTGTTCATGTGTGGTAGAAGGATGTCAATATTCAATATTGCACTAATCAATTTGTAGAAAAAATATTAGTATGACTGATTGTACTTAGCGGTAGATTTCAAATTTTACAGAGTTGCATGAATCCATCTATAACAATAAATAGAGATCACAGTGAAAAATACTAATTAGTTTTGTGTTTTCAGTCTTGTATATTGTATGCTACTGAACTGCAATATTCAGTTGTAGGAGTCGTAAAATCACAGAGGAAAAAGTATACTGAAGATGTTAATTAAAATTGATATAATTTAATTGATGTTTTAATATAACAGGAGCAGCATGCATTGCTAAGTAGTAAAAGCAATATCACTACTGAAATAGATACTAAGGAGATAGAATACATAGCTGGGTAATGGGTGTGATACCTCACTTACACTTGTATAAATGAGGAGTAATTCCACTAAAAACAGTATGAAACCAGAATCAGGTCCAAATGTCCCTATTCACAAATGAATTACTCTTTGTCTGTGTTGAAGTATTGTGTGTCTGAATCCTTCTTACAACAGATCCTCCAACACGTCCTGATTCTTCACATACAGTTGATGGCCTTCTATATCCCAGTACTAAGCAACCAGAGGATCTAACGAACAGAAGCAACTAAGAGTGGAGTTTTCCAAGGAAGTTTAGAGGGGGAGTGGGAGAATGTATGTGTGTGTGGGGGGAGGGGCTAAATACATTTCATTAACATTCTTTAAACTTAAGGCAATAAACACCCCTCATAAAAACAAAATAACAATAAAGGAATGAGCTGCAGGAACAAAAAGAGAATGCAGGCAGAAGTCCAGCAACAGAGTGAGGACTATCCAGTTTATTGCACTGAATGCAGCATGTATGATTACCTGCCCTATGTGTGGGTGGCATATGTGTGCATTCGGCGCAAGGAGCATCTAGCCCTCAGAGACCACGTATGGGCTTTGGAGACAAGAGTGACTGAATTGGAGGAGCTAAGGGATACAGAGAGGCACATAGATGAGACTTTCTGGGAGACAGTAGAACAGTCCCACCACCGTCCCAGTCTGACGGCTTCTGTGCTGTTGAGAAGAATGGAAGTCTCAGAGAAGGAGAACATCAAACTGGAGCAGAGGGAAATGATTCCTTAGTTGGGACCCTCCTTCCAGATGATGTCATGGTATCCTCTGCTCCAGTTATTAGGAAGTGACAGGTAATAGTAACAGGGGATTGGATCACTAGAAACATAGATAGCTGGGTTTGTGATGACTGGGAGAACTGCATGGTGACTTGCCTGCCGGGTGCAAAGGTTGCGGATCTCTGGAGACATCTAGACAGATTTATGTGTAGTGCTGAGAGGAGGAGCTGGTGGTCGTGGTACATGTAGGTACCAGTGACATAGGGAAAGATAGGAGAGAAGTCCTGGAAGCCAAATGTATGCTGCTAGGTAAGAGATTGAAGTCCAGGACCTCCATGGTAGCATTCTGTGAAAAGCTTCCAGTTCCACATGCAGCACCAGTTAGATAGATAGAACTGCAGAGTCTCAATGTGTGTATGAGACGATGGTGTAGGGAGGAGAGGTTTAGTTTATTAGGAAATGGGGACACTTTGGGGAAAGGGGGAGCCTATACAGGAAGGATGGGCTCCATCTAAACCAAAATAGAACCAGATTGCTGGCACATAAAATTTAAAAGGTCGTAGAGCAGTTTTTAAACTAAAAGCTGGGGGAAAGCTGCCAGGTTTGGAGGAGCACATGGTTCGGACAGAGACATCCCTTAGGGGAAGATCTGTTAATGGAGATTGTCTATATCCTAGTAAGGAGGAGAGGGTGGAAGATGATAAAACATGGGTAGGATGTCTGATGAGAAACAATAAAATGAAAAAGAGTCCCAATCAATTACATCATGTAATGGCAGACAGCTAAAAAGTGACAATTTTAAAGTGCTTATATACAAATACAAGTATATATAAGTGCTTATATACAAATGAGTGAACTAGAGTGCCTTGTATTAAATGAGCATATTGATATAATAGGCATCACAGAAATTTGGTGGAATGAAGATAATGAATGGGTTACAGTAATACCAGGGAACAAAATATATCGGAAGGACAGAACAGGTCATACTGGTAGGGGAGTAACACTATATGTGAAAGAAAGTGTAGAATCAAATGAAGTAAAAAACTTAAATGAACCAAACTGTACCATAGAATCTCTATGGATAGTAATTCCATGCTCGAATAATAAGAATATAGCAGTAGGATATACTACCGACTGCCTGACCACGATGATGACTGTGAAATGCTTAGGGAGATTAGAGAGGCTATAAAATAAAAACTCAATAATAATGGGGGGTTTCAACTATCCCCATATTGACTGGGCACATGTCACATCAGGATGGGATGCAGAGATAAAGTTTCTTGACACCTTAAATGACTGCTTCTTGCAGCAGCTAGTCCTGAAACCCACAAGAGGAGAGGCAATTATTGATTTAGTCCTAAGTAGAACACAGGATCTGGTCCAAGAGGTGAATATTGCTGAACCACTTGATAGTAGAGACCATAATATAATTAAATTTAACATCCCTGTGGCAGGGAAAACACCACAATGGCTCACAGAAAGGGGAACTGCACAAAAATGAGGAAGTTAAAGAGAAATTAAAGATACAGTGCTAAAAGTGAAATACCTGCAAGTTGCACGGAAACTTTTTAAAGACACCATAACAGAGGCTCAAATTAAATGTATACCCCAAATTAAAAAACATAGTAAGAGGACCAAAAAAGTACCACCGTGGCTAAACAACAAAGTAAGAGAAGCATTTAGAGGCAAAAAGACATCTTTTAAAAAGTGGAAGTTAAATCCTATTAAGGAAAATAGAAAGGCGTATAAACTCTTGCAAGTGAAGTTATAATAGGAAGGCCAAAACAGAATTTGAAAAACAGCTAGCCAAAGACTCAAAAAGTAACAGTAATTTTTTTTAAGTACATCAGAAGCAGGAAGCCTGGCAAACAACTAGTGGGGCCTGTGGAAGATTGAGATGCTAAAGGAGCACTCAAGGATGAGAAGGCCATTGCAGAGAAACTAAATGAATTCTTTTCATCGGTCTTCATGGCTGAAGATGTGAGGGAGATTCCCAACCCTGAGCCATTCTCTTTAGGTGACAAACCTGAGGAACTATCCCAGATTGAGGTGTCATTAGAGGAGGTTTTGGAACAAATTGATAAATTAAACAGTAATAAGTCACCAGGACCAGATGGTATTCACCCAAGAGTTCTGAAGGAATTCAAATGTGAAATTGCAAAACTATTAACTGTGATATGTAAAACATCATTTAAATCAGCTTCTGTACCAAATGACTGGAAGATAGCTAATGTGACACCAATTTTTGAAAAGGGCTCCAAACATGATCCCAGCAATTACAGGCCAGTAAGCCTGACTTCAGTACTGGGCAAACTGGTTGGAACTATAGTAAAGAACAAAATTGTCCAACACATAGATGAACATAATTTGTTGGAGAAGAGTCAACATGATTTTTGTAAAGGGAAATCATGTCTCACCAATCTACGAGAATTATTTGAGGGGATCAACAAGCAAGGGTGATCCAGTGGATGTAGTGTACTTAGATTTTCAGAAAGCTTTTGACAAGGGTCCTCACCAAAGGCTCTAAAGCAATGTAAGCTATCACAGGATAAGAGGGAAGATCCTCTCATGGATCAGTAACTTTTTAAAAGATAGGAAACAAAGGGTAGGAATAAATGGTCAGTTTTCAGAATGGAGAGAGGTAAACAGTGGTGTCCCCCAAGGGTCTGTACTGGGAGCAGTCCTATTCAACATATTCATAAGTGATCAGTAAAAAAGGGGTAAACAGTGAGGTGGCAAAGTTTGTAGATGACACAAAACTATTCAAGATAGTTAAGTCCAAAGCAGAATGCGAAGAGTTACAAAGGGATCTCACAAAACTGGGTGATGGGGCAACAAAATGGAAGATGAATTTCAATGTTGATAAATGCAAAGTAATGCACATTGGAGAACATAATACCATTATACATATAAAATTATGGGGTCTAAATTAACTGTTACCACTCAAGAAAGAGATCTTGGAGTCATTGTGGATAGTTCTCTGAAAACATCCACTCAATGTGCAGCAGCAGTCAAAAAAGCTAACAGAATATTGGGAATCATTAGGAAAGGGATGGGAAATATATGGCCTCTATATAAATCCTTGATACTCCCATATCTTGAATATTGCATGCAGATCTGGTTGCCACATCTCAGAAAAGATATACTGGAATTGGAAAAGGTACAGAAAGGAGCAACAAAAATGATTGGGTTATGGAAATCCTTCCATATGAGGAGAGATTAATAAGAGTGGGACTTTTTGTCCTCGAAAAGAGACGACTAATGTGGGCTATGATAAAGGGATATAAAGTCATGACAGGTATGGAGAAAGTAAATAAGGAAGTGTTATTTATTTCTCCTCATAACACAAGAACTAGGGATCACCAAATAAAATTAATTGGCAGTGGGTTTAAAATAAACAAAAGGAAGTATTTCTTTACACATCATACAGTCATCCTGTGGAACTCTTTGCCAGAGGATATTGTGAAGGCCAAGACTATAACAGGGTTCAGAAAAGAACTACATAAGTTCATGGTTAGGACCCACATAAAAAATGCGTCACAGACTGTGAAATCTGGTCTTCCACTCTGAAATCTGGCCTTTTGTATGCTTTTACCCTATACTATACAGATTTCACAGAGGATACCAGCATTTCTCATATTGGGGGTCCTGACCCAAAAAGGAGTTGCGGGGGCGGGAGGGGGGGTTGCAAGGTTATTTGAGGTGGGGGGTTCATGGTATTGCTACCCTTACTTCTGAGCTGCCTTCAGAGCAGGTGGCCGGAGAGTGATGGCCGTTGGCCAGGCCCCCAGCTCTGAAGCAGCGCCCCATCAACAGCAGCACAGAAGGGTGGCATTACTATACCATGCCACCCTTACTTCTGTGCTGGTAGGCTGGAGAGTGGCAGCTGCTGACTGAGGGCCAAGCTCTACAGGCAGCAGCGCAGAAATAAGGGTGGCAATACCATACTATGCCATTCTTCCTTCTGCGCTTCTTCTGTCTTCAGAGCTGGGCTTCCGGCCGCTGCACTCCAGTTGCCCCGTTTTAAAGGCAGCATCACCACCAGCAGGAGCACAGAAGTAAGGGTGGCAGTACCACAACCCCCACTACACTAACCTTGCAACCACCCCACAACTCCTTTTTGGGTCAGGATCTCAACAATTACAACACTGTGAAATTTCAGATTTCAATAGCTGAAATCATGAAATGTACTATTTTAAAAATCCTATGACTATTAAATTGACCAAAATGAACCGTGAATTTTGAAGGACCCTATTCATGGAGGATAGGTCCATCAATAGGCAGGAATGGTGTCCCTAGCCTCTGTTTGCTAGAAGCTGGGAATGGGCAACGGGATGGATCACTTGATGATTACCTGTTCTGTTCGTTCCCTCTGGGGCGCCTGGCATTGGACACTGTCGGAAGACAGGATACGGGGCTATATGGACCTTTGGTCTGACCAAGTATGGCTGGTCTTATGTTCCAAACCTTTCCACTCATCTCCCATTCTCTTTAGAAGCACCCAGATCTTAAGGTGGTGGCCTTCTTTTCACTCCTTCATACCTCTTTCTTCAGGATGATGGGCCAGTTGTGCCTGCTCCCCAACCAGGTAGCCTAGCATTTAATGGGCCCTGCAGCTTTAGGCATGGAAAGGTTATTTTTTCTGTTGCTGCAGCTGCTACATGCATTGGCTCTGGGACTGAGAAATGTTGCCAGAATCCACCAGGGTTAAGGAAATTCCCTTTTTTTCCCCAAAGAGGACAAGTCAGTGCAATGGCAGTAACACTGTGCCTTGTGCTAGCCTGCAGTAGAGCCAGTTTCCTGGCAACCTAATGTGTGTAGTTGGCCCTGATAAAATCTGTCTGATTGCTTTAGCCACCTGATTGGCTGCAGGAGTCAACAGGCTGATACTTAAGCACAGTAGCTGCTCAGTGTGGTCCCCACCTGCAGCTATGCTTGGTCTCCTCCTTGCTGTCTCTTGTGCAGCCTCATAGAATATCAAGGTTGGAAGGGACCTCAGGAGGTCATCTAGTCCAACCCCCTGCTCAAAGCAGGACCAATCCCCAATTTTTGCCCCAGATCCCTAAATGGCCCCCTCAAGGATTGAACTCACAACCCTGGGTTTAGCAGGCCAATGCTCAAACCACTGAGCTATCCCTCTCCTCCCTTCTCTTCCCTTCCCCCGAACTGACCTGGTTTCTGACTCCTAGCTCTGACCTTTGGCTATGCCTCCTGACTGTGACTATGTATAACACTTCAAGTTAGGTTTCAGCTTCTGACTCCTGGCTCCGATCTTTAGCTTTGCTCCTGGACCGTATTCTCGCTTGATTCAGTTATAACTGCTAGGCTGGATTGTTGCTCCAACCTTTAAACTAGTCCATCACAACTCAGTTGCTCACACAGTGAGCACAAGAGCCTTTCTCTCCAGGTGCTGCAGAGAGAGGTGCTGCTATCTTGCCAGGCCCTCTAAGCATACACAATAGGGGGAGTGGACCAGCTAGCTAATTCCTGAAAACAAGAAATAAGAGTAGGGGAAGCAGAGGTTCAGATTGAATCTCCACCACTTAAAGGATCCTATTATTAACAATGATTAATAGTAAAATTATTGAGACTTTCCAGAAACCCTAATCAGATCAATACCCTATCATGCTAGCACTATACAAGTGTAAGGGGACTGTTGCCCCCTTACTAACATTCAGTGGGGGTGTTTTAGTTGCTAGCTCCCAGTACTAAAAAGGGGGAAGGGGGAATCAGGACCCTGAGACTGTCAGTGCCCAGGAACAATGGGGAGAGGCCAATGCTCCAGGTCAGCCTGAATGACAGGGCGGGCAGGCTAATCAGGGAGTCAGGAGGCCAGGGAGGTCCCGTCCTCCGTGTGAGCTGGATTTGCCTGGGTCAGACAGAGTGGGGCTGAGCTAAGGAAAAAGCAGGGGCCCAAGCTAAGCTGGGGAGCAGAGCTGTGCCAGATCCAGAGGGACCAGAAAAGCAGCCCAGAGAGAGCAGACCCTGTCCTGGGAGCAGAGCTGCAGCCCCAAAGCCAGAGGAACAGCCCATAGAGAGCAGACTCGCCCTGGGAGCAGAGCTGCAGCAACCAGAGCCAGAGGGGCCAGAAAAGCAGCCCAGGAAGCAGGTCAGTGCTGGGAGCAGAGTCACAGAAGCAGCCTGCAGAGCAGACCTGTCCTGGGAGCAGAGCTGTAGCAACCAGAGGCAGAGGGGCCAAAGAAGCAGCCCAGGGAGCTGGAGGCAGAGCAGGAGCAGCGCTGAGACAGAGTGGTGGAGCTGGAGCAGTTCGGAGCTGGGTGTGGTGAGCAGCTGGGGAGACCGAGGGGAACCCTGGGCAGCAGGCCCAGCACAGGGAGACGCCTCAGCCAAGGGGCTCTGCAGGCCAGGCTTGGATCGTAACCCCGACAGGGCAGGGGCGACACTGGGAAGAAGGGTCCTACCACTGAGAGCGTGTGGCCACCACCTGAGCAAGTGTCCAACCCACAGCATCCCTGCAACACAGCCAGGGCCTGAGAAGAAGGCCTGGGACTTACAAGGAACAGACTGTGAACTGCCCGGACATTCCAGAGACAGTGTGTGTGATGTTCCCTGCCACAGAGCGGGTTGATGTGTTTCCTTTAACCTTTCCCATTTTTCCTTATTCTTTTTAAAATTAATTGTTGATTAAATAACTTGCATTTGCTTTAACTTGTATGTAATGGTAAGTGGGTCAGAGAAGTGCCCAGTGCAGAGAGAGTACCCCGAAGTGGGGACACCCTAGCCCCTGTCCTAGGTGACCACAGCAGGGTTGGAGGTCGAGCCCCCCAGGAATCCTGGGCCCAGCCTTGTTGGGGTTACGAGGACTCTACCAGACAAGAGAGTGGAAGGGGAGTCCTCAAGGGCAGGGAGGCCACTGGGTAAAGGAAGTGGGAGCGAGGACTCAGATCCTTTCGCTAGCCCACTTCACCAGGGTAGTGCAGAAGCCAGGAAAGTTCCCCACAATAGCGGGACTATTCCCCCGCTTACACAAGCACCCAAGTAGAGACTTGACAGGTTTTAAGAGGACAGGAAATGGAGTCACTGGGGTAAGTGGAGAGGGCTGAGAAGAACCTTCCCTGTTGGTAACAGGGCAGAAGAAGGAAAAGATGTTAGGAGATAGGCGCAATGGAGGGTGATCACAATATCAATATCATTTCTTTGGAAAAAGTTGGCAAGATCTTATACAAAAATAGAGGATGGTGCAAGAGGGAGAATAGATTTTTAAAAGTAGGGGCAGATTTTCAAAGGTATTTAGATATAGATAGGCAGATACGTGCTTTTGAAAATCCCACTAAACAGGTTAGGTGTCTAAATTTCATCAAAATCATTCTATCAAATTTACAGTTCTTTATGTAAAGGAAATATGCTAAAAAACTATTTATAGGGCTCCTTGTTTGTCACGGAGGTTGCAGAAGTCACAGATTTCGTGGCTTCCTGTGACCTCCGTGACTTCTGCAGCAGCCAGTGTTGCTGACCCCAGAGCTGCCTGGGACCAGCTGCTCAGGCAGCCCTGGTGACAGCCACACCAGCCGCTGCTGGAGTGGCTCTGCAGTGAGCTGCTCAGGCAGCCCACAGGCAGCCACATCGGCCGCTGCTCTGGCGGGCCCGGGGACCACCTGAGCAGTGGCTGATGTAGCTGGCCCCAGGGACCACCTGAGCAGTGGTCCCGGGGCTGCCAGAGCAGTGGCTGGGCCCCGGGACTCCCCAACCCAGTGGCAGCCAGAGCAGCCGCTGGCCCCCTGGGGCTGCCCCCTTCTGGCGATGGCCGGAGCAGCCACTGGCCCCCCGGGGCTCCCCGCCCCCAGTGGTGGCCAGAGTTGACACTGGCCCCCCAGGTCTCCCTCCGGCAGCGAGCCCACCTGGACTCTTCCCCCCGCAAGATTCAGTCAGGGGTGTTTATGGTATAAGTCATGGACAGGTCATGGGCTGTGATTTTTTGGGTTTTGCCTGTGACCTGTCCATGACTTTTACTAAAAATATCCGTGACTAAATTGTAGCCTTAACTATTTCCCATCCCCATTCTGTCATTAAATGCATAACGCTTTAATTCCCACACAAGTAAATTCACTAGGCGAAAACTAATACTCCATTTGCTACTTGGGAATGGACAAATTGCAGCATTTTAGGGCCAAATCCATTCTTATGCAGTTTTTTGGGGGCTGCAAGAGAGTCCCATCCTCTGTGGATCAGGCACAGAGGGAACATGTTACATACACTCACCAGTGAGTGGCGTACTTCCTCTGGACAGAGGCCCAGGACAGATTGAATCCCAGGCAGGCGCCTACCTATGTGACAGCCATTATCCTGGCCTGCACAGTGGGGCTTCAGTCAGGTACTCTCACAGCTGAAAGCAGGAATCTCTACAGCTTGAGCTAAAGAGCCAGTTTCTGTAGCTAACAGACATAATATCCTCTGTGGATTGCGCACAGGGAGGGATATGTACACATACTGACCAGTGGGTTACATGTTTACCCTTATTTTAAGTACTTCAAGCAATAGGGCATCTGTCCAGAGGAAGTATGCCACCCATTGGGGAGTGTGTGTTACATGTCCCTTCTGTGCCTGATTCACAGAAGATGGGAGTTTCCTAGTATTCTAGTGGGTATCTAACCCCTTTGCCATACTGTATATATATTCCGTTCATGTTCTTTTAATCTTCCTCATAAATCACTCTTTCCGGCTGCTTAAATCATTTTTATTGCCCTCTTCTGAATTCCCTTCAGTTTTTGATAATGAGGTGCCCAGAACTGTGAGTATTCTAGGTGTATGGTCTCACATTGCCATATGGAGAGGGACTCTCATCCCCTTGGTCTATCATTTGATTATCCTGTGTACTGCACACAGACAAAATTGTCCTTTCTTTCCACTGTCACATTGCATTGCTGTATGTGCAGCTCAAAGCCACTTTGTTTCTAATTTGCTGCCACTTTAGAGCCCTGGGTCCCATTCAGTGTTACTGTATTTGCAAGTATCTCACACCCATTGAATATCTGTGTTTTGGATTATTATTAATCCCCAGGTGTATTTGGTATGCAGTTTTCCTGGCTGAAGTTCATTTTGTTATTTCCTGCCCATACTTCATTTCTCATGGTTTTAGATCCCTTTGTATTTCTCATGCTTCAGTAGTGTTTGCAACACCTCTTAATTTGGTATTATCTGCAAATTCAATTAATGCTCTGTTTATCCCTTCTTCCAGATCATTAATAAAAATGCTTTATGGTGCAATGTCCCACTGAGGCATAAAGAACTGCAGTAATCAATCTTGAGAATATATTAAAAAATGTGATTCCTATTGTGAGGATGCATCAGAAACCCAAAATGTTTGAAATGAAAACGGAAGAGAGCATATTCTGAGAACGAGGTTAAATTATATAAATATAGGGGGACTTGATGGTTCATGGCTCTGTTTCTAGGAAGCATAGCTTTTAACCATTAAACTATAGGTTCAAATCTGGCACAGGTTAGTTGTGACCAATGTTGTTGTCATGTTACACCTCTTTCTTTGGTTGTATAGTTTCCTGGTGGCCTTAGACCAGTTCCTAGGAGATGAGACAAGTAACCGCATTATAAATTAGATGTTACCCTTGCTGACTATCTAAGCTGAGATGGATTGAATTAAACATGGAGATTGAACTTCTCTTATACCTTAGGTTGGATCTCCCTGGTGTAGTTCACCCCAGTACGAGGCCCTATGCATCACTTCAGCACCTCAAGTTTCATGTTAAGGGCTAAATCCAGCCCCCTATTACATAGCTCCAGAGGTCCTCTAGGCAGTGGAATCAATTAGGGATACAACATTTGTGGGAAGAGGGAGGGCATTCATCCCCCCAGGTCACAGAGACCTCCACTCCATAAACTCTTTGCACGGACACACACAGAGTCAGGTCAGAGATATCCCACCTATCTCCCTGGACATGAAATGGCCTATGGTGGCTACTTTCGCTATTGAGCTGAAATATCATAATCAGCAGTGGCGCAGGAACATGTTTAATAGTGGAGGTGCTACACCCCTTTAACCCTATCCGAGCCTCCCACCGCTCCGTAGACCTGGGGCTGGGAGCAGGGCTGTGGCTCTGGGGTGGGGGTGTAGACAGGAGAAGGAGCAAGGCTGGGGCTGGCATCCAGGACCCTAGGCATCGGGCCAGCTGTTGGGATCCCAGGCGTTGGGCCAGGAGCAGAGCCCCACATAAAACATGGGGGTGTTGCAGCCCGAGTTCCCATGCCTATACGAATCAGAGTGGCTCTCCAGTCACTTTACAATCTAGCAGGAAGGATTACTCCCTGCTTTTCCATGTATGTATCCAGTATCCAATTTAGGGTTGCCAACTCTCAAGTCTCCAGGAAGTAAAGATTAATTAAAGAATTAAAGAAACCTCCAGGAATATGTTCAACCAAAATCGGCAACCCTAATCCAACCTGTCCACGGAGACTGATCAATGGGCAAAGGATCTTTTGGGAGGGGGCATAAGAGATGTATGTGGGGGCTCCCGAGTGAGTTTAACCCAAGTTTTGCCAATTTTGTACTACACATAACCAGAGGTTTTCTGCTTTCTGTGATCTCCATCTGGCACCTGTCAAAAGCACCATTCCTGCATTCTTTGTACACCTGCAACCACCACTGAGTTCAGCAGGAGCTACGTTTGTGGAAGAAATGAAGGATCAAATTCTATTCCACATTGTATAGTTTACCTAAACCTAATTTGTTAATAAACATAATTCAAAATTTAGTCAGCAGAGAATTTAAAACGTATCGGTACAGTGAACCAAATTTTTAATTTTAATTAAATCTTTCAAAAAGGGATTTTTGTAAGAGTTCAATTCAGTTTCATGTTAATTTAATATGTATTACTCATAAAGATGGTCAAAAATTGCTGAAACCTTTTTTCAGTGAAAAATGTCCTTTTCTAGGAAAAACACTTTATTTTTTTCAAAATTTTCTGAATTTTGACAAAAAAATATTTTTCCCCTTATTAAAAATATGGAAACTTTCAAATTTGAAAAAAGTCTGAAAAATTAAATTGTCATGAAACATATTTATCATTTTTTGACCAGCTCCACTCAAAAAACTCTAAAAGAACAAGGTACAAGTTACCTTTCTCAATTAGTGACTCTAACCAACATTAAAAAAAAAATTCTAAAATTAGGCAGCTAATTCTGTATATAGTCACTGAAATAAGTGGCTTGAAGTCAGTGGGAGATGCTGGCACCTCAGCACTTTTGAAAATAGGTCAAATTTTTGGTACCTTAGTGAAGATGTAGCAGCATAATTTAGGCAGGCATTTTTGAAAATCTTGTCCCCTCTCTTTTCTTGATCTCTTGTTTATGGCAACTATTGCAGGTCTCCTTCCAGCCAATCCTTCCAACAGGATCCTGGCTGGAAGCTATGCTTGACAAACTGAGACTAAGCCCCGGTCTACACTAGGAGTTGAGATCAAATTTAGCAGCGTTAAATTGATTTAACCCTGCACCCGTCCACACGACGAAGCCCTTTTTTTCAACTAAAAGGGCTCTTAACATCGATTTCCTTACTCCACCCCTGACAAGTGGATTAGCGCTGAAATTGGCCTTGCCGGGTCGAATTTGGGGGACTGTGGACGCAATTAGATGGTATTGGCCTCTGGGAGCTATCCCAGAGTGCTCCATTGTGACCGCTCTGGACAGCACTCTCAACTCAGATGCACTGGCCAGGTAGACAGGAAAAGGCCCACGAACTTTTGAATTTCATTTCCTGTTTGGTCAGCGTGGCAAACTGCAGGTGAGTGCAGAGCTCATCAGCAGAGGTGACCATGATGAAGTCCCAGAATCGCAAAAGAACTCTAGCATGGACCAAACAGGAGGTATGGGATCTGATCGCTGTATGGGGAGAGGAATCCGTGCTATCAGAACTCCGTTACAGTTTTCAAAATGCCAAAACATTTCTCAAAATCTCCCAGGGCATGAAGGACAGAGGCGATAACAGGGACCCGAAGCAGTGCCGCGTGAAACTTAAGGAGCTGAGGCACTCCTACCAGAAAACCAGAGAGGCAAACGGCCACTCCTGGTCAGAGCCCCAAACATGCCGCTTCTATGATGAGCTGCATGCCATTTTAGGGAGTTCAGCCACCACTACCCCAGCCGTGTTGTTTGACTCCTTCAATGGAGATGGAGGCAACACGGAAGCAGGTTTTGAGGACGAGGAAGATGATGATGATAAGGTTGTAGATAGCTCACAGCAAGCAAGCAGAGAAACTGGTTTTCCTGACAGCCAGGAACTGTTTCTCACCCTGGACCTGGAGCCAGTACTCCCCGAACCCACCCAAGGCTGCCTTCCGGACCCGCCAGGTGGAGAAGGGACCTCTGGTGAGTGTACCTTTTTAAATAGTATACATGGTTTAAAAGCAAGTGTGTTTAATGATTAATTTGCCCTGGCATTCACGGCCAGTACAGCTACTGGAAAAGTCTGGTAACGTGTCTGGGGATGGAGCGAAAATCCTCCAGGGACATCTCCATAAAGCTCTCCTGGATATACTCCCAAAGCCTTTGCAAAAGGTTTCTGGGGAGGGTATCCTTATTCCGTCCACCATGGTAGGACACTTTACCACGCCAAGCCAGTAGCACATAGCTGGGAATCATTGCAGAACAAAGCATTGCAGTGTATGTTTGCTGGCATTCAAACAACATCCGTTCTTTATCTCTCTGTGTTATCCTCAGGAGAGTGAGATATCATTCATGGTCACCTGGTTGAAATAGGGTGCTTTTCTTAAGGGGACATTCAGAGGTGGCCGTTTCTGCTGGGCTGTTTGCCTGTGACTGAACAGAAATATTCCCCACTGTTAGCCACGGGAAGGGTGGGGGGAGGCAAAATGAGACCTTGGAATGAAAGCACATGTACTATGTATGTAATGTTAACAGCAAGGTTTACCGTGAAAGAGTGTACACATTGTTCTATAAAATGTGTCTTTTTAAATACCACGTCCCTTTTTTTTTCTCCACCAGCTGCATGTGTTTCAAGGATCACAGGATCTTCTTCCCAGAGGCTAGCGAAGATTAGAAGGCGAAAAAAAAAGCACCCGCGATGAAATGTTCTCTGAGCTCATGCTGTCCTCCCACACTGACAGAGCACAGACGAATACATGGAGCAGACAATGTTAGAGTGCAGGGAAAGCACAAAATGACGGGGAGGAGAGGTGGTGGGCTGAAGAGAGTAAGTGTCGGGCTGAGGAGAGGGCTGAAGCTGAAAGGTGGCGGCAGCGTGATGAGAGGAGGCAAGATTCAATGCTGAGGCTGCTGGAGGATCAAACTAATATGCTCCAGAGTATGGTTGAGCTGCAGGAAAGTCAGCAGGAGGACAGACCGCCGCTACAGCCCCTGTGTAACCAACTGCCCTCCTCCCCAGGTTCCATAGCCTCCTCACCCAGACACCCAAGAAAGTAGTGGGGGGGCCTCCGGCCTCCCAGCCACTCCACCCCAGAGGATTGCCCAAGCAACAGAAGGCTGGCATTCAATAAGTTTTAAAGTTTTAAACTTTTAAAGTGCTGTGTGGCCTTGTCCTTCCCTCCTCCACCACCCCTCCCGGGCTACCTTGGCAGTTATCCCCCTAGTTGTGTGATGAATTAATAAAGAATGCATGAATATGAAGCAACAATGGCTTTATTGCCTCTGCAAGCGGTGATCAAAGGGAGGAGGGGAGGGTGGTTAGCTTATAGGGAAGAAGAGTGAACCAAGGGGTGGGGGGTTTCATCAAGGAGAAACAAACAGAACTTTCACACCGTAGCCTGGCCAGTCCTGAAACTGGTTTTCAAAGCTTCTCTGATGCGCACCGCGCCCTCCTGTGCTCTTCTAACTGCCCTGGTGTCTGGCTGCGCGTAACCAGTGGCCAGGAGATTTGCCTCAACCTCCCACCCCGCCATAAACGTCTCCCCCTTACTCTCACAGATATTGTGGAGCGCACAGCAAGCAGTAATAACGGTGGAAATATTGGTTTTGCTGAAGTCTAACCGAGTCAGTAAACTGCACCAGCGCACTTTTAAACGTCCAAATGCACATTCTACCACCATTCTGCACTTGCTCAGCCTGTAGTTGAACAGCTCCTGACTACTGCCCAGGAACAGTTCCTGACTACTGCTTCATGAGCCATGGCATTAAGGGGTAGGCTGGGTCCCCAAGGATCACTATAGGCATTTCAACATCTCCAACGGTTATTTTCTGTTCTGGAAAGTAAGTCCCTTGCTGCAGCCATTCAGACAGACCAGAGTTCCTGAAGATCCGAGCATCATGTACCTTTCCCGGCCATCTCACGTTGATGCTGGAGAAAAGTCCCTTGTGATCCACCAGTGCTTGCAGCACTATTGAAAAGTACCCCTTGCGGTTTATGTACTCACCGGCTTGGTGCTCCAGTGCCAAGATAGGGATATGGTGCTCCAGTGCCAAGATAGGGATATGGGTTCTGTCTATGGCCTCACCACAGTTAGGGAATCCCATTGCAGCAAAGCCATCCACTCTGACCTGCACATTTCCCAGGGTCACTACCCTTGATAACAGGAGATCTTTGATTGTGTTGGCTACTTGCATGACAACAGCCCCCACAGTAGATTTGCCCACTCCAAATTGATTCCCGACTGACCGGTAGCTGTCTGGTGTTGCAAGCTTCCACAGGGCTATTGCCACTTGCTTCTCAACTGTGAGGGCTGCTGTCATCTTGGTATTTTTGCACCTCAGGAAAGAGGAAAGCAAGTCACAAAGTTCCATGAAAGTGCCCTTATGCATGCAAAAGTTTTGCAGCCACTGGGAATCGTCCCAGACCTGCAACACTTTGCGGTCCCACCAGTCTGCTTGTTTCCTGGGCGAAGAATCGGCATTCCACCACATGAATCTGCCCCATTAGCACCACAATGCCCACATTGCCAGGGCCCGTGCTTTGAGAGAGGTCTGTGTCCATGTCCTCATCACTCTCGTCACCGCGCTGACATCGCCTACTCGCCCGGTTTCACTTTGCCAGGTTCTGGTGCTGCATATAGTGCTGGATAATGCGCGTGGTGTTTAATGTGCTCCTGATTGCCAAAGTGATCTGAGCAGGCTCCATGCTTGCCTTGGTATGGCGTCTGCACAGAAAAAAGGCGCGGAACGATTGTCTGCCATTGCTCTGACGGAGGGAGGGGCGACTGATGACATGGCTTACAGGGTTGGCTTACAGGGAATTAAAATCAACAGAATGGCCCCCTCAAGGATTGAACTCAAAACGCTGGGTTTAGCAGGCCAGTGCTCAACCCAATGCTCAATCCACTGAGCTATCCCTCCCCTTGGTATTTCAGGCAGGACTGAATCTCCATTAAACTTTTCAACGTGCCCCTCACAGACCTCAACAAAACGATTGTTGGCCGTTGATTTCATGGAGGGAGGGAGGGGGGAGCAAATGAATACAAAACAAATCTGGTGTATTTCTTGTTTTGATCCACTCCATCTATCTTTTACATCTTTGGCTGGCAGCAGATGGTGCAGTAGGACTGCTGGCCATCCTCATCTCCTGGCTGCTCGGCAGAAGACGGTACAATAGGACTGCTGGCAGGACTAAAGAGAATGACCTGGTCGAGCCACTCCTATTTTAGTCCCTGCAGCCATGTCTGCCCAGGTGCTCCTGACTGACCTTACCGAGGCGGCCAGGAGCACCTCGGACATGAGTACGATGGTTATCAGGGCTATTGCACTGTCTGCTGCCACAAGGCAATGGGTTGCTGCTGTGTAGCAATGCAGTACCGCGTCTGCCAGCACCCAGGAGACGCACGGTGACAGTGAGCTGAGCGGGCTCCATGCTTGCCGTGGTATGGCATCTGCACAGGTAACTCAGGAAAAAAGGTGTGAAACGATCGTCTGCCATTGCTTTCACGGAGGGAGGGCCTGATGACGTACCCAGAACCACCCATGAAAATGTTTTTGCCCCATTAGGCATTGGGATCTCAACCCAGAATTCCAATGGTCGGCAGAGATTGCGGGAACTGTGGGATAGCTACCCACAGTGCAACGCTCCGGAAGTCTACGTTAGCCTCGGTACTATGGAAGCACTCTGCCGAGTTAATGCACTTAGAGCATTTTGTGTGGGGACACACACAATCAACTATATAAAAACGATTTCTAAAAAAACGACTTCTATAAATTCGACCTAATTTCATAGTGTAGACATACCCTAGAAATAGAATGCAAATTCTTAAGTGAGGGTAATTAACCTTTGGAAGAACAAGAAGGGTTGTGGCTGATTCTCCATCAAGGAAAATCATAAAATTGAGATTAGATTTTTTTTTAAAGAGATGCTCTGGTTCAAACAGGAATTAATTCAGGGAAGTCCTATGGTCTGCATTATGGAGAAGGTCAGACCACTGCTTTCCCTTCTGACCTTTATAATCTATGAATCTTCAGTGCTGAAATATGCCATTCTGAGTGATCACTCTTTTACCTGTTATCTGCCTTATGGGTGTCATTGCTTAATGATATCAGTAATGACTGCATTTGCTTTATGTAAAAGACTTTCAGGAGAATTATTTTAAAGTTTTACCTATTCAAAGATGAAGGAATGTATTTATTCATTTAGAATTAGCATGTTTGCTGATTGTCAAAATTATTTGTATTTAAATGGGGATTTGTTTCTTCCCAGCTCATCCTCTTTTCCTTCTTAATCTTACAGGGAACCTATAATGCTGATTTTTTAAAATCACATTCATTTCCATCACAATAGATGGCATAGTGGCACCTACATATAGGCAAGGTTGTGGCGTCACAGCAAGATCAAGCAGATGACCAAACTGATATGAAGGAATAATAATAAGCACTTATTCAAATCCAAATATCTGAAATAATAGCAAAGGTATTATTAAAATGGCAGGCCAATAAATTGCCTTCCTCTCTGCCCCCTTTTGCTCTAGTGTGAAAGTTCCTTTTTCGCTCTAAACATAAGACGTATTTGTTTTCAATGGACCACATTAATCCTTTCTGTAACTCTCCTGAGATCTTGGAAGTTACACAGGGGATGAATTTGGTCCATTAGATTTTATCTAAACAGCAAATCTACAAAATGGATTAACCTTTAGTTTTAATGTTATATTATGAAGCACCTTGAGATGGCTTGTAATGATAAGGTACTATAAAAGTTTAAGCAGCTGTTGTTGGTATAACTCTGTGTTAAGTGATCACTGGCTATGTGGCAGGATCTAATTTGCTATATAGTTTTCTTTCAGCAAATGGCTTATAGTTTTAGCAAATGTAAATGCTGGTGAATGGGATGGGAGAGGCTTTGGAACTTTTTTAGATTGTTTGTATAACTCTTGCCTTCATGATACATTTTCTCTCTCATTATCCTTGACAGAGAGCTGCATATGTTCACCTTTTCTATTAGCAATTGCAGGTTACTTAACCTGAAATAAATAGTAACATTGAGAAACATTTTTGTGTTTCATGAAATAGCACTATTCAGTATAAAACCTGGAGCCACACAAAACTCACATGAGAACTCTGTGCCATCATGATTCTGCATGGTTCAGCAGGAAGCTGGGTGGTATGACAGAGTTTCTTGTGAGTTTATTTTAACCTAACACCACCAAAAGTCTTTGGTTTGGCTTTGAGGAAGAGGGGTAGACTTAAACATGTGCTGGAGTGCTTTCTGGAATTGGGGGCCTAAGGGCAAGATTGTCCCACACTTACTTTTACTGAGTGTATCTTACACCTCAAGGAGTACTTGGTATAAGTAAAGGTGGAAAAGCTTTATAGAATGTCTGAGTTCTTGTGTTGCCAGTGACATAAAACATCTGTGACATTTTTACCTCTTAAACTGGTAATTACAACTCTTTAAACGAAATCACTGAATTGGTATGCGGATATTAATAATATTTCATCACCCTTAATCATGTAACATGCAATCAGATTAATTGTAGGTCATACTGTACTGACTAGAGATGTGCATACAGTAAACAGCATCTGGTTCTACCAAATTAATTCTTTCTTCGAACACACAGATCATTAGCTAATATCTAGCTGAGAATGTTAATTAAATTATTTTTATAGTACTGAGCCTAATTTTCATCATCAAGGATTTCCTTTCATCCTTACATTTTCTGTACAATCCCATGAGAATGGTACTCTAATTCTGATGTTATCCAGGAGTTTAAGATGGTGTGGTGAGGGGTGAGGGACAAGAATTATGGGAGTGACTGCAGCAAGGAGTTAGGGTTTCTTGAATATCATTTCTACATAACCTTGAACATGACAAATGAGGAACTGAAGAGCATTAATAATATATGGGGAATGCAATCCATTTTCTGACTCCATGATCATAATTAGGTTCTGATAATGCCGTCTGTACAATTTACTGAGAAACTTTTAGTTTAAAAAAAACACATCTCAGAGTATTTGCCGATGATAGGGAAGAGACATCAAGGCCAACTGCAGAAGTAAAATGATGACTAAGATGATATAAGTTAACTCCCTTTCTACTTAGTTACACGCCCCCTGGCCAATTCTGCACAGAGGTAAGGGAGTCTAAACCAGTGTAATATATTAAGACCTTACTCCTGCAAAATGAAGTATGTGAACAGATTGCTGTGCCCACAAAGTGAGCTTGGACCTTGGCCTAAGAAGCCACTTCTGAATTTGGCTGATTGCTAAATACTTAGACAAAACAAACAGCACTCACTCTGTGCTAGAAATTCACATTCTCTCATTAATTTGGAATCTGTTTGGAAATTTGGAGCCATCTACTATGAAAACTCCTTTATTTGTTCTATAGATGTGCACATTCAATCAGTTTTCTGTGGTTGTGAAAGCATTTTCTCAAAAATAGAATAATTATGTGGTAGGAATTTTTACATTTCTAATGTAATTTTTTATAGGTAAGAGAAAATACCATATTACAGCATTGAAACCTGAGTGTAATGCATTTTCGAAAGAAATGTTGCTTGGAACAAAACCAGAAAAGGTAAAATGGAATGTCTGCAGATGTGATTAATCATTGTAACCTTTCACAAGCAATTTTTATCACATTTTCTTTTCTTTTTTTTAAAGAGGTTGATATAGACCATTTGATAATACTGGTTTATTCTAATGCTGAAGGAAAGCACAGTAGAGAATAATAAAATAATATTTATTTTCCGGAATTGGTGATAACTTTCACTCACAAGTGGCAAAGCAAAGCACAGTCATCTGTGAAATATACTAGGCTGTGCCAATGCAGTGCACACATATGTAGAAAAAAAAAAAAACCTGTGGACCAATGGCATTTTTGAAATGTGTCAGCTCTCACTGATCTCTGGGAGCAGTATCTGACCCAAATGTGTAACTCAGATTTAGCTAGTCTTGAGACACCAAGGGGTGCTGAGTAAAACTGGTCAAAATATGCTCATTTATTATTTTTATTAATAAAAATGAAAGGCACATTTTTGTGAAAATTTTAATGAAAAATTCCTCCCAGTTTTAGGTTAGTTCTAGAGCTGAGATCATGTGCACAGAGGCTGTCCTGAAGAAGGACTTTTATGTGCCTCAGTGACTATCATAGAATATTTTCCTCCTGGGCTTATAACGGCTGGCATAATGGCTGACCTCTAGTGTTACAAGAAGTGAATTATTAAAAGATGGTGTTAACAGGTATCTCAGATTTGACCCAGAAATGTTTCAACATGTTCCTAATATATATGTAACCCTTCTGCCAGGCCGAGTTGATAGCAGCAAGGGGCGGGTTCAGTATACAGGGGTTCCCTCTCA
Source organism: Natator depressus (assembly GCF_965152275.1). Taxonomy (NCBI): domain Eukaryota; kingdom Metazoa; phylum Chordata; order Testudines; family Cheloniidae; genus Natator; species Natator depressus. The sequence goes on from NC_134236.1 coordinate 71,940,587, forward strand.
TCAAAGCAAATGCAAAACTGGCTCGAGCCCCCACCCAGTGACCTGGGAAAATCTTATACACACCCCTGGGCGCCTCAAAGAGGCAATACTTCCCCTCTCACAAGCACAGAGTCTCGGTGTAGCAGAGAATATTTAATAACATGAGGTAAACGACATCAGCATTAAATTGGGAAAACACCACAGCTAGGTGGTGCTCCCAAACCATGAGCAAAGACCCACCCCAACAAATTGGGCCATGTCCTTTCCCTCGGGTTCTAGAGTCCAACAACCCAAACGTCTCTTGAGTCCAGCAATCCAAAAATCACCCAAAGTCCAAAAAGTCCAACAACCCAAAAGTCCAGCCCCAGAGTTCAAAGTTCATCTGCAGAGTGTTACTACCCAGTCTGGGTGAAAATGTGTATGTGTGGGGGGCGGGGGAAGAAGAGGTAAGGGGCACCTTACATGATCTGAAGCTGACTGCCCCACAGCTCCATAGGGCTTCACTCCGATCTGCTCCGCTCCGCCAGCCGTCCCACGAACTGCTCCGCTCCACATCCCATAAGGAGCTCCCGCCGTCCCATGAACTGCTCCACCAGCTGGTCCACAAGCTGCTCCAGCCGTCCCACGAACTGCTCCTCTCCGCAACAGATCTTCAGGCTCCCCACTACTTAACACAGTGCTCAGTGATTTCAGCTTGTAGTAGTGGGAGCCCCAGTGCTGGTGCACCATAAGGCCAAAGTGAATTCAGCTCAGCACCTGTAGTTAGACTCCTAATAGACCCAAAATTAGCTCTGATGTTCCACAGTGGAGAGAGACAGAGGTGTAATTGATGTTTCAGGCCCCCACAAGGGGGCCCACACCACCAGGTACTAACACCTGTCTCCAACCTCTCTCAATTCACAGAGTTTTGGAACCCATGTCCCTTGCCTAGCGACTTAGTTGATGGTGAGTCCCTCCATCATAACAAAAGACCAAGTACAGTTCCACTGTCCTTGATTCCCATAATCAGGGTAATAACAATTTATTCTTCCTGCCCCAATAACAGAGACACTGGGGATCCCACATCAGCCAAAATGACCATTTGGGCAACTATGGCCTCATTCTAGGCGGGGTGGGTGTGCTTATGCAAATGAGATCAGCCCCTGAAGTTCTTTTCCACAACTTGCCACACCTCACCATTAGATGTCAGGGTGGAGCTCATCCTGACTCTGCTTACATCTATGAGGAGTTATAAATAATAAATGTTTATTAATTTATTTCAATAAATTTATTAAATTTAAATCTGGAGGCCAAGTGGTAAGCAAGGCCATACAGAAGAGGAGGTTCAGCTCATTGTCGGGGGAGCTCATTTAAAGAAATGTTTGGATTCCAGTTGAGACCAACTATATATATATATATATATATATATATAATATATATATATATATATATATATATATATATATATAAATATATATATGTATGTATGAACTTGTTTGCCCATTGTCCAGTTGATACTGACCCCTGTCATGTGACACAAGTATTAACCATTTGTAACCATTTGTAACATTGTTCATATCCAGTGACTGGGGCTAGGAAATAAAGCTTTATTCCACAGCTTTATTACACTCAGGCTTCACAACTAATCGCTTCACTTTTCTCTTGTGATTATCAGTATTGCCAATCCCGAAAACCATGTGTTATGCTCCCCAAAAATCACATATTTGACTTGTAAATCACAAACAGTTTAAAAATGAGAATTTTGGGGTTCATTTGCATTCTGGTGCGTGAGCTTTTAGGGGTCACATTTTCAAGCTATTGGGCTCAACAATGAGGGATAGAAATTTACTTTAAAAAATGAAAGCTGAGATTCTCAGGCAAGCATATGGCTCCAGGAGCTGCACTTTAAGAAAAACACCAAATATAACGAAGATCATGATAAAATCATGAGAGCTGACAACAGAGGGTTACCATGTTAACATACTGAACTCTTTGTGTACCTGTTGGCATATAGCCAACATTAACTGCATCATATCTGTGGTTTGTCTGTACATCCGAATCTAAGGTATGTACACCCCCAAACACACAATCATATTTATTTATATTCAGACAAAATTACCATTGAAGCCAGTTGACAAGTTTATCTCCGCTTGTGCTCTGCAAATCTTTCCCTGCAGTACTTAATGATTTATAATGGAAATTTCTAATCTGTCCCACAGAATCCCTTGCCTCCTGTTGTGCACTTTTCAGTTTTACTTGTCTCTGTAAAAGTGACAACACTTTTCAGTTTTACTTGTCTCTACTGGATATAAATGCAGCACATTTCAGAGCAAACATCCATTAATGACATAGGTGGGGATCTGAAAGTCGGACATCCATGTTATTCAGTTTAGTATTTGAGATATTTATAAAACATTAGAGGGTAGGGAATAATTGTTAAACACATGTTCAATCAGTGTCTCAGACTACCCAATGGATACAGTTGTATAAAGAATGCATTCTATGAGACTTTCTTTGTTAGGAACATAAAAGTTATAACTACAGTAGTAGGGCATTGAGCTCTCCAACTCAGTGTTGTAGTTAAGCCAATTGTTATCAAACTCTCTAAGGGCTTGTCTTCAGTACCTGGGTAAGTTGACCTAAGTTACACTACTCCAGCTACATGAGTAATGTAGTTGAAGTCGACGTAGCTTATGTCGACTTACCCTGGTGTCTTCACTGTGCTGCATCGATGGGAGATACTTTCTCTGGTCGACTTCCCTTACTCTTCTTGGAGAGGCAGAGTACGGGGGTTGAACAGAAAGAGCTCTGCCATCAATTTAGTGGGTCTTCACTAGACCCGCTAAATTGACTCGTGCTGTCGATTGCAGCAGTGTCGATCTAGTGAAAACCAGCCCTAAGTAATGAACTTCAGGGGTGATACTCTAAGGAACTCTCTGTTCCTTCAGGAAGATGTATTTTATGCAAGTTAGACAACAGTCATAAGAAAATCAAAATAGATTCTGCTGTTCTACCTTAGGTGAATCATTTTTTTAAAATGTGTGATTATACACGTGAAACTTTCTATTCCTCCCTTTATCTATCTGTCAAACTGCTTTAATACATTTCAGGGGTAAAGGTTATTTAACAATTATTTTTTGTGAAGATCTTTGAGATCTCTGAATTCAAGTTCCTAAATGAGGGCAAATTATTATTTTAGGGGGAAAAATCCTATATTATATTTATGTGCACTGCTCCAGTGCTTTCTTTAGTGCGTAACAATACATTAGCCCACCTTGGGACTCCAGAGAACCATTAGCTGAAGCTCCATGCTGTGCTTTGCTAAAATGGGGCAGAAATAGATCCAGCAGTGTAAAGTAGAAGAACAATACTCTTGCACTGAAGGGGAGAGCTGGGAGATATGAAAGGAGTGAGGCAAGTGGAGTTGGGCTGGGAAGGGAAAATGAAAGAAGGCAAGGAGAGTCAATCAGACGTGAGAGGTAGCATGAGGCTTTCAGAGGGGACAGTAGAGAGGGATACAGATGAAAGGACAGAAGAGGAAGTAAGGGAGGAGATGATAATAACTGAACAGGTTTGAGGAGAATTTAGAAGAAGAACAAAGGATGTAGAATGTAGATGTTAGAATGTAGAATGCAGACAAGAGCGAGGAAAAGAGCAGCCAATGTGAAAAGGAGTGGGAATAGCTTCTGTCACTAAGATCTCACCTTATTATGGAGAAACCTTTGGATTCTGCGAATGGACCCTGTCATTACCATAGCATTTCTCCTCCCATGAGCATGCGCACACTTCCCTAGGCTCATTTTTAAATGATATTCGGTAGATTTGGCTCCTGAACTTCAAGAGTTACTATTTCCCTAATAGCTTTAGCTTCCAATTTACTGGTCATATTATAAATCTTAATTCAAACCAAATTTGGTTTTAAAACCTACATTTTTAAGAGTAGAACATCCATTTCAATATGTATAATATATTAATGTCATTATTATGACATTTATAATATATTAATATAAATTCTAAAAATAGCTTAATTCAAAGTACACAATAAGTATTTTAATAAGTTTGTTTCAACTGGATACCAGTGATGTCACTTTACTACTGAATAAAGTTATATTCTAAGGGATTGTTTCTCCCATATGATGGGAAAGAGATGTACACACATTTCAGAATTACCTGTATGACATCAAAGTATTTTTATTTTCTTAAAAATAATTTTAGTGAACTAAATGCACATTAACCATGCCAAATTGGAGAAGGATAGTTATGGTGACTGAAGTTCTTTATCAGAAGGCATATAGAACATGGGCAAGCTTTCACGTACTCTCCCTTCACTGTGCCACAGTCTAAATTGAAAGTATAACACCTGGGTTAAGAGAGTAGTTTAACTTTGATGTCCATTCAGTCCTTGAATTCTCTGGTATGACTGCCAACAAGGATTCCAAGTACAGTGTTCTCATCAGATGGATACATGTCCATTAGGAATTGCATGGAAAGCACCAGCTTATCCGTCTACTCCCTACCAGTTGCTAGACAGTAGAAACTTGGAAAGGATTCAGAAAAGAACTACAGGAATTAGTCAAGTTCTGGAAAATGTGCCTGTAATGAGAGACTAAAGAAGCTCAACCTATTTAGTTTATCAAAGAGCAGGTTGAAGTGACTTGTGGTCTACAACAAAGAGATTTCTGATAGTAGATGGCTTTTTAATCTATCAGAAAAAGGCATAACAAGATCCAATGGTTGGAACTGAAATTAAATTCAGACTAGAAATAAGGTGCAATTTTTAAAAGTGAGGGTAATTAACCATCTAAACAGCATACCTAGGGACATGGTCACTTGCAGTTTTTTATAAAGACTGGATATCCTTCTAAACGTGCTATAGCTCAAACAAAAGGTATAGGCTTGATGAAAAAATTATTAGGTGACCATAGTGATGCTGGAGGTCAGAATAAATTATCATAATGGTCCCTTCTGGCCTTAAAATCTATTAATGTATTAAATTTTTGATCCCTGCTAGAAATAACCTAAGTTGGACTCATTACTAGCACTCTGAGCCATTTGTCCACCATATTTAAAATGATTCTAAAACTTATTTATTTATTTTTATTCATTAAGGGAGTGATCCAACTCCCATTAAAGTCACTGGAAAGACTGCCTTTGGCTTGAATAGGAGCTGGATTGTACTTCAATGAAATACAATTGTAATTAACTAACAGTAAAAAAAACAGGACTGATCTGCAATAAATGATGCATGCTTTTCCTTTATAAAGGTTACTGTGCCTTTAAGTAATAGGCAACTGAGAACTTGGAGATAATGGTTGTTATTACAATTGTCAGTCAGTCTATTGCCTAACTGCTGTTCTGCATTTTGTTGGTTGGAATCATAAATAACTATTTCTATGTGAGCATTCCATTTATCTCCAGCCAGGCTGTCAAAGCTGTGATGGATACAAAAAAGCTTGTATCTTTTTTTTTTTTTCAACCAGATACCCAGACAGGAAGGATATCTATTCCTCATCTCAGACTAATCACTAGTTTCATAGTTAGTGACAAATCAGCTAAAATGAAAACTTCATTTACAGTTGGTTTTGAAAAGAAGATTTTACCCTCCAACTGTTTTGTGGTAATAAACCCACGTCTGCCATCAGAGTTAAACTGAGTCTCCTCATTGAATTAAAAACAATGTCTATGATAAGGATATACCTGGCAGCACAGGCTTATACAGTGTTTAATTTAGCTGAGTTAAAGATACTCCTCTCAGTTCTTAGTGACTTACTTACACTGTGTATATATATAAAACCTTCATGTTTTCCTTGAGGGGTGGATTTATACATCATTATAAAGTCTTGGCTTGATCAACAGCTTGCAACCAAAGAATAAAAAAAAATCCCTATGTCTCTCCTTGAGTTCACATGTGTAATAAATGTAAATTGAACATCTTAGGGGTTCATTTTCAAGATATTGTGTGGATAGTGTTCACACAAATCCCATTAATTAATATTAACAGAATTTATGCTTCAGGAACTGATTTAAAAACATATTCCTTTGTTCTGTTATTGACTGCGAGGGAACCAAAATTTAAGTCTCAATGATAAGGAAACCTCAGTTAGTAGTCTGTCTGAAGTACTTACATGGTCCCCATTACTGTAGAATCTGAGTACCTGTGTGTGTGTGGGGGGGGTGTTATCTGCCCTTTGTGGATCCCTACAGGATGCCCCAGGGTCACCCTACCCCAGTAAAGGAGCAGTGAAGATGGATTCTCCAGGCCTGCCTAGAGAAGCCTCATGGAAGCAGCCAATTAAAGCAGGCTCAGATAAAAGGAACTGCAGGGGCTCATCCAGTCAGGTACTCTGGTCTATTTTATCATCCCAGGCAATCTGTGATAAATGGTCAGTTTACACCAAAGATCACAAAATATTTGGGCTACTCCCAGTCCCAAAGGACCAGTCATTTACCCCAGGTCAATTTGCACCCTAAATCTCACACCAAAGAAAATGCTTGTTGTAAACTAAGGGTTTATAACTATGAAAAAGAAATGAGTTATTTACAAAGTAAAAGCAAGTAACATACATAAACAAAAATAATATCTTAAATTCCAAATGATAATCAAAACTGTTCTAATAAGCAAATATTATGTCTATTAGGGCTAGCCAAAGCTAAACAGTTGGGGACTCTTGCTTATGCTTAGAAATCCCCACCCCTCAAGTATTCAAGCAGCATAGGAATAATAAATTCTCCTTAACAGGCATTTGTATTATTTTCCCCCAGCATTCAAGCTGTGATGGGAGGAGGGATTGGGCACCTACCTGCTTCAGGGCTATGGGGAAAGCAATCAACAAAGTCTTTGTTCTACAGTGGCTCATTTGGATTCAACCATCCTTTCTGATGGGCAAGAGATAACACCTTCTGTAGCATTCCAGCATTTTGCATTAGGTAAAGTGCCATAGGCTGTATGTATCCCATGCTACCCCAGTGACTAAAGGGTTAAAACAGACCCTGCCAGCCACTATTGATAGGAACCTCTCAACAACTGGGGAGATAAAAGGGCTGAGAAGCAGAGAGATGGGACAGCTACCAGAAGGGAGTTAAGAGGTAGGAGGAAGGAGCTTCTGTCTGCAAGCTACCAGAAAGTTGCCCAAAAACTGTGCCCAGGGCAGGGGACAATCTGACCAGAAGACTAAAGAGACTGCAGAGACCCAAGGGGGAGGTAGGAAGGAGCTCAGGGCACTGAGAGGATTGTAACACATCTGACCCTGTTTACTTAATTTGAGGGCCCTGAGCTGGAGCCCAGTGGAGTGCGTGGGTCTGGGTTGGGACTCCCCGAACCTCCATTGGACTACATGAGTCCAGACTCTGTGCCACATCTGGCTAGAGAGAGGCATCGTTGAGCTGACATGCAACTTCACAGGATATTTTTTTCCTGTTTGAGTTATAGAGTTTCAGAACAAACATTTAACACTTGTAGAACAAACGCTTAAGTATTACATTATAGCATGGGCTATAGAGGTTATACGTGAGATTAATGCATGCAACAACTTACAAGCATTTCATAACATTTAAACACTAAACACATTTATATAAGTCCAATACCTATCTAACAATACACAGGTGAGACAGACTGGTTTCCAGCTATGTATTTGTCAGACCTAGGGGCCTTGGCATGAGCTGGCATCTGGTCTGCCAGCATCACAGTCCCCCTACCAGCAAAGTGGTGTTAACCCTGAGAAGCTTGGGAGCTTGAGCAAAGGAATGAATTTAAAGGGCCCAGAGCTGGGGCTGAAGATCCAGATGAGGACAAATAGACAATTTTGTTGGACTTTCCCTACTCAGAAAGGGTTCACTTTCATTGTGTGACTTGGGCAGAGGGCTGAGCTATTGAAGATAGATAGATAGATAGATAGATAGATTAGACTGGGGGGAGGGATAACTCAGTGGTTTGAGCATTAGGGTTGTGAGCTCAATCCTTGAGGGGGCCATTTGGGATCTGGGGCAAAAATTGGGGATTGGTCCTGCTTTGAGCAGGGGGTTGGACTAGATGACCTCCTGAGGTCCCTTCCAACCCTGATATTCTATGATCCACCAAGTGAGGTCAACAGCCTACAGAGGGCACCAGGAGCAGGAAAAGGACTGCCATACCATATGCAGCAACAGAAGGTGCTCAAGAGGTGTGTCCCCCTACATTACAGTACCTCAATATCTTTAGTATGTTTATCCTTACAACACCCTTTTGAGGAAGAGAAGTGCTATTATCCCCATTTTACCAATTATCCAATGCAGATTTAATCAAGAGACATTTCCCAAAATTCTCTCAAATGCTTTCACAAACCCTATTTTCTCCTTTTGAGCCAAAATATTCTGTATTTCCTTTTTTGATCTGATCTATAAAGTTATTGTTTCCCTATCCTATTTCAAATCTTTCCTCAAACTTTGTTTCTTCTGGGATGTCTACAATAGGCTGAACAAAAAAAAATAAAAAACCCACCAATTTTTCAAAAGCTAAATGTTTCCCGGGAATGTCCCCTTTGACAATTTTGAAACAAATTGAAGAAAAATTCAAGAAAGTTGAAACATTCCATTCTAACCTTTTTTGTTAGACTGGAACACTTTGATTTTCCTTTTCAAAATTATTGTTTCAGTGTTTTATATTATAAAATATAATATGAAACTTTAAAATGTCAAAATCAGAATTTATGCAGTTCTGTATCTGTGTTGGTCCAAGGGTATTAGAGACAAGGTGGGTGAAATAATACCTTTTATTAGACCAACTTCTGTTGGTGAGATTGACAAGCTTTTGAGTTTAGACTCTCTCTCAGAAGTTGATACAACAAAAGTATTACCTCACCCACCTTGTTTCTCTAAAATCAGAATGGAATGTTTCAGTGTGATCAAAATAAAATTTTCCTATCAACCTGAAATGCAATTGTTCTCAGAATTTCAGTTAATGGGAAACTTCCAATTTTGAGGGGGTTCTTGCATCTAGAACAAATTTCAAAATCACAAACTCCACCAAAATGTTTCCTCATAGCCGTGGTTTTAACAGCATTGTGTATAAATTGTCACTTTGTGTTTTGTACAGCACCTAGCACAATAGAATTCTGAACCTAGCTGGACCTTTGGGTGCGATTGCAGAACAATTAAATAATAAAGCAACAGAAAACTTGTAGTGTATTTGTGAACTGAACAACTTGTTTGTTTGTAAAGTATGGCGTGTATACACTTCTCCCCTCACTATCACTGGTTGTAACCAAGATACCACCAGAGACTCGGGGGGAGGTTAATACTGATTTACACCAGTTTAAGGGGGAATGCTGAATGCACATTTTCACTAAAAAATACATTTCTTTGGCTATCTAAATAATGCAAGTATTCATTTTTTTTCCTCTTTGTGTTATATCCTTACATCCATTTTTAAACAGTGGGTTTGATTCCTAATTTATGGCATTTTTACACCAGGATAACCTCATTGACTTCAATGAAATTACTTCTGATTTACGTCAGTGGAAGCAGGATCAAAATCAGGTCACATGTTTGTAACCTAAAACTAAAGCCATGGAGGGAGGAGTGTGAAATCTCCTGGTTTTGTTATAAGGAATAGACTGAGATCAGGTTCATAAAAGACTTAAGCCTTTAAGCAAACTAGGACCCAATTTTAATCCAGTTTGTGCAAGTTTTATAGTTACTGGTTGAAATCATGCCAAATTATGTAGCCTTTGAGGTGAAACCAGGTTAAACTTTACAGTTTGGAGTGAATTTCACTTTGAGATTTTTGAAGTCGTTTGAATATAAAAGCAAAAGTCTCTGGCTATTGTGAACAATGTGGATCAAACATGAAGAAAGTACTTTCATGAAATGCTAGTGATGTGCAACCACTGAGACTTATACAAGTTCTACCAGAATAGAACAGGAGTGAAACCTCTTGGCTCACATATTTACGTTTGAGGCTATGCTTACTTAGAAATGTAGGGATGCTTCCCTCATCTTCCTGTGCAAATGAAACTTTATACAGTAAATGACACCTATAAAAGTTTCCATTTCAGTTCATTCAGGACAGAATTTTTTGAAACTTCCTGTTAGATATCAACAAAATCTTTAACTAGTCTAAGATGCACGGTCTGTGTTAAAATATCTTGCAGGTACCTTTGCTCTCTGAGGTATTTTGGGAAAACTGATATGCCGAGATAGGAAAGGAATTAACTCTACAAATACAAATTACAATTTTTAGCACAGAAATATGCAACATACTATTTTAATAAAATATAAATAAAACCTTATGCAACTGTGACAACCGATGAGGAGGAAGCGTTAGGTGGGTGACAGCATGCAGTGGGTGGTACCTTTTTAGAATAAGTTGCTGATGGGATATAAAGACTTGTACCATGAAACGCAAGCTGATGGGCTTCAACAAAACTAAAACAAAGCAATTGAAAAATAGAAGAGTTAAATGCTGCCTGGGTGGTCTGATGATAGGAGATTTATTGCAGTATGTTGCACATAAAAAGGGACTCAAAGTAACCAGGAGGAATAGAGAGGAGAGGGATAGCTCAGTGGTTTGAGCATTGGCCTGCTAAACTCAGGCTTATGAGTTCAACCCTTGAGGGGGGCATTTAGGGATCTGGGGCAAAAACTGGGGATTGGTCCTTCTTTGAGCAGGGGGTTGAATTAGATGACCTCCTGAGGGTCCTTTCCAACCCTGATATTCTATGATTCTACAAGAGTATAAAACTTAAATTTAAAAGACACATAGGAGCAAAGTGCCAAAAACAGAGGCTCCTAAGGGAGACTGTAAAAACAAATAAAAATTGATTCACATTTCATTAGAGAAGTGAGGAGAAAGTGATCAACGTAGCCTGAAGAGCAACTTTCACACTGGCTGCAACTTTATCTTCCATAGATTTTTTTTTTAATAGGGCCTGTTAGGATTATCTGGCCTGACCTCCTAAATAACACTGGCCGTAGAACGTCATCTAATAATTCCTGCATGAAGCCCGTAACTTGTGGTTGAACTAGAGTATATTTTTAAGGCTACCTTTAAACTACAGGGTAGGCATGAGAGTCCCTGCTTGTGAACACACACTTGCACTCGCCAGCACTGAGCGTGTGCAAATATAAATAGCTGTGTAGCTGTAGTAGCATGAGCAGTGGCAGCAGTCGTACAGCTGAGCCATGCTGAGCACAAGCCTGCTTGGAATGGCTGGGTGTGTATTTGGTCTGGCTCAGCCAGGCCTCTGCTGCCACTACCCATACTACTGCTGCTATGCTGCTATCAAGCTAGCACACGTATGTGTGCATGAGCAAGGGAATTTACACCTCTAGCTCATTGTTGGGACATAACATAAGACAGACATCAAATCTTGATTTAAAGACTTCAAATAATGGAGAACCCATCACTTGCCTTGGTTAGCTGTTGCAGTGGTTGATTACCCTCACTGTGAAAAATGTGCACATTATTTCCAGGTTGAGCTTCTCTAACTTCAGCTTCCCCTAACTCAATAAAAAGCCCCAGGTATCAAAGATGCAAGACCACTTACTGCAACCAGATCTGTTCTAAAAGGGAATAAATTGTGGATTGGAATACTTTTATAAATCCAAGAGATTAGAACCTCTGGCAGGAATGGTTTAGCATTGTCTACAGAAGGAATGACTCCATTAAAGACAGTAGGAATTTTAACATGGGGCCCTTGTTGGAGTGAAGAAATCTTGCGATTTGAGGGTATCTCTGCAACTGTGCTTTGTTCTGAATCTGAAAATTCTAAGATGCCATTTACAGAGTAAAAGGTTGTGTGTCTTCCATTGTAAAGATACAGCTGTCAAAACACTAATCTAGTTTTTCAAAAAAATGTCTGAAGCCAAATAGCCACACCAAATAGGGGGAATTACTCCATCTTCCATACCTTGAAAACCCAAGATATATTTTAAAATGCTAAAATTATTAAACACAGATGATTTCTCCATGACAAAGTAAAGATACTAAATTAAAACAAAACTGAAATCCTACATCAATACAATCCTTAATGATGGCGAGTCAAACAATACATAAGTCAAGGTTCCAAAAGAAAAGTTAAGTGAGTTAACCTGTGTTGAACACATATAGGATTCTTTACTTCTGTTTTTATGAATGAATATTAGGGTTTATGATGTAAACTGTATAACATATCTAGGATGTGCAACATGGCAGAATCTTAACTTTACTCTATACTGTCTTCTTGTAATTTTATTTAATTATATTTCTTATTTAACAGTTATTTCTATGACACTCATCATAGTATTTGAAATTCCTACATCATGGAATTCACCCAAAGCCAATGAAAGAAATAGGACGCTTTCCACAAACTTCAAAGGCACATGGATTGGAGCCCACGCGAACTTTTGCAGCCTTATTTGTTTCATTAATGTGGGAGGACGGGAGGCTTTGTATTGAATTTAGTATCAGGTGAAATTCATGTGTAAGGCCCTGATCCTGCAATGAGCTCCCTCTGAGTAAGGGATTCATTGCAGTTTGGGGTCTAAATTGTTGCTGAGATTTCTTTCCCGTACCGTACAATATAAGAAATACTCAATTTGCTGAAACATTCATGTGTGAGTTTCCTGACACCACCATCATAAAGAAGTGAGAATCAGCCAGGTTACATCCTGGCAGTTAAAGGGAGTGGAAGCCTGTGCACCCACTGTATTATCTAATGACAGCTACTGTGAAACCTAATAGCATTTTTTTGCTTCAAGTGGTATATACCTTTTGCTGTAGTCAACCACTTCTTTAATACCTTCCCTCCCTTTATCTCTTATCATATTTTGTATTAGAATCATATAATCATAGAATAACAGAGTTGGAAGGGACCTCTGGAGGCCATCTAGTCCAACCCCCTGCCCAGAGCAGGACCAATCCCAGCTAAATCATCCCAAGCAGGGCTTTGTCAAGCCTGACCTTAAAAACTTCTAAGGAAGGGGATTCCACCACCTCCCTAGGTAACGCATTCCAGTGTTTCACCACCCTCCTAGTGAAAAAGTTTTTCCTAATATCCAACCTAAATCTCCCTCACTGCAACTTGAGACCATTACTCCTTGTCCTGTCATCTGCTATCACTGAGAATAGTCTAGATCCATCCTCTTTGGATCCACCTTTCAGGTAGTTAAAAGCAGCTATCAAATCCCCCCTCATTCTTCTCATCCGTAGACTAAACAATCCCAGTTCCCTCAGCCTCTCCTCATAACTCATGTGTTCCAGTCCCCTAATCATTTTTGTTGCCCTTCGCTGGACTCTCTCCAATTTCTCCACAGCCTTCTTGTAGTGTGGGGCCCAAAACTGGACACAGTACTCCAGATGAGGTCTCACCAATGTCGAATAGAGGGGAATGATCACGTCCCTCGATCTGCTGGCAATGCCCCTACTTATACAGCCCAAAATGCCATTGGCCTTCTTGGCAACAAGGGCACACTGTTGACTCATATCCAGCTTCTCGTCCACTGTCACCCCTAGGTTCTTCTCTGCAGAACTGCTGCCTAGTCATTCGGTCCCTAGTCTGTAGCGGTGCATGGGATTCTTCCGTCCTAAGTGCAGGACTCTGCACTTGTCCTTGTTGAACCTCATCAGATTTCTTTTGGCCCAATCCTCCAATTTGTCTAGGTCCCTCTGTATCCTATCCCTACCCTCCAGCATATCTACCACTCCTCCCAGTTTAGTATCATCCGCAAACTTGCTGAGGGTGCAATCCACACCATCCTCCAGATCATTAATGAAGATATTGAACAAAACCGGCCCCAGGACCGACCCTTGTGGCACTCCGCTAGATACCGGCTGCCAACTAGACATGGAGCCATTGATCACTACCCGTTGAGCCCGACAATCTAGCCAACTTTCTACCCACCTTGTAGTGCATCCATCCAGCCCATACTTCTTTAACTTGCTGACAAGAATACTGTGGGAGACCGTGTCAAAAGCTTTGCTAAAGTCGAGGAATAACACGTCCACTGCTTTCCCTTCATCCACAGAACCAGCTATCTCATCATAGAAGGCAATTAGATTAGTCAGGCATGCCTTTCCTTTGGTGAATCCATGCTGACTGTTCCTGATCACTTTCCTTTCATCTAAGTGCTTCAGAATTGATTCCTTGAGAACATGCTCCATGATTTTTCTGGGGACTGAGGTGAGGCTGACCGGCCTGTAGTTCCCAGGATCATCCTTCTTCCCTTTTTAAAGATGGGCACTACATTAGCCTTTTTCCAGTCTTCTGGGACTTCCCCCGATCGCCATGAGTTTTCAAAGATAATGGCCAACGGCTCTGCAATCACATCTGCCAATTCCTTTAGCACTCTCGGATGCAACGCATCCGGCCCCATGGACTTGTGCACGTCCAGTTTTTCTAAATAGTCCCGAACCACTTCTTCCTTCACAGAGGGCTGGCCACCTCCTCCCCATGCTGTGCTGCCCAGTGCAAGGGAGCTGACCTTGTTAGTGAAGACAGAGGCAAAAAAAGCATTGAGTACGTTAGCTTTTTCCACATCCTCTGTCACTAGGTTGCCTCCCTCATTTAGTAAGGGGCCCATACTTTCCTTGGCTTTCTTCTTATTGCCAACATACCTGAAGAAACCCTTCTTGTTACTCTTAACATCCCTCGCTAGCTGCAACTCCAGGTGTGATTTAGCCTTCCTGATTCCATTCCTACATGCCCGAGCAATATTTATATACTCATCCCTGGTCATTTGTCCAATCTTCCACTTCTTGTAAGCCTCTTTTTTGTGTTTAAGATCAACAAGGATTTCACTGTTAAGCCAAGCTGGTCGCCTGCCATATTTAGTATTCTTTCTACCATCGGGATTGTCTACACATTGTCCCTGTAACCTCAATAAGGATTCTTTAAAATACAGCCAGCTCTCCTGGACTCCTTTCCCCCTGATGTTATTCTCCCAGGGGATCTTGCCCATCAGTTCCCTGAGGGAGTCAAAGTCTGCTTTTCTGAAGTCCAGGGTCCATATTCTGCTGCTTTCCTTTCTTCCTTGTGTCAGGATCCTGAACTCGACCATCTCATGGTCACTGCCTCCCAGGTTCCCATCCACTTTTGCTTCCCCTACTAATTCTTCCCGGTTTGGTAGCAGCAGGTCAAGAAGAGCTCCACCCCTAGTTGGTTCCTCCAGCACTTGCACCAGGAAATTGTCCCCTACAGTTTTCAAAAACTTCCTGGATTGTCTGTGCACCACTGTATTGCTCTCCCAGCAGATATCAGAATGATTGAAGTCACCCATGAGAACCAGGGCATGCGATTTAGTAGCTTCTGCGACTTGCCGGAAGACTAAGGATTTTGCTTCCCTTCTTACTACAAGTTCTGACTGTCATTTCCTCTATGCTTTCAAGACAACTTTCCCTTTGCAACAACATCTCTCATTGCCATCCACTCCTTCCATTCATTCTAACGGGGCTTTTGCTTTTCTCTGGTGCCGTAAAAAATAAGTCATTTTTTCCGTATTACAGTTTTCTGTAACACACTTCTTGCTGCTGTCCTACAGATCCTATTCTTATTGGCCTTTTGATGTAACCAACATTAAATTTCGCCATCTTTTGAATTATTTGAAATCAACCTGATTAAGTAGTTCAATGGATGATTATAGGCAGTATGCCAGTAAAAATCTAGCTAACTACTTTGTGTTCTGTTTGGTCTATTTTTAGCATTTGTTTTCAAAGACTAAGGTATTTGATATGATGTCAAGGTTTTCCCTTTTTTTTGTAACTGCTCTTATTTTCTGAAACATAATATACTGACATATGTACTTATCCACCCATCACCAAATACATTTGTTATGGTAGTTCTAACATTTGTCAAACTTATCGCACATTTTCATATCTAATCATTCTAGAAATACTTTGCATTTATGGTAGTATATGTTTTTACAAAGTCAGCATTTTCAAGAGCCATAGTATCACAATGGCAGGCATCACAATTTCTCTTAATTGTTGCAACTCTTGGTAAATAGTGTTGTGTAACTGCCATTACAAAATATCAGTACTTCCAACCCCAAACAAAAAAAAAAAAACAACCCCAAGTCTGACCCAAAAATATCATAGGATTGAAGTAAAAATTACAAATTTTTTTTAAAAAATAAACTTTTAGGTTCCTTTTTATTTGACTTCTGGGTTTTGAGCCATAGGATTCAATTTTTCAACCTTTTATTCAAAATAATGCTTTTAATCAAATATAGACAAACCTGAAATATTTCAGGTTTGGGATTTTCATATTTTTTGTAGAAATGTTCTCTGGAAAAAGACTATTTCCCATTAATCTTCTCTCCTAGAAATATTTTCTTTTAAATGATGGATGACATTTCTACATAACCCATTACACCACGTGCTGGGGCTTTAAGAAGAACATCAGACATTTTCATACAACAAAACTGCAAGAGATGACATCAGCACTAGATAGTCCCTTTTGTCTAAGGATTTAAAATAACTTTACAAAATTGAATTAAGCTTAGACAAGTTAGATGTCTTCCAGTCACCAGGGCCTAATGAAATAAATCCTACAATACACAAGGAGCTGACTAAGGAGATATCTGAGCCATTAGCAAAGTCTTTGCAAAGTCATGGAAGATGGGAGAGATTCCAGAGGACTGGAAAAGGGCAAATATAGTGCCAATCTATAAAAAGGGGAATAAAGACAACCTGGGGAATTACAGACCAGTCAGCTTAACTTCAGTACCCAAAAAGATAATGCAGCAAATAATTAAACAAACACCTAGAAGATAATAAGATGATAAGTAATAGTCAGCATGGCTTTGTCAAGAACAAATCGTGTCAGACCAAGCTGATTGCTTTTTTTGACAGGGTAACAAGCCTTGTGGATGGGGGGAAGTGATATATGTGGTATATCTTGACTTCAGTAAGGCTTTTGACACTGTCTCAAATGAACTGGTTAAAAGACAGGGAACAAAGGGTAGGAATAAATAGTAAATTTTCAGAATGGAGAGGGGTAACTAGTGTTGTTCTCCAAAGGTCAGTCTTAGGACAAATCCTATTCAACTTATTAATAAATGATGTGGAGAAAGGGGTAAACAGTGAGGTGGCAAAATTTTCAGATGATATTAAACTGCTCAAGATAGTTAAGACCAAAGCAGACTGTGAAGAACTTCAAAAAAATCTCACAAAACTAAGTGATTGGGCAACAAAATGGCAAATGAAATTTAATGTGGATAAATGTAAAGTAATGCACATTGGAAAAAATAACCCCAACTATACATACAATATGATGGGGGCTAATTTAGCTACAACTAATCAGGAAAAAGATCTTGGAGTCATCATCGCCTTCCTCTGTAGCATGGGGCACGGGTCACTTGCTGGAGGATTCTCTGCTCCTTGAAGTCTTTAAACTACGATTTGAGGACTTCAATAGCACAGATATAGGTGTGAGGTTTTTTTGTAGGAGTGGTGGGTGAAATTCTGTGGCCTGCGTTGTGCAGGAGGTCAGACTAGATGATCATAATGGTCCCTTCTGACCTAAATATCTATGAATCTATGAATCTATGAATCGATAGTTCTCTGAAGTCATCCACGCAGTGTGCAGCAGCAGTCAAAAAAGCAAATGGGATGTTAGGAATCATTAAAAAAGGAATAGAGAATAAGATGGAGAATATCTTACTGCCTTTATATAAATCCATGGTATGCCCACATCTTGAATATTGCATACAAAGGTGGTCCCCTCATCTCAAAAAAGATATGCCGTTGTTCGAAAAGGTTCAGAAAAGGGCAACTAAAATGATTAGGGGTTTGGAATGGGTCCCTTATGTGGAGAGATTAAAGAGGCTAGGACTTTTCAGCTTGAAAAAGAGGAGACTAAGGGGGGATATGGTAGAGGTATGTAAAATCATGAGTGGTATGAAGAAAGTGAATAAGAAAAAGTTATTTACTTGTTCCCATAATATAAGAACTAGGGGCCACCAAATGAAATTAATGGGCAGCGAGTTTAAAACAAATAAAAGGAAGTTCTTTACACAGCGCACAGTCCACCTGTGGAACTCCTTGCCTGAGGAGCTTGTGAAGACTAGGACTGTAACAGGGTTTAAAAGAGAACTGGATAAATTCATGGAGGTTAAGTCTATTAATGGCTATTAGCCAGGATGGGTAAGGAATGATGCCCCTAGCCTCTGTTTGTCAGAGGGTAGAGATGGATGGCAGGAGAGAGATCACTTGATCATTACCTGTTAGGTTCACTCCCTCTGGGGCACCTAGCATTGGCCACTGTCGGTAGAGAGGATACTGGGCTGGATGGACCTTTGGTCTGACCCAGTATGGCCATTCTTATGTTCTTATGACCTTCTCATAAACAAACTAGAGAAATAAAACCTAGATGGAGCTACTATAAGGTGAGTGCATAACTGGTTGGAAAATCATTCCCAGAGAGTAGTTATCAATGGTTCACAGTCAAGCTGGAACGGCATATCAAGTGGGATCCTGCAGGGATCAGTTCTGGGTCCAGTTCTGTTCAATATATTCATTAATGATTTAAGTAATGACATAGAGAGTACACTTATAAAGTTTGAGGATAATACCAAGATGGGAAGGGTTGAAAGTGCCTTGGAGGATAGATTAAAATTCAAAATGATCTGGACAAACTCCATTAGTGGAGATTTTTAAGAGTAGGTTTGATAAGCACCTGTCAGGGACGATCTAGATAATACTTATTCCTGCCTTGAGTGCAGGAGACTAGACTAGATGACCTCTCGTGGTCCCTTCCAGTGCAATGATTCTATGATTCTCAATATCTCTGGCCTCAGGTAGCCTCATATTACAGATTGGAAAATTGAGGCTTAGATACATTAAGTGTCTTACCAAAAATCACACAGCAAGTCAGCAGCAAAACTGAAAATGAGTCTGAGGTTTTGGCTCCCAGTCCCTTTCTCTAATTACTGGGCACACTCCCACTCGGAGTCGTATTTATATTTAACATAAACTCAAGTAAAACTGATGTAGATGTAAATTGTTCTTCATGGCAGTTTATAACCTTTATTTTTACTGTGCTCTCTTTTATCCTCAAGATTGTAGCGTGTTTTTTTTCCTTCCTATAAATTAGACATACAGTTTCACATAGACAAAATAAGAGGTTCATCTTAGCATACTTTAAAAAAAAATCCTGATAATCCTTTTCATCACTTTCCTTTATTTTCCAAATCAGTCATGAATACAAATCTATATCCTGGCCTTTGCCAAGTTATATTCTTATGTTTAAAAACTGCTCTTTTGGTACCTAAATCAAATTCTGCCCATGAATAATTGCCTGCAAGTCGCATTGATTTCAATGAGAGCTACACATACATATCTCATGGTAGAATTTGTCCCCATATTTATAATGCATTGCACACCACTGAAGCTAAGCTTAGATATCTGTGTTTGTACCATCCTCTTCCCCCCCCCCCCACCCTTTAAAGGAGAAGTGCATCATAGTCATCCTGCAGTCCTCTAGTACTTTCTCTTTGTGAGCTAGCAAAAATCTCTGCCAATTGCATTTCCAGTTCTCTTGCTACTTCCTAGATAATTTTTTGGAAACAATTCATTTGCACTCACCATGTTGTCATCATTTCAGTTTATCCTGTTTTCTAACTATCTACTATGGCATGACCACGAAATTCTTTTTAAAATTTTTTATGCCTCCCTCAAGATCTCTCCCAGATTTGATCTTCAGTTTCCCTTGTGATTAGAAAGAGAGAGAAAATTACTTCAGGCTACCAGGAATATCAAATGCATCTATTACTAACTTATCATGTTTTTAGTGCTTCTGAGTCCAGAACTGGATTCTTCAGCTTTCCAAGAAAGTCTTTTATTCAGTATAAGATGCCCCTAGGTTACTTTATTTTATTTAAGTACTTTAGTAGGAGACTTTAGCAGACAGTAGCAGATTCATACCCTCAAGAATCTGTACATTTTGTGCTTTGTATTTTCTCAGAAGACGAAAACTTACCAAGAATCTATGATATTACCAAGGGATCTGCTACTGAAGTTACAGACTAATCATTTGAGATAATCCAACTAGAAGTTCCAAAAAAAGGATCATAATCCATATGTTATAACATCCATGTATTGTTGTCACTGAGAGAAAAACATAAGAGGCCAAATCCAGCCATAGTGTAACTGAGTTCAGTTGGTCTATTGAGTTCAATAGATTTGCAGCTACTTACTCAAACAGATTTTCCTATCTATTTTAAAGGGAAATGCTATTTTATACATCTTACAAAGTATAACTTGCATGATTTAAATTAATTTTACACTTTCTTGGGGTTTTTCTCTTGGGGGCCTGGGGTTCAAGTCAGTCTTCAGGCTTTCAACGGAAGCAGCTCACGCAAGTGTCTTTTCAGGTTGGTGGCCAGCTGTGGACTCTCTCCCTTCTGTTTTATAGTACATTCCGCTTTCTCCCTATTCCACAGAATTTCAGGAAGAGCAAAAACCTCTCTTAAAGTGACAATACACTGCACTCTGTGATCATAAAAATACTCCCAATTCTACTACAAATTAGAATTTATAACAAACATTCTGTTGTAATTAGACAGGAAGCATTAGTGGAGATATTATTATTGGCTGTGAATTTTTTATGTCAATAACTCTTGATATTCTCTTGGACCTTTTTCTATTGGTTTACTGATGGGTGCAGATGGGCAAGGCAAGTCCAGGTGTCTAGTCTCACCAAAGATGGGTTCCAAGACTATAACTTTCCCCCCCCATGGTATTGTTCGTGGTGGGACTCATTTTGTGATGAATAATACAATAGCGATAATGTTCAGGGCATCTTTGTTAATTTCAGAAGTCCCTCTTACTCTAGTTTGTTAAACCTGAAGAACCTATAAGAATGTAGCTCCTTAGGGGTTCCCCTGTCTGTTTTTTTTTAATTCTCCCCCTAGTTTCACTGTTTCATATTTCTAATGCTAAGATTTATTACAGACTATTGGTCTAGAACAGACAGGCTGGGGAGATGAGATTTTGCTGATAGAAGTCATACACAAAATCTGTGACAAATTGAAGCCTGTCAGAATCCTTAGTTTGTGGTGGAGAAAGTTTGTGGCATTCCTGTGAAAGGAAATAAATGATTCATTGTTGTTGAAGTGAGGAAAGTGCACACAAACAAACCCCCAAAACACACCCACACCCTTTAAAGGTGGTTGTGATTACTATGTTAAAATTTTAATCTAATTTCTCTTATTTATTGAGGTGTAAGCAGTGAACAATTGAAGTTTAGGTGCTCGTTCTTCTTTTTAACTGTATCACTCTACTAACTTTTCATAGAATCATAGAATCATAGAATCATAGAATATCAGGGTTGGAAGGGACCTCAGGAGGTCATCTAGTCCAACCCCCTGCCCAGAGCAGGACCAATCCCCAATCAAATCATCCCAGCCAAGGCTTTGTCAAGCCTGACCTTAAAAACTTCCAAGGAAGGAGATTCTACCACCTCCCTAGGTAACGCATTCCAGTGTTTCACCACCCTCCTAGTGAAAAAGTTTTTCCTAATATCCAACCTAAACCTCCCCCACTGCAACTTGAGACCATTACTCCTTGTCCTGTCCTCTTCTACCACTGAGAATAGTCTAGAACCATCCTCTCTGGAACCACCTCTCAGGTAGTTGAAAGCAGCTATAAAATCCCCCCTCATTCTTCTCTTCTGCAGACTAAACAATCCCAGTTCCCTCAGCCTCTCCTCATAACTCATGTGTTCCAGACCCCTAATCATTTTTGTTGCCCTTCGCTGGACTCTCTCCAATTTATCCACATCCTTCTTGTAGTGTGGGGCCCAAAACTGGACACAGTACTCCAGATGAGGCCTCACCAATGTCGAATAGAGGGGAACGATCACGTCCCTCGATCTGCTCGCTATGCCCCTCCTTATACATCCCAAAATGCCATTGGCCTTCTTGGCAACAAGGGCACACTGCTGACTCATATCCAGCTTCTCGTCCACTGTCCCCCCTAGGTTCTTCTCTGCAGAACTGCTGCCTAGTCATTCGGTCCCTAGTCTGTAGCTGTGCATTGGGTTCTTCCGTCCTAAGTGCAGGACCCTGCACTTATCCTTATTGAACCTCATCAGGTTTCTTTTGGCCCAATCCTCCAATTTGTCTAGGTCCCTCTGTATCCTATCTCTGCCCTCCAGCGTATCTACCACTCCTCCCAGTTTAGTATCATCCGCAAATTTGCTGAGAGTGCAATCTACACCATTCTCCAGATCATTTATGAAGATATTGAACAAAACCGGCCCCAGGACCGACCCCTGGGGCACTCTGGCTGCCAACTAGACATGGAGCCATTGATCACTACCCGTTGAGCCCGACAATCTATCCAACTTTCTACCCACCTTATAGTACATTCATCCAGCCCATACTTCTTTAACTTGCTGACAAGAATACTGTGGGAGACCGTGTCAAAAGCTTTGCTAAAGTCAAGAAACAATACATCCACTGCTTTCCCTTCATCCACAGAATCATAGAAGGCGATTAGATTAGTCAGGCATGACCTTCCCTTGGTGAATCCATGCTGACTGTTCCTGATCACTTTCCTCTCGTGTAAGTGCTTCAGGATTGATTCCTTGAGGACCTGCTCCATGATTTTTCCGGGGACTGAGGTGAGGCTGACTGGCCTGTAGTTCCCAGGATCCTCCTTCTTCCCTTTTTTAAAGATTGGCACTACGTTAGCCTTTTTCCAGTCATCTGGGACTTCCCCCATTCGCCACGAGTTTTCAAAGATAATGGCCAATGGGTCTGCAATCACATCCGCCAATTCCTTTAGCACTCTCGGATGCAACTCGTCCGGCCCCATGGACTTGTGCACGTCCAGCTTTTCTAAATAGTCCCTAACCACCTCTTTCTCCACAGAGGGCTGGCCATCTACTCCCCATGTTGTGATGCCCAGCGCAGCAGTCTGGGAGCTGTCCTTGTTAGTGAAGACAGAGGCAAAAAAAGCATTGAGCACATTAGCTTTTTCCACATCCTCTGTCACTAGGTTGCCTCCCTCATTCAGTAAGGGGCTTACACTTTCCTTGGCTTTCTTCTTGTTGCCAACATACCTGAAGAAACCCTTCTTGTTACTCTTGACATCTCTTGCTAGCTGCAGCTCCAGGTGCAATTTGGCCCTCCTGATTTCATTCCTACATGCCCGAGCAATATTTTTATACTCTTCCCTGGTCATATGTCCAACCTTCCACTTCTTGTAAGCTTCTTTTTTATGTTTTTTTGATACATAAGTGTTGTGTATTCTGTGCTCTTACCTTATAAAGTCCAGCCAGCATTTGTATTGTGTCTACTTTTTGATGATAAGACTTAAAGAAAAGTGAAGAAATGCCAGCTATACACTGAGACTTCTTATAGAGGAAAAATATTTAAATCAAAGATGAAAAGAAAAACCCTTGAAAATGTCAGCCTATGTGTGCACTGCCTCAAAAATAGTCAGAAGACAAGCTGGTAATCTATTGTTTTAAATTATATAAATGAATCTACATTATAGTGGTCAGTTAACTAGACTGGTCCAACTCACTTATACCATTTTCAGTTAAAGTGAATGCTGATGAAGTAAATGGATTTACACATCAGTGGATTGAGAGGATAATCAAGCCCATGAGTTCAATGCAGTGTGAGTAGTGGGACCTTGATTCATATGGCTACTATCAACATAGCAAAATATGCTTCACTGTGGAAACACTGGCCCAATTCTGAGGTCCATTCAAGCTGTCTGGCAGCTGGAACCAGCAGGGGAACAAAGCTGTCTATATGCCACTGTTTTGCTTTCTAGTCTAAGATCTGTAAAACTCCAGAGCACTGTCAGAGCTGTTCTGAATTATGACAGCTGGTACTGCCTTCCCAAGGGGCTGTTATACCCATAGGGGATCACCCAAATGTAGAAATACACCAATTCTTCCTCCAGTCATGTCTGCTGCACATGGCATTTTGATCTTAGTGCTGCTGTCTTTGTAAGATGGTCACGATATGTGAGAGTTCTATGTAACATGAAACCTAGATAGACCATGTGTGAATCATGCTTTATTCATTGACCATTGAGAACTATATTCAGTTCTCTGCCAGCTTGTGCATGATGTAAGTGGAAGATACTTGACACACTCTTATTTCCACTTGGTATCAGGTGCCACCGATGACAA
This sequence comes from Natator depressus, assembly GCF_965152275.1. Taxonomy (NCBI): domain Eukaryota; kingdom Metazoa; phylum Chordata; order Testudines; family Cheloniidae; genus Natator; species Natator depressus. The sequence continues at coordinate 71,964,649 of NC_134236.1, forward strand.
TATTTGCCATATCCACCATATCTGCATTCAGAACTCTCTCAAGTATGTCAAGGCAGTGTGATTGAGTGCTTAGGCATATGTCATCTGCATAAAAAAAGTTGCGAGACTCAGTATATGGCAGGTCATTTGAATATAAGTTGAATAACGTTGGAGATAATACTGATCCTTGTGGGAGGCCATTCTTCTGGTGCCTCCAAGCACTTTTTCTATCACCAATATGCATACAGAAATGGTGACTTCTCAAAAACAGAGCCTTTGCACATACTAGCATCTTGGCATAGTTCTAGACAATTTCACCAAAAGGCCCATGTGCCAAATGGTACCGTATACTGTGGTCAAATGGTAAATTACATGTCAGTCAAAGCACTTTGGGACATTTTTTGGTCTGACAGTGCTATTCTGATCAGCCCATCTGCAAACAGCTGTGCCATCAGAAAAAACAGACCATGCAACACCATGGTTAACAGATTTTTGGGAGGGAGAGAGGAAATCACTGCAGTAATTGTACCATCAGTTGTACAATTAACAACAGGAGTGTTGTTAATCCTCAGTTTTCTGAAACCTCAAATCATTTTCTTAAAAAATACTGCCAATATGTAGTATTGCTTAGTGCCTTAAGCCATGCGCTCACCTGCAACATGATTGATGTTCAGCTTACTTATTTGAATGATCTCCACTACCAAATAAGGCTCATTGTTTAAAATGGATTCAAATTAATGGGATCAGGCTGGGAATTATGTGGAAAATACTAAGGAAATAACCTGCATGGTACAATTCATTGCCGAGTACTCACTAATATTCTATGTGAATAAAGTTTCTGCTTAATTAAACCACATCCATTGCCTCTTGTCTTTCTTCTAACCTGGCCAGACAATGAATTTAGCATTTAGGTACTCTGTTAATGACCCAGGGTAATGTTCATATGCAAATGACTATGCTAATTTCCACAATGATGCTCTGAACGTGTCCAGTGTAAACTATTTGTCCGAGAAGCTGACTGAGTTGAGTGAGCCTGGAGTTAATGAGAAGCACTGTGTCTTCTCTCAGCCCAGCTTTAGGCTTGAGTGCCTTGAACATATTGGGTTAAGTCCCCTGCTGTAGTAAATGAGCACAGCTGCATTGATTTCAATGGATCTTCACCAATTTACACCAATAGAAAATTTGTCCTGTCTCCCTGATTATAATCAAAGGAAAGGAATTACACATACAAATAACATATTTAACAAAAGGAACCTTCACTCATATTTGCTTCCTTAAATAACTTGCAATTTAACATAATTTTTACAGCAGGTGGAACAAATGCTTGCACAATAACTATACAATGTGGCCCCAAATTTCTGCACCTGCAACTCACTGGCCAATAAGGCTCTTGAAGTTATGATTTTGCAGAAATAATTGGACCCAAGTACAAAAGCTTGTTTCTAATGAATGATGCCTAGTTAAAGGAGATTCACTATTGTAACACTTCTGCTGCCATATTCATTTCTATAAGCTTGGTGCTTTTCTTTAATACTCCACAGTTTTGCACTAAGGACTGAGCATTACTTGAAAAGAAACTTTTGTTCTCAATGAGTTTTAGCTTCATGTCTTGGCATAAGAGGGATGAAACATAAGCAGTGCCTTTCTGTGGGACAGTGCCTTCTGACATTATGCACAGAACATGAACTTCTATCCATTTTGGTCTCTTTGATTTCCTTCAAAAGTTTATTTGCTAACCCATGAGTGTCCTTATTCCTCAAGGTTCCATTCATGTTGTCTTTTCCCCCCTGACTTTGCAGCAAACAGTAATCATCCATTATCTGAATTCAATGTTGTGCAGTGAGTCTAAGGGTAGGAAGTCAGACACTGTCTGTAACATTCTCTGTTGACCCAATTGACCAAAGTTTTACTACTGAGTCTGACATAGGAAACAATGAAGGTTTTTTAAAACTATGTTGCCGTTTCCATTTCAATGTTGTGGAGTTTGATTTTTGTTTTGCTTTTTTTAAAAAAACAAAAACAAAAACAAATGTGTAATATAAACCCATTCCCAGAAATATTGAGCTGGCATACAAATGTTGAACACGTGAGGCTTTTCTGTTTTTTTCTTTAAGTGCTGAATTCAGTTTAGATAGTCCTACAAAGGAAATAAACTGCAGTCGCTTCAAAAAAGTTTTAAATTCCCCCCTAATTCTGATGGCCTTCTGTGGGCATGTATATGGAACCTTTAATCCACAAGGGCCATTGAAAGAAAACAAAAGCAATGACACTGGCGTTTTAAAACAGCTGCAGGACATAAGAATAACTGCTTTTCATAGGGCTCTCTAACACACTTACTGCATATGCAGGCTACAGAATGCAGATGAAAAACAAACAGTAACTTTATAAAAAAAATACACAACTGTCCAGTATAATCTAAGACTAGTGGTTCTGGTGAAAACATCTTAGATAAAGCTTCCTACATTCCAGCAATCCAGATTTTCACAGGGCCTCATTCAAGTCTGCACCTACTGTTGCCCAGTGTTTCAATTCCATTGTGCAGGGCTTTATTTTACATGACACCCATAAAAGTCAATGAATGTGAACACATGCTAAACCTCCTCACATCTTCCCATTCTAATACCTAAACAAACACCTTTGAAAATGTCAGGAAATAGTGGTCTAAATTTAGACAAAATAATGATCTGCATAATGATACATTTATGTACATATCACCACCCATTCACATAACAGGATCGGCTATGCTCTATTGTGTTTCTAATCCATGGATTAAACTCTACGTATACATTGGCATGATCAGCTGTAATAACTCTATTATGGCCCAATATACCAATGAGCCAAGAATTATAGAAAGACTCTCTCATACAGTTCTGTGATTTTTTTGTATCTCTTTTTATAGGCCATTGTAAATAATATTATACAAACAAAATAATGGAAACACAGACAAATGCTATATAAGTATCACAAATGTGACTTAAACCACAGAAGCAAGGACATTCAAATACGAATTTTTATTCTTAGCATGTCTCTTTTGGTTCCAGCACTGCAAAATCTGTCATGGCACTAGTCTGAGATCACTGAAATACCTTATCAAAACAAAGTAAATCCTAAAGATGGAGTGAAACCCTTAACTAGGAATTCCCAAGCTGTTATGGGTTTAAATCTGATCATTTCTGTTACTGTGTTAATTATTCTGTGTTGTTTATTAGAAAACTAGCAACATCTATGTAAGTGACCTGTAATTATTTCTGCTCTAGAATAGCTATCTTAAAGTCACATTTTAATCTACCATGCCATTGGCAATTGACAGAATGATGGCCTGAAACTAACCATCATGTAAGTTGGATATTGTTGTACAGTCCTGCTAACAGCGAAGTTCCTTTTTCTTAATACAGGATAAGTTTTGCCAAACAGCGGGGACAATGACTTTGCCAGGGGCATTGGATTCTACGACAGCAATTGATGGTGTAGCTTGCATATGTCAGCTTCTGATCTAATAAATCATTAAAAATGAGAAATGCAGAACTTCAACAACACACAAAGCCTTCAGCACATTGATGTAATCTCTTCAGCTACCACATTAGCCAGAAAAATGACATAAGAGAAAGAACAACTTCCTCTCCAATTTATTCTGCTGAGTCATTCACAACATGCAGTAGAAAAGAATCAGACCTTTCCTATTGTTAACCCCTTATCTATGCAAGGAAAAGAGCATGGCAGACAAGATGATCCTTGACACTTAAAATGGGCTTGCTTAACTTGTTTACTGTAATGTATAGTTTAATTTTAATTTGATTCTTATCAATGGAATATATGTTGAACAAGTTTACATTTATACAGGTTTACTTATAGTTAGGGCTGAACTTAGAGCAGTTGTTGTAAGTGTTAAGATTATTCAAGAAAAATGTTATTTCAATCCAAATAGCCTCATGATTACATCTGAGAAAACAGAAAAACCAAGAGGCCTTCTAATCACATTTTAATTATTTCCCATCCACCAGTGTGCAAATAACTCAGACATTTTCAAAGAGCAGACATCCTCTATATAGTATTTTGTTTGAAACAGTAGCCACCTTTTCTGTTTGTAAGATTTACTCAGATAAGTCTTTGGTTTTTGCGCCCTTGTTCTTATTCAAATTAGCTGATAAATGGATTATGCAAACATAATCCAGCATGTTTCAGAGTGGTAGCTGTGAACACTTCAACCTCCCTGGACACTCAATAACAGATTTAAAAGTGGCCATTCTTCAACAAAAAAACCTCCAAAAACAGATTCCAAAGAGAAACTGCAGAACTGGAATTAATTTGCCAACTGGACACCATCAAGTTAGGCCTGAATAAAGACTGGGAGTGGATGGGTCACTTCAAAAACTAAACTAATTTCCCCATACTAATTTCCACCTACTGTTACTCACAGCTTCTTGTCAACTGTTTGAAATGGACCACCCTGATTACCACTACAAAAGTGATTTTTCCTCCCGTTGATAATAGCCCACTTTAATTGAATTGTCCAGTTAGAATTGACCCCCCCCCCACTTGGTAAGGCAACTCCCATCTTTTCATGTACTGTGTATATATATCTTCCTACTGTATTTTCCAGTCTTTGCATCTGATGAAGTGGGTTTTAGCTCACAAAAGCTTATGCCCAAATAAATTTGTTAGTCTCTAATATTCCAGCATGATTTCCTCATGAAAAAATTAGTCTGACTTTTGCTTTGAGAGTTTATTGTTCTTAATTCAATTTCTGTGCAATGATTGGTCATCTAAAACACATGATATGGTTTCTGCTCTCTGATTGGATAATTGCCAAACTCAAGCTTTCAGAAAGATCACATAAATACTATTGTATATATGAATTTGCATGAGTAATCACAATACTATCTTTCCACTAATATTTTTGTGAAAAATTCCAAACACACTTCCACGGGAAGTGAATAAAATGGGTCACAAATATTGTCAAAGCAAATGTGCCATTTTTTTATTCAAGTGAATCTTCATAAATTCTCTACCTAGGACCTGTCAGAATAAACAGAAGTCAAGCTAGTACATTCAGGGCATGATCTATAGTCTAGTGGGTCAAAAAGTGTTGTTCCATCAATTTCCAAAGGGTTTTGGATCAAGCCCTCAACGAGTTCAATCTTTGATGTCTTGCAAAAAAAAAGAAAAAAGAAAAAAAGAAAAGAAACAGATTTAGAAGGTAAAACCAGTTAACATTCTTGATTCAGGAATTAAGTAGGTAACAATTATAACTTATCTAAGCTTAAGATAATAGGACAACTTCTTGGTGGGGTAAGCAGAATTCCTTTTGATGTACTTGTAAGGCAATGTTTAGTAATGAATTCAGTTTGTCATTTCTCTTATTGATATAAACAAATGTGTACGTACAACCAAAGTTCTTTAAGTAGATCTGCTAAATTATTTTTCTTATGGGAACACAGGTGTGAGTGCTGAGCTTGTGAATCTTGGTCTTCTCCAGCGCTCAGAACAGCTGAGGCATTTCAAAGCATATGCTTACTGATTCATTTAATAATTTGCAGTTGGTTTGGAATCAAAATCCCCCAGCACTTCAGTATATTTCCTGTCTGAAAGAGATTGTGGTACTAGCAGTTTCTCCTTGTGATGCAGTAAGTGCTTACATTTGTTGACTAATATTGTTTCTAAGTCCTTTGACAAGGCATGTAAACAAAGTCACTACACCATTATTATCCCTTCTGAGCTTTCCAAATGTACTGTCTCCGACAATTAGATTGGAGAAATTAGTCAGTCAGCTGCAGGATGCTGATCTTAGAAAGATAGTGTAGTAAACAGCACGATAACTTGCCTAAATACAGACTTTAATAACTCTGAACATACCAAAGATATTGCCACCTTGTAATGAATTACCGCAGTCAAAACCTTAGGGAAACTTCATATAGTGACAGTGTTCTTTGTCTACTTTCTCCTTTAACACAATCAGCTGATGAACTGAATAAATGTATATACTATAGTGACTCTAAGAACCCCTCAAAGCCAACTGGCAAAGGGTTCACTGATCTGTAACAGCAATGCCTCTGAGTCCCGACAAACTCATTACATCTACTGTACTGATTTCATAGTATTTACCCAAAAAAGGTTGTGCAATGTGTCTAATGGGAGCTTATGTCATAAAAATAGTGGATTTTGGAATATAAGTAGGCACCAGGACCCCTCTTTTATCCTGCACTTGAGTGGGTAAACTGGGCAGTGCAGTTACATCCATGAAAACAGTATCTAGACCAGTGGTTCTCAAACTTTTGTACTGGTGACCCCTTTCACATAGAAAGCCTCTGAGTGCGACCCCCCCTTATAAATTAAAAAACCCTTTTTAATATACTTTTTAATATTTAGCACCATTATAAATGCTGGATGCAAAGCGGGCTTTGGGGTGGAGGCTGACAGCTCGCGACCATCCTTGTAATAACTTCACGACCCCCTAAAACGGTCCCGACCCCCAGTTTGAGAACCCCTGATCTAGACCAATGTGGGTTGAAACACTGCAGAAAAGGCTTAGGTGAGATAAGACTGTTTTAGACAAGGATTGTAGCCTATTAAATTAAGTTTTTAGTCTCAAGAAAACATTATGCTTTTGTTTTATTTGTAACCTGTTTGTTCTTATTACCCTCCCTCGCTATCTCTTACATCTTAGTCTTTGTTAAACATATTTGTTTTCACTATAAATAGATTACGATGCTGTCTTCTTATATTGAGCTGATACTCAGTTGAATCAAATGAGCTGGTATTCCCTTGGGAGCAGTGAACCTGGTAATTACTGAGAGTGTCTGGTGACAGGGCTGAATGCTACAGAGGAATGTTCTTCCAGGGGGCTCGGGAATTGGGATCCCCCTATTGTTAACCTGCAAAGCAAAGTAAGACTGGTAGAGGATGTGTGCAGGCGCTGACACCCAGCTACCACAAGAGAGACTCCTTCATGCTGACGGCCCAGGAGTAACAAGGTGACTCACTGTCCTGGGCACTCTGAGAAAGTGGCACAGCTATATTTTGGTTCATGCCAAGCCTTCCCAAGTAGAATAATGACTGAGACTGACAAATTGTCTCATATTAATTTCTAAGGGCAGCTTCTAAACATGAAGCCATATTTAACTTTAAAGGAGGTAAAGTAACTGCTGCTTCTAATGCTAATGATGTGGTCTGTGCCACATAGTAAGGAAGCTTTTAAGGCAGACGTGAAATTATATAGTGGGAAGACTCTTTGTGAAGAAATTTGAACTTTTCCATTTGGATGCACAATGCAAAAATAATGCCGTTTCCTTTGTCACAGAGGTGCCCTTTTAACAGGCTCACTTGTAATTGCTACAAGGAATCCATATGGATGGAATAAATAAGTGCTCCCATTGAGATCCCCAGTGTGCAATCCACATCAGCCTCTAATGTTCCTAAATGATATAAAATAAAACTCAGATGCTTGCAATATATTGTCATGGGAAGGCAAGGGGTGAGACAGCGTATGAAATATATAAGGATGAAAATGCTTATAAAACAGTATACTGCATGCTTGCACTTTATGACAATTTTGTGGTCAAATAATAGCCCAATTCTGTTTATTGGACTTAGGAAGTTGGAACAGTATGACTGAGACCATATGTTGCTGGTGTAAAAAACAAATCCTTGACTGAGCATGGGCACATATCTCTAGTTGCTAAAGACAAATGCCTCTTATTGCTTTTTAAAAAACTGTAGATCCAGGAATACTGCTTTCTGGTTTATGGTTTGAGGCCATGTATGCAACATGTTTAAGAGAAACAAAGCTGGCATTTGAACATTTTTCTGCTTATAAGTTTCCTATTCTGTCAATAAAAAAAAAATGTAAAGATTCAGACTCCTGTCCTTGGCTATCAGCATGACTAAGGAGAGCATGATGCAGCTCAGGAGTGTAGTTCTATGGGAGGCTGACCTGTATTGCCATGTGCGGTACTGACGGTTCTCCCTGCCACAGTCTGCGAGGTCTGGCAACCAGCCGGGGGCCTGTGCCATGAGCTTGGTGACAGTCTTTAAACAATCAAGCAACAAAATAGCAATTTAGGATTCTGCTGTCTCTGCCTTTAAATGAAGAGCGGGGAAAAATCTTCAAATGCAAGTGGTGAATTGCAGCACTTAAGGCAAGGCCCTGACCTAGGCCTGGGCTATCTGTTATCCCTGAGGAATGTCTCATCTGTCCCAGTCCCATCCAGCTCTGCCCCTGAGCAAAGCAGGCAAGCCTTCTTAGCAGACCTGCTGGTCCTTGATTGGCCACTCTTTCCTTTTACAACCTAACTATGTTACTCAGGGGTGCAAAATATGCATGCCTCTGAGCTCCATAGTTAAGCCAACATACCACACACACACCCGTGGTGGCAAGCTCTTTCATCGACGTAGCTACCACCACTCGGGGAAGTGGATTGCCTACATCAATAGGAAAAACCACTCCTGTCGGTGTAGGAAATGTCTACACTATGGTGCTGCAGTAGAAAACCTGTCGCTGCAACTGTGCTGCTGTAGCACTGTAGTGTAGACATAACTTCAGTCACAAGCATTTCCTACTGGCTACTCTGCTTACTATCATGAATAGTTCCTCTATTCTGCTTGTTAGTATATAGATTGCAAGATCAAGCCATCAGACTGTGATCACTTTAGAACAGGTCTGTCCCACTGTTTTGGTGAAAGTTTGTCCTGTTGTCTTTGAGAGGAACATGAGTTTGTTGTTTTTCAAAAATCTCTTCCTCCTCCCTTCTTCATAATCACGCTTGATCCTTTTACCATCCACCCCATCGCCCAGCCTTACAATGCTGATGTTACATTTAATGCCTTTTCTCTCATGTATAAGATGCTACTAAATCATTTCAGTGCTTCCTTTATAACAGCCATACCATCTGCCCTTTCCTCTCCACCCCAACTCCGAAAGTCCTGGTTATCTCAAGCCTCCATTCCTATTTATGTTATACTTAGTATAAACCTTTAAATCTATCTGAGTCTGTAAATTGCTATTCTGCTGTCATAGAAATAGATAATAATGAATTTTACAGAATATAAGCCCTGGTCTACACTAGGACTTTAGGTCGAATTTAGCAGCTTTAAATCGATGTAAACCTGCACCTGTCCACACGATGAAGCCCTTTATTTCGACTTAAAGGGCTCTTAAAATCGATTTCCTTACTCCACCCCTGACAAGTGGATTAGCGCTTAAATCGGCCTTGCCGGGTCAAATTTGGGGTACTGTGGACACAATTTGATTGTATTGGCCTCCGGGAGCTATCCCACTCTCAACTCAGATGCACGATTGTTTGCCGTTGCTCTGATGCAGGGAGGGGCGACTGACGACACGGCTTACAGGGTTGGCTTACAGGGAGCTAAAATCAACAAAGGGGGTGGCTTTACATCAAGGAGTATTTCAGGCAGGACTTCACGGAGGGTTCCAATAAGAAATGGTGCACCTAAGTTATTGTTTTTATTGGAACAAGGAGGTTAGTCTGGCCTCTGATTGATACATAGCTAGATTTACCTTGCTGCACCTTCTCTGTGAGTGACTGCAGTGTGACCTAGAGGAATGAGTCCCCTAGACGGGGGGCGGGGGGGAGGGGTTTGCAAATGAGTACAAAACAAATCTGGTCTATTTCTTGTTTTGATACACTCCATCTATCTTTTACATCTTTGGCTGGCAGCAGACGGTGCAGAAGGACTGCACGCCATCCACATCTCATGGCTGCTCGGCAGAAGATGGTACAATAGGACTGCTAGCCATCCTCATCTCTTGCCTCCCTGGCAGAAGATGATGCAATAGGACTGCTAGCAATCCGTATCACCTGCCTGCTCACCATAAGATGGTTCAATAGGACTGACTGCAGGACTAAAGAGAATGACTTGATCAAGTCACTCCAAATTTAATCCCTGCGCCCATGTCTGCCCAGGCGCTCCTGATCGACCTCACACAGGCGACCAGGAGCACCTCGGACATGACGATGACGGCTGCCAGTCCTATTGCACCGTCTGCTGCCACAAGGCAATGGGTTGCTGCTGCTGTGTAGCAATGCAGAACCACATGTGCCAGCACCCAGGAGACATATGGTGACAGTGAGCTGAGCGGGCTCCATGCTTGCCGTGGTATGGCGTCTGCACAGGTAACTCAGGAAAAAAGGCGCGAAACAATTGTCTGCTGCTGCTTTCATGGAGGGAGGGAGGGAACGGGGGCCTGACGATATGTACCCAGAACCACCCGCGACAATGTTTTAGCCCCATCAGACATTGGGATCTCAACCCAGAATTCCAATGGGCAGTGGAGACTGCGGGAACTGTGGGATAGCTACCCACAGTGCAACGCTCCGGAAGTCGACTCTAGCCTCGGTACTGTGGAAGCACTCCGCCGAGTTAATGCACTTAATGCACTTAGAGCATTTTCTGTGGGGACACACACACTCGAATATATAAAACCAATTTCTAAAAAATCGACTTCTATAAATTTGACCTAATTTCATAGTGTAGACATACCCTAAGACTAGAACATGACATAGCAGTTGAGAATTAGAAGTATGTGAAATTCTGCATAATACAAATTCCAAACTTTAGATAATCAACTAACTGAGTCCTAGTATTGGTGGGTGCTCAGGATTTCAGTTTGCTAATTTATAGAGTTCCCTTAACAGAATAGAATAGAAACCTTAAATAATATATATAGAGAGAGGGTAAAACACTGTCCTAACTCTGGGAAAACTTATAAGCAATTCATTCCACGATATCCATGCCTTATTTAAGGAAAAGCACAAAAAACAAAGGACAACTGTGTTAATCACAATCAATGGCCTCCTAAACAGTTCCTGAGAGGGAAACCTTAACAAAGGAAGAAACATATACAAAAATTAAAAAGTGTGCTTAGCAGTCCAACTTTAACCATCAGGAACACAGTCAAGGCCAATCTTATCATGCTGTGCTCTGAGAAACAGTACATGGTTATTATGGGGTGTAACAATCATGGATAGCGATTTTACCCCTTGTATATGAACAAAATAAAAATTCTTTAGGAAAAGAATGAGCATCTGCTACTTCAGATATGAGTTTAAAATTCAAATGAAATAAATAAATAAGGACCCTGAGAGTATGTCTACACTGCAATTAGACACCTACAGTTGGCCTGTGTCAGCTCAGAGGACTCAGGGTAAAGGGCTGTTTAATTGCAGTGTAGACATTCAGGCTTGGGTTGGAGCCTGAGCTCTGGGACCTGTGAAAGGAACAGGTCCCAGAGCTTGTGCTCCAGCCTGAGCCGAAACCTTTACACCCCAATTAAACAGCCCTTTAGGTTTGTATTGGTTTAACAGGATTTTTTTTAAAATAAACTTAGTTGTCCCACGAGTGCAAATATTTTCATACAAAGAAGGCCATTCATATTGCTCATACCATGATAAACAAGATGGGTGAAATAATATCTTTTACTGGACCAACTTGAGCTTAGGCAGAGCTCTTCTTTGGGCTGGGAAACTTACCTTTCCAAGATATGCACTTATGGTATACTTTGAGGCAAGGAGCCTAAATCTAGCTGATTTCATATAGCTAGTTTATCTTTTAAATGCTTGCTTTAAATATTGTGGGCTAGATCCTCAACTGGGCATATCAGCACATGTCCATCAAAGTCAAGCTGAGGATGTGGGCCTAAGGATATGACCCCTATGATCCTGTAACTGACTAGAATGGGAGTAGCAAGGAAATACAGGTCATTGCCAGCATGTCCTTGGAATGGGTTTGAATAGTTTATGCTTTGCTTACCAGCAGACTTCATTTCAGGAGAGATTAAAAACACACTGAAAAATACAAATCACATACCTCTTTGGTCTACAACAGTCCAGGTTTCTTCAGTCTGAGGACATGCTGCAAATCCCATCTTTCACATGTGGGGAGGGTGGGGTACAAGTATGGTCCAATGCAACCACAACCGGAAATCGCCTTGTTGCATGGACAAATTTCCTGCGCCTCTTTCTGCCTCTTTCCAAGTGGTGGAGCTGGGTGATCCTCCAGTCAGGGTTCCTGTGGTTGGTGCCTTGGCTGAGGCTATAGTACTACTAGCTTCTTGGCCCACCAAGTTTCAGATGACATTGGGCGGAGGCCAGGGTGCAGCAGCTGTCTGGGGACTCCAGCCCTGGTTTCAAGACCTGGGACATCACGTTACTATTCTATCACCCAATACTCTAGAGATTATGCCAAAATAAGTCAAACTGTATACAGTCTGTGTGTACATGAACTCCCATCCCTCGCCTAGATTACTGCTTGGGAGTCACTAAGAGTGGAATGTATATGTGCAATCACTTGACGAAGAAAAAACAGTTACTAACCTTTGGTAGCTGTTGTTCTTAGAGATGTGTTGCACATGTCCATTTCCCGACTTGCCCTTCTACCCCTCTACATTGTAGTTATCCAGAAAGAAGAAACTGAGGCAATTCGGGGTCGGCTAGGCCCTTAATACCAATGCATTCAAGCAGCAAAGGGCGCTCAAGCTGCCCAATGGCTCTCATTAAGGGGAAAAATTCTGGCCACTGTGCACAGGGCGTGCACACACCAAGAGTGGAAGGCATGCGTGCAACACATCTCTAAGAACAACAGCTACCAAAGGTTAGTAACCATGTTTTACTGTGTTCAATACAGGGCCAACTGGGTGAAATGTAATTGTGTGTGATATAAAAGAAGTCAGCCTATATGATCTAATAGTCCCTTCTGGCCTTAAACTCTCTAAAATCTAGGAAGTCTTCTGCTTCTTGAATTATCTCCACATTTTTTATACCTCAGCTCTTTTGCTTCTGTTAAAATCATACCAACGAATACTGTAGAGTAAGGAAAAATCCTGATTTACTGCAGAGTGGCAAAGACTTGGAGCAGTATCGGCCAAGAGGAGCGGCCAGGAGCAATCTTGCCACCCTACGGCAGGATGGTTAAGGGAGGTTTTGCTCAATATTGTACATTCTCAAAGCGCTACATCCCAGAGAAGCAAGATGGAAAATGTGACTGCCTCATAGCTAACTGCCTATTTTCTTGGCCCAGGACATTGCTTGTGGAAAAACAACAACTCCTTTCAGATAACTGCCTTGTTTTTTCCTTTTTATTGACAATTGTGCAATAGATTTAGACTATTAGAATGAGATTTTATCAATACACTTCGTTGTATGCAGATATCCTGGCTAGTGTTTGTTGAATAATTAACTTGAGTATCAAACAATTTCCATTTGGTGTGGGTGATCAGGAAGTGAGGCAAAACTGAAGAAGAGGGAACATCTTCAGTCTACCTAAGCCAAAGTAAGGAGCAGGCCTATCAAAACGATACACTGCTATTATTAACAACACTATGTCAGAGTGATGATCTGGCAGCAATGAAAGTGAAGTGATCTGTTCATTTCTGTGTCAGTGTGATAGAGGTTTACACAGATAAAGCTTCCCTGTGCTCCTTCTTCAGTGATTGAGGAGCTGATTTAAGAAGGAATTATTGTCTTTGTATTGGAAAGTAATTCATTTTCCGTCCGATGGTCCCAGCACAGGTTTTGAAATGTTCAAAATGATGCATGATGGTTTTGTAATACGGAATGCTGTATAGAAGATACAGACTTGAGACTTCCAAGCATATTCCAATTATCCCAAAGACTTGGAATTAAACTGCGGACCTCATATTGGTCTTTATCCAGGGCTTGAAACTAGCCCTATAGAGAAGACATAGGGTGTTGAAAACGGAAGCCTGTGGCAGAAAAAATAGCCAAATATAAACTTTTGTTTGTTTTAACATTTAAATTTAAGATGTGCTAAACATCTTGGAAACAATTATTGGTGATTAGTTCAGTCTGCTGGTTCCTGAAAGATGCAGATGGTATAGCAAGTAATGATAATAATTACAGTTCAGATACTTTACATCCATTTGCAGTGTATGCACTTTAAAAACTTTTATGAATAAGCAAGATTAAAAGTGGCTGTACAAAAATAAAAATCCTCTGCCCTGTATCCTGTTTCACTCAGAAGCTAGTTGAATATCTTTAGAAATTATACAGTATGTTAAATAAAATGCACCATGTCTCTGAGTACAGAAGCTATACATATAAAGAGAATGGACTGTACAATATGGTCTTATTTTTACAAAGAGCTTGTAAATAATTACTATAAATGCAACATTTCCACATGGAATCAATCATTTATTTATAGTGATTTATAACAACATACAATGGCCCCCATCCGCTACTCTGGGTGCCATTATGTAAAGGAATATTACAATAAAAATGGGACTTAAATCATGCACAGGCCCGTGGTGAACCCACTGCACAGGAGTCAGTTTCATCCCCAAAGAGTTTTCCATTCAGAAATGACAGATTAAAAGTCGATTGCAAAGTACTATTGGACAAAACCAGATTCAGTGGTGCAAAATTAGGGGCTGCTTTCAGTGCCAACTGCAGCTAATGGAAAGGCTTAAGTGATCAATGCACTCAAGTGGAGCTGAATCAGTTGCATCAGAGGGTAGGGCAGTTTTACGTCCTGCACACAGTGTTAGGATGAGCTAGATCATGGCAATAAGCAGGGCAGGTGTGCTGCAGAACACAGCTTTCAGAGGCAAGCAGAAAATAATGAACACAAGAGGCAACTCTTGTGACAGGTACCATCCAAAGTCAGCGGAACCAAATCAGAAAGAGGAAAGCATCTCCAATGAATCCCACTCAGTGTCCAAGACTATCTTAGGCCCATATTTGGGAGAATTTTCTCCCCCACCCCCCAACAGATGAATTCCAAACTGATGCAGTTTTAGAACTTTGACTCTTACACACATTTGTGACTAATACACATTGTACACCATTACCACACTGATAAATATAGTCTTGAACGACTTCAGGCTTCAAAATATGTGGCTCAAATTGAAGTCATAGACAGTGATTCAAGTTCAGTATTTGTGTGCATAAATTATAAATCCTAATTTGTTCAAATCAGATGCAAGATCTGATTTTTCACTGAGATTTTGTGTTGTGCCCAATTTTACACTGGGATTAACGGAGGTAAAAAGAAGTCAAGTGATTTGTCTGAGGCCACAGAGGGGTTCAGAATGCATTGTGAATGTTATCCTTGGAAGTTGCCATTGCATTTTCTCATTAATATTTATTTTGTTGTATTCATACTCTTCCCTACCAATTTATAGAAACTTAATGGAACAATTGATTAACTCTACGTGCATTTCATATCATTTATATTTTTCTAATCCTGTAAACTTCAGATACATTCAATATTCCAATATAGCCTACAATGTGGCAAAAAGCTGACATTTCAATGTTAGGATTTTTCTTCATGTTAACAAAAATAAATGCTAATTTGTTATGTCCAAAAGAGCCAAGGCTGCAATTCATACTGATAAAAACTATTTGATTAAAATAGAGAGATATGATCTATCTTCAGTAATAGCAAAACATTTTTAAGTACATCAGAAGCTGGAAGCCTGCTAAACAACCAGTGGGGGCACTGGAAGATCTAGACGCTAAAGGAGCACTCGAGGACGATAAGGCCATTGCAGAGAAACTAAATGAATTCTTTTCATTGGTCTTCACGGCTGAGGATGTGAAGGAGATTCCCAAACCCTGAGCCATTCTTTTTAGGTGACAAATCTGAGGAACTATCCCAGATTGAGGTATCATTAGAGGAGGTTTTGGAACAAATTGATAAACTAAACAGTAATAAGTCACCAGGACCAGATGGTATTCACCCAAGAGTTCTGAAGGAACTCAAATGTGAAATTGCAAAACTATTAACTGTGGTATGTAAAACATCATTTAAATCAGCTTCTGTACCAAATGACTGGAAGATAGCTAATGTGACACCAATTTTTAAAAAGGGCTCCAGACATGATCCCGGCAATTACAACCCAGTAAGCCTGACTTCAGTACCAGGCAAACTGGTTGAAACTATAGTAAAGAACAAAATTGTCAGACGCATAGATGAACATAACTTGTTGGAGAAGAGTTAACATGGTTTTTGTAAAGGGAAACCATGCCTCACCAATCTACTAGAATTCTTTGAGGGGGGTCAACAAGCATGTAGACAAGGGGGATCCAGTGGATATAGTGTACTTAGATTTCAGAAAGCCATTGACAAGGTCCCTCACCAAAGGCTCTTAAGCAAAGTAAGCTATCATGGGATAAGAGAGAAGGTCCTCTCATGGATTGGTAACTGTTTAATAGATAGGAAACAAAGGGTAGGAATAAATGGTCAGTTTTCAGAATGCAGAGAGGTAAATAGGGGTGTCCCCCAGGGGTCTGTACTAGATCCAGTCCTATTCCACATATTCATAAATGATCTGTAAAAAAGGGGTAAACAGTGAGGTGGCAAAATTTGCAGATGATACAAAACTACTCAAGATAGTTAAGTCCCAGGCAGACTGCATAGAACTACAAAAAGATCTTTCAAAACTAGGTGACTGGGCAACAAAATGGCAGATGAAATTCAGTATTGACAAAGGCAAAGTAATGCACATTGGAAAACATAATCCCAGTTATACAAATAAAAGAATAGGGTCGAAATTAGCTCTTACCACTCAAAAAGAGATCTTGGCGTCATTGTGGATAGTTCTCTGAAAACATCCATTTAATGTGCAGCGGCAGTCAAAAAAGTGAACAGAATATTGGGCATCATTAAGAAAGGGATAGATAATAAGACAGAAAATATCACATATCCTCTATATAAATCCCTGTTGTGCCCATATCTTGAATACTGCATGCAGATGTGGTCACTCCATCTCAAAAAAAGATATATTGGAATTGGAAAAGGTTCAGAAAAGGGCAACACAAATGATTATGGGTATGGAACGGCTGCCATATGAGGAGAGATTAATAAAACTGGGACTTTTCAGCTTGGAAAAGAGACGACAAAGGGGGGATATGATTGAGGTCTATAAAATCATGACTGGTGTGGGGAAAGTAAATAAGGAAGTGTGATTTACTCCTTCTCATAACACACGAACTAAATGGGTCACCAAATGAAATTAATAGGCAGCAGGTTTAAAACAAACAAAAGGAAGTATTTCTTCACACAATGCACAGTCAACCTGTGGAATTCCTTGCCAGAGGATGTTGTGAAGGCCAAGACTACAACAGGTTTAAAAAAAAACTAGATAAATTCATGGAGGATAGGTCCATCAATGGCTATTAGTCAGGATGCGCAGCAATGGTGTCCCTAGACTTTGTTTGCCAGAAGCTGGGAATGAATGACAGGGAATGGAGCACTTAATGATTACCTGTTCTCTTCATTCCCTCTGGGGCACCTGACACTGGCCCCTGTAGGCAGACAGGATACTGGGCTAGATGGACCTCTTGTCTGACCCAGTATGGCCGTTTTATGTTCTTATATAAAAAATAGATGGTTACTTCATATAGTCTTGTAGACAATAGGCTCTGATAACTTTGTGTTTTCTGTGGGAAATAAAACAAAATAGTATAACTTTGTATAAAATTCTGTCAGACTTAGAACTCAAAGGGCAATATATTCCAAAATGGAGGTCTTGGGACACATTCTTCTGGAGCAGGTGAGCGAAATAGGGAAGGCAGTATCAGAGACCCAGGCCGAAAGGTAACTTGAACATGCACTAATTAGCACTAATTAGCAAAGATCAGAACACAGCATGCCCCAGACATAAAAACTCCTCACCCCAATATCCTCTGTACCAGGAGCTTCAGGGAGGGTGGGCAAGGAGTTGGCAAAGCCCACCAGAGACTCACCCATTTCATGGGAATTCCCAGCTAATGAGGTGTAGCCAGTTTCTCTACTCCCTTTGTACCACCTGAGCAGCAGAATGAAAATAAAGTAAGTATGAAAATCTGCCCCTTTGTGTCCACACGTGACATTTGAGGGCTTTAATGGTATCTGAGATTGCATATGGAAATAGGAAAATAAATATGCAGATTGCTCGCCGAGTGCCCATGTTTATAACCTGAATAATCTCAGCCATTTCTGTGGTCTCATTTGGGTACTTGGAAATTGGACTTCCCATTTGATTTTACAATAAATTTGCTTTTTGTTATTTCTTTCTATTTTAAACAAGTCTGGTCCACAGTGAAAATAATTCTGCCTGGTACATGGAATTCCACATATATTTCAAAAATAATTTCCCTAGTGTCATGTGCAATAAGCATCTTCATTACAGATTCTGCTTAGCCAGCTTGCGCAGACATTGCGTCATGGGGATGGGATATTGCATGTTTCTCATTACACAAAA
Organism: Natator depressus; assembly: GCF_965152275.1. Taxonomy (NCBI): domain Eukaryota; kingdom Metazoa; phylum Chordata; order Testudines; family Cheloniidae; genus Natator; species Natator depressus. The sequence goes on from NC_134236.1 coordinate 71,982,845, forward strand.
TGTGACTGCGAAGTATTAAATGCAAAACCTGGGAAATCATTTGCCTTTGTGCGATAAGTTACAATGTTTAAATGTTGGAAGTTGTAATCAGAACTTTTTTTATATTATTGCAGCATAGATATCTTCAAGTCTCAAGGAGACAGCTACCAAGGGTGGTATGGCATATACAAGAATGACAAATAAGGAATAGATATTATTTCTGTATTGACTTCTGTCAGGCAGAATGTACAACCGAACTATTATGTTGGACCATCATAAAGAAGAATTCTTATTTGTTTTTGTTTGTTTGTTTGTTTATTTGTTTTATTTGTTTTAAAGAGGCTTGTAGAACTCAAGTTGAAAAATCATGCAGGAAAAAATGGAAAATTCTTATGCACATAAGCAAAATGTTGATTTCAGATTGTAGAACTAATAATAATATATATTCAGAATATATATATTCCTGGCTGGTGGCCTGGAGCAGAGCATTGCACTGCCATATGTGCAACCTTAGAGTGGTCTCCATTTTCCTGTTCTCTGAAGCAGTAGAGATGAAATGCATATTGGATACAACATCCTCATTGGAATTATTGTCTGAGCTACCTTCTATTACATGCGTGAATCTTGGCTACTTCTCCATGTCACAAAGCTCCTTCTGTGCAGTGGAATGGTATCATTCTAATGAACAAGAGAGACGGGAATAAACATCTCTTGCTCTGTAGTGTAGAACCCTGGTCTGCAGGAACATCTTGCACAGAAGTGCAGAGAGGGAATTAGGTTGTGACAGGAGTAGGCAAGATGAAGGGCTGATCAATTCATCACCCCACTTTGGAGGTGGTATACTGTAACATTAGAGTGGGAAGCAATTCCTTCCCATGGCTCTCTGTGATCACCAGCACACAGTCTGATTGTCAGGTTGTGCGCTGATTCCCAGGGTTTGGATGTTAGAGCATCACTCCCAGCTGATTCACAAAGCTACAACAATGACACAGATTAAGGAGGCCAAGTAAAATACTATCCTGACTGTAGCGAAAAACCTGGAAATAGCATTTATGCTATCGAGGGGAAAGGAGCTACTTGGGAAGTACAACAGACATCATTAAGCCAAACAACTGGCAAAGGGATCAACAGTTCTGTGCTAACAGTTGACTGATATTGTCTTTTTAAAAACTGTATTATTATCATTACTTATGGATACAAAAATGGAAGTTATAATACTGTAGATAGCAATAAGCCTTATGATACCAAACCACAAATTCATTATATAAGCAGTCCGTAGAGCTTTAACTTTGCTGCTACATCAGCATGACCAACACGAAGAAGTCATTTTCAGCAATTTGTTGTTGCAGCAGGACTTTCCAGAGTGAGTGATGATGTTAATTTTCTCAGGTGCACCATGGGCAGTGAGGTAAATGACACACTGATAAAGATGTTAGGCTTAACTATGGATCAGAAACAAGAGAGAGTGAAGATGCTATTTGACATATTTTATTGGGACAATCAAGCAATGCACATGAAATACGAAAAGGCAAACAAGGATTCAAATTTCAATGTAGCACACTGCAGCATAAACTAAGCAGAAACCAAAAGCAGCTCAGATTAAAAAAAAGGGGGGGGGGTATAAATGACAAGGGATGGGAAACATAAAACAGATGTAGTGAGGCATCCCATCCCATCCCATCCAACCCCACCCAAAAAGCTGTTAAAACCATATGTATCTCTCTCTGCATCTTGCCTCCTGAACAATATGGTACTAAGTTCAACCTGTACTGTAAATCAAACAATAATTAAAATACACCTTCTAGGGAATACCCTTCTACTAACCTCCCCAGCTGAGGATAGTATAAACTCAGGCAGAGCACAAACAACCCCAAGATGAAGTAACCCCCACTACGCCACCTCAGTTAGGACCGACACAATCTCTTATATAAGTGGACTCAACTGCTCCTTTAGCTCTTTTAGATCCTAGGACACTACTCTGGTACAAAACTCTAAAATAAGCAAAACAGGTTGAGTTTGTGATTTCTAACTTCAGTTGCTTTTTAGATAGAAACATAATATTTCCACTGAAACATGTGATAAAGCATTTTGTCCACAACCATATAACTTATAAATTGATTGTATTTTTGCTTAAATAAAAGAAATACTTCGGCGCTTAGACCACATTTGGGAAACTGTTCAAAATAAATGCTTTTGAGGAAGTTTGTGACTATCTGAAGAGGCAAGGCAAAAACCAACCTTCACCCTTTAGTGCAGTATTTCCTACTAGCTGATACCATAATAAATATTTCCCCCCAAATATTCCATCTTTTTCAAGACATTTATGAAACATTGAACCCTATTTCTCAGTTTGAACCTTCACATGATAAACCAAATAGAAATATACAAAACTACTTTTCAACTTGCAGGACTTCAGGTTACCTTCAAATAAAGGAGAAGGAACTTAAAAATGATATTTCAGCATTCACTAAGCCTGGTTAAAAATTAAAATTATTCAATAATTTATGTGGGCATTTTATTTAGTACATTTATGCCTAACTCCTCTCTTCCTTTCTTAGTCTGTCTGGTTCTTATATTAATATTTAAGTGGTCTGTTGGGTTCAAAATTCTCTTTGGGGATTCAGTCCAAGATATTGTCTTTTTACGCTGTCATAGATTCAGTCACTCAAGCAAATAGCTGGATAACTAGTTTTCTAATAAAGCTGGAGTGTTGTTCTTTTTCCCATCCAAGGTTATATACTAGGACAATAAATTGTGTTAAAAGATATACAGCCTTCTACTGCAAACTTTCCTAATCACCCACTTTGATTTTCTTTCACCTGTTTGAACAGCACAGACAGTCCAACTTCTGGCCTGCTTTACAAACACCAAAATGAAATAAAAAGTACATGTAGAATAAGATCTTAACACCTTAACACAATGTTCCTGCTCTGAATGTTGCCTGTCAATTGTCAGTTCAGAGGCTCAATTGGTTTGAACACCAGAAGCAGAATAAATTTCCCACTGGCTTGGTGAAATTTTCAGTGTTTTAGACTCAATCCTCACTGTGAGCCTGAGGGAATGCATTCAGGCTCACAAAGAAGAGTGCCATACTGGTATCTAAAGCTTAAAAGTTCTGAGGGGATTGTTTATCAGTGTTTGTAACACTGGTGAAAAGGTTCACTGCAGCTGTAATTAAAAAAGCCTCAGGAGGCTTTGTATTGTAAGTCTGGTAAAGCTTCTGGTGTGACATTTGTTAAGTATCTGCTTCACGATGCTGGTTGTATTTGGCTTTAGTTTAATATTTAAACTGCATCTACTACTATTAATCTACACTTCATAGCTTCAATGAGTAGACAATCCTCATATTTAATCCATAAATAATCCTAGAATTAAACTTTGACAAAATGGGTGTAAACTTTTTACTAAAAATTATGAAGGGTTTTTGGCCAATTCATGTATTATCATTTTTAAATCCCTTTCTCCCTAATTTTCCATTTTTCGAGAAATTTCAGATTACTGAAAATTAATCTAAGTAAAGCTGCAAAACATAATCCCTTTTCACTTCAATCTCTTCTCTTGAGGAGCTAGCCAACAACCTGATAGGGATCACTGTCAGGAAGTTTTTCCTGTTATTGAGCTTAGCTTTTCCCTGTTTATGTTTCATCCGCTTACTCTAAATAATATTCCCTTTGTACTATACTATTATAAATACATCCACCTTTCAAATATTTGTAGGTAGTTATATACCCACCTTAGATTCTGATCCTGCAAACATGTATGAATGTGTGTGACATTACTCACAGGAGCAGCCACCTTGAAGGCAGCCAGAAATGATTAGCAGAGTGATCTATGGAGGCTGTGTGTGTCTAGTGGCTAGGACACTGGGCAAACAGTCAGTATCATTGCTGCTGACTCATGTGACTTTAAAGAGTTGAAGTAACTTGTCTGTGCCTCTGTTTCCCTTCCCAGGTCAATTGTACATGATCTAGGCCAGTGATTGTCTCCCACTATGTGTTTGCACAGTGCCCGGCAAAATAGGATCAAAATCTCATTTGGGACTTCTAGGCAATACTGTCATACAAATAAACAACAATTTAAGAGTAAAGATTAAAATAATCAAGTACACATCATTTTGCTAAGTGATGACATATGCCCCAGGGCTGCAAACACTTCAATGTGTAAGTAGCTTTATTTATGTGAATAGCCCCATTGAAATTTTATAAACAAACAAGACATGAATATCCAATATGAACTGGGAATAATCCAAATATGGCCTCTATGATATCTTGTGGCAGTGAATTCCACAGCTAAATACATTCTCTTTTCTTTTATCACTTATATTTTGTTGTTTTCAATTTTATTTAATGTCCCCTCCTTGTTCTTGCATTGTAAGATGGTGCCACATTAACTTCTCTGTTCCATTCATTGTTTTGTATTCGCCTATTGTGTCCCTTCTTATTCATCTGCTCTCTAAACTAAACATGCCCAGCACTATTTCTTACTTTATGGGTGTGCTGTGAAGTTTAATTATTAATTAATGATAATGTACTTTGAAATCCTTTGATGGAAGGCATTGCATCAAAATATTACTATTATAAATGGTTGTAGACAGCCATAATCTCTATATTTTAAATACCATTTATCGAAGCCACTCTCAGATATGACTTTTATCACTGAAATATAACTACCTAGATGTGTTACATATGTGATACGTATGCATTTCTCTTAATCCTTCCTCATTAACCTTCCATGCCCCCCCACCTTTCTCCCAGCCATCCCTCAATTGTTATGGGCGAGAAAAATACCCTTCCTATTCCCCCAGGGGCCTGTGGATCATGACTAACATGCAGCTGGAAGCAAGTTACACACCATAGGTGCGATCCTGGCCCCACTGAAGTCAATGGCAAAGGTCCCATTGACTTCAATGGTCCAAGATTTCAGTTCATTAAGGAGTATGCTAGTGTGCGTGTTCCCACTGTATGCTGGGGAATTCAAGGAGGCATTTTCCATGAGTCTGAATGGATCTGATGCCTTTCCTGAGTTACTGTAGCTCTGCAGTATGTGCCTAATTGGCATTATCTAGTCCTATTGCTCTTCAACAAAAAATGATTAGGGGTCTGGAACACATGACTTATGAGGAGAGGCTGAGGGAACTGGGATTGTTTAGTCTGCAGAAGAGAAGAATGAGGGGGGATTTAATAGCTGCTTTCAACTACCTGAGAGGTGGTTCTAGAGAGGATGGTTCTAGACTATTCTCAGTGGTAGAAGAGGACAGGACAAGGAGTAATGGTCTCAAGTTGCAGTGGGGGAGGTTTAGGTTGGATATTAGGAAAAACTTTTTCACTAGGAGGGTGGTGAAACACTGGAATGTGTTACCTAGGGAGGTGGTAGAATCTCCTTCCTTAGATGTTTTTAAGGTCAGGCTTGACAAAGCCCTGGCTGGGATGATTTAATTGGGGATTAGTCCTGCTTTGAGCCGGTGGTTGGACTAGATGACCTCCTGAGGTCCCTTCCAACCCTGATATTCTATGATTCTATGATTCTTGTCTGAATTCCGTCTAATTTCTCAACACTTCTCCAGTACTGAAGTGTCCAGAACTGTGTTCAAGTTTCTACCAGTCAGTGTGGCATCACCAGGGTAGCACTGAAATGGAACTATCCTTTCCTTGGTTCCTGTAACAAAATGACTTTTGCCTTTGTATAGTTATTGTTTTAATATATGCTACATAATGCAGGAGTTGTGGATAAATCCCTTCAAGTCCAATTCAGCTGTTTGGATTTACTCTAAACAACTCTGAATCTCACATTTAAATGTCAGCTAGAAAAACAAGCCAATCCCATACAATTTACAGCCAGATTCTAAGGATTTTAAGATTTTGAGTAAACTACTAACATTTTTTTAACATCAAACAATATATCCCACTTCATGGGGACTATATCCCTCAACAGCTGTTCTGTTTCTTGTTTTGCATTATTACTCAATTAAAACCTTTTATAGGAGGTACTCCAATAAATGTGAATCCTTTTAAATACTGCATTCCATCCCCGATGCATTTTGGGGGCACTTTGCTGTGGTTTCATGCACAATTTATCATTGAAATTGGCAGAATTTACTCAAAAAGGCTTAATGAAGTAAAAATGTGTGTAGTCCAGAGATTTCCTATTCATCATATTACATTCACTAATTGTTTTACCTTTAATTAAGCATTTTAAAAAAAATTAGGAAGCTTCCTTCATTCCCAAAAATATGGGCCAGATCAAAAGGAGAGATTTTCATTAGTTAAATTAATATTCTAGTTAAGAAAGAGTAGCTACATTTTTAAGAACAGGTAATGTACATGTTGATTATCAATAGAGCTGGGTAAATAATCCAAAATAAATAATAATTAATCCATGAATTTTCTGCTCATGAACTGTCTGTCCAGCAACTTCTGAGTTTTTCAAATTTATTCACTGAAATTATTCTCTGAATAATTTGGCCAAATAATTGTTTTTTTCTGTAGATTGTTTACAAGCAAATGTGAACCCCAAATTTATCCACAGAAAAATGTAATTTCTGAGGGTAAGAAGGAACCTGAATGCAAGAACTTTGTTAATCCAATCTGGACACAGAAACAGTGTCACATAACCTATATGTCCAATGAAAACTAATCAACTAGGATCAGCTTGTGAAGTCCTTACTCCAACTTGGTGAACACTTAACTAACACACAAGTAGTCCCACTGAAGTTCATGGAGTCTCTGCCCTAATATGGAAGGAAATCCTACATTAGACAGGATTGAAAAAAAACATTTTAAAGGGATATAAACTGTCAAGTTTCAACATATAAACCTCTAGGTGACAGAGTTAAGACAAAACTTCCTCCATAGGCAGCTTATTCCACATTTCAGAACATAAGAACCTAAGAACGGCCATACTGGGTCAGACCAAAGGTCCATGTAGCCCAATATCCTGTCTACCAACAGTGGCCAATGCCAGGTGCCCCAGAGGGAGTGAACCTAACAGGTAATGATCAAGTGATCTCTCTCCTGTCATCCGTCTCTACCCTCTGACAAACAGAGGCTAGGGACACCATTCCTTACCCATCCTGGCTAATAGTCATTAATGGAGTTAACCTCCATAAATTTATCCAGTTCTCTTTTAAACCCTTTTATAGTCCTAGCCTTTACAAGCTCCTCAGGCAAGGAGTTCCACAGGTTGACTGTGCGCTATGTGGAGAAGAACGTCCTTTTATTTGTTTTAAACCTGCTGCCCATTAATTTCATTTGATGGCCCCTAGTTCTTATATTATGGGAACAAGTAAATAACTTTTTCTTATTCACTTTCTCCACACCACTCATGATTTTATATACCTCTATCATACCCCCACTTAGTCTCCTCTTTTCTAAGGTGAAAAGTCCTAGCCTCTTTAATCTCTCCTCATATGGGACCCGTTTCAAACCCCTAATCATTTTAGTTGCCCTTTTCTGAACCTTTTCTAATGCCAGTATCTTTTTTTGAGATGAGGGGATCACATCTGTATGCAGTATTCAAGATGTGGGCATACCATGGATTTATATAAGGGCAATAAAATATTCTCCATTTTATTCTCTATCCCTTTTTTAATGATACCTATATCCTGTTTGCTTTTTTGACTGCTGCTGCACACTGCATGGACGTCTTTAGAGAACTATCGACGATGACTCCAAGATCTTTTTCCTGATTAGTTGTTGCTAAATTAGCCCCCATCATATTGTATATATTTGTTCACTACAGAGTTTCTTGAACTTTCTTCTGAATTATCTTTTACTGGTTTCTGTTGGACGCAGAATGATGGATTAGATGGATTTCTAGACTGATGTAGTACATGATTTCTATATTCCTAGGTGTTTGTTTAGGTCTCTTAGCCAATAACTGCTGTAGTCTCATGATTCCCCCAGTGCAGTCCTGCTTTCCTCTCCTTTTATTCCTATATGGAGCACGATCATTTTGTACAGATCTCTTTTGTACTGGCTATTATCAATGTTTATGTGTCCTGTCCCTTCTTAAATAGTCCCTTTATTACATTTTAAACAAAGTGTGCTCCAGCCCACACCCAATTACCAACACTTTAAAACCATTTGCTTTATTGAAAGCACAAAATCTGATTTCTCACCCTCATCAGTCACTGAAAATACAGTCCATTGGGTCTGTAAGACAAATTTTATTTGAGGATGAGGCTGGTTTAGTATGCAAGCAGAGAAAAGGCATAGAGATTTGTCCTCTGGGTTCAAATCCCAAACCCAGCATGATATAACACTTGCCTAACAGAGCCCATGCTTCAGAGGTGAAGTGAGGGAGGCAAGAGAGAAAGAGAATTGCCCTTGAAAATGACTGGTATTCTCTCTCATGTTGTATTCCACTGCTGAGCTCACAGATCACAACTCTTCTTGGTTTTCCATTTCACCGTACAGGCAGTTCCTGCTGGATGAATTCAAGAGCTTCAGCTCTTTTGATGTGGTAAGAACTTTCTCAGGATGTCATAACATTGTGAAGTGGGAATGTCACTTGTTTTGAAACCCTCAAATCTGAATGGGCAATACCTGGATTGCATTCTTCAGATACAAAGTTGAGTCCCGAGAATCTAAAATTTTGGGAGTAATCAGGTCTTGGATGTTTGTCTGAAATCACCTGTGGCTGTAACTACAACAGAGCCACAAGGCTTATCTGGAAAGTGAAACCAGCCAGTCTGGTGCTTGCTGGTTCAGTGAGTGTGAAAAGCTAATTCCTTACTTTATCAGAGCTTTTTCTTTTTTACTAATATTGAAATATAGTTGTCACCAATAATCTGATAACAATTTGAGTCATAAAATGCTGTGAAAAGGACCCTGGCATTGGCTTATTAATGTCAAATTAACCACATTTGACAAAATGAGGCAAAAAACCCCTTATTGTAAACACCTATATGAATGACTAAGTTTGATTATGAGACTTGGACAGACTTTTTGCACAGCTGTAATTTCAGACAAAATTTATAAACAGGGATTAAGTATATGAAAATATTGATGTTGCTTGATGTATGTTGATTTCAAAACCATACTTCACAAGAAGGCTTTGTAAGAGAATTTTCTTCTTCAGAGAGGATCTTCCACACCAGATAATATCTTACATATTATATAGCATTTTCCATCTAGGAACCTCTGTGTTTTGCAAACATAAATTAGTTGGGCTACACAATACCCTTGTGAAGCATTATTATCCTGAGGTTACCAGTGAGTCAACTGAGACTGATGTCAGTGATGTAGCCACAGTCTCCTAACTCCAAGTCCTGTGTCTAACCAGCCTCTGGCATGTCCTCTCCTTCACATGAAAGCAAGGTATAGGAATTCAGAAAGATTGTGGGAGATTAAAGTACTGAATCACTGAATTTCTTAATCTGAAGGGGAAAATGCCGTTAATGTCAACAACAGGGCTTTTCATTACTAACATCTAATTGGAACAGTTCTCTAGAGCCTTCCTTTAAAGACAATTCACGTCAGGTCTGCATTTCCCAAAGTAGTTAATATTTTTCCCCCTCTAGATCACACATGTGCACAAACTCTATGAATTCCTACTTATTACTTGACTAGGCTAAGCGGCCCTTTTCATTGGTACAGTTTAATTTAATGATAATGTGTCCAATACTTAATGTCCTAAGGAATTTTAACGGTGCTACTGGCCATATCCTTAAAAGATCATAAACAAAGGCTTGTTAAATTCAGATCTTATATGAGGTAGTCAGATTATGTTGCTTTAGAATTGGTGTAATGGGTTTTCTTTTCATTTATGGATATGCTTATAGTTTTATGGCCTGAAAATGAGTTTAATTCTGTTCTATTTTTTAGGGTGGTATAAAAGAGCTGGAGGTGCAGGCGCAGGCAAAGTTTTATGTACAAAACTAAACAGAAGCTTGGGCTTTATCCTGGTTTTAATGAGATGGTGGAGAAATAACTTGATATTTGATGCACTTTGGGGAATTTTGCCTTAACTTAAAAGTATTTTTCATTGGTTAAAATTGATTTTTTTAGCTTGGGAAAGCAAAAATGTTTATATTACAGTGGAGGAAGGAACTGAAGGTCAAGGGGTAAACTGTTTGATGCAGCTCATCTTCTGAAGCTGAATTTAGCTGCATGTTTTGTGGCACGAAAGCAAACAATAGGGAGAATGCAGAGGTAGGTTAGAGCCCAGTGGTGGAAGGATACTCTTTTTCTTTTGTTTAATGTCGTTCTGTTTGCCTACACAACTTCTAAGAGCGATTTTCTTCATTTTAAAGATAGAGTAGGTGACTGTGGGAGGCTGTGATAGAGAATGTAAGATTTTATTGCTTTAAGTGTAAAAGTCTTCGTGGCAGAAGCAGCATCAGCAATGGGTGGGATCCTCGCTCCCGCTCCAGTATATTTATGCTGGGTAAAGGGACTGTAGCCATGTAAAGGCAGATGTTGTGGGAGACAGCTAAAAAATTGCCCTTTGAGGACCCCCTTGTAAATCCTAGTATACGGGGGTGTGTTAGTGTGTGAAGAGTAGGGCCACTGCAGGTAACAATGCAGAGATTCTGGAATGTGCTGCAGGCCATAGAGTGTAACTGGGGAGACACTGCCATAAAATGGACAGGACTCTAGGGCAGTCTAAATTTGAAGAGGTGACCTTTACAGCACCTAGATTTTTGAAGGATCAAGAGAGTGCAAAGGTGGTTTATACGTTCTCACCCATGTATAAAAGTCAACACTTTGGTCGAAGCCCATGCATAGTTGTAATCCATTGTTCCTTCTGAGAACAGGATTAGGGGGTGTAACAGTTCCAGTTGTTAGTATTCTAACCTGTCAAAAACAAAGCATTATCCAATGGGTGATTTTATAGTGCTGTTACATTCATTCTTCCATAGAAAGATAAGATTGCTGAAAAAATTCTAATCCTGTTTACTATTTGTTTGTTTGTTTCCCCTGGCAATAATACATATAAATGTTTTGACTGTCATTTTAAAGTGATTAATGGGTGCTGATAATGGCTCCTCTAATTGCTCCAGAGATCCCCCTTAAAGTTATGAGTTGCCGTATGCAAGTATCCTTTGGGTGACCTGCACCAGTGTTACTACACCAACCAGCTATGTGTGGCAGTGGGCAGCCATGTTTCTTCATCTTTTTTACTCAAAAGTTCCAAAATTTTAATCTCCGTGTCTATAGGCATAACCAGATGTAACTCAAGCCTGCAAGATGCTGAGCAGTTGGTCTCCAATCCATCAAAGCACATAAGTATATGCTTAACTTTCGGGCATGTTAGCAACCATACGGATGTCAATACGTACATTGTATTGCCATTATGCCTTGTTCTACAGTATCAGGTACGGTCACTTTTTGAGAAAAGCTGCCAAAATATACTGAGAACTAGTCTGTCCCAGTGTGCAAAATCCCCAAGATTAGGATACAATGAGAATGAAATGAAGTAATAATCATACACACGCCACCCAACCACCATCAGCTGTGAATTCTGTTGCCCTACCATTTGTAATGAAGGAAAGAAAATAATGGCATCATCAGTCTTCTTCTTTCACATGCCTTAAAAACAGTAATGTTAGCTGTTCAAGTCGAAGTTGGCAACCCATTTAATTGTTTCAGGTAAGGCAGAGTGGATGGCAGAGATACCACCAGGATTTGATCTTGTGGGACATTAGTTGATGACGTGTTCCAAAGTTTGAAGTCCATTTATGCAGTCACAAATAGGATTGTATCACAATCTCCTTTTACAGAGAAGGTAGGTAAATCAGTGTAGGAATGTAGGTAGGATGCTTGTGTTAAATTACTGCTAAATCTTGTAGTCTTTAGTAAGGCAGATCTCATGTTGGGGTTGCCTGAGTAATTTGGCCTTGGATATTTTAAAAGGGCTAATGTTGTAATACTGCTTTCTACAGATAGCAATAAAGTGGGGTCGCTAGAGCTGACATCTAATGTGCTACCTGAAAGCATTTAAATGAATTTTGGGGAGGGAAACCATCTTAATTTTTTTTATGCTTTAATTGAAGTTTTCATTTCAAAACCCTAGGCAGAGGTTGGGGGAGAGTGAGAGGATTAGAGTAGCATCTGATTTGTCCATAGATTCAAGGATTTTAAGACCAGAAGGGGTGATCATGTTGATGATATAGTCTGAATCCCTGCCTAACACAGGCCAGAGAATTTCACCCAATGATCCCTGCATCAAGCCCATAACTTCTAGTTAGCACATATCTTTAAGAAAGATATTTGCTCTTGATTTTAAAACTCCAGGTGACAGAGAATCTACCATATCCCTAGATGGCTAATTACGTTCACAGTTAAAATGTTATTTCTAGTTTGAATTTCTCTAGCTTCAGCTTCCAGCTGCTGGATCTTGTTATGCCTTTGTCTGCTGGATTAAAGAACCCTCTACTACCACAAGTTTTCTGCCCTGTGCAGGTATTTGTAGACCATGATCATGCCACCTCTTATCCTTCTCTTCAATAAAGCAAATAGTTTTAATTTCTTTAGCCTTTCACAGATAGGTGTCCGGATTTCAAATAATTCTTGTAGCTCTTTTATAAACCCATTTTAAATTGTTCAAATCTTTTTTAAAGTATGGACATAATATTCCAACAGTGGTCTCACTAATGCCGTACACAGTTATGCTGCGAGAGGAGATTTCCTGCATTGCTATCTCTGTAGAAAGAAAAGGAGTACTTGTGGCACCTTAGAGACTATCTCTAAAGTGCCACAAGTACTCCTTTTCTTTTTGCGGATACAGACTAACACAGCTGCTACTCTGAAACCTTTCTCTGTAGAGAGGTCTATCCTTTTCTGTTTCCATCACTGGTCATTCTCATCTCCTCTAGACCAGTGCTACTCAAAATGGTGATCCGCGGACCGGTGCCGGTCCATGAGCCATTGGCTGCCGGTCTGCGCGCACATTGGGGAAAAAAAATGCTGGCCCCCCACATAAGATAGCTTGAGAAGCACTGGTCTAGACTGCTTGTGATTTTCTCATTAAGGGGGGGCAGTTTCTCAGTTACTATGGCTCATCTCTCTTTAAACTGGGTTTATTTTAGCTGTGGAGAACCTTTTCATTTGTTTCCTGCAATCAGCTGTGCTGTTGATCACCCAAAATTGACATCAATATACCAAAAGTCAGTGTATCCAGACACATAAGCTAACCACAAGTTCCCATTCAGATATTTTGTATTGGTCCTGGGGTAAACCAGTCATACACTCTTATTCCATTATACTTCCATACAAGGTGAACTACTAATAGAGAAAACACAGCCTAAGAAATAGCAGACAACAATATCAAACAATCACAACGTTAATTCACTATATATCAGCAAAGCTTCTTAAAAAGTGATCTAAACTTTTCTAAGTTAAAACATATAATTAAAAGATTTTGTCCTGTTTTAATAAGTTTTACTAATAACATTGTGAAGACTGACAGCAAACTGTGTCAAATGATGTCATAAAATAAATCCCATTGTTACTTTTGAAATCTGAAATACATTCAGATGTATAGTCTTTAAATCCCTTTCATTATTGAGAAACAGCATCAGATCAAGTTAAGGGCCCAGAGAGCTTAAAATGAAAACACAGAGACTGCTGAGAAGTATGATCTATTGCCATATCCTTCCACAGATCTCTGTAGCTTCAAGCAGGAGCCTGTCATAAGGAGTTTTATCAAAGACATTCTGAAAGTCAAATAAATTAAGGCATTTAATTAAACAATCTCTCTTTCTCTCTCTGCTACACACATATATTCCTTCTGGTTATCTCCTGCTCGATTATAATAACTAAACATGTGCTGTGCCTCAACATCCTGACCTTCAATGTATTATTCTTCATTACCCAAGTTAGAAATATCACCAGATAAGCCCAACTTTTTTCCTGAATTAATTCCTTTCTGGAGATATGTATGTTATATCAGTACCTGCTAATTTTGTTACTGTTTTTTTCAGTGGTTTGTACATTTTCTATATATTGGCTTAGCATAGACAATCCCCAAAATAGATTGTAAGCGCTACAGGGGATCAGGCCTCCTTTTACATTTGTGCAGCACACAGAACATTGTAGAAGCCATACAAAATAATAATATCTAATACAGTGGAATAAAACTAATGGTGATTTTCAATTTCTTATAAGAAAGCAGTACAAATGGAAACTTACTGTTAAATCATGTCATGGAATAAAAATATTAATGAAGGACTAAGTTTTCTAGCTCCTACTGGGGCGCTAAAGGCCTGATAGTCAGCATAGTGCAGGCTGTTGTTCTTCCTCAGGTAGTTTATACATAATTCCAGAGTGGAGGTGTTATAATTGATCATACAAAATTTACCCTAATTGTGAGGCTGTCGCGGGGTGCTCAACTCACTACTGGAGCATCCCCTTTTGGCTGTGGCTATGGTTGCTCACTGCCTGCTTCTCAGTCTCACTCTCCTGGGACTCGACTTCTCCCACTTCATGCCTTGGCCCTCCAGCCAAGTCACCATAGTTGTCCTCTTATGAAGGGGTGGGATGGGGTGAGTGAATCAAAGTCTCTCAGGACCCACTGTCCCAGGCAGTCTTTCCTTTCACTGCCCCTTAACGATGGCACTTCCCCAGTGGCTGGGGTATCCTTTCCCAAAAAGGACAGTTATTACTGTCTAAGAGACTGTCAAACAATGTTTGTTTGTTTGTTTTTCCTTCTGAAGACTCTCTACAGCTAAAGGCAAAGGCCTGATAGTCAAAAAAGTGATCTTGGAGTCATTGTGCTCTGATATCAGCCTCTCAATGTGCAGTGTCAGTCACAAAAGCTAACAGAATGTTAGGACGCATTGGGAAAGGGATAGATACTAAGACAGCAAATATCATAATGTCATTATATAAAACCATGGAACGCCCTCATCTTGAATGCAGCATGCATCCATCTCAAAAAAGATATATTAGAATTGGAAAAAGTACAGGGAAGGGCAACAAAAATGATTAGGGGGTATGGAACAGCTTCCATATGAGGAGAGATTAAAAAGACTGGGATTGTTCAGTTTAGAAAAGAGACAGGAGGGGATATGACAGAGCTCTATAAAATCATGACTGGTGTGGAGAAAGTGAATTAGGAAATGTTATTTACTCCTTCACATAACACATGAACCAGGGGTCACCCAATGAAATTAATAGACAGCAGGTTTAAAGCAAACAGAAGGAAATACTTCTTCACACAATGCACAGTCAACATGTGGAACTTGTTGCCAGGGAACATTGAAGGCCAAGGCTATAACAGGGTGTGATGTTGCATGCCATATGATTTTATGAAAATATGCTAATGAGTGTGAATATAATGTAACTGGAATATGCTTCATGCAAAAGGTCTCTTGTAAAGTATCATTACAAAGCTTATAATCTACTGAGTGTGGTCATCCTATTTGTATAAATGTATCATTCTTGTATCTGAAACTAGAAATATGAAATATAACTCTGAGGTCATATTGTAACTATGCAAGTGTGGGCCATTAATAGTGGAATTTTGATGGCTCCCATCAACTAGGACAATTGGTTGTAAATGGCTCTGTTTACTTGCAAGCCTTCCTGTGAGTCAGGTCAGGAAGTATGAAGGGTTGGGGTCTCACAGGACATGTGACCATGTCACCTGGTACTAGAATCTATCTTAAACCTGGTGTTTTTCCATTTAGAAGGAGGGGTGAGAACCCAGAGAGACAAAAGATTCCCGCCTTGTGCCAAAGCAATATACGGGGGTGGAACAGAACAAAGGAGGCTGCAGTCACGAGAAATATATAGTCATTTCTATGTTTTCTTGTTGTGTGTTTAGTGTATTCTAGTCTTTAAAATGTTTTTCTAAAATAATTTTTCTATCCAAACATAAGCCCCGTTAGTATCTGAGAAGAGATACCAAACCTGTCTGAAAATACATAAATGTTAGGTTTAGCACCCAATTTCAGTACAAATGTTCTGAGCTGAAATATTTTTCTCAGTTCATGAAACACTTAGAGAATAACAGTAAAATGAATATTGTATTAAAAAGAATACAAATTTCAGCTGAGAATTAACTTCAATAATTAGGACAAAATAATGCTTGTGGAATGCTTTATTAAACTTAAATTGATTGTAGATAAACTATTGCATAAATATTTAATAAGCTGATATTTCTCCTCATTGATAGCTTTAAATACATTTTGGTATCAGAGGTGAATAATGCTGCTACCTGGTTTCCATGGTGCCAAAGCAAACTCACTACAATACAATCTGACAGATAACACTACACTTAAAATACAATTCAGCCATATTCTGCTGTCCTCTAAAAAATGTAGACTTTGAGTCACATGTCCTTTGTGTTTTTGATAGCAAATCTTCAAAAGAGGGTATACTGTAGGTAGGAATGGGAATTGTCAAGCTGTATAGATTGTCAAGTTGTACACTACTATCCAAACTAGTCAGACTACCATGGTTGAATGCTGCTGCCTTTCAGGTTCTGAAATAGGGGGCATGGTGGGGAAAAAGTGGGTGTGACCAGAGCGACCTTGACCTCTTTTGATCCCTGCCACTGCAACAACTTCTTATTAATAGGTAGTGTAAAATACCTCTAAACTACACCAGGAACCATGCTGATACAAAACTAATCCGTGAATCATGGAGCTACAAATGGGTTCTTTGTGCTCTTATTTCTCAATCATTCCCAGTGCATATGGACCACAACTGAGGATCTGGCCAAGTATTTGCTGACAATTACTGAGATATCACAGTTAGCTCCCATTCTAACTAAAGAGAAATACTGTGGTATTGAAGAAGGTAACTACTGATTTCTCAATGTCAACCACTATGTGTGTACAACTGATTTGAAAGATATCAATTCACAAATTTAAGACTATGTGAGCACAAGTCATGACCGATCAGGTTTTGAACTTATCCTGTCCAAGAGGTCTAGGCAGTGTAGTGCTGTCTTAGCAAACCATTTACAATTGTACACTTAGCAACAGCATATCATCTGGCCCACTGCCATACTTTTTTGAAGAGACAAATAATATTGAATAGTCAAGTTCTGGTGAAATAGTAGTCCATGAAATGGGCTACAGCTTGCCTTGGGAGGCAAAAGCAGATATCCCTATGTTCAAATAAACCACAAAAATATAATCACCACAGGGGAAAAAATCAACAGATCCTTTTTATCCAAGGGCTTATCAAAGGTGCTCATTCTACCTACCCAGGACCTAGCTACCAAGGCTGTTCCCAGACATATTCTCCCACTGTCTGGGCAGCCCACTTAAACTTGAATTTTCCCTTTTATTTTCTCCTTTTTCATTATTGAGTGTAACCTGAAGGGCCCCCCTTCCAGGACTGACAGCTGAGTTTAGGCTGTTGTTGCAGAATGGTGCATCGTTTCCTATATCCACAACCACACATTAACCCAATGCCCTGGCCCATTGTGGGCTTTCACTCTAAGTCAGAAAAAAATTGGCTGTTCTTGAAACTACCCCTTTACTCACACTTCACCATTTACAAAGGATCGATGCACCTGAATTCAACCAACTTAATGTATGTACTATAAAACTGACCTTCATAGAATTAACATGTTCTACAGCCTCCTCATAAGCACACCCAGTAGGGAAGAGATGTTTAACTTTGGGAGTTTTTACATTTTTTAGCTAAATTAGACCCATGTGTAATATCTAGTGCTCAGGGATATGTCATAAATACACTGGAAATGTGAGCTGTAATATTACATTCCTTAGAAAATACTATTTCATAAGTACAGGTTTTTCAACTGAGATGAAGAAAATAAGCAATAATAATATTTAGCAGATACATATGTACACACTTTCATGCATTTATATTAGGGAAGGCAAGGCTGAAGATGCACACCTTGCACTTGGAGTGAAGGAGCTGAGTTTTGTGAATTCCCTTATTTCCTTTGGGCACTTGTTCCCCTCTCCTTCCTGCAAATCTCTGTCTCCTGCAAAGATGAGGCTTTTTATATTAAACATTTAGATTATGACTTGTGTGCACAAGGTTGTCTGAATGGTTAAGATAGTGTGTTGGCTAAACTGTTGAATAAAGCTAGTCAAAAAATCTTTTTTAACAGAAAATAGCGTTTTTATAAAACTGATTTTTTGGTGAACAAATGTGCATTTTTGTTGGCACTCATGCTTGGCCTGTATGCAAGCTGACAAAAAAAGGAGACTTCTTCCCAACACACAATACAGCAGATGTGCAGCTGCTTGATTGAGGCTATTTAAACCTATGACTGAAGTAGACCTTCATGTTCCTTTTGCAGGTCTAATGTGGGGCAGACTGGAGTATCTGTGCAATGTAATATCAACGTAATATCATCTTGCAGACCAGATGATATTACATTGCCCCTCTGCCCCCCTCCTGGTGTAGCTCTCCCACACTTTTACTTATTTCCTGTGCACTAGAGCAAACAGATCCTCCTATCCCCAGTGCAGAGCTCCATGCCAGGCAGGAGGCATTCCCTTCCTGCATGATCTCACATATCATATTCTTTCCTGCATGGTGGAACTGCTCTGGTAACCTGCAAGGGGACCCTCTAAGGCCATGCATGCAAAGAAAGAGTTGTTTCTTACTTCTAATAAAGATTACTAAAATGAGTCTGTATGCTGTATGCTAACCTTGCAAAGACATTCTTGGAACACCTGCACTAAATTAGATGTATAGACTGAGGCATACAGTAGTCACAAGCATACCTAAGTAGTCACCAGATATAGACAAATGCAAAGATTAAACACTGACCATATTTGCAGAAGAATTGATGTATACTTCATCTACAGCTAGAGCTGTATACACAGGCCTGTGAAAGGCAAATAGAATGTGAAATTCACTCCATTGCCCTGGTCCTATGTAAATCTGCCGAAGGACCAACCACTCACTTAATTCATATGGCTCAAATACTGTGCAGATGGCACGAATTGTGCAGATGGCATAAATATTGTGCAGATGTTTATATAATGGCATTTTCTTCCCAGATGCTTTTCCTGTGTCTGAGAAGAGCTACACTATAACAATCTTTCTCTCTCCCTGACTGTTCATAAGGAGCCAGCTTTAGCTTCTAGGTCAGTATATATCACATCGGCTTGCCAAACATGCCAACTTTGCTATTATGAAGCATATTGTTGTCAAGTGACACACAACAATTAGCAATTCCCCATTCACCTCTGGCCATTTCAAGTTTCAGCCTCTCTGATGAGTGTCATATCTTATCACACCTCTTTGGTAGTCATGACTAAGCAAAACTTGAAAAGGATGTAAAAAGTCGAAATAGCTGCTGCTCTATGAAAGCAAAAACATTTTCATTGATATGATCTAGTTTCTCAGTTTGTACAAAGTAAAACAATATAAAAATGTTTCATTTGAATGTGCTCCATGTGTCCCTGGTAAACAAAATATAATAGGTTTTCTACATGAGTTTATAAAAAACTTCCAGGATCTCAGCTGCTCCAGGATATCCAGGTTTCTTAAAATGTAGCATAGGTTAGTAGGATTAATCCAAAAATTTATCACAAAAATTGATAATGATCTGAAATAGTATTTGAAGTAACATTCATATTACGAATCATAAACAAATATTCTCTGTGTCAAAGGCCTAGTTACAGTATCTTGATTTATACAGTTAACTTTCAAATTATTCTATATCATAGCTGCTTTGTCTACTATAGTATCTTGCCATACATCCAGATTCTAATAATCCTCCATTTCATATTTGCCTGTGTTTCAGTTTTTGTGGGACTTTTGTGGGTTTAATAATGTCTAATGATAGCTGTACCAGACAAAAGAATATCATATGTTGCAGAACTAGTTACACTGTGTAAAAAACCTGCAGAACAGAAGGCATATGTGAGCACAAACATTAGTTAATATTAAAAGAGGGTTACTTACAACTTACTCTTGTTCTTCTAGATGTATTGAGCCCTATACGTTCTATTGCTGGTGTATGTGTGCCCTGTGCACTCAAGTTGGTGACTTTTGCAAGCCGTACCACTAGGTGACACATGTGCTTCTGGTCTCCTCATGGTCTCAGACGAGGGCATAAAAGAAGCATGACCTCTGCCTCCCTCTCCATTTTGTGCATGCCTGTGTGTAATATATGAAGTAGTCGGGAAGGTGGGAGAGTCATGGAATATATATGTGTACAACACATTGCGAAGAACAACAGTTACTGTTTTGTCTTCTTCAAATAATTGCAC
This sequence comes from Natator depressus, assembly GCF_965152275.1. Lineage (NCBI taxonomy): Eukaryota > Metazoa > Chordata > Testudines > Cheloniidae > Natator > Natator depressus. The sequence goes on from NC_134236.1 coordinate 72,002,979, forward strand.
ACACATACATTCTACTGAAATGGAATCATCATCAGTTCCCTAAAAGGTGGAGTGACTTTGGATCATCTGAACACAAATTGTAACACCAACTTGCCAAAATTGGCATCATCATGAGAGGCTTGAATGATGAAATAATGAGTGGAAAAAAGTATGTGCAGATGACCACGTTGCTGCCTTACAGATATCAGATGTTGGAACATTGCTCAGAAAGCCCAATGAAATGGACTGAGTGCTGATTGAGTGAGCTGTTATTCTTGGTGGAGGAGAGATGTTAGCAAAATTATTGCAGAGCTTAATGCAATCAGAAGTCCAGTGTGAGATTTGCTGAATTGACACTGACTGAGTCTTAACTCTCTTAGCGTAGGCTAGAGAAAGCCTGGAAAAAGTCCTGAAGGATCTAGTGCTGTCAAATATCAAAGCTCTATGAGGATCCAAGATATGAAGTGTTTCTTCTGCTTTAGAAAAATGGAGTTTTGGAAAAAAAAAACACTGGCAAAAGAATAGTTTGCCTCAGGCAGAGAACTGACATTACCTTAAGCATAAGTTTAGGGTGGCCTACGGGAAACCTTGTCATTACTGGAAAACAGTGAAAGAAGGGTCAGCCAAGAAAGCCTGAAGTTCTGAAACCCTCCTAACACAAGTGATTGCCACCAGAAAAGCCATCTTCATAGACAATAACTATAGTGACCTTGTAGCTACAGGCTTGAAGGGGAGGTCCTATAAATTTGGAGAGGACTAGACTGAGATCCCACACAGTGATAGGATCAGATGCAGGAGAGGAAAATTGAGCAGACCTTCCAATAATCAGAAAATGAGAGGGTGAACCAAAAATGGAAAACCCATCTACTAGCTAAGGTAGCACAGAAATGGAAGCCAAGAAAGCTCTCCTGGAACTAACTGAAAGGCTTGACTATTTAAGTTGAAACAGGATGTATATAACCTCCATGTGAGATGCGGTTATAAATGTTGAGACTGCACCCAAATTGAAAATCATTTCCACTTGCTGAGTACCTAGCACTAGTGGATTACTCTGAACTTCTCAGGAGCAAAATTTCTCATGAGAATTCAACCAGAGACCATTCATACAATAAGGTGGAAAGACTGGAGTTTGGGATGTACAGATTTGGCTTGGTTCTGGGACAGAAGATCCTCTCTAGTGATGATGTTATTGGCAACTGGATGGAAAGCTGATGTAGGTTCAGGTATCACTATTGTCTAGGCCATGCCAGTACAAGAAGGATTAATGTTGCTTTGCCTCTTTTGAGTTTCCTGAGTCCCCTTAGAATGAGAGGAACTGGAGAGAATGCATATAGGAAATGACTGGACCATGGAAGAAGAAAGCTAAATGTAATAGAACCTGGGCTCTGGCCTTCTCTGGAGCAAAATCTCATGTACTTGTTGATCAGGTTAGTTAAACAAAAGTCTATTGCTGGGCACATCCAGTGGTAGAAAATCTGAAGGAAAATATCCTTCCTTCCTGACTGTTCATGTTGATATACAGAAATCCTGCTGTGGGAATCCCCGGTTGTATTTCTCACACCTGGAAGGTGAAAAACCTTTAGGAAAATTGTGACAAATGCAAAAATTCCATATGAGAATAGCCTCTTGACATAATTGAGGAAATCTTGCCTCCTTGCTTGTTCAGATAACACATGGCAGTAGTGTTGTCTGTAAGAACTTGTACCACCTGGTTCTTGATGATGGACATAAACATCTCATAGGTCAATGAACAGCTCAGAACTCTAGCACATTTATGTAGTGCAAAACTTCCTGGGGTAGCCACAGAGCTTGTGTATGGAGTTGACCAAGTTGGGCTCTCTAACCTTTGGTAGATGCATATGTTACCAGAGTCATGGTCAGTTCTGAAGACAAAAAAGAAACTCCTTTGCGCATATTGTGGGGGCCCAACCACCTCTCAAGGGACTGAAGCACTCATGAAGATATGCAAATCCGCATGTCCAGAGTGTGCCTGGAATAATGACATACTGAATGGAGCAAGAGCTGCAGAAAGCAAAGAGTGAAGTCTGGTATGTGAAGTTACACACATGCATGAGGCCACGTCACATAGGAGCTGAAGGCAGACACACTCTGTTGTTGTTGTGTTGGATCTGAGGCTTTTGGAAAGGAAGTCTATAGATTGATATCTTTCCTTTGGAAAGTAAGACATGGTAGTCCTGGTATTGAGGTTTTCTCCTATGAAAGTTATGTGCCGTATCGGTCATGACTGTGATTTGTCCAAACTGAGTTTCAGGCCCAGAAGGGAGAAGAGATATGTGATGACTAGGATGCTTTTCTTGGGCTTGGTCATTTGATGCTCCATGAAGAAGCCAATCATCCAGGTAAGGATATATTTGAAAGCCCAAATCATGAAGATGAGCTGCTTCTACTGCCATGCTCTTGGTGAAGACCACTGGGGCTACGGGCAATCCAGAGACAAGCACTCTGTATTGGCAAAGGTTGGTGCCTGCTATGAATCAAAGGTACTTCCTATGGCAAAGATGTATTGTCATGTGGAAGTGTGCATCCTGCAAATCAAGGACAGTCATCTCCAGGTTAGGGATAATAGAAGTATGGGTGACCATCCTGAATTTGATTTTCTTGATGAACTGGTTCAGCTTTCTTACATCAAGAGTGGGGTGGTGGTCACCAGATTTTTTGGGGACCAGAAAGTACTGGGAATAGAAGACTTTCCCTCAATGCTAGTAAGAAACTTCTCTTGTTCTCAGTTCTAGAAGGGACCATAGTTCTTGATGTCACATAGTCTCTTGAGAAGGGTTCATGAAAAGGGACAGGGAAGGTGGGATGAGAAAAGGGTGGGAGGTGAATTGGATAACATATACCTCCTTCATGGTGTTGAGCATGACTTGTCTGATGTAGTGCTTTTCCAAGCACAGTGGAAGAGGGAGAGATGCAATCTGAAGGGAGAAGATATAGTCGGTGTGCTGTTTTTGATCAAGAAGTTAAAATGATTGCTTAGAGGTTCGAGCTATCTGGTAAGAAGGACCTTCCACTGATGAAGATGGCTGACAATGTCAGAGAGGTTTTAACCACTTCTTAGAGGAATACTGTGACTTCGGTTGAAAAGAGGGTCTGGAGTACATTGTGGCCTAAATTATTTCCTTTTGTAAATCAGAATATAGAGTCCTAACGAATGAAGTGTTTCATGACAGGCCTTGAGTGTGTGTACAGAATTATCCATTTTAGCAGTAAATAGGTTAGAACCTTCAAAAAGCATGTACGCTGTGGTGTTCTGCAGTTTCCTTGGAATGTTAGGAGCCTGCAGCCAGGAAGAATGCCACATGGAGATTGCAGTGGTTATGGAACACAAGGCTGAATCAGTGGGATCTATTGCTGCTTGAAGGGATGTATGAGCGGTAAGATGTCCCTTGGAAACCAAAGCTAAAAACTGTTCCTTATATTCCGCTGACAACTTGTCAGCAAATTTAAAGTTGCAGAGAAATTAATAAAATTATATTTTGATAAAAGAGTCATAATTAGTGACTCTCATTTGAAAAGTGATGGTGAAATAAACCTTTTGGTCGCTAAACCTTCAGGAGGCTATAATAAACCTTGGGAGGCTATAAATCCATCCTTATCTTTAGGAGTGGCCTTTGGGTGGATTCTATGGGACTGCTCATTAGCAGCTGTGACCAGCAAAGAATCAGGAACTGGATGTGTAAAGAAATAGGAAAAAATCTTGTTAAGGACTTGATACCATCTCTCTACTCATTTGGCTGTGGGAGGTATATTGGCCAGAATCTGCCACAGAGTTTTTGCTGGCTCCAGTAAGGCTTCTTTGATGGGAGCACAACTCTTCCTGGGGCAGAAGTCTGTAAAATATCTAGGAGGGTTTATGGATTCTCTTACACAAGTTCCACCTGAATCCCTAAAGAAGTGGCCACCCTCCTCATGAAGTCCTGAAAGGCTTTGAAGTCCTCTGGGGGAGGCAGGAAGATGAGGACTCTGGAATGATGGCCTCATATGATAAAGATGAAGAAATGTGTGGGAGATCTAAGGGTTTCTCCACTAATTCTCCCTTCTCCTTGGGGTCCACCTAAGTGGGTTGAGGGATGGTAACAGGATGCTGAGGTTTCCTATAGCAGGGTAGTAGGGAACTTTCTCCTAGAGTGTGATGGTGATGAAGGTCTAGAGTCTCTTGGAAATCTCATGACCAACAAGTGCATGGAAGGTGCTGCGTAGACTGAGCCATCCATGGCAGGAGACCCCCATGTTGGGACTTCCCTATAGGAAGACGAGCACTCATCTTTAGGTCTCATAGCTGTCAAAGACCTGTAAAGTGACCTAAATAATCTTAAAGATGAGTCAAGTTCCTCTCTTTCAGAGTTAGAAAAACAAAAGTATGCCTTCTCAGAATAGTGAGGAGCAGTTCCTGTTGGATTCTAGGTGGGCTGGGTAGACGGGGGACATTAGGATCCAAAGAATGTGAGGGCTGCGTGGGTGGAAAGCCAATTAAGTGATCAGTAGTGGCATAACTAGTCAGAGAGACTATTGTAACAGAGATTAAACTGATGGTGCTGGGTGTATCAGTGGTGCCAGAAGCATCAATGGTACCTTCCAGTTCTACAATTCTATGATAATAAATCCTCCAAGTAACTACTAAAACTAAACTATACACCACAAAATATTAATTATAACTATATACTAATTATATACCCTAAAGTTCTAAAATCTAGATGTCTGGAGCAAATGCCACAGGGGGCTTCAGTTCTCTCCATGGGCAGTGAGAAGGAACTGAAATGGAGGTGGCAACCATGCCCTTTTATGCCCTCACATGACAGAACAAGGAGAGAAGGGGCCCATGTACTGCGTAGTAGTACTGCTGGCAAAAGTCTCCAACTCAAGTGCACTGGGCACCCATATACCTGTAATGGAATGTAGATATGCACAATCAAATGAAGGATGATAAATGTGCAGACAACTATTTTGTTTTTAAGCAAACACAGTAAAGGAGACAAAGTGGCTGAAAAGATGTGGTGCCTTTCACTTCTAGGATATTACTTTGGATTTGAATTTGTAAGAGAGTGTCAGGGCTGTGAGTGTCATTCTTATGGTGGGACGGTCTTTCAAAAAGAAAAGTTTTGCAGCATTTCCTAAAGGCATTCAGATTCTGGATTCATCTTATTCACCTATTACAATGGCTAGTTGTATTAGAAAATGAAATAGTTAGATATGGAAGAGTTTAATGGAGCTGGAGGGATTGAATAGTTCAAATCTTCCCAACTCCAATAATATGTGGTTCTGCTTTGATGAATCACTTTTAAAATAGCATTGCAGGTTTCATATTCATTTTCTATGTTACTCCAGATTATATCTGTTCAGATTACTATTTTAATTTCCAGCCCTGCTCATCTGGATTATTTCTGACTTGTACATCATCGCCAGTAAGAAAGATTCTGCAGATCAAATTTTGCCTGAAGTGACATCTGTGTAATCCCAATATCTTCCAGAAAGTTGCACAGAGACAGATGAGGACAGAATGTGACCATGCAATTAGAATTAGGTTACAGTTCTCTTGATGTACAAACAAGATGAGGTTCATTCTCCTATAGCTGTGTTGGCTTTATAGGTCTCACATGAGAAAAAAAATAGCAAAAAATTATTTTGTCACTAATTTAAAAACATATTTACCTATCTACGAGCAAAAAAAGATCTATTAACTAAAAAGAAGATATTTGTGTGTAATCAATTTTCAGAGTAGAACAACATATAGGTCTAGACTGTGACTCAAACATGAGACTAACTGGGAGTAACCTTGTCCATACGCAATCACTTATATACCTTTATTTGAGCTACCTAGACCTTTGATTCAGGCTTGTAGGAGTAAGTGGAGCCTCTTTGGAGTAGGTGTTTGGGGAGTGGCTGGGGCTGGTTTGAAATTTGGTTTCACCTCTGCAATTTGTTGGCTGGAATAGCTGAGCCACTTTGGAGAAGATTGCACTGCAATCTGTTTTCATATAGGCTAGCAGTGATTTAACTGTCCTCTTTCCTGCAATCTCTGTGACATGTTGATGGCCCACCACCTAACATAGCACTCAGTGATTACAGCTCTTAGTGGGAGCCTTATTGCTAGTGCAGGCTGGGCAGTCTCTTTCACGTGAAACACTGTCTCAATGATTTTCTGCTGTAGCGATACATAAGAAAATGAAAGACTCAATTGAGTCTAATCATCTCTGTCTTTAAACAATGGAGAGTCTAACAGCATCTAGGACTCTTAAGTAGAGCCAACACTACCAAGTAGGAACACCTATCTCTACCCTCTCTCCTATGACTGGGATTTGGTATCCATTATCCCTGCTTAATGAGTGCAGTTTAGTTGAGGGTGACTCCCTCAACCAGGGCAGGACAAGCATAGCTCTGCCACCCCCCACTCACACAACAAGGTCAACAAATTTTCATCACCCCTGCATCCAACACCAAAGTGACTTGCAATCCAGCACCAGCCAAAAGGGATCATTTGGGCAAAGCAGCTCCATCATGCTATGCACCTAGGCAGAGTGGGCATGTCTATGCAAACAAGGTCTGTTCCTGAAGTCTTTTCCCCCAGCTCATCACTAGATATCAGGGGGGTAGCTTGTTCAGAACCTGCTTACACTCAGTTTGGGCAACAAATCACATCAGCTTCACTATGTATTTGGTAGTAAATTTCATTTTCTGCTCTGATAATTAACACATGATGCTGTTATTGTTTGGGTTCACAGTAAGGCAAGAGAATGTTTTCACTGAACTGTAATAATAAAAAAAATCATTAAAATGTGACTGGTAGAGTTTATAAACTTGTTTTATATCTGCTTTCACAAATTATGTCTTTTGATCCGAGAGAAAAACTGTAGTAACCGATACTAAGTACAATGATTATAAAAGAAAGAATCTATTTCCTAATTAGGTAGAACACTTTTAAGCATTTGTGTGTCTTTTCAGTAGTTAGAAATGCACATTTTCCATGGATTTCAGTGTTTACACTGGATCTATTTTGTATTTTTAGAATCATTCATTCTGAGCATATTAGTAAGTAGGCATTTCTATCTTGGCCTGGGACGTTAGAAATTCTAAGTATAGGGCATTTTTTTCCTGGAAGAAAAGATGGAAAAGATGAAGAAGAGACATCACTTGGAGTAGGAATCAGGAGACAAACTAGAAGCAGCAAAGTCTTGTGAAATGATGTTTTCCACAAATGCACTTTAATCTTCTATCTTTAAGAGGACACTTATTCATATTTCTTATTGTTCACAATAGATAAAGATGATTGTTTTCCAGAGAAAGACGGGTTTCTCCATGAAAATGTCCATTGGTGTGTTACCCTGTATATCCTGTTTTCTGCCAAATTTTCTTTGTAAATCACTCAAAAAAATCATAAAGTTTCACATGGAAATGTGATAATTCATGTTAAGTGTATACATTTTCTTATTAAATAAACAATTTATTTGGCAATACAGCCCTTAATAGCTAATTAGATTTTCTAATAGCAGTGAGTACCATCATGAGGATTATGTATCATAATTGTTCCATCAGCAAAATTAAAGGATAAAAGATTGAGTACATATTTTCATCATTTTATGCTTCATTGACTAATTTTTCTCTTCCCTCAGAAAATACATAGACTACAAATTACTGCCTGGTGCTATCCCTAAAAGTGGCATATTTACCCTATCTATACTAGAAATATAAAAGGGTAAGTGTCAACACATTTGTTTTTAGTTATGGCACATTCCATTTAGTAAAGTAGACAAGACCTAACTCTTTTAAAGAATCACCACCCTGCCCTTTAAGTGGAAGGTGGGTTGTCTGGCTGGCTGGGAGAAGAGGGCAGTGCTTTCTGGCTTGGGGGAGGAGGGAAGACGTAAAAGTTCTGGAAAAGCAGTCAGCATGGGGTTTAAAAAGGTCAGCCTGGGCCTAGACCCTCTCCTCATTCACTCGGAACAGGCTGGGCAGCACCCACCCTCCGTCCCTATTTAGGTCACAAATATGCCAGGTGATTAGCTATATCTGCTGCCTGTATTGCGCTAGCCACCCTGTTAAGTGGGGCTGGGAAGGAATTTTTTCCTTACCACCATATTGGCCAGGTGCAGGGGGGTTGAATTTCCAGCATTGCCACCTCTCATGATTTTATCACAAGTCTCGTGATATCTGATGCTTTCCTTTAAAGTCCTAGCTCCTGGAGTATGTGAGAATCTCATCTTTCATTTTGAAAAAATGTAAGTTTCATGTCCTCAGGGTTCCCAAGAAAAGCCTGAGAATGTGACCTGAGCGCACCCGAATCATTGAAAACAAAGAAGTTAAATAATAACCTTTTTTTTTTAGTTTCATGGTTTTTAAACCACTCATGATTTAGGGGGACCTGGCTTATGATTTTTGAATGCTTGGAGTTGGGACTACTGAATTTCACACTTAATAATTCATACAAAATATGTGTGGGAAGATTTCTGCAGTAATTATCCTTCATATTACCTTCCTCTCACATATTTATTTCCTGTACAAGCCAGATCCACTCTGCAATATAATTCAGAGGAGCATTCAAATGTCAGGCTTTGTGATAACAGCTGCATGAAAATAAAGAAAACTTAGCCTATAAAATTTGAAAGAAAAAATATGTTTCTAAAGTTCTAGCCTCACGTGTTATGCCTACGCCATGGAACACATCCCTATTTTTTTTCCATTGTCAGCAGTCAGGGTGATTATGTTTATATATACAAATTATATAATGACAAGCAGAAGAAAAAAAAGAGGGGGAAGAAGAGATGGATGGCATTACTTTGGTGCTCTCTGTAATTGCATCCAGATAGCACATTCTCAGCCCATGCTATTCAGACATCTGAAATGTAGCTTTTTAGATGTGGAGATATGCTTATTATTCGCTTTTACTGAATACTTATTCAAATGATGTATAAACTTGGAGTGCGTTTTGATGATGTTTTGCCCCACCCTTAAATGAACCATCAGGAAGCCAGCCTTTGTTTCCCCATCACTGATTAAAGTTTCTGTTCAAGCTTTTAGATACACTATGATAAGTTATTTACAATAAAGTTTTGTTTTTTAACCAAAGATTAAAAACTAGTTAAACTGAGATGTTCACAGAATTTTTTTTCTGGTCACTTACTGACCAAGGCCCAGTTCTGCAAGTCATTTTATGCTGGCAGAGCAGCCTACCAATAGCATGTCACTTGCAGGACTGGAACCAGAGCCTGCTGTTTGGTGATACCCGTGGTCACTTTGGCAAATCCAAATGAACATAGACAAAGGATCAGACACAGTTGTTATAACTGTTTTATTTCTTCAAAAAGGTAGAGTGAGAGAAAGAAAAATAAATACTATTATATTTTACAAACACACAATTACTGCACATACACATGTATAAATATTACTGTGGAATAATATAATTGGTATTTTACTATATAAACAAAAATGAGAGAAGCTATAAATCATTGTCATACATATACAAAATATTTGATACTCATTAGTATGATTTTACAATTCATAAAAAAGTATACACACAAAATCAACTTTTTAAAGTTTCTCCTCTTGATGAGGTTATTTTAATTGTAAACTTCTGCCAATGCTTCTTAAATTTCCTCATTTAGTCAAAAGGGAGTTCTTTTAAATTTGCTAGTTAAGGACTAGATTAGGATGTACTATTCAAGAAAAATAAGTGTCTTATTCCACAGACGCTTCCATTGAAGTCAAGGGATTAAGGGTGACATTATTAAGTTATTACTGCTCAATATTCCACGTATTAAACCCTCTAACATGCTTCAATTTTCTCTCATATTTTATGTGATAAGTCTTTTTTACCATAGTAGATGCTCTGGATTCTATTTGCCTGAAGTTTACAGTTCTGTAATTTAGAGGTTCATATTATCTAAATAACCAATTATAAATATTGTTGGTCACTGGAGTTTGGCACACCAGATTTCACATTCATTTGCAGCTGAAGAGCTGGTTTTCTTTGAAAAAACAACGAGGAGTCCTTGTGGCACTTTAGAGACTAACAAATGTAATTGGGCATAAGTTTTCGTGGGTTTATGCCCAAATAAATTTGTTATTCTCTAAAGTGTCACAAGGACTCCCCGTTGTTTTGCTGTTACAGACTAACATGGCTACCACTCTGAAACCCATTTTTTCTTTGATGGATGGAGACAACTTCTTTTCCATACATCTGTGGTCTCTATAACGTTGGGAGCTTCAGTGCAGTTCCTAACCCCAACAGTTTTGCAGAATGCTGAGGAAAAAGAGCTTCTCTGAATACCACTGAGGCTGCTTAAATGAAATTGTCTTCACAACAGTGTCAGGGCAGCACACAGTGTGGACAATGCTTTGTAATGCAGAGAGGACTAAATTTCCTAGCCAGGCATTTAAGCATCTTTAGGGTGATAGGTAAATTACAAATGTAGAGCTTGATCCTGAATGAGGTGAAGACGAGGGTTGAGCGATAGGACACTGAGCCAGCGGTATGGCTGCTAAAACTTGGTGTTGTGTTACTCATCATCCATAATGTGCCATGGACTCCAGTGCCACCAATACTAGATCTCACTCATATAAAGTATCCTTCTCTACTGATTCAGCTCCATTATCACCACAGTATCCAAAAGTCTGGCAAAGATCATAGAATCAAGAAAATGTAGGACTGGAAGGGATTCAAGAGATCATCTTGAGGCAGGACCACGTATAGCTAGACCATCCCACAAGTGTTTTTGTAACCTGTTCTTAAAAACCTCCAATAATGGGGATTCTACAACTCCCCCAGTAACCTCTTGCTGTACTTAACTATCCTTATACTTAGAAAGCTTTCCCTAACTTCTAACCTAAATCTCCCTTGCTGTGGATTAAGCCCATTACTTATTGTTCAAACTTCAGTGGATCAATTGATCACCATATTCTTTATAAAAAGAAAAGGAGTACTTGTGGCACCTTAGAGACTAACCAATTTATTTGAGCATAAGCTTTCGTGAGCTACAGCTCACTTCATCGGATGCATACTGTGGAAAGTACAGAAGATCTTTTTATACACACAAACCACGAAAAAATGGGTGTTTACCACTACAAAAGGTTTTCTTTCCCCCCACACCCCACTCTCCTCTGTACTTTCCACAGTATGCATCCGATGAAGTGAGCTGTAGCTCACGAAAGCTTATGCTCAAATAAATTGGTTAGTCTCTAAGGTGCCATAAGTACTCCTTTTCTTTTTGCGAATACAGACTAACACGGCTGTTACTCTGAAACCTGTCATATTCTTTATAACAGCACTTAACATATTTGAAGGCCATTATTAGGTTCCCCCTCAGTCTTCTTTTCTCAAGACTAAACATACCCTGTTTTTTTACCTTTCCTCACAGGTCAGATTTTCTAAACCTTTCATCATTTGTGTTGCTCTCCTCTAGACTCTCTCCAGTTTGGCCACATCTTTCTTAAAATATGGAACCCAAAATAGGCACCAAACCTTGGGATGATGCTGGGTTTCTCTTTGCCCCTGGACACACAGATTGCCAGAGTAGTGAACAATGTCTTCTTAGTGCTATGAGTGATGAAGACATTATGTTCACATCTCAGATGGCAACAACATAACACAAACCCTAAACTTGGCTGTTCCTAGAGTTTCCCTGACAGGACATCTGTATGAGTTCCTATTCCCTTTGCTTCTAAAAGAGCCATTCCAACCCTTCTTATGTCCTACATGAAGTAAACAAGTTGCCACAACAACTCAGCAATAATTAACCTGCATCTTTAACCATGAAATAAACATCAGGATGACTCAAAGGAGCTCTGTCTTCCTATGCAGAGCCCTCAAGCTTATAGCTAATTACTGTATAAATAAAAATCTTTAGCATTCATCTAGCATTTTTTATCTTTAAAGCATTTTAAAAACATTCACTAACTAATCCTTACAAAACTCCTGAGAAACAGATTAAAAAGTATTATAACTCCTACAACAAAAGACTGACAATGTGATTTATCTGTGCATATGATTTTTAATTGTGCATATGTTTGAGTTGACTTGTTAATCCATCTTACTTAGAATTGTAATCTACAATATTTCATGCAGAAGGTTAGGACAGTGCACTCCTTCTGAGCACTGGTGAACTCCAAGATGGATTGTGCCTCTGAGAAATCCATTCACTGAGCTCCCCTTGGGATGTTGCAACTCTGATTCAGAGCTGTGCCCAGGTCACACAATCTAGCTATGACAAGGCTGCTATACTCAATCTTCATAGATGTGAGTTTAACCAGATCCCCACCTTAACTCATTTTTAGAAGCCCCTGTTTGAATTTCCAGCTAGCTCAGTGACATGATGTTCAGTTTTTTGTTTTAGGCCCATTCTGCCTCATGAACATAATGGGTAATTCAGTCTGAAGAAGACCAAGTCTTCTGGACAAGCAGAGAAACCTCACTAGCTAAACTTGTCTGGCATCAGGGATGTGTATGCAGTAGTTTCACCCCAATTCACAAAAGATTCTTCCAGGGCAAATACAGTATATGCTGTTTTGGAACAAAGGTAACCAGAATCACATTATCTCATGTTACCATGGGAATGCTTTACATTATCTTCAGATAATGTAGACGTATTCAGGAGTCAGCTCTGAAAACCACATTCTGAAAAATAGGGAGATATAGCAGACTAGTATGCCTGATTTCTGAAAAAAATCATACAGCATCTACATATAAATAGTCTTAGCATGCCGGACAGAATTATCCTTGATTTACCATAAAGAAGGCCAAACATTACCTGTTTAATGAATGACGCATTTTTTAAAGAAACAGTGTCCATGAAGGAAATTTACCTCCCAAACATACTACCAAAGTCACTTTCCCAGTCATGATACAACTCATATATGCTGTTACTTCATCTACTTTCCACTATGGTTGATGCCTAATGAAACTTTATTAGTCTTCATTCAAAGCTTATTTCAACTGGCCACAGCATTGGTTTACATGACAATAGGGTCACCTGAAAAGTACTAAGTGGGGCACAGTCAATCCTAGGGGAGGGTGAGCTAATTTACTCTACAGGGACAGTATAAATGAAAACACACTGCAGAAGTGTTAGTCAAGCAATTGAGGGAGGCCATTGAATGGCCCCTCAGTCAGATACTTGATAGAAGTGACATGCTCTGCATACCCTATAATGGTGAGGAGAAATAGCTAGGGGTTTGTCTACACTACAAAATTAAGTCGACTTTATCTAATTTGATTTTGAGCCTCCAAATTAATGAAATCAATTGTGCATGACCACACCATGCTCATGTCTCTGTTCCAAGCCAATGGGATCTGCTGGAAGAGGTGGCCAGCACTTCCATGCAGCCTGCCTCTTCCTGCAGCTCCCATTGGCCAGGAACGGCGAACCACAGCTACTAGGAGCTGTGGGGGCCGTGCCTGTGGGTGGTCAATGTCAGCAAAATGTCTCACGACCCGCAATCAGATTACCTTAATGGGCTGCATGCGGCTCACGGACCACAGGTTGCCCACCACTGCTGTAGAACCTGGCACTATCATAGAGGAAAACTGTACTTTGAATTTACCTCAGGATTCCTTCTTCCCAAATTCAGATGGTCTGAGAGCACTGACACTCTCTTTCTCTCTTCTTTCCTTCAGCAAATAGGACAATCGTGTGTTAAAATAAAAGGAAATCACAGCTACCAGTAACGGGTCAACTGATAAGCAGGGTTAAAATTGCCTTTGCTGAACTGTCATTGGTCCTTCACAAACCAACCAGCAAATGGGGTCAAAAGAGGGAGAGAGAGATTCATTGCTAGGTTCTAGTGCTAGGTGCAGGGCAGAAGTTCTGTTTCATAAAGTACTTTGAGATTTTGAAATATGGTTTCATTTTGAATAAGAGCAAAACCAAATAATTTCAAAATTCTCTTCAAAGAAAAATTGCAAAGTTTAATTTCTGGTTGATCAATTTGTGATACAATATTTGTTTCAATTTTGACATATTTTGTATCATGTTATTTTTATTATATTATGTTACAATATAGTTATAATATCATACAAAATTTTAAAATTTCAAAACAAAACATTCAATATTGTATTCTGAAGATGTTGAATCTGGTCATTTCAACATTGTCAGACCTATTTTCCCCAGTTTTTCTCTTAAATTTGAAATTCTGGCAAAAGCAACCCCATTCTATGAAGTGTTTTGATTTCACCTAAACTGCATATTCTGGCAGAATATGGTTTTGTCAAAGTTTCTCTGACCAGCTCTTTTAGGGCCTTTCCTTCCATATTACTAATTACTGCACATTTACCTCATTATTTAGAAATAATGAATAAGATATGGTTTATCCTTTACTATAGGCTTGATTAACCACATGTGATAGGAGACACTGAATACCTTTGTATAGTCAAGTTTTTGGATAATCAAAGGAATTTTCCAACATAATTTAGAGAAACTGGGGTACATGACCCTATTTTGGATAAAAGGTAGTTTGAGAATTTAGGCTCAAACAACTGAGTTTATACTATATGGTCAGTTTAATATCATGATCACCTTAATAAATCTGGTTAAAGAGTCCTTCAAGCTGCTTTGCATGTTATTTTTTCTACACAAAAATAATTGCTAAATTTGGTGTTATTTAGCTTTAAAAAAACCTTCAAAGTATAGCTCTTTGCTTCTATGTAAATCCCTGATTTTCTTCAGATTAGCCTAGTGCTTCTTTATTCTCACGTTGTTAAATTAATGTAATGGACATAATTGAAATAATTATGTACAGAAGAAAAATGGTAACAAAAAGGAAAAGAGCTATGTTCAAATATAGCAAATAAAAGGAAATACAAAAAGAAAACGTTTTCAAAGAGGGGAAGATCAACACTTCACAAAGGTTGCATATCAGCTTGAGGCAAACAGGAGAGATTCAACCTGATATAATGAATAAATAATAATTATAACTTATAAATTAGGCACTAAAATAGTGCTCTATTTTTTCCCTTAAATCTAAAAGGCATATTGCTTTGGATATTATTCACCGACACAACAGCATTTCTCTTTGCTGTCTGTGTTTTGTTTTTTAATTATTTGACCTTTTTTGGTCTGTAATGTGTTTAGATTCCAAATAGGTTTTTCAACTCTCATTTATTTTTAATGATGTTGCCGCTGGTATGGTTTTATCCCATATAATACTTTTAAATTTTTAATTTGAAAATTTAATTTGTCACTAAACTTCAGTTTTGTTGGGAATCTTTCTTCTGGGATGTGTGTGTTTGTGCCTTTTTGTCTACTCAGAGTGTGTATACACACTTATCTTGTCTAGCTGTGTGATGGGTCCTCTTATTTCTGGATGTCTAGAAGGTAGTAAAGTAGGACCAGGATAGTTGTGCAAAATATGTTGTTTTTCACCTCACTTGAACAATTTCTTCTCTTTCACTTCATGCAAGGCCTACCTCATTTGAAATTTGAGCTTTAGTTTTAAAAGCTTACAATGAAACTCACTTGTAACTATTGAGTTTTTGGTGAAAACAGTATCAAACTGCTAACTTTGCATGATTTTGCAGCATAGGTTCACTTGTAATTTTCATAAACCTAAGCAAATCTTATAAAGGGGCTTGTTCAGAGTATTTTTACATTTGTGAATTAATATCACCTATTATAAATTCTTTACCTTCTATAGAACTGAGGGTGAAGAGCTGGCCTCATTGAAATCAATGGGAGTTTTGCCCTTTAGTTTAATGGGGCCACAATTTCACCTCCTATTCACATTTGCTGCAATAGTGTTCAGCCACTGCTACTTCTCACTCTGGAGGGCAACATTTTAAGTCTTGTGGTTTTCTAATTATTAATTTACATTACAGTAGTACCCTAATGCCTCATTTAAGACCAGGACACATTGCGCTAGGCACAGTAAAAACAGAGGTAGATAGTGTTGGCCCTGAAGAGTTTGCAAACTGAGAAGATGAGCAACTTACAAAGTATGAGCAAGAACAAGGCAGACACGTACATCTTCATACCTATTAATTCCCAGAGGCCCCTTTGAAAACTCCAGTCACATTCATCTCCATATGCTTTTATTTTAGTTTTGTAATTACTTTAGGAAATATCTAGTCTTGAGTTTCCTCAGCTGCATGGCCCCTCAGTGTATGTCTGCAATGCAATAAAAAACCTTTAGCACCAAATCTGAAAGCCCGGGTCAATTGACTCAGGCTCATGGGTCAAAGCTGTGGGACTAAAAATTGCACTGTAGACATTCAGGCTTGGGCTGGAGCATACCCCCTCATGAGGTCTCAGAACCTGAGCTCCAGCTCCGGCCCAAATGTCTACATTGTAGTTTTTAGTCCCTCAGCCTGCGCCCACAAGCCCAAGTCAGCTGATGTGGGTTAGCCATGTCCATGCCATGGGTCTTATTGCTGTGTAGACATACCCTGAACCCCACCATTAAATGTTGTCTGATTGCCTCAGAAGTTTGGAAGAAAAAGTGGGTTTTGAGAGGGATAAAGGAGCAGGCCTATTGAACAGTTCAGGGAAGATATTCCAGGAAGAGTAAGTGGCATGAAAAGAGAAGGAGATGAACTTCTGGAAATGGTCATGGATTATTGCTGATGTTTATTATGTGGCTTTCTGTGTGAGCAGAAATCTTTCATAGAATTATATTTCCATACTTTATAATTGCCTGTTAATAGCATATATATGGGCCAAATGTAAGACAGATGTAAGAGGTTGCAACCTGATTGACCTGGTATGCCTTCAGTCCAGAATCTGTCATTATTTCTTTAGAAATGTATTGTGGTAGCCACTCGATCTGGTCGGAGATTTTTTGACTGAATGGTATTTTCCTATGAAAAAACAATGCACCAAAACTGAAACTGTTCACAGGAAAGGGCCAGTTTCACAAAACTTTCTCAGGTCCGGGCTAGGGTGAGAAAGACAGAAACCCACCCTCCAGACTAGAGGGGGGAGATCTAGGTTCAAGTTGCTGCTCCAACTCAGGGAGACCAGGGACTTAAACCCCCATATTCCAGGTGATCACCAACTATCATTCTATTGGCTTGTCTGGTGTGTCGGTTGTTCTTTCTAATGTTTTTCATGAAAAAAACTTCAAAATGTTTCTGTTTCATCCCAATGTGGAACAGGAAATATATCCAAAATATTCACAAGACAGGAAAACCATTTTCCTTCCACATCTAGTAGCTACTGCCTCACGTGGCACTTCACATCAGTAAAATGCCATTAACAAAATAAATAACGTAATGCCTGGTTCCTGTTGTTGAAAGAAAGAGCAGTAAGGGTCAGTACACGCAAACAGATATATGATTTATACTCTGATTTTAACCTTGCCAAACTTGAACTATGGTGATTTCTTAAGGGAGTAAGTTCCAGAGGCATAGGCCTTCCACTGTGTGGCGATCAGTTAGGATCTGAGCATGTCGGCAAGACCCACCAAACACCTGGGAAAGAATTCACTGTAGTAACTCAGAGCCCTCCCCATCTAGTGTCCCATCACCGGCCATTGGGGATATTTGCTACTAGCAGTCGCAATTCGTCTACACGCCATTGTAGGCAGTCTCCTCATACCATCTGCTCCCTAAACTTATCTAGCTCAGTCTTGAAGCCATTTAGGAGTTTTGCCCCCACTGCTCTCCTTGGAAGGCTGTTCCAGAACTTCACTCCTCTGATGGTTAGAAACTTTTGTCTAACTTCAAGTCTAAACTTGTTGATTGCCAGTTTATATCCATTTTTGCTGATGCCAGCATGACACTAAACTTAAATAAGTCCTCTCAGTTCCTGGTATTTATTCTCTCTGATGTATTTATAGAGAGCAATCATAACTCCCCACAGCCTAAACAAGGCTAATCAAAAAACATAATAAAAAGCGTAGGGCCCAGGATGCACAGTTCTAACTAAGGTCAGAATTTGCTAATTGATTTTCTGCTCCACAGACACAAAACATTCTTTAACAAGTCACACAGACTCTTCACTCGGAACAAAATCACTCTCTAGATATATACCACCTCTTATGCACAAATTAAGCATAGTAAATATTCAAATAAACTGACCAAAACCTTGAAACTCTGCCGTAACAATTGGCAAATGTCAGCTGAGTCTAGCCCTGTGCATAAGTCAAAGAGGGAGACTGATTCTCCCAAGAACACTGGTGTCAGTAAAAAGCATCTCCAATGAGGTTAATAGAATTATACTAGTGTAAGCAAGAAGAGACTCAGACACCAAATGGCTCCTGACTGCAATCAATTGCCTGACTTCCTTGATTCACCCAAGAAGGTTAGCCGAAAAGTAAATTTACAGTCAAACTAGTCTCTTACATCAGTAGAAGAAACAGTTCTAGATGACAAAAAATATTGGATATTTCTAACACTTATCTCCCTGACAGCCTTTTAGCTTTCACACTGCTCTGATTCCTTTGATTGCATTGGCAAAATTAGTGATTTAAGTGAGAGGGGAGGAAGCGTTTTTTGTTTGTTTGTTTTTTAAACTTTAATTTTTTTTAATGGATTGATTGCATTTTTTATGTCTGTGCCAGAGGGAGGGCATTGTTGATCAGAGAAAACAGTATTTTGTCCTAGCTGATCATGGCTAAGCAGCTGATTCTAAGGGAGACTTTGATGATTAAAACAAAGCAGATACATGTGCTGTATTAGTTGCAGTTTGCATAGTGAGAAACAGGATATAACCATGCTCCTTTTCACATGTATTGGCCACATTCTGATGATAATTATGTATGAATCAGAGTAAAGTATGCAAGGGTGACTAATAGGAATACGCAAAAAATCAGATAGAAAAGCATAAGAAAATATTTCTGATTTTGTTTGCTCAATCATCCTCAAACATGGTGACAGTATTTGTTTTTGTGTGGTTGCTTTAAAGTTCTTTTTGGAGTTTGCAGGATCCTTCCTGTTTTCACTATTTATTTCCTTTCCCACCCCCTCAGTGAACACATCATAAATAACTGATGAGAAGGTTGGAAACTTCAAGTATTCAAAAGTCACAAACTAAGCCTCAAAAAAAAAAAATCACAAGGCTGGCTAAAAAAAATGATATTAAAATGCATTCTTTTTCTTTGCCTTTTGGTTTCTGGTCTTTGTGGTACAGTCAGGTCATGTTTTCAAGTTTTACTCTGCATCCATGAGGAATAGAAACTTACCTTTTAATGAAAAGGAGATTTTCACATAATCACTTGACTCCAGGAGCTGGTTATAAGAAAAAACACTATCAGTAGACACATCATAAAATTGTGAGTTGACAACACTGCTATGCCTTACTTAGGGCTACTCCTTAAATCATAATCTCACTCTAAAGGATTTAGGGCACTTCTTTTATTATCATAATATTGTCACATAAGTGGTATGGGTGCCAAAGTTATTCAAGATTTCTCTGTTTCTCTTACCCATTCTACTCATGAAATGATGATCTCACCCTACAAGAGGAAACCCAAATTTCACAGGCAGAACTCTCTTAAAATGTGGTGCATAAAACAATGTCCTCTCTATTTATACAAGTTAGTGTGCTTAGTCATTTTGTGCTATAACTTATTACACATTAACAATTGCAAAGAAAGCTGTACTGCATGAAAACATATTGTTTGGCTTTGTAAATCAATAACAGCAACAGCAACTACGTTAGCTTACATAGCGTTTTATTATCGTGCTCATCCATCTCAAGGTGCTTTACAAAAGATGTGTAATAATTTAATTACAAACTGTGATTGGCAGCAAGGTTAAACAAAGAAGACCTTCAGTTTTGATTTAAGAACTGAAAGATCAGTACCCTTCTTTCCATCACTGGCCAAAGAATTCTAGAGAGATGGTGATGACTGGCTGAAGCAAGAGCTTTCCAGAGTGGCAGCTCCCAGTGTGGTTATCAGATGACCTCAGCTGATAGTGGGATGGGATGGGTTCATTTCAGAAATGTCTTGACATTGTTCTATGCCATGTCACCCCTACAATAACAAAAATAGGGATCAAAAGGCAAAAATAGTGTATCTTGGCCAAATATTATTAAAGTTACTGCAAGGCATAGTCTATCTAAAAAGAGGGGGAGGGTGAGTGGGGCCAATACCTTTTAATGCAATAAACATATTTTTTTACATTATTTTTGATCTTTGCATATTTTACAAGTATTTTTCAAAGATGTTTGAGTGTGAGAGGTAACAGTACACATGGATATTGATATATGTCCTCAAAGCACCTTAAACACAAAAGAATTTTTAAATTCAATTGAGCTAATTATTCATCTATTAGTGGTATTAGAAGAATTAGTTTACAGGAAGGTTCTCCTTTCTTTCTTTGCCTCTCCAGTGTGTGGAGGCTGACGCAAAGTTAAACATTTTGGGTAGGGCTGTCAATTAATCTCAGTAAACTCAAGCAATTAACTCAGAACAAATTAACTTGATTAGAAAAAATAGTGACAATTAACCATAGTTTTAATCGCACTGTTAAACAATAATAGAGTACCAATTTAAATTTAATATTTTGGATATTTTTCTACATTTTCAAATATATTGATTTCAATTACAGCATAGAATACAAAGTGTACAGTGCTCACTTTAAATTACTGTTTTTTTATTACAAATATTTGCAGTGTAAATAAGATAAAAGAAATAGTATTTTTCAGTCCACTTCATACAAATACTTCAGACTTCAGACACTGTGCAACTCTTTATCATGAAAGTGCAACTTATAAATGTAGGATTTTTTTTTACATAACTGCACTCAAAAACAAAACAATGTAAAACTTTAGAGCTTACAAGTCCACTCAGTCCTACTTCTTGGTCAGCCAATTGCTAAGACAAATAAATTTGTTTACATTTACGGGAGATAATGGTGCCCGCTTCTTATTTATAATGTCACCTGAAAGTGAGAACAGGCAGTCATATGGCACTGTTGTAGCCGGCATTGCAAGGTATTTATAAGCCAGATATGCTAAACATTCATATGTCCCTTCATGCTTCAACTTTTTTACAGTGCAAATATTTGTATCAAAAATAATAATTAGGGCCATGGGGGGCAGGTGGAGCCCCCCATCGGGGAGGCTAGCCAACCCCTTCCTCCTGTGCCCCCCAGGTCAGAGTCCCAAGCCCCCTGCAGCCAGAGCCCTAAGACCCTTCCTCCCCCAGTGGCTGGAACCCTGAGACCCCCACGGCCAGAGGAGTCCTGGGCCAGCCGCAGCCGTGCCACACCTGCCCTTCCCAGACTCCAAGCCTCCCTGCAGGAAAAGCGTCTCTCTTTCAGAGGAAGAACTTGAGCTTTTGATATGCCGCATGCAGGTTCTGGGGCAGCTGAGGAGGCATTATCTGCTACTCAGCTTCCTGGGTTCATCAGTAATCTCTCTGGAGTCCAGGAACATCACTGATGAACCCAGGAAGCTGAATAGCACATACTGCCTCCTCAGCCATCCTGGAACCTGCATGGGGCATAATAAAGCAAAAACTTCCCCCCGCCAAACCCACAAGCAGGCATCAGGCAGCAGTGGCAGTGCCAGGGGAGGCCTCTTATACCCGCTGCCCATGATTAGGGCTGTCAGTTAATCATAAGTAATGCATGCAATTAACTCAGAACAAATTAATATATATATTTTTAACGTGTGTTAATCTCACACCAGGGCACCATGATCAGGGGAGCTCTGCTGCATGCCTCAGGGACAGGGGTGTCCTAGCTCCCCACTGCCTGGTTCCATTGCTGCTCCCACCTCCTTTCCTGCCCCATGGAGCCACCCCGAGCCAAGCTGCTCTGGACCAGGAGACTGCCTACTGTCTGCTATGCAGAGCAGGGGCAGGAGGGCTGATGTCAGGGTGTCCCCCTCCCACCAACTCTGTTCCCGGCCACTGCTGAACTGGGGTCAGGGAACAGGGGGAGCCTGTCTGCTGCTGCCAATAGCAGCTGCTGCTGGCTGAAAAAACATTCAGGCTCCTGAGTGCTCTCCTAAAAGAGACAGCACTCACCCCCCCGCACCCCCCTCCACACACACACACTTTCACCCCCCAACACCAAATATATTTAAATAAATGGGTTTCAATTATTCTTTAACAGTGTGATTAAAACTGCGATTAATCATGAGTATTTTTTAAAAAGTTTGACAGCCCTGATTTTGGCATTTTTAGTTCTCTCAACTGAGGGGGAAATCTGACCATTTACCCAGGATGGTGCCATCTATCCTCAACTAGTTTAATTAGGTTTTCGACAGCTAGACCTTCTTGCAAGAATGAATCAGGGCAGTAAGGGCAAAGCATTAATTACAGTTGGGAAACGCTCCCTGTGTAAATTTATCAGTCTCCATAATAAGGAAGATTTTTGCCCTGGAGTAGTTAGTTTTTACACACACGCACACATGCACACACACACACACTCCTTCAATTTAAATAAGGGAAAACGAGAGAACTAAAGTAAAGTCTCCATGAGAGAACACAGAATGTGTCTCCTCTGTTATGGGCCATATCTGAACAAAACAAATAATTGCCAGCTGCCTCCAACAAATAGTCATCTCCCAGAAATATAAAAGTTTCAGCAAAAATAATCATGACAGTTACATAGCTACATATGCCATTGGTAGCTCTCTTGTATCATCAGGGGTTTTAGTTTTACTCACTCCATTCTGCTCTTAACACATTTTGAAACTATCCTGCTATAGATAATAAATTACCCTGTTTCTGATGTTTTCCCTCCTATAATAGCAGATCACCATTTCTAACTGTCTGGTATTTCACTGTGGAATATCATTTGAAGATAAACAGAATAATGGTCTCATTCCAAGTGTGCCACAGGCACATAGTACATTAATGTCAGTCTCTGTCAACCTACTTCTTCAATTATCAAATAAATAATTAATTAAACTCTTTTGGGACTCAATATTCCTTTCCCCAGTATAAAATGGAGATCTTTGTAAAGCAATGTGTTCCTTTGTATTCCATAACTTTTTAGGTGACCCTCTAGGATCTTTCATTCTCTCCTGTCCAAAGACAGCTATCATTCATAAGTTTCTCCACAAACACTAATTTATAGTCACTGGCAATTACAACATCCAGATCTTGCTTTGAGTTAAACCAGGGGTGACCAACCTGAGCCTGAGAAGAAGCCAGAATTTACCAATGTACATTGCCAAAGAGCCATAGTAATACGTCAGAAGCCCCTCATCAGCTCCGCCCCGCTCCCCACTCCCAGCCCCTCCCACCCACCGGCAGCCCCTAACCCCTCACTCCCTGCCCCTCCCAATCAGCTGTTTCGTGGCATGCAGGAGGCTGGGGGCAGGGGGGAGAGCGAGGGCACGGCAGACTCAGGGGTGGGGGCGGGAAGGGGTGGAGTGGGGGCAGGGCCTGTGGCAGAGCCAGGGGTTGAGCAGTGAGCACCCCCTGGCACATTGGAAAGTTGGCGCCTGTAGCTCCAGCTCCAGAGTCAGTACCTATACAAGAAGCCGCATATTAACTTCTGAAAAGCCGCATGTGGCTCCGGGTTAAACAAAGCTCAGCTCCATTATAAGTGTCAAGGCATTCATATGCATAAAAGGTTAGCCTTACAAAATGTGCTTTGGGCAATTTCTTTCTAAAACCACTGGCATTGGAATCAGACCCCACATTAAAATAGTTAGTGAGCCCAAGCCAATATTTTCCAAAAGTGGCTAGTGATTTTGTTTGCCCAATATGGGACACATGAAGAGGCCTAGTTATCAGAAACTGCTGAGCATTCACCCTATGAAAATCAGACTTATTTATGATGTTCTCCTATAGGCACCCAAAATATTAAAATCTTACACTGAGAATTTTAAATATAGCTTGTATGGAACTATATTTGTGCCAGGCAATGCATGTCTTGTACTTTTATTTTCCATGGTGATCACCCAGTAACTTCCTCAATCTCTTTCATTGTATCCCAGTGTTTGGAAGAAGATTTAAAATAATGAAAAAAACTGTGAAAGATGTTTGATCTTCTTTCAGATGAAGGTCTGTATAGGCAGCCTCAGCATTCACAAATGCTAACTTGTGCCAGTGCAGTAGTGATTTATCAGCACTGAACTTAACCTTAACAATTGTCCAGCGTTGTTCTCTATACTAGTGATTACTTTAGCCTCATCACTCTCCAAGGCTATAACTTTGGACATATTATTATTCTTATTGGGTGGCCAGCAAAGTCTAAGCTATTGTCTGGCCAGTCCCAGAGATAATTTGCATGTTAGCCACAGAATGAGCTCTTGAAACAAGTGTCTGTAGGTCAATCAAGTGAACATAAATCAGAGGTTTTCTGTGTGTTCTTACAGTGGTACTTTCATCTGCAAGGATGCTAAATACAGGAGAGGGCTGCATCTTTTCATCAATTTAATTTCTAATAACACAGGTCAATGAGCCTAACATATCATTAGCCATATTTTGGAGAATATGTGGCCTGTTTCCCAAAGGGTAATTTATCAATATTAGGACACTCTGTTTAAAAAGAAATCCCATTCACCATGCATGTTTAGCATGGTGATTTTCCTTTACAGGGCAACAACTAGTTTTTTGACACATAACAATGACAGTTAGTCTGTATTGGCCTTATACAGCACGGAACAGCACAGTCTGCTCCTGCTGCACCTAGAAGCCCTTGCAAAATTGATTTCTCTACCAACCACAAAGGGTATTTGGGCCCTCTAGAACAGCAGTGACTACAACATCCTTAAATCTACGATAATATTTTGTGGTAATTTAATGGAGTGAGGGGGTGGGAGACACAGAGCCATGTCAGGTGACAGGGACATTAACTTTTCTAACCCCAGCACAGGTCATGCAACTGCAGCCAGAAAAGGGAGTCCCTCAGAAGGCCTATGGTTTTGGACTCCAGGGATTAGTTGGTCCTTATTTGGTAGCCCCCCCCCCCCCCCCAAAGATCTAGTGGGGTGAAGGGGGAAGCCATTAAAAATGCCCTTCTCAAAAAGCCTAAGATGAGAAGAGAGGGAAGCAGGGTGGGAAGCTCCTTCCTTCCTTGTCATATAATGAATGTATTGCGAGGTGACCTGGAGAGCTGGGCTGATTGGATTAGGGATGTGAAAGTTTGCAGCAGGGAAGTGGGGCCACAGTTTCAAGGAGCTAGGGGTCAGACTCTGCAACTGAGGAAATTCAAGAATAATGTCTCACATATTTTCAGCACTTTGGACATAGAAAAGAAAGAGCCTCCTCCTCATACCCTTGGCTTGCATTTTGGATCCACCATTTCCTCCCAGTGGCCCCAAAAGTTTGGGAGGTAGGAAAGTGGGTTCTGATGTGTTTTTCAGTCTGAGCATGTGATTGGGCTGAATGCCTATCCCAGTGGTTCTCAACCAAGGGTACAGGACCCCCTGGGGTGCCACAAGCAGGTTTCAGGGAGGCTGCCAAGCAGAGCCAGCATTAGACTTGCTGAGGCCCAGGGTAGAAAGCCGAAGCCCCATCGCATGGGGCTGAAGCCCAGGGCCCTTAGCCCTGCTACCTGGGACTGAAGCAGAAGCCTGAGTAAGGTAGCGTTGTGGGAGCCCATGTGGCATGAGGCCCCAGGCAATTGCACTGCTTGCTACCCCGTAACACCAGCCTGGCTTTTATATGCAGAAAAACGGCTATTGTGGCACTGGTGGGCCATGGAGTTGAGAACTCCTGGTTTATCCTGTCCTCAATAGAGCATATAAGCCTGAGTTAGAATCCAAACCTCACTCCTCTTCTGCAGTTTAGTTTTAGTGGTAACTAAAACAAGAGCAAAACCATCCTCCCTGAATTTGGCTGCTTTGTTGCCAGCTCTTAAGATTTACCTAGAGCCCCAGCTCCTGGAAACAAGTGATTACATGAGAATCTCAGCATTTTTTTTAAAGTAAGTTTCTATGGTTCACAGTTGTGGAGAAAAGCCTGAAAACATAATGCAGGTGCACCCTGAAGGTGTCAAAAAAGAGAGATCAAATAAAAAGAACCCCAAATATATTTATTTATTTATTTATTTAAAATCTTATAATTCTGGGGGGTCTGTGAGGGTCACCTGGCCCACCTCCTCCAACCCAGGCCCCAAGTCCCATGATTCTTGAATGTTTGGAGTTGACAGTATTGCTGCCCCTATGATTTCCCACCAGAACCTCCCCTGGCCAGCTCCCTATTTTCCTCAGCCGCAGCCACCTGCTTTATAACCAGGGTGGAGTTAACAAACTGCACTGCCATAATGTGTCAGCAGAATGTCTGTAGCTTTAAGCACAGTTCTAGCAAGAAGAGTTAACAGAAGACAGCTGTGTCCCATGGCCCATCTCTAAACAGTACTTTTATATTGCGATACCATGTGTGGCACATACGATGATTCCAGAAAATTAAAACATGAATGACAGTAGTTGCCAAATAGTCACTATTCTCAAGAAAACTGTCACCCAGCCTACCGTGCCCAAACACCTGCAGCCTGTAGGCAGTTTGGCTTTATCCCAGGAATTTAAGTGCCATATTTATAATAATATTTTGGCATCACAACTGCTTGCAGAATAGTAGCTCCCTAAGGAGAACACAGAACAAAACCATTTATCTAGTGCTATGAGCACTCAGAGCACTGAAGCAGAGCTTAATTGGTTAAAGTAATATAACGTGGTAGGCCTGAGTACTACAACTCTCTCCACGCAGCAGACTCCAGCAGATAAACACAGTTCCATGCTTTATTGCTCTGTCTTACCCCATCTTTTCCTCAGTTTTTCTATTTATTTCCCTAGTTTTTAATAGTATTCTCTTCATTCTTTTTTTTCACAACCTTTTCCCCTTATTTTTCCCCTCTTTTCATGTCCATCTTGTTTATTACTTATCCTTTATTTTTTTTTTCACATTTATTTGCTCTTTGACATTGGTTGGCAAATTATCTCAATGAATATCTCTTGGTTTGTACATTGGGAACAACTCACTGTGAATACTCAATAACTGAAATTTGAACAACATTGTTTAACTTTCATTGAACATGTTATATTTTTGTTGAAGGACTGATTCAGTGTGCAACTCTTAGTTTCATGTCTTTGTTTAGTTTCCATTACTTGATTAAAATCAACTCTTTCAATGAACTTTCCTGCTAGTAAACTAATTTGCAAAAATTCTAACAGAAAGAGAACATGGAGAGGGTATCAATAAAGTAGAAGGGAATTTGTTCACAAATTAGAACAAATATTCATGGATAACATTTTGTAGCATTCACCCAGCTTAAGTTCCAACCATCAGAAAGAGACACTATCTAGACTGAAAAAGTCTGAGAAAAAATGTAGATATTACCAAATACAGTGGTCCTTTAGAAACATAGCAACTTGCTCGTGGCAAGTAGAACTTGACCACAATACGTATAAGAAAGAAGGCAATATTATAAATATTATTTATATATTACATACAGTGATCACTCTATACATAGTTTCATTTCAGACTCTTCAATTAGAGTCTAAAACTTAAAAGATGTTACTAGCACATCCTGAGGCATTTCTAAATTTAGGATAATAAATGTTAAAAGAACCCAAGGTTATTAGAAGGAGTCATTTAAATAACATTAATCCACGGCTTAAAAGTCATCAGAGAGATTCTGAATTCAACTTATCCCTAGCCAGTTCTTAGTGCTTAGTATGTTGTATCTTGGTTCTGTGCAGCACACATCATCTAAAACTCCTGCTTATGAGAAAGAGCAACTATCACCATATGTACAGCAATAAGAACATCTGGAAATACAAGTGAAGCAGAGAAAGTCTTTTGCTTTCTCCTGGCACCAAAAAAAACAAAAAATCCTGTTGGAAAGTTTACAGATATATAAGTCAGGGGAACCATGGTCTGTAGGAAATTAAATTAGACAGCTGGCACTGACCAAGTGACTGATCCCAGTGACTGTAGTGGCAGGTCACTGAAGTAAATGAGAAGCTATTCTCAATGGTCTTTCCCTCATTAAATAAGGTTCTGAATGAATACATTTCCTTTGGTGTCAGCTATCACTATGAAATGAGGATGAAGCTTAATTTTTCTTTTAAAAGAAGGTGATGCAATCGGCCGTGGTCATTTTCAGATCATACAATCTGGGGAACATAGCATCAGTCTTAATGATTTCTTACATTGCACCCATTATATTATGAGATTCCTTGTCTGACAAGAAAAAATAGACAGTCTAATTTTCTCTTCTTTTGAATCCAGATCCAATTTGTATTGAAAAAAAGAGTTTGGAAGGCTGACTAAAATACTGTGGGCAAGATCCTCAGCTAGTGTAAATAATCACAGCTCCATTGAAGACAATGAAGCTATACTGATTTACCCCAGCTGAGGATTTGACCATGTACATATAAATAGGTAGCAACTTCAAGGCATAGTCTTTCTCTGGAAACACAGAATGAAGTGCTCACAATCACTTTTGGTGTTTTAGAAGTATTGCCAGTTTGCAGAAATGATCATGCAAATCTCTATTTGCATGCCCAGACTGAGTGTGAATGGGGTTTGACCATGAGTATTTCATCAATTACATGCAAGTGAAACTGATCAAAGGCTGCAAATGAATATTTTTGTGTGGACAAAAATTGGAAGCAAGATAGAAACACTGAAAAATTTGTGCAATAAAAAACTGAACACTACAGGTGATGTGGTAAAATATGAAACCTGTCTTTCATCTCTCAATGCATAGGCCAAACAATGTTTTACATTCTCACAGAAAATTAATTGGTTGGTTTCATCCAATATAGAAGTGATGTTTTTCCACATCTGAAAACCATCCCACTATTTTTCTTGATCTGAAGTCTTTGCTCATGATGATGCCCAAGCTGGAACAGCAGTAAGTGTTGAAGTCCATGACTGTATTGACACAGCTATAAGAGGGAATCTTAGGACCTGCTTTACACATCTATATATATCAGGAGTAACTTCATTGAAGCAAATGGAATTTCAGCGGCATAAAATTGTAATAGAATCATACTCTTAGCCTGAAGTAATATCTGTACTAATACCTTAGCCTAGAGACAGCCTTTGCTGTATCTTAGCCACATCTCACAACCTGAGCAGTTTTGAACAAGTACCTGGATGTTAATGTTTCAATAGGTGGCATCCTTTCCACTGAGTGAATGCAGAACAAGCGCCTAGAATGCTGATGGGGTAATCTTTTTGTTGGAAGTAATTTCTTTTGGATGAGACCTACAACTACAATCCTGTCTTCTTGAAAGCACAAAAGATATGTATGGTATTATGGCATATATTTAATGAAGATTATCACTGTGAAGTATTGGCAAAATTAAATATATTATTAGCCTATGTCACTGCTGTTTCCTTTGGATACATTATTCACTTTCTGTTCTAAGTATAGGAAGATATGAATGGCAATACCAGATAAGAACAGTGGTCCATCTAATCTAATATCCTGCCTCCAGCAGTGGTCAATATCAGATGGTACAAAAAACTCTGTAGTGCACACTTTATGGAATGATCTGGCTACAGTTGACATTTCATTCTGACCCCTGTTAGATAGATAATGGCTAACTTATGCCCTGGTGCATGAAAATGTATATATCTCTTTTTAAAAAAACTCCTATGAATGTAACTGTGCATATTCTCATTATCCATACAAATGTCTAATCCTTTTCTGAATCATATCAATATCGTAGCCTCCATGATATTTTATGATAATTCCATACCTTGTGGAATTCCACAGGTTTTTTACAAACAGAGTAAAATGCATTTCCTTGTGTCAGTTCTAAATCAGTCACCTTTTAATATTCTTGAATATCCCCCTTGTTCTTGTCTTATGAGAAAGTTCAAATAGAAACACCTGATTTACCTTCACTGGAGCATTAATTATTCTGTGTATTTTTACCATGTTCCAATTTACTCATCTCTTCTTTAAACTATACAGTCCCAGTCTTTTCAGTCTCTTCATCTTTGTTTCCATTTCTGCTATATCTTCTTTGGGATACGGTGACCAGAACTGTGCACAATTCCAGGTGAGTGTGCACTATCGGTTTCTACAATGGCTTCTGGCTATTTCCAGTATTATTTCCTCCTGCTGCCTTTATATCTCCTAACATTTATTTGCTTTTTTTTATCATTGGTGCACATTAAGCAGAGGTTTTATTGGTTTTATTGAGCTTTCCACATTCTTTCTAATGAGAGACTATAGTTAACCTAGAGGACAGCACTATGTATGAACAGTTCAAATAATTCCTTCTAAGGTACATTACCTTGCATTTGCTAACACTGCATTTCATCTGCCAGCACACTGCCCATTCCTTCAGCTTTGCTAGACCCCTCTGAAATTCCTCACAGTTTTTTCTAGTCTTGACTAACCTAAACTATCCTGGAACTGCCTTCAGATATGAAGACTAGCTGCAATTTAAGCAGGGAGACCTGTCAAATAACCAATCATGGTGGTACTGCTGCCCCTATAAAATATCACAAAAGCTCAAAGGCAGTACTGGACATGGCAAATATACCCCTCCATTAAATAAGCCAGCAGCCAATCCTAACCACAGTGGCAGGCAATTGTGCTGCCAGAAGGAATTCTGGAAAGGAGGATGAACCCCAAAGAGTCAATGGCATTTGCTCATAGAAGAGTGTTGGGAGCCTCACTGTGAAACTCTATCCCT
The DNA here is from genome assembly GCF_965152275.1 of Natator depressus. NCBI lineage: Eukaryota > Metazoa > Chordata > Testudines > Cheloniidae > Natator > Natator depressus. Next base: position 72,033,470 of record NC_134236.1, read on the forward strand.
GGGTGAATCACCACCAGACATTGAAATTCATAATTAAATCAGCAAAGAATTCTCATGCTCTGACTAGCAATCAGTGTTGCCTTGTACCTAGGCAGGACAATGTAAAATGGATGCCTGGGTGCAATAATGTGGGTGCAAACAACAACTGGAAAACTGAAAACAAACGTGAAAAAATGAAAATTGCAACATGGAATGTAAGAACACTATATCAAGCAGGGAAACTTCAAAAAGTGTTAGAAGAAGCTGAGCTTTTGAAATTTGATGCCCTCAGAATTAACGAAGTGAGATGGATAGCTAGTGGACATATACAATTACAGAACAGATATGACCTGATTTATTCAGGTGGACAGAGGCACAAAGGAGAAACAATATTAAAGAAAAACCCTAGCCAATAGTATATTGGGAATTTGGCCAGTATCTGATAGAAAAAGTTGATTGGGTGACATAGCTGGAGACTATTAATTAGAATTTAGGAATGAAAGAAGAGACAGACTGTTTGAATTTGCAAGCAGAAACAATGTAGTGACCTGTAATACATGGTTTCAGCATCACACAAGAAGATTATATAGATACTGCAGTCCTGAGGGCAAACTGGGACACACTAGCAGGAATCAAATAGATTAGATTTTATTATCAACAAGATTTCATAATGCAGTTTTAGATGCTAGAACGTTCCCATCGGCAGATTGCAATAGTGATCATAGTCTGTTTGTCATGAAGCTGAGACTAAAGATTAAAAAAATGCTTAATCTAACAGACACACAAGGCAGCAGATTGATGTGGACAAACTCAAAACAACAAAAATGCATGGAATATATTTCAAAAATCAACCAAAGTACTGATGCCTCCCAAAAATACAACAGTGAAGACAGTGTAGAGGAAAATTGGAAAAAGTTTAAGACAGCAGAACGTACAACCACTACACTGGTATTAGGAGAAAATGGACATAATGCTAAACCAGCACAGATGACTGATTAAACTGTAAACTTAATAAATGCAAGAAGAGAATGCAAAGATGGGAGAAGTGAGGAATATTGAAAGTTCTACAAATAATTTCAAAAGCAGGCAAAGAGGCAAAAGAAAAAATGGCTAGAACAAAGATGTGATGAAATCAAAGAATATGAAATCATACACAAACATAGTTTCATCACCCCATAAAGGAGCCAAGAGTCAAATGAAGTTAAAAAAAAAAGCAATTAGCTGTAATAAAACTGAGGATGGCAGGGTACGCTATGAAATCAACAGCATCCCGGAACGATGGGTTGACTACATAAAGGAACTTTTTGATGATCCTGAAATAATGGAAGATATAGACATCGAAAGAGGATAAGAGAGTACCACTATGACTCTAGGCACCACTGTATTCATGGGGGGCATGGATCAGCATTCATATTGCACTCCCCATCAGAACCTAACCTGGACTGGGGAAGCTAATGATTCAACCAGCGGACCAAATTTAGTGATGAATCCTTATCATGTGCCACCTAAGGCACATTGCACATATGCTAAGAAGACTATTTATAATGATTTTATACAAAATATGCTGTATGAGGTGACATTTGAAAACTAACACCACACAGATTGATATCATTGTAAATATATCAAATGTAAAAATGTATCAGTGCTATATGTGAAATTATGGATACTCGCTAATACTCTGCTTTAAAGTCTGTGACTAAAAGGTGTTTAAACAGGTTTTCTCTAGGCAGAAAGAAAGAAGCTGACACCTCAAACCAATTGTGGCCCAAACGCAAATGGGCTATTCATTTGTATCTGAGGTTGCAGGAGGAATAGATAATTTACATAGTAGCAACCACCAGTGGGGAAGGAACCATCTTGGAGCTTTATCTTCCAGACCTCATGACTCCTTTATTCAGCATGAACTAATAACTTTAGCTGGGGGTAACCTTCATAAAAATACATTTCAAAGCTTCACTGAACCATTAAGAGTGGGGGCGTGACCCCCTAAAGTTATCCTTCACTTTAAGGAGACAATGAAACCAAGAGATTTGATCTCAGTGATGGGTCCTGGCCGGGACGTCAGGTAGAAAGTCAGAAAGGAGACTACAAGTGAGACAGAAAACATCTTGAACAAAAACTGTATCTTGCTAGATTAAGTTTTAGACTTTTAAAAGTGAGTTTCACTTTTATTTCCTTGTAACTATCTCTGTCTTTATCTCTTTGATTTGGTATCACTTAATCCATGCTCTTTTGTTGGTAAACTTGTTTTGTTTTCATTATAAATCACCAGTGCTGGGTAAGTTCAGGAAAGTGTGTGTTTCTAGTAAGTTAACGAGTTGGAGTGTTTTACTGCCCTGTAGAAGCAGCAAACCTAATATTTTTTTCTGTGAGGATCCAGTGAGAGGGTCTGGACCCAAGGACTATTTTGGGGCAAATTCAGGGCTGGAAGGGTGCTAAGGTCAGCCTACAAGGAGTATCCAAGTTGGACAAAGTCAGGGTGAGGCTTGTGGGCTGCTGGTAGGCTGCTGGGGTCAGAGCTCTGAACTGAAGCTGCACAGTCACAAGACACCCAGAGTTACAAGGCACATGTTGACTGAATTCCTTACTGGCTTGGGTGAACCCCAAATGTCACACATTGCAATGTGGGAATTAGAAATATCTCTAAAAAGTATAAAATAAGGAAAAGTAGCTGGAAAGGATGATACTGTTGTTGAACTGCTACCACCCCTGAATGAAGATTCGAAAACTTACCTGCTAAAACTGTTGAACCAGATACATACACAAGGAGAACTTCTGGAGGACTTCAAGAAGTCACTCTTCATTCCTCTACCAAAGGGTTATAATGCTAGACAATGTGAACAAAGTCAGACTATAAGACTCATAAGTTACACACAAAGTTTTGTTGAGAATCATCAGCACACGGACACGAGAAGTTTCTGCCCATAGGTTACCAGGGAGGCAGTTTCTGGCCTGACAATCTTATCTGAGAGTGTGATAGCAGTGCAAAGGGAAATTCATATGTGTTTAATGGATTTTGAGAAGGCATTTGATAATATCCAAAATGATAAGACGATGCATATTCTTGAAGAATATAGTATTGATTTCCAAGATCTACAATTAATAAAAAGCTTGTATTGGGGACAGAAAGCAACAATCCAAACAGTGTGAAATATCAGAGTACTGCAGCATCAAGAAAGGTATATACCAGTGTTGTTTCCTATCTCCACAGCTATTCAATATATACATAGAAGGTGTAAAGGGAAAAGTTTAGAAGACACCAATCAGGAAATACAGGTCAATGATACATACGTCAACAAAATAAGATATGCTGATGATCTAGTTTTTACCACTTTGACTAAGGAAGAACTTCAGAATGTGCTTACTGCTGTGAACACTGCCAGCAAGAAATATGGAATGACAATTAATATTAGGAGGACAAAAAGAATGATATTAAGTAAATACAGTAACGCACAAAGTACACAACACCTATATTTTGATGGCCAAGCAGTGAAGCAAGTGAAGTTTCTGCTATTTAGGGAGTCTCATAATATCAGACAGAAGATGTGATGAAGAAATTAGAAGAAGGATACAGCTTGCAACAACTGCATTCAACAAATTCCAAAGACTTCTATGTTCTAAGACATGATACCAAGAAGTAATGTTAATAAAAGAAGTAGAACTGCAACTCTACCTTATTCACTTTATTCAGCTGAGGTTTCCCTTGAACCTTGTGATAATTTTTTTTCCAGTTCATTTTTTGCCTTTTTTAAGAGGACAATTTCTGCTACTCAGAGGAATTATTTGGCCCTGTTATTGTCACTAACAATCCACAGCTAGGCACATTACATCTCTCTCAGGTGTTTTTATTGTTAGTACTCTAACTTTTCTGCCTTCTATAATGAAAGCCAGACCTGTTCAATGAGAGAACTGGTAGCTGAAGAAGAAACAGACTTTTCTGCACTCACCAAAAGGAAAGATACGATGCTTAATGTGTTGTAAACATAATTACTTTCATTCAAACAAAAGAGAACACAAGCAGAGGAATTGATGTTTTGCCAAACACTGTCTTCCATAGAGCTGTAAGAAAATGATTAGAGGCAGAAATTAAAATCTCCCAGGCAATTCAATTTCTAGCTGTGATAACATCAGCCATCTATATGGGATGGACATGAGGGCAGTGGAGGAAAGTAGGTAATTTTAGAGCTGGGATAAAATATTGCATAAATAACAAAAGTGGGAAGGTGAGGAAAGAGATCTTGTTGGCATAATATCCTGGGTAGAGATAAGTAAAAGGCAGTAGTTTTTCTTCACAACATCTTGTGACAATAAAATGTATGTTCCCCATACTTTGCAGAAACAAAAATGATATTTTTTTTTGCATGTGAGGGCTCCCTGGGATCCCATCCTTCCCCCACCACAGCATGAGACATGAATTTGTAATGTACTGTAGATCACATGCACTGAAACCCAAGTGAAACAATAATGCAATATTCTGGATGTCTGTTATACAGCAGCTGATACACTATTTGTTTTGTTGGGCATTGTTCTTTATATGTGTAATGAGAGTTGCAACAGTAGAAATTAAAAATAAATCACCAAAGAGTTTTAGAAGGGATGTATAGTATTGCTAACATCAAGCATTCAAATATCATGGGTCAGCCCCCCTGAAATTATGAAAGTGACCCTGAGTCATGAATTTTAACCACATAATAAAATGTGGTGCGTTTCCTGATTGACCCATTTCCCTGCATCTGCAGCTGATTGGTCCATTACACTGCAACCCACCCACCTCCCTACATAGCCCTGGGGAAGGGGTTCTGCAAGGAGGTGCTGACTGATGGCTGTTTCTGCATCCTGGGCTTGTGCCAGACCCCCTGCCACTGTGACAGGGAGCGACACTGCCCCCCATCTCCAGTGAGTACCCCTGCCAATGGTACCCCCTCCACCACCCACAACTGAATTCCCTAGCTACCCTCTCCATCCACAGATCCCCCCCGAAGTGTCCTCTTTTTGGGAACCTGAAATATGGTAACCCTACTCTGACCTCCCAGTAACCTGACCCTACCTGCCTCCTGATGTCAGACTTTTGGTTTGTCCTCTGGCCTGTCTTGGATTCTGACCCTCTGGTACCTGACTTGGTCAAGATATTAATTATTATTGTGTTGGTGCCTAGGGGGCCCAATCAGGGACCAGAATCCTATTGTACTAGGCATTGTTCAAACACACTTCCAAAAGGGAACCCCTGCTCCATGAGGAGTAGTTCTAGATGAGTGATGCAGTGTTGGTGGCAGAAGCTACTCTGTGTTTGTGTCTGTGTCTGATATCTTAACAACACTTCAGAGCATACAGCAAAGATCCATCCAGAAGTGTGAGGTAGAGGAGAAGGAATAGGCTGCCCTTATGGGTAGTACCTTCCCTCCGATCCTGTGGCTAACCCAAAATCTCTTACCAACTCCAGAATTTGATCAATAGCAGACCTTTAAATAGGGAAGAGAGCACTGCAGTTCCATTCCAGGGTGGAGCCCGTACTCCCTGCCCAGCCCTGCCCTGAAATCTGACACAAGATGAAGTGTCCTCACTCCCTACTTTCCCTGGGGTAAAAGAATGTGCAGAATTTTCAGTGTGTCAGAGACGTCTAAAGAGAAGAGCATGGATACAGCTGGCCAGAAAGAAGAGGAGATTAAAATATACATTGTGACAAATCTATCACATACTCCATGACAACCATCACCTAGGTTCTGCAATTAATGTTGTCTTGTGGGCATGAGGAATGGATGTACTGTTCATAACCACTGTAGCTTCTCCTGTTAATTATTTGCTTGTTGGCAGTGGCATGTTTTTCTTTTCTAAATATGCCTGAACTTTTTTGTTGTTTAGAAATAGGATATTTTAATCCTGCTATTCCAATATTGTGTATTGTGATGTCTTTTGTTTTGCATGCCTCATCAGGCTGCCTTGGATTTTCTCTATAATATACTTTAGACAACTCAGCCCAAAACTTTACATTAGAGGTCACCTTTATCAACATATCACTGCTTTCACTTATTTAGTTATAATCAAAACCTGTTCTGACACATGAAAGATGTTCCTATTATGCAAAAAATATCTGGACTGGCATAATAATTTGAAAGACAGCCAACAACTTTCTGTCATGACTAAGAGTGAACTGTCTTCTTTTATTCCCTCCCTGATTGCTTCTGTGTACCCTGACATTCAATACAGATACCCATCATATTTTTCTTTTCCCTTTCTGCTTTTATCATACAACTCTAGATCTCCCCACTGATATATTTGAGGCAGATCAGACATTTGTGGGTTATGCTCCTTTTCTCTAAAAAAAGAATAAACTAAAATCAACCCCACAAATGAAGATTTCCCATAAACTCATTTATTTTATTTAAAAATATATTATCTCCGGGTTTTTATTTGGTCTGTGCATTAATTAACATCACAAGTTAGGAGGTGAGATCCTGGGGACCAACAGCCATGTTCTGATTGGCCTGACAGGTGTTAGGGGGCTTATTCCTTCACCCACTTACTTCCCTGGTTCTTCTCGCATGAACAGAGAGCAACAATACCCGAAGTCCAAAGGTGCAAACAATTCGATGTTTATTGGGGTGAACTTCCAGCAAGCATGATTCCAGTTTCCTTCCTTAGTATCCTCCTTCCCAGCTCTGACACCACAGAGCCTTACACCTGTGTCCCTGTTCCCATTTCTCCCTTTAACCAAACAGGATTCCAGTTTCCTTACTCCCATTCCCTGTTCCCATTTCCCTCTTTAGCAAAACATGGTTCCAATTTCCTTACCCTCATTCCCTGTTCCCATTTCCCCCTTTACACACACCCACCCCCTCCCACCAAGGCCCCCTCACTTCCTCATTGACTACAGATTATATAGTAAAACTTCAGTTCTGCTTAGCTATACCTTAACCAATCATTTTCCTGAAATTTAACTAACCAATCCTAACATATTGTAACATGATTATGTAACCAATTATATCCCACCACCTTAATTAGTTTACACCCAGCAAAATTAATTATACAGCAGACAGGAACAATCACAGAACCAGACAGAGATTATACAGACAAACAATAACAAAGTGGGAACTATAATGACAAAACAATACAGAAGTGAGGATTTCACATCCCAGTATTGATAAGTGAGTTCTTGCCAGACAGGATGCTGTTTCCTTTTTACATTTTCTAGGCACTTCCCTTTCTCTGGAGGTGATAGGCATTATCAGGACAGGATTGTATTCCTAACAGCCCAATAGCACCTTCTTTCAATGTGACTAGTTTGGAATGTGAGGATGTGACCTGTCGCTTCCTAGCTTATGGCTGCCTCTGCTGCTTAGCCAAAGGCCTTAGCCTAAGCACAGGGCCTCAGACTGTCACAGTAAGAAAAGGCCCTTACACCGGCAGACAGTGATTTTGATTCTCTTTTGTACCTCTATAACTAGCCAAGTGATAAGAATACATCTAAATTCTTAGAGTACAGGCCTTTACAGACAGGCCTGAATATTATATCCTAACAACAGGTCTTCTTAATTTTGATTTAACAGGGAACAAAAATTTAAAGTATTTCATTTCGCTTCTTGAAATAACTGTAAAAGACCTCCAGCCACTTCTGAAGAGGTGATTGTTAACTGACAGTAACCCAGTCTCCTAAACAAACAAATTACTCCAAAATTCATATGAGTTGAGTCTAGCTATTTATATAGTTCCCCTTCAGAGACTGGACTGAGCACTAGCACAATAGCTAAATGCATAAGGAAGTTAGCTCACGGATTGCATAACGTATGCCATGTCATAAAATTGACATCATTACGTACAGCCTGGGGCAAAGAGCAGACTGTGGCTTGTAACAGGCTGCTTGATAGGGTACCACTCCACACTGGAGATTATTGGCTGCCCCAACCATTTGTGCTGATCAGGTGGCCTGGTGTCACTCTTTAGCTGGACCAAGGAAGGAGGGGGCCAGGAAGAAGGTCCTTACCCACTGCTGCTACTCTTTGGGCAGTAGAGGATAACAAATGGGCTTCTGGGGTCCATTCCCAGGGGCCCCAGCCAATTTGGGGTTCCCCACAGGAGTGCTGGAACCTGTGTAATAGTGGGTGAGGCCACCAGTGGCAGAATTGTGGCCCTGCCCCCTGCTCCTCCTCTTCCCCCCAGATCCTCCACCTGCCCAGGGCAGGGCAGGACAGGGTGCCCAAGAACAGCCCCCAGCACATGCCCATGCCACCCTGGGGCTCACCTCCCAGGGCTGGTGGAGGGTCTGGGGCACCCCATAGCTGTGTGGGTCTCTGGGGGGGAAGCTCTCATTAGTGCCCAGCTCTGGCTTCCAGCCTGGTGAGGGGTTGGGGCCTCGGAGGAAAGAGGAGGAGCAGAAGGAAAGGTCCCATGGCAAGCAGGGATAAGGTCCACCTTAGCCCCACGTTGGGAAGAGGCTGGTGCCACTTGCAGGGCTTGCACAGCTCCACTGCCATGAAGCACAGCTCCTGCCACCACTGCTCTGTGCCTGCCCGAGGCTACTACACCCATGTTAAAAAGTGGGTTGGCATGGCCCCGCTGGCCCACCTGGTTCTAGTATACCTGCGCCCCTGGGTTGTGGGGATCTTTGTGCCCAGGGCCCCAATAAATCTTAATCCACCTCTGCCTTTGGGTGTTTGGAGGAGTAATGGAACTTCCTGGCCCACTACTACTGCCTCCTCTGTCATTACTGGACTTTTCTGAAGGCCAAGGCTGTCCTTTTTCCTGTCCTCCACAGCTGCTGCTGCTACTGTTGCAATTCTACAGGTGGCTAGAGATGGGTCTTGCCTTTCAGTATACATGGTCTTTTTGAATCTGGAATAATAACTGGGGTTCTCTCAGGGCTTAAGCCAATGTATTGCATGTCATTAAGGCAACCGGCTTCATCTAAAATCTATTATTTATTCTGGCATACGGTTTTCAAGTGAAACCTGTATTAGGTGTCCAGTGGATAGAACACATGAGTGGATTCTGTTCTCTCTCTGCCATTGGACATACCATGTACCTTTAAGTATGTCACTTAAATTCTGTATCTCAGTTTCCTCATCTGTAAAACAGAGTTAATTATGTTTAGGTGTATCTTCCATTGCAAAGTGTTGTGACTCCTAGTCAAAAATATGTCTGGATTTATCACTATTGATTCACTGGGAAAAATCTGACCAGTTTTAGTGTCCATATAACCCCTAGTATTAGTTTTCAGACTTATTTCCCTCTTCTGATCCTCTACTAGTTACCAGAGGTCATCTTCCTAAATCACATAGGACATAATTTCTTTTTGTATTTTCTCAACACTTTCCCTTGTTAACTGAACCTTTCTGTTTGGTTTTTTTTACATGTTAAATTGCCATTTTTTTCACGAAAAAAGAAAAGGAGTACTTGTGGCACCTTAGAGACTAACCAATTTATTTGAGCATAAGCTTTCGTGAGCTACAGCTCACTTCATCGGATGCATACTGTGGAAACTGCAGAAGACATTATATACACAGAGACCATGAAACAATACCTTCTCCCACCCCACTCTCCTGCTGGTAATAGCTTAGCTAAAGTGATCACAGACTAACACGGCTGTTACTCTGAAACCTGTCATTTTTTCATGATTCCTTTCAGATTCAACATAAGAATGCCTTCCTATTTAGATCTTTAAATCTATGTTCATTGTTTGCATATCTTCTGTCTTCCTTGTTATTGTACTTCAAGAAAGGGTAGGCCCACCAGTAATCCCTGTAGCACTCAACATGTCTCTTATGCAATGATGATCAAAAGCCTTCTTGAATTCCCAGTAATATATTTCTAATGTGTCATTTCATCCTCTTGTTGTCACTTCCTCAAATGTTAATCAAGTTAGCCAAGCATGACTTCCTTTCTGAAAATCCACATTGATTTCTTCTATTCTATTCACTACCATAATAATAGTTCAAACCTGTTGTCAGGGTTTCCTCCCCCCTCTGAACTCTAGGGTACAGATGTGGGGACCTGCATGAAAGACCCCTAAGCTTATTTCTACAAACTTAGGGTAAAACTTCCCCAAAGTACAAACTTTTTGCCCTTGGAGGGTACGCTACCACCACCAAGTGATTTAACAAAGAATTAGGGAAGAGACCACTTGGAGACGTCTTCCCCCAAAATATCCCCCCAGCCTTACACCCCCTTTCCTGGGGAGGCTTGAGAATAAACAAGATGAGCACAGACCATCTTTGGGTTTTCAGGACCCTAAAAACCCAATCAGATTCTTAAAAAACAGAAGTTTATTAGAAGAACAAAACAAAGATAAAAGAACAACTCTGCAGGATTAGAATGGAAGATAATCTCACAGGCGGCCAGATTCAAAACATAGAGATCCCTCTTGGCAAAACCTTAAGTTACAAAAAGACACAAAAACAGGAATATACATTCCCTCCAGCACAGCGAATTTCACAAACCAAAAACAAAAGAAAATCTAACGCATTTTCTAGCTAGATTACTTACTAACTCTATAGGAGTTGGATTGCTTGCTTTCTTGATCTGTCCCCGGCAGAGGCATCACACAGACAGACAAAGCCTCCCCCTGCCCCGATTTGAAAGTTTCTTGTCCCCTTATTAGTCATTTTGTTCAGGTGTGAGCCAGGTTACTTGAGCTTCTTAACCCTTTACAGGTAAGAGGATTTTGCCTCTGGCCAGGAGGGATTTTATAGCACTATGTACAGAAAGGTGGTTACCCTTTCCTTTATTTTTATGACACCTGTTTTCATAAAACAAGAACCTAACTTACCTTTCATCCATTCTTCAAATTAAACTTGTCTGTGGAGCAGTTATCAAAAGGAAATCATCCTACTAAAAGAACATATGCTTATTGAATTTTCTTTTGTACTAGGGGTTTCCAGAAGTCCCAAGCTCACTCCATGTGCACCACATGACAAACAAAAGTCACCCTAGCTTCCAAGCTTTTCTGGACCAAAAGGACTACTTCTCTGAGGAGACATGGGGATGCTTTGACCCAATTTTTATCAGGGTGCTTACCATGTTCTAACTCTGATGGAATGCTAAAACTGTATTATGTTCAGCCACTAGGTGACACGATGTACCTGATAGTGCATTAAAGTATCTTAAGAGAACACATCTCCTGTATCTCTCTCTCACACTCTCTTTCTCCATGATGGAAGCTCTGTAGCTAGTCCAAATCTGGTACATAAACCTGACCTGCTAATAGCAGTTCTGCACCTACTATCACAAGGAGTACATGATAGGGCATGAAGAGTAAATTCAGCCTAACTGGTGCCAGAGGAGAACAGAAACAGAAGAAAAACAGTAAAAAATATTGCAAATAGAAGAAAACAGGAACAACACATGTAGCAAGATCTATCTCATCAATATGCCACTATTAAATGCCCCAGAGAACTTCAGCTTTGACAGACCTTCAGAATGGACAGACTGGAAGCAGCAGTTTGTAATATTTCACATTGCTAGTAAACTCCCTCAGGAAACTGACAACATTCAGGTATCATCTTTAATTTATGCTATAGGGAAGCAGGCAGAGCATAGCTTTAAATCATTTGCATTTACTCATGACTGTCATAAACATGACTATGAAAGAGTTCTGGCTATGTTTGATGCACACTTTGTACTTCATAGAAATATGGTTATGAAAAGGTGTTTTCACTGGAAAATTCAAGAACCAGGGGACTCTGATGGGTCTTTTATAAGAGCTTTGCATGTCTGTCCAAAAAAACTGTGATTTGGGAGCCTGTAAAGCTTTAAAATATCAAAGATAGTCTGGTTATCAGGTTTATAGACAAAAGCTTCTTATAGCAGCTACAATTAATGACAGATTTCTAACCCTACACCCAGCTATCCAGACAATAGAGAAAACTGAGCTAGTGAAGCAGCAAAACAAAAGGCAGGGGCAACATAAAAAAACAACAACAGAAACTAGTTTACAAGCAGTAAAGGAGATACATGACCACAAACTTAATTATTATAAAGCCCCTGATGCAATGAGGGAGAAGTCCTAGGCTAATGACAAAACCTTTTAGACTAAATGCACAAGATGTGGAAAAATTCATATCCCAAGAGATGTGTGTCCAGCCAAAGATGCAAGCTGTAATAAATGCACAAAATATGGACATTTTGCATCTGTTTGCTGCATAAAGGTAGTCAGGAAACAGATTACTACAGACAGTCAAGAGCAATTGTTCTGGGGTCTATCATGTGTGATGGCACAGCCTGCCTGAAGAGTAAAACTAAATATTCAGGTAAAGATTATTGACTTTAAAATTAACTCAGGAGCAGATGTGACAGATCCTGCTGAAAGGGATGTATAATCACCTTCAATCCCTCCAGGAGCTGAAAATCCCTGACACAGCCCTTACTAGCCCTGGAGGTATTCAAAACTGCATGTGACAGTTCACCACAGAAACAATGTACAAAGTCAGTAGCTTTGCATTCAGAGTATATGTGATCACAGGATCAAAGACCAACTCAGCTACAGCATGGCAGTCACTATGAGCCTGTAGTAGGAAGAGGGTCTGAAACATAAGCCCTTATATCAGAGGCTTGGTATGAGGCCTGAGATAAAGTAGTGGTCAAAGCTTTGCTGATATAAAGCAAAGTCAGGTTGCAAACGAAAGGAAGACCCTGCTTACAGAATCTGGCAGGAACAAGGCTGATATTTCAAAAACACACATTCCTAAGAAGTGCTAGACACAGAGCACTCACACAAACACATTTCAGAGGGTGGTACCAGAATACCTCGATACCAATACATTCCCTAAAGATAACAGGAACACACTGACCCCATCTAAAGATAAGGTCAGGATGACAGTGTGATGGATAGAGATGTAAAAGGTGATGGGTGGTCATCAGCTACGTCAGAGGGGCAATACATAACTTGTTTGTATGGCTGTATAAAATGGAGTCTCAGACAGAGGGAGTGTCTTTGACCAGCCTAGCTAGCAGTGGAAAGTCCTGCCACTGATTGAGATGCATCCATTATCACGGGTATACATGTGTTAGTGTAACTGTAGACATTGATCCAGGGAGCTAGGGCCGTGCTTCGTCAGCAATGAAACTGGTTGGATGCTTTTGTACCTTAATGGATCTTGTAGTCATTGGGCTGTTCGCTTGAGGTCTGCTGTGCCACCTGTCTGCGCAGAGCTGGTACAGCACACAGGGAGAACACACACGCAGCCAAACATCTGACGACAGAGCCTAGTGAAAAAGATGGAAGAACTAAATAGAGTATTTGGTGATACTGGACTTTTGAAAGGAGATCCAGTACAAACAACCTTAAGGAACAATGCTGTACCATGTAGCGTATGTATACCTCGCAGGATTCCTATCTCACTGCTTCACAAGGTGGAGACTGATTTAGAGAATGGAGTGAATTGGCATAATGAAGAAAACCCCTGAGTCAATAGCATAGTGTGCCCCAGTGGTGCCAGTTATAAAGAAAAATGGAAAAAAATATGAATATATATAGATCTTCAAAGACTTAGTGAAGCAGTTGTGAGAAAAAAATATATCCTCCCAACACTGAATGACTTCCTCTCCAAAGTGAAAGGAGCTACAGTATTATGCAAGCTGGATGCCTCAAGCAGCTTCTGGCAAATTTCTTTAGCCAAACAAAGTACTAACCTGACTACATTTATTACACCCTTTGGGAGATTTTGCTTCTTTTGGGATTACCAGTGAATCTGAAATTTTCCTGAAGAAGATGGCAGAGCTGTTAATGAACACCAATTCAGTTGCAGTTTTCATGGATGACATTTTAATATATGGGTCATCGACAGAAGAACACAACAAACCACTAAAAGAAGTTCTAATCTTAATTGGTCAGTCTGCAATGAAGCTAAACAAGAAAAACTGGATTTTCCGCTTAAACCAAATCAAGTTTTTGGGGAAGACAATAAACAAAGATGGACTCAATCCTCGCCCGGAGAAAGTAAAAGCAATTTGAGAATTGAATGCACCAACTAATGTACCAGATCTGAGATGCATACTGGGGAATGTAAATTATCTTGGTCGATACCTACAAGACCTTTGTACAGTGATAAAACCACTGAATGAACTATGAAAGTCTAACACATCATCAATATGGGGGACAGATCAAGAAATTTCCTTCAAAAAGGAAAAAAAATGATCTCAGCAGCTCCAGTTCTCAAGTACTATGATGTGAACAAACCCACGATGTTCAGTGTCGATGTAAGCAGCTATGATGGTGTATTGTTGCGACAAAATCGATCCGAGAGGAAGCCAGTTGCATTTTGCTCTAACACACTCACAGAAGCAGAAAAATGATATGCATAGATTGAAAAGGAGTGCCTGACAAGTGTATGAGCATGGAGAACTTTTACAGGTACTCGTGTGGATTGGTTTCTTTTACCCTGATAACAGACCATAAAGAACTTGTAAACCACATCAGTGGAAAAGACCTGGATCTAGCACCAGTGAGATGCCAACATCTTTTGATAGAGTTAATGTGATTTAGCGCAATTACTAACGACATTCCTGGGGAAAATCTGGTAGCAGAAGACACATTGTGACAGAGCCCAGCATCACTGTCAACTGTCCACGAGCTTCAAGATGATATACAGGTGTATGTAGATGCTATGAACACGTACAGACCAGTGTCAGAAAAGAGACTACACCTGCTACAAAAAGCAACCTTGACGGACAAACAACTTCAAGAACTTCTAAGTTACATTAGAGCCAGCTGGCCCAAGTAGCCAAAGGACACTAAGGAAGTGACAAGAGACTACTTTGTGGTACATGGACAATTAACAAGTCAAATGGAGTCCTGATTAAAAATTATTTCCTCAGAATTCCAAAAGCAATTAGAGAAGAAATCCTAAACCTCATCCACAAAAGGACATCAAGAACTGACTAAATGCCATGAATGGGCCCATCAGTCAGTGTGGTGTGGTGGCCTGGCGTCAGCAAAGTCATAAAGTCTCTGCACATAGGTGGTGAATCCATGGGTGTTCTGGGGCTCAAGTTCTCATGGAAAAATACAGGGGGTGCTCAGCACCCACCAACCACAGTGGTTTCGCAGTTCCAGGGCTGACCGCCGATCAGCTGTTTGGCACGGCCCCAGGGCTGGCCGCCGATCACTGAGCGGCTGGTGGAAGGTACTTGTGGGAAGGGAGGGGGCAGAAAGGAGCTCACAGAGATGCTGGATCTAGAACATGGTGACTATGTTTGTGTCATGCTGGATGAGAAATGGTTACATATGTGCAATCATAAACAGAATTACAAACTTAACATCCTTTAGGAGGGTTTAATTTCCTTAACTAGCACACAAGTAGCAGCTAGGTAAGTGGCTGTCTGCAAATTTGGTGCTAAAATGAAGTTGTCTAGCGACACTAATCTTCTCCCCCAATAGACACAATAATCAAAGTCATTATTTGGAGTTTCTAAGTCATTATCAATTTATTGTAAACACTAAACATCAACAGAATGGGAGATTGTCTTGTCTGCAATCAAGCAGATGCAGGATACCACGTCAGCATCTCCATGTACCATCTACCTGTTACCAGTGTGTTTTGTCTTTATCTTTGTAACAGCAGTTGGTCTTTTATCAGATTATTCAGCATAAAGGAAGAAAGGGAGAGTGAACTTTTGGTGATAGTTTTTTTACTTAGCAGTTATAACATTCAAAAACCAGTCCGAGAACACTTCAATCTCTTTGGTCGCTCGATTACAGACCTAAAAGTGGCAATTCTTCACGAAAAAAACTTCAAAAACAGACTCCAGAGAGAGATTGCTGAATGGGAATTAATTTGCAAACTGGATACAATTAATTTAGGCTTGAATAAAGACTGGGAGTGGATGGGTCATTACACAAAGTAAAACTATTTCCCCATGTTTATTTCCCCCCCCCATGCTGTTCCTCACACATTCTTGTCAACTGCTGGAAATGGCCCACCTTGATCATCACTACAAAAGGTTTTTTTTCCCACCCCCCCGCTCTCCTGCTGGTAACAGCTCACCTTACCTGATCACTCTCGTTACAGTGTGTATGGTAACACCCATTGTTTCATGTTCTCTGTGTATATAAATCTCCCCACTGTATTTTCCACTGCATGCATCCGATGAAGTGAGCTGTAGCTCACGAAAGCTTATGCTCAAATAAATTGTTAGTCTCTAAAGTGCTACAAGTCCTCCTTTTCTTTTTACTTAGCAGTGACACCATAGGGTTCTTCAGGGATGTGTTTCCAGTGGGACCAAGTAGTAAAACCTTTCTGTGAGGTTTGTTTGCAGAACAAGAAGAACGTGTTAATGTAAGACTTGTAGCATTAGTTGAGACATTTGTCTCCTTGTTATTGTGCTGTATTGTGAATTACTTTAAGTCGATATCTGTTTTGGTTTTGGGTTTTTTTACATTTGTTCTCTCTTCTCTTTCTCCATCAGGTGCCCCAACTAAAACTATCTGGAACTTGGAAGAAAACAGATGGAGCCTTTATAAATTACTCCGCTGTCACCAACCATACCTCCTCAAAAGAAGAGCCCTTTTATACTATTTTATAACAAAACAATATACAACAGTGATGGGTGCTTTAAAAATACTGAGAGACAATTCTTAAAGGGCTAAATCCTGCTCTTAGCTACACACATGTAAATCCAATTAAATAAACATTAATGACCCCTGTGTAGCTGACAGAATTTGTCCCAAAGTATTCCAGTGGGTTAAATTTCTGTTAATGTATTTATCACAGTAAAATAAATGATGAAATGGCTGCAAATTGTACTATAGAAAAATAAAGTAATAAATATAGTAACTTTTGAAAAATTATAGTAATTATAATAATGGCCGTATCAAAGGCCAAGAGAGTTTTGCTATTGACTTAAATTGAGCCAAGTTTTCACCCATGTTGTTTAAGCAAAAGCATTCTCTTTCACTTCTCTCCATGTCTTTAATTCCTCATGCCTCATGTTCATGTGGTGTACTACTGGATTCAACAGTTGCATGGAAAATAAAATATCTGATTTGCTGTATCCCCTTCATTCAAATATGTTACTTAAAGATACACAAGTTTTCTCCAACTTTGCTTTTAAATGGTTGCTTTCATTATTTTATTTTGGGCCTCCATATTGTATCTATCACATATCAGTCTTCAAAGTGCAGGTACCGTTAATATCTCTGAACTGATTTCAGGACTTCCAAATAGGGCACACACCAAAAGAGTTGTAAGAGGAATGCTATGAATTAACTAGGAAACCTTTTTGTACTTTTCTCTCACTCATTCTAGCATTCTTCTGTAAAATTGTTCTGATGATAGGAAGTAGCCGCAAGCCAAAATCTAAAGAATGCTTTCACCATACTCTGTAAGATGTTCTCCATTTGCACAAACACTTTTGGGTGTTCTCTATGTACATAACAAATGAGCTGGTGACATAGAAAGGGAACTAGTTCGTAACCACAATGAGCTAATGTCTTTATGGATACATTAATTTTGTTAGCTCACAGTAATGTAATGGCATAGATTTCTTAATATTTTTTTCTGTATTCTTAGCAAGCTATGGGATAGTCCTGTGAATTGTTCTTCCTGCTTTCTGTTAAGAGAGTTAGTTCAAGAATGGTTCTGTGTGTACAAGCCTCACACTGCAATTTATCACAAAGAAAGCATAAAGATACTACAAATTGGCAGTGAAGATGAAGACGAAGATGTATTTTATTCAATAGTAACATCTCTCTGGGTGGAGGCAGAATCACTGGGTTTATAGGACACATGGCTCCCTGCAATGCATCCCCTGGGAATTATATGCTGAAAGAGTGGATTTTATGTTAATAATGTAGCAGATGACAAAAAAGGTACCTTTCTTTGTTTTTGAGCCTTTTGGGACATAAAATATATGGGATCTTGCTTCCACTAGCAACACCTGAAAGTTAAAAGATTAAAATTATGCAGAGATTACAAAGGGATTTGTCACAGTCAGTTAGTTCTGGCTCCATGTGCAGAATCAGCAGCCTGCAGAGTCCATAAGTGAAATATGTAGCAGAACTAGAGAAGTTAAACTAGTACAGTGAATTTGTAACAAATCTGTATGATGGCATGGTGTGTGGCCTGAGACGTGAAGCTGTACAGAAATGTTTGCTGACAGAAGTTGGTCTACATATTCCTGAGCAGTAGATATTAAATTTGTTTTTATTTGCATGCAGAAGATTTAAACCCTGTGTTGCCTCAGGCAGGGACTTGGGTCTCCCACATTGCACAACTGCCCTAATTACCAAGCTATTATGAGATGATACATTGGCTTGCTCTCATTTCCATCCTGGACCTGAGGACATTTTAGTCAGATTGATGCATTTCTGCAAAACATTTCAGTTTATACAAACTAGCATTTTGCAACAGAAAAAAAAAGTTTCATTTAACTTTTTTCCACTAACTTTAATTATAACAAGAGACAGATGAAGTGACCTAGTGCAAAGGTGCTGTACACCAAAATAATGTCAAATTTGCAACGTGTTGGACTGAGTAACCTAATTTTAAATGCTCTCATTGTGGCAATATAGACAATAAACCATGTGATTGGCACTTCTACCACAACTCCCCTTTGAAATGATAAAGAATGTTCAGTATATCTATAGATATACACCAGAACAGGCATCAGTCCACACTTGTTAATGCATAGGTATGGATTTCTTGGTTTTGGAAAGTCCCATATGTATTTTATTGTGATTGATAACTATTTGAATGACCAGAGGTATTTTTTAAGTCATCCACAAAAGCATCACATATTTCTGATGCACTATACACTTTATTAGCAAGAACTGGTATCCCAGAGCAGATTGTCAGTGATAACAGCCTATAATTTTACTATAAAAGAATTTCAGGAATTCATGATGTAAAATAGAATGACACATCTAACCACAAGCTCCAAACATTCATCTTCTAGTGGCTTGGCTGAATGGTGTATTAAAAAGTTGAAAAGTGGATTATAGACTATGCAGGCAAAAAGGACACTCAGAAAAAGAAACTAGCCAACTTCTTATTTATTGGCAGAAACGTTCCACACATCAGCCCTGGCCAGCCACCATCTGTTATATGTTGTGGCTGAAGCCTCTATTCTTGACTTGATCTACTAAAACCAGACCCTCAAGTATCCATTTATAAGAAGCAAGTAAAAAAGAATTTGACAGTAAGCAGTATGTGTCACGTGATGTTAATTGTACACGGGCCGTAAGACCCTGGGTAAAAGGAATTCACGGAGACTAAAAGTGGGACCTAGAACCATTCAGTCTCAGTTAAGTCTGGTCTTGTACAATGTAAAAGTAAAAGACAGTGTTTATGGTCCCAGATTAAATGAAATTTATTTTTGAAGGTAAAGAAAGTAGGATTTTAAAGATACATAGTTTGAGCCTGCGAAGCACTGAAAATTCACCAGATTGGCCCTTAAGCACATAAGGAGCCCTTTAAACATATGAGGAGTCTCACTGTCTTCAATGAGACTACTAAAATGCATAAATGCTTTTCTGGATTGGCTAGACTGTTCAGCATTTTGCAAGATTTAGCCCTCTTACCTTAATTTAACCTTAACTCTATTTTAGTCCTTAATTTGAAAAAACACTTAAATGTGTGCTCAAGTACATCTCTATTCAGAAAATCAGAGGAAATAAGCATGTGCTCAAATGGTTCCTGAAAAGGGATGCTTTCATGAATCAAAGCCTCTATATAGTGGGGAGGTTTTTGTTGTTTGTTTATTTTGGTCTTGCAACATACTATTATGCTAGAAGGAGTTAATGGCTGCCATCAAGTGGTTCATAATCAATAGACAATCCCAGACCTGGTTAAAGATGATGGGGGTGTGATAACCACTGTTCTTTCAGCTAAATGGAAGGAGCAATTAAGCCCCTTTATGGAATAACACAGGTGGAGATAATCAAAGTTAACTCCCAATGCAATTGGCAGCATCCTGAAACTTGAGCAAGTTTAAATCCTGTGGTCAGAGGGGTTTCTGCGGAATGGACTGCACATACAGTGGCTAGAGTATTGTTTGGCAATCTGTATGTGAGAGAGAGAGAGAGGGGCAGAGGCCAGAAAATTCAGAGGCAGCAGACATTGAGAGAAGCAGCAGTGGCCCCCAGGGGGAGCAGAGGGACAAGATCTCCTTGGGATGCAGGATAGGCTGCAGGGGTAGACTTGGAAACTGTAAGCAAGGAAACTGCCTACTGTTGTTTGTTCCTACTGTGTTCTAGGAAGCAAGACTTTGTGTACATTATTGCAAATATGTAGGACTACACCAAAGAAATACCTTAATTTTATCAGCAATTTATCTTCCCAATGGAAACAACCAAGGCCCAGAATATTGGCTAACCACTCATGCCAAAGAAGGCAACAATATACTCCCCACCCCTCCTTCTAGGCTGATAGCACCACTTAGTAAGATAGCCTGACACTTCCCATTATAAAGTTCTGTTTTCTATTGCTTACAACTTTGCCAACCTTTAAGTATTTGTGATGAAATGTTCCATGGCGAGTGTCTGTCTCAGCCTGAGACAGGAATTGGGAATGAGCTTTGGGGTAGGGAGAGATTGAGACTGACTGGGCAAGGAGACTGGGACTGGGACCCAAGGAGGAAAAACAAAAGGAAAACTGTGAACCAGTAGGTGGGAGGAGACTGAGATCAAATGGGGAATCATGGGGAGACTAAAACTGGCTGGGCAAGACTAATACTAAGAATTAGTGGGGCGAGAGGGGAGACAGGTTTGATGGAGGTGCCAGGATGCTATGAAAGAACTGGTATAGCCTGGGCAAAGAGCTGGGCTGGGGTATGCTGAGATTGAATAAAAAGACAAAGGAAGGAGAGTGGAACTGGGAGCCAGTAGGGAGGCAGGATGTGGAGGGGAAGCAACTGAAGGGTAAGGTAGGGGAGAGAGACATACTGGATGAGGAGTCAGTAGGAGAGGGAAGAGAGATTTGATGGGCAAGGAGACAAGGGCTTGGGATTGGAGGAAAGAACTGGAAATGCCTGGGAAAGAACTGTCAAACTGGGAGAGTGTGTTTCTGAGACTGAGATGTGGAGCCTGGAGGGGTGAGACGTAGGCCTTGCTGAGCAAGAAGACTGGGATTGGGATGAGAATCCTGAGGAGTAGAAACATTTATGAGCGAGATCAGGAAATTGGAACTGGTATGGACCCAGAGGGGTCAAGCATATGAGGAATGGCAGAAAAGTATGTGCCCACTGTAAAGCTGTCTGGAGTAGCTCAGGTGCATGGGAATATGGCAGACCATTAAGAACCGGCACATAAATCCTAAATTGGTTGTGAGCTCTATACTTAGATTTCACCAACCAAATATCAGGTGTGAACTCCTCAGGCACCAAAACAGCCTTAATATGGAGTCACAGACAGTCCCCTTGGGTACTCCAGTCTATCTTGCCACCCAGGTAAGCCTGCCTTTGTGATAGTCCCTTACACCAAAAATCACAACAGTATTCCAGTTACTTCCAGTCCCAAAGGACCAGTTACTTACCTCAGGTCAACTGCACTTTAGATCCTACACCAAAGACAAAGCTTGTAGTCAATCCTATAACCAATTAACTAAAAAATTATTAACTGAGAAAAAGAAATGAATTATTTACATGGTTAAAGAAAGAAAACACACAAATAAATGAGTTACAGTCTTAGATTCCAAAAGATAATAGAAGCTGCTGTAATATGCAAGTCCTGTAGGCTGTAATATGCAACCTCTGCTACCTGCTCCCCTCCAGAGCCTAGAATGGAACCCAAGATTCATGAGTATCACCATTCCTATGCTGTCAGCAAACATCTGTAAAATCTACAGTTAAAGTGTCAGATCCTCATCTAGTGCTGGTCTACATAAACAAAGACAACCTACTACTGGTTTCAGAGTAGCAGCCGTATTAGTCTGTATCCGCAAAA
This sequence comes from Natator depressus, assembly GCF_965152275.1. NCBI lineage: Eukaryota > Metazoa > Chordata > Testudines > Cheloniidae > Natator > Natator depressus. The sequence continues at coordinate 72,055,317 of NC_134236.1, forward strand.
AGAAAAGGAGTACTTGTGGCACCTTAGAGACTAGCAAATTTATTTGAGCATGAGCTTTTGTGAGCTACAGCTCACTTCATCGGATGCATTCAGTGGAAAATACAGTGGGGAGATTTATATACACAGAGAACATGAAACAATGGGTGTTACACTGTAACGAGAATGATCAGGTAAGGTGAGCTATTACCAGCGGGGGGCGGGGGGGACCTTTTGTAGTGATAATCAAGGTGGGCCATTTCCAGCAGTTGACAAGAATGTGTGAGGAACAGCATGGGGGGGGGGAATAAACATGGGGAAATAGTTTTACTTTCTGTAATGACCCATCCACTCCCAGTCTTTATTCAAGCCTAAGTTAATTGTATCCAGTTTGCAAATTAATTCCCATTCAGCAGTCTCTCATTGGAGTCTGTTTTTGAAGATTTTTTATTGAAGAATTGCCACTTTTAGGTCTGTAATCGAGTGACCAAAGAGATTGAAGTGTTCTCCGACTGGTTTTTGAATGTTATAATTCTTGACGTCTGATTTGTGTCCATTTATTCTTTTACATAGAGACTGTCCAGTTTGGCCAATGTACATGGCAAAGGGGCATTGCTGGCGCATGATGGCTTATATCACATTGGTATATATGTATCACATATATATATATACCTACTACTGCTATCAGTTACTCCATTAGCTTAACTGGAAGAGGCCTGTGGATTTAAAGGGTCCAGTCCTGGTGATGATAAATGTGGGTGTCAATATGATTCTATATGATGGAATTTGTTTTTGTTTTTCAGTTTTTTATAAACTTTAGAAATTATATACAAAAATTTACAACCAAAATAATGTTCAAAGAGCATTAAGGCTGCAAAGTCAAGTACTCAAAAGTTAGGAAATGCCAAAATTAAGGTTTCTGGGAACCTCAGTTAACCCCCTATTATGTATCTTAATGGATACAATCTTTAATTACACGATCATGTATAATATTTTACACAGGACACTTGCCACAGTCACTGCACAGGACAAATCTGCTTGGAGATGAATCAAGGTTGCGTAGTGAAGGAAACTGTTGCTTATAAGACCCCTGCCTTATTTGTTGCAGAAGTTGGAAGTTGTGTAATGAATGAGATGGATTGCTGAAAGAGAAATAAAAATGGTCTTGTGCTTAATGCAGTTGAATGCTACCCCAGAGAACTAGATTGTATCTCTGCCTCTGTCATAGAATTCTGAGGTGATGCTACTCAAGTCTCTTAAATCTCAAGATGGTCACCAATTGTGTGTCCTCCATTTTCTGGGTGCCTGACTTGATGCCCTGGGGTCTGGTTTGCAGCAGTGCTGAGCATCCTCTGCTGCAAGTTAAATCAGTTGGAGCTGTGTTTTGAATATACAAAATGCTACATAATACTAAGTACTCAGAAGAATCTAGTTCTAGGTGTTTCAAAATGGGCAATTTAATGGATATTTCTGACCTTAATCTCTCTGTGCCTCAGTTCCCAATAAGTAAAATGGGAATAATAAAACCTCACCTCAAATTTTTTTGTGAAAATAATTGCATTAATATTTGTGAAGCACTCAGATACTATCGTGATGAGCACCATAGAAAGTCCAATTAGAAAATTAATGGTTCTGTCTTCAGAACAAGGTTTGAATAGTGTGCATTAAATCAGGCCAGTGAACAATGACGAGTAAACAAAATATTGAATAGCTGCTCTCTTCTGTGCACTGAGTGATGCAAGGGCCCAAAGGAAAAAAAGTATATGATCGTGTAATTAAACACTGTATCAGGCAAAAATATGTAATGCATGCATCTTGTGCTCTTATTGTTAATAAAGTTAGTTCAAGACTAATCCTGTGTGTTGGTCTCATACGACAACTTTCATCAAGAAAAAAACATGCTAATTGCACTGTAAAATTGATTATTGTTAACATTGTATTCAGAAAAGTGCAGTTAAGTAAAGTGTCTTTGCTATGTATCTAAAATATTGCCTCTTCACTGTAAAACACTTCTGAGATAAGTAAATAAAATTAAAATGTAATTGTTATCTTTTGACTTGTATGCCATTGTTCACTTAATAATAAGAGAGAAAAAAGCAACGAAAAAAATTAAGCAAACCTTTACAATACACAGCGTTAAGTTACTAAGTCAGATGAAAAGTAACACTTATAGATACTATATATTTCCAAGAAAGTATCTACCTAGACAGAGCAATTCATTTTATTCCTCACCCGAATACTACAAATGTCCAATAGCTTCTTATACAATCTGAAATTAGACATTTGACACAATTATCTAGGGTACAAAAATGATTTGTAGCTATTGAAGTTGATTGCAAGTACAGAATTTGACATTTTAGCAATTTTATCACATTACAGAGTATACAGTAGGAAGAGTTCTTGCCATGCGGTGTGACATAGGGATACTGTAACAGGACACCATCAGACATAATTATAACTGATAATTCTATATGTGGTGCCAGAAATAAAGGATTTTTTTTTGTTTTAATATAAATAACCCATGAAAACATGGTATTTGGCTTTGTTACTAAATACCTTTGACAATTATTTAGCAGTACAGTAGGTTTTAGTGTATACATGTGTTGAATTTATAAATAGCACTTCAGAGGATTTGGACTGAGACACAATTCTGGCCTCAGGCAGTTTAAAAACTTTTCTTTCTCTCTCTGTCTCATTTTGTTTTAAGAGAAAACTCATTAACAAAAAGAAGAAAAATGCATAGCACTTGGCAGCTGCACTAGTGATTTGGAAGAAGTACTGGAGCTTTATCCCCACTAGGAATGTGCCTTCTGTGAACATGTTAAAGTTTAACATGGAAAATGGGGCATTTAGTGCTTTGTTATGTTTGTCTAAATTATGCAATGGAGGAGTTGATATATTGTTGTGTCAGCTTAATATAACTCCTTGCCTCTTAGTACACAGTGCTTCTCTTTACATTTAAAACTCAAGTAGCCACATTTGCACTGGTTGAAAGATTTTAAAAGTTGACACAGCTATCTCACAAAAAGGTCACATATGTGAAGAGCTCCAAAAAGATAATAGGCTAAATTATCCTCTCAGTGACACACAATGAGGTTAGTGTGAGGGAAGAATTTGGTCCTTTTCTCTTCAAGAATATCCTTAAATTGCTATTTCTATTCCCTAGCCTGCCAGAATCGGCTACTTCTGTATCTTAAAATTTCTCACATTTCCTTACACATAAGATATTAGAACATCTTTCTAGGACACTTTGGTATTCCAGACACAATCAACACTAATATCCATTTGTCATATTTGCAGCAGTTTGTAGAACAATGGATATAAAAAGGAGTACTTGTGGCACCTTAGAGACTAACCAATTTATTTGAGCATGAGCTTTCTTGAGCTACAGCTCACTTCATCGGATACATACTGTGGAAACTGCAGAAAACATTATATACACAGAGACCATGAAACAATACCTCCTCCCACCTCGCTCTCCTGCTGGTAATAGCTTATCTAAAGTGATCATCAAGTTGGGCCATTTCCAGCACAAATCCAGGTTTTCTCACCCTCCGCCCCCCACCCCCACAAACTCACTCTCCTGCTGGTAATAGCCCATATAACACAATAGTGTGTGTGTTTTTTGGAAAAAGGGGGGGGGGTAGAGAAAACCTGGATTTGTGCTGGAAATGGCCCACCTTGATTATCATACACATTGTAAAGAGAGTGGTCACTTTGGATGGGCTATTACCAGCAGGAGAGTGAGTTTGTGGGTGGGGGGGCGGAGGGTGAGAAAACCTGGATTTGTGCTGGAAATGGCCCAACTTGATGAATACTTTAGATAAGCTATTACCAGCAGGAGAGTGAGGTGGGAGGAGGTATTGTTTCATGGTCTCTGTGTATATAATGTCTTCTGCAGTTTTCACAGTATGCATCCGATGAAGTGAGCTGTAGCTCACGAAAGCTCATGCTCAGATAAATTGGTTAGTCTCTAAGGTGCCACAAGTACTCCTTTTCTTTTTGCGAATACAGACTAACACGGCTGTTACTTTGAAATGGATACAAAGGTGTTCATATTACATATGTAATGAAAGACATATAATATTGAACCAGCATTTATAATATACTATAATTATAACCTATTCCAGTGCATCCTTTTCAAAGGGTTCATAGGGAACATGATCACAGTGCTAGAAGAGCAAGTTTTTAGCACCTGGCCCATCATGCACTGGTAACACTCTCCTTGACTTCAGGGGGAGCCAGATCAAGCATGTAGGCCCTGTTTCTGCAATTGACTCCATGTGGCTATACACCCCCATTGACTTCAATATAATATATTCAACACCATTCACAGACACCTTTATATTGATGACATCTGTGTTAGTTTATGATAACTGTATCTATTCATCTCTGTCTCCTAAATATAGGGCAAAATCTTGAGTTAATCTAAGGAATCCACACAAGATGAGAATGGAGCAGTTCCAGCCATGTGTCTGGCTTAAGAGCTATCTCATATTTGCATGACAGGATATCTGAGGGCAGGATAACACAACACACTGCTGGGTACTAGTTATGCTTCCTCTAAGAAGAAGTACAGTGAAGTATACCTGGGTAATGGTGCTGGTGCCTGAAGTTCGTATATTATCTAGCTGGGATCCTGAACATGCCTCCCAAATGACAGACTCCTTCTCCACCCCCTAAAGGATGTGATGTATCTTCTGGCCTATTGGTTGGTGAACTTCCTAGTTCTCTCTTCACATGAGAAAGGTATATTGTCTGCCTCTCAGGAAGGGGGAAGTGTCTCCCTGTGCCTTTTTTCTCCATCTGCTTTGCCAGTGAACATGGGAACAGTTTACACATACAAAAAAGCCAGAATTAATGGGAAACAAACCAAAAGGCTAAGCCATTAGAATACTTTAGGTGCACTGGTTCAGGTTAAAGAAGAGACAATGTATTCTTGAGGTTAGAGGAAAAGGCTGGAAGTGAAGAGATATGAATCTTTGCCCTTATGCCATGCTAATTGCCATGATATCCAAGTACTTTATACTTTTTTAAAAACTAAACTCTCTATATTTAAGTGATTTCATTCCCTCTGCACACAGTTTTTTTATAAGAGGAAATGTAAGTCAAATCAATGGGTTCTGCATTTTGTTCTGAAGCCAGAGGGACTTTTGGTCATTCTAATGTGTGCTAGGAGTGGGTTTCGCAGTCATGGGTCACTTGTCTCAGCCTTGCATTTTCCACTATTCTACTATGGCTGCTGTGGGCTGTCACTGTTGCACAGAGGGAGCTGATTCCTCAATTATTTGGGTAAATAAATAAATAAAAACTTTTAGGGACCAACTCACATGTCCACTATATCATCTTTGAACCACACCAGCAGTGCTAATGAGCCATAACTGTCTGGATAAAGTCCCCAGAGGAATACACCTATCTCAAGAGAGTTCAAATAGAATAAAGCTCTCACCTTTTCATCCCATACTACAGAGTGGAGTGCCACAATGCTCTGGATATTCTTGGCTGTGGAATGGCCTCCTTGAGGAGCCATTCTTGCTGAGTATTGTTCTAAATTGGTCCCTGAGACTGCTCTAAACTAATCCAGGGCCAAACTGGGTCCCATTTGGCTCAAAAATCCAAGAAGAATGAAGGTGGCTTTAAGCCACATTTTCCTACGACAGCTTCTGTACCAAATGGAAATGAGGCAATTTTTTCCTCTCATTCACACCAGTAAATCCACAGTAACTCCACTGATGTCAATGGAGTTACAACAGATTCACCACATTTGTCAAGAATAATATTGTTGAATAACCTGAAATGCCAGAGTGTGATGTTTTTTGGTGAGTAAATACATTGCTATCCATATAATAGTTTATAGTATAGATGGTTTTTTGGTGAGTAAATGCATTGCTATCCATATAGTAATACATTGCTATTCATATAGTAGCATGCTATATTAATGTATCAATGGAAAACTTTATTTAAAGTTTTTTAGTGAAAGCATTTCAAGAGTTCTTTGCCATAAAAGTAGATCAAAGAACATGAAGGCACAATCATTAAATCCTTGAAAAGCTAAATTAAATAGATATTTTACATGAGTTTTAAATACACTAAGAGATTCTCAAGGCTGAACAAGATAGAACTTCAATCATAACTTTGGTGCTTTACACGGCAGCTCTCCAATCAGTAATAGCAAGTCAAGATATAGGGGACAGCAAGTTATGATAATATTCCTTCAAGACAAGGAGTCTCAAATTCTGCTTTACTTTTATTTTGAAAAAAGGTGGGTTTTTGGGGGGTGTGGGTTAGCATTAATATCAAGAGGGGGTGGAGTTATTTATTTTATTTGCAGGTTCAGTTTAGAGTAAGCATGTTATGCCAACTATTAAGTGGATTTAGGTAAAAAGCAGTTGGAATGAGTCAACCCCAACACTTAAACATTGTTTCTTAGAGCAATGCAACTAGCATAATTATTGAGGATGGCAGAAGATCTCAAAGAATACAGGGAAAGCAGCTGAAAAGGGATTTTAAGAGAAAAGTGTTTAGCCAAATCTTGCTAAACAAGTGCTATTTGAAGAAAAAACACACCACCATCACTAAAGCACATATGATTGATGATTCTGTAAAATGTAATTTAGTGTACACCTTAATTTATTATCCAGTTGGAAAGAAATATCTCCTTTCCAAATACTTTCCACTCTAAAATATATCAAATATTTATATCTAAAATATATATTTGTTTTTTGTTCATTTTTAGTATTAATTAGCTCTCTGTACACACACACGCCCCATAAATTCTGATTCCAACAACTGGTTGAACACTTTCCTAAATATATTCAGTAAATAATGTTTTACAAAAAATCATATTAATGACTAAATTCACAAATTATAGACCTACTCTGAAGTGGGGAATACTAATATTATATTATATTATATTATATTATATTATATTATATTATATTATATTATCACACACCTGTTTGTGTCAATAGACAGTGTTATCAGATGTATTTATTTTTATTCTTCTACTGCTATTAAATACTGTACTGGAAAGCATAAACTACAGTCAAAACTAGTATCTGGTTTTTCATTATAAGTTTTGCTCATATTTGTCTTCTAGAGGTCAATGATTTAGTGACATTGTTTAACACACATACCATACTTTGAAACTCATTATCTATCTATATCTATCTATGTATATATATCTATGTATCTCTCTCTCTCTCTCTGTATATGTATATCTATATCATAATTTGAAACTCATTATCTATCTATATCTATATCTAATCTATTACCATTATTTAACCAGACCTATTCATGTCTATTGTGCAGGTTATCTTCAGCAATCACAGCTTCTCATTGAAAGTTTCATTTACCAACAGCATTAACTTATTGTTAGAGCCCTTACATTATTTCCTAAGGTTTAATTAAGCCATATTTTCCTAGGCAGACATCATGAAGCCATTCTAAATCCTGAACACTTGTTGCCTTTACTATATTTAGGAGAGCAAATTTTTAGTATTATTATTATTTAGTTCAGCTTTGGTATGATTTTCTAAACACTGATGTCAGATAATTGACTTCTGGATTAATTTTTGTTCTTCACCTGTATATATTACAGTGTACAGAGATTTCATGGGTGTCCTCTGTTTCAGAACAGTTAACCATAAAAACCCCAAAAAAAACAAAACAAAACCATGAACTCCTGAGCATTAAACATTTAATCACAATGTGAATTTCAATGGAGAAAGTAGTGTTAAAAGTTTATTCATTCAGTGCACTCTTTAGAGATGATTAACTGTCTTTATTATATTAAAGAAAACCCAAAGCCATCTGCCAAAGGCGATTGTGTCCAAGCACTGAAACCATTTCATGTGAAAACTCATTTTCGGGCTCCTAATTATTTTTCATTATAGTGGCAGTGTGAAATAGATTGGAATTGGACAGTAATTGCCAGGTCTGAGCAGTGCGGACCATTGCAATGTATCAGTTTAGATGAAGTGTGACAAGGATACATCTAGATACTATATAACTTCCATTAAGCAACTTCCCTGTCCCTGATCATGTAACACTTCATAGAATGTGGTCAGCACAAGGTCATAATAATGGCTTTCTGACTGACTTCAAGTATTTTGTACAAGCACAAGCTGTTAACCCTCTCTGTTAGTATTGCTCTAAAAAGTCCAGTTATTACAGTTGTCAGGGATATTTACAGTATTTCTTCAAAAGGGAGGGGAACTTCAGAAGGTTCCAAAGTTTTAAAATTTCACATAGAACTAATATATATATATTAGAGTTTCATGAAATTAAAATGTTCTGAAGTGGAAAACAAACTACACAGAATGAGAGAAAGAGAAAGAAAGACAGAGAAAGAAGCATTTCTATAAAATATGAAGTGGTATGGTTATTTATGTCCTGAAAAAAAGTAAATAGAAATTATCTTAGGTTCAAGCTTGTTCTTTATGAGAGGGCTCCTTTAGCAATATCCTTTAAGCTTATATTTCACTCTTGTACCCACTTATCCCCCAGGTCTTAGGAAAGACTCCCACAGGCTTCAGTAGGCCTTGGCTCAGGCATTAAATCTCCTTTGCTTTCAGACTATAGTGTTTCACTATCCATTCTTTCTTCTCTCCATGGTGTGCATGTTTCTCTGGATCTGCTTCCCCGACTCTCCCTTACCCATCCAGATTAAATTCCCTTCCCTGTCTTCTCTAGATTCCCTTTCCCTTTTCCTTTCATACCACTAGAATGTTAATACTGTTCCTGCAGAAGATAGCTACTTATCTCTATTATGCTCCCTTAGTAATGTCACTTATGTGGGAAAACATGCTTTCTCATACATTTAGGCCCACATTTTCAAAAGCCGCCTCTAGTTTGGGGTACCCTCCTACTTGTCTCAAGAAAGGCAATGGACACTTTAAAAAATGTTGGTCTTAATATCCTACAGTAAGTATGCTTGCTTTTACTACCTCAGTATAACTGTGGCATCAGAGGCATTGAGAAAAACATTGTATATGTTTTCTTCATAGGATTCAGATTTTTTTTTAAACACTATCCTCTGATTCCATGACAGAAATGCATCACATGAAGCTCCTTTCCAAAAGGTGAGGCTTAAGCACTTCTTGTTAGTTCTTAGAGGGCCTGATCCTGAATACACTGAAAATCTGTGTCTCAGTATTTCTGTAATATGAAGGGGAAGCTATATTGTATTAGCAGTTTAGATATTTCACAGAGGTATAACATGTCCTAAAAATAACAGGTTTCAGAGTAACAGCCATGTTAATCTGTATTTGCAAAAAGAAAAGGAGTACTTGTGGCACCTTAGAGACTAACCAATTTATTTGAGCATAAGCTTTCGTGAGCTACAGCTCACTTCATCGGATGCATACTGTGGAAAGTATAGAAGATCTTATTATATACACATAAAGCATGAAAAAATACCTTCTCCCACCCCACTCTCCTGCTGGTAATAGCTTATCTAAAGTGACCACTCTCCTTACAATGTGTATGATAATCAAGGTGGGCCATTTCCAACACAAATCCAGGTTTTCTCACCCCCCTCCCCACACACACACACAAACTCACTCTCTTGCTGGTAATAGCTTATCCAAAGTGACCACTCTCCTTACATTGTGTATGATAATCAAGGTGGGCCATTTCCAGCACAAATCCAGGGTTTAACAAGAACGTCTTGGGGGGGGGGGGTGTAGGAAAAAACAAGGGGAAATAGGCTACCTTGCATAATGACTAAGCCACTCCCAGTCTCTATTCAAGCCTAAGTTAATTGTATCCAATTTGCAAATGAATTCCAATTCAGCAGTTTCTCGCTGGAGTCTGGATTTGAAGTTTTTTTGTTGTAAAATAGCGACTTTCATGTCTGTAATCGCGTGACCAGAGAGATTGAAGTGTTCTCCGACTGGTTTATGAATGTTATAATTCTTGACATCTGATTTGTGTCCATTTACAACTACAATACCCACCTGCGGAAGTGAAGAAACAGATTGATAGAGCCAGAAGAGTTCCCAGAAGTCACCTACTACAGGACAGGCCTAACAAAGAAAATAACAGAACGCCACTAGCCATCACCTTCAGCCCCCAACTAAAACCCCTCCAACGCATTATTAAGGATCTACAACCTATCCTGAAGGATGACCCAACACTCTTACAAATCTTGGGAGACAGGCCAGTCCTTGCCTACAGACAGCCCCCCAACCTGAAGCAAATACTCACCAGCAACCACATACCACACAACAGAACCACTAACCCAGGAACCTATCCTTGCAACAAAGCCCGTTGCCAACTGTGCCCACATATCTATTCAGGGGACACCATCACAGGGCCTAATAACATCAGCCACACTATCAGAGGCTTGTTCACCCGCACATCCACCAATGTGATATATGCCATCATGTGCCAGCAATGCCCCTCTGCCACGTACATTGGTCAAACTGGACAGTCTCTACGTAAAAGAGTAAATGGACACAAATCAGATGTCAAGAATTATAACATTCATAAACCAGTCAGAGAACACTTCAATCTCTCTGGTCACGTGATTACAGACATGAAAGTCGCTATTTTACAACAAAAAAACTTCAAATCCAGACTCCAGCGAGAAACTGCTGAATTGGAATTCATTTGCAAATTGGATACAATTAACTTAGGCTTGAATAGAGACTGGGAGTGGCTTAGTCATTATGCAAGGTAGCCTATTTCCCCTTGTTTTTTCCTACACCCCCGCCCCCCCGAGACATTCTTGTTAAACCCTGGATTTGTGCTGGAAATGGCCCACCTTGATTATCATACACAATGTAAGGAGAGTGGTCACTTTGGATAAGCTATTACCAGCAGGAGAGTGAGTTTGTGTGTGGGGATGTGTGAGAAAACCTGGATTTGTGCTGGAAATGGCCCAACTTGATTATCATACACATTGTAAGGAGAGTGGTCACTTTAGATAAGCTATTACCAGCAGGAGAGTGGGGTGGGGGGAGGTATTTTTTCATGCTTTGTGTGTATAAAAAGATCTTCTACACTTTCCACAGTATGCATCCGATGAAGTGAGCTGTAGCTCACGAAAGCTTATGCTCAAATAAACTGGTTAGTCTCTAAGGTGCCACAAGTACTCCTTTTCTTTTTATGTCCTAAAAATACACTCTTACTGTTAGAGTAGGTGTTCTTTTAGCTTGAAGCTCTGCTTTTCAGCACTTAAAAACATATACAGACTGCCATTGCAAATGCAAGATGATTAAAAATTATTGATTTTACCTTTTCTGAATAGTGATAATCTTCTCAAATTCCAGTAATCAAGATACATCACTCTCCCACCATCAATACCATTCACAAGAGAGACTTTGGCAAAATAAAATAAAATAAAATAAAATAAAAGAAATACAATTCATGAACTAATCTATCATCAATGAACCTGAAAATTGGAAATACTTAAAAATGCTCTGGAAAGCTTGTGAATTCATAATAAGACCTACTAAAATTAGTAATTTAATGTTTTTCTTCTCTCAGGATAGTGCCAGTTAATTAACTATTGTTACTGATTTCAGACAGTCATTTTGGTAGAAGCTGAATTTAAACAATAATAATACTTGACTAGATTAATAGTAAAATGGAACTGTAAATTTAGTACTACTATAAGTAATTAGAAATATTTTGCAGAGACAAGTCACAATTATTATATCTATTATGAAGGAAAAAATACATTGCCTGTACAAACAAATGGCAGTTTATAGAAGTGACCTTTTATCTAATAGACATTTTCATGCCCCACGTTAATTATCACTACAAAAGGTTTTTTTCCTCTCCTGCTGGTAATAGCTCACCTTACCTGATCTCTCTCATTACAGTGTGTATGGTAACACCCATTCTTTCATGTTCTCTGTGTATATAAAATCTCCCCACTGTATTTTCCACTGCATGCATCCAATGAAGTGAGCTGTAGCTCACGAAAGCTTATGCTCAGATAAATTTGTTCGTCTCTAAGGTGCAACAAGTACTCCATTTCTATTTTCATAACTATTCATTATTTTGTAGAAATTGTGTCCTGAATATATAAAATTAAGTTAGATCCATTAAAGTAAGCTCAAACATATTCAGACAGTAAACACCATTACTAAAGAACATATTCTCTCTCACACACACAAACAGACACCCAGGAAAATGCAATCACCTTTAATTTATGGAGTACCTCAGCTTTAATTTTTTTGTGTGTGTACTTTCTCCTACAGTTAGAATAAGTCATCCTTAATGACAGTTTAAAAATGTATGAATGAATGTTTTGACATTCTTGTCATTTACTTGTAGTCCCCATTGCAAATTAAAAACTTGTATTATGTTGGATTCTGAGAATATTGCAAATTAGGTATTCTATTCATTAGAAAAGGAACCCCAGGCTTCTGTACTATGAAAATCTCATGATGTCCATACTCAGATTGCTAGTTCAGTACAAATTACAAGTATTCCCATTCTTTTCTGCTCCCTTACCATGTTACTCAGTAAACCTGATGATTTTTCAGAGAAATAAATTCCGAGAATCATATACTGGCCCCACTGAAGTCAATGGCCAAACTTCAATTGACCTCAGATTTCCCCACAGGTGCATATTAGCATTTATCATAATGGAACAGATCAATGGCCCACCAAGTGTTTGACAAACACCCAAACCTAGATTCCTTGGAGGAAAATGTAACCCCAACCTGCCTCCATTAATGCACCACTACTATGATATAAGAAGGGGGATTCCTTCCTTACTCCATCTAGCATTCAGGCTGTTCCTTGAACCATGATGATCAATTGCCCTTGAATGTTTATTCTCATTCCAATAACTGACTCATATATTACTCATGCCTCATGCTTTTAGAGTCTTATTTGTCTATATTTAAAGGGGAGGATTACACATTGGTGTCTTTGTAGGACCACAAGCCATTACCTCCTAGGGATCATAAGGTGTCTGCGCAATAGGTGTGTATTGCATTGAGACCGCTTAAGAAAGTGAATGCAATGTTTCTTATTCAGTGTTAGCAGAAAAGAAGCCTAAAGCTAATTCTTCTTGTTCCTTCCTTATTTTTAATATCATATTGTGGAGTGTGCGTTTTAACTTAACATTTAGTATGACTGATGTTTCACATACAGTATATTAATGCTGACTGGCACTATTCAGATATCTGTCTAAGATATGTTTATTTCCCTTCATGTATTTCAAACTTAGTAGCCATCATGTGACTCATGCCTAACCCACAAAATGCCATATCTTTGTTGGATTGATTATTGAGCAGCATATTTGATTTTAATACAGTCTTCTGTTTAATTAGCCTCATTAAAAGGGACATTTTGAGAGCAGCTGGGAGGGGAACAATAATTAGGACCATTTAGTTATGCAGTTCATTGAAAACCTGTTCTTGCTTCCTTATTTATTCCCAAAGTACATTAATCATTAAATGTGATTACTAAATAGCTCCTGACTACTAGTCTAGATGTTTATGTCTCAAAGATAAAACATATCTTTATATGATGATGCACATCCTATTCTGCAACCCCCTGTATGCAGAAATCCCATTGAACTCACTGGGAATTCAAGGCATTGAAGGCTTTTAGTACTGGACTTTGTTACTCACTATAATGCCTCATATTTCTATCCCACCTGTCATTCAAGGATCTAAATAAAAGCAATATTTTTTGGCGGTGCTCATATTCAAAGGTGCATGCTATAAGCAATACACTTAACATGAGTTAGCAGTAGGTAATCAAAGTACTCTTCTTATGCCATGCTTTATTTTAAATCAGGAGCATGACCACCTCTTCCTCACCACACCTCCATTTTGCATGACTGCACCCACTTTTCCATCAGTTCACCAGCTTTGTGCAGCCCAGAGACACCTGGGGAATGCATGTCTCCACATCTGCTGTGAACACAAAGTGTTGCATATTTGCTGTGTTTTACATTACTGTGCTTTCTGTGTGATGTAACACACTCTTTTTCTCTATGCAGTGCCTTGAAATGAATGGGATAATCAAGCCCCTGGAGTCTAAAGAGGAGGATACAAAAAGATGAGTGAGAAGGAATAATGAAGATCAGGTTCACTGGCCTTGTACTGCATAATAGCTGTCAAAATGAAATAGAAGGTATCAGAGTGATCATATAAAAGGAGATAAGCCCCAGCCAAAGTCCCTATATATCAGTGTCAATGCAATATCTGCAGTGAAAGTGCAAAAGTCAAGTAATGAGAATTTCCCAAGAATGCACTGATCCTTGCAATATGGTGAAAGAATAACCCCTGTAATTTATGTAAACTATCATCTCCTTACTCACCTGACCTCACAACAGCTGTGTAGCTATCTGTATTCAGACCCAATCATATAACTGCTATTAATAGTGGAGGAGAAATACAATTTCATCAAGTTTTCTTATAAAACAGGGTGATTGACTCTCACCACCCTGTACAGAAGGGCAGGCTCTTCTATCTGTGTATCTAAGCTTCTTCTATTGTCCCCATCACAATGGTTTATGAGCACCTCAAAATCTTTACTTTATCCTCACAACACTCCTGTGATGTAGGGATTTATAGTACACTCTGTTTTACAGATTGGAACCTGAGGCACAGGGGGACTAAGGGCCAGATTTTTAAGGTATTTAGATACCTAAAGATGCAGAGAGGCATCTAGTTGGATTTTCAAAAGTGCCTAGGTGCCTAACTGCCATAAGCACCTTTGAAAACTTGAATAAACACTTATCTGCCTTTAAAAATCTGGTCCTACACTACTTGGGGTGAGGAATGTAAGTCTGTGGGCCTGATCCTGAAACACTTGCTTATGGGAATAGACCTTTCAAACCTGTAAGAATTAAATTAGCCCTGGTCTACACTAGGACTTTAGGTCGAATTTAGCAGCATTAAATCGATGTAAACCTGCACCCGTCCACATGATGAAGCCCTTTATTTCGACTTAAAGGGCTCTTAAAATCGATTTCCTTACTCCACCCGACAAGTGGATTAGCGCTTAAATTGGCCTTGCGGGGTCGAATTTGGGGTACTGTGGACACAATTCGACGGTATTGGCCTCCGGGAGCTATCCCAGAGTGCTCCATTGTGACTGCTCTGGACAGCACTCTCAACTCAGATGCATGATTGTCTGCCGTTGCTCTGACGCAGGGAGGAGCGACTGACAACATGGCTTATAGGGTTGGCTTACAGGGAGTTAAAATCAACAAAGGGGGTGGCTTTACATCAAGGAGTATTTCAGGCAGGACTTCACGGAGGGTTCCAATAAGAAATGGTGCACCTAAGTTATTGTTCTTATTGGAACAAGCAGGTTGGTCTGGCCTCTGATTGATACATGACTAGATTTACCTCGCTGCACCTTCTCTGTGAGTGACTGCAGTGTGACCTAGAGGAATGAGTCCCCTAGACGGGGGGCGGGGGGGGTTAAAAATGAGTACAAAACAAATCTGGTCTATTTCTTGTTTTGATACACTCCATCTACCTTTTACATCTTTGGCTGGCAGCAGACGGTGCAGAAGGACTGCATGCCATCCACATCTCATGGCTGCTCGGCAGAAGATGATACAAGAGGACTGCTAGCAATCCGTATCGCCTGCCTGCTCACCATAAGATGGTTCAATAGGACTGACTGCAGGACTAAAGAGAATGACCTGATCAAGTCACTCCAAATTTAGTCCCTGCACCCATGTCTGCCCAGGCGCTCCTGATCGACCTCACAGAGGAGCACCTCGGACATGACGATGACGGCTACCAGTCCTACTGTACCATCTGCTGCCATAAGGCAATGGGTTGCTGCTGCTGTGTAGCAATGCAGTACCATGTCTGCCAGCACCCAGGAGACATACGGTGACGGTGAGCTGAGCGGGCTCCATGCTTGCTGTGGTATGGCATCTGCACGGGTAACCCAGGAAAAAAGGCGCAAAATGATTGTCTGCCCTTTCTTTCATGGAGGGAGGGAGGGAAGGGGGGCCTGACGACATGTACCCAGAACCACCCGCGACAATGTTTTAGCCCCATCAGGCATTGGGATCTCAACCCAGAATTCCAGTGGGCAGCGGAGACTGCGGGAACTGTGGGATAGCTACCCACAGTGCAACACTCCGGAAGTCGACGCTTGCCTCGGTACTGTGGAAGCACTCCGCTGAGTTAATGCACTTAATGCACTTAGAGCATTTTCTGTGGGGACACACACACTCGAATATATAAAACCGATTTCTAAAAAACCGACTTCTATAAATTCGACCTAATTTCGTAGTGTAGACATACCCTTACTCTCATGAGACCAGACTGCAAGATCAGACCCTGTATTTGTTAAGGTTTTCACTGATAAGTATCAATTTTGTAAACTTCCCCACATCAGTTCACATTGTGTCGCAATCAGACTTGGAGGGACCAGCTATTATCGTTAATGTTACATGAGATCTGTGTGTAAATTTTAAAGAGCGGTAATTCCTTTATTTAATGGGCGCTAAACAAAATAATTGTAAATCAACTTATGGTACACATGCATTGTGCCCTGAATATACAGTAAATCAGTACTAAAGTTATTGGTTGTATAGCAGAACCTTGTTTACTGTTAATGATCCAGTAGTCAATAAAGATAAGTTGCCTCTTTACTGTACATTTGTTAAAAATCCCAATTCCATTGCTGCAAATAACAATTTTGTATTTTCCATTTCTGAATTTCTCCAATCTGCTTCCTATCAATTATATGCCCTTTGTGCTTTCAGTTAAAATTTCTCCTTGGAATTGGGAGAAAGGAAAGTGCTGTTGAACATCCCCTGCCCCCCTCCCCCCCCGCCCAAGAGAAGTTTTGTCTGAACTTCAAGGGAAATATTTCAACTGGAGCCATAAGCAGTGATGCGAGGCTGACAGCAACAGGCTTGTGTATAAAGTAATTTATATTGGTGAGGTTGTAATTAAAGGGAAAGCAATATTAAGGATGTAACAGTTAAAACATTGGGATGTATACTGGATCAAGAAGTAAAATTAACCTTTCACATACTGGTAAGGATCCTGGCTGTTCCTAAATTACTTTAGTTCCTAAAAACCCTGACTGACACCAGAAGGGAAAGCTGTACCAAATTCTTGTAAAATTCCAAGTGTACTAGTTGCTTTATCATTACTCCAGTAAAACTTAGAGGAAAATTTAGCCCAAAGGCTTCAGTAAAACAGAAGAGAAGCCACAGAGCACAGAATAAAGGTGAGGATGGAGTGGTCCACAAAATGGGGTATGTAGAATGGTGCCATACAGAACCTCAAAATTGAAGAGGGCCATGAACTCACGGTAAAAATTAGGCAAGAAATCAGTGGAAGTATTCAAACAGGTAAAGTGATATGATCAGAGCAGCATGCAAAGAAGATGATTTTAGCTTGCCATGTGTTTTATGGGTTGGAGTGTTTGGAGGTGGGGAGGACAAAGTAGAGGAGGATGCAGTAGTGCATACAGGAGATAATGAGAACATGGACCAGACTTTTAGTAATGGTTATGGAGATGAAGGGTGGATTTTGGAGATACTGGATGTATTGGAGAGGTAGAAGTGACAAGATAGGATGAAAGCTGACTGAAAAGAGAGAAAGCTGTTGGCCTACAATCCTAGTGGATGGAGGGGGGAAGCAGTAAACATGAGATATTTTGATATTAGTAAGGCTTTAGATACATGATATTTTCCTAAGCAAACTAGGGAAACGTGGTCTAGATTAAATTACTATAAGGTGGGGTGCACAACTGGTTGAAAAACCATATTCAAAGAGAGGTTTCAGAGTAGCAGCCGTGTTAGTCTGAATTCGCAAAAAGAAAAGGAGGAGTACTTGTGGCACCTTAAAGACTAACAAATTTATTTGAGCATAAGCTTTCGTGAGCTACAGCTCACTTCATCGGATACATTTGCATCAAAGAGTAGTTATCATTGGTTCGCTGTCAACATGGGAGAGTTTGTCCAGTGGGGTTTGACAGGGGTCAGTCCAGAACAAGAATATCCATTCTGGGTTAGACCAGTGGTCCATCTAGCCCAGTATCCTGTCATCCAACAGCAGCCAATACCAGATGCTTCAGAGGAGTGAACAAAAGAGGTCAATTTTTCGAGTTCTCCATGCACTGTTATCCAAACCCAGCTTCTAGCAGTTAGAAATTTAAGGACACCCAGAGCATGGGGTGTCTTAAACCCTCTGCCTATTAATTTCTTCAGGTGACCCCTGGTTCTTGTGTTATCTGAAGGGGTAAATAACACTTTTCTATTCACGTTCTCCGCACCATCCTCTCCTCAGTCATCTCTTTCCTAAAATGACCAGTCCCACTCTTGTTAATCTCTCCTCATATGGAAGCTGTTCTATACCCATAATAATTTTTATTGTCCTTCTCTGTACCATTTCTAATTCTAATATATCTTCTTTGAGATTGGGTTACCAGAACTACATGCAGTATTCAAGGTGTGAGCGTATCATGGATTTATAGTGACCTTATGATATTTGCTGTCTTATTATCTATCCCTTTCCTAATGGTTCCTAACATTTTGTTGGATTTTTTGACTACCACTGTACTTTTAGCAGTTGTTTTCAGAAAATAATCCACAATGATTCTAAGATCTCTTTTTAGAGTGATAACAGCTAATTTAGATCCAATCATTTTGTATGGATAATTTGGATTATGTTTTCCACTGTGCATTACTTTTCATTTATCAACATTGAATTTCATCTGCCATATGTTGCCCAGTCATCCAGTTTTTTGAGATCCAGGATCACCTATGGATCCTTTAAAATAAAATTAGCATAGTATTAGCTATTTTCCAGTCATCTGGTACAGAGATTGATTAAAGCAATAGGATACATATCACAGACTCTCTCCTCAGGCCCTACGCTACCAGCACTCCTAGCTATCTTTGAGACACAACTGACTTCCTGACAAAACTACAATCCATTGGTGATCTTCCAGAAAACACCATCCTGGCCACTATGGATGTAGAAGCCCTCTACACCAACATTCCACACAAAGATGGACTACAAGCCATCAGGAACAGTGCCCCCGATAATGTCACAAAACCTGGTGGCTGAACTTTTTGACTTTGTCCTCACCCACAACTATTTCACATTTGGGGACAATGTATACCTTCAAGTATACCCGCATGGCCCCACAGTATGCCAACACTTTCATGGCTGACTTAGAACAACGCTTCCTTAGCTCTCATCCCCTAATGCCCCTACTCTACTTGCACTAGATTGATGACATCTTCATCATCTGGACCCATGGAAAAGAAGCCCTTGAGGAATTCCACCATGATTTCAACAATTTCTATCCCATCGACAACCTCAGCCTGGACCAGTCCACACAAGAGATCCACTTCCTGGACACTACAGTGCTAATAAACGATGGTCACATAAACACCACCCTATACCGGAAACCTACTGACCGCTATACTTACCTACATGCCTCCAGCTTTCATCACATCAACATCACACAATCCATTGTCTACAGCAAAGCTCTAAGATACAACCGTATTTGCTCCAATCCCTCAGACAGAGACAAACACCTACAGGATTTCTATCACAAGTTCTTAAAACTACAATACTCACCTACTGAAGTGAAGAAACAGATTGACAGAGCCAGAAGAATACCCAAAAGTCACCTACTCCAGGACAGGCCCAACAATGAAAGTAACAGAACGCCACTAGCCATCACCTTCACCCCCAACTAAAACCACTCCAGTGCATCAAGGATCTACAACCTATCCGGAAAGACAATCCCTCACTCTTACAGAACTTGGGAGACAGGCCTGTCCTTGCTTACAGACAGCTCCAGAACCTGAAGCAAATACTCACCAGCAACCACACACCACACAACAAAACTACTAACCCAGGAACCTATCCTTGCAACAAAGCCTGTTGCCAACTCTGTCCACATATCTATTCAAGGGACACCATCATAGGACCTAATCACATCAGCCACACCATAAGAGGCTTCTTCATCTGCACGTCTACCAATGTGATATATGCCATCATGTGCCAGCAATGCCCCTCTGCCATGTACATTGGCCAAACTGGACAGTCTCTATTCAAAAGAATAAATGGACACAAATCAGACGTTAAGAACTATAACATTCAAAAACCAGTCAGAGAACACTTGAACTTCCCTGGTCACTCAATTACAGACTTAAAAGTCAAATTCTTCAACAAAAAAAACTTCAAAAACAGATTCCAACGAGAAACTGCAGAACTGGAATTAATTTGCAAACTGGACACCATTGAATTAAGCTTGAATAAAGACTGGGAGTGGATGGGTCATTGCACAAAGTAAAAACTATTTCCCCATGAAAATATCCCCCCTACTGTTACTCACGCATTCTTGTCAACTGTTTGAAATGGGCCACCCTGATTATCACTACAAAAGTTTTTTTTTTTTCTGCTGCTGATAATAGCCCACCTTAATGGATTAGTCTTGTTAGAGTTGGTATGGCAACACCCATTTTTTCATGTTCTCTGTATATATATCTTCTTACTGTATTTTCCACTACATGCATCTAATGAAGTGGGCTTTAGCCCCCGAAAGCTTATGCCCAAATAAATATGTTAGTCTCTAAGGTGCCACAAGTACTCCTCGTTCATATCACAGTAAGTAGTTCTGCAATTTCCTATTTGAGTTCCTTCAGAACTCTTGAGTGAATACCAACTGGCCCTGGTAACTTATTACTGTTTAATGTATCAGTTTGTTCCAAAATCTCTACTGACACCTCAGTGTCAGCCAGTTCCTCAGATTTGTGACATAAATAGAATGGCTCAAGTGTGGGAATCTCCCACACATCTTCTGCAGTTAAGACCAATGCAAAGAATTCATTTGGTTTCTTCTCAACGGCTTTATCTTCCTTGAATGCTCCTTTAGCATCCTGATCATCCAGTGGCCCCATCAATTGTTTGGCAGGCTTCCTGCTTCTGATGTACTTAAAAATCTAATATTTTAGTGTGTGCGCCTTTTGCTAGTTGCTCTTCAAATTATTTTTTGGCCTACCTAATTATACTTGACTTGACAGAGTTTATGCTCTTTTCTATTTGACTTCCAATATTTAAAAGATGTCTTTTTGTCTCTAACTCCCTCTTTTAGTCTGTTTAGCCATGGTTGTGGGGTTTGGGATCTCTTACTATTTAGCTTGTGCCTTTGTTATGGTGTTTTTAAAAACTTTCGATGCAGCTTGCAGGCATATCACTCTTTTGACTGTTCCTTTTAATTTCACTTAACTAGTCTCCTCATTTTTGTGTAGTTGCCCCTTTTGAAGTTAAATGCTATTAGCTTGATAGGCAGTGGTCTTAGCTAGCAAGTGGGACATTTTATGTAGTGGATTTTTTTTTTACAAGTCTACCCATAAAAGCTGAGCAAACAGCATGGAAGCTGTACAATTACAATGATTATTTAACACAACCTCATAAGCACTCCTGCAATCTGCATAGTGAAGTCAAAAGTTCAGTCTTAAATATTTGCCACTCATTTTATTACATACAACCACATTACAACATAACTATTATTAAAATAATACATCCATAGTTGTGAAATTGTCTTCTGAGAGTATGTAAAGTATGAATTAATGATAGAAACTATAGTTATTATTAGTTCAATACTAGAGTGAACCAATAATTTCAAATAATCTGTCATTACACATCCTTGGAATAATTTCTGCAATTTGGGTTGTGGTGGGATTGTGGAGTTTCAGAAGTCCTTATTAAGCAGTGCCAACTGATGTATTATCACACATGTTGTAAACAGATTGTATTTCCATTTTCAAATACTACATTATTACAAGAGTTATACTAGCAAGCTGAATAATTAACATCCATACTTCGTGTTTATTACTTGCTTGCATAAATTTTAATTAGGAAGCTGTTTTAATTATTCAAACAACTACTGTATAAGCAAAATGACAATTAAATACCTGATAATGCAATTATAACCCAATTATGTCTTGTAATTAAATGAATTAGTCAGTATTAGAAAAGTGAAAATCCCTTAGAATAGCTTCTCCAAAATTTGTTATAAGGGAGTTCAGTTGATCAGAATCCAACAGTAAATCAGCAGTATTGACTTCAAACATAGTTAAACTATTCAGTGCAGAAATATAAGCATGTCTTGGTACAACAAATGGGTGAACTCTGCATAAAGGAATTGGTACCCATGTTTGATTGGAGTTCAGATGGTAACGAGTTGTCAACACCTTGCAACCAACGCTAGACATACAACATACACGTACAACATACAACATAAAAGAGAGCAAGACTATTATTAACTTCTACAGGGCCAGGATTTCACTCCTCAGAATTTATATATATGTGACTACAGCAGTCACCCTTAAACTTTATTCCCTCTCCTTTAAAATGGAAATTAAGATGGAACTTTAAAGTATTTTTATCTTTTGAGAGATCATGTTTTTAATTGAAAATACTGTACTGAGTGGGGTTATCTTTTTTTCTCTCTTCTGTCTCCTGCTCTGTTACATCAATACAATATTTCTGATCATTTTGATACATGTATTAGAATGTTGCTACAAATGTTTATTGCTAATCTACATCTTCCCATATTGCAGCTATTAAAAAGATACTGCATTTGTATTTTCAGTATATGATGGATATATTTTATTACCACATTATATTTTAACCATGGTAACTGATCATTTTGTTTTTCTTTATATATAAACCATATACAGTACGTCATTGTTTTGCTGCATCAGGGCCAAAATAATGACTGTTTTTGCTTTGAGATGCCTGGATGAAAGGGTCAACAAATTTGAAAATTATTATGATTAGTAGAAGATTCGTGAGTCTTTAAAATATATATTTAGTCTTCTTATTAGAGGGTCTTCCCCTGACAGATCAAAAGCCTGGTGTCCTCAGTCAACAGTTTCAATTTCTTTGACCTATTCTTTAATCTGTTGAGGATAAAATGTATGTCTCCTAAATCAGAATTAATCACTGAATGTGCTGAGATGTAGGAGCCCACATCTTCTCTGGTGCTCACACTTGAGGAAATCCTGTTTCATGCTGACAGGAGCCTGGAGAAATTAAAGTCTAGCCTTATGAGAAGAAACATTTCATGAAGACACTGTGCAAAATTGCCCCTTGAAGTTAGGCTAAGGGGAGGTGTGAGAAGGTCTTGGACTAATAACAATATTGAAGCCCATCACATTTTCATGGTTGATCATCTAAAATTTTAACTAGATGAAAAATGGAAATAATTCCTTCATATAAATTGGGTTGGCAAAGAGAAATTGTATGAGATTATTATAGGTTGGATACATATGAAATCCCTCTGTTTTAAGGCCCTTTCTACACTACCTTCCTTTCATTTTGCTCAAGGGTGCATGGGGATCATTTTAAATGTCACTGTGTCATTATTACATACAGACTGTGCTGCTGGCTCTGTTTTTTTTTTCTTCTTCATCTTCACCTTTCCAATTAAACAACCGAAGAGGAAAAATGCATTCACATTTGCAAATGTCTGAAATCTAATTTTATTTATCTGATGCTGATCTAGTATAAGAATATTTGGTCTATTTTAAAAACCATTTTCTACTTGCATCCAGGTGCCTCAAAGCATAAGTGCCCTTTCAGAAGAGCTCCTCTTTCTTTTGAAAGGTTATTCAAATCAATTCTGCGCTGCTGTGGTGTAAGCATCACACACAGTAGCTGTGGCATTTGGCCTAGCAGTAATTGGTGTGATTAATAAATGCTGATGGAGCAGCCAAATTGTTTACTCTGTTGCAGTTCAGGGTTTTTGAGATTACTTCCGAACTCTTGGGTGCTATTGGTTTAATCAGTTCAGCACAAAATAAGGCTGTGAAGATGATAACATAGCAACACTTTAAAATAAATTATGACACATTATTAATCCATAGCAATAATGCAGGATCGCTGAACTCCTTGATGAAGCTCATTTGATATTAACATGGATATAATATGTAACATGACAGGAATTTCATTTTAACTACTAGTTTTAATTAATGTACACTAATCAGAACAAGAGTTCCATTTTCTTCTGAAAATTTGAGGCATCAGTGGGTTTGGATTAGGCCCACAGTGAGGTTATGAAGAAATTGGGCATTCAGCTTTGGTTCCCAGCCCTCCTGACCTTCCTTCACAAAGTAAAAAGGAAATTTCTTCTATAGCCCAATGAGCTGGAAACTTTCAATAAGACTCTTTAGCAAAAAAAAAAAAAAAGGAGAACTCATGAAGAACAGGCTGTGTTCTGATCACGGGAATTTTAATCAACTCCCCAGAAAGGGTTCAGTTAAACTTCACAAATGTTTTATATTGGTTTTCTCTTATTTTTGTTTAGATAATAACACTGCGAAGATGCTCAGCCCCTTGAGGAATAGATCATTAATTATGGCAAAATTATATAGCATTAAGTCTGACTATTCTCAATGGCATGCAAAATATTTGTTGAGCAGTCCTGTCTTAGCCCCCTTAGTGTGAGCTCTCAACCAACTCTTCCTTTTGATCCTATGTTACTTCTCTGTGCTCAACTTAATACTTGAATCACTCCTCCTTTCCTTTCACTCCTTTCCCTTCCCAAGCATGCAGCCACCATCACCTTGGGACTAGCAAACTTCCATCGCTTTGTGAGCATTGAGGAGGCAGTCACATTAGTACTATGTTTCTAAACAAGATCTTGCACTTATATACTGAACTTTTCATCCCAGGTTATCAATGCCCTTTACAAAAAATGGTTTTCTGCACATTTTCCATTGTCTCAGACAAGGCCAACCCAGTTATTGGAAGGCGATTATTATAATCTCCAGTTATCTGAGTGTGGGATCCCAACGTTCTAGCTGCTGTGGAATGTGAAGTGTCTCTTGAACTCAGACTTCCTGCATAGCGCAGATACTATGCAGAAGTACTGTGTGTGCTTGCTTCTGATTTGCTGGTATCCCCTCTGCTCCTGTAATGCTGTAGCTATGGATAAAATATTTTTGCAATGGCAGTTGAATGCCTCACTCCCTTAGATGCCTTTCAAAATTCCAACTTTTATCATTTCTTCAGCAACCTCCTGTATAGGATATACTCTGTAAACTGCAGAGATAAAGTTCCTTGACACCTTAAATAACTGCTTCTTCGAGCAGCTAGTCCTGGAACCCACAAGAGGAGAGGCAATTCTTAAATTAGTTCTAAGTGGAGCACAGGATCTGCTCCAAGAGGTGAATATAGCTGGACAACTTGGTAATCGTGATAATAATATAATAAATGTAGCATCCCTGTGGTGGGGAAAATACTACAGCAGCCCAACACTGTAGCATTTAATTTCAGAAATGGGGACTTCACAAAAACAAGGAAGTTATTTAAACAGAAATTAAAAGGTACAGAGCAAAAAGTGAAATCCCTGCAAACTTTTTAAAGACACCATAATAGAAGCTCAAATTACATGTATATCCCAAAATTTAAAACATAGTAAGAGAACCAAAACAGTGCCACCATGGCTAAACAACAAAGTAAAAGAAGCAGTGAGAGGCAAAAAGGCATCCTTTAAAAAGTGAAAGTTAAATCCTAGTGAGAAAAATAGAAAGCACCATAAACTCTGGCAAAAGAAGTATAAAAAATATAAGTAGGAAGGCCAAAAAAGAATTTGAAGAACAGCTAGTGAAAGACTCAAAAAGTAATAGCAATTTTTTTTTTAAAGAATGTCAAAAGCAGGAAGCCTGCTAAACAACCAGTGGGGCCACTGGACGATCGAGATGCTAAAGAAGCACTCAAGGATGATAAGGCCTTCGCGGAGAAACTAAATGAATTTTTTGCATCGGTCTTCACGGTTGAGGATGTGAGGGAGATTCCCAAACCTGAGTCATTCTTTTTAGGTGACAAATCTGAGGAACTGTCCCAGATTGAGGTGTCATTAGAGGAGGATTTGTAACAAATTGATAAACTAAATAGTAATAAGTCACCATGACCAGATCGTATTCACCCAAGAGTTCAGAATGAACTCAAAGGTGAAATTGCAGAACTACTAACTGCAGTACTAAATTTATCATTTAAATCAGCTTCTGTACCAAATGAATGGAGGATAGCTAATGTGACGCCAATTTTTCAAAAGGGCACCAGAGGTGATCCCAGCAATTGTAGGCCGATAAGCCTGACTTCAGTACCGGGCAAACTGGTTGAAACTATAGTAAAGAACAAAATTGTCAGACATATAGATGAACATAATTTGTTGGGGAAGAGTCAACATAGTTTTTGTAAAGGGAAATCATGCCTCACCAATCTACTAGAATTCTTTGAGGGGGTCAACAAGCATGTGGACAAGGGAGATCCAGTGGATATAGTGTACTTAGATTTTCAGAAAGCCTTTGACAAGGTGCCTCACAAAAGGCTCTTAAGCAAGGTAAGCTGTCTTGGGATAAGAAGGTCCTCTTACGGATTGGTAACTGGTTAAAAGATAGGAAACAAACAGTAGGAATAAACGGTCAGTTTTCAGAATGGAGAGAGGTAAATAATGGTGTCCCCCAGGAGTCTGTATTGGGAGCAGTCCTATTCAACATATTCATAAGTGATCAGTAAAAAAGGGGTAAACAGTGAGGTGGCAAAATTTGCAGATGATACAAAACTATTCAAGATAGTTAAGTCCCATGCAGACTGTGAGGAGCTACAAAAGGCTCTGTCAAAACTGGGTAACTGGGCATCAAAATGGCAGATGAAATTCAGTGTTGATAAATGCAAAGTAATGCACATTGGAAAACAAAATACCACTATACATATAAAGTGATGGGGTCTAAATTAGTTGTTACCACTCAAGAAAGAGATCTTGGAGTCATTTTGGATAGTTCTCTGAAAATATCCACTCAATGTGCAGCGGTAGTCAAAAAAAGCAAACTGAATGTTGGGCATAATTAAGAAAGGGTTAAATAATAAGACAGAAAATATCATATTGCCTCTATTTAAATCCATGGTATGCTCACATCTTGAATACTGCATTGCAGATGTCATCTCCCCATCTCAAAAATATATATATATTGGAATTGGAAAATGTTCAGAAAAGGGCAACAAAAATTATTAGGGACTTTTTAGCTTGGAAAAGAGATGACTTTGGGGGGATATGACAGAGGTTTATAAAATCATGACTAATGTAGAGAAAGTAAATAAGGAAGTGTTATTTACTCTTTCTCGTAATACATGAACAAGAGGTCACCAAATGAAATTAATAGGCAGCAGATTTAAAACAAACAAAAGGAAGTATTTTTTCACACAATGCAGAGTCAACCTGTGGAACTCCTTGCCAGAGGATTTTGTGGAGGCCAAGACTATAACAGGGCTCAAAAAAGAACTAGATAAGTTCATGGAGCACAGGTCCATCAATGGCTATCAGCCAGGATGGAGAGGGATGGTGTCCCTAGCCTGTTTGTCAGAAGCTGGGAATGGGTGACAGCTTGCAGGATGGATCACTTGATGATTACCTGTGCTGTTCATTCCCTCTGCGGCACGTGACATTGGCCACTGTCAGAAGACAGGATACTGGGCTAGATGGACCTTTGGTCTGACCCAGTATGGCTGTTCTTATGTTCATATAAGCTAGTAATATTCAGACTGAGAACCAAATATTGTTTACACGCAGAAAGTTCTCTACAAAGGGCCTTTCTCTGGTGCCCTCAGGATGAAGCCTGTATCTCACTGCAATTTCTCTACCAATATCTCAGTAGATCATTACATTTAGCAGTAGGTGAACTAAATTCACTAATGAGGAACTCCTTAAATCTTAACTGAAGCAAAAGTCCCAGGGACATCTGCCCACTTGCAATAGGAATGAGCCCCTACAGCAGGGCCTCACATACTCTGTGGCATGAGAACAAATTCTGCGGCAAACGCTACTATATTCAGTAGAAAAACTCCTAATTTCTTCAGCAATGTTATTTTATTGTACCTCCATGAAATAATCTTTGTTCCCATCCCTCTCAAATACTCATTCACATACAGTTCATCAATGATGGGTCTCAGCAATAGATTTGATAATTGTTTTTTTAAATTGTATTTATTTATTGCACTTCTATGGGTTTCATAAATTACAATGTTGCCTGGGTGGGCCAATTCAGATATATCTTTTCACCATTCTATACAAGTGAGAGAAAGGGAAAGCTGCAGCAGTTCATCTTCTCCTGTCCTTAGCTGTTGTTCTATTCTTCAGGCAGTGTAGCTACTCTGCCCACACGTCTTGCTCCCTTGATCTCTGGCTGCAAAATTAGACCCTAGTCCAAGCTGTCTAACTTCCCTCCTCATAGACTCATAGATATTAAGGTCAGAAGGGACCATTATGATCATCTAGTCTGACCTCCTGCTCAATGCAGGCCACAGAATCTCACCCACCCACTCCTGCAATAAACCTCTCACCTATGTCTGAGCTATTGAAGTCCTCAAATCATGGTTTAAAGACTTCAAGGTGCAGAGAATCCTACAGCAACTGACCCATGCCCCATGCTGCAGAGGAAGGCAAAAAAAAACCCAGGGCCTCTTCCAATCTGCCCTGGAGGAAAAGTGAACCCTGAGCATCTGGGCAAGATTCACCAGCCAGATACCCAGGAAAGAATTTTCTGTAGTAACTCAGATCCCACCCCATCTAACATTCCATCACAGGCCATTGGGCCTATCTACCATGAATAGTTAAAGATCAATTAATTGCCAAAATCATGTTATCTCATCATACCATCTCCTCCATAAACTTATCGAGTTTAATCTTGAAGCCAGATAGGTCTTTTGCCCCCACTGCTTCCCTTGGAAGGCTGTTTCAGAACTTCACTCCTCTGGTGGTTAGAAACCTTCATCTAATTTCAAGTCTAAACTTCCTGGTGGCCAGTTTATATCCATTTGTTCTTGTGTCCACATTGGTACTGAGCTTAAATAATTCCTCTCACTCTCTGGTATTTATCCCTCTGATATATTTATAGAGAGCAATCATATCTCACGTCAGCCTTCTTTTGGTTAGGCTAAATAAGCCAAGCTCCTTGAGTCTCCTTGTTCTATAAAACAGTGAAGGGTGCATACACTGCATCCATTTAATTCTCCATGGAATGGAATGAGGAGAAACGCAAGAGACAGCTACAAGCCGGTCCCAGCATAGCAGAAAGATGAAAAACAGAATTCTGGATGCCTGGCTGCAGCAAAATAATAAATTATGTCACAAAAATGTTGAATTCTAAAGTATCCTGGGAAAATAGCTAAATTCCACAGCTGCAGAATCATAGAGATCATGGGGCCCTGAGAGAGGTGGCTGGTGCTGTTGACACCTCTTAGAGACATTGTTTCAGGCTCTCTGCAGACTTAGACTGGCATCATTTTACACACTTTCAAGGTTCTCATTCTCACATTGTAATTTGTTTTCTTTTAGAATATTGCCCTCTCCTACCCAGAACGACTCCATCTCCTCATCTCTCAAGGGAGAAGAAGGTCGCAACTATTGATGTGCTTTTTGCAAGTAAATGTGACATCACAACCTCTCATCTCTGCCATCTTGCCAAATTGCCCCATTAGAGACAGGTCTGCCCTAGAGATGCTATGGAACTGCACCACCCCAATTGGGACTTCTGAAGGCATTGGATGAAATCCTAGCCCTATTGAAATCAGTGGGAGTTTTGCCATTTACAGTGGGACCAGGATTTTACCCTTTGTGTCTTCACAGGGGATATTTCCTTCCAGAACTCTTGGGGAGTAGTTGGTGTGCCAACCCCAGGGAGCGTGGAGTGTGCTCTTTGCCTCTGGTCTCTTTTTCAAAGTCTACCTGCTTGAGGTAATTTATTCAGGTAACATTAAAAAAAATGATGCAGTCAGGAGATTTTAACCTTAGGCATAACTTAGCTGACAGTCACACCTAAACACATGCAGAAATGTTTCTATTTCACTAAGCTGCACAGGTTTTTGTTTCTTTATCTTTATCTTAGCAAAAAAAAGAATCAATTTTTTCTGGCTATATTTTGTATGCAGACACCACCGTTCTGTAATCGTTCAGCTGAAGACAGAATGCTCATTGCCTCCATGGGACAGCTTTAGCCCAAGCTCACAGTTTATTTAAAAAAAAAAAAAGCTGTTATTTCACCTGAATTCCAATAAATATGGCCCTGCAATCTGCACATTAATAGGCATTGCTTCTTCAGCAGTGTTCTGTAAACCAAAAGAAGTTCCAATAACTTTTCAGAGGCAGTAAAAATCAGATTTTGACAGACTAAAATCAAACAGCGATGGCCTCAACCACTGATGCCATTCTTCAAGTCTGACCCAACAGAGTGTATTACCTTGATTTGGCTGTACAGCCACAGACATATTATGGGCTATCTGAGTAGATGATTGAATGTGAAAAGTATCTCTTTTAAGACAAAAATTGGGATTTTGGACCTGAGTGCCTGTCCATTAATGACAAAAAGTGCTGACAAGCAGAACAAATAGTGAGAAATGTAATGTCAAGGCCGCTAGTGAAATGAAGTTTCATAACTTCACTAGAGTTGATGGATGGGTAATGAGGATATTTTCAAGTGTAAAGATATACCGTATTAGGAACTGCATGAGGTTTTCTATCACAGTATGTTACTGTTTTGATGCTTATAGTATATGGTTGTGCAATTTAAATAAATAGTCATCTATTTATAAATCTTTAAACAGACTAATACTCTGTCACTCTTTAATATGCCAATGTATTTCACATTTCTGTACCTAAGAATTTAGGCTAGAATTAATTTAGACAGTGAAAAGGCTGTAGAGAATTCCACAGCATCAAAGACTCAGAAATCTGACATTAACAGCATTGTAAATCTGACATGAACAATTTATCAATTTAGCAGTGACTTCAGAGGAAAACTTTGCTAAAATGCATTCCTCTGAGTGTTATCTAACTAGGAAATAATCCTTCAGGTCGCTTCAAAATGTATCCCACCTGACTTGCCTTAGATTACATTGCAGATATAGCCATCATCTTTAAACCAGTCAATTGAGAAGGAATTGTATGTCACTAAATTATTTCTTATCCTCAAAAACAGATTGCAGAAAACAGGAGGGAAAGAACTGATGCTTTTTAGTAGATACATGTTCTCTTCTGCTTAGGCTGAAAGAATAGACTGGCACGTCTTGGAGGGTTCCTCCTCCTGGCCTCAAAAGGAAAGAAATGCCAGCATCAAAACACATATCAGGGAACTCAGGATCACAGTTTATTAAAGCTATTTGTAGGAGGCTTACGGATACATTTCAAGCATCAAAAACCACATCAGGGAACTCAGGATCAAAGTTTATTAAAGCTATTCCTAGGAGGCTTACAGATACATTTCCAGCACAGTGCTTGGGAATTAGAAGATCCATTTTCCTTTTGTGTACATGAGTTCTTAGGAAACATTCTGGATATGAAAATGTACAAGACATGTGGGGGTGTTCACAAAAGAAAAAAAAGTCCCAAAAAATAAGGGTAACAATCAACCCAATCTGTCAGTATCTTTTCCAAATTCAACCTTACTTGTCCTAGGTTCACCTTTTACTAGATGACTAGTAAAGTGTAAGATTTTCATTCATTCATTTGTCATCTTGAGATCAGTCTGTGACCAGTTGTCTGGGATGGACCATATTGAGAATGCCACACTCAGGGCATACTGCAAGAAACAGGGCGGACAATCCTCCGAAACTGGTGGTTGTTCTATAATTAGATTCACCCAGCCAGTAATAAAAGAGCTTCTGCAGTACCAGACTGGTTAACTAGAAGCCAAACACAGTCTGCTGTGACTTGGCTCCCATCCTGACAAACAAATCTAATACTCGAATGCAAGTGTAATTGACTTTAATGGGCTTTGGATCAGGCCTTATATATACACCATAAGATAATTCAGCAACTTAAGTTAGTGCAAACTATGGCTGCTCACTTAATAAGCAGTGCTTCACACAGACAGAACATTATATCACTCACTTCTAGTCAGCTTTCAAGAGGAGTTTAAGTTATTGGTTTTGAAGTATAAAGGAAGCTAAGGGAATTTCACTGGGAGTAGGATCTCTTTTGACAATCCAGTCTTCATTCTGTTACCTTAAGAGGAATAAGGCAACACTTCAGAAAGGAAAACTTTAGAAATGGTAAAGGGGAGATAAAAGGAAAGCCCTTTTCTCAGAAGGTGCAGACTCGACTCCCTCCTGTATCTGAC
The DNA here is from genome assembly GCF_965152275.1 of Natator depressus. Classification (NCBI taxonomy): domain Eukaryota; kingdom Metazoa; phylum Chordata; order Testudines; family Cheloniidae; genus Natator; species Natator depressus. The sequence goes on from NC_134236.1 coordinate 72,087,394, forward strand.
ACCAGTGGATTTAGCTGACAATAAGGGTGTCCCTCCCTCCTTGTGTAACATAAATAAAATAAAGAGAAGCCAAGGTGATATGGTGCAAACAAAGGTAAGTGTATTCAGGGTAAAGGTACAGAAAACTGGGAGAAATGGGGAGGTGGGGGAGAAGAAACACAAACCTAACCAATACAATGAAACAGTAACTGGCTTTAGGAGCTTGAAGCTCAGACCCACAAAACCTCCCTTGGTGTTCAGAAAAATAATAAGTGAAACCCCAATACAGAAACCTCTCCTACTATATTCAGGCGCAGTGGATGCTATGCACAGATGCAAGGCCCAGCACCTTCAACTCTCTGGCTGATTGGGAGCCTTCGAGGAGGACCACTGGGGAGTCCTGACAACTGGTGGACTTTGTCGCAGGTGGGGAGACCCTCTGGGATGATGGACACCAGGAAAGCTGCAGGATTCCCTCACAGTTAAGATGGTTTCGCAGTGGCAGGAATGATGATGATGACAGGCCTCTCCTTCCTCTGTCTTGCTTCAGGATAGATGATGTTCTTCTTGCTAGCTCTGGAACATTGGGAAGACCTGACCGTGCACGTGCTGCCACTGGAATGGACAGCCCCACGCAGGCACTGAGCAATCTTATATAATCTTTAAGGCGGGAAAAATTCTGATGGAATAGAGTGTTGGGGGTTGGTTTTGGCGGGAAAAACTGATTCTGTCCGGTTTGAGCCAGGGGTCTTCAGTGTCTAAGTTGTAAAGAAATTCACTTACAAAGATGGAGTCCAAGGGTCACAGAGGATATACTCCATATTAGATTTCATTAGAGTCAATGATTTACATAATCTTTATTTTATATGCATTATTAAAACAACTAATTAAACACATTTAAACAATACCAACATAACATTTTTTTCTAACAATGCTCTTGAAAAGTGGCCTTGTGATCAAGAGAAAATTGACCCAACAGCTTCCTGATTTAAGAAAAGAGGAGGTTCCTGAAAGATTTCCTGTGAATGGTCCTCAGCTGTGGAACTCAGTCCTTCTATTGGTTTTACAAAAGGCAGATTTGTTTACTTTCCAGGCTTTAGTAGAGAGATAGCGGGTAAGTGAGGGAGTTGCAATTTTCTTGAGTAATTTATGTGAGGCTTCATTTGGTTGGGTAAATAAGTAATATTAGGTTGGGGACTTTGTATACTTTAAATATATGTACAATTGCCTAGAGTTTTGGGAAAAGTAGTTTTAAAAGAAATATACTCTCTTATGCACTCACCAGTAAATATATAAATAATGGGTTTTGTGTTTTGTTTTTTTTTACATATTGGCTGCTTAGTTATGTTTGGGTCTCTCAGAACCCAGTAGTGCTTATAAAATGTTAATAGCTTGGGTGTTTTAATAAAATGCTACTTGGACCTGTGTGCTAGTGCACTAATGCCTCTGTGCCTCCCTTTGGTCAGAAATAGTGTGCCACAGAGTCGACTCAGTCCAGTGGGGCAATCAGTCAGCCCTTCTTGCTTGAGTCTGTATGGTAGTCCTAGTCTGGATTATGAAGGGTGTTAGTTTCAATGCCTCTGGAGTGTATGGGATTTCCCATCATACTTTGCAGGGTCTAGCTAGAAATCTCTTTTGATTCTTAAGGCCCTGTTGAGGGATTGGTGGGGGAACCCAGGCCCACCCACTCCACTGAGTTGCAGATCAAGGCTCTTCAACCAGGTAGGAAGAATCAACCCTCAACAATTACTCTGCTGTACCCTGAGTTCCTCCCTCGGTTCTGTGGCTTTATTAATCCTGTAGCTCCAGTCACCCCTTCTCTGGGGTGTGGTCTGTCTGTGGTTTCTCACCAGTTCACTGAGAGGACACACCTCTAGCCTGTTTGCTCCTCTGGCAGTCACCCCACCTATCTGCTCCTCAGCTCTTTTATTCTCCCAGCTGTGGTGAAATTGCCAATCAGAGCTGTCTGGTAGTCACTTCATTAACTTCTTAGTTGCCAGGCTAGCATGGGATATATACACCCCAGGACAGGGCAAAACATAACAGATGATATGTGAAAAATATATCTATAAATATATGATTCTCCAAAATGCTGCATAGAATTTCTTTAAGGGAAATTCAGGAACCTAGAGTGATCAGTATGGTTCCTTCAAACTGTTGGTTTTGTAATAAGGAAGGCTACCATTTACATCAAATTTCTAATGCCAAATCTTCGTCTTCTATTCCAGGGAAGAAATATAGAATGACGTAAAGTACTCATTATGTCTACCAAAGTCATCATTAAATAGGTCTACATTTTAACATATAGCATTCCCCCTCTTCTAAACACATGGTATGCCCTGTCAACTTCCATACATTTTACAGTAAATTGTTTTAATCTGCTCCATCCTGCTTAAAGAAATTAGACACTTTCTATGCCCAATCTGGAGACATGTGGAGGGCTTGCAATTTTTCTTTTCAATGAAATGGGATCCAAAGAAGGAAGTTAATTGGGGGATTTTAATTAACAATGGAAAAAAATCAAAACACAGGTAATAGTATTAGGTCTATTTAGATTTAAAGACGTATAAGAGAAATTATTTTAGGAGAAGGCATGAGGCTTGAACCCTCTCCCATTGCCACAACTGGAAAAAGTCCAGCTGACTAAACTGGGAGTGGGATGAGGCCTAAGGGATGTTACCATCACTCTTCTTAAGTCTTTTATTGCTTTGTTAGGATTTCAAGTTGTCTGTCTACCTCAGGAATGAGAAGTGTATATTTTCCTAGTAGCTAAATGTATATTTCATTGATTTAAAATGTGTTTTGCAAAGCTATCCCTGTCATCATTAGACTTATCTATTTATAGGCACTTTCCCCTCCTGAATTCTGTTTAGAGAGCTATAGTAGAAATATCCTTCTATGCTACCACAGTGTGATATCTAGCCAGACATGGTTTTACTTAGTATTGTCACAACGTCAAGACTGTCTTCTTAGAGGGTTACCAAGTGATAAATTAATCTCAAGACACAGACTGACATCACAACTGTGGAATGACTGAAAATATTCTTTTTTAAAATCCTTCCTCAGAATTCTTCTTTATTGATGCCCACAAATGCTAAAACCTGTCAGTAAAAATACAATCATTCATCCAACATCAAGGAATAAATGTATCATTAAAGTTGCTCTAAGTTAGAGGCACCCTTCTGGTTCTCCCAGGCCTCCTGCATTTTTGGTTGCCTATCTATTTAGACTCTACATTCTACAGGGCAGGGACCCTGTCTTGTTCAGTCCTTAATAAATTGTTGATCCTTAGCAAGCAATAAATAATGACAGAATAGCTAACCAAAATGGTTCTAATTTCAAGATTTTCTTTTGTAAATGTGATACTACTCTAGCAACACATTACGTATGCAGTTGCCTGAAAGTACATATGATATCTTACATATGCCTGAAAGTACATTTGACAAACATAAGGCACTATTTCCACTGATACCCACAGAGAACTGAGAAAATATCACACATCTTTACTTGGGAGTTTGACGTAGGCAATAATAACACTTCCAACAGTTATCCTAGCATATTGTGCTTTGCATCTTTTAAAATTATTCTTTTTGCATGTTAAATCTCAGTGGACACACACATTGTCTCTAGATGTTTTGCTTTCTTCCTACATTAATTAGAAAAGGTTACCAGAACTGGTGAGATGCTCAGAGTAATGCATACTACAATGACAGAGAAATGGGATTAAAGTGGCTAACACATGACATAACAGAATATAGCAAAATGAGAGTCAATCTCAGAAAATGGAAACTAATAGTTTAGAGCAGCATTTCTCAAACTGGGGTCCATGGACCTCTGGGGGATCCATGAGGGCACTCCGGGGGTCCGTGGGCCCTGCTGATTAACTCCTCTCTGCCCCTCCCTCAATTCCTCCCTCTCCCTCCCAGTGCATTCTGCACTCTGGGGAACAGCTGTTCAGTGGCATGCAGCAGGTGCTGGGAAGGAGGGAAAGGAGCAGAGACAGGGCCTGCTCAGGGGAGGGGTGGAAAGAGGTGGGGAAGAGGAGGGGCAGGGGTGGAGAGGGGTCGGGAAGAGGTGGGGTGGGGGTGGGGCTTTGGGGAAAGGAGTGGAGTGCGGCAGTGGCTGAGCGGGGGACTTGAGGGTCCATGAAAAACATTAAATAAAAATGGAGATCCTCGGGTTGCCAAAGTTTGAGAAATGCTGGCTTAGAGAAGTCCTCATTCCACAAGAGCCCATTGATTTCGGTATTCCTCTGGATGAAGCATATATTCGTAAATAAGGGTGAAGTTTGGCCCAGTGTATCCTGTATGAAAGAACACAGTTCTTGTTCTGAATCAATAGAGTGTTCACATTTAATTTTTTTTTCTTGTTGCCCAACTGATGTAAGACACAGTCACATTAGAGTTTTGCCAGTGACTCCAGTGAAAGCAGGATCAGGCCCACAAACAGTTTATGTACTATCTTTTAATTTGACCAGTACAATACATTTTTGAAGTTATTTGTTCAGTTGTCAAGGAATTGTATTCCCCAGCTAAATCAGTTTATCTGAACTAAGCAAGCAAAGACTGCTAAAATAATAATAATAAAAAGTTTCCAGGCCAAAAATTATTTCACCCTTTTTATATAATTTTAAATTCTGATGTGGAGTATAAGATAAAAAATTCTTGAAAGAGCACTCCCTAGGAAATATCATGTCTGCTGTTCAAGATAAATATGTAGCAAAAAGCTTAGAGCCAGTAACTTTTTCTGCTGCTGAGAAATGTGAAACACTTTTCTGTATCTGTCAAGCAAATACATCAGCTGAGAACACTCCCCGTTGATCTTCCAAGTCCCCAAATATTACACACACTGGTGTATGAAGCAATCAACATTTTGAAACATGAGTTTAATTCTAATTTCTCCATTATTGAATTGACAGAAGAGCAATAAAAACAGCCCTACTTGGAACCTGCAGTAAACTCATCTGGTAGATTGAAAACACTGTGGCTCAAAGGTGTCCCCACAGAGAAATAAAAAAGAAACCAGGAAATGTTAGAAGGACATACTCATATTTCTTCACATGTATAAGGATATGTCTGCTTTTCTGGCCACAAATAATTATATATGCTGGGCCTGATCCAGTGGTAAATACAATTATATTTCCACTATGTAGTGTTATTAGAGAGTCAGATATCTCTCTAATGTCCTGGGACCGACATGGCTACAGTAACGCTGAATATGTAGTAGTATGTGAAATAGTGTACAATGAGGTAATGCTTAGGTATTGCAGTAGGCCACTGCAAGATGTCTTTTCTGGTTGTTGTTTCCTATGTCCACCCGTAGCTTTCTTTATACAGGATCCACTTATTTCAGTAGGACTTCTGGCAAATAAAGTGACACTCAATGTAAGTGTGACAGAATTTGGCACTATGTAAACACCTTTCCAGCACAGTGCTTATGTAACCCACACACCTCCTGGATGTGGTGTTCTGTCCCATCTAGTGGCACCAAGACCACTTAGAGAGAGAGAGAAAGATTAATGAGTCTGCTCTACAGCTTTAGCTAATAACCATATGACTTTCCGCTCATGCATTCAGCTCCAGAGGTCCCAGGTTCAATTCTGCCTGCCAACAACCAGGGTCTGTTGGTGTTACAACTGTGGGCTTGTCCGGGATTTCAACTAGGAAGTCTCTGAAGCTCAGGACGCACTTCCTCAGCTGGGGGATGTATGTAACCCACACACCTCCTGGGTGTGATGTTCTGTCACATTTAGTGGCACTGAGACCACTTAGAGAGATTAATGAATCTTCTCTATAGCCTTCGCTAATAGCCATGTGGCTTGAGGCTCATGCATTCAGCTCCTGAGGTCCCAGGTTTGATCCCACCCACCGACAATGAGCATCTGTTGGTGTTACACTGGTGTTAGGGGGCTTATTCCTTCACCCACTCACTTCCCTGGTCCTTGTCACATGAACAGAGAGCAACAATACCCAAAGTCCAAAGGTGCAAACAATTTGATGTTTATTGGGGTGAACTTCCAGCAAGCATGATTCCAGTTTCCTTCCTTAGTGTCCCCCTTCCCAGCTCTGACACCACAGAGCCTTACCTGTGTCCCTGTTCCCGTTCCTCTCTTAGCAAAACATGATTCCAATTTCCCCACCCCCATTCTCTGTTCCCATTCCCCCCACCTTACTTCCTGATTGACTGCAGACTATATAGTAGAATTTGAGTTCTGCTTAGCTATACCTTAACCAAACATTTTACTGAAATTTAACTAATCAATCCTAACATATTGTAACATGATTATTTAACCAATTATATCCCACCACCTTAATTAGTTTACACCCAGCAAAATTAATTATACAACAGACAGAAACAATCACAGAACCAGACAGAGATTATACAGACAAACAATAGGGAAATGGGGACTACAGTGATAGAACAACAAAGAAATGAGGATTTCACATCCCAACTATTGATAAGTGAGCTCTTGCCAGACAGGATGCTATCAAACTAAGTTTCCTTTTACATCTTTAAGGCACTTCCCTTTCTCTGGAGGTGATAGGCATTATCAGGACAGGATTGTATTCCTAACAGCCCAATAGCACCTTATTTCAATGTGACTAGTTTGGAATGTGAAGATGTGACCTTTCGCTTCCCAGCTTATGGCTGCCTCTGCTGCTTAACCAAAGGCCTTAGCCTAAGAACAGGGCCTCAGACTATCACAGTAAGAGAAGGCCCTTACAGTGATTTTGATTCTCTCTTTTATACCTCTATAACTAGCTAAGTGATAAGAATACACCTAAATTAGAGTATAGGCCTTTACAGACAGGCCTGAATATCTATATCCTAACAACTGGTACTACAAAACATGATGGATGAACCTCAAAAGGTTTGGTTCACTAGGGTTCACATCCTAAATTGTCTAACCCAATTATCTGTGTTCTAGAATTAAGGGGGGAACTTTGTATTCAGTCCTGTGAAGATGCAACCACTCCCACTGTCATCAATACCCCTCAGAATTAGTTTCTGCATTAATATTTTGGTTCTAGTTGGATTAGAAATGTTTGGATTATTTCACTTTTACTGCTTATCCCCAGCCAAGAATGGGAAGAACTAATATAAGATGTTTTGTTTGTTTGTTTGTTTGTTTTAAGACATGTTAACTAGACATTTTGGACCTTCAAAAAAAGACTCAGGTTTGATTTATTTTGAATTTTGTTTCAGACAAAGGCTTACATCAGTTCTTTGGCAATGGACTACAGCACGTGTCATAATAACTTTTCCTATTTTCATATTCTATGATTCTTATTCTGTTTGAAACTCATTCTATAAATCCCTAAAACAAGTACAGTTGGCAAACCATTAACTATTAAACTAAAAACCTACATAGATTTTCAATTGGGTCCAAAATGGACCCAAGCTGAATAATTTTCATTAACGTTTTTTGTGGGTCTCTCCATATCCTGGCTGTGAAAAGCAACAGAAGCAGAAGTACCAAGGATAAATTTGACGACTGTATGTTTCTGATGCCATATTTCTGATTAAACCAGGAAGCACAAGAAATCAGAAGAGGACATCTGTTCTCATGAGATTTCAAGCTTGTAATTTAGACCAGAGAGTTTCAAATAGTTATTCAAAAGTTCTGGATACTTATCTGTACCACACCAAACCTTTTCATATGGTATAACTACTGTACCACTCATTAAAAGGTGTGAAAATCATATTCCTTCTAATAAATATTTAAAAGATAACAAGTCATTGCCTCTTCATTGAATTTCCACTCATCACCATTATTACATATTTAAGGCTATTTTGTGTCTTAGACTATATACCTATGTCAGGGAATAAAAACCTCAGTTATATTGCTGAGCAGGCTACCTGAATCTTGTATGTGAGTGCATAGAAATAAGCAAACACAAAGCTGTTCCTAAAGTCTCAGTTTAACTGTTAGGAGTTAGAGCTAGCCAATTAATATTGGTTAGGTTGAGGGGCATTTGGGGACTATTGATTTTTTGACAGATTAGTTTTAACGATTCACATTTGATACCTAGTAGAATTAATGCTAAGCATAAATTATAAGTCCTGCATCTTTAAAAATGAATGAGCTGGCACCTCCAGTTGACATCTCCAACCAAGACCATTAATATGCAAAACCATGCTGCTTAGGAGAATCAGGGAAGACAAGGAAAAAGGCACTACTAGACTCACGATAAACATCTGTACAGGGAACCAAGGGAGTTCATAACTTCAGAGCAGATGTGACCAAACCCCTTCCAGTATGAGATGAAGACCATACACACACATACCATTTGAAGACTACTTTGTGTGTGCCGAGGAACCCACTTAAGGGTTGATATCATACCATATCAAAGTGCAGATGTCTGGTGATTGCTACCCAGGACAGTCGTAATTTACTATGTTTTTTTCTTCAATAAGTTACACAGTTTCCCCAGGATATCATACATAATAATATAGCTGAACCCTGATTTCCCTTTAATTTCCACTGGACACACTCATTTCTGCTTTATAACCTTTTGAGGATCACCAGCACAATCTTATTTTTTGTGTTATACCACTTATTAGGTTTCAACTTGTGTTCAAGATTTCAAGGCAGTTTTAGTGTTAAATGCCCATGATTTTAATGCACATGCTATTGAAACATATGGCCCAATGTTTATATTGTATATCATTTGCAACATCAGTTTTATATAATGCGTATTTTCCTGAGGCTATTAATCTTAGAATCATAGAATCATAGAATATCAGGGTTGGAAGGGACCCCAGAAGGTCATCTAGTCCAACCCCCTGCTCGAAGCAGGACCAATACCCAGTTAAATCATCCCAGCCAGGGCATTGTCAAGCCTGACCTTAAAAACCTCTAAGGAAGGAGATTCTACCACCTCCCTAGGTAACGCATTCCAGTGTTTCACCACCCTCTTAGTGAAAAAGTTTTTCCTAATATCCAATCTAAACCTCCCCCATTGCAACTTGAGACCGTTACTCCTCGTTCTGTCATCTGCTACCATTGAGAACAGTCTAGAGCCATCCTCTTTGGAACCCCCTTTCAGGTAGTTGAAAGCAGCTATCAAATCCCCCCTCATTCTTCTCTTCTGCAGACTAAACAATCCCAGCTCCCTCAGCCTCTCCTCATAAGTCATGTGCTCTAGACCCCTAATCATTTTTGTTGCCCTTCGCTGGACTCTCTCCAATTTATCCACATCCTTCTTGTAGTGTGGGGCCCAAAACTGGACACAGTACTCCAGATGAGGCCTCACCAGTGTCGAATAGAGGGGAACGATCACGTCCCTCGATCTGCTCGCTATGCCCCTACTTATACATCCCAAAATGCCATCTTATGAGACTATGCTTCTTTTGAAATTTACTTACTCCAGCATTTTGTTGGAAACCAGTTTAACATCAGTCTGCATAATGATTGTGAACTGTTATTGCTATGCTGTTTAGCAATCACTAGCCCTAGCCTTAGGTTTAGCCCTGAGTAAGGGGTAGTGCATAACTGTTTCACCCAGCAGTAGCCCAATGAAGGAACTATCTCAAGAGTCACAATTCCTAACCCTTGCCTTCTTGACCCCAGGACAGCATTGTTCCCTCTTGGTTCAAGGGCAGCCCTATTATCTCCTATTCCTACACAGCCAGCTATTCTAGCCAGGCAGGTGGGGTTATTTTTCAGGTCTCAAGCTATTCTACAGCCCACCCTCTTCTTGACAGTGGGGAGTATCTAGGAAGCAGAGGCTGCACTCCATGCCAGACCCAGATCCAAGATCCAGGTAGTCTGAGGAAAGGAATTGGGAAGAAACTTATTCCCTTGATGCATACCCGAGTAAGATGAGATCACAGACTAGTAATTAGTAAATTACTCCTGCAACCATATTATGTAATTATAGAGCAACACTGATAAAGAACTCGTTGTATATCTGCCTGCCTGTACAAGAGTTTGCATATTTGAATTTGTTTGTGTCTGTGTTTCATTTCTTGGAGGAGAGAAGGAAGAGGGAAAAGAACCTTAACTTTCTAGTCAATGTTAATAGATGATGTGATGATTACAAATCTTCTCTCAAATAAAGTCAGAAAAATAATAGTAGACTTCTGACACAATCCAACACTGTGACTGTTGTAAAGTTTTTAGAAATTGCTTTGATGTTTCCCTGCATTAAGTGCTCCAATTTTGGAGAATTTTTAATAGCCTATACATATAAAGATATGAGGAAATTTAAGCTATGAATCTAACATGTCGCCCCACCAGCATGTTACTGTTATGCTGGTAAAACAATAAAGAAATATTTGATTTCACATACATTGCAGTAAGACATGAAAATCAAAAATATAACCATGCTTTTAAAATGCAAGAACATGATTACAACAATCTTTGGTACCATATATTTTGTATATTGAAATATCACTGAACTGGTAATGAACAGTTAGATGACTAAATAAATAAAAATAAAATGTGTTCTATTTTTCATTAACTCTAACGATGCTATTAACTGAGAGTTAGAGATGTTCAGAGATCTATTTTTTTTTTTTAAAAAGGTATATCTTCAAAGTTTCTGTTATTTACAGCCAGAGCTGGCACTAGACATAAGCAGACTAAGCAACTGCTTCGGGCCCTGAGCAGCTCAGTGGGCCCCCAGATTCACTTTTTATTAATTATTATTATTGGGGGAGATATTCTTGCTTAGGTCCCCAATGGGCTATCACCACCTCTAAGTTTCAGAAAATTATCCACTTTTAACTATGTTTCCTGTGGATCTTTGTGCACCAGCAGGCGAGCAAGTCTCATTTGAAGTCTTGCTCTATCTGCTTTTCATATTCGAATGATGCAGAAATGACAGTGGGGGAGATGCTCTCTCTGCATGTTGTCAGTACATACTACTAAATAATATATAAAATAATACTAATAATTAATAATAATATTAAGCATGCTGTAGACTTCTCAGAAAATCCTAAAAACATGAGTAAATATTATCCCAGTTTTCTTAGAGGCAGTGAATTTGCGGCACAGAAGGGGAAAGGATTTTTCCAAATTCACACTGTAAGTCAGTCATGGAGTGGAAACCAGAAGACATGTTTCTTGCTTCATGATCCCTTGCTTGAACCACTAGATGACACTGATTCTATATACTGTTTGTAGCGTTTATAGGGTACACTTACATCATACATGGTTGTGTTCAGGATGCTTTGTTGTAGCTAGCAAAATCATAACAGGTTCCAACGTATTCTACAACTAAAATGTAGTAGCCACTGAATAATAGCCTCACTGTAACTAATCATAGTGAAGCAAAGTAATATGTGCATTTGAAAGATTTTCTTGTGATTAACAGCAGCTCTAAAAAATGTAAACCAAAATAAGTCTCCACATGCCTAATCTGCAACTAATAGCTGTGTTAGGTTAAAAGCTGGATAAATGTACAAATATGTGTATTACAAAGCAGGTCTGCTTAGGGCCAAATAGGCTGGGATCCAATCATCCAGTGGAAATCCTGTCATTCATGGCAGTGGGTTTTGGGGAGCCCACAGCTAGCCTATCTAGCTACCCACTGTTATTGATGTTAATCTCATCCTCCCTCCTTGTTACCTCTCATTTGTTACACTCTCTTGATTTATCTTCTCTTAGATTGGATTGAAATTGCATTGAGGCACGGACCATCTTTTACTCTCTCCTTTTATTTATTTATTTTTGTTACTGTTCTCAGCACAATGGAGCCCGAGTATTGACTGGACCTTCAGGGTGCTGTCAAAGTAAACACACTGATTAATAAATAAAGATGTTTCAACAGATCACAGACCTGATTGAAAAAGTGAGTCTGTTTTTGAAGTTTTTTTGTTGAAGAATTGCCACTTTGAGGTCTGTTATTGAGTGACCAGCGAGATTAAAGTTTTCTCCTACTGGTTTTTGAATATTATGATTCCTGATGTCAGATTTGTGTCCATTTATTCTTTTGCATAGAGACTGTCCGGTTTGGCCAATGTACATGGCAGAGGGGCATTGCTGGCACATGATGGCATATTTAAAAGCTAATGCTGTCTTGGGATGCATCAGGAGAGGTATTTCCAGTAGGGATAAGGAGGTTTTAGTACCGTTATACAAGGTACTGTGAGACCTCACCGGGAATACTGTGTGCAGTTCTGGTCTCCCATGTTTAAGAAGGATAAATTCAAACTGGAACAGGTACAGAGAAGGGCTACTAGAATGATCCGAGGAATGGAAAACTTGTCTTAAGAAAGGAGACTCAAGGAGCTTGGCTTGTTTAGCCTAACTAAAAGAAGGTTGAGGGGAGATATGATTGCTCTTTATAAATATATCAGAGGGATAAATACCGGAGAGGGAGAGGAATTATTTAAGTTCAGTACCAATGTGGACACAAGAACAAATGGATATAAACTGGCCACCAGAAAGTTTAGACTTGACATTAGACGAAGGTTTCTAACCATCAGAGGAGTGAAGTCTTGGAATAGCCTTCCAAGGGAAGCAGTGGGGGCAAAAGACCTATCTGGCTTTAAGATTAGACTTGATAAGTTTATGGAGGAGATGGTATGATGGGATAACATGGTTTTGGTAATTAAATATTCATGGTAAATAGGCCCAATGGCCTGTGATGGGATATTAGATGGGGTGGGATCTGAGTCACCCAGGAAAGAATTTTCTGTAGTATCTGGCTGGTGAATCTTGCCCATATCTCAGGGTTTAGCTGATTGCCATATTTGGGGTCAGGAAGGAATTTTCCTCCAGGGCAAATTGGAAGAGGCCCTGGAGGTTTTTCACCTTCCTCTGTAGCATGGAGCACGGGTCACTTGCTGGAGGATTCTCTGCTCCTTGAAGTCTTTAAACCACGATTTGAGGACTTCAATAGCTCAGACATAGGTGAGAGGTTTTTCGCAGTAGTGGGTGGGTGAAATTCTGTGGCCTGCGTTGTGCAGGAGGTCAGACTGGATGATCATAATGGTCCCTTCTGACCTTAGTATCTATGAATATATCACATTGCTAGATGTGCAGGTGAATGAGCCCCGGGTGGTCTGGCTGATATGGTTAGGTCCTATAATGGTGTCCCTTGAATAGATATGTGGACAGAGTTGGCACCTGGGTTTGTAGGAGGGTTTGGTCCCTGGGTTGGTGTTTTTGTTGTGTGGTGCGTAGTTGCTGGTAAGTATTTGGTTCAGGTTGGGGGGCTGTCTGTAAGCGAGGACTGGCCTGTCTCCCAAGGTCTGTGAGAGTGAGGGGTCGTCCTTCAGGATAGGTTGTAGATCTTGGATGATGCGCTGGAGAGGTTTTAGTTAGGGGTTGTAGGTGATGGCTAGTGGCGTTCTGTTACTTTCTTTGTTGGGCCTGTCTTGTAGGAGAACACTTTAATCTCTCTGGTCACTCAATAACAGACCTCAAAGTGGCAATTCTTCAACAAAAAAACTTCAAAACAGACTCCAATGTGAAGCTGCAGAACTGGAATTAATTTGCAAACTAGATACCATCAGATTAGGCCTGAATAAAGATGGGGAGTGGTTGGGTCATTACAAAACCTAAGCTTAATTTCCCCAATACTAATTTCTCCTTACTGTTATGCACACCTTCTTGTCAACTGTTTGTATTGGGCCACTCTCTTACCACTTCAAAAGTTATTTCTCCTCCCTTGGTATCCTGCTGTTAATTGACTTATCTTGTTAGACTAACCTAACACTTGGTAAAGCAACCCACATCCTTTCATGTATTTATACCTGCTCCTATATCTTTTACCTCATACATCTGATGAAGTGGGTTCTAGCCCACAGAAGTTTATGCCCAAATAAATCTGTTAGTCTCTAAAATGCCACAAGGACTCCTTGGGTTTTTTTTTTGCTGATACAGACCTAACACGGCTACCACTGAAACCTATATCTGATTTGTTTTACCATATTTCATTTAATTTTAAAAAAGGGTTTAAATATGAAAGTTGGGGGTTGCCCCAAGTAAACTTGTTTTTGCAAGCACAGCATATCTCAACAGTACTGACTTATTTGGTCTGTTATTGTTTAGGGGTTTTTTTTCTAGGCTAAACAACAAAACGATGTTAGGGCATGTAATGATGTTATTTTAGCCAATCAAAATTAAGAGAGAAAACGGGGAAAAAATCTCTCACACATGTACACATGTATGTTCTGTAGCTCTGAACTCTATGACTCCATGCCAAATCTTACCTGTGGCCATAGTTATATCATCATTAATAGCAAATGGAAGTGTTGACAAGCAGAAACGTAATTGTAATGTCTTCTGATGATGTAGAAGATACTGTAACTTGTGGCTAAAATCTGCAAAAGCCCCTGAGTTACATAGGAGTCTATGGCCTTCACTATATGTGAGAATTTGCACTAGTTTAACAAAAGGTGTGATTTTAAAGCTGATTTAAACTGGTACAAAAGGATGTATGATTCTACTTATTTCTGTTTAAACCAAACTGATATAATTGTAGATTAGGATAATTAGGATCATGTTTAAGGATGTCATTCTTAAAGTAAAATAAGAGTGTCCATACAGAGGTTTACACCTGTTTAATTTAAATCAGGTTATACATTGATTTACATTAAACTGGTGCTACTTTCTTGAGTAGATAAGGTCTAAGACTCACCAATTTTCAATGAGACTTCAGGTTCTAAGTGATTTTGAAAATTCAGCCCAATGTCTCCAGTGTACATATTTATACCTCCCCACATTGTTACATTTTATAGGGAAAATATTAGGCTGAATCACATCCTGTAGGGTCTGCAGAAGGAAAGGAGGCCTCTGTGCAGATCTCTCCTCCTGCACAAAAGGGGTTGGGAGCAATATACTTATGTAGCAGCATTCCCTCACTGGATCCTGAGAGAGGGCTCTCTACAAATCCAAATATTTGTGCATGGTCACGAAGAGGTGGTGAGTGGTCAGGCCAGGGGCGGGGCTAGGGCTAAGGGAAAGAAGAAGCATCATCCTCTCACTGGCCTTGCACTGCACTGGGGATCTATCTTTGCAAGGCCAAGGCCAGGGCTGCAGCAGAAGACATGTCAGCATAGTTTCATTAGAGGTACACTGCAACAGGCAAATTGGCTGCTGTTGGTACAGCACCAACACAGAGGCTCACAGCATAGGTTGCTTCCTCTAGATCCCCAGGGATATATGATGGTCCTGGAGTTTTGGCTGGCTACCCCTGACCCACTGACTGTTCATCTGGGGTCAAACAATATGGGTAAGAACTCCACAGGGAGAACTTAACAGAGATTTTCTTCTCTTTTACCACTGCCTAGTGGTTTTCTAGTGCGAGAAGTGATCCATCCTATTGCCATTTAGGACTTATGGGCAGACAGTGGACACTTAGATTCTACAGGTATCGGTGGTAGTATAAAACTTAAAAGACAGAGCAGCTGCTGGAGAAACTGACTTTCATGGAGTTATTCTGAGACAAGACCTCCTCTTTCCCCTACCCTGACCTACATTATAAGGTAAACCTACTTCCTCTGCCACTAAAATGGTATTTGCCTGCTGAGGAGATAGACCAAAATGAAAATCATGTGACAGGCCAGCACTCTCTCAGAATGGAACATTGCACCATTTCAACAGAGGCTAATGACCTTCTATGAAACATTAGATTTATTTGCACTCATTTGGTCTGGATACTTTATCTATATACACTACAGCTTGGTTTCACTCCGCCACTAATGGAATTGGCATACAATTGTGTAAATAAATTGTAGGGTTTTAAGGAAAGCCATGCTACATTCCTTATACACTACATTTCTCTGCATTACACAAGCCATTGTGATTACTATTCTCCATAGCTATGCAGAGTATCAGTAGAGACGCTTTTAAAAATGACCATCTTCTTGTCTGTCATCTAGAGGAAAGTGCATGCCTGGGGCAGTTGCTGCTGCCTTATTGCAATTCTGGTCTTGCAGTGTAAGGTCTTAGTTACAGTGTTTAAAATGTAAGATTCTAGTTTGCAGTGTTATGCAAATGATATTGAAATCAAACCTTTGACAACCTCAGTTTAAGTGCCAAGTCTCACCTTCTCTGGTGATTCATTACTGGGGTCATGGTAAGCTCCTCCTGAGGGACTACCCACTTTTGTCCAGTCCAAGTAAGCCTTTCTGAAACAGGGTTTGAATTATACATACAGCAGTAAAGACTTGACATTGTCCTTTAACATACTTTAAAAGAAGATTTAGTGCAGACTAAATACAACAAATTTTGAACTATCTTGGAAGATGAGATTTTATTTTAAAAATGTGTCACAGCCATCCTCTGTGCTTGTTAAGAATCTGAAATAATATTTTAAAACAGTCCATCTAGATTACAAACCTGGGGGCAATAAGTGGCAAGTTTGCAAAATTTTGTTGAGACACTGCATACAGCTGGAACAACATTTCTCTCAGAAAATCCATTACAAGTGCAAATGTGACTAAATGGGGACAGGGGTTGTTAAATGTGAGTGCATTTCAGGAGCTGAAGTGTTTTGAAAAGAATTACTTGCTTGAATTTGAATATATGAATCAAATTCACCTTCAATTTCAATAGAGTTACACCAACGATACAATTAGCTGAATGAGCCAAATGCTGCCCTTTTTTACACCAGTTTTGTATGCTGTATATCTGAGTAGAAATCAATGAAGTTGCAAGGGTACTGTTAACACCAGAATCTCATCCAATAGCACTTGCTACAACACTGACTTAGAAATCTTCAGTAACTCTGTAATCTCTTTGCAACTTGTTAACCTCATTTAAAAGCTATGTTAATCAATTTGGTTTTGGACATTATTCTTCTGTGGATGAAGATGTTGCCTACTATATTCTTTCTCCAGGGACTTATTTGTAGATCTTTTTTCATTGGTCGAAGAATTTCTTCTTCATTGCTGAAAGGTTCCCAAAGGCTATTCAAAGTCAGAAGTAGGTTATAACTGAAATATCCTTTAAAGGTCACATCTTGTGTCATGGGAACAAAAAGTATTCTCCTTTGCTGGAAACAAGCAATCTTTTGCAGCCTCTGAAAGAATTTCGGTTGGTTGCTGAGAAGAATGGTAGCCAGGCCACAGTTATTTAAAACCTTGTCTTCAGTCTGCTGCCCAGCAAATCAAGCAGTGATGAGCAATCTAAAAGGGAAAACAAACAGTTTGTCCCTGCACACTGAAAGTGCAGCGTAAGCAACAAGCTGGTAGATTCTAGTGTCATTAATCTTTTTCTACAGGGCTCCCTGTCACCATCTCTACTCTGGTGACATAGTCAAGTCTGCATTGAAAATGAAGAATCACTTTGCATTGTTTTGAAATCTGTCCAGCTTCATGGTAGTAAATGCCTTTTTTTTAACACCCTGGCAAAAATCAAAACATGTCCACGATAACACATCACAGATTTAGCTAGAAGAATCTCTCTCCCCACAATGTAACATAGACCACTTTATACTTGTCTAATGTATATGCTCTGTGACTTAACACAAATTTACGTTAAAATTTGGCAAACCTTCAAGTAGAGAGCTTCAGGAAAACAAACAGATACAGCTGTTTCATTTACTGTATAAACCTGAGGCACTCTATGTCCTAAATCCACCCACTTGTAAATATTACCTAAAATAAATACATAAAAATGAAGATGCTTTGGGACACTTCACTAATCTTTCTGCCAGGACCTAGCTTTTAAAGTTTCTTTTATTAGCTAAAAGATATTTACATGACATGATTAAACATGTCATGAGGCCTTTGTACAAGATTTTGAAGTGGACTTTTTGCTGTCGTCCATTTTCTCCATTTGAGTGTTCTGCACAAGAATCATCATCTTTATGGAAACCATTCTGAACCATCAGAGTGATATAACCAAAAAATGGCAAAAGCATTGGCAATACATTTGTTAAAGATCCCAGGATGCAGTGTAATTATTGATCAGCTGGATAGCGATTCCAATTCTTGGTTCAAAGCCATATTGTCAAAGCTCCAAATTCAGGAAAACTTCATTTGCAAGCAGATTTCTATGGGAAAAAATAATTTGTTGATAGGGTCATTTGTGGGAGGATGGGTAGAGGACATGTGAAGCTCAGAGGACAATACACACGCATAGATTAATAGTAAAATCCCTGGGAACAGACATCTGAGCTGAAACAAAATACAAACCCATCCAAATAAGTATGAAGCAGATTACTAGATGCAAACTTTAATCGGATTAGAATAGAATCTCTCCTTTCTCATGAGCTATGTACCTATCCCATTTGGGCGGAGTGCTACACTGGATCATTACCATGTAAATACTTCAAGTTTGTACAATATTTTAGCCTGCAAAGATATGAAAGTGTGTGGTGGCAGATATGCCACATGGATGTGGGGTCATATGGCAGCAGCATATTCTATTTTTAATCCTGGCCCCAGGTACAGACACTCCTACCGTTCCACTGATGCAAGTGAGAATGAACAAAACACTTAACAGCACATGTAGCAAAATCAACTGTATTGTCCCCATATAAAAATCACACAGCCACTCTGCTCGCAAACTATATGTAACAAGCCAGGGCCTCAGAACAATGAATACAAATCAACCAATAACTTTTACGCAGTAACAAAGCAACAGTGAGCAAGGCCAGCACAAGTCCAGATAAGCTGCAAAAAACAAACATTTCCATCTATTTGTCAAAAAATATTCCTCCTGAAGTTTGAAGTGGTACAACAGCTGTCACATTTCATTATCCATATATCATTAGGCTCATTTACATGTGGGATTTTATGGCTAATGCATTACCTCAGTGTATATTCTTTGTGGGGAGGCAGTTCTATTCTCGATCATTTTTGGGTAGTTCTAAATATGTAGACTGGAAAACACCAGTGAGAAAGATGATATGGCTGGCACTGAATCAAGACAAGAAACTAAATTAAGGAGCAGGCTTTCAACGGCATCACATATAAACAAATCAAGTTCCCTAAATATTCCTGCCAAAATAAATGTAGAAAAATTGTCTTTTTTAAAAAATGGTGCTTGTGAAAGTAACAGAAAATAGCATTGGTGAAACAACCATTGGTTGCTAATCTGAAGGTGGAAAGCAATTTGGGTGAAAGTGATCATGACAGGAAATTCCTTGATGGGAAATTCCAATATTATGCCATTTGATGAAAATGTCAAAATATGAACACTAAGTGAAACAAAAAATATTGATTTCAAAATGTTTGATTTGATCAAAATCATCAAAATGAAAGTGTTTCATTTGAGGGCAAGTGAACATTAATCTGTGTCTACCTTTTTCACCATAGTATCTAATGTCAACAACTTCTGGTCCCTCTTTCCCCTATGTGGGCTGTACTTCCTGGTCAGCCTACATTTCCCTGATGCACCACAGACTCTCCCTAAGGCTCAGCCACCCCATGAGTCCCTGGGGCACCTCATGTGGTCACAGATATTACTATTGACCCAACACAAAATGTTTTGTTTTGTGTTAACAAGCCAGAATGAAAAAAATGTTTTGTTTCTGGTCAATCCAACCTGAAATATTTCTTCTTTATTTTCTTGGCGGAAGATTCTGCCAAAAATCAATTTTTTTCCCATAGAAAGTGTCTATTTTGATCAAACCCCACTTACCATTGGGAAAGTGTTTAATTCAAATTTTTCAAACAGCTGTACTCTGCACGCACCCTTCAGGATGTAACTATTTATTGTGACACATAAGACAGCCAATATTTTTAAGCTATCACTAAAAAAGGGCTTACTCATATATAGTTCACCCAAAATTCCTTTTTATAAACTAGTGCAATCCCTTGGGCCTAGGTAGATGAACTGAATAGTCATTAAATAATAAGATATTCTGATTTTCAGAAAACAGCCTTTCATGCCAAGAGTTGCCTTGGCAAATTCCAAATCCATGTTCTCTGTTCTCTCAGACCCATGAGAACATAAAGAATACAGCACAAGTCCTGAATGGAATGTACTGGTGAAAACATCTATGCAAATATGCCAGCTGTGGGCCCTTATGGAATATATTTTATTATCCTTGGAAAGGGTAAGTGAACTTTTATCCTATTCTTTGACTTGTGAACATGTTAGATCAATCAAGGTTACTGTGATACATATTACATGAATTAAAAACTGGCTAATTGACAGACCTCAAAATGCAATTGTACTCAGGAAATCATGAATTAGTGTAGTGGGGTTATTTTTAGTGGGGTTCTGCAGGGTTCAGTTCCCATCCCAGCACGATTCAGTATTTTTAATCAATGATCTGGTAGAAAATATGAAATCATTACTGATAAAGTTTGCATATTATACAGAGATTGATGGAGTGGTAAATAATGATAGGGAGATCACTGATACAGAGAGGCCTGGATTACTTGGTAAAATAGGTGGGCTCAAACTACATGTAGTTTAATACACTCAAATGTAAGGTCATATAACAAGGACCAATGAATGAATTTTGGAAGGCAGTGACTCTGAGAGGCTCTTAGGGGTTATGGTAGATAACCAGATTAACATGACCTGCCAGTAATGCAGTGGCTAAGAGTAAATGCAATCCTTGGATGAATAAGCAGAGGAATACAGAGTAGAAGCTGGGAGATGACACTATGCCGGTGGTCAGATTAGATAATAATGGTCTCAGAACAAAAAATGCCTATATATGGAAACCTGAAGCCACCTTCAAATTAACAGGCTAGATTATTGCTCCAAACTCTGTTTAGTTAATTTGATTTAAGATATGTGAATGTTTTCTGAGGTTATAACAACTTTCCTGTTGTTTGTAGTCCGGGTTTGAACACACTTGTGCCATTATGGTTTCATCATGAATTATTAATTACATCAGTGCCAGAAGCCAAACTAAAGTTGGGGCTAGGAGACATACACTGTGGACAAAGAGATGTACACAACCCCTTCTCCTGAAGCACTGAAGCCATGTAATAGCCAAGTCTTTGAATGAGTTTTAACTTTTTCAAAACTTCCAGCAAAATACAAGAGTTGAGCTGGAACTAAAGAAAATGCTTGAACAGCCACCGGCAAACTAAAATGGTAGTTTGTAACAGGATTGGCTGCCTCCTGCTTGCTCTCCTCATGGCCTGGCATCTATGCGGCACCCTGCAAATATTTCCCCTTCTTCCCAGGGCCTTAACAACTGTGCACAGGCCTCTCTCTGGGTTACTACCATCCCTGCCTGGGGCTGATTTAATAACCAAAATAGCTCTTCACAGTCATTGGGGTCCAAAAATAAATTCCCTCACCACACAAAAGTCCATACTTAGCTCTGATGTTTTTTTCTTACAGCCAGAGCTCTTCTTCTATTCCAGTCTGTTCTCACAGCCTGTCCTCCCAGCTTTTCCTAGCTGGTGCTTAGTCTTCTGGCACTGACACTGGCCTCAAACTTCTAAGCCCAGCCCATTCATGTTTCCTCACAGGAGCCTCCTGTTCCCTGAGCTATGGCTCCTAAACTCCACCAGTGACAGGTTTTTCCTCTATAGGCACCTCTTTCACTCCCTACAGTTTTCTGATCTCCCCTCTCCCCCACATCTTCCTTCTGTCTTTTATAGGGGAATCAACTGTCCTCCAGCAGGCCCAATCAAGACTCTTGATACAGCACAGGTGGGCTGGAAGAGTTCCTTTAGTAGTCAGGGTTGACTGGCCCCAGGCCTCCAGCCCTTAAGGAGAAAGGCACTCTGTAACTGAAGGACCTCATTCCCTTAACACCCCCTGGTAGGACACCACAGAACCACAATTGTCCCTGCCTCAGTTTTCCTTAGCTGATTCAGGCATGGAACCTATATCCCTCAATCTTCATCTGCATCTCCGTTCCTCGTCTCTCTCCTCTTTCAGGACTGAAATGAGTCTCATCCCACCTGAAGCTCTACCAGTGCCTTTTGTAGACCTTTGCTCCCAGCAGCTTGAGGCTTTGTCTCAGGGACTTTCCTAACTCCTATTCCAGAGCTGCCTGCTTTACAGGTTTCTTCCCATCTTTCTTCAAAAGGGCAGAAATAACCTAAGTTACAGCAGGAACTCAAAGGCAAAGTCCTACCTCCTTGTTATTATTGCCACCTCAGGTCAGGATTCTCAGCAGTCTGTATCCCCATCTATGCATCTCTCATTTAGTTCCCAGCCCAGGGACCCTGACTACCTCCCTGCATCTAAAGGCCTCTTTCCCAGTCTAAGGGGAGGAGCCATTAAGCCCAGGGCTGCAATAAGATCAGGGACAACTAATGAGAAACAGGGACAGGATGAAGGTCATAGGATCAAAATCAAAATAAGGGAGCTCGTGGACGTGGCCCAGAGGAACTGTGCCCGGATATGTGACCTGATGGAGGAGTGGAAATATGCCCCACAGTCACAAGGCATGTACCCATCCAACAGCCTCCTCCTGGTATGGTGGATGGCCACCTTGGCTAGCACCAGGAGCAGGTCGACAAGGAGGTGTTGCAACTTCACGGGGCCATGGATGGGGTGAGTATAGATCTGGAGATGTGGGGGAAAATGCAGCCAGAACCTAAGGAGAAGGCTTTGGTGGAGCCAGAAAAAGGGGCTGCAACCTGGTGCACTTGGTGTAAATGTGTGCCAAGGTCTCCCTCATGCCACAAAAGGGGCAGGTGTTGGGAAGGGGGGTGAACCATGCCAGGTACACACCTGTGCTCACAGCTCTGTGATGGAGCTGCCAGCTAATATCCCCGGTGGGCCACAGGACCAGACTGGCCCACTGGGGCTCCTCATCCTCCACAGATGGTAGAAGGTCCTACCATTTGGTGTTGGGGTGGGAGCCAAGGGTGAGGAAATAAAGGGTTTGGAGCATGAGCATATATAGCTGTTTTCTAGGCGTGGCTCAAAAACAAATAGGCTGCAGGTCACGCAGTCTGCTTGGGTGGTGTGGAGGGGGTGGCTCGCAGGGCAGGGCAGGGGCCCAGTGGTAAGGTCCAGAGAGCCTGGGGGGCAGGCAGGGAGTATCCTCCTGCAGGACCTGCTCAAGGAAGGCGTGACAGGAGGGAAGCCAGGCTGCCCTCAACTCCTGAAGTATGTGCCGGGGACACAAGGGGTTCCCAGGAACCCTGAGTAGTGTAGTCAGCAACTTGTTCATTTAAATCCCCTACTGTTTCCCCTGAGCTGCTTCATACCTCGGGGCTTTGCAAGTACCTCCTGCCTGGTAATCTTCTCTGTTCCCTTCTGGTGGAGAACTGGATTGTCTGAGAAGATTCCTCCAGTCTGACCCTGTGGAGCCCCTTCTCTGGGGCTCTCGCTCTCTCTCCAACAGCCACAATGTTCTGACTGGGCTGTGAATTTTTATCCTTGCAGTGGTTAGCCTACCCACAGGCTACAGCTGGGGAGGTGATTGCTCCCTTGTAGGGTTTATACACCCCCATCACACACCTTGTTGCACAGTAGCATGGCTCTTCTCCTTGGTCTCTTGGAGGCAACTGCCTGTGATGTGTTTTATGATAATCTAAAAAGCATAATCCAAAGATTCCTTAAATGTCATCTGTATGGTACATGTTGATCAATGCCTATAGTGGAAAATGAAGGTGATTAAGCTATATCACCTGTTGAAAGCGAAAAGAGAATTGTGTGCTGAGTATTTAAATAAATCCAGACAAATGCATCAATTAAACAAAATGGGCCAAATTCTGTTTGCTTTACTCATGTGAGCAGGCCTATACAATGCATGTAGTATATTTAATATTTTATGGTAGAATTTACACTATTTTGAAGTTGTGCTAAGAAACAAAGTGGCTTAAATTCAAACAATGTTAAATGTTGGTGTGTGCAAAATCCACATATCACTTTGCTTAGTTTTGAGTAAAAGAATGGGAAATACCAGATGTACCATTTCAATTTTTAAAAGACATACTTTTGCTAAAACATACTCTCCTTAGTGTTTCTATTCCAAAGTGATGCATACATTAGAAATGCACAGATAGCAGATATTTTGGTCAGCCACTATAGAGTTGATGTGTGCAAAATGCTATAAAACAAGGAAACACAAGAGATTTTGTTTATTTTTAGTAGACGTTACCAGGTTTTCAGCAAGCCCCAGATTTCTTTTTCTCTTTCTCTCTCCAATAGTATATCCCTAACCTGGGTGGGTGAGATCAGATTGTTTTTCTATTAATGGATTGAATTCTTTTTGGTGGCTGTGTGTATCTATTTATAGCTATTGCAATCACCAGATTGGCTGGGGTGTGTCCTATGTTATTTATTTCTCTGTCTTAACTGCTAAGAACCTCAGGAATAAGCAAAGCAGCACTAATTAAAAAGTAGTGAGACCTATACAGCCAGGAGTATGACATCATGGTTAAGCCACTAAACGAAAATGTCTCATTGATCATCAGTAGTAAGGAGGAATGAAGAGAAGTGTCTTTTTTGATAATCAAAAGCAAATCAAGTTCAGATTCTAATAGTTGGCACTATACATGTTCTAGGTGAAAGCAAAGAAGCAACAATTGTAGAACTAGAAAGACTACTGTATGTACAGTGAACATACCTGGCAAGCTATTAAAGCCTCTTTCCCCCCTAACCTGGCCTTGACCTAGTGAGGGCAATACTTTTGAATACTTTACATTCAATGCTGTTAATTAATTGAGAGTTCTCTGCATGTAATTAAGATTTAATAAGTCAGTTGTACGCTAAATGAATACTGATTGGTCACTGAAGTGATATTTCTTGAGGATTAACAACTACAAAATACATAATACATCTAGCCTTGCAGGAAAGTTTCAATAGACTGGAATAGGGATACAACCAAGAGGTTTCTATATAAATTAACTAGTGTTCTAAAAAATCTTGCTCTACAAAGCTATAGAACCTAACAGTGATATTCTTTATGTGGAAATGAGAATGTTTAGATCTCCCTACAGAATTTAATGGCGAGTTATACCCTATGCATAGAATTCTATGGGTTGGTTTAAAAATTCTATAGACTGGATATTATTGTCCATGAAATTGCATAGGATGTTTCCATGAGATTATAATATTTTTATTTTGTAGTGAACGATGTTAAATACTCATCAAATAACTATTCAAAACATAGCATTGGCCCTGTGAAAATGAGATTGTAATTTAAAGTATTTCCATTTGACATGCTTAGGGGAGAATGGTCAGGATTTCCAGACTTCAGGAAATACTTCAGCCTGTGCCTTTTTCAGGCCCTGAAAGTCAGATGAAACCAACTATCACCGGATTAGCCACCATTTTTTTTCACGGCTTTCCAAGCAGGTTTTGCAGGTCACATGTTCCTGCCCTGATGTGGCTATTGGAAGCTGCATCAGCAGGACTGGAATTGGAGAAAAGAAATTTCAGCCTAATCATCCATATGCTTTCAGCAGATTGTGGCCTTGTAAAACATCAGCTTGGCACTGACTGGCCTATCAAGGTTCAAACTCCAACAAATACTGAATACTAAGATTGTCTATCTGCATATTTTATAGTGGTGCTCAGTCATCACTGTAGTCTGAGCATAGTCCTAATAGGGGTATGTCTACACTACCTGCCAGATCGGCGGGTAATGATCGATATATCGGGGATCGATTTATCGTGTCTAGTGTAGATGCGATAAATCGATCCCCGATCGCTCTGCAGTTGACTCCTGTACTCCACCGTGGAGAGAAGCGGAAGCAGAGTAGACGGGGGAGCAGCAGCAGTTGACCCTGCGCCGTGAGGACGTGAGGTAAGTCGACCTAAGATACGTTGACTTCAGCTATGCTATTCTCGTAGCTGAAGTTGCGTATCTTAGGTTGATCCCCCTCCAGTGTAGACCAGGCCTAAGCCTAATCACCCTGATTTTCCTCTGACTCGGGCTTTTCTGGTAGAAAGAACAGAGAAGGTGAAAGGCTTTTGTAAACCTAAAGCAAAACATAAACCACAAATTTTCTGTGATTTAAATGTTTTATTCTCTGATATTTATTTCAATTTTATTGTATCTGATAACAGTCAATGAAGCCAAGATGAGTTGTTCCCTTCAAACAAAAGCAAAGCTATCAGCTCCCCAAATGTTTTACTCCTGGACATTTTGTTTTGTTACATACGGTACTACCAGTCAGGAAGGAAGAGTGTGGTAAAAGCATTAACCGTATTCTGTGCATTTACATTACTGCAGATAGGGCATCACGGTCTGAATTTAAATCAAATCCGTAGAGAGGAAGGCTGGTCTTGTGGTTAAGGCTCTGGAACTGAGGAGATCTGAATTAATTTCCCAGCTCAGCTATAGACATCCTGTGTGATGTTGTAGAAGTCACTTACTCACTCTGTGCCTCAGTTTACTGATCTGTAAAAATAGGATACTTCTTTCTTCTACACTTTGTCTGTCTTATCTATTTATGGCCTGATCCTGTTTCCACTGAAGTCAATGATCAAATTCTCATTGAATTAATTGGGAACAGTAGTAGGGCTTTAGACTGTAAACAATTGTGGGCAGAGACTGTTTCCTAATATGTCTATTACTCCTAACGCAGTGGGACTTGATCTTGATCAGTACCTTTTGATGCTATCATAATACAAATAAATGATTATTATAATTATACAGTTATAATAAATAATACAGTAAAAGTAGAACTGCTGTTGTTCAACAGTAGTTCTGCATACCTCCGGCTCACGAGTCCCTCAGGAAAGACAAAAAAACATAGTTTTGGAAAAGAGCAATTAGCATAACAGTACAGGGACATCATAAGTAGAAATTTAAACAAATATTGAAGAAGAGAAATTTAAAAAAATGACATACATTAAAAAAAACCCCAAAACCTATTGCTCTTTTCTGAGCATCTGGGCCAGCCCAGAAGAAAAAGAATGAAAGACTTCATGCAAACAAAGGAAATGAGTTCTGCAAGGACAGATTTTCATGGCATCCATGATCATGATCCGATGACAGAATTTTCAAGGGGCCTGCAGCTTGGCCACAGTAAATAGTTCCTTTGAAAACACTCCTATTGAATCATGCTCTTCTCCTTTGACCACCATTCTGCAGGGCTAAGAATGACTACAGGCAGGACCCTCAAGTCTTCCCTACCCACTTCAGCAAATGCAGTGTACATGTGCAAATGCAGTGCAGTGTACTGTACCGGCAGTTTGGCACTCATGCGGTTGAGTAACTGTGGCACTTTGTACCTCAAAGCAGCACCCTGAAACCCCCATATTCACCACTATCATATAGTTGTTATATGTTTTGTATGAAGTCTGCCGTGTGAGGTATCATTTTAAAAGTCTTGATCTGTTGAACATTAATATCCTGTTGGATTGTATGTGCTATTATTGTATGTGAACTTATGGAGTTTTGCTATGTGTGAGTTACTGAAATATGTTGTGAGGTGAGGAACATCCACAACCAGCCTTTTGGATGCAAAAATGGAGTATCCAGATGTGCTGATGACCCATTAAAGAGAATCCACTTTCACAGCAGCCATATCTCAGGAACTGTACACAATGGAGACTTCTCAGAGAGAGCACGTGGACAATGGAGACTGCTTGACTCACCTCACAAGCATAGATCTTTCCAGCAAGCTGGAAGAAACTACAAAGAGGGTAAGTGACATCGTCATTTGGCTTCACTTCCCCCACAACTCAATGCCTGGAAACAGATCTGGAAGAGAAAGATTTTGAACTGGGGAGGGTGGTCTCAGGCTGGAAGACAGTTCCAGCTTGTGTACTGAAGATTTCTGTCCTGTTTGTACCATTTATCAGGGTGAGACACTGCTTGAGTCAAATCCTGTTTAGTTTCTAGAATTCAGATTTGTGATTTTACTTTTATTTCTTAGGCAACCCACTTTCATCTCTACAGTTATAACTTATAATCACTTAAAATCTATCCTTCGGTAGTTGATAAATCTTTTTTATATTTTACCTAAACAGTGTATTTCGGTTGAAGTGCTTGGGAAATCTCAGCTCAGGTTACAAAGGCTAGTGTGTGTCCTCTCCACATCGAGGGAGGGTGGACTGGGTAATAAACTTACACTGGTTTCTGACCAGGGCAAGACAGTACAGTTCTTGGGTGCAAGACTGGGGAGCTGGGGGGAATTGGCTGGAGCCTCTCTATTGTGGGTTCATGAATGGCTGGGAGAAGCACTCATGTAACTCATTTGGGTGTGTCCCTGCCTGTGGATTCATAGATTCATAGATATTAAGGTCAGAAGGGACCATTATGATCATCCAGTCTGACCTCCTGCACAATGCAGGCCACAGATTTTCACCCACCACTCCTGCAAAAAACCTCTCACCTATGTCTGTGCTATTGAAGTCCTCAAATCGTGGTTTAAAGACTTCAAGGAGCAGAGAATCCTCCAGCAAGTGACCCGTGCCCCATGCTACAGAGGAAGGCGAAAAACCTCCAGGGCCTCTTCCAATCTGCCCTGGAGGAAAATTCCTTCCCGACCCCAAATACGGCAATCAGCTAAACCCTGAGCGTATGGTCAAGATTCATCAGCCAGATACTACAGAAACTTCTTTCCTGGGTAACTCAGATCCCACCCCATCTAGTATCCCATCACAGGCCATTGGGCCTATTTACCATGAATATTTAATTACCAAAACCATGTTATCCTATCATACCATCTCCTCCATAAACTTATCGACTTTAATCTTAAAGCCAGATAGATCTTTTGCCCCCACTGCTTCCCTTGGAAGGCTATTCCAAAACTTCACTCCTCTGATGGTTAGAAACCTTCGTCTAATTTCTAGTCTAAATGTCCTGGTGGCCAGTTTATAACCATTTGTTCTTGTGTCCACATTGGTACTGAGCTTAAATAATTCCTCTCCCTCTCTGGTATTTATCCCTCTGATATATTTATAAAGAGCAATCATATCTCCCCTCAACCTTCTTTTAGTTAGGCTAAACGAGCCAAGCTCCTTGAGTCTCCTTTCTTAAGACAAGTTTTCCATTCCTCGGATCATCCTAGTAGCCCTTCTCTGTACCTGTTCCAGTTTGAATTCATCCTTCTTAAACATGGGAGACCAGAACTGCACACAGTATTCCAGGTGAGGTCTCACCAGTGCCTTGTATAACGGTACTAAAACCTCCTTATCCCTACTGGAAATACCTCTCCTGATGCATCCCAAGACTGCATTAGCTTTTTTCACAGCCATATCACATTGGCGGCTCATAGTCATCCTATGATCAACCAATACTCCAAGATCCTTCTCCTCTTCTGTTACTTCTAATTGATGGGTCCCCAGCTTATAACTAAAATTCTTGTTATTAATCCCTAAATGCATGACCTTACACTTCTCACTATTAAATTTCATCCTATTACTATTACTCCAGTTGACAAGGTCATCCAGATCCTCCTGTAGGATATCCCTGTCCTTCTCTAAATTGGCAATACTTCCCAGCTTTGTATCATCTGCAAACTTTATTAGCACACTCCCACTTTTTGTGCCGAGATCAGTAATAAAAAGATTAAATAGGATTGGTCCCAAAACCGATCCTTGAGGAACTCCACTGGTAACCTCCCTCCAACCTGACAGTTCACCTTTCAGTAGGACCCGTTGTAGTCTCCCCTTTAACCAATTCCTTATCCACCTTTCAATTTTCCTATTGATCCCCATCCTATCCAATTTAACTAATAATTCCCCATGTGGCACGGTATCAAATGCCTTACTGAAATCTAGGTAAATTAGATCCACTGCATTTCCTTTGTCTAAAAAATCTGTTACTTTCTCAAAGGAGATTAGGTTGGTTTGGCACGATCTACCTTTTGTAAAGCCATGGTGTATTTTGTCCCATTTACCATTGACTTCAATGTCCTTAACTACCTTCTCCTTCAAAAATTTTTCCAAGACCTTGCATACTACAGATGTCAAACTAACAGGCCTATAGTTACCCCGATCACTTTTTTTCCCTTTCTTAAAAATAGGAACTATGTTAGCAATTCTCCAATCATACGGTACAACCCCTGAGTTTACAGATTCATTAAAAATTCTTGCTAATGGGCTTGCAATTTCATGTGCCGAGTCCTTTAATATTCTTGGATGAAGATTATCTGGGCCCCCGATTTAGTCCCATTAAGCTGTTTGAGTTTCTCTTCTACCTCAGATATGGTAATATCTACCTCCATATCCTCATTCCCATTTGTCATGCTACCATTATCCCTAAGATCCTCTTTAGTCTTATTAAAGACTGAGGCAAAGTATTCGTTTAGATATTGGGCCATGCCTAGATTATCCTTGACCTCCACTCCATCCTCCGTGTTTAGCGGTCCCACTTCTTCTTTCTTTGTCTTCTTCTTATTTATATGGTTATAGAACCTTTTACTATTGGTTTTAATTCCCTTTGCAAGGTCCAACTCTACTTGATTTTTAGCCTGTCTCACTTTATCCCTACATGTTCTGACCTCAATAAGGTAGCTTTCCTTGCTGATCCCTCCCATCTTCCACTCCCTGTATGCTTTCTGCTTTTTCTTAATCACCTCTCTGAGATGCTTGCTTATCCAGCTTGGTCTACAACTCCTGCCTATGAATTTTTTCCCCTTTCTTGGGATGCAGGCTTCTGATAGCTTCTGCAGCTTTGATTTAAAATAATCCCAGGCCTCCTCTACCTTTAGATCCATAAATTCTTCAGTCCAATCCACTTCCCTAACTAATTTCCTCAATTTTTGAAAGTCAGCCGTTTTGAAATCAAAAACCCTAGTCGCAGATTTATTTTTCTTAATCCTTCCGTTCAGTTTGAACTGAATTAGCTCATGATCACTTGAGCCAAGATTATCCCCTACAACCATTTCTTCTATGAGGTCCTCACTACTCACCAAAACCAAATCTAAAATGGCATCTCCTCTAGTTGGTTCAGCAACTACTTGATGGAGGAATCTATCCGCTATCACATCTAGGAAAATCTGAGCCCTATTATTATTATTACTAGCACTCATCCTCCAGTCTATATCTGGGAAGTTAAAGTCTCCCATGAGCACACAGTTTCCATTAGTATTTACTTTATTAAAAACATTAAAAAGGGCTCTATCCATATTGAAACTAGATCCCGGCGGTCTATAGCACACCCCAAGCACTATCCCAGGGGAGGCTCTAATAGTTTTCTTCCCCAAAGTAATTTTTGCCCAGACGGACTCAGTCATATCCATTTCATCGCTTCTTATTTCTTTACATTCTACCTCATCATTGATATACAATGCTACTCTACCACCTTTACCTTTATTTCGGTCTTTCCTAAACAGCACTACCCTTCAATACCTGTAGTCCAGTCATGACTACCATTCCACCATGTTTCTCTTATCCCTATAATATCTGGTTTCACTTCCTGCACCAGTAGCTCTAGTTCCTCCATTTTGTTACCTAGGCTCCTCGCATTGGTGTACAAACATCTTAATTTTTGCTGTTTGGCCTCACTCACATTCTGTACCCTATTAGGCATGGTCATTCTACAGCCAGTACAACCTATTAGACTGGTATCTACACTGCCCTTGCTCCTACCCATGGCTGTATCCTCTCTTACTTTGTTTTCTCCCTCTCAAAGCTAAAATCCGGCGTGGAGATTACCTGGACATCTCCCAACCATCTCCCCCAAATTCCTAGTTTAAAGCTCTCTTAATCAGTTGTGCCAGCCTCCATCCTAGAATTCTATTTCCTTCCCTACTCAAATGAAGTCCATCCCGAGAGAACTGTCCTCTGTCCATGAATGCTTCCCAGTGCATACATCCCAAAGCCCTCCTTATAGCACCACTGCCTAAGCCATCTGTTGATAGTCATAATCTTGTCACACCTTTGTTGCCCTCTCTAGGAACAGGCAGAATCCCACTAAAGATCACCTGAGCCTCGATTTCCTTAAGCATCTTCCCCAGCCTAGCATAGTCTCCCTTAATACTTTACAGCGAGAATCTAGCCGTATCATTTGTTCCCACATGAAGGATAATTAGGGGATTCTTTCCTGCTCCCTTTAGAATCCTTTTCAACCTCAGGTCTACATCCCGTATCTTAGCACCTGGAAGACAGCACACCCTCCTATTCTCTGGATCAGCTCTGGTTACAGGCTGTGTTAGTTCCGTACGTGCCAGAGGTTTGTAGCTTGTCACAGCATCACAGTGTGAGAGGGGTACCTAAGGTTGGTGGGACACAGGGCTCAGCGGTCCCACAGTTCAGGTTGCACCCTGGGAACCCCATCACACTCACATGCCCACAGGCCTACCACTTAAATCTCAAGACATTTCCTAGACAATTATTATTAGGAGCATCTATAGGGTGCTTATCATCATGATTTTTGAGTGTACTTTAACAATTAACATTAGCCAGGTAGATCAGATTCTAGAGAACTGTACAGCAAAGTGAATTTCACAACAAATTCCCCAATCATGAAATTGCAGAATTCACAGGGGTCCTATTCATATGATTGATATTTGAACTTATCCCTGCCTCCCCCACTCTAAAAAATTCAATAATGTTAGTCATGTGCAGTGCTACTAGAAGCAACAGAAGCCTGGAGTAATTTAGACTCTCCAACATTACAGATCTTGAGTTATATTTGGAAATCCAACGCAGTACAAAAAGAAGAGAGGAAGAGAAGAAGCTGAAAAGTGGTGAGGGGGAAACCCAGCAATGGAATGGAGAAAGTCACACACTTAGTTAAAACATGCCAAGATAGAAAGACAACCCTTACAGTCCCAGAACAGAAGGCATTGATGGCAGGGTACAGATCTGAAGGGACAAAAAAGTCAGGATAAGAATGCAAATGCTGCTACTGGGAATCATGTTTACCTTCTGGAATTCAAAAACCAAAAGTCAATGAATCTCTAAAAATCTCAGTTTTCTAGGCAAGAAGTATTTTTCACTTTGGCCTGAAAGGCCTTGTCAAAACTGTATTGGGAATAAGAGTGCTGTAGTGCATCCAAATAGACATGAAAAACAGAGAGACAGAAAATTAACAAAAAAAGCCAGAAGGGTCTCAGAACTGATATTAAACTAGGAGAAATTATAGAGAGAAGAACTGCATCACTGGCAGAAAGAAAATAAAACTGTCATTCAGTACAGTGATGAGCAGGGATAGAAGACAAGAGAACTTGCTATCACAAGTAGTCAACAGGGATGGTAGGAAAACCCAATAAGCTTTTTTTTTTTTTTTGCCTAACAAGAAAAAGAAAAGCAAACATATCTTCTACATTGTCAACATGGACCCTGGGATCACATAAGATTAATAGTCTGCATGATTCCAGAGCCAACTGAGAAAGAAAATCCATAAATTCATTAAGAAACTTGTGGTAGCTCTTGGAGGGCTGTAAATTGAAGCTATTGTGAAGGTTTCAGAGGTATTACATGAATAAGAAAGATGGAAGAAACCCAAGCTTGGTGACTTGTTGATTTGAGAGAAGTATGTTAAGATGTCTGAGAATTAGATGCCATACCTCCTCAAACCCAGCTCATAAATCAAATGTGTTGTGTATATAAACTCAATATGTCTAGAACAGAATTCAGTTTATAAAGTGGCTTTTCTACTCTTTCTACTACCAAATGGGTTTAAAATAGTGTGTTTGACTCTAGTAGTATCTAGACAATGGCCCAGTTTTAGGAATGTATTTAAACATGAGTTTAAGTCTAACTCTTTTCTGGATAGGACTTAAGCATGTGCTTATATCCCATTAATTTTGCTGAGACTTAAAGTTAAGCAACTTCCTGAGTGCTCTCTGGAATAGGGCTTCTTTCCTGAATTAGGTCCATGTGTGTAGGTAGATGTAATAGCACACATTTTTTTTAAGTGCTTTTGTCTGAGTATTTTGCAACCCTATGGTCATCTTATGTTTATCTTTGATTTGGTGTTTTGAATCTGGAGAAGCACTCTGTCTGTTTTAGATATTATATCGTCACATTTTCAATGAAACACTCTCCCTTCTGTAGGGTGCAATTTGCATCTGCAAATATTCACCTGAATTTTTGCACACACAATTACATGTGTCTGAAGAAGTGTGATGATTTGGGGAATCTGCCAGAATCATTTACGAATTCTGGTTGATGCTATAAAATTATTATGAACATTGTAGTATTACAGACCATTTACTGCCACCATTTACTGAAAAAGGTGACTTTCCTGGACCAGATACAATGGTGATTTGTTAAAACTTAATGGCCACCTATTCAAATAGCAGTAATGGGATCTTGGGACAATGAGTTAGCTGAAGCCTAGGAGAAGTATTTTTTTTCCTACAAGGGCTTGCATTTGGAGAGTGGAAAATCCTCAAATGCAGAACAAAGAACTCAGGGTGTTATGCTAACCTTTAAAAATCAGAGAGGCTGGGTGGGTCAGGGGAAGATTCACAGAATCACACAGTAAGTTTGGGCAGGAGAAAGGAAGAGAGAGGAATGCTTTTGTAGCCGGGGGGTTCTGTATAACTGCAGGACCAGCCCAGGTCAGAAAAGGCTAGCTGGGGGAGAGAAGTCTCTCTGTTTTGGAAGAGAAGTCATGAGCTGTAGGGGAAGGACCCTAGCTACACCAGAGGATTCCCAAGCCCAAAGAACTCTCCAAAGTTGTAAGAAAACCGAGACAAGGGAAATGTGTATAGGTGTGTTTATTAGTTTGTCTAGATCTGTGTATCTCTCACGCTTTTATGTAAAGAACAATGATGTTTTTGAAACCTGAGCAAATTCTGTCTATGAATCTGTTGGCTTTCTCTAACATGTGGCCCTGAAGGTAAACTGTAAATCAGAAGGCTCACACCTTTTGTGGGATTCCGGGGAATGTGCAAATGCTGCTGGGATAGATGGTGGTGACAACACTAGTGTAAGGATCTAGGCAGTTGGATTCCCACTGCTGTGGGGATATTAGATATGAGGTTTGCACCTGGAGTGTATTCCTACAGGCCAAGAGCCAGGTATAGAGTGATTAAATTCTATCCAGCCCCAGCAGAGGGATTCAGTGTTTTGATCCCCTAACATCTAGCAGGGAGACCTTGATAAGATCTGTGACAGGGGCAAAAAAAGTAAATACTGGTGCAGTTACTCAAAGCTTTGTAGCAATATTTTGCGTCCACAAAAGTGGAAGCAAAGTCTCTCCTCTTTTGAATATTCATCACCTAATGTACCCATCTGCATAGTACCTAAGTGTGTTCCATATCTGAGACTGATGATGTCATGCCCTGAGTACTGAAGGTTTATTGCATATGACAGCATGAAACGTAAACAGTTCAAGAGTGCAGATTCCCCTTTTAGAGTATAAAGAGAGTACTGAGGACATGTTTAATGTAGTAAAAATCAGGCCATATGATTTGTGTTATGATTCACGTATCAGTAGAATAAATGAGAACCTGACTTCTTGCTGATATATGATATGATCTTCCAAATATACCATATCTGAAGGAAAAATATCCTATTTTGGGTCCTTGCCTTTCATTCAGTTTCAAAACATTAAAAAATAATCAAGTGTGACAGCAGTTAATACCATGCAAACCTAACAATACTGTTTCGGTTACCTGGCAACAAAACAGATGAATGGAAGCATCAGGTGAAAGAATGTGTGGTTTACCCAGCTTGTTACAGTAACTGATACTGGATCAGAGCATGGCTGGTAGCTAGACAGCTATCACTATACGCTTTCAGACTGTACTGCCTTTCCAGAGCAATGGCCAAAAGATAGAATGAACTAGCTAGTGAGCTATCTGGACTTCTTTGCTTTTATCATTCTTACGATGGATATATAATTCTTTTTAACAGAATAAAAACAAGCAGATAGGATTATTAAATGCAGTGTAATAATTCACACCTAGCAGTACAATTAGGCAGTTCGGTCTTGCAATCAGAAACAAAAGCTCCATTGGAAATTTTGTTTGGGTGAACCTAGGTTAACAGATCTTTTGGGGTGGGCGGGGGGGGAGGGGGGGAGGAAAGTTATGAGTCTTTGACATTCTCCAGAACACTGCCTAGTTAGAACTTGCAAGGCAGTTATTTTTAGATTGCTTTGTTAGAAGTATTTATTACTTTATATTTTATTTTATTTTTAAATGTATTAAATTACTAAGTTTACTTAGTATTACCAAAGCAGCCAAATGACTAATACATAAATGTTATGTTCTAATCACATAGCTCAGTGGAATCACTCTTGTCTTACTTTTCCTGGATCAAATGTGTTTAGAAACCACCGCAATTAAGGAAAGAAAAAATATATTTCCATTTAGTATAGTTCAACACAAATTATTGTAGGTCCTTTCAGAGTTACCGGTACTTAAATTGTGTGGCACTGTGGACCACAAAACTGCAGTAACATCTACTTGTTGAAAATGAAATATCACCTCACATTAACGACCCACAGATTTCAGACCTTTCAAAGAACTCTGCATTTGCTCATTTAGTAATTTATAGTCATTTCCACTGACATTCTGAAAGATGGAGCTGAGGCTATAATCACAATTTCAATAAGGAACACAAAATATGGAAGACATCAGCTCTAAAGAAGAAGGGGAAAATAGCCTGTGGAAAGTTACTGGCTAACAACTTTTGCCATTACAGAACAATCAGTAGTTTATGTGCAAGGGAAACAAGCAGTTTATGTGCAAGGGAAAATACAACATTAAATATTCTTAAACATCATTTTTTATTTTTTTTATTTTTTTGGTGTGAAAGCAGCAATCCAGTCAACTCATTGGAACTAAATGTCAACATTTCTACTATCTTTAGTCAAGAAAACTGCCAAGAAAGATTAGGAATATTCCTTTCACTTTTCAACTCCATTAAAATGTTTTACAGTTGAATAGAGGAAAAAATCAGGGTCCCTCATCTCCTATCCTTTTCAATACCGTCACCACCAAGCTTTCAGAGATGTATAGGCCCAGATTCCTCTCTTCACTGGTAACAAGGACTGAGAGGAAATAATTTGCATCTCCTGTAATTAGGTGTCATGTGGCAGGTAGAGTCCCTGATGGAAGCTAATGAAGTGTTTAAAGAGTTTGTGTGCATGGGGGGGGGCATAAGGGGTTGCAGACCTAAACAAAAACAAAATTACAAACTGACCCGAGTTGCTGAGGGTTGCACTTTAAGCACTATCTTACCAAAGGTGCTGCTCCCAGGTTTTAATAGACTCCCCCGTGACACTAAGCACCCCTTTATTCAGACCCTACATTATTGTAGTAAACTTTGTACAAAATATGCCCTGTGAGGTATCATTTGAAAACTAACTTATGATCATTAATATTATTGCATGAAGTATGTGTATGATATATTTGAATGATTATTAAAATGAGTTTAAACCAGGCATGCCAGGGGACTAGTAAACAGGTCTGCCCCAGATAAAGGAATGTGTTTTCCCCACCTGGATTAGTTCCAAAGTACTTCGAAAGACTTTTAAATTTCAAAGAATAGATTGCAAAGCTTTACTGGTCTATAAATATGGTGGAGGGGGGGCGGGGGGGATGGACAGGCTGACCCTCAAGTGATAAACAATTGAATCAACTGTTTGTGTACAATATTACTGTATTATAAAAGTGTATATAGTGAGGTCTTTTCTGAAAGCTAATGACACATTGTTGATTAATATCATTGTGAAATGTACGTATTAACACTATGTAAGGAGGAATTATGGATACTCATTGATATTAGGCTGTACAACCTGCCCAGACAGGTGGGAATGCCACAGCTATCTACATGTCTCCTGTGTAAATTAAGCATGGTGGAATCAGAAACAATGGATACCCAATTTACATAGAAATCATACAGGGGGGGTTGGGAAGCCCACAGAGAAGGAAAGGACAGCATGAGATCATCCTGCCTCTCAATACAAATTCATTGAACTTTGGAAAATATACTGAAGGACAGACACTATCTTTGGCGCCCATTAGTAGACAGACACAAGGGAACAGTGCTCTTGCAAGCTGAGAAAGACAGGTCCTTCAGCCCATGGGGGCGTTGAAGTCTCTGGAACTGAATATGCACGAGAAACCACTTAGGCAAAGATGTTTCATCTAAGATGACAAGGGAAGCCAGCATCTTGTACTTTTGTGGGAGGTCCTGATTGAGGGACAGTCAGCCATGGATGGAAAAAAGAATGATTGGTGAGAGAAACCACCTTGAATAAAGCCTGTATCTTGTTCGATTGTTTTAGACTTTGAGATGGATGTTTTCACTTTTGTTTTACTTGTAACCCTTTCAAACTTTATTCTTTTTACTTGGCATCACTTAACCTATGTCCTTTTGTTAATACATTAGTTATATTCTTACTATAAACCAACTCAATGCTGTGTTTAAATGGAAGAGTGTATTTATTCCAATTCAATTTAAAAGTTGTGATGTGATTTTGTGTCTTTGGAGGAACAAATTAACATTATTTCTCAGAACTGTCCAGGAGAGGGCTGGACATTGCAGGGCACATGGTTCAGGGGAAATTTAGGACTGGCAGTAGGGTCATGTTGCTAGTTGTCACCAAGGCTGGTGAAAGCCAGACTGTAGACAGGCTGCTGAGGTCAGAGCTGCTGAACTAGGGCTGTCTAGCACATAGACAACTCAGGGTGTGACCTTCATTCTTGTAGGATGGGCATAGGCACCGACTTCTGCTCTGCCCAGTGGGTGCTCAACCGTGACCCCCCCACCCATGGCCCTGCCTCTTCCCTGCACTGCCCTTTCCCCACCCCCATTCCACACCTTCCCCCAAGTCCCCGTGCTTAGGGGAGGAAGAGGTGAGGAGGGGGCGGGAACTTGGCTGCTGGTGGGTACGGAGCACCCGCTAATTTTTCCTCGTGGGTGCTCCAGCCCCGGAGCACCCACAGAGTCGGTGCCTATGGCTGGTTGTGATCATCCCAGGCTGGGAGCTCCATTAGGAAAGCATTGTAAGGCACCCAGGGCTACAGGGCAAGTGGTGACACAACCCCTCACTGGTTTGGATTGCACCCACAAGCCACGAGTGGACTGTCATCACCCTGCTTGCCAACACATTTTAAGAGCATTTTAAGCACTGGTTTTACCAATATTGTGCTTCCCACATAGCTCCTACGGGGAGTGATGAGCTGCCAAAATCTTAACAATGGGTTTCCTCCTCACCCCACGAGGGGGTCGTTGCCCACCCCCGCCTCCCGGGACTCCTTCCCCATTTAACCCGCCGTGTTCCTTGACCCTCCCCCAGGACCCCTGTCCCATCCACCCCCCTCCCCGTCCCCTGACTGCCCCTGGAACCAGGCAGGAGGGTCTCGTGGGCCACCGTAGTGGGTGCCCACCCCACCCCTAAGAGCCAGAGGGACCTGCCGGGGGGTGAGGTAGGGAGTCCCGGCGGTGCTAACCTGGGGCAGCTCCCAGGAAGCATCCGGCAGGTCTCTCTGGCTCCTAGGGGTGGGGTAGTGTAGCTCGGGGGGGGGGGAGCGGGAGGAGCGGGGGAGCAGCCACCCCCCACTAATCACATCAAAAGTGGAGCCCTAGGCGATGACTCCCTGGGTGCTCTGGGGCTGGAGCACCCACAGGGAAAATATGGTGGGTGCAAAGCACCCACCAGCAGCTCCCCACCCGCGCCCGGCCCCAGCTCACCTCACCTCCGCTCCGCCCCTGAACGCACTGCCCCGCTCTGCTTCTCTGTCCCCGTCCCCATCCCCCCACTTCCCGTGAATCAGCTGTTCGGCGGGAAGCCAGGGAGGGCTGAGAAGCAGGTGGTGGCTTCCCGCTCAGGCCGAGAGTGTTGGAGCTGAGCTGGGTCGGGGAGCGGTTCCCCTGCATGCCCCCCACCCCGGGTTACCTGCTGCGGCGTGGGGGACCCTCCTCGGGCCCCTTGCCCCAGCTCACCTCCGCCTCCCTGGGCCTGAGTGTGAAGCTGCCACCTGCTTCTCAGCCCGCCCCAGCTTCCCGCACGAACAGCTGATTCGCAGGAAGCCTGGGGGGGACGGAGAAGCAGAGCGGGGCAGTGCTTTCAGGGAAGGAGGCGGAGCAGAGGTGAGCTGGGGCCGGGGGCAGGGAGCTTTGCACCCACCAAATTTTCCCCGTGGGTGCTCCAGAGCTGAAGCACCCATGGATTGGCGCCTAACGCAGAACAAACGTTTCTAAAAGGGCTTCTAAATTTAACAACCGGTTCTAGCAAACTGGTGCGAACCAGCTCCAGCTCACCACTGCCTACAGGGCTTGTGGCAATCAGGAATTGGCACAGATCTGTGTTGGGAATGTGCAGAATCTCTGGGTCTTCTTCCCTGCCATCAGGAGGGATTTACATCTCCTTTGAGGTGCTTTTTATTAGCTGAATCCGCAGAAAGTGACTGCAGAAGTGCTGATTTTGCCCATTAATTTCTGTAATCTAAACTAGAGACAGGGCCAGATATAAATCCCAGATGTGCATGTCTTTAAATTTGTGGTGTCTTTGAATTTGGGATGTTTGAAATCCAAACCAAGCTCCAGAGCCAAATGTTGCACCACACTGTAGTTCATTGGTTTGGTTCGGTTTGCAAAAAAAAGGGAGTAAAATGAATATGTACTTTAAAATGTGTTCCATTTGCTGAATCATGTTTCTAGCGATGAATTGTTTCAACTGATGGGAAGTTGGGAGGGCTTTTTTTCCTACTCTGTTAGATGCATCTCATCTCTGGAGACTGATAAGTCATGCCTTTCTGGGATCATTACTGTCCCTGCCTCCAAAAGAGGCTTCTGTAAACCATTTTCTTTTACTCTGAGCTGCCCAAAATACCATGGATTTTCAGAATGATTTCCCAGGGGAGGTAATCCTTGGACTCTCCTATAAGATAATTCCCCTTTGTCTTCAGGATGGAATCACCTAATAAGAGGTGGTGTACAAATGTAGTAGCTATATCCTTGAATGCGGAGAGGTATTTGTCCTCAAGCCTCTGCTAAGCCAGCCACTCAGAAACAACCTCTCCCATGCTGGATTAAGGCCACAAGGCTGTGAAAGCAGCAGGCAGAGATATAGAGATCCTTCCCAGCTTGACTTTACTCTGCACTACCAGTGCAACAGCAGAGTCAATAGTAGCACTGAGCAGGGAGCCATCTCTGTTTCCTCAACCACCTCACCCCATTGACTATATTTTCACCAACGTTTTAACAGCTATAAGGTAGAAAAGCTGAAACTGCA
The DNA here is from genome assembly GCF_965152275.1 of Natator depressus. Lineage (NCBI taxonomy): Eukaryota > Metazoa > Chordata > Testudines > Cheloniidae > Natator > Natator depressus. Next base: position 72,128,256 of record NC_134236.1, read on the forward strand.
GGACAGAGGCTACACTAACTTGCACCCTATGGAACTTTTGTCTTTCTGACCTTAAACCTGTCACTTTATTACATAAGTCAAGTGAAAGTCAGGGGAACAGCCAGGAAGATTATGTTTGGGGGTGGGGTGGGGTGGTCACAGAAGCATGAGAAGGGCTAGGACAACATCAGGGAATTTCATGGAGTGGCTAGTAGAGACAGTGAATTACTGAGAGAGTTTGGCATCTGAGAAAGGTCCTGGGAGAATTAGAAGGGAACAAGAGGGGAGGGAAGGATAAACATTGTATGTTACTTCATGCAGTATATATGGAACTTCTGTGGAGGGTTTTGTGCTGGAGGACTAGGAAGCATAGATTACACTCGACACAAAGGTATCCCTCACAGCTTACATGAGTGCTTTGGCACACAGAGACAATGAGGCAGAAGTGGAAACAGAGACTTCCATAGTCTGTATCATATCTCTGGGGTGATGTGCTGCACAGCACAGCCAAGCCATGTCTCAGACTTCAGGAGTGTGTTACCCAATTATCTCATGGTAATCATCCCCTCAGGGCTGTCTCTCTGCTATTAGAGAACAGTTTCATGATGAATGGAAAATATATATTTTGGTAGTAGTAGAAGATGCTGTTTAGAACAGAGAATAGACACAGCTGTTTTGCTGAGGTGAGGAACACAGACAAAAAAATAGTTCCAACTTCTATTGTCAATAACCATGAAGAAAAATACTTCAGTCTAACAGTTGTTATCATTTTAACAAATTCAGACAAACTTTTCTGAGAGTAGCCTCAATACAGCCTTTAAGAAACCCACCTTCTTATTGCATGGCTATGGGCTTCTAGGGAGCTAATCTGCCAAAAAGTGATTATCAGTGGCTATTCCTAACTTCAGGCATTCTGGGAAACAGAGGAGGGGACCCTCAGACTCATCATTCTCACTAGGCAATGTGTGAAATAGAAGGTATAATTAATCAGGTGCTGCATTTTCCTTACAAGTTTTAAATATTTTGATAGTTTTAAAAAATAAAATCACCACCACTGGCACCTCTATCAATTTAATGCATTAAGCTTCAGAACCCACAGAATGGGAAGTATTATCCCCTGTCCAGAGATGGAGAAACTGAGCCACAGTAAGGTTAAGTCACTTGTCCAAGATTGCAGAGAGTCTGTGAGAGAGAATGGAACATAACACAAATCTCCTGACTCTCATTCCTATATTTTAGCCACAAGATCATCTTATCTTTGTAGTCCAGCCTTCCTATGAAAGTTATATTTAAATCTGGATTTGGGTCTGGATTTTGACACTCCATCAACTTGCCTATTCAGTTTGGGACAGTTCAGGTTCAAAGTTCTAGTACTGATATAGGCCCCAATAATGAATTTAGGTTTGTGGTTTGGGCCATGGTCTTGTAATGTCTCCCCTATCCCTGCAGTTTGGAGTTGACTGGATTTGGGTTCAGGCCCCTCTCTTAAACAAAACAAATAAATTCCAATGGCATAGTGCTCCCAGAGACATCTGAATCAGCACACATCAGCTATGTCCATCTCTCATTTGCCAGTGCATTCCTCCCATCATTTAACTCCCATCAAATGTCTCAGATCCACTCAGAAGAAAGTCCTGTGTAAATTACACACTGACGCAGCACCCTAGGCAACAGCTCAGGAGTATTTCTAAATCTGTATAGAAATCTAAACTCTTCACTCTCCATGTAACTTTGAATGCCTACTCAGATTCAGTCAGCACACCGGCCAACCACAAGGAAGAAGCTGGGAGGCCCTCAGTTATCATGGAGTTAACTATGATATTCAGTATGTGGAAGCTCTTGACATTGCTTTTTGTCATTTCCCTGCTCAATAACAATGCATGACAAGATTTAGACTGGCACGAGTATATTGTCTGTCAAAGGTGCTTCAAGATTTTATTTGGCTGTTCGTCAGCTCACATTACTTCAGGCTGTTTGACACACAGAGCACAAAGCAGCTTAACACTGTTGCTATTAACGTTCAAACCACACTGAAAACACTTCATTAAACAGCCTACTGCAATGTAATTGTTTAATAATATTTTGATTAGGTTGTTTAGTAGACAATCTTCGCTGTAAAACATTCTCTTGCTGTCAAGTGACTCGTTGGAAAAAGGCAATAGCAAAATGCTCAAGATAGTTTTGGTTGTTTGTTCGTTTAATAAAGGAGTCAAGAGAGCTTGCTGGGGTTTTTTTCCCATCACATTTTATGAAACCTGTTTAATCTATGGGGATTTGTGTGTGTGTCTGAGTTGTTTTATAGCGTAACGAGAGAGGGGCTCTGGGATGCCCACTACAGGGTTCCCATATCAGGATCTTGAATCCAGAATCATGCCCCTTCTGAGAAGGACTGATAGAGTTTTGACCAGTATTTTCATGGATGGCAACTAAGGACCAGTTTTCAGAGTAACAGCCGTGTTAGTCTGTATTCGCAAAAAGAAAAGGAGTACTTGTGGCACCTTAGAGACTAACCAATTTATTTGAGCATAAGCTTTCGTGAGCTACAGCTCACTTCATCGGATGCATACTGTGGAAACTGCAGAAGACATTATATACACAGAGACCATGAAACAATACCTCCTCCCATCCCACTCTCCTGCTGGTAATAGCTTATCTAAAGTGATCACTCTCCTTACAATGTGTATGATAATCAAGGTGGGCCATTTCCAGCACAAATCCAGGTTTTCTCACCCCCCACCCCCCCTTTTTTCCAAAAACCACACACACAAACTCACTCTCCTGCTGGTAATAGCTTATCCAAAGTGACCACTCTCCTTACAATGTGTATGAAAATCAAGGTGGGCCATTTCCAGCACAAATTCAGGTTCCCCCCCAAAAAAAACACACACACACAAACTCACTCTCCTGCTGGTAATAGCTTATCCAAGGTGACCACTCTCCCTACAATGTGCATGATAATCAAGGTGGGCCATTTCCAGCACAAATCCAAGTTTAACCAGAACGTCTGAGGGGGAGGGGGTAGGAAAAAACAAGGGGAAATAGGCTACCTTGCATAATGACTTAGCCACTCCCAGTCTCTATTTAAGCCTAAATTAATAGTATCCAATTTGCAAATGAATTCCAATTCAGCAGTTTCTCGCTGGAGTCTGGATTTGAAGTTTTTTTGTTGTAAGATAGCGACCTTCATGTCTGTAATTGCGTGACCAGAGAGATTGAAGTGTTCTCCGACTGGTTTATGAATGTTATAATTCTTGACATCTGATTTGTGTCCATTTATTCTTTTACGTAGAGACTGTCCAGTTTGACCAATGTACATGGCAGAGGGGCATTGCTGGCACATGATGGCGTATATCACATTGGTGGATGTGCAGGTGAACGAGCCTCTGACAGTGTGGCTGATGTTATTAGGCCCTGTGATGGTGTCCCCTGAATAGATATGTGGGCACAGTTGGCAACGGGCTTTGTTGCAAGGATAGGTTCCTGGGTTAGTGGTTCTGTTGTGTGGTATGTGGTTGTTGGTGAGTATTTGCTTCAGGTTGGGGGGCTGTCTGTAGGCAAGGACTGGCCTGTCTCCCAAGATTTGTGAGAGTGTTGGGTCATCCTTCAGGATAGGTTGTTGATCCTTAATAATGTGTTGGAGGGGTTTTAGTTGGGGGCTGAAGGTGACGGCTAGTGGCGTTCTGTTATTTTCTTTGTTAGGCCTGTCCTGTAGTAGGTGACTTCTGGGAACTCTTCTGGCTCTATCAATCTGTTTCTTCACTTCCACAGGTGGGTATTGTAGTTGTAAGAATACTTGATAGAGATCTTGTAGGTGTTTGTCTCTGTCTGAGGGGTTGGAGCAAATGCGGTTGTATCGCAGAGCTTGGCTGTAGACGATGGATCGTGTGGTGTGGTCAGGGTGAAAGCTGGAGGCATGTAGGTAGGAATAGCGGTCAATAGGTTTCCGGTATAGGGTGGTGTTTATGTGACCATTGTTTATTAGCACTGTAGTGTCCAGGAAGTGGATCTCTTGTGTGGACTGGACCAGGCTGAGGTTGATGGTGGGATGGAAATTGTTGAAGTCATGGTGGAATTCCTCAAGGGCTTCTTTTCCATGGGTCCAGATGATGAAGATGTCATCAATATAGCGCAAGTAGAGTAGGGGCGTTAGGGAACAAGAACTGAGGAAGCGTTGTTCTAAATCAGCCATAAAAATGTTGGCATACTGTGGGGCCATGCGGGTACCCATAGCAGTGCCGCTGATCTGAAGGTATACATTGTCCCCAAATGTAAAATAGTTATGGGTAAGGACAAAGTCACAAAGTTCAGCCACCAGGTTAGCCGTGACATTATCGGGGATAGTGTTCTTGACGGCTTGTAGTCCATCTTTGTGTGGAATGTTGGTGTAGAGGGCTTCTACATCCATAGTGGCCAGGATGGTGTTATCAGGAAGATCACCGATGGATTGTAGTTTCCTCAGGAAGTCAGTGGTGTCTCGAAGGTAGCTGGGAGTGCTGGTAGCGTAGGGCCTGAGGAGGGAGTCTACATAGCCAGACAATCCTGCTGTCAGGGTGCCAATGCCTGAGATGATGGGGCGCCTAGGATTTCCAGGTTTATGGATCTTGGGTAGTAGATGGAATATCCCAGGTCGGGGTTCCAGGGGTGTGTCTGTGCGGATTTGATCTTGTGCTGTTTCAGGAAGTTTCTTGAGCAAATGCTGTAGTTGCTTTTGGTAACTCTCAGTGGGATCATAGGGTAATGGCTTGTAGAAAGTGGTGTTGGAGAGCTGCCGAGCAGCCTCTTGTTCATATTCCGATCTATTCATGATGACAACAGCACCTCCTTTGTCAGCCTTTTTGATTATGATGTCAGAGTTGTTTCTGAGGCTGTGGATGGCATTGTGTTCTGCACAGCTGAGGTTATGGGGCAAGAATGTTATAGCCTCTTTACACTATTCAAGTGGTGCAAAGGGGCTGTAATCTGACTACGAATTCCCAAAACACAATTATGAGGGGGTAGATGCGACAGATCAAGACTGTGCCTCTGCTCCCCCATCCTTGTACTATAGGGGGGACATCAGGGAATGGAGGGGGCATGCCCACGGCAGGGAGAGATTATGGCAGAGGAGAAGTGGTTCATTAATGGGGACAACATCTGTCCACTGGAACAGGGCCCATTAAGGATGCAATTTAGAGCTTAATGGAAACAACCATAAGAGACTGTGGAGCACAGCTGACCCTCAGGATCGGAGCAATATAATTGGATCCATGATGCTAAACCCTTGTCTCGTGCACCAAGTGGAGCTCAGGTTCAGGAGAGAATCTGGCTCTATATCTTTAATGAGTGCACATCAATGGCTATTGCCATGCAACTTCATGGCTAGAGGCAGAGGTCCAGCCAACATTATTTCCAGGCTAAAGTAAATACCCAAGGAGTTTTTGTAAGTGATGTAAAATTCAGTCTTTCCTTTAGATTTCAGGAGGGGACGAGCATGAGGTTGATGTTAGCTTTGTGTCTGGGACTGCACCTTCCACTGACCCATCAAAACCCACACTGGAAACTAAATACTTTGAGTAAATACTGAACTTTCTTGGTTTTGATAACAGGCCATAGACTAGAGCTGGTGGAGAATATTTTGATAAACTGTGATTTTGCTGACAAATGCCAATTTGTCAAAACCAAACCTGAGTGTGAAACGGGTCTGTTCTGATGAATCTCCCAACTTGAAATACGTTTGGATAAAAAAAGTTTTAAAATTGTCAAAACTTCCTGTTTTGATATTTCTGAACTGGAAAGGGGGGAAAGGCTGAATGCAAAATGAAATGCTTAGTGATTATCTTTAAAAAAAATGTCTGAATAGACCCAAAGCAATGCTTTTATTATTGAGATTTTTGACACAATTTGGGCTGGGAAAATTTGATATCTGAAAAATTTTCACAGGACAGGAGACAGGACTAGCTGTGTTGTAGAGCATTCCATCTCTAGCTTGCCAGAACAAATGCAGTCCTGGTTAGTTATTTACAAACATATTTTCCCCACGTCTGATGGCTATTTGATGACTGATGTGAAATTACTTTACCAGTCTCAGTCCACTTCCCAAGTGGCAAGTATGTGCCTCACAACACAATATAAAAGTGTCATCCCAGTTGACATCAGTTAGCAGTCTTGCTAGAAATCTCAGCAGAGATACCAAAGATTGAATAGGCATGGAGAATGATTGTTAGCTCTCTACATGCCTTTGTACATATCAGTATGATGTATTTGTATAGCAATGGTGCTAGCTGTATAATAAGGAATAATAATCCCCCCTTTTACCTCTAGAAGTGCTCCCTTCTGTCATAGTTGGGGCACATTTGTGGGGAAAGTTTACATGACTATTGCTTGTGCTAGGTCTGTGAAGGGGTTAAATAGATAACTTTATAGGACTTTTGTTCTTACACCTTTCAAGAATACTAACTTCAAATACACATACAGAGTTTAAGAAAAAGAATTTCAAGACCTTTTCTGATTCAATTTAAGATATAGATTTAAAACTGGGGTTCTAGAATTCTGAAACTCATTTCCTCCTCCCCCAAATGGTGTTAATTTAAAAGAAAGAAATGACTATCAGCCTAGCTCCTTCATTATGTCAGAACTGTCCAGCTTCCTATAATATCTTGGGGGTATATTGAAAATAAATGTGTAGTGAGCTATCTTGTTTGCCAGGCCATGACACTACCATGTGTCTTCTGGATTTAACCAACTTCATTTTCAGCAGGTATCTGATCAGTGTTTGTTCACCTTTAGTTTTAACTGTCATGTCATCTTATGTTGCATCTTATTGACTACCCTGCTGACACAGTAAGATGGAATGGTCCGTAATGTGATGTGACAGGATGGTTAGCAATAAAGGAGACACCTCTTTCCTCAGTTCAATCTATATCTCCTCTCAGCAGCTACTAATGTTTAAATTTTAGAGAGGTGCAAAAATTACTTCAAACAGGAGAATACACAGTAAATCCATGTGAACAAGTAGCACTGAACTCAACTTTATACTAAAATCTTGTGACAACATTTCATCTGCTGGCTTGCAGGTAATGCTCTGTACTCCCACACCAGAGATCTCGGATCAGTTACTTGTCATTATCTGGTATTCCACTACTGGGAAAGTTGCAAAGGAAGTACATTCATCACCAGGGGGCTCCCATCTGTGCACTTCACCAGCTTGTTTGGCTTATTAATGTGGGAGAGGAAGCCAAAGTTCTTTTCACTCCCCCTCTTTTTTTACTCCCCCTGTCTTCTTGGCCTACTTGCCCATAAAAAGGGAGTAACCCCTATTCTTCCAACATGGCTGGAGTCCAAGTCTAAGGAGTGCCACGCAGGCAAACAGTAATTTCCACTTACTCCCTGGAATAGCCAAGTGATGTGATCATTTAGCCCTACGTAACAACAATTAATATACAGGCAGGTGCATTCTGCTCCAGCTGAAATTTCTGAGTTATCTAACTTGACTCTGTGGTGTCTGAGCACTTTCATAAGGCTGCAATTAACATGGTAAAAATATCTCACAGAGATGATATAAATGAGTGTACTCCAGTCTGTGATAAAGGATCCTTGTGGCCAGGTCCACATCCTAATAGATTGCAATCTTGTTGTGGATGTTGGATGACTAAGAGGAACATGGTGACTGCTGTTGTTTGGATATCCAAACACAACAAAGTTCCAGTACAAAGCCAAATCCCAGTGCACCCTCAACTGCTGCCCTGCTCACCCCTTACCCACCCAATCCTATTCTCCTTTCACTTACTGCTGTTGCTTGGTGTCTCCCCTTCCCTGCTTACCAATGTGGCCTGTCTTCTCACCTTTGTGATCTAATGCAGCTGGCAGTGTGTCACCATTCAATCTACCAGTGTCACCAATACCATGAAAACATCAAAAGTGCTACTAGCTCAGAACCATGATAACAATTACAGATGGGGCTGAGCCAAAATCAGAATAGCTGACCTTCAGAAATTCCAATATTTTCAACATTTATTTTCATCCCATACAGGAAGAAAAAGTTGAACAAGCAAAATTTTTCATGGAACAAAAAGTTCAGAGGGGTCTTGATCAGAGCAGTGTCCATAGAATGTCATAGTAGATTAATAGAATCATAGATTATAAAGCCATAAGGGACCATTCTGACCATCTCTATAGCATGGCCATTGAACTTCCCGGAATTGATTTCTGATTTAATTAGAGCATATCTTCTACAAAAAAAATCTGCTTTTAATATAAAAATTTCCAGTGACAGATAATCCATCACAACCACTGGTAAATTGTTCCAATGTTAATTAGTGTCACTGTTTAATAACTGCACTGTATTTCCAGTCTGAATTTGTCTAGCTTCAGTCACTCCTTAACTGTCTCTCTGATAAATGAAATAGATTGAGCTCCTTGAGTCTTTCACAGTAAGGCACATTTCCTAATCCTTTAATCATTCTCATAGTTCTTCCTTGAACCTTCACCAATTTATCAACATCCTTCTTGAACTGTGTACACCAGAACTGGACACAATATTCCAATAGTGGTGGCACCAGTGCCAAATACAGAGGTAACATAAGGTTAGAGGTAATATAACCTCTCTACTCCTAACTGATATTGCCCTGTTTATACATCCCAGGATCGCAATAGCCCTTTGGGCCAGAGCATCACATGAAGCAAGTCTAATGGGAAAAACAATTGAAGACAGTTGGCAGTTTTTCAAATAAACATTATTAAGGGCACAAGAGCAAACTATTCTACTGCATAGGAAAGATAGGAAATATGGCAAGAGACTACCCTGGCTTAACCAGGAGCTCTTCAGTGATCTAAAAATCAAAAAAGAGTCCTACAAAAAGTGGAAACTAGGTCAAATTACAAAGGATGAATATAAACAAATAACATAAGTATGTAGGGACAAAATTAGAAAGTCAAAGGCACAAAACCAGATGAAACTAGCTACAGACAGAAAGGTTAACAAGAAAACATTCTACAAATACATTAGAAGCAAAAGGAAGACCAAGGACATGGTTGGCCCATTACTGAATGGGGTGTGTGTGGAGGAAATAATAACAGAAAATGTGGAATTGGCAGAGGTGCTTAATGACTTATTTGTTTCGGTTTTCACCAAGAAGGTTGGTGGTGATTGGATGTCTCACATAGTGAATATCAGTGAAAATGAGGTAGGATCAGAGGCTAAAATAGGAAAAGAACAAGTTAAAAATTACTTCGACAAGTTAGATGTCTTCAAGTCACCAGGACCTGATGAAATGTATCCTAGAATACTCAAGGAGCTGACTGAGGAAATATCTGAGCCATTAGCAATTATCTTTGAAAAGTCATGGAAGATGGGAGAGATTCCAGAAGACTGGAAAATGGCACTATATTTGCCCATCTGTAAAAAAGGGGAAATAAGGACAACCCATGAAATTACAGAACAGTCAGCTTAACTTCTGTACACAGAAAGATAATGGAGCAAATAATTAAGCAATCAATTTGCAAACATCTAGAAGATAATAAGGTGATAAGTAACAGTCAGCATGGATATGTCAAGAACAAATCATGCCAAACCAACCAGATTGCTTTCTTTGACATGGTAATAAGCCTTGTGGATAGGGGGGAAGCAGTACACATGGTATATCTTGACTTTAGTAAAGCTTTTGATACTGTGTCACATGACCTTCTCATAAACAAACTAGGGAAATGCAACCTAGATGGAGCTACTATAAGGTGGGAGCAAAGCTAGTTGAAAAACCATTCCCAGAGAGTTACCAGTGGTTCACAGTGATGCTGGAAGGGCATAATGAATTAGGTCCCACAGGGATCAGTTTGGGTCTGGTTCTGTTCAATATCTTCATCAATGATTTAGATAACGGTATGGCGAGTACACTTATAAAGTTTGTGGATGATACCAAGCTGGGAGGAGTTGCAAGTGCTTTGGAGGATAGGATTAAAATTCAAAATGATCTGGACAAACTGGAGAAAATGGTCTGAAGTTAATAGGATGAAATTAAATAAGAACAAATGCAAAGTACTCCATTTAGGTAGGAACAATTAGTTGCACACATACAAAATGGGAAATGACTGCCTAGGAAGGAGTACTGTGGAAAGGAATCTGGGGGTCATAGTGGACCATAAGCTAAATATGAGTCAACACTGTTAACACTGTTAACACTGTTGTAAAAAAAAGCGAACATCATTCTGCGTTGTTTTAGCAGGAGTGTTATAAGCAAGACACATGAAGTAATTCTTCTGCTCTACTCCATGCTGATTAGGCCTTAACTGGAGTATTGTGTCCAGCTTTGGGCGCCGCATATCAGGACAGATGTGGAGAAATTGGAGAAAGTCCAGAGAAGAGCAACAAAAATGATTAAAGGTCTAGAAAACATGATCTACGAGGGAAGATTGAAAAAAATGGGTTTGTTTAGTCTGGAAAAGAGAAGACTGAGAGGGGACATGATAACGGTTTTCAAGTACATAGAAGGTTGTTACAAGGAGAAGGGAGAAAAATTGTTCTTCTTAATCTCTGAGGATAGGACAAGAAGCAATGGGCTTAAATTGCAGCAAGGGAGGTTTAGATTGGACATTAGGAAAAACTTCCTAACTGTCAGGGTGATTAAACACTGGAATAAATTGCCTAGGGAGGTTGTGGAATCTACATTATTGGAGATTTTTAAGATCAGGTTAGACAAATACTTGTCAGGAATGGTCTAGATAATACCTAGTCCTGCCATTAGTGCAGGGACTGGAATAGATGACCTCTTGAGGTCCCTTGCAGTCCTATCATTCGATGAAGATTTTTTTTCTATTGTGTTCTATTCTATATAGGTGTTTGTACCACGCTTATCACCACAGTATCTGGAGCACCATCCAGTAGTACATTAAGCCATATGACTACACATTTATCATGTGTTGTTTGTTCTCTCATTCTCTCCCCATAGGGAAAATCAAAACCAATGGAGTCTCTCGATTGGGTAGGATGCTTCTTGCTATATGTCTACGTTAGATAAGGCAAAGTCACCTTCCATTTGAATCAGAAAGTAGTGAGATTTGTGATGGTCCTTAGTTCCTGGGGGGGTTCATTCCACAATCTCAGATTGCCCCTGGAACAGATTCTGACTTCTGCATAAATGAATTTTACTCTTATTGTTGAGAGTTCCTTGAGCTGGAGGAGCAGAGTTGTCAACCACGGTCTTCATCCCAGAGCTTTAGGAGGTCTTTTCGTATCCTGGGCCCAGGCCTCTGAGTGCTTTGAAGATAAGAATTGAGACCTTCAACTTGATTCAATGTGGAAAGCCAGCACAGGGAATGGAGGACAGATATGATGTATTCATGGTAGACTGTGTTGCTGAGGAGGTGTTCTGCAGCATTCTGTACTTTAGGTGGAATTACCTAAGTGCTGAAGGCTTCATGCTCAGCTGTACTGCATTGTTGTAATTAAGCCAAGAGGTGATGAAGGCGGTATGAATAATTGAGGTCAGGTCTTCATCCATCATTATGGGATGGAGTTCCTAGCCAAATGGAATTGATAGAAAGTATTACTCATGGATCCTGCTACATGAGAGTTAAGTGTCAGTAAGGAATCCAAGAGTACTCCAGACTTCAGATTGAATTGACCAATTGTGGGTCTGTATCTTCAACCCACACAGGCTGCATCATGGGTGTAAGCTCTTCAAAGTACTTTCCTCTCCCCACCAACCTCACTTCTGTCTTCCTTGAGTTCAACTTCAGCCAGTTGTTCTTCATTCAAGCTGATCTCATCCCTCTTGGTGGTACTGGTGTGGAAAAGGATAGGTAGAATTCTGTATCATCTGCATATTGCTGGCACTTGAGTCCATGTTGTCTGACCAGTTCACCTAGTGGTTGCCTGTAGATGTTGAAAAGGACTGGAGGGAGAACTGATCCTTATGGAACTTCACAAGTGTGGAGCCTAGTAGTTAAAGTGCAGTTTCCCATCATCACTCACTGGGAGCATCTTTACAGGAAGTACTCAAACCATTGTAGCTCTTTACTCTGAACCCCTACCATCTTTCTTAAGTGAGACAGCAGAATCTATTGATCAACAGTGTCAAATGTTGCAGAAAGAAAAGGAGTACTTGTGGCACCTTAGAGACTAACGAATTATTTGAGCATAAGCTTTCGTGAGCTACAGCTCACTTCATCGGATGTTGCAGAGAGGTCCAGAAGGATGAGAATTGATGTCTGTCCTCTATCTGTTGACAGGAGATCAGCCATCAGTGCCACTCATGTGGTTATGGTTCTGTGAACTGCCTGAATCCAGATTGTGCTGTGTCTAGAATGTTAGGGTTACTTAAATGCACTTGTAGTTGGCATTTTGCTAGCTTCAATATGAGCTTTTTCTATGTATTAGATTTGACACTTCTCTATGTGTTAGGAGGTAGTTGGCTAGGACTGAAATATCCAGGGTGGGTGTTCAACTGATTATCCACCATGATTCCCCTGTTTTTTTCAGAGTCACTACTTCCTGGGATGGAGTCCCTCATGGTATAAATATGCCCTACATTATTTGTTCCTTGATGTATATCTTTAAATTTGGCCATAATAAATTGTATATTGCTTGCTTATGCACAGCTTACAGAATGATCTGGATTGGTTGGTATCAGTGTCCTCTTCATTATTTACCATTTCCCCCAATCTTTATGTCCTCTGCAAAGTTTAATCAGTGATGATTTTGTTTTCTTCCAGGTCATTGATAAAAACATTAAATTACAAAGGGCCAAGCACCAGTTCCTGTGGGACCTACTGGAAACACAGCACTCAATGATGATTCCCAATTTACAATGACGTTTTGAGACCTGTCAGTTAGCCAGCTTTTAATCCAAATTGTCCCATGTTAATTTTGAATCTTTCTAGTTTTTAATCAAAATGTCATGCAGTAACAAGTCACATGCCATACAGAAGTCTAAGTATATTTCATCAATAGCATTACCTTTATCAACCAAACTTGAAATCTCATTTTAAAAATAAAGTTTGTTTGATAGTAGTATCTGTTTTCCACAAACTCATTTTAAGAGGCATTAATTATGTCACCCTCCTTTAATTCTTTATTAATCGAGTCCTGTATCCGCCATTCCATTATTTTGCCCAGCTGTAGAGATGTAGTCCTGCTAAGGCACCCAGCCCATAGTAGAGAATGAGGCATAAAGCACTCAAAGTACAAATGCCCATATGGCATCACAGCACCCATTGGCAGATACAGTTTGATGTCGAACTGATGCTAAAGGAAATATTTTGGTTTGGTTCAACAAAGCATACATTTTGAAAAAATGCATATTTTAGGAAAAAATATTTGAAAAAGACATTTTAAAAAAGGTTTCAGATGAAAAATTGTAATTAACACTAATGTACAACACCACTGAAAATGAAAAGTGCAATCTAAGAAATGCTAAGCATTATTCTCCATCTCCTGTTAGATTTATTACTATTTAAATTGTTGTAAGCCTAAAACATATAAGTTTATGACAAACTGTGTAACAGAAGTTAACACGACTAGCCCAATCTGATGAGACATATAGTTGGAAACACTATCTGCACAACTGTATCTTCTCTTTTACATACAAAGTAAGATTTTTTTGTCATAAATAATGACAGTTAACTGGCTTGTAGATAAGGTATGTTTATTATACAGGCCAATTGCTGACATTTTTATTCAGTTCTTGTTTAGGCCAAATTCTCACTAAAATCAAAAGTAGTTTTGCCTGAATAAGGACTACAGGATTTGGTCTATATATTTAAATAATAAACCTGTACTAGCTACAAATACTTAAGACCAAAATTCTAGATGATTTGTTTTTTGTTTAGATCAGTTGATAAATACAACATGGGCTTATTTTTAATAGTGCTACTATGCCTCCAATATTTGAGGATGTTTATTCCTGTGGTTAAGGCACCAAACTCTGACAAAATAGGGGTTCAGTTCCCAGTTTGGCCACATACCAGCTGTGTGACTGGACAGGAGACTTAAGTGTGTGTATCTGCTGCAAAAACAAGGCCCAGTTGCCATACTGTATTCACAGGACTTAAGACTGTAGCAAGTGATCCTGGCTACATCCTCTCCTTAAGTACTCCTATTTCTTTTTAAAACCAATTGCTTTGGAAGTGCTAGATATAGAAATTTTGAAAAGAAATTGAATGTTTTTGTGCTCACATGTAATACACAGAATGCTCTTCCAGCTAATAGCCATCTTATAGCAGTGCTATGTCAAATTCTTGGAACAAACTGAAAGATTTTTGGCCAGGATAGGTATGTATTGAGCTTTGTGTAGCCGTGCAAATCTTAATTGTGTAGATTTTTCCCACCCTGAGCATCCCTATGGGCAGAAATTTAGCCATAAATTTTCAATAGCATAAAAGAACCTGACATTGTGTTGACAAATACTATAGTAGGCTATGTAGTTTGTATTTACATATAACGTGTTTCTGAGCAATGCAAACTGCATAAGCATGGTGGTGTGTTTGCATCAAAAGTTGTCGGTCTCCTGAGGGCCACTAAAGATATATTTAATTGAGTTTTATTATGAATGGTACTGAGAAAAATAAGTGAGGCAAAAGAAAAGGTTAGTGGCTACCTAAGAGTTTTTAAACTATTGGATGCAATTTAATTGTTCTCATTCACTCATGCACAAGTGCACACATGCATGCTTATGGTTAAGCAGTAACCTCTCTACCAAAAACATAATTCTGGTTCAATGGCAAAATTTAGAGTCAATGGCAAAGCTCCCATTGGGTTCAATACAACCTGGATTTCATGCATGGTATTTCCTCTGACAATGCACTGCTCAGAAAAATAAAAGAAAAACAACCCCTTTAAGGCCCTGGGGGTGGGTGGGTAACCAGGTCTATCTGATTACCAGACACAGCTGGAAAAGTATCATGGGAGTATAAAAGCCAGCAAGTGGCTCAGCTGGGGAGGCAAGCTTTAGGAGGGAGGTTGGTTTCAGTAACTGGCCCTGGAGCAGAGAGCTTGAGAAATAGAGTGCCTTACCAAGGGAAGAGCCTCTGGGGAGAAGAGAGAAGCAGAGTGAAAGGCCTCTGGGCCCCTGCAGATTATGTTAGTCAAGGCAATAGCTTCATAGAAATGTAGGTCTGGAAGGGACCTCAAGAGGCCATCTAGTCCATCTCCCTGCACTGAGGTAGGATTGTGTGTTATGCTGATTTTTTTGCTTGAATTAATTAACTGTGCCCAGAGGGAAGGGTTTGAAAGAGATGTGGGTATGGTGTTCAGTCCTTCCTTGGCTGGGAAAACAGGCCAGTAGCATACAGCAACATTTTTCCTCATGGGTAACTTATCTTTAAACCAAAGCCAATGCTCCAGTAATCTCTGGGAAACAAAGGGCCAGATTTCTGAGCCCTTTACACTTATTGGTGAGTAGTATTCACCCAAACAGTCCCATTGAAATTAGGCCAATAATGCAAGCAACTACTCACCAGAATGAATAAGGGCTTCTTAGTCTGGTCCATACCATCTTGTGGGCTTTTCACAGAGATGTGGTCTCATTTTGTAAGTGCAGGAACTGTAACCCCCACCTATTGAAATAAATTACAGAACTGGAGCTAGCTAATTGAGGGGTGCAGTCAGGCTTTTTGTTTGTGTTCCCAATAGCTTTGAGGAGTAAAAACATGGCTGGAAGTGGGTGGGAAGGATGTGGAGTACAATAGAATGGAGGTTGTCTATAACTCTGAACAAAACATTATGGTTGTTCTTTCAAAAGTTTGCAAGTGAACATTGACTTAATACAGCTTTGAAACTTTACTATGAAGGAGAAAAATGTTGCTTTTAACCATCTCCATCTTAATTTAAATGAAACAAGCACAGAAACAGTTTCCTTACCTTGTCAAATATTTTTTAAACTTTCCCTTTATTTTTTTTAGTAGTTTACGTTTAACAGTGCTGTATTTTTTTATGTGCTGCTGTCTGATTGTGTACTTCCGGTTCCAAATTAGGTGTGTGATTGACCGGTCAGTTTGTAACTCCTATGTTCATAACTCTGAGGTTCTACTGTATTTTAATTAATGCAGAAGGAAGTGCAGGGAAGAGAAGGTGAGGATGATGGGAAGCAGAATGTTTTGTGAGCTCCCTCATAATTTTTTTTTGAAAAATAGGTCCAATTCTGAAAAATATCTAATACCAGAAAATTTTGAACCATTTTCCTGCTTTTTTTCTCTTTTCCCTTTAAAATTTGGAAGTCACTCCAGTCTTATCCTTCCTGCACATTCCCAGTGTCTAAATTAATGCTAGCTCAAGCAGTATCTCCTTTGTGTGACTAATTAGACAGTTTTTGTTAGGATGGAGATTCTCTCTGTCATTTCCCTCTCATTGTGTCTACCTTCTCCTGCTTGTCTCTGTATGTTCTGTTCTACCTTCTCTTTCTGTCTCCCTTACAGCCCATTGATAGGCAGTACTCTGAAGGGGCTCATCTTCTGTACTTCCTGCAATGTGAAGAAATTATACTTTTGGACTCAGCTTTCTGGATGTAGCCCTTCCATCAGTCATGGCCATGTGCTTATTCCCTTCTTCATCTAAATTCTCAGAGGGTATCTCCTTTCAATACATCCACCTTCACATCAGGAGCACTTCAACCCCATTCTAACTATATGCTTTTCACTTTTTTTCATCTGTCCTTCTGTTTACCACACTCCTATTCTATTGCTATGAATACATGACAAAGCATTTTCCCTTCAAGTATACTTCTGCTGTTTCTCTTCCCTCTGTTCTTTCCCTCGATTCAGTGTTTTTATCCTTTCATTGCCCTTTAGAATGAAGTGATGTAGTTCAATACATTTGAGAATCAGAAGTGCAACTGGTTCATCCCTAATGCACCAGAGTTTATATTTCCAAAAATGAATTTCTCAATATTTGGTGTCTCAAGGTCAGCATCCAAAAATTGAGGCAACTGCACTCCCTGTAAAGATGGTTCGAGGCAGGTAAGAGAAACAATATCAGCTTTCAGATAGTGATCCAGGATAAGGAGCAGATAGCGTGAGACCCTGATTAGATCTTCAGTTTCTTTGCATCTGGAACTCCCATGACAATAAAGAATAATTGCCCATTTTTGGCTCCTGATGGTTCCCATTTTCACTACACTCAGAGCTTCTATATTCTCACTGCCACTGAACCTAAGTGTAATTCAAGAGTCAACTGTTCTTCACAGTAATTGCAGATGTCAGTTTCCAGGCTTTAGCAATCCTTAACTGGATGATCATATAACTAACTCCCAATCCTTCCTCTCCTTTGTTCAAATAGTTGCAAACATTTTATTACTAAGTAAACATGAGAAGGCCTAGAGAAGGCTGTCCTGTCAGCCCAACAGAAGCTTTCTTGGAGGACAAGTGACAACACCACAGATAATTTGTCATGGGGAAATGCTTACTGATGCCAACCTCTGATTTTTCTGCTGTTCTACAGAAATAACCTGGTTCTTACTCCTGATGCTTTCAACCCAGTAAAAGCTGATCTACTTCTATTCACAACATTATTCCTGTTATCAGTCTGCTGACCTTCTGCTTTGTTTGTTTGTTTGTTACCTACCCCTATGCCAGACATAATTAGAATCACTGTTCAAAGAAAACCATTCCATGCTGAGCATTTGTTCCTGCATTTGCTCCAGGGAAGGACACTGGGTTGCTTTATATAAGCCTTTGTCTGGCTGTCATTTTTTTGGGTCAAGTGCAAAATTGGTTCTTGGGATCTCTTGATTTGACTCCCTTGTCGTTGAGCTGGTCCATTGGTGCCATAGCTGTCAAAGCTTGCATTAAAATTTAATGCCTGTGGGCTATACTCTCACATTACATATATTCTGACAACCCACTGGTCCCCTAGGCATTCCTTGCAATAGACTATGTCTTGCTGACATCTACAAGTGCCTTTAATTGCATACCTTCCTTTTACTCATTGTACTGGTAATCTTTTTTGGTGCATACGTGTCAATGGGTGTCATTAAGTAAAAGAGATATATGGTACCAATGTGACATTGCTGTCTGAGAAGATACATTTTCTACAAAAAGCGGGTCATTTGAGGCATTACAAAGACTACCTGTATCATTCCTTGGCACAAATGAAAAGAACAGAACAATTTTTCAGCTAACATAATACCAACAAACCAAAAGGGCACAAGTAATGGAACCAAACTGACATCATCATCCAAACATCAAATCTGGCTACTGAAAGCTGAAATCCCAGATGGACATCTTTGAATTGTTATCCATTCTCTTGAATCCATAAGGCCTTTTAAAGAGTGTGAATGAGCCACGTCCCAACCTCATCAACATCAGAACACAGACGGAGTTAATCCAAACTCATTCCTCCCTGAGGGTTTGGCTTTATTAATAACTCATAAAATAATACAAACATAATCCACAGCCTAAACTTCCACCCTGAGTTTGTCTGTCCATAGAGTTTCCTTCTATGATCACCTCTGCCCTACCTTCATAGGTTCCAATCCACAAAGTTACCTAACCCCCGACTTATTGATTCCAAGGACAAAAGAGAACATTGCAATTATGGCATCTGATCTCCTATATAATAAAGTCCATAGAACTTCACCAAAATAATTCCTACAACAGATCTTTTAGAAAAATCATCCACTTTTGATTTAAAAATTGTCATTGATGGAGAATCCACCTTGACCCTTGGTAAATTGTTCCAATGGTTAATTGTTCTCACTGTTAAAAATGTATGCCTTATTTCCAGTCTGAACTTGTTTAGCTTCAACTCCAGACATTGGATTGTGTTGTAACTTTCTCTGCTAGATTGAAGAGACCATTATTAAATATTTGTTCATGTAGGTACTTAGACACTAATCAAATTGCCCATTAAAGGGAAGGTTAAGCTAAATAAATAGACTAAAGGAACTCAGTCACTATAATGCATATTTTCAATCCTTTTATCATTCTCAGGGCTCTTCTCTGAGCCGTCTCCAATTTATCAACATTCTACATGCTTAAATCTGGAGTTTAGTCATATCATTCCCAGTTTTAGGATCCACTGTGCTCCCCAAATTCCAACTGAACCCAAGAGGCATCTAAACTCCATTGACACCTATGTTTCTGCTTCCAGGCATGCATACTGCTGCTGCACTCTAGCAGGGGAATATATTGACCATTTAAAGGACCCCGAGAGGTGAATTTTTTTATAGTTATACTATCACTATTTCCTTTGAAAATACCCCTTGAAATTATGAAGACATAAACTGATATAGGAAGAGAGCACATAGAATATAGAATATCATAGAATATCAGGGTTGGAAGGGACCTCAGGAGGTCATCTAGTCCAACCCCCTGCTCAAAGCAGGACCAATCCCCAACTAAATCATCCCAGCCAGGGCTTTGTCAAGCCTCACCTTACAAATTCCTGAGGAAGGAGATTCCACCACCTCCCTAGGTAACACATTCCAGTGTTTCACCACCCTCCTGGTGAAAAAGTTTTTCCTAATATCCAACCTAAACCTCCCCCACTGCAACTTGAGACCATTACTCTTTGTTCTGTCATCAGCTACCACTGAGAACAGTCTAGCTCCATCCTTTTTGGAATCCCCTTTCAGGTAGTTGAAAGCAGCTATCAAATCCCCCCTCATTCTTCTCTTCCGCAGACTAAACAATCCCAGTTCCCTCAGCCTCTCCTCTTAAGCCATATGTTCCAGTCCCCTAATGATTTTTGTTGCCCTCCGCTGGACTCTTTCCAATTTTTCCACATCCTTCTTGTAGTGTGGGGCCCAAAACTGGACACAGTACTCCAGATGAGGCCGCACCAGTGTCGAATAGAGGGGAATGGTCACGTCCCTCAATCTGCTGGCAATGTCCCTACTTATACATCCCAAAATGCCATTGGCCTTCTTGGCAACAAGGGCACACTGTTGACTCATATCCAGCTTCTCGTCCACTGTAACCCCTAGGTCCTTTTCTGCAGAACTGCAGTGTGAGATTGGTAGTGGCTGGACTCATTCTGATGCAACAAAATTGTCATGCTAACCACTGCTGAGCACTTCCTGACCTTAAAAATCCAATCACACATCACATTGCATCAATCAGCATGACAACTCTATTACACTCTGATGAGTAACTGCTCATGCCAGTCGCTATATTCACCACGTTGGACTGAACAGTCATTGATTGATGACCCTGAACCATTACAGCATCTAGAATATAGTGATTACTATGGTATATATCAGAGGAGAAAGTGAAAGCAAAACTCACTGGCAAGATGGAAACATCAGAATCAAATACAGGTTCCTAAGTGTTTGGTTAGTAATTTAAACCTCCACATCTGACAAATGCCAGAGATTTCAGGATTATGATTGATGTAGACAATGGAAATATTCAAACAGAGATGAATCAAACAAGAGAATGGAGATAAAATCTGACTCGGCAAATGGCTAATAAGTATACCATGTTTTAAGCCATGTATCGACCAGTAAAAGATATTTCTCCAAGAAAGGGAGCAACCCAGACCCAGGATAGGTGTATCCTCTATCACAAGGAAATACTCTAAGCAAACAATAAATTATAAGTGGATGTGGAAGAAGTTCAGAAGTATCCTGTTCTATAAAATGTTAAAGAAGCTCTGCTTGAAAACAGTATTATTTGATCTTCAGCTAAACATTTTGAGTGGAAGTATGAAATTAAGAGACTAAATCCTGACTGCTTGAGGCTAACAGAAAAACTTCCATTAACTTCAAGAGGACCAGAAGTTTGGCCTTAAGGACTTCAGTTCAAATATAATGTTCTCTTTTCTACTTTCTCTTCTTTCTGACTAACCTTCTTTCTTTTAGTTTATTTCCCTTTGTCTCATCTTCTATTTGTTCCTCTTGGGCCCCTTCTCTCTTCCTTTCCCCTCATATTTTTATATTTTATTTTTCCTTTCACTTTTTGTCTTACCTCTCCTGCTTCTCTTCTCAGTCCTTTTTCTTTCTTCCATACTCCTCTTTTTCTTTCCTCTAGAGCCTTCTCACACAAGTATTTTCTGAAGATAGTTTATTAGCAATGCCTATTTCTTGCAAGGCTGACTGCCTACTTTTTTAAACCAGCTTCCTCTGACTGGCAGCAGATGAAGATGACACAAAGTCCATTCTCCTCCATTGCCTTCTAGACAGGATGGGCTTCAGTTAACCTGAACTTGGTTGAATTATTTGTGGGGGATACATCATCTTGTGAATTTAGCACTTTTTCCATTGTTTATAATATATTTGCTAACTAGTCCCAATTTCTCTGAATATATTAATCATTCCCAGCTCTGCCCCAAATAAATTGTCTATGGAAACAAATTTTCAACACATGGGATGCACAGTGTTCACTTCTACTATTTACTGTTCATTATTCAATGTGTGTCACCTAAATTACATGTTTTGTTTGCTGCTCCCCAGTTTTCTACCACATTTCTTTTTCATGGGAGAATATAAAATAAATGATGAACAACAAGTAACAATATGATTGTTTACACACACAGTTACTTTGTTGTACTGAAAATAGGTATTTATATAGGCCCTGATATAGCAAGAAACTTAAATACAGTTTTGACCGGAGTCCTAGGGGGGTCACACTGAGATTGCTCAATCAGGGCAAACTGAAAAGAATGGGGCAGACAAGTCCCAAAACTGGTTGTTATTTCTAATGATTCGATTTACCAATCCAGCAACAAAACAGCTTCTACATTACTTTACTGGTTATCCAGAAGCCCAAAACACAGCTCCCTTAGAGCAATCTAGCCTTGGGACAGCCAAGTCAAATATGATGAGGATTACTGAAAATCTTGTTCATCATATATAGAATCATAGAATATCAGGGTTGGAAGGGACCTCAGGAGGTCATCTAGTCCAACCCCCTGCTCAAAGCAGGACCAATCCCCAACTAAATTATCCCAGCCAGGGCTTTGTCAAGCCTCACCTTAAAAATTCCTGAGGAAGGAGATTCCACCACCTCCCTAGGTAACACATTCCAGTGTTTCACCACCCTCCTAGTGAAAAAGTTTTTCCTAATATCCAACCTAAACCTCCCCCACTGCAACTTGAGACCATTACTCCTTGTTCTGTCATCAGCTACCACTGAGAACAGTCTAGCTCCATCCTTTTTGGAATCCCCTTTCAGGTAGTTGAAAGCAGCTATCAAATCCCCCCTCATTCTTCTCTTCCGCAGACTAAACAATCCCAGTTCCCTCAGCCTCTCCTCATAAGTCATGTATTCCAGTCCCCTAATGATTTTTGTTGCCCTCCGCTGGACTCTTTCCAATTTTTCCACATCCTTCTTGTAGTGTGGGGCCCAAAACTGAACACAGTACTCCAGATGAGGCCTCACCAATGTTGAATAGAGGGGAACAATCACATCCCTCGATCTGCTGGCAATGCCCCTACATATACATCCCAAAATGCCATTGGTCTTCTTGGCAACAAGGGCACACTGTTGACTCATATCCAGCTTCTTGTCCACTGTAACCCGTAGGTCCTTTTCTGCAGAACTGCTGCCAAGCCATTCGGTCCCTAGTCTGTAGCGGTGCATGGGGTTCTTCCATCCTAAGGGCAGGACTCTGCACTTGTCCTTGTTGAACCTCATCAGATTTCTTTTGGCCCAATCCTCTAATTTGTCTAGGTCCCTCTGTATCCTATCCCTACCCTCCAGCGTATCTACCTCTCCTCCCAGTTTAGTGTCATCTGTAAACTTGCTGAGGGTGCAATCCACACCATCCTCCAGATCATTAATGAAGATATTGAACAAAACCGGCCTGAGGACCAACCCTTGTGGCACTCCGCTTGATACCGGCTGCCAACTAGACATGGAGCCATTGATCACTACCCATTGAGCCCGACAATCTAGCCAACTTTCTATCCACCTTATAGTCCATTCATCCAGCCCATACTTCTTTAACTTGCTGGCAAGAATACTGTGGGAGACCGTGTCAAAAGCTTTGCTAAAGTCAAGGAACAACACGTCCACCGCTTTCCCCTCATCCACAGAGCCAGTCATAGAAGGCAATTAGATTCGTCAGGCATGACTTGCCCTTGGTGAATCCATGCTGACTGTTCCTGATCACTTTCCTCTCCTCTAAGTGCTTCAGAATTGATTCCTTGAGGACCTGCTCCATGATTTTTCCAGGGCCTGAGGTGAGGCTGACTGGCCTGTAGTTCCCAGGATCCTCCTTCTTCCCTTTTTTAAAGATGGGCACTACATTAGCCTTTTTCCAGTCGTCTGGGACTTCCCCCGATCGCCATGAGTTTTCAAAGATAATGGCCAATGGCTCTGCAATCACATCCGCCATCTCCTTTAGCACTCTCGGATGCAGCGCATCCGGCCCCATGGACTTGTGCTCGTCCAGCTTTTCTAAATAGTCCCGAACCACTTCTTTCTCCACAGAGGGCTGGTCACCTCCTTCCCCATGCTGTGCTGCCCAGTGCAGTAGTCTGGGAGCTGACCTTGTTCATAAAGACAGAGGCAAAAAAAGCACTGAGTACATTAGCTTTTTCCACATCCTCTGTCACTAGGTTGTCTCCCGCATTCAGTAAGGGGCCCACGCTTTCCTTGACTTTCTTCTTGTTGCTAACATACCTTCTTGTTACTCTAACATATCTTGCTAGTTGCAACTCCAGGTGTGATTTGACCTTCCTGATTTCACTCCTGCATGCCCGAGCAATATTTTTATACTCATCCCTGGTCATTTGTCCAATCTTCCACTTCTTGTAAGCTTCTTTTTTGTGTTTAAGAGCAGCAAGGATTTCACTGTTAAGCCAAGCTGGTTGCCTGCCATATTTACTATTCTTTCTACACATCAGCATGGTTTGTCCCTGTAACCTCAATAAGGATTCTTTAAAACACAGCCAGCTCTCCTGGACTCCTTTCCCCCTCATGTTGTTCTCCCAGGGGATCCTGCCCATCAGTTCCCTGAAGGAGTCAAAGTCTGCTTTTCTGAAGTCCAGGGTCCGTATTCTGCTGCTCTCCTTTCTTCCCTGTGTCAGGATCCTGAACTCAACCATCTCATGGTCACTGCCTCCCAGGTTCCCATCCACTTTAGCTTCCCCTACTAATTCTTCCTGGTTTGTGAGCAGCAGGTCAAGAAGAGCTCTGCCCCTACTTGGTTCCTCCAGCACTTGCACCAGGAAATTGTCCCCTACCCTTTCCAAAAACTTCCTGGATTGTCTGTGCACTGCTGTATTGCTCTCCCAGCAGATATCAAGGTGATTGAAGTCTCCCATGAGAACCAGGGCCTGCGATCTAGTAACTTCTGTGAGGTGCCTCATCCCCCTGGTCCGGTGGTCTATAGCAGACTCCCACCACGACATCACCCTTTTTGCTCACACTTCTAAACTTAATCCAGAGACACTCAGGTTTTTCTGCAGTTTCATACTTGAGCTCTGAGCAGTCATACTGCTCCCTTACATATAGTGCAACTCCCCCACCTTTTCTGCCCTGCCTGTCCTTCCTGAACAGTTTATATCCATCCATGACAGTACTCCAGTCATGTGAGTTATCCCACCAAGTCTCTGTTATTCCAATCACATCATAATTCCTTGACTGTGCCAGGACTTTCAGTTCTCCCTGCTTGTTTCCCAGGCTTCTTGCATTTGTGTATAGGCACTTGAGAACTCGCTCATTGTCCCTCTTTCTCAGTATGAGGCAGGAGCCCTGCCCTCTCGTGCGTTCCTGCTCATGCTTCCTCCCGGTATCCCACTTCCCCACTTACCTCAGGGCTTTGGTCTCCTTCCCCCAGTGAACCCTCCTCACTAGGTTAGCCAGCCTGCTTGCGAAGATGCTCTTCCCTCTCTTCGTTAGGTGGAGCCCGTTTCTGCCTAGCACTCCTCCTTCTTAGAAACCATCCCGTGGTCAAAGAATCCAAAGCCTTCTCTCCGACACCACCTACGTAGCCATTCGTTGACTTCCATGATTCAACGGTCTCTACCCAGGCCTTTTCCTTCCACGGGGAGGATGGATGAGAAGACCACTTATAAAGTTCTACCAATCCCAAAGGATCAGACACATTACCCGCCAAGTCAATTAATATTTCAGATCTTACCCAAATACATGCTTACAGCCAATTCTTATTAACTACATTAAGATTTATTTAAAAAGAAAAGAGTATTGGTTAAAAGATCATTATACATACAGCCATGTATCAAATTCTTAGGTCAGTTTCATAGTAGAGATGGTGAACTTTAGAGTTGCAAAAAATTCTTTCAGAATTAGTTCCACAGATTATATTCCCAGTAGGCGGTCCATGTCCAATATCAGGGTGATCCAGAGTGGAGCTGGAGACCTCAGTCTTGTGACTCAACCTTCCTCTGATGAAGCTTAACCAGATCTGAGATACAGGATTGGGGGCCTTTTTAGTTCTTTTGAGTTCTTTTATAGATCTCTGGCAGGGCTCTTGACAGCAGGTATTCCGTGGGTATGAACAGTGGCTTTGAAGTAAAACCTCCTGTTTCCTGTGTATACCAGGTAATTAGTTGCATTAATCAGGATAAGGCAATTCTCCATTAAGTAGGTCATAGACAATTTACAACAAACTTCAAAGAGAAATAAAGACAATGATATTATTACACCCAAGTTCCATCTAACTCTTACTATTCCCTATTGATCTCTGAACCACTTGATGGATCACTTGATTAGATGTTCTGTTCGTTCCCTCTGAAGCACCTGGCATAAGCCATTGTCGGAAGAGAGGATACTGGACTAGCTGGACCTTTGATCTGACCCATTATGGCTGTTCTTATGTTCTTAATCAATAGAATATAGTAAAAGACCGGAACAGTCTGGTTACATGGTTAACATCTAATAAGAAATAAGTAAACAAATACAATTAGTATTTACCTCTAATTTTCTAACAATACAGGTTTGCATTTCAAAGCTCTAGTCTAGCTAACATGGCTTTGTTAGCTATTTATAAAGAATGGCCTTAATTACCATTTATATATGTCTCTAATATGTCTTTAAAGATAGAATTTGGATCATTTAGCCTGCAAGTTGCTTAATTCTTTCTGGCTCAGTGTCAAAGAGTACATGCCTAACTTCCACTATTTGAATACTCCCAATGATATCAATCTACTTCAACGAGAGTACTCACGTAGTCAAAATTAGGCTCATGCTTAAATATTGTGCTGAATCAGGGCCATAACAATCAGTCACTCTCTAGACAGTCATCAGAATCCAAGATTAATGAGCATGAAAAACAAGGGGCCAAATAAAGCTCAAACAATCATTTGACAACACCATTGTAGCAGTGTATCACCAGCTCCCACCTGAATAAAGTTCCATTTTTTAATTAAAGTTTTTCCCAATTATAGTAATATGCTTAACTTTTTTTGAGCTGTAGCTACTTTTCCATACCATGGAATTTATATTGACACTTTCAGGGTATTTCTTTGTTACAGGAACTGTTCTCCACAGTCATTTACACATCATATAAACCTAATAATTTGAGTGTTTTCTCAAATTCATATTAATATTAACAACAACATTTCAGGACCAAAAGAAGCAACATGCCTTATCCAGTCCCAGCTACCTGTCTCTCCAACATTGTGCCCTTTAAGCTTTTTGGAATTTCAAGTGCTGCATTTGGTGATGGTGTTCTACATGTTAATTATTGCCTGCAGAGGCATTTCTCCTAATGTTCTGTAGTGCCTAATCCTTTTGAGCTGCAGTTCTTGCCTCCTGCGTTTTAAGTCTGTTTTCCAATAACAGTCCTATCTCCCAGGTCTCTGGATCCATCTGAATTTTGTTCGGCACAGGACCAGAGAAGGTGGGGGGAAGGGGAAAGATAGCTTTAAGCCACTTTTTGGCTCATTCAATCCTGAAACAGTCCCCAATATAATTTAGATCCACCCACTGGCTCCATTCTGCTAGGGAATGTACACATCCAAAACTCAACCCAAAGCTTTGTCTCTACCTCATTGTGTAAAATTTGTATGTGCTCCTGCACATCTGGTTTAGCAAGGAAGTACAATGCTTTGAGAGAAGTCAAATCAGACAGCAATGGAGATATCTCCCATGAGAAACTGTTCTTGTGATATTTTCATCCTGCCTTCCAAGCCAAAGCTGTTAAGGACAGTGTTCAAACTGAGCAGAGGGGAGTGGAAAATGATGTTACAGTCCAGCTTTCTCAACACTTTTTACTTTCTATTTTCAGCAAGCAACAGTTGGGATAATCAAAATAACAGCCCTCACTTATTTATTTATTATTAGACCAGGTGGAAGCAACATCATGCTAAGCACTGTACAACATATAGTAAGTGAAACCCCCTGCCCCCAAAGTCTTCAAGACAAGACTCAACAGGTGGGTAAAACAAACACATGGGTGGGGAGAAGGGAGGAGAAGATAGGGTGAGCATAATAAAATGACATTTTAGCTCAGTGAACAATTTGAAGTGCATCACAGTAATTGCAATTCCCTGCCTATCTAGCCATTATCAGATGGCAGCTTTCTGTAAGAATCATACAAATCCAAACATTTTTTTAATCCAAACCACTCAATATTGGGAAGTTCTCCCATGCCTTGTCATGTACTCTGCAGAAGAAATTATTATTGTGTGGCCATTGTGTTCAACACTTATCAACCAGTGCTATTTGTATAAGTAAATGTAGTGTTTTTTTCTGGAAGAAGAGATGTTTTAGCATGGAAGCATCTGTGGATAGGACACAGTATCTTCCCATGGCTTAGCATTGCCATTAAACTGTGTGTGTGTGTGTGTGAAACAGCACTTGCTGGAAGAAATATAATTCCACATCTTATATGAGGACATTGTTATTACTCCTGTGTAAGGCCCTTGGTAAATCCAGCCAAGTGATCACTTCAGGGTTTCAGTCTAAAGGTCAATATCCAAGGCAGGAGAAATGGAAGTTAATACTGTTGGAGTTTTTACTCTGCTTTTTAAATCCCTCATCTGGGGACCCTATTCAAACTTTATGGGTTAAAGAACTTCAGACAGAATCAAACCTTTTGAAATATTTACACATTGAACTTAGTGTATGAGAAATACACAGGAAGAGAAGAAAGGAAAACAAGGTAAACGATAAGAGACTGCAGGGCTATCCCTGGCAGCTTTTAAAGTTTTGACTCCACTAACTGAGTGCTGCCTCTACTTCTCAGCTCCATGCTCTTGGCTATATCTGCTTATTTTCTCCCTGCTTGGCAGAACCTGATTGCTGTAGTAGCTGAGAGGGAGATTGTTGCCAATGGCTGTTTTTCTGTTGTCACTGCTGTTTGCAGGACAATTTAGAGAAAAAGCATGATGACAAACAGAGCAAGATCGCCTGAATTGACGCTGATACACATTATGTTTGTGACTCCCTGTGGAAATGCTGATATTGAAAGAACCTTTAGTGTAATAAGGTAAAATAAGAGTTCAGGTTATCCATGTAATACAGTACACTCAATGCTGCAATGTCAAATTGATTTATTCAAATAGTCTAAGAGCCACTCATGGAAACTACATTTATAAAACACATGACTGGTGCACGGAATTATACTGAGAGGCAGAGGCTGTAAAATAGAGGATCCAGCTGTGGTGAGCTGTTACCAGGGCCACATTAACCCCAGCTTTTAGATGAGCTGTGCTTGTGAATATTCTGTTCCTTGCTGTGTAGAGGACAAGCTGGGAATCAGAGAGTAGAAAAAGAGAACATTGCCTCAGGACTGTCATATGGAGTTTTAATTCTGATTTCAAAAATACCAAAGCAAACAAAAAGGGGTTTTAAAAGCCAAGGCCTTGGCTAAAGGATTTCAGCGAGGAGGAGAGGGAACAGAATACTGAAGTAGCCACAAGGGCAGGGCAGCACAAAAAAAAATACTCAAGAGTTTTTGTGAATGTCACCAAAATAAGTCATTGCAAAATTCTGCACAAATGTTATCATTTTCTATCACTTCATCAGCGTGCTGTAATGTTTCCAACAACATTCCAGCAGCTATTGCTTGCAAATAGTCTTTCTAAAAGATATCCTGTAACTTGAAAATTGTGGGCTTGAGAATTCTGTGCTATGCAGGAGGTCAGACTAGAGAAAGAGAAGGATCCCTCCTGGACTTGAAATCGATGAATAACTGGGAGGGTGCGGTGGAAGGTAGGCTTTCTGCGAGAGCAGTCAGTCAGTTCAAGTCATTTGACTCGTGGGCACTGTCCAAGCAGTGAGGCCTGGAACACGGAAAATGAACTAGCAGCAAAAATACTTTTGAGAGACCAATCCCCAAAATAATAAGGTAAGAGTGGAGATGAGTCAGGTGTCCATCTGCTAGGTCTTCTTACACAGGCCTCGATTCCACTACCCTTAGGCATCAGGTACTTCTAATAAAAATCAACATGGGACTACTTACAAAGTAATGTACTGTTTAATGTGAGTAGGGATGGGAAATATCAGGCCCAAAATTATTATGGTAAGCAGGGATTTGAGAGAGATGTGAGCTGGAAGAATAAATGGGGAAAGGAAGAGAAGTAGAAAAAAAGGTGTGAACTGTCCCAGTTACCTCACTGAAACATTCGTCTCATTTTGAAGCATAATAATTTAGTTGTTAACACCATTAACTTTTTCAGTGTTGATCACTGTAACAGAAACATCCAGCTATCCATAGTTAGATGCAGTGGTAAACATTGTTCCGATCCATTGCCCCTCCCAGTTTGTTTATTTTTGGACACTTCATTTTTAGAAAGATACTGACAAGTCAAGTGGAGTTTAGACAAAAGCAATATAAATGGCTGGAGGGAAAGAATAAAAGAGCTAACTGTGTACGTAACCATTAAGGGGACAATATGATATGTTTACAATCTACATTTATTTGGAAGGTCTAAACATCAAAGAAAGTGAGGATTTATATACTATAATGAAGGGGTTCATAGCCAGGAATAATGGGACAAAATTATGGAAAAGAAAACCTTCTTGGCAGTGAGATGCATTAGTTCCTGGATTAATCTCCAAGGGATGTGGGAAAAGACTAATTGCCTGGTACATTAATAAATGTGGCAGGGAGATGGACTACAAGATCTAACTAGCTTTTTCCAGTTCCAATGTTTAGGGTCAAATTCTGCTCTCAAATGCTGCAACCTCAGTATAGGTCAATGGAATTAAACAGATATAAGCAAAAAGGAGAATTTGAGCCGATGACTTTTATTAGGATAAAGATAAACTCCACTCCTGCTTTGTCCCCAGTCCTATACTTTAGCTCAGTGGTCCCCAAACTTTTCAGGGTTGTGCCCCGCTTGCCCTTGTCTGCTCCCCACCCACTGCAGGAGCCAGGGCTGGGAGCAGGGATGCAGCTTCTGAGGAGGAAGGGGGAACATGGACAGAGGTAAGGGGGCCACAGCTGGGGACGGGTCTGGGGACAGGGACAAAGCAGACCTGTGGCAGAGTGGGTCTGGGTGGCATTCCTTTTCCTTCCTCTCATTGGGGAATGGCCTGGGCCTGCCACACCCCCACCCGAACGTTCCTCCATGCCCCTTAGCGGGACGTGCCCCACAGGTTGGGGACCACTGGCTTAGCTGCAGGCCAGAGAGAGAAAGATGAGTAAATGAGAGAGAGAGAGCATTAGGATTTACTGAGAAATGCTGAGAATGCCTCACCCTTACTTGACTAAATCTAAAATGCTGTATATCAACCAGTGCATACTAGTGAATCACTATACGGATGTGAAAGCCTTAGTGGCTGAAATGTCAGTGTTTTATTGTCAAGGTAAATAAAACTTATGTATAAATCAAACAAAATGGCCAGATAGTGATTTAAGGATGTATGCAGATGTTGGCAGAGCATTATGGACTTTTATTAAACTTATTATTCCTTAAGTGTCACTGATCAATTGCAGGCACCTACATTTTCAGAGGATTTTTAGGATTGTGATACCCTGCTTCACAATGAGTAGCATATTACTCCACAAATGGTTTTGTTGACTCCAGTTGGACTTTTCATGCTGTCATTCAGCATAATCAAGGGCATTGCATTCTGGGCCCAGATAGGAAGCCAAACTGAGGTGTATAATATATTTGGACTTCAGAATAATTATTCCATAAAACCCCAAAGCATTTCCACATTTCCCTCTCCCACCCGCACAACCACTACTTTAATGCTCCACAAATCTTCCCCTCCTGTTTATGAAAGATTGTGGTCATGATTTTTTTCTCCATAAATCCCTTTAAATAAATTACCTTAATAAAACTTGTATAGTTCCAGAGACTCCAAAAACTAATTTGCAGACATTATCAGTGAGCTTACCAACCTCCCTGAGAACCATGGAAGAATTATCATAGCTATTTTGCAGGTGAGGAAATTGAGGCACAGAAAGTTAAGTGATTTACTCAGTCATATATTAAGTTTGTGCAGAGGTGGGATTAGAGCTCTTTGAGACAGGGAATATCAATTGCCTATGTCTGTACAGTGATTAGCACAATGTGGCCGTGTTCTTGGTTGGCCTCTGGATACTACTATAGCACAAATCATAAATAATAATCTCCTGACTCCCAGCTCTTTCACCACAAGACCACTCTTCCTCACACCAATCCCAGTCTTAAAAATATAGCATTAGAATAAAAAAGTGTATTTTAACATCTGCTTACCAGAGTTGCACTCACATCATCTCTGTGTTTATTAAACAGTGCAGACACATCTCAAATGAATAATAAGAGGGAAAGACAGAGCTGCCATTTGGCTTACCTCCATTTACAGAGCAAAAAGGAAAGTTATTTTTACTGAAGGGTCATGGTACTTCATTTTAAGCCAGTCTTTTTTGTACAAATAACTTCACTTAAAAATATTTTAGGAAGGAAGAAAGAGGGAACATAGGCAGCAAAGGGAAGGGGGTTGGAAAATTAAAATTAATGTAATTACACATTGAAAATAGGGTATAATGAAGACTATAGCGCACAGAATTTGTTGAGGTGGTGCGTAATTTGATTGCTCTCCACAAACACTGTATTGACACCGGCCCGATCTTGCATTTCTTTGCATACTAACTACTCCATAACTCCCTGTACAGTCAGTGATTTAATAGAAGCTTAGGGTGTGCTAGAAATGCAGAATAGGGCCCATTATTAAGATAACTGGAGAATACACTATCAAAATACAGCTGAAAATTAAGACATCTGCTATTCTTCAGCAATCAAATTTAACTAATTTCCATTAAGACGGCTAGTAATACTGCAGCATCTTAAAGACTTACCACGTGCCCTGTTTTATATATGTGACATATGGTTCCAGTGGGAAACTCTTGATTGCATGGCAAAGCTTATTATTTCTTCCACTTTGTGCTGCTCTCCTCCCAGCGTGCTGACAGCTGGGCTGCGGACAAGATTTAAAGTTCCATCACGACATTATAGGGGCACTGGAATGAGAACAAGAAGAATTTTTCTACTTCAGGGCAAATCTTGCTGCTTTCTGTACCCAGACCTGGTAACCACTGGAATTTTAAAAAAATAAATAAAAAAAATCAGGTGATTAACACACAAAGCAAAACCCCTGCTAGCAACAATTAAAATGTTTTATTTCCTAGAAACTGTATGTCCCTTGGGGACAGACACAAGCAAAGTCTACTGCAGCTTTCCTTCATCTTGTATGTCATTTAAGTTGCAAATCTTCAGACTGTTTTACTATATCCAAACCTACAAATACGTTGCACTAATATTTCAGATACATATTTGTGTCTCTTTGAGGGCAAACAGATCCAACACAAGGGACTGAGCAGACACCAGGAGGAGCTGTATGCTCTGTGTAGATGGTCATCTGACATGCTGCCACCAGGGGACATAAGTGTCACATGTACATCCTCATAGACAACCTCAAGGGCCCAAAAATCATGAGCCAGGCCCCGCAAAATAATGAGATTTTTAAAAAATTACACAAGTGTGATTCTTTTTCTTTGCTCCTGTTTTTTGAGCCTTTAGGTTGAAATGGGGTCACCTTTTCAAGCTTTTGTTCTGCAACAATGAGGGCTAGAATTTTTCTTTTTAAACAAAAGCCGAGATTCTAACATAATCAGTTGACCGCAAGAGCTGTGCCATTAAGAAAAAAAAATCACATATAGCAAGATTGGTGAAAAAATCGTGAGAGTTGGCAACACTATTTCTGATTCAATGTCTGAATGGTGAGATGAGTGGATAGCAATTGAACTTGGAAGTAAGACAGTAGGATAATGAGAAGCAGACAGCAGCACATTCTCACAAAAGATATCTTTGTTTTTTATAATATTACAACACTTATATGCTCACTGTATCTAAGTCATAGCCCCGTGTAGGTAACGGCATGTAGTTACACTTCCCCAGGAAGCTATGGAGAAGGACTGTGCCACAGGGAAGTAAAACTTCTCCCTTAGTGTTCGGTGCAGAATGGGTGCAGCTTCCTCCCACAAACTGCCTAGCACATTCTGTGTGAGGAAAGAGTGTGGCATTCCCTGACTCCTCCCCAGCAATCCCACATCCTATTGGAATATTTTCCACCCCTGGTGTGGGGTCTGCAATCGTCTCATGTCCAGGAGGTATGTATGGGCCTGTGTGTAAGCCTCCTTGTAAGAGCCACTGCTCGCCCTCGCCCCCCCCCGCCCCCGTCCCCCATGTAAGAGCCAATGAGAAGTTGGTCCCAGCGTCAAAGTAGCACAGCTAACTAAAAGTCAGAAAAGGCAAACATTAAGGTTCCAATTAGAGCTGGCTGGGAATTTTCAGACAAAACTTTTTTTTTTTCATTGGAAAATGTTGATTCATCAAACTAAAACTGTTTGCCATGAATCTCTTCCCATTCAAAACATTTAAAAAAAAATGTTTTGAATTGGCAATGTCCTCTTTCAACATTTTCAAAGCAAAGTTTTGGGGTTTTATTCAAAATGACTCTCTCATTTGAAATTTTAACTTATATAGAAAAAGGTTAAATTTCCAATGTCGAAACTGAAATGAAACGTGTCATTTAACTTGATCCAGAAACATGTTTGAATTACTTATTTGTGAAAATCTCAAAAAAAAAATCAGTTTTTGTCCCAATTTGGGACTGGAAACAATTTTGAAATTTAGAAAACTCCCATGGGATAGGAAGATTGTTTCTTGCATGGCTCTAGTTCCAACTTCATCATTAAATTGGCCACCCTTAACATCTTACCAGAAGCCTGCTTTAGTAAGAGAATAGGTTATATAAATATATGGAGCCAGATCCTGTGGTCCTTTTGTCAGAATGCTCCAACTGGTCTTAAAGGAGATTTTTTTTCTGTTTTTGAGAGCAGGCTGTGGATGTGTTTAGAAACTGTCCTTTAGATCAAACTACTCACTTCTCCTCAGAGTACAGTGGAAAACTATAAGAAGGAGCAGCAGTCAGTGGGTATGATTGTAGTGAGTATGCCCTGTTTAAGCTACATTGCTATGTCCCACTTGCAGTGGGGACTCAGGCTAAACTACTCGACTGATGCTACTCCTCCAGTGCCTTCCCACAGTTCCTCCTGTTTGCCCAAGGACAGACAAGTTCCCCCACAATTCACCAGAAACGAATAATTGAGTGACTTAGCTTACTACAGCACAAAGAACCATGGCATATGCCCCAGAATCCTAGTGACACACTGAGGTGAGTGCAGCACCAGTGAAGACACAATAATTGAATATGGCTTTGCAGTGTGGCTGCTCACACCTAGGTGAGGCTAATCTGGGTACTCAGACCTGGGGGTCCATCACCTGAGTTAACTCTACAGGGAAGCCATAGTTTAAGAATTCCTAACTCCCATTCCTGTGCTCAGTCCACTAAGCCCTGCTGTCCCTTTGATGTGAGCTTGTGATTTCATAGCCTGAGCATTCTGCAGGGGGAAAGGATGACAAAGTCACACTAATTATTCTTATGACACATCAGTCTTTATAATCCAGGTAGTAGAATATTATATAAGTGACAGTATATTTGGGGGATTTTTATTTTACAGTGGCAGTTCTTTATTCTTTAACTCAATGTGGTGCAGGGAAGTCTCCAAAACTATGGCTCTTCTAAACCTATGTCCCTCTTATAATGTTTACAAGAAACTGAACAGCAAAATACCATACTAGCTCCAAGAACGCACACTAGGGTTCCTTGAGCAATCAAACTTGCTGAAATTAAAGGTCAAAAGATCAGGACTGTAACTTTTAGCAACCCAGGGGAAAGCAACAATCTTCCACCTTTGTTGTATTATGCAAGCTGGCCATGATCACAGAATGTGGGGGAAAAAAGAAATAGAAAAGAAAAAAAAAACAGCTATCAGATCACAGGCTCTTTTCAGTGCCAGAGAGCACCTGCAGTTTTGAACAAAGAAAACTCACAATGGCCGTCTTTCATAAGGAAGTCAAGCTGGCGGCCCACTTTGCTACTCTTTGGTAAATGTGTGCACAATAGTATCCAGAAGAAGGGAATACTAGGGTCACTCACAGATCTGTATTTATTTTTCTTTCCTGATTCAGGTTGTCAGAGTGGGAGGTGACATATTAATTACTAGAGAATAACAAAACTGTGAGCTTTGATAGAGTATCTGAAGACCTGAGATTCTTTCCCTAAGGAAGAGACATTAGCCTGGAATATGAGGGTGAAGGATGAGACAAAACTCCTTGTCTTATCTCCTGCAGTACTAAAAAGCATTTGAGGAAAAAACTGCACCCAAAACCATGCCTAAAGTGGGGAGTACAACTTACTCAGTTCTACCTGCCGGGAGTGCACTCCCATTTAGGGTTGCCAACTTTCTAATCACACAAAAGCAAACACCCTAGCCCCATCCCTGCCCCGAGGCCCTGCCCCCGCTCACTGAATTCCCCCTCCCTCGGTGGCTTGCTGTCTCCCACCCTCACTCACTTTCACTGGGCTGGGGCAGGAGGTTGGGGTTTGGGAGGGGGTGAGGTCTTTAACTGGGGGTGAAGGCTCTGGGGTGGGGCTGGGGATGAAGGGTTTGGGGTGCAGGAGGCGGCTCCAGGCTGGGAGATGGGGCCGAGGGATTCACAGTGTGGGAGGGGGCTGAGGGTTGAGGCAAGGGGTTGGGGTGTGGGAGGGAGTGAAGGCTCTGGGCTGGGGGTGCAGGCTCTGGGCTGGGGCTGGGAATGAGAGGTTTGGGATGCAAGAGGGGGCTCCAGGCTGGGGCTGAGGGATTCGGAGTGCAGGAGGGGGTGGTGGGTTGAGGCAGGGGGTTGGAGTGTGGGAGGGGGTGAGGGCTCTGGATTCCCGAGCCAGTGCTCGGGGTGGGGGCAATGCGCAAAGCCCCATAGCCCTTTGCCTAAGAGCCAGACCTTCTGGCCGCTTCCGGGGTGCAGCGTGGTGCCAGGACAGGTAGGGACTAGCCTGCCTTAGCCCTGAAGCACCGCCGACCAGACTTTTAATGGCCCAGTCAGCAGTGTTGACCAGAGCTGCCAGGATCCCTTTTCGACCAGGCGTTCCAGTTGAAAACCAGACAACCCTACTCCCATTGGCCACGCATAGGCAGCAGTGATGGCTAAGCAAAATCTCCAAGCCAATAATAGGAGTAACAGATGGTGCTGAAAATGGTATGAAACCAAACATTGATGGTTCATGGCAGAAAGAGGAACAGAAGTTGATGGGATACATGGAAAATGGATCTCAGTTCTTATGTGGTATTGCAGTAGGACCTAGGAGCCCCAATCAAGAATCAGAGCTCCATTATTTTAAGCACAGTACAACACACACAACAAAAAGTCAATCACTGCCCCAAAGAGCTTGCAATCTAATCAATAGATTGCAAAGTACCATCCCCATTTCTTGAAATAAATTATCCTGCCTGAGTTCACAATTGAATCTTTGTCACTTCTGAGACCTCAGAGACTTGATGAAGTTTAGAGGCCACGTAGATTTCCTACAACACAACCATTGTTGTTCAGAGCCCCAAATACCCAGCACTGATTTTTAGTCCTTTGCGAAGGATACCATGATGAAGCTACACAACTAGAGACAAATGAGGGAAAGGATTCTTTGTTAGGTGCAGGATTAGAGGAAAGACTAATCAGGAAATATAGGAATGTAATTGAAATGAATGCTACAACAACAGCATGTAAACACAGTATGTGGCTATATAGAACTACTTTATTTATAGACACTGCTACCGCTAACCTGGCTTACTGGGACACACTGTATGGAATCTGATGCATTTTCATAGATTCATAGATACTAAGGTCAGAAGGGACCATTATGATCATCTAGTCCGACCTCCTGCATAACACAGGCCACAGAATCTCACCCACCCACTCCTGCGAAAAACCTCTCACCTATGTCTGAGCTACTGAAGTCCTCAAATCCTGGTTTAAAGACTTCAAGGAGCAGAGAATCCTCCAGCAAGTGACCTGTGCCCCATGCTACAGAGGAAGGCGAAAAACCTCCAGGGCCTCTTCCAATTTGCCCTGGAGGAAAATTCCTTCCCGACCCCAAATATGGTGATCAGCTAAACCCTGAGCATATGGGCAAGATTCACCAACCAGATACCCAGGAAAGAATTTTCTGTAGTAACTCAGATCCCTCCCCATCTAACATCCCATCACAGGCCATTGGGCCTATTTACCATGAACAGTTAAAGATCAATTAATTACCAAAATCATGTTATCCCATCATACCATCTCCTCCATAAACTTATCGAGTTTAATCTTAAAGCCAGATAGGTCTTTTGCTCCCACTGCTTCCCTTGGAAGGCTATTCCAAAACTTCACTCCTCTGCTGGTTAGAAACCTTCATCTAATTTCTAGTCTAAATTTCCTGGTGGCCAGTTTATATCCATTTGTTCTTGTGTCCACATTGGTACTGAGCTTAAATAATTCCTCTCCCTCTCCGGTATTTATCCCTCTGATATATTTATAGAGAGCAATCATATCTCCCCATATAGTGTGTCCCTGTAAACCAGGTTAGTAGTTATACATATATCACGTTAACTGAGTTATTGTGCAACATCGTATTAAGTCAAAAGAGTGAGCTAGAGCCTGATTCCAGATGACAGGCTTTATCAGCACAGAAACAATGCAAGCCCTGTTTTCCTGGCCAACAAATATAAAACAATGTATGTTTGTTAAGTGACATATGAGTAGCTCTAATACCAAGTGACACTTGGCACAAAGACATTAATTGGCAAACTATTCCTTTGTGTCCTCAGGCCCAGGATATCTGCTTTGTGTCTCATCTAATGGCTGGCACACTATTTGCCCATCCAGGGATGCATTCAAGTAATCCACAGTCCTAGACCCACCCCACATGGCACTTCCATTGCCCCATGCTCACAGCATAGACCTGCCACTTCTTGGACTGGCAGGAAGTATTGTTTCGTGCTACCTGCCAGGCACCAGTTAAATTCCTTTCAGATTTTCAAGCTTTCCTTTACATCCATGAGAGCTCGAAACATACTTTTTTCCTAAAACTTTGACAGCTGAGATTCTAATTCTGTGATACAACTCTAAAGAGCTGAGTCTGTAGGCATGGGCCTGTATTGCACATGCCTTAATCTGTCCCTGTGGCCACTCACAACAACATTTCAATCTTTACAGCCATAATCCTGGATATCAGATCAAATACTGAACTTTAAAGCTTCCTATGTGGGTTTTATACCTCCTCTTGTGCTGATTTCCAAATGCATCTGGGGGTCCAGGAACATGTCATGCTGGCCTCTTTCCCATAGTTGTGACTCCTTATTTCATATTCCTAAAAAAACAGCGGTTTCACTGATTTTTGGCCTTGGCTATCAAAATCATCAGAACCATTTTTTTGCACAAGCTCCTTTCCCATCCTCAAACTCAAGAAGAATAGCCTTTTGGCAGAAACCAACAATAGAAAACTCCAATGTTAAAGGTGAATGTTAAAGTCCATGGAAAAAAGTTCCCATTGACTTCAGTAGGGTCAAGATTTCATTTATGAAAATTGTTTGCCAAAGTATTATTCTCAAGTAAAAAGTTCCAACCAATTGGAACCCTGCAGGCTAAACATATGAAAGGCTTTGAGAACAAACATCCATACATAAGACTGGAAAAATGGTATGGTCCTCCTCACCCCCAATCCTCCCCACTTTTTGTACACAGCCTCTTGCATTCATTTAAATTAGCCATTCAAGCACTCTATGCAGCTAGTAGAATGATCAACCTTGTGTTTTCTTCCTGGAAAATGTAAAAATTATTTAAAAGCCAAGGAAAAACTACAGCGTCAGGGAGTGGGATGAGTCATCCAGCATAGTTTATATAGCTCTGGAGTCCTGCCTAAGTTATAGCAGCTTGTCCTTGGCTTCCTCTGAATACCAGAGTTTTATGAACTGTGACTCCACTCTTTCCAATCTCCAACATTTCCTTCCTGCCCCTGGCCACACCCTTAACACAACCTATGCCAGGACTTGCAGCAGGGCCCTCATAGGGCAGCATAATCTGGATTGCACACAGCTTCCCCAAGCTAGATCATTAAAGTTTGTACTGTGTTTTTGAGACCGTCAGAATATATAGTGCCTTCCTTGTAAGTGCAAAGTATTGTTATATAGGAGACCCGTGATACAATAGTGCTACACACGTCTAAGTGCAAAATTGGAATTTGTGACCTCTCAGTGTTGCATGTAAAATTTATTGGTTGTTCCTCATTTTTAATGAGGCGTGTGTTAATATTTCAGAATGAATCAAGTGTATCAGAAAATACAAATTTTAGGATAAATTTCACCCTCCATTACAAACAACTCCAAAAGAATATGAACCTTTGAAGTTTCTTTGGTTCTATAAAAAAAAGCTGCCCTAGATATTTTCTGTCATGAGCTACTTTTTTTATTTTAAAAACACATATAAAAACATAATTACCTGAATTTAAAAAAGTTATTTAGGAAAATGTACCACAAGTAATAGAACACTGAAAAATTAACCTGACAACTGCTTCTGTGTACAGTGTGACTGGCTGTCTCAGAAAAACAATGATTTAATAGGCACAGGTGACAGATAAAAGGATGGAGTAATACATGTCTATCCAGACAGCATTCTCTATTAATTCATAGAACTTGCATATTGAAAACAACCTCCATATTCCTCTTATATTTCTAGATAAATGTAAATGCATTCATTTTGCAATTTCATGTATATACTGTTGTACTCCAATATTTGCTGCACTGTACCTATTATCAGCTTTCTTCTTTAGCTAATATCAGCTTCTATTGAAGGCTCTGATCCTGCAGTCAACTATGTGTGGGCACAGGGCTTAGGTCATGATTATATTGAAGGCTACACACGGGAGATCAAAGGAGATTTTTTTCCACACCACTATACTGTAAATGAAAAGAGCAGGACTGGGTTACTAAGGTTCCAAACGTGAATATGGTGCCGACAATTGGGAAAAACAAGTATTTTTTAAATTTTCTCCCCTTAACTCAATCACTTCTACTTTGGCAGTGGTTAATTCAAAGATTTTATGAAGGAGCTGTGAACTAGTTGGGTTACAGCTGTCAGATATGATGACTAAGGGCCATGGGTTATATTTTCCCAGGCAGCTAAGTAATTTTCTTCTGATTTTAAGTGGGACTTGTGCTTCTAAGACATGTATGTATTTCTGAAAATCCCACCCCAAAATTTTCAACTCACTCCTTAATTGGGTCTGTATTTGTGAAAATGCAATGTGCCTGGGGTTCTTTTCACCAACAATTGAGGTCACTTTGATATCTAAGTACCTGGGTTCTGGATGAAAAGAAGGAGGCCAGTAATTGAAAAGCTAGCACTGAGATCTTGTTTTAAATGGATTAAAATGAATGCTGGACAAAAGTGATTTTAATAAGTGGACTCCCTTATGTGTATAATATATTTTAAGCAAATACTTTAAAAAAGTGTTTTCATAACTATTAACTGACTTGCCAGATTTTTAAAATTAAAAATACACAAGATATTGACACAATCATCAAATGAATGAGAGAAATTCAGGCTGCACCTTTATTTCCTTAACCAAATCAAACATTGTTAGGGAACAGCAATCCAACTAGCTACTCAGCAGAAATTAATCCAGTGCAGTTTTCAAAGCTGATTTCAGTAGCTCACACAGAATAAGGACAGGCTACCCCTAGCAGCCTCATGCAAATTGGATGAAATAAATCCATGCCAGTTTTCCTGTGCAGAGGATAAGGATTCCAGGGAAGGGTTCCTCAAGATGCATGAGAAAAATAATTTCACTTCCCTGATCTGCAAAAACAATGCTTTAAGCCTTCTGCACTGATCCATGGGCATCACTCAGCAGCAATCTGCACCAGGAAGTTGCCTTAAAATCCAATGTCAGCCCAGCATACTACCCACCCAGGTGGGAGGTTGGAACAAACATGCAGACACCAAACACTGGCCTTCCGAACCTGGGAGTTGGGACTACAAATACTCGGTTTGGGTTCATGGATCCAGCAGTGATTTACTGTATCCCTTGAATCCACCAATCACCACTAAAACCCTCCCTGCCATGGCTCCTACAGGGTGTCCATTAAAGCTGTGAGAATAACTGATTTTTTGGTTTTCTGGCAATTCCAAAAAATAGGAAAAAATAAGTGTTTGAGGTCAGACAAAATGTTCTGGTGAACCCAAAATGAAATGTTTAATTTAGATGTTTGAGCAATTGTAATGGTTTTGTATTTTTTAAAATAAAATTGAAAGAAAATTTGACACATAGGCTATTCGAAATGAAAACTCAAAATGTTTCCCTTTAAAAATGTCAGTGTTAGAATCATAGAATATCAGGGTTGGAAGGGACCTCAGGAGGTCATCTAGTCCAACCCCCTGCTCAAAGCAGGACCAATCCCCAATGTTTGCCCCATATCCCTAAATGGCCCCCTCAAGGATTGAACTCACAACCCTGGGTTTAGCAGGCCAAAGCTCAAACCACTGAGCTATCCCTCCCCCCCGAATGTCCCCCCCCCCATAGCATGAATAATTTCGTGAAACTGACATGAATTTACAGAACCTTTTGGTGTTGCTGAGTTTGCATTCTTCCCTGAAAGTTTTGCCGCCCCCCCCCCCCCATCTCATCCAGCTTTAGTATCCATCCCTGCATGGCCCTTCGAAAGCCCCACCTCCTCTAGTGACGTGAGCACTTTATAAGGACCATATGGCTGATAGATCACCACATAGTTGAATACACATGTTAAAAAATGCATAGAATATCCTACTGTGTTATTCTTATTGATACGTCCTGATATGTAAGAGCAGAATATGGTTCTCACTTGAAAAAAGGTTAAATAGTTCAAGGAGTCTTTTGCCCTAAATGTGATGCAGCTCCAAAGTTATAGTGCTATAATGTCTGTTACAGGCTCCTCTGTTCTTGTTCAGTGGGTCTCATTATCTGGCCTCAGAAGAGGGCTAATCAGTCAATATATATATATATATATATATATATATATATATATATATATATATATATATATATATATACTTTTTTTGGCACAAACTGTTGACACCTATAGAAAGTAGTAGTGCAAAGCAATTTTGGAGCCTGCAGCTGCCTCAGACAGAAGAACTGTTCACTGTAGAAAACCAAGAGTGAAAACATGTAGAGAGAGTCCTGATAGTGATTTGAATGAAGTTAGTAAAACTCATTACCATTAATGTCTACTATATATTGGACCAAATTTTATCGGAATTGTACGCTATTACTTTAACAACAACAGTAATTGAATTGTTATTCCTTTCGTGTTCTTGCACACGCAATTACTCTAATATCACATCAAAAATCATTGGAATGGGTATTCTAATCAGGTGAAATTCACCTCTTCCTATACAAAGACCAAGCAAATGGGCTTTGTGCTGTGAACTGTGGTGAGGAAGGAGACCTCTGTTCTGTAATTTTTCTAATATCGTAGATGCTGTGCCTCAGACATGCTAGGAGTCATTTATGAGTGAAATTCACCCATAGTGCAACGAGCCAGTATGAGTCCTTCCATGCAATGTTAGCCCCACACAGGGACTGAGCTGGGCATCCCTATGCACCACAAATAGGGTCTTTGTGACAGTGCCACATCATCCAGTGCATATGGTCAAAGTGAGTATGATGGGGCAGGCCAGGCTAAGGGCAGTGCAGCAGATTCACTCTTACATGTATCCAATGATTCCCGAACCCCAGGCAGTTGAGGCAGAGGAAATGCAGCTTGTGTTCCATTCCAGAGGCCGTAAATAGCAGCCACGTGGAGGAGGAAAGCTATGCAACAACGCTATCTCCAGATCCTGAGTCAAGGGAATGGATATCACCTTGCCAACTGCATAGAGCCTGAATATTCAGTTGTATGCAGGTGGAGTGGTTTTTACTGTGTCAGAGATTGCAACACAGTGCAAACCTGATCCCAAACTAAGAGTTTGTTCTTAGTTATGGGGCTTTTATTGATTTGTAAAGAGGATGCAGAGAGTTAAAATAAATGAATAAATAAATTGATGTTTGCAAATGAATAGGGGAGGATCTTGGGTGTGTTCTTTTTATCTCTAGTATCAAAATATTTGACATTTTTGGAAGTAGTTAAATATAGTTTAAATCCAAAACTAATACTAAAAAGTAGAGCATAAATATTATGAGAGTGCTGTACATAAGAGATTTCTGTAGACAGAGAATGTGAGCAGATGGTGCTCAGAAATACGCAGCATCCTTCAGAGGTTTTCAAAGACCAATAAGAATGGTTGTTATTGAGAGCTGCAAATGACTTAGCATATACATTTTAACAAATATATACTTTGATACCCAGAAAGATACTGGAACAAATTATTCTTTAAAAAATAATCAATTTGTAAACATCTCGAGGATAACAGAGTTATAAGGAATAGCCAGAATAGATTTGTCAAGAACAAATCATGCCAAACCAACTTAATTTGCTTTCTTGACAGGCTTACTGGCCTGGTGAGTGGGGGAGGGGGCAGGCAGTTGATGTGACATCTTGATTAGAGTAAGGCTTTTCACACAGTCCCACATGACATTCTCAGAAGCAAACTGCAGCATTGGGTATAGATCAGCGGTTCTCAGACTGTGGGTTGGGACCCCAAAGTGGGTCACAACCCCATTTAGACTTGCTGGGGCCTGGGGTTGAAGCCTGAGCTCTGCCTCCCCAGGCTGAAGCAGAAGCCCAAGAGCTTCAGCCCAGGATGGCAGGGCTCGGGCTCCGCCCCTCCCTACTTGCCCGGGGCAGAGGGGCTCTGGCTCTGCCCTGCCCGGGTCCATGTAGTAATTTTTGTTGTCAGAAGGGGAGCGCAATGCAATGAAGTTTGAGAGCTGCTGGTCTAGATGAAATAATAAGGTAGGCACACAACTGTTTGAAAAACTGTATTCAAAGGGTAGCTATCAATGGTTCACTGTCAAACTGGGAGGGCCTTTCTAGTGGGGTCCTGCAGTACTATTCAATATTGTCATTAATCATGTGGATAATGGAGTGGAGAGTATGCTTATGAAACTTGCAGAATACACCAAGCTGGGAGGGGTTGCAAGCACTCTGGAAGAGAGGG
Source organism: Natator depressus (assembly GCF_965152275.1). Lineage (NCBI taxonomy): Eukaryota > Metazoa > Chordata > Testudines > Cheloniidae > Natator > Natator depressus. The sequence continues at coordinate 72,172,559 of NC_134236.1, forward strand.
TTAGAATTCAAAATGACCACAACACATTTAAGAATTGCTCTGAAATCAACAAGATGAAATTCAATAAAGACAAGTGCAAAGTACTACAATTAGGAAGGAAAATCAAGTGCACAAATACAAAATGGGGAATAACCGGCTAGGTGGTAATACTGATGAAAAGCATTTGGGGATGATATTGGTTCACAAACTGCATATGAGTCAACAATGTAATGCGGTTGTGAAAAAGGCTAATAACATTCTGGTGTGTATTAACAGGAGCATTATACATAAGACAAAAGAGGCAATTGTTGTGCTGTACTCAGCACTAGTGAAGATTGAGCTGGAATAATGTGTCCAGTTCTGGGCACCACCCTTTAGGAAAGATGTGGACAGATTGGAGAGAGTCCAGAGGAAAACAAGAAAAATGATAAAAGGTTTAGAAAACCTAATTTGTGATAAAAGATAAAAAAAAAACGCAAAATGAAAAGGAGTACTTGTGGTACCTTAGAGACTAACCAATTTATTTGAGCATAAGCTTTCGTGAGCTACAACTCACTTCATCGGATGCATACTGTGGAAAGTGTAGAAGATCTTTTTATACACACAAAGCATGAAAAAATACCTCCCCCCACCCCACTCTCCTGCTGGTAATAGCTTATCTAAAGTGACCACTCTCCTTACAATGTGTATGATAATCAAGGTGGGCCATTTCCAGCACAAATCCAGGGTTTAATAAGAATGTCTAAGGGGGGGGCTGTCTGTAGGCAAGGACTGGCCTGGACAGCAGGAGAGTGGGGTGGGGGGAGGTATTTTTTCATGCTTTGTGTGTGTAAAAAGATCTTCTACACTTTCCACAGTATGCATCCGATGAAGTGAGCTGTAGCTCATGAGCATATGCTCAAATAAATTGGTTAGTCTCTAAGGTGCCACAAGTCCTCCTTTTCTTTTTGCAAATACAGACTAACACGGCTGTTACTCTGAAAAAAAAAAACGGATCATGTTACATCTTAAAAAAAGAAGACTGAGGGGGCACCTGATAACAGTCTTCAAGTAGGTTAAGGGCTGTTATAAAGAGGACTGTGATTCATTGTTCTCCATGCCCACTGAAGATAGGACACGAGGTAATGGGCTTAATCTGCAGCAAGGGAGATATAGGTTAGATTTTAGGAAAATCTTTCTGAATTATAAGAATAGGTAAGCTCTAGAATAGGCTTCTAAGGGAAGTTGTGGAATTGGAAGCTTTTGAGAATAGGGTGAACAAACACCTGTCAGGGATGGTCTACGTCAGGGGTTCTCAACCTTTTTCTTTCTGAGGCCCCCCCAACATGCTATAAAAACTCCACGGCCCACCCGTGCTACAATTGTTTTTCTGCATATAAAAGCCAGATCCAGCATTAGGGGGTAGCAAGCAGGGCAATTGCCTGGGTCCTCTTACCACAGGGGACCCCGTAAAGCTAACTTGCTCAGGCTTCAGCTTCATTCTGGGTCGCGGGGCTCAGGGCGTCAGGGCTTCAGCTTTCTGCCCTGGGCCCCAGTGAGTCCAATGCTGGCCCTGCTTGGCAGACCCCCAAAACCTGCTCGCTGCCCCCTAGGGGGCCTCGGACCCTTGGTCTAGGTTTACTTAGTCCTGCCTCAGCACAGTGGGATGGACTTGAACACTTTCAGGTCCCTTCCAGCCCTATATTTCTATAATTCTGTGATTCAATGCTAATTTTAATTGTTTTCTATTTCAGAAGATAGAACTAACACTGTAAGTATATGATATCTAACTAGTTAAACTGGGCAAAGCCAACACTATCTTTATATACTCAGTAGGCACATTAAAAGGAAATAGAACACAAACCTTTCTAACTCCTACCCTACATAATTATGTCACTGCCTAGATTCATGGTATAATATAATTAGTAGTATAAATGCCTTGAGGGAAAGAATCTACATGCACATCAAACTCTCCTGTTACTCAGCTCTTCTGACAGCATGTTGTTGTTTTTTCTCAGAGATGACATACAGAGCATTGTGTTATTTACTCAACTAGAGCAAGGTGACTCAAACAAAAGAATCACAGATGTGAAGGTTAAATTGTTTTAGGACCATGTGACACAGCCATAGCAAATATTACACTCGAGTTATATTGTGTCCTGGTCCATAAATGAGAATGGTTTTGCCAACATTTAGAAGTATTATGCTTTGTTAGTTATACACGAACTATTTGCATTTTTTTTTATTGGGTTTTTGTTATTGGTTGTTTTTTGGGCTGTTTCTGGAGAAGTGGGGGTTTTTTTAAGCTAAAACAAATAGTGTAAGATTAAAGTACCCATACATAGCAGTAGAAAGAAATTTGTTTTAATACGGTTATAGATCTAAGGGCACTGTAAACATGAGAACCCATTTGTCTCTGTTCGACTCATGTTTTGATTGCCAGAGAGACTAACCTTGAGTCACTGGGACAAATGAAGCAATAAACATGGTCAACTTTCTTACTGTGTTTCTATTACAGGGTGACATTCCGCCTCCGCCCCCCCCCCCCCTCCACTCACAGTGGGCCACGAATAAACAGCTGTACATGAGCGCCCAGTGCAACACTGTGGCCAAAAGGGAGAGGGTACAGAAAAGAGCTATGAGAATGATTAAAGGATTGGAAAACATGCCTTACAGTGACAGAATCAAGGAGTGCAATCTATTTAGCTTGAGAAAGAGAAGGACTTGATCACAATGGATGTACAAAGATTGAAATACTGAGTAAGAGTATGGAGGTTCTAGTACCTCTGTTTTTGGCACTGGTGCGATGGTACAGGAATATGACATCCAATACATGATATACAGTTCTGGTGTCCACAGTTGAAGAAGGATGTTAATAAATTGGAGAAGGTTCAGCGAAGATCCATGAGAATGGTTAAAGCAACAGAAAATATACCTTATTGTGAAAGAGTCAAACAACTCAATCTACTTAGTTTATGAACGGGAAAGTTAAGGGGCAACAATCACAATCTATAAATACCTACATAGGGAATAGCTATTTGATAATAAAGGATTTTTCAATTGAGAAGACACAGGTATAACAAGATCCAATTACAGGGAGTTGTAGTTAGACAAATTCAGACTGGAAATAAGGTATACTTCAGATGTACACTAGCTGCAGATTGTTGAATAGCACCTTCCTCTGTAAGTAGACTTGTTGATTTGAAAGGAATCCCTCACTGAGCAATATGCTACTCATTATGAATAAGGGTGGCAGAATTTCCTCATAAATATCATCTACATTATGATTCAGATTTGAGCATTGGACTGGGATTCAGGAGACCTAGGTTCAAATCTCAACTGAGCCACAATGTCCTATGTGATGTTTGGCAAGGCACCGAATCCACCCTGTGCCTCAGTTTCCCATCTGTAAAATGGGGATTGTGACTCCCTACATCACTGGGGTGTTGTGAAGATAAAATCCATTAACGATTATGAGACACTCAGATACTACAGAGATTAAGACCATAAATGCTTAGTCAGAGAGATATTCTGTTTCACTCCAGCTTTTGCTTTATAGAAAGCTTTCACTACAAAAGAGATTTCATAAATGCAGACACCAAAAGGTCAATATTATATTTTCCTTCCACACAATATTAACAACTGAGATTCCAAGTAAGAGAGCAGTGCTATCACTGAGCCTTAGACTGTCTGCTTTAGGATAAACTTTGAGTTAATTCCAAGATCTGGCTTTGGTTTTGCTTCAAGCTGAGCTCATACAGTTCTTTTCACCAATTTTTGAACAACTCAAAATATAAAAGCAATAGAATGAAGAAATACAGAAACAAAATACTTTGAAGGTACTTTGAGGTCTTGTCAACTTTGAGACTAGATTGGAGCAACATAGTCTACTTTGCTTCTTTATCTTTCTTTCAATCTGGCAAGCAGCATGGCAGCAGTCATTTGCCCACCGGGAATACACAAAATACCCTAGTGGCTGCTATTTCAGACTATTATTTATCCTAGCAATATCAGTCTAAAGCATTTTCAGATTTCACCACTTCCTCTGCATAGCAAAGGAATGGTGGGTGGATGATGATGTAGATGACAATGTTGATTAACACTAAGACAGCAAATGAATCTGCCTGGAAAAAGTATAGCTAGACCAATGACATTGCACTGGACAACCATTAAGTAACACACAAATAAGAAGGTATGGAATATACAATATATATTTTGTCTTGTTGCTGCATGAGAAGTAATCTGTTTACTGTGACTGGCCGTAGTTTGAGTCCTATTCCATAAACAAAAATGCACTTTGGTTTCCATATTTTCTAGCAAATGTTTTCCCTTGTACTAGGTTTTTTGTTTGATTTTAATAAGGTATTTTCCTCCTTACTCTTCCTTCACAAGTATATGACAAAATAATAAACTGTACTAAGCTTTTGAGTTTAGCTGGATATGTGGCAATTGTGAATTTTAATTAATTTTATATGTGTAAAGCACTTTAAGAGTGTCAGATGGAAGTCATTAAAAAGTCCAATTATATTAATATTATTGTTATTAGTATAGGTATTTATAGAGTTTTTCTACCATTTTGGATACCTGATAAAGTTCCCAATAGTTGCTTGTAGAACTCGTTACCTTTTAAAAAAATAATTAATCTTTCAGCATATATGATCTAATAATTGTCCTCTTTCCAATGCCTCAGTAGCATCTTTTGAACTGTTGCATTGCATACAAATTAGCAATAGCCAACCTTGTGTTTTGGGAAACTGGAAGTAATTTGTATATAAGAGCTGAAGCTATCCAGTTAAAAAAGAGCAGCAAATTTAATTTCCAAGAGTATTTTTGTTAACACTTATATCCCTTCAGATTTCAATAACATGATAAATTTCGGAGCACATATACCTGCCCAGCAGACGTCTCATTTTATCTCTAATATTTCACGGAATTTCTAAGACCAGCTTTAAATAATCTAGCAGGTATCCAACAACAACACCTATGGCGAGTTTTAGTTTAAACATGATGAAGAGAGGTAGAACAGGATATATTGGTAATGGTTTTTTTTATAAGCTAGCTGTCATTCCTCAGCTGCAACATTCAGTCCAATTCCTTGAGGCTACTTAATTCTAGAAATATCAGCCAAAGTGTATACTTTAGTCATCAAAAGTAATTTACAACAACTAACCAAAAATTTATAGTGAGAATAGAGGTTTCCAGTGAGAGATATATTGTATATGTACACTCCTATCCATTCCCAAATATACAGCTCAAGCCAACAAAAGAAAAAAAAGTGTTGAACAGAACTGTGTTTCCTAGAAATCAAGCTATGAAAGTAGGCTTACAATCTTTAATCAGCAATCTGTCCCCATGTGCACTTGACCTGTTTGAAAGCCACAGGTTTTCATCAAAGTTTTTTCCAGCAATTATGTTGTGTCCACCAAAAATCTCAAAGCTCAATTGAAAAGCCATTGAAACAGCTTCCATTGACTTCAACAGGCATTGGGGTCAGGCCCCTAGATAGTTTCTAATTAACATTAGGGAAGAGAAAGCAAACTCATGACAATTCAAATTAAGCATTACAAAAACTAAAATATATGTCCTGCAGAGTCAAATGCAGGATTGCATTTTGAAGGCTTTGGTAATCTAGTAAGAAGGGAATAATAACCTTTAAAGAGCAAAATACAGACTTCAAGAATGTCTCTAGAGTCACCAAAGAGAAGTTTTAATACATGAGAAACAATAAATGGATATGGATTAAAACAAAAATATTACTGATAGAAGTCTGACAATCCCATACTTCTGTTTGCCAAGACTGCTCAACTCATACAAGGACAAATGAGGGGAGAGAGCGGGGGAGCTCTCCGCCAGCTAACCTCAGTCATGCAGTCCCTAAGCAGGCAAATTCCCTGGGACTTAAGAACTGCAGGACTAAGCCCTAACCCAATAAAACATCTTGTTTTTATGCAAACCAAGGGCTAGACCCTCAACCAGTATAATCAGCAGAGCTTCACTGAAGTCAATGGAGATACTGAGGATCTGGATCAAAGTATTTTTTTTCTCATTGACTTCTCATTATTTGTTTATTTAATGGAGGTAAGGAAGACATGGACACAGTTAATATGATCTAAACATGGACACAACTATAGTCAACTGGGAAAACATACTAACCTTAACAGTCTTGTAGTATTGTCCAGTGCTTTATCAGGCAGCTGGGCTTTTAGGTCCTAGTCACCTCCAGGAAAAAGACTATCCGTAGGCTGTTCTTTATCCAAGCTATGGTATTTGGTTCAGCAGTTAAGTCCCCCAGACCACCAGAGCCTAATGTGAGGAACTGGGGCACATCTCGCTCTCTGTGTGACATTGAAGCACATACCTTTCCCCCCACTCCATTCTCAGAATAAGAGCCTGTCCAATTTATGCTGACTGGCCTTATACATGGATTCAGAAATAGTAAATGACTGTGTTAACTAACCATTCCCATAATGGATACCTGCTATAAAACTGTGATAGTCATAAATAAACTGAAGTCTTGTATAAATCTCTAACTGAGCTTCCCTCTAACTGATACTTTATGGAAGAAGAAAAACCTAGACTGACAGGCCAGTTTCCAGTGTGGGTAAATTCTTTCCTTGCCCAAATAGGTGATCTGATAAAATCTGAAGCTTGCAAGAGACCCAGTATAACCCCAAAGCTAACATTCAAAAGCCTTGCTGAGATCACACTAAAATACCTGGACTGAGAGGGCAGAAAGGTAGCAAATGGCCTAAGCTTGCTTGTGAACTAAATGGAAGGACTGGAACTTGGAGGTCTGTCACTGACAGCCAGCTTAAGCCAAAGTCATAAGCCAATTCACTTGTGTGTGAATATCAAGAAGTTAAATGTATTAATATAAATTCAGGCCAATTCACTTGTGTGTTAATAGAGATCAAAGGAGATGTAAATTGTATTATTTTCATTCATCTATATTCTGTTGTTTACTATTCCATTATATTTACATTAAGCATGCCCAGTAATTTAATAATCTTAGTAATAATAATCAAAGTAATGTAAGAGTGTATTCAGATGTTACACATTCATGAAAACTAATGGAATGTTACTTGTATTGTTTTCACTTATCTATTCCTATTATAATGTAATGGCAGGCATTTACATTATGCATATGCCTGTATTGAGATAACTCAACAAATGGAAACGAAGAGGAGTGCTAAACTGAAAGCAATTGGCCATTGTGTGAGTAAAAATATTTATTAGATTGTTGTCTGGAGAAGAAGCTATAAGTACTGATTCAAAGGAAAATCCTTGATCTCTGAACAGTTTAGATTCTAACAGGGTAGAATAACTGAACGAGACGGAGATCCCCACAGTTTTTCTGGGTAGCCCTGGAAAGACTTTTGGGAGACTGGCAGATTACTACATCTCTATCATTTGGACTTACCAACTTTGCTTCACCTGTTAATGTATTTTACCTGCTTTAACCTCTCAATAACTCTCATTTCTTTTTGTTGTTCTTTTTTTAACGATAATAAACCTTTAGTTAGTTTACTATAGAATTGGCTGCCAGCATTGTCTTTGATGTAAGATCTAGAATATTAATTGATCTGGGGTAAGTGACTGTTCTCTTGGGACTGGGAGAAACTTGATATGATTTTATTTTTAGTTTTAATAACCTTATATCACAAAGTTCAGTTTGTCTGGGTGGCACGATAGGCTGGAGAATGTAAGGGGACTGTCTGTGACTCCACGGTAAGACTGGTATAATGATCCAGGAGTTCACATTTGTTACTGGCTTGGTGAAATTTAATTATAGAACATACCACCAGTTTGGGGTGTCTGCCCTTGTTTTCTTACAATCTGCCCTGAGACAGGCACTCTCTGTTGTGAGTCACTCCAGACAGCGGGACAGGAGGAAACCAATCAGAACCTCTGGCAGTGACAAAATGAATCAAAATGTGTTCTAGGGAGCAGAGACACCTTACCATACATTTGAAGCTGTACCCTCCCTTCAGCCAGAGAGAGGATCTAAAAAGACCATTGGGGTATCTATTCTGCTCCCAAGTCCCAGTTAAAAAAAAACATATATGACAACAAACAATGCAGGCAGACATGACTTATAAAAAAGAAAGCCAGCATCCAAAAGACAGAAATAAAAATGCGTTAGTTTCTCACAAAAAATGCTATTACACTATTTTGCTTCAGATAAGCAAAAAAAAAATCTTGCTTTTTACTCTTTGCAAAGCTCCACTAGTGTATATTCCCATTCAAAATGTATAAAATTGTTCACCAGTAAAAAGGGGAGCATTGTATCCTAGACAACATTCAAGCGTTCTCTAGAGTATTCATGCATATTTTTCAATCTTTAAATATAACATACTCTCTAACTGGATTCTTTAAGGGCTTTATTTTGCAACCACTGAAGTCAATGGTAAAGCTTCTATTGATTTCAGTGGGGCAGGCTTCAATACAAATATACCAGAATCCAAGGGAGTAGAGCGGCGTAAGAGAAAAATGCATGGAGCACAAGTATGTTTGAAAGAAATCTACAAAGGAGACTTCTGAGGTGGTTACTCTAAATAACTTTCAGAAACTCAATTTATAAAAGTTAAAAGGAAATGATGTGGTAACCGAAAGCTTGGAAACAGAGAACTCTAATTTCTGTGTTAATTTGAATGGTTTCTGGTAAGTATTTTATTGGATGTTTGTGATATAGCTTTAAGAGTTAGCTGTAAATATGTAAAGAGTCTAAACTCTTCAGAAACTTGTCAGTACTGGACATAGTTCATTGTGAAGACTTTTAGTGTGGTAAATTCTGTGTACACATTATGTCTTTAAACTACAGATGCTTTTGGAGATTTTCTTAGAAGCATGACACTATTGGCAGTTCCTGGAGGCATTCTTCCTGCACAGGACACTGGCAAGGAGCTTATGCCACCAGATTTGCTAGGGCAGTGCACAGGTCAAGAATTAACCAAACAGTTCTTGGTGGTTATTTTTGAAAAAGTATGAGAAAGTGGAAGATTGATAACAGATTTGCTTTTCACCAATCTACTAAAAAGAAAAGACGGACTATTAAATTAAATAATGGAACACATATAAAGAAAGTATAACTAAATATCTTGAGGATAACAGAATCATGAGCAATACATCAAATGGGTTATACAGAACAAGATTCAAACCAAAGAAGCTTGATTGCTTTTTTTCAGTAAGTCACTAAAATCAGCTGCTGAAGTGGATGAAGTGCTATCTATTAGGCTGTGGATCAGTGCCTAGAGAAGTGAAAAAGAGGTAGAAACTGCTTGGGATAGTTAAAACTCAACTAGACAATTCATTAGTACATTTACTGTAGGGAAATAACCCTAACCTAGTATGAAAATAAACTAAATAGCTCAGTTGGACATGCTATTACGTGGGAAAAGATTTGTGCTCAACTTAACTCCCACTGAAGGGCTCAACTTAACTCCCACTGAAGGGCTCAACTTAACTCCCACTGAAGTCAATGGAAGGACTGTTTTTGGAGCTGGGGTAGGCCCAAAGTGATTAAATGGCTTTGTTCCATATTGTGACTCTGAATGTTTCTAACAGGAAGTGCAAAGGATGGAGGATGTTGACTAGAGAGACATGAAGACATGACAGATTTTAGATATGCTATGAGTAAGCACTAAATCCAGTTTCACCCACAGTGGTTTTGATGTAATAATTAAATAAAAGCTTTTCATTGAAACCAGACTTTCTTTGTTTCTTCAAGACTACAACTATTTGGTTTTCTTAAAAAATATTCCAGTAGGAAGTTTTGATTTTCCAACCTCTGTAGGACATCAGCCATGGTTGACAGTGCATTAGTCAGCTCCGCTTCAAGTTTTTCCTTGTGTCTGGAAAAGTCTCATTTGAGTTTAACTTAAACTAAAATATAAAAGAAAAAGCTGAAGACCACCTAACTCACCGGCTGTGACGGTGAGCAAAATAGGAAGGTGATGGAAAGAGGGCTGAGCTACTTTCAAGTTGCAGTTGTGTTTAAAAAGTCAAATTGGGTGTCAGTCTATGATCCCAATTTAGCTTTTTAAATACAAAAACTTAACTTGAAAGCATCCTTCTCGATTCTAAAGTGCTGTAGACTGCAGTGGCCAGGTGGGGAGAAATAGGGCTTTCTTCTTTGAAGTTCAGCTACATGCAATCAACTGTATTTCACATGTGCCTTACTTCAAATATAAACGCAGTGTGTTCCTGTTCTATTCCAGCCACTGCATGGTACAATTCTTCAGAGGTGGCTGGGTTGCTTTCAAGTTTTGCTTTTACTTAAGAAGGTAAATTAGAAGTATTAAAACTACAGAAGCCTAGCTACCTCTGAAGCTCTGTTGAGTGTCGCTGCTAGTCAAGAGGGAGGGGGAAAGAATTACGTCCTCTTTTCTGACTGTTCAGCAAAAACCTGCAGTAGGTCTTGAAAAATTCATTGAGGTATCCTGCAGTGAGAAATTGACTTTATATCTTTATTCTAATTTCATATTTTCACTGAATTCTAAGTAAAGAACTCAAGGCCAAATCCGGAAGTCCTTTCTGAGACAAATAGCCCAATGAAGTAAACATGCTCAAAATTGGGCCCATTTACACCGAGGACAAACTATCTAGTAATTTTGGTGGAGAGGGATCAGGCTGTGAGGAAGGACTTAAAATAATAACACACTCCTTTAAAAATACTTCCATACTTTTTCATTTCAATAATAATTGTACAAGACCATTTCATAACCCCAGTAACATACTTCTGTGGATGAGCAATTATATAATTCACATATTGCTCTTTCTGTGGTGCACAGTCATACTAACACAACCTGTCATGTATTATGGCTTAATTATCCCTTTCCCAGTCACACCCATCACAACTAGTGTGTGAGGACATCTTCAACTAACCCCTCAACCTCTCCAAGCTCATCACCACAAGCAAGCTCCCTGCACAACAGGACACACCAACTCAAAGCGTACCAGACCCGAGTAGAACAACAGATGCAAAATCTGCAAACATATCTGCACTGCTACAATAATCAACACCCACCCCCCGCCCCCAGCACACCTTTCAGGATCCAGACCCTACACATGCCTATCACAGCATTTGGTGTACCTCATCCAGTGCACTAAATACCTCAACAACTACTCTGTGGGTGAAACCAGACAATCACTATGCTCTCAAATGAACTCACACAGGAAAATGATAAAAGACCAAAAAATACCTTATCACCTGGAGGTGAGCACTTTTCATCAAGCAATGTCTATGTCTGATCTATCAGTCCTCATCCTCAAAGGAAACCTCTACAACACTTTCAAAAGACAAGCCTAGTTTCAGAGTAGCAGCCGTGTTAGTCTGCATTCGCAAAAAGAAAAGGAGTACTTGTGGCACCTTAGAGACTAACAAATTTATTTGAGCATAAGCTTTCATGAGCTACAGCTCACTTCATCGGATGCATTCCTAGGACAAGCCTAGGAGCTTAAATTCATAGCTCTGCTAGACATTATAAAATCATGATCTTAATAAAGACACTGGCTTATTACAACCCCCTGTTTTTGTCCTATTACTGCAGAGGTGTTGGGACACTCTTCCTTGAATGGTCCTTAGAATATGTGCTAACAATCTTCCACCTTGTATTTAGTTGTGATGCTTGGAATACCCTTCCCACACTTAAAGAAGGCTTTGCGTGGCTCAAAAGCTTGTCTCTCTCACCAGCGTAAGTTGGTCCAAAATGAGATATTACTTTACCCACCTTGTCATTCTAGGAAGAACCATGACAGATGCAAAATGTAGGGAAATTGCCTGGCAAATCCTATTTTAAAAAAAAACATTTAGAAGGATCACAAAAATGCAGCAGAAATCATCTCATAGTTCATCTGATAAATATGCAATTATCCAAATTTGGGGGACTTTCTGAGAAAACTATTCATAAGATTATTGGCTGTTCCCAGGGGCTTCACTAGCCTCGTACTCGTGGGAGTGGGGGAGGAGGTGTTGAGGTGGGGACACAAACTGGGGGTTGCTTTTGGGCACCCCTGCCCCTCCTGGGCTTACTCCTATGCTGCTGCTGGAGCTGGGTGCCAGCAGCCACCATTTTCTCCGCTCTGCCTTCACAGTGGGACAACCAGAGAGCGGCAGCTGCTACGGGGTGGCTAAGGCAAATTATGGGGTGGCTATAGCTCCTAAAAGCTGTCCCTCCCCCCCGTGCCACTCCTGGCTGTTCCCATTATGGTATTTTGAACAGTATTTGCTTTAGTCAGAAGATTTACGAAAGAAAAATGAATTGAGAGAAATGAATAGTCAAGTAATACCCACAAGAGTTTAGCCACAAATGTGGGCTCTTAAAATAAATTAGGGAATCGGAGGTGTTATAAAATCTAAGTTGAATACAAATGTTTTAGTAAATCATTCCAATATTTCAGTTACACTTTTTCTTTTTAATTGAAACATTTTTCAGTCATTTAGAAAACCCAAAGCCAGTGACCCAATGGCCTAGGCTAGAATGAACCAGAAGTGGCACTGAGTAGTCTAATTTCACCATCTAAAATATGTGAGGTGCCAAAAGCAGACTAAGGGTAAAGATTTTAAAGTGTAATGAGATTTACTTTCACTTTTCACAAAAGTATATATGACTGTCCTCAAACTTGTACTGTTAGGGTGGAATTTTGAACACACTCAAACATTGACCTAACTTTGTTCTTATTGAACTCAATGGTAAAGCTCTCATTGGCTTCAATGGGAGTAGAGTCAGGCCAACTCTGGGGACATTTGAAAATCTCAGCATACAGGTAAGTGCACATATAAAAGGAGTGAGCCACTGTAGCATTGCTATCTTTCTAAGGCTGGATCCTATAAACACTTAAAAACAAGAGTAATTTTACTAATCCAAGTATTTCCATTGCCTTCAATGAGACTGTCCACATGTAAAGTTCTGCATGTAAACAAGCATTTGCAGGATTGGGGCTTTAGACTGTAAACTGTTCTGGGCTAGGGCTATATCTTTCCAAGTCTGTACTGTGCCTAGTACATTTCTGATGCTCCTTTGGTTAATGTTTTTTTTTGTTACAACCACAGATGACCTTGTCCAGTGGTTGAACTCCCAGTGTTAATAGAAGTTGCATGGTAACACCTTGATTTTGCAAACACTGATGATGCACATGAGCAGCTTTACACATGTGTGTAGAAGTACTCATGTGCCTAACATTACTCGTGTGGGTCAGTGTTCGCAGGATCACGTTCATATGCCAAGAGTTGCATATGACTATATGCTTTGGTTATGCAATGTGTGCACATAGTCAATAGCAATTGTTTAGAATAAATACACATTTAAATTCATCATAGTATTTGGAAATCTATTAATTTACATGTGGGATTTACCTTGCTGGAACTAAGACATTTTGTCATAGTTCCAATTGATATTGGTTGGTAAAGACAGGGAGTCTAAATCCTTATGGTTGCATTCTTCTCAGAGTTCTGTGAATTTGCGGCACAAAGTAACTCATATTGGTGTACTATGCTGCCTGGTGCATCCAGTACAATATTTTCAAATATCCATAAAACAAAAATACAATAGGAAAGACAGCCTTTTCCTTTGTACACGTAACTTGCGGGGTGAAAAGGAAAAGGCTGTCTTTTCTATTATCAATGAGCATTGACAGACTCCACATCTCAGAAATTAAAGGATTAGCTCTTATCAAATAGATCAGAGTATTTAAAGTAACTATTTGTAAAAGCTCATCAGGGCAGGAACTGTCTCTTTATATGTGTATGCATAATACCTAGAGCAACAGGGTTCTGATCTGGAAAGGGGTCCCTGGATATGATCACAGTATAAATAATATAGTTAACAATAATGGACTCTTTGTACTGGAGTTGTGGTAGCTGATCCTCTTTTGCTGCAAACACCCCTCCCCCCCCCCAATGTAGTAAAGATGTAGTGTTATGTGAAACTAGCTGCACTGAGTTCTTCCTACTGTTTCAACAACTCAGCTTCAGGATGCTAAGATTTCTTTTTCCATTGCAGCATAGTGTTAAAGATGAGCTGTCACATAAATACCTACAAGTACCTTCAAAATACTAACTGAATTGCTGCTCTGTGAAATCATCCTGAGAAGTAAAATTCTCCCAAGGCACCTGATATTATAGCATGAGCCAATCAACATTTCACACCATTAGCATGCCATTCCCAGAAGTGCCTCTTTGGTCCAGTGATGGATACAAAACATAAGGAACTATTCAGTGTTGACCATAAGGTATTTGTCAACAGTGTGTCACCCTTTGTATACATGTGGCTCTTTATTTGGGCCGAAGAAATATTGCTGGATACAAGACCTCCACTGCAGTTTTCCATTGCCAGGGCTGTTATTTCCTTGCCTTATGTGCTCTAGGGAACAAAGCAATCCTTCTGAACATGGATTGGAAAAAGATGTATGCATTGCTGATATCAGAAGACTGTAACAACAAGTGAGAACAAAACATGCAAAGCAATTTACAAAACAAAATTTAATATGCAGCTCCAGTCAGGCCAATGGGGCTGCACCAAGGAGGGCAAATTTGGCACCTGCCCAAGGCTTGCAGTTTGGGGGGAGGGGCAATACCCCTGGCTCCCCTAGATATGCCCATGTCTTTAGCATGCAGTTTGATTTCTTGATCTTTAACTCCTTATTACCTATAAGGTTGGGCCATCCTCCTTCACCTTTATCTTGAAACATATTAAACAATTATATAAATATATAGCAATGAAAGGTAGATTTTTCTGATCATATGCTTTCTGTCTTCATCACCTCTATATATCACTGATTATTCATATTTCTACCTTTATATTATTGTTGGCATATTAATCACTGCTGGCTTTTTTTGTCTTTAATATCTTTAAAATGTAAATAAAATTAAGAGAGAGAGAGAGAGACCAGCTAAATAACACACACTGCTTTTTTTTCCCCAAGAGACAAAACACTACTACTCAGCTCTGGATATATGAAAATCAAGCTGAAAGAATTAAACCTAAGTTAGCACAACATGGGCAATTTGCAGGTTTATATATACACTACACAGAATTGCAAGAACTCCAGTTTTTTTTTTTTAATACAGTGAATCAGAACCAAGCAGTCTGAGCACTAAAAGCTCTCAACCATTCATCCATTATTAATGTCTGGCAGTAAATTCTACCTAAGTAACTGTCACTGAGAGAAACCTGTCTCTTTGGCTAACATTCCACGAACTTTACATCACAACATCTCTTGTTTACAGCTGCTAAACAGTGAGTAAACAACATTAAGAACTGTGCTTTTCAACTGATTGGGAAATAAGCATAACAGTGGGAAGCAGCAGTTTAGTGTTATTTGATTATTTTACATTGAATTGCTTCAACTATTTAACAAAGAAAACAGAATACACTAGAACCTCATTTGGAACTGGAAATACACAAGCAGGCAGCAACAGAGACAAAAAAAGTAAACAGCAAATGCAGTACCGTACTATGTAAAACGTAAGCTTATTTTTATGAAAAAAATAAAGGGAAGTTTAAAAAAATATTTGACAAGGTAAGGAAACTGATCCTGTGCTTGTTTCATTTAAATTAAGATGGTTAAAAGCAGCATTTTTCTTCTGCATAGTAAAGTTTCAAAGTTGTATTAAGTCAATGTTCAGTTGTAAACTTTTGAAAGCACAACTATACCGTTTTGTTCAGAGTTACGAACAACATCCCTTCCTTAGGTGTTCATAACTCTGAGATTCTACTGTAACTATTAGGGCTGCCAATTAATTGCAGTTAACTCAAGTGTTAACGCAAAACAAATTACCTAGATTTAAAAAATAGTCACAATTAATCACAGACCAATTTAAATTTATTATAAATATTTTGGCATGTTTTTCTAAATTTTCAAACATCTTGATTTCAATTATAACACAGAATACAAAGTGTACAACTTTACTGTGGTGCCAAGAGATGTGTGGAAATGTAACATCTAAAGAAAAGGGGGTAGAAAGTCTCATGGCATTCTCAGAAGTATCTTCAGACATAGCAATGTTGCAAAGTATGCTTCTCCCAGCCCCAGCCTCCTTTCCAATCCTGGCCTTGACCACAGCCCACATAATCCTGCCCCTTTTATGTGGTGTAGTGCACCCTCACCTCCTGGCATTTAAGGAATGCGAGCATCTGCATTCTAACGGCATCCTACCAGTATGCACTTGGTGGATAAATTGGTTTATAGACTGAGAAATAACAACAAGACTTAAACATGACTTGGCAAGGTACAATGGAATAAATTAAACTCTTCCTTTCATTGTACTCCCTAAAGGCTTGATCCTGCAGACACTTTTGCACATAAGTAACTTTACACATGTGAGACATTCCAGTGAACCCAGATGGATTACTCATGTGCCTAAAAGTTTGTATTTTTATGCCTTCATTTGCTAAAACTGACAATCTATGTAGCAAGAATCTCTATAGCCCTCCAAGCTTAAATATTTAAATAAATAAATATTTTAAATTAAAAAAAATTACCAGTTAATATATAAACAAACTCAAAGAACCCAAGCAAGAGTGCTAACATCTGAATATATGTCCATCTGTTTTTTATTTGTGATCAACAATTATGATGCAGGGGGTAAAGCAGAATTCTGGGGGTCAGAACTTGTGGATTTTAGTCATGGTTCTGTCATTAATTATCTGCATAATCTTGAGAAAGTCACTTAACCTTTCAGTATCTCAGTTTACCCTTCTGTACAATGGGTATACTCATGCTTTCCTGCCTACCTCACAGTGGTGGTGTGAGAATTAATTATAAAGCACTTTAAGATCCTCAGCTAAAAGGTGATAGGTAAATGTAAAGGATAATGGGCTTGATACTCCTCTCACATACATTGGTATCACAATGGGGTAGTTCTGTTGACTTAGGTGAGGATACACCATATTTACACCTCGATAAGATAGGCAAAAATGAGGCCCTTTGTGTCCATGATTTTCTAAAATACCCTCTATGACTTTATCAGTACAAAAAAAAATGTATTATCATCATCTTCAGCTAGTACTAGACTTCTGCAGTTGGATTACTGCTTTACTATAACTTGCCTAATTGGTATCAAAGCAAAAATTGTGTGCTACTGGATAGGTTGTTAATGGAATGTAACAGTAAAAAAATAAGGACTGTCTTCTCTGGCCAGTCTGAGTGTCACAGCATAGTGCTATTCCTGTCATGGCAAATGAATTAACTTTAAATGTTATGATGAGTAATTAGAAACTATGTGCATGAATTTAGATCACTTCAGAACACATAGTATTAAGTTAGTGTTTCATAAGTGTGTTGTTCTTTCACTTAAAGAACAAAAAGGGCCCAATCCTTGTAAGGGTTGTGCTTGGCACAGAACCAGAATGGAGGGAAAAGGTGGCTGTATGCCATTACCAGGGGCTGACTTAGTTCCTATCTTAATGCATAGCCAGTGGCAATAGCCCCCATGGACTGCCAGATCATATCAACATTCCAGCTGTATCTTAACACCCCATATTCCCCCAATACAACCCTTGAGGTCTATAGCTGACCGTAAACTGCTTAAAGATTTCCTTTACACTATGAATCCTTAGCTGGTCACTTGAGTCTGCTCTGTGCTGGCCAGACAGTGCCAAGCAGACTTAGTGAGATTTAGGAACTTTCCCAAAGTTTGTCTGCCCACCTCAGAGGGAGAAAAATATTCTTCCAAGGAAAAAAAAATCATGAATCTACTCATCCAATACTAAAGCAGAGCTGCAGTTTTCCATCATCAAAAATTCAAATTTACTCTGTTCTTTGAAAGGTAATTTGAAAAGCTGTTACCTGACATGAACATGAACACATTTTAGTTGGGTTCCTGGCCCTTTTTCACTTCAAAACATTCTAAAGGAAATTCTCTTAAACTGAATTAATTTAAACCAAATCCCAGGAATGCTCCAATACCCCTGTCCGGGTGTGTACATATATGTCTGAATATAAGCACCTAGGGCAATCTAATGAATGATGCAAAACCATATTTCTTTAATTTTTTTTTAGAAGTATTGAATGCTGACAGAGTGCTAGATACAGAAGTTCATGCCTCTCTTAAAGTGACTACTAGCCTGGATGACCTCACCTTCAGTTTCCCATAAACCCACCATAAGTGCATAAAAATGACAGGAGGACTGTGGATTGTGAAGCATTTTTAAGGTGCTACATACTTGATAATTAGTATTAATATTAGAACAACTATTCATAATAAATCTACCAGTGGAAGAGGAGAAACCCATAACTTTACCTAACACACATGCCACATAGCTACTGGGAGGTGGTAAAACACATCATTACAACACATATACCCAGGGGCAGCTGAACAGGGATTTATATTGTATGACAAATTCAGGTTGAGTCTTACTGTATTCAAGAACATCCATCAAAAAGCATTAAGGAAAATGAAATTAGAGTGCTTCACAATATGTAAGTGAACAAACAGTTTG
This sequence comes from Natator depressus, assembly GCF_965152275.1. Lineage (NCBI taxonomy): Eukaryota > Metazoa > Chordata > Testudines > Cheloniidae > Natator > Natator depressus. The sequence continues at coordinate 72,190,957 of NC_134236.1, forward strand.
CTGTGAGTTCAAATCTCAGAACTACCAGCTTCTTGCTTTTTTATCCTGGAACTGATATTGACTGGCAAGGCATACACTTCAGGGGATTTACTACCCGTCACTAATAAATCTGGGTAGTAGCCATGTAAGCTGCTCTACTTCATGATGTGGTCATCCCTGCCAACATGAGCTTTGGGTCCTACTGGTACCTGTTGGCACTACCTGATAAGGGCCCCTGCTTGGGTAAAAAGTGAGGGCAGTCTTTCTCAGTGGTGGTGAAGTTGGGTGAGCCACAACTGTGGATGTGTGGACCACATCGGATGGAAGAAGAGCTCAATCTTAGTAATGGTCATCCATGCCCTCAGGAACCAATTGCATCTGGTGGATGACTTTTTGGGAAGGGGGATGGTGTCCCACAAAATAAAACCTCTCTACATTTGCATAATCCAAATTGGGCAGAATGAAATGAAGGGGCAACCAGCCATAACAGATTAAGACAACAGCACTGTGATTAAGCCTCTGCTATCCCAACTCTGGGAGGAGGGGCATGTTCTGCACACATGGGATGGACATGACCTAAACCCCCTTGGCAGACATGCCAAACCCACGAAAAAAACACAGAAATTGGGCTTGTTTTTGGCTTAATTGGCTTGTGAGTTGCTTGTTGGCTAGTTTTTAGCTTGTAGCTTGTAGCAGCTTGCTGCTTCTTCTTTTTTTGATTGGCTCCCAGCAAGCAGGAGCAAGGGGGGGCAAGCAGGGGGGAGGGAGAGAATCAGGGGTGCACAGCAGGCTCACCATAGTCCCAGACTGCACGCTGGGGGGATATAGTCACATAGAGTTTTGGGGTTGTAGGGACTGGCTTGTTTTGGCCTTGTTTTGAAATGGGATTAGCTTGATTTTTCACTTATTGTGAAAATCAGGGTGCTTATTTACTGCATGAGAGTTAGCAATCATGCCCCTTAGGGAAAGTGTAGCCCCAATGACCCCAACTTCCTGGAAGTCCAAACCAAACTTTCTGGGTACATTCTGTGTTACCACATGGAACATGTTAACACTGAATGGCACTGGGTACAAGACATCTCATCAAAGAACTCAACCTTTACAAGATCATAATCGCCAGCATCACAGAGGCCTGTCTGTCACACAGTAATCAAGTTTCTGTGGAAGCGGCAACCTTCCTCCATCCTGGGGTCCATACTGAACTGAAAGTGAGGCATTTGTTATTAGACAACCTATAGCACAAACTTTAACCACATGGAACCCTGCCTCTTCACACTTATTCTATGGTCAAGTTCATCATCATGGACACCTATCTGTCATTGTGGCCTATGTGCCAACAGGAGATGCAGCCACTATGGAAAAAGATGTGTTTTTCTACCAGCTAGCAGCACAAATCCAGTCAGCTCTGCCACATGACACATTGCTGGTGCTTGGAGATTTCAATGCTCAGACTGGCTGCGACTGAACTGGGTATGAAACCATGATAGGTCACTTTGGTTTGGGTTCCCCAAATGACAATGCCACCCAGTTTTTGATATTCTGTACCACTGAGGGCTCCTTGTTTAACCACCTTAGGCACCATCACTTGACCTGGATTTCAAACAGAGGTCATGTCATGAAGGAAATTGACCACATCCTCATCAGAAATTGCCCCATAGTGAAATCTCACTGAGTCTTTGGCAGTGCAGAAGCACCAGCAAACTCAGATCATAAACTAGCTTTCACTGAGTTCTCACTGCATCTTCCAACTGCACACAAGCCAGACATCTACCACCAACACTACAATATCCAACATCTTGAGGATACTACTGAGTAGCTATGAAATACACATAAGCCATCGAGGTTCACATTGTTACCCTCTCAGATGATGTGGAGATTGTTATATACAATTCTGTATTACACGTTGCTGCTAAAACAATTGGCTTCAGATGGTAGTGCAAGAAATCTTGGCTTTCTGAAGAGGACTTTGGTATATTAGGGGGGAAAAGCAGAGCACACAAGCAGGGAGCTATCCAAGAATGGTAAACATCTGAAAGGCATTTTCCAGGCCATGGCAAAACGTGACCATGAGATCTATGTCAACTCCCTGGCTGACAAAGCAGAGGACAACCTAAACAACAACAGTGCCCTGACTATGGAGCCATCACGTGCCTGTCTGGCAAAAATATACAGCCTTCTTCCATCGTCATTATGAAACCAGGCAGCGATCCCTGCTCATCAATGAACGAGGTTCAGGACAGATAAAAACATATTATGAAAGTGTGCCATACCATGGACCTGCTGATGACTGTCTAGAGCTATGTGACCGGGCAAACCTCACGCCTTCAGACTAAGGGACAAGCCCTGATCCTCCATCAGTTGAGGAAATACAAAAGGCCATCCAAAAGTGGTGGAATGGACCGAATGGTATTCCATCTGAGCTGCTCCAAGGTGCCTTGGAACCAGAGAGCAGCAGCCTGAATCAATTGTTCTTAAGACTGTGGGCATCAGGTAAAGTATCAGCAGAATGGAAAGACAGCACTATAGTGTCCCTATACAAGGGAAAAGGGTCTTGCATCAAGTGTGGCAACTACAGGCTGATCTCATTGTTATTGATCTCTGAAAAGATCTTTGCTCATGTTCTACTTGGTAGTATGCAGCTGGTCCTTAACAAACATTATTATTCACAGCAATCAGGTTTCACCATTGGGCAGTCAAAACATATGTTGTCCTTACCCTCCGGCTTCTGGCTGAGATGCACCAACAAATTTACCACCCACTTCATGTGGCATCTATTGATATCAAAGTGAGTTTTGATTCAGTCAGTGGGTTAGCACAGGGGTCTTAAAGTCACAGCCCGCAGGCCATCTGCAGCCTGAGAACCTCCCCACTGCGGCCAGCTGAGAAGAGATGAATGCAGAAATGCTGCGGGCAATGTTGACTGCAGGCGCCACCCCCCACAGCTCCCATTGGCTGGGGGAGAGGGACAGAGATACCATCACTATTCGCCGGGCAGAGTCAGCCATGGAGGCAGTGTCACTTTTTCCCCACAATGAATATAAACAAGTCAAAATACTGAACACAATTATCTGATGCACACCTTGCTGCAATCCTGAAGTTTTCAACTGCTCAGTCACTGAGGCCAAACATCAACAAACTGACAGAACTGAAGTGTTGCCAGGTGTCTGGCAAACACTAAAAACTCTCTGACAGGCGAAGAATTGTAGAAAGTTGTATGACAGTTTTATTATTTCTAAGAAATTCAAAATAAAAAATACAATATAAACATTTTCTTTTCTGAACACCATCTTCAGTGACATTATTGGCCCACTGGGAGGATTTGAGGACTGGCACTGGCCCTAAGGTAAATTGAATTTGAGACCCCCTGGGTTAGCACTTTGTCTTGCACTAAAAGGAGTTGGCGTTCCAGGTGTTCTGCTAAATCTGTTGTGCAATCTTCAAACAGGTACTGGTGTCAGAGTGCATGCTGGTTCATGGCTTTCACCATATTTCTACACAACTTCAGGTGTGGACAGGACTGCATTCTTGCCTGGGACTTCTGTCGCACTATCAACTGGATATTAGGAATTGCTGCTGTACATATCGGAATCAAGGTTGGTCAAGAAGTGTTTACTGCCTTGCATATGAAGAAGTCCCCCTCCAAGGTCTTCACGACAACACCCACTCTATGGGGTTGATGGGTCATGGTAGAAGACCAAGGTCCAGAACCTCAGATCTGAGGCCAGCAGAACCCCCCATGAAGATGGTGTCTGTGGAGAGCTTTGATGACTTCATCTGCCTAGGCTGCAAACAGAGTTCAAACAGTGGTGGCAAACTGGACATTTTTAATAAATAGGTCTCGCCACCTCCTGAATGAAGTCTAAGTCTCGCTTATCAATGCAAAAACATCTTTGCTCTCAGAGAAAGTTCAGGGTCTATCAAACTGTGTACTACCTGTATTGCTATGGGTCAGAAACCTGGACCCTCTGATAGGCAGACATGGAGCAGCTAGAGATATTCCATATACACTGCCAGCACCAAATCCTGACCATAAAGTGGTTTGTCTTTGTGCAAAATGTCACAGTCTCACAAAGATCCGCCCTTCCTTCAATCACTCATTATGTTCAAAAGCAGTGTTACGTGCTATTTGGCCATAGAGTCAGGATGGACAAATATATGCCAGCACACCATGCTCTGAAACTCTCCAGCAAATAAAGGGGTGCAAACCCTGACCCTACTTCCCCCTGGCCACAAGGACTCCCCAGAGATTCCTGGATTTGCAGGACTGAATCAGATCTGGGAAGTTCACAACACATTGCCTGGTGTAATGCCATCAGCCATGGTCACTGAGGCTGGCACAACAGTCACCAGTACGCTATGCACGTTTGATGGTAATGACTAATAAATCTGAATGTAAAATATTAAAATCTTAAATATGGGGAAAGATTATATTCAGTAAAAAACATTCAAATGACCATGGAGACTGCTTCTCTCTGAGTGTTCTGCTGCAGCTGAGATCAATTGGATGGTCAAGCTGATCCTAACTCCACTGAAGCCAAAGGCCCCTGTTGACTTCAACAAGTTTTGAATAAGGTCCATAGTCCTTCACTATATCCATCTGAGAGCAAAGTGGGGTTTTGGGGTTTTTTTAAGTGGAGGATGTTCAATTGTACAGGAAATCCTAAATTTGCTGACCTTCAAGATGGACCAAATGTCAATTTTAAGCTAACAGATTTTTGTTGGGGGGAAGTGACATCACTGGAGTTGAATGGCTACTTTAGCCTTTAGCTCGATGCTGAAGCTGGCTCAATCTATGGACATTGTCACTTCCTTGTCCCACCATGACTCCCCAAAAAGCCTCTTCTAATTCTTAGATGGATACTTCACATAAATAGACCAATCTGAGGAATTATTTTCAGAAAAGGAATATACAGGGCAGCAAGACTGGACAGCAGGTTTACCTGGAAAAATCTAAGGTATCAACCACCAGACCCCTAATGGACAGAAGGGAGCAAGAGAGAGGGATCTCTGTTACTAGAGAAGACATTGGTGAGTTAATTTCTGAGTTTAGATCCCTAAAATCCTCCTTAGATACAAAATTAGATTAAATTAAGGCCAATCAGAAAAATGAAGATGAAAGCGACTGGTCTGGAAACAGGCATGCACCATAGGAGTGGACAGATTAGCTGGATCCCTCTGTGACTTTAGTGAATCTCCATACTGTAAAGGGGGAAGGGAATTTTCTTCCCCTCACAGTTTCAGTATATTTTGGTGGTATCATAATCCAGGGTGCAATCCAGACCAATGTGGGGCAGTGTCTCCACCTACCCTGCAACCTTGGGTGCCTCACAATGCTTTGCTGCTTTTGCTCCCAACTTGGGCATCTCACAAACAGCATGCAGGGCATACCCTAAGTGTCTGTCTATAGCCGCAGATTGCCAGCAATACTCCAGTCAACACTCTGGCTTTCACCAGCCTTAGTTATCATTTGTAGAGTGACAATAACACACTCCCAGTCCCGGATTTTTCCCCAAAACCTGTGCTCTACATTGTCCAGCCCTCTCCTAAACAGTTCAGATATCTGAGGTCTGTTGCCCCATAAGAGGTCAATATACAACAGTTTGCTACTTTACTTGGAGTTACCATACAATTCAGTTTAAAGATAGACAACTCTGGATTAGTTTTGATTAAAGAATAAAACAAGTTTATTTAATTACAAAGAGATAGCTTTTAAATGAGTACAAGTACAAGGTATTAAAGTCAGAATTGCTTACAAGAGAAATAAAGATAAAACCCTTCCTAGAAGCTAAGACATAACAAACTAGACTTGGTTCAAGGTCCTTACCACATGCTCCCAGCAACACAGCTGGCCAAATTCTCAAGTCAGAATCTGACTCCAAAGGCCAAAAGGGCTGGGTCCTTTGTTTTCTTAGGTGAAAGAATGAGCGAAACAGAAAGAGAGAGATAGAGGTATTCTTGCCCCTTACTTTTATAGTCCAGTCCCCCTTTGAAGTGGATTCTTCTGAGGATCATCCATCAAAGCAACGTTTATTCAAACAGTAAAGAAAGCAAAGTGGAATCTGGGGGTGAAGTTGCCTTCATGATGTCTCTTCTCCCCTATGTATGCTGAAATGTAGATTTGCCTTGTTTCCCTCTTGCTGTCTTAAGGACCCAGTTTACCACCTATATGTAAACCATGATAAACATACATTCTTTTGTTTCAGACCTGCTTGACAACTCATGCCTAATCATGGCTATGTGGGTTTGAGTGTGCTAATTATTCATGATTGTAGAATGAATGGAGGGAAGAACAGACTGGTTGGTAACTGGTCTCAAGGGAAAAGGAGGAGGGGAGATAAAGTTATAAGGGGGAAAATTTGGGATAGGAAAGTTATGTCAGGGAAATTAAAATAAAAATCTTCAGATTCAAACAATTTTTCAGGTTAAAAAATGAAAATTATTTCATGCTGAATAATATTTTTGGTTTAGTGAGCAGAGAGTCCTACAAATGGCATAACACTTTCACTTAAAAATATTACTGTAAAAAAAACCAGTGGTAAATAATCCAATAATTAGAATTGGGGTTTTACTTTTATTTTATACAATCTTATCTGCCAGCCCACCATCTGCTTCTCTTTTTCTTATAGCTAATATTCTATACCATAATATTCTATACCATAAATTCCAATGACCTTAACTAATTTAATAAGAAAAATAGATTTTAAAGCTGAGGCCACAGGTTTATGCTTTCTACAAGAAATGCACCTTAAGGAGGAATATAATAAATACATCAAAGGTAACTGGTTCCATACATTTCTCCAAGAACATCACATAAAAAAAGGAATTGCCTTTTTTATATTCCTATATACCTTTTATATACATATACCTTTATAATTAATTATATATATAGGTAATGTAAGCAGATGTCTAGTAATAAAGCATAGAGTTGGTGATAGAATGCTAATGTTAGGAAATATTTATATCCCTAATCAAGGTCAGATTTCTTTTTTTCAGAAAATTCTTTCAGAAAGTAGAAGGTTTTAGAGGAGATACTTTATTATCGGAGTGATTATAATGGTATTTTAGACCTGAGGTTAGATAGGTCTGATAGCAGTAGATAAAAGATAGAAAATGAAGCACAGAATTAATCTAATGAATAAACATGATTTGTATGACTCCTGGAGGTGTATTAATCCAAAAGAAAAAGATTATTCTTTCTTTTCAATACCCCTTAGACTATATCTGAGAATTGATTTGATTCTAATCTCTAGATCTTTGCTTAATATAGCAGTGTCAGCACAGCAAGGTTGCATCTCCTTGTAAAATCAGGAACAAGTCTGGCTTATTAGAAACTGGGAAGACACACCTAAACAAAAAAAATGGAGATTAAATATTCCTACTTTTACATGACCAAAAAAGGATTCAAGATACAGTACCAAAAAGGAAATTGAGTAATATTTTAAGGAAAACAATGCTGACTAGATTAAAGGGATAAAACCTTCAAAGAAGTGATTAAGGGCAGTTTAATTAACAAAGAATGCTATGTTCAAAAAGAAATGCAAACATTAGTCAATGAGGTCAAAAAATTTTAAAAAAATACATCAGAAAAATCAATCACATCAACTATATTAACAATGAATAGAGGCCAGAGTCAAGTTAGTTTTGCTACAATAGAAAAAGCTAAACAGGCTAAACAGGCAACCGCCCCGCCCATCTCACACACACACACACACACACACACAAACTATTACAAAAAGGATATCAGAAGTGATAGATTATTTTAAGTTTTTTAGTCTGTTAGCTAGTAAAGTAAAAGTTTACCTCCAGTCTGGAAAGCTCCAAATGAATTGGGAACTGGCCCAAAAAGTATATGCAAAGCTTTTGCAAACTTCTATAAGGGTTTCATGCCCTACAATCAGTTGACCATAAGATGACAAAGGAATACATAGTTAAAGTTAACATACTAAACCTAGAACACCCAGACCTAGAAGCCCTGCAGGAAGATATTAAAAGCAGAGGAAGGTTATTGAGTTCCTTAAAAATGGTAAATCCCCCGGCCCTGAGGGATTACCTACAGAATTTTTTAGATCACAACTAAGACAACAAATAACAAATGTCATCAGAAAAATATCAAAAGAAAAAAGGCTTCTCCATACTTAGAAAGAAGCACAAATTGTAGTTATCCCAAAACCTGGTAATGATTCATGCAATTCTGGGTCTTACAGGGCCATCTTCTAATTAAATCAAGATGCAAAAACTTATGCGTCAGTCCTAGAAAATAGACTGAAAAAATTACCTAGATATAGTAACAGAGACTAATAGGATGTGTATTAAACAGGTAGATAATGTTCAGAGTTTTAGACCATACCTTCTTTGCAACTCTACCAATGAGCCCCATCTGTTTTTATCACTAGACACAGAAAAAGCTTTTGACAGAGGAAAAGGATTCGCTAGGAACATTTAGTTTAGGCCCTAAATTTCAAACTTGGATTTCTGTTTTATATTCCAACCCATACGCTATAGTGAGAGTACATAGATAACACAAAAATTCCCCCATTTTTAGAGGCACAAGCCAAGAACACCCATTATCACTCTTCTTTTTGCCATGGTAGTAGAGTCATTCACCCAACCCATCAGAAATAATCCTAATATGAACAGAATTACAAAAGCAAACAGGGAACACAAATTAACCTTCTGTGCAGACAATGTCTTGGTATTTGTTACAAATCCAGCTCACACACCACTAGAACTGCAAGAGGAAATCTAAAATTTTGGCAAAATGTCAGGATTAAAAATAAATCCTGGCAAGTCAGAGCTCCTGGATGTAGGTCTGGGCTCTGAGCTACCAAACAATATAAAAGATCATTACAAATTCCAATGGGTAATTACTTCCATCAGATACATTGGATACATATTTCTAAAAAATGGCAAGACATATATTAAATTATACTCCTTTGATTAAGAAAATCAAAGCAGATCTGAACAATTGGTCAAAATATGATTTCATGGTTAAGCAGAACGGGGGGGGGGGGGGGTAAAATGAATATATTAACCCAAATAAAATCCTTTCCTAGTTTTAGTCCAGGGAAATCTCTGGCATGATAAACAAAGGATAAACAAATCATTTGTGAAAAGAAGAAACCCAGGATTAAGCAATCTACTTTACAAAGGCAATGGCTAAAAGGAGGATTGGCTTTACCAAACATTAAGCATTATTATCAAGCTAGTCAGATCAGAAACTTCATGTACTGGATAACGTCAAAAACTAATAAGCACTGGTTGGAGATAAAACAAGCTCATTGTTGTGCAATAAAACACATTATGATCCTGGGATAAAGAAATCCTATGGTCCAAAATCAACATAACTGCCCTTTTATGAGAGCAACAATAGAAGCTTGGGATTATTTATTTAGAAACCTAACCCTTACCCATCACCTCTAATGCCCATAATAGATCATACAGATTTGAACCACAATAAAAGACTGCAAAGTTTTTATATTTGGGAACTTATAAATATATCAAAATTTGGTCAATTGTTTGGAGACAATACATTTAGATCACTTGATGTAATAAAACTACTCACAAAAGACACCATAATCCAGTATATCAACAGCTACAGTTAAGATATTTTTCAACCTACCCTTACAAAAAAGGCAAACTGAAGCAGAAAATAGATGAAATTTCAAAAACTACTCACTACATCCATGAAATACTGTGACCCATAAACCATTCAATGCCAGCTGATAGGAGGAGGGTTACAAGAATATCCTGAACCTAGTATGCACATTCCAATTCACCAAAGAATGCCATGTGAGATCTTAAATGAAAGCCAGGATCAAGATGGTAATTAATATCATTGTGAAATGTATGTACTGATACTATGTATAGAATTATGGTGGTATACTGAAAATGCGTTTTAAAGTCTGTATGAAGGCTGAGTTGGCAAACAGTTGTTCTGTCAGACAAGACTTATTTATTCACCTATCTGCTGACATGTAAATTATACATTGTAAGTCAAAATAATGGCTGCACATCTACATAGGAAGTCAACAGGGGGATGAAATCAACAGGGAAAAAGCAGGACATAGGAAAAACAAGTGACAGGGTTGTTTTGTTGTTTAAGAACATACAATGAACTATCTTCAAGAACATACAATGAACTTTAGGGATATAAGTATAAGGCAAGGAGAGAGAGAGAGATCCATTTATCCAGCACCTAGGAAATAAATGGACAGCACATTTAAATTCATTAAAATGGTATCTCAACCAGGCTTGGCTGAAATGAGGCAAAGGACATTTGGTGTGAGAAAATTCTTTAGACAGAAGGTTATCCAGTTAAGGTTCAATCTTTATAAATCAGTGTGGGCAACCTGCAGCCCGCGCCACTTCCTGCAGTTCCCATTGGCCGGAAACGGCAACTGCGGCCACTGGGAGCTGCAGGCAGTCTTGTCTGCGGACGGTCAATTTAAATAAACTATCTCGCAGCCTGCCAGTGGGTTATCCTGACGGGCCCCATGCAGGCCGCAGGTTGCCCGCCACTGCTATAAATTGTATTATGATTTGTTTTTTTATGTAACCCATTTGTTTCCATTTTCCTTACTCATTCTCTTTTGACTCAAATCTTTGATAATATTCTTATGGTTGTTTTCACTATAACTATAGCTCAGTGCTGTAGTGTTATACAAGGAACTAAATCATTCAATCTGGTGTTTACAGAGTTCCCTTGGGGACAGCAGGCCTGGTATTTCTGTGAGTGTTCTATAGATAAGGGGCTAGATACTATCAGGGAATACATCAAAGGGCCTGCGGTACACCTACTGTGAACATGCAAGGCAAAGTAAACTCTGGTATAGCCCAGAAGAGATGGTGGCTAACACACTGGTGGAGTCAACGAGCTGACACCCAGCAAAGCACAAGCAAGTCTCTCTCTCTCTGGAGGCAAGGGGGTAGCAAGGTGACTCGCAGTCCTAGGTAGCCTGAGAACAATCACACACACACACACAAAGGCTTTCTCTCCATTCTGTACAAAGTCACCTCTAACTATAAGTTAGAGGAAATAACTATGTTCATGCAAAGGTGGAACATTGATGTAGGCATAAGCACCAGAACTGAGGAATGGGAGAACATATGGAGCAATGGTCCCCACACCTCCATAAACACATTAATAAAAGAAAACTATCTTAAAATTTGCTATCAATTGTATCTAACTCCCCTTAAAATTAAATAATTGTATGGTACAGAGATGGGCAAATGCTAGAGAGATTGGCGGACATGCACCAAGTTAAAACATTTTGGAAAGCTGCGGAGTCTCCATAAAGGAGAAAACCAGGTATCAGCTGTCAGATAATCCCATAGCATTTTTATTAAGTTCTCCCAAAAAGTCTGCATCTAGTAAAAGCCAAAAAGAATTTATCACTCCTCTTCTAGTTGGTGCTAGAATTACTAGAAGGTAGAAGGGGAGTGACTCCTCTAAATCTATTGTCTGGTATTAAAGAAATGTGGGAAATTCTGGAACTAGAAAAATTAACTCATCAAGGCAGAGAGTTTTACAGGGGAGAAGGAAAAAAATATAACTACTTAGAAATCTGGTGGAATTCTTAGAAATATTTTGGAATTTGCTGGAAAAACATCATCACCCTCCATCAAACCTATAGTTTGAGAACTTTTATACTAAGGAAGGGAGAAACTCCTTCACAATAATCTAAGGTAAACTCAAAATTAAGATATTAAAATTAGGAAAGTAGATGGGAAGAAGACAAGCTTAATATTGTCTGAAGCTTTGATAGGACATCTGACAAACAAAATACACATCTACATACATGTAGAACAACAGGTACTTGTACATAAAAATGAGATCAAAGACTTAACTGATACTATCAGCTGAAAAGACTGACGAGGAATACGAAGAGTAGAAAAATATCAACCACAATATGTGCTCAATATCACAAGGCTGAAGAAAGTGACTGGTAGCTGATCTTATCAATACAGCTTTCTGTACTTCCATAGACCAATTTATAATTGTGTATAATATTAAGTTTCTCTCTACTTAGGTTATAAAACAAGTTGTATAAGATTAGTTATAAAATAAAGATTTTTAATAGCATGCACATGTGCACATGCATGCACAGACACACTGAAAATATGAAAAGCCAGAATTACGGTATCTCAACTTTAAATCTTCCCTCATATTGTTTCCATGCATGAAACATGTATGGTAAATTTATATTTATGACAAATGTCACAGCTAACTGACATGTTAAGCCCTCATTTAACTTTTCCATGATTGAAATCTCAGCCTTAATATAGCATTAATATGCCATTTTCCCCTATAAATACTTTCTCCCTATAAATACTTTATAAATACAGAGCTTTCTCTCAAAAGATAGATACAGCTATGTGTATTAGATACACTGAAGTATTTATTTATTTCACTGTAATTTACAGTCCCTGCCATTTGTTCTAGAAACCTTTTCTAATCTAAAATTGAAACCACACAGCACAAATGTCTAATGTAAGTTGTAAACCAAAAAACACCTACGAATCTAAGAAATGGCAACCTATGGATGCAAACTATTTCCCAAGCTGAAAACTCTTCACATGAAATGCCTTCCAAGAATCTCCTCCCATTTAAATTTGGGTTGGAACTCCACCTCAGACACCTCCACTGATGGCCACTATGATGGTATCTCAAATGGGAAGAGGCAGTCTCTTAGGTAAGTGAGTCAGTTATCATTTCGGACTTTATTGATGAAAACCAACACCTTGAAATATGCCTCAAAATTGACAAGCAGACTGCAAATCTGACAGCACCAATGTAATGTGCTTTCAGTGTTGAAGCACTGCTTCAGAGTGGGCCTCTGCATTCTATACTTCAGCTTCCAAATGACATCAAGCTATAGTCCCATGTGCATACCATAACATTCTACTTGATGGGACAAAGGAAGGTAGGTGGCAGGGGCCATACCTCAGAGAAAAGCTTGCAGTTGTCTTGCCAGGTGTAGAAGAAAAAGAATATTCTTTGCTACAGCTGCTACTCTCACAGGAACAGACGAGGATTTAACAAGAAGCCATTGGTTACACAGGTTCGCAGTTTGGGAAAGTGCATACCTTCCTTTGGAGGTACAGATATAATTTTTGCCAGTTTTTCCAGTTGCTTTCCCAATCTGTAGACAGCAGACAGCTAACTCCCATCAAAACCCCAGTCTTACATAACCTTGTATGTCTCAGAGAGCTTTCTTAATGTCTTGAGAGTAGTTGATTGCACTCAGATAAACATTAAAGCTATTTTCACAAAATAAACATCCCTTTGCAACAGAAGGCACTATCATCCCACTATCAGTGTCTTGTAAACATCCATGTGAAATTCCCACGAGCCTTCCATGATTCCTGTATTTTGTCTAATTTGTCACTGCACCATCTGTTTAATAGATTGATTGCTAGCGGCAGAAGTTTTGGTGAGCAATGTTTATGATAATTACCTTGAGCACATAAAAAACATTAACATGATGGGTAATGTGAATTATTAGCATTGTTTTTAGGTGACAGTGGATCTCCCCACAACAGAGAACTAATGACTGCAGCTACACATGCCTATGTCACAGCAGAATGAATAGGGTGATAACTCAGACGTACATATCTTTGAGATCTGAAATCTTACTTACTCTGTCTAAAATGTTATGATCAGAAATACTGGAACCCAAGATTGCTACAGGTTACTGTATGCTATATGTTGCATAATAACCCAATAATTTGGCTCTGTGGCACCTAAGTAGTTCAGAAACTGAAATAAACTCGTTCTCTAAATGAGACTGCCCACCCTTTTGTACACATTAGAAAACCAACTGCAATGACCAGCCAGTCAGCAGTAACTGCCAGGAGAAATATATTTTCCTATGTATGAATCTCATTTTTTGCTTGGACACAGTGACCAATTGCCTCTGCAGCACATTTCCCCTTCCCCTCTTTAAGGACTGAGCAGGACAGGAGCAGAGAAGGGTTTCACACATCATCTCTCCCTTGAAAATTAGGTGAAAAAATATGATCTTATTTGCATTTCCAATTCAGCTGCACTGCTGTGGGTCAGGGAAGAGCAAGTGGGGTTGTCAAAAGGGAAGCAACAAAAGGCCAGAGCCATTTTAAGGATAGAAACACTGCATAGATCCCTAAGTATCCACCAGGACTGGGTGTGGGACATGCAGACTTTTTTGCAAGGGGGTGGGAGGAATAACGCCCACCTTTCTGACGGGACAGTGTAAGTAGGCACATGGATCTCTGCACAGAAATCCTCATGGAGAATTTTTCCCTGAGAATCCCCTCCCATGGGTTTTCTATGAGACAGCATAAACTGGCCATTTCTAGTTATATGTAAAAGCACCCAAACTGTGCTAGTAAACATGTAGGAAGTATATGGTCCTTTCTCCCCAATTTACTCAGAGAACTTATGACCTAAGTACCTGATCCAAAGTCCATTGAAGTCAAAAGAGAGACACCAATTCGTTTCAGTGTGCTTTGCATCAAGCCTAAAAAAAAAGGCAAGTAGACAAAGGGCATATTGGTACAATATACAAATAAAGTGATCAAGATGATTGGTCACATCTTGGTACTTTAAAGTTTGAGGGAGATTTTATTTTAGTTTTGTTACTGTTTTTGTTAAGTATTTTAGATGCTTTACTCATTTTCATTGACTCATTTATTGTAGGCACTATAGATATTAAGCTGGGGGGAAATATTTTACATCTTTAATTTTATATCTAAATATTTATTTTAAAAATCAGATGTTGTTACTTGAACAAGTCACATGATTGTATATACAACTTAATTTTTCTGTACTTTTTTTCATTTTAATAATTTGCTTATGTACTTAATATTCAATTAGGAGACTATTTCAGTGACAGTTAAAATCTATCATTCACTGAACATGCTTTGATTATTGCCTGCTTATACTCTTGAACCATTTCATTCTGGAAAGGATTCAGAATTGTTTTTGAATTATAAATAAACTTAATTGCTTGGAAAACACACAATCTCATACTATCTCAGACACGATGACTCTAGGAGCCAAGATAACACTACTTGAAGTTCTGCAGCTCATAATTTAGCAGTTTAAATGCACAGTTAAAACTTCATAGACATACATCAAGGCCAGTGGTGCTATTCATACCCTACAGATGCACTGTGTGAAGCCTAAACCAGGGCTATGGTGATGATCAGACAGATACTGATTTGCCTTGAGCCACAATCTCCAACTCACTGAAAAATACATAGAGTTTCTCACTCTAGAAACTTCAACCAACTAAAGTAGCAGTTAGGAGACCTTCATCAGCTTTCCCCTTCCTGGGCAAGCTCAAGAGACTTATTAGCCAACCAGTCATAAGAGTATTTGAATGTTCTTCCCTTTGAGGCAGATGCCCCAAATCATCCCTTCCCATAGAAGTATGTTCAGGAATCGATTCTGGGGGAGTGAATCTCTGCAAAGATCCTCTTGATCTAAGAAGTTTGTATTATAGGTGGATCTATATCATAAAGAGCATCATCTTATGGGAAGAGGTGGGCACTAAGATTCAGCTATTATTAATTATCAGTAGTATTACCATATTAGGAATTGCCATGCTAGGAACCCTAGCCATAGACAAGGACCCCTTTGTGTTATGAGCAGTACAAACAGAACAAAAATGCCCCTTTCCTGCCTCTTCCACACTACAACTTTTGTGACTTTGTAACCAATTAATGGCATGGTTGGTTTCTGTCCACTTGCCACATGGTTAATAAAATGGCACTTAACCGTGTTTTATTCCTGCCAAAGGCCTCGTCTGGCACATGACTGTCTTTCTGTAACCAGTATGAGAGAAAATTTGTTTGCAATCTGGACAGATACCTTGCAAATACCACTATGCAGGCAGTCCTGCTTCCTTCAAGCTCTCCATATCTCTAAATAGCACGTCCCATCGTTAATGGTTGTTGGATATATAACCAAAATATGATTTGTGCCCCAAGGGTATTGCAACATGCAAGGAGTGTGGTGTTGGCAAACAACCCCCACAGAGCAGGAAGGGTATTGGCTCCCTCCAGAGATGGAAAAAATCAGGCCATAGGCATAGGCACCATCCGCCACAGGCCCTGCACCCACTCCACCCCTTCTCCCATGGCCCCACTCCCACCCTGCCCCTTCCCACCCCGCCTCTTCCTGCCCCATCCCCTGAGCATGCCCCGCCCTCGCTCATCCCCCCTCCCTCCCAGCTCCTTCTGCATGCTGCAGAACAGCTGATCTGTGACAGGCAAGAGGAGCTGGGAGTGCGGGGCTGGTGGTTGATGGGAGACACTGGGGGAAGAGGGAGGTGGATAGGGGGGCTGCTAGTGGGTACTCAGCACCCACCATTTTTTTCCATGAGGGTTCCAGGGCTGGGGCACCCACGGCGCCTATGAATCGGGCTATGGAAAAGTGTGATCATAAAACCATATCAAAGCCATTCACCTTGCTGTTTCATGTTGAAAATCTGAAGGATACTCTATTCCCTGGAGATGTAGTTAAGACAAGGAGGAAGGACATACGGATACTCAGGGAATCAGGGTAGGATGACAGTGGAACAGGATGGTTCACAGGCGGACCTTTGCTTTTTCCAGCAAGTAAGAGTTGGTTCAGATCTTTCCCTGTAACTTAAGAGAACACAGCCTAGTTAGGATAACTTGTAGTGAAGCATAGATGTAGATATGAGGAGATATATGTTTTCAGTTTTTTAAATCGTTTTCTCTATGCTACTAAATAAAACTTGATAAGAAGAAAGAACTGCAGTTTGTCTTAGAGAACTCCCGGTCATCAGTCTCTGAGGAGAGGAAAACTCACAAGCACCCTCACACTGTGTCCTCTAAGTGAAAAGGCGTTTGGCAATTTAAGGCACTGTATTCTGGTCTCATGCTAAGACTGGGAAAATCACAGCATCTCATTCCAGTGACAGCTGAGTGGCAAAAAGACTCATCTGTAGTGACACTTAGGCCTGGTCTACAGAGGAGGGCAGCGGGGGAATCGATCTAAGTTACACAACTTCAGCTATGTGAATAACGTAGCTGAAGTTGATTTACTTAGATCTACTTACTGCGGTGTCTTCACTGTGGTAAGTCGATGGCTGATACTCACCTGTTGACTCCAGCTATGCTTCTTGCTCCGGTGGAGTACCGGAGTCGATGGGAGAGCGCTCAGCAGTTAATTTATCGATAGACTAGATGTGATAAATCGACCACCGCTGGATCGATCACTGCCCGTCGATCCAGCAAGTAAAGTAGACATTCCGTTAGAGACAAAATAAGTGGCAGAGGTACATCTGTCTTGTCAAAATGTAACAATATCCCAGAGTGCATAGCCCCACATGCTGCTACTGCCACTCTACATGCATCTCCTGAGCACTCTACTCTTTGCAGAATGAAATAGCTGTAAGTTTTTCCCAGAGAACACTAAAAGAAACATGGTTAGTCAACCTGGTAGGTATGGTGTGATGGGTTGCTCCAGTCCCTGCCAGGATGGCGCCTCCTCTTGGTCACTCTGGGGAATAGGTCACGAGGCCAACACCCCTGCCAGCAGTAGCATGCCATCTCTCTGCCTCTTTGTGTGGGTCTGCAGCCCTTCTCTCACTCCATGAGTTGCTGCTGCCTCTTCATAACTCAGCCCTCCAGCCAGGTCACTAGGCATGTTTTCCCCTTCTGGGGTATCACAGTCTTCCTTCAGCAGTCCCAGCAATCTTCCCATTCTCCGCCTTCTAGTGACATTACATCAGTGGCTGGCAGGGGAACCCAGGCCCAACCCTTACACCAGGTTCCGGATCAGGGATCCTCTAGCCAGCAGTGTAGCTTGTTCCCTTCTAGACCTTACTGCGTTTTCCTGTTATCTGTCCTCCCATCCTGGCTTCCTCTTCTCTCTGGGTTTGTCAGTCCCAATGCACCTCCTTTCTCCCAGGAAGAGACTTCAGGCTTTCCCAGCTGCCCATTCTGCTGCCAATTTCCTGCTTTGATAGTCCCAGCCCAGCTCATTCCTCCTCAGATGAGCTTCCTCATTTAATCAGGGGATTGAATGAAAATACATTTTTCATATTATCTTGCATAAAATATAGTTTTATACATTAGCCCGGTTCTCAGACTGCATTAATCCTTTCAGGGCAAGTGTGGAGTGAACACTCCATCACATAGGGACACACAAATGTGGTTCACCTACAGTAGTGGGGCAAAAGGAAGCAGTTTGGACACAACTCAAAGTGTGTGTTGTAATTGGGTCAGATGGGGATGCCACCAAATGGTTACAATAAAACTTCAATGCACTTGTAGAGTGAACACCAAGTTTTAGCTTCTCTACAAAAGAAAAAGGACACTAAACTATCTAAACTACTACATGCCACAAGGGGCCACAACAGTGGTTCCCTTAACCCACCCAGCAATATTGTTAATCTATCCAGCTATACTCTTAGACCAGCAGAAGACTCTATCCTATCTCGGGACCTCTCCTTCTGCCCCTCCACCCCCACGAACGTGATACAGTTTTGTGGTGAATCCTAGAATCCTATTTTTGATGTTTCCGACTCAAGGAATATTTCCAACACACCTCTGAACAACATACTAACCCACAGAGACCTTCCTACCAACACTACAAAAAGAAGGATTCTCGGTGGACTCCTCCTGAAGGTCGAAACAACAGACTGGACTTCTACATAGAGTGCTTCCGCTGACATGCACTGGCTGAAATTGTGGAAAAGCAGCATCACTTGCCCCATAACCTCAGCTGTGCAGAACACAATGCCATCCACAGCCTCAGAAACAACTGTGACATCATAATCAAAAAGGCTGACAAAGGAGGTGCTGTCATCATCATGAATAGGTCAGAATATGAACAAGAGGCTGTTAGGCAGCTCTCCAACACCACTTTCTACAAGCCATTACCCTCTGATCCCACTGAGGGCTACCAAAAGAAACTACACCATCTGCTCAAGAAACTTCCTGAAAAAGCACAAGAACAAATCTGCACAGACACACCCCTAGAACCCCGACCAGGGGTATTCTATCTGCTACCCAAGATACATAAACCTGGAAATCCTGGACGCCCCATCATCTCAGGCATTGGCACCCTGACAGCAGGATTGTCTGGCTATGCAGAGTCCCTCCTCAGGCCCTACGCTACCAGCACTCCCAGCTATCTTCGAGACACCACTGAATTCCTGAGGAAATTACAATCCATCGGTGATCTTCCTGATAACATCCTGGCCACTATGGATGTAGAAGCCCTCTACACCAACATTCCACACAAAGATGGACTACAAGCCATCAGGAACAGAATCCCTGATAATGTCACGGCAAATCTGGTAGCTGAACTTTGTGACTTTGTCCTCACCCATAACTATTTCACATTTGGGGACAATGTATACCTTCAAATCAGTGGCACTGCTATGGGTACCCGCATGGCCCCACTGTATGCCAACATTTTTACGGCTGACTTAGAACAGCGCTTCCTTAGCTCTCATCCCCTAATGCCCCTACTCTACTTGTGCTACATTGATGACATCTTCATCATCTGGACCCATGGAAAAGAAGCCCTTGAGGGCTTCCCACCATGATTTCAACAATTTCCATCCCACCATCAACCTCAGCCTGGACCAGTCCACACAAGAGATCCACTTCCTGGACACTACAGTGCTAATAAGCGATGGTCACATAAACACCACCCTATACCAGAAACCTACTGACCGCTATACTTACCTACATGCCTCCAGCTTTCATCCAGACCACACCACACAATCCATCGTCTACAGCCAAGCTCTACGATACAACCACATTTGCTCCAACCCCTCAGACAGAGACAAACACCTACAAAATCTCTATCAAGTGTTCTTAAAACTACAATACCCACCTGCTGAAGTGAAGAAACAGATTGACAGAGCCAGATGAGTACCCAGAAGTTATCTACTACAGGACAGGCCTAATAAAGAAAATAACAGAACGCCACTAGCCGTCACCTTCAGCCCCCAACTAAAACCACTCCAACGCATCATCAAGGATCTACAACCTATCCTGAAGGATGACCCATCCCTCTCGCAGATCTTGGGAGACAGGCCAGTCCTTGCTTATAGATAGCCCCCCAACCTGAAGCAAATACTCACTAGCAACCACACACCACACAACAAAAACACTAACCCAGGAACCTATCCTAGCAACAAAGCCCGTTGCCAACTGTGTCCACATATATATTCAGAGGACTCCATCATAAGGCCTAATCACGTCAGCCACACTATCAGAGGCTCGTTCACCTGCACATCTACCAATGCGATATATGCCATCATGTGCCAGCAATGCCCCTCTGCCATGTACATGGGTCAAACTGGACAGTCTCTACGTAAAAGAATAAATGGACACAAATCAGACGTCAAGAATTATAACATTCAAAAACCAGTCGGAGAACACTTCAGCCACTCTGGTCACTCGATTACAGACCTAAATGTGGCAATTCTTCAACAAAAAAGCTTCAAAAACAGACTCCAACAAGAGACTGTGGAATTGGAATTAATTTGCAAACTGGACACCATTAATTTAGGTTTGAACAAAGATTGGGAGTGGATGTGTCATTACACAAAGTAAAACTATTTCCCCATGTTTATCTCCCCATCCTCCCCCCCCACAGTTCCTCACACGTTCTTGTCAACTGCTGGAAATGGCCCACCTTGATTATCACTACAAAAGGTTTTTTTTTTTTCTCTCCTGCTGATAATAGCTCACCTTACCCGATCACTCTTGTTACAGTGTGTATGGTAACACCCATTGTTTCATGTTCTCTGTGTATATAAAATCTTCCCACTGTATTTTCCACAGCATGCATCCGATGAGGTGAACTGTAGCTCACGAAATCTTATGCTTAAATAAATTTGTTCGTCTCTAAGATGCCACAAGTACTCCTTTTCTTTTTGAGGATACAGACTAACACGGCTGCTATTCTGAAACCAAGTTTTAGGTGTCCCTAACATAGCCCTTGGGGTTAAATGAAAGGGAAACACTTCTATCCATCTGCACCATGCAAACTTAACTTACTCTCATGAAAAATATGTTTAATACTATCCAAAAAAACAAGGTAAAAAGAACATCAAGCACTCAAAAGACAAGCAATTGTGAAAGTAAAGATTGAAACCTTAGATACATATGTCTGGCCTCTGATTGTTGTGGGTACTACTCCTCTGTTTTACTCAGACAACTGGAATCACGAGTGTCATTTATATGGAAATAAACATATAAATTATTACATCCAAGGCATAAAGCACAGAGTAATATTAAAAAATTTACTGCAACATACATTCAACAAACTACATGTGCAATATATTTGCATGCTAAGTGCATACTTTACACCTCTTTGTCACCTTTTGTGAATTTGGCTCCATGTTTACTGAATAGCATGGTTTCATAAGTCGTTTCAGACCTCATCTTTCATACCTTTTCTTTCAAAAAATCCTTTTAGTTGTCATCCTATATGTTAGAATAGGCATTTCCAGATCTTAATGTGAACAGCCAAAAGACTGTAAATAGAAGAGGAATTGCACATAACATTTGCAGAAAAACAATGGGATTATATGTTATGCTTTTTTCATGAGACAGTCAGAGAAGCTAAATTCCATCTTGGACAATACAAAAATTATTTGCTGTGCATACTGGTCAATCTTCTAAACTGAAACAATATGTATTAAAGGGAGGGCATAGATGCCAGAAGTATAAAGAAACTAAATATGACATAGGGCAAGGATTTTGACTTTGTCCACATTAAAAACAGTTTAGTATAGTATAATGTAAATAAAGGGAGATGCATCAGATTTCCAAATTTACTTTGCTACATGAATTCAGTGTTATACTATTTGTGAATATGCGTTGGGAAAAAGGTGGATTGCAACTGCAAAACTGTGTAAAATATATTTTTCTACAACGATGGACAAACTCAATGCTGCCAACCTTGAAAGATTGTTTTATATCTGGGTAGGACATTGTTTGTTTGGAAAAGATGATACACAGAATACATTACACCTTTACTAAGTACAGAGATATCTGCTATGATTTCTACAATATGCTAGACCAGTGGTTCCCAAACGGTTGTGCAGGGAAAGCCCCTGGTGGGCCGGACCAGTTTGTTTACCTGCCGCGTCCGCAGGTTAGGCCGATCGCAGCTCCCAGTGGCCGCGGTTCACTGCTCCAGGCCAATATGTCCCTGGGCCTGCGCCGCTTCCAGCAGCTCCCATTGGTCTGGAGCAGAGAACCGCGGCCACTGGGAGCCGCAATCGGCCAAACCTGCGGACACGGCAGATAAACAAACCGGCCCGGCCCGCCAGGGGCTTTCCCTGAACAAGTGGCGGAACAAGTTCGGGAACCACTGTGATAGACTATAAGGATGATTCAGATTGGATTGAAGTGGCTGAGTTAGTGTTTGCTTACTGAAGTGTCTGGTGGAGCATTCCCTTTGTACTTACTTATTGTTTGTAAATTATTTATTTTATTTCTGACTAGTAGCAATACTTTATCTGTTTCTCCTTCTGAACTCTTCTTTTGTTCTCTTTACTTTTCTTTACTCTGTGATCTGTTATGATAACTTCTCAGATACCATCAAACCAACATCTTTAGAATTTGCTTTACCCATTTTTTAGGGTTTGATTTAATGGTACTCTGTGGGCTACTATTATGATATGTTTACAGTTCAATTTTTGTTTCAGAACTGCTGAATCATTCATTGATTGCCTAGTTTTGCTAGGGTTGTGATTATGCCTGCTGCTTCCTCTTTCATGTACAATGAAGCAAATCTGATTTACATCAATTGCAATGCCATCAACTTCAATGGGAATGGACAGGGTGCAAAATTTTCTCCATTATTTTATTCTTTCAAAACTTAAAAAAACAAATAATCAAAAGAAAAAAAAAGAAGGATAAAACACTCACCCAATCTTTATAATGGGTGAAATTCTCCTCTTTGCAGAGAGCTAGAACAAAGCTTAATTCTCACTTAAGAACTCCAGAAAAGGCTTAATGATACATTGACCATGTGCTGGCTTCTGCATAGGGGTGAATTTCACCCTATGGTAATAAAAGCAATAGTAATAATGGTAACTGAGAACAGGGCCATTGGGCTGCATCTAGCCAGTATGTGGGACAGTTTCAGGACAGTTGCGATGGCACAACTCAAATCATTGAGAAGGAAGTTGCATAGTAGGTTTCTGCTATATCTTTTAATTACTGATAATGGAAATCTCTTTCTCTCGTGTATTTCTAGGGCGACGTATCACTGCAGTGAGGATGTTTAAGGTAGAAGCTATCATGAAAGCATTATTTTAACAAAAAATGCAGGCAACAGACTATTAAGATGCACCTCATACAGGCCAGTGTTACAGAACCCTATATACAATTTTGACAACAGAAAGATCAAGATAGTGGTAAGATACCATCTCAGCAAAGCTTGTCACAGAGTGCTTGGAAGGGATTTTTAAGAAGCTGAAGTCTGCAGCTTGTGGTCTGGTCTCTCCTATAGAAAGACGGACAGATTTTTAAACACTGACACGAGGAACTGAAAAGGGAAAAGTCTTTTAAAACAAAATTTAAACATTGGATTACTGACAGAGGAATTGACATGCCCATAGGGACCAACCTTGCATGTAGGCAATAATTGTTCGCATATTTCCTTCCTTCTCCCTCACCATCCTGTGTGCACCTATTTGACAGGCTAATTGGCCAAAAGTGAGTTTATTTTTTGGAGATCTGAGAGAAAAAATGAACTGTTTTACCATGCAGTTAGACATGACAGTTATTAACAGACCAGTGTCTATGCCAAATAATGATGTCACTGCTTCTAATAATGTCAGTACATTTGACAGAATTTAGAATATGATTGACTTTCAAAATTCATAGAAGTGTAAGACTGGAAGGGACTTTGAGACGTCTTCAAATCCAATCCCCTGCACTCAAGGCAGAACTAAGTATTACCTAGATCATCCCTGACAGGTGTTTGTCTATCCCGCTCCTAAAAACCTCCAGTGATGGAGGTTTCATAACCTCCCTAGATAATTTATTCCAGTGCTTAACTACCTTGATAATTAGGAAATTTTTCTCATGTCATTGAGTAACAGGCCTACCCTGTCGTTGGTCTTCCTCTTGCTTCTAATGTATTTGTAGAATGTTTTCTTGTTGTCCTTTATGTCTCTAGCTAGTTTAATCTAGTTTTGTGCTTTGGCCTTTCTAATTTTGTCCATACACTTTTGTGTTGTTTGTTTATAACACAAAATTAATCTGTTATATCCTCCATTAGCTCCGTGTTGTCCAAGGCAAGGGTTTTTGTTCTGTTTTCACTTGCAACAGTTTGTCTGTGATGATTTGCTTGATCCATTTCACAGTCACAATGCCAGGGTGATGATAAATTCAGAGATACATCGGCAGTTCCTTCTCTGACAACAGGATATGAAAATGAAGTCGCAGGTACTAAGGTATCAGAAGTTTTATCATTAAAACTAAAGGTATCCAGTGTTTCTTGGTTATGAATGACTAATGCAGGACTTAAACTCCATTGTTTGTGCAAGAGACAGCTTCCTGCAGAGCTAGTCCAAGAATGTGCAGTGTGCCCCCACAGGAACTACGGATGATCATAAACCTCACCACTTTCCACTCCAAGTGCAAGGACTACTTCTTCAACCTTGCTTTCTCACATAGCAAAAAAACCCAAACGAAAAAACCCACCAAAACAAAACACTACACTGTACACAATTCTCCCATTGGAGATGATACTGGAGAA
Organism: Natator depressus; assembly: GCF_965152275.1. Lineage (NCBI taxonomy): Eukaryota > Metazoa > Chordata > Testudines > Cheloniidae > Natator > Natator depressus. The sequence continues at coordinate 72,215,690 of NC_134236.1, forward strand.
ATTCCATTTTGTATTCCTAACCTCTATTTTGTTTCTCTGGTTTCCTTCTTGAATAAGTGGGAGTCACTTTACCAGCTGAAAGCTGCAGGTCACTTTCCATTGGACACTAAAAGTTGCATGTCAGAAGTTGTGAGTAAAATGAGGTATGGCCACAAAGTAGCTCAGATCTAGACTATGGGCAGTAGAGTCAAATGAAGTAATCATAACACTGAGGTAAACGATAGCTGTGAGCATGTGCAAGATTATTAGTATTGAACAAGTCTGAGCATGTCTGGACATTCCCAAGAATGAATGTTAGTTCAAGCATGTGCAAAGTTAGTCGTGTCTCTTAATGCACCATTGGAAGATTGCTATGGTGATGAGGTTGGCATAAGATCCTACGCAGAACAGAATAGAATAGTTGTTTAGAGAGAGACCACAAGATCAGCCTCATGATCATGCAGATAAAGAGGCATCTGCCTTGAGGGGCTAAGGCAGATAAAGATTCAGAGGAGCTTCTGCAGAAATGAGAGCCCCATCTCGAGAAGTTAGTGACAGCAGAGAAGTTAATATAGTTAACTATTTCAGTCTTATTGCAGTAATGTACTGTTCAGCTTCCAAGCAATTGTTTCTCTGCCTGTATATTACTCCCAAACCTCTCTTCAACTGAAAGTGCAACATTTGCAAATATGTATTATTATTATTATTATTTATTTATAGGCAGCAGTGTGTGTACATGGTGCTTTAAAAGAATAATACAATTGTATGATTCAACAAGGTGCCCCCCTCAAATTGCACAGTGGTGAAATCATTACAGATAAAAGCAAGCAGTTGTCTCATTGGGTTGAACACTATTCAGAACTACACACACAAGAAAGAAACATCACCAGCAAATCATTGGACCAAATACCAATTCCACAGGTCGTGCCAGAGCTAGATGTGCAGCCCACTGTAGAAGAGCTAAGCAATGCCATTGATTTGCTATCAAGTGACAAGGCTCCTGTAAAACATGGCTTCCCAGTGGAAATCCTCAAATGCCGGAAAGACAGCATATTACCATATCTTCATCAGCTGCTACTTAAATGCTGGAAAGAGAGTGAGGTATCACAAGAGATGCATGACAAAACATCACTTTGTATGAAAATAAAGGTGAAAAGGGAGACTGCAACAACTACAGGGGTATCTCACTAGTAAGTGTAGCTGGAAAAGCTTTTGCAAAAGTCATCTTAGTGCGCCTACAACAGCTGGCAAATCGTGTCTACCCTGAATCACAGTGCGGATTCAGGGCTGGAAGATCAATTATAGACATGATCTTTTCTCTGCATCAACTCCAAGAAAAATGCAGCAAGCAAAACCAACCATTGTACATCGCCTTTGTGGACCTAACCAAGGCATTCGACACAGTCGGCAGAGCAGGGCTATACTAGAAAAGATAGGATGCCCACCAACCCTTAGTCTTATATGTTAATTCCACAACAACATGAGAGCAACTGTCCAGTTTGACGGGGCCACTTTGGGCAGTTTTGAGATGAAAAGTGGAGTGAAGGAAAGATGTGTTCTTGCCCCTACACTCTATGGAATCTTCTTCTCGGTACTCTTGAACTGTGTGTTTAAGGACATGAAAGATGGAGTGTACTCTTCAATCTGTCCCAATCTAAGTCAAAGATCAAAGTCAAAAAGGTTCTAATCAGGGAACTTCTATTCACTGATGATGCTGCCTTCATAGCCCACAGTGAAGAACTACAACAAGAACCCATGGACTGCCTTTCAAGTGCCTGTCAGGCATTTGCTTTCACCATCAGTATCAAAAAAATGGTTGTATTAGGACAGGGGATTCACAAGATCCTTCAACTACCTTAACTGCAAACCAGCTAGAAGTAGTCCAACAGTTCAGGTATTTAGGTTCTACAGTGACCACCAACCTCTCACTGGATGAAGAACTAAATGTTCACATTGGAAAGACTAGCACCACCTTTAGCAGACTGATTAAAAGAGCATGGAACAACTGAAAGCTTACCATCAAGACCAAAATGCCAGTGTACCAAGCTTTCATCCTCAGCACTCTCATGTATGAAGGAGAAACATGGACAACTTATGCTCATCAGGAGAAAAGGTTAAACAGTGTCCACCTATATTGTTTACGCTGCATACTCAACACCAAATGGCAGGATAAAGTCACCAACTCAGAGGTTCTTCAAAAGGCAAATTTACCAAGTGTGACAGTGCTGCTCAAGCAAAGATGACTGCCCTGGCTGGACCACCTGAGTAGGTTGGAAGACGGATGCATACCAAGGACATGCTGTACGGGGAGCTATCAGAAGGAACAAGAACAACAGGACATCCCAACTTCACTATAAAGACACATGCAAGCAAGATATGAAAGAATTTGGAATTGTTCTTGACCAATGGGAAATCTTGGCAAGTGATCGTAGCAAGTGGTGCCATCATCTCCATTAGGGTATCAAAGTCCATGACAGAAGTTGGCACCTACACTTTGAAGGAAGCAAGCATCTCCCAAGCAAGATACAAACATTTGCAATAACTGCCAAAATCATGCAAATCTCAGATTGAACTATTCAGTCATAGGAGACATTGCAAACCATCTACATCATAGGCTGCAATTCCGACCATCGCTCACAATCAAAAGGATGCCAACAGTAATTGTAGAGAGACAAGGTGGGTGAGGTAATATCTTTTATAGGCCCAACAGAACTTCTGTAGGGCCAATAAAAAATATTACCTCACCCACATTGTCTGTCTAATATCTTGGGACTGACATGACTATAACAACACTGCATAATACAATCATAGAAATGTAGTGTTGACAGGTGATTATCTAACTAGTTCTTAAAACCCTTCAGTGACAGAGTTTCTACAACTTCCTTGGAAGCCTATTCCTGTGCTTAATTATCTTATCGTTAGAAAGTTTTTCCTAATATCTAACCTAAATTTCCCAAGCTGCAGAATACGCCCATTACTTCTTGTCCTACCTTCAGTGGAGATGGAGGACAATTGATCACCATCCTCTTTATAACAGCCCTTAACATATTTGAAGACTATTATAAGGTCCCCCTCAGTCTTCTTTTCTCAAGACTAAACATGACCACATTTTTAAACTATTCCTCCAAGGTCAGGGTTTTTTTTTACCCTTTTATCATTTTTGTTGTTTTCCCTCTGAATTCTCTCCAGTTCCTTTCCTAAAGTGTGGTGCCAAAATGCACACAGTACACCACCTCAGGCCTCACCAGTGCTGAGCAGAGCAGGACATACAACACTCCTGTTAACACACCCCAGAAATTTTTACAACTACATCCCACTGTTAGTTCATATTCAGTTTGTTATACACTATACCCCAGATCCTTTTCATCAGTACTACTGCCTAGCCACGTATCCCCTATTTTGTAGTTGTGCATTTGATTTTTCCTTCACAAGTGTATTAATTTACATGTCTTTATTGAATTTCATCTAGTTGCTTTCAGACCAATTCTCCAATTTGTCAAGGTAGTTTTGGAATTCTAATCTGTACTCCCAAGTGCTAGCAACCTCTCCCAGCTTGGTGTCTTCTGCAAATTTTATAAGCATACTCACCACTCCATTATGCAAGTCATTAATAAAATATTGACTAGTAATGGATCCAGGATGGACTCCTGTGGGATCCCACAACATACATCCTCCCAGTTAAACAGCAAACCATTGATAACTACTTGCTGAGTATTCTTCTTCAACCAGCTGTGCATCTAACTTGTAGTAATTTCATGTAGACCTATTTCCCTACTTTGCTTATGAGAATGTCATGTAAGATAGTTAAAAGTCTGATGTCAAGATATATCACGTCTATGGATTCTGCCTTATCTACTAGGTCAGTAACCTGGTCAAGGAAGGAAATAGGTTGGTTTGGCATGATTTATTCTTTACCAGTCTATGATGGTTATTACTTATTGTCCTATTATCCTCTATGTGCTTACAAATTTCTTGTTTAATGATTTGTTCCAATATCTTTCCAGGTATCAACGTTAATTTGAATGATCTATAGTTCCCTGGGTTCTCTTTGTTCACTTTTTAAAGACAGGTACTATGTTGGCCCTTCTCCAGTCATCTGAGACCTCACCATCCTCCATGAGTTCTTGAAGATAATTGCTAATGGTTCAGAGATTGCTTCAGCTAGTTCCTTAAGTGCCCAAGGATGAATTTCATCAGGCCTTGCTGACTTGAATACATCTAAATTATCTAAATAGTCTTGTGACATTGCACCCCATTATGCTTTATAGAAATATGTTCATGAGTGTAAATATGACATAACTGGAATATGTTTCATGCTAGATATGCCATGTAACATATCTTTGCAAAGGTTATGATCTACTGAATATATTAATCCTATTTGTATGCATGCATCATTTTTATATCTGAAGTTATGAGCATTGGCTCTATGCTTGTATTTAAAGTGTTTGCTATAAGAAGCACATAAGGCAGATTTGGTCAACAGAGTGTGAAGGGTTTATTCAAGTAATTGGGAGTACTTAACTAACAATGGACTTTGGAAGACACCAATCCACATCTGAGCTTTCCTGGGAACGTTCAAACTAACATGTAAACAATGGCATCGGCCTGAAAAAAGTGGACTCATCCATAGACATGTGACTTGCCCAGGTTGCTACAGACTCCATCTTGTTGCTGTGAACTTGCACAGGAGAACAGAGGTGTTTCTGCACACAAGAGAGAATATAAAAGGCCCTGGAAACCCCTCCATTTTGTGTTCAGCTGGCTCAAAAGGTAGCCTCTCCACCCCAAAGAGATGCCTGAAAGAAACTGGAACAAAGGACAGTAACTACGGGGGTGTGAGTGATTTCTGGACCCAGACTAGGAAGGAGTCTAATCTGTGAAATAAGCTTATTGGAACATCTCTGAGGGTGAGATTTACCTGCATTTAGTTTCCTACTGTATTAGACATAGACTTGCATGTTTTTGTTTTATTTTGCTTGGTAATTTACTTTGTTCTGTCTGTTATTACTTGGAACCACTTAAATGCTACTTTTTATACTTAATAAAATCACTTTTTGCTTATTACTGAACCCAGAGTTAGTGACTAATACCTGGTGGAGCAAACAGCTGTGCATATCTCTCTATCAGTGTTATAGAGGGTGGACACTTTATGAGTTTACCCTGTATAAGCTTTATACAGAGTAAAATGGATTTATTTGTGGTTTGGACCCCATTGGGAATTGGGTATCTGGGTGCTAGAGACAGGAACACTCCTTAAGCTGTTTTCAGTTAAGCCTGCAGCTTGTGGGGGATGTGGTTCAGACCTGGCTCTGTGTTTGTAGCAGGCTAGAGTGTCTGGCTCAACAAGGCAGGGTACTGAAGTCCCAAGCTGCCGGGGAAAATGGGCTCAGAGATAGTCTCAGCACATCAGGTGGCAGCCCCAAGGGTCTGCCTTTCACTTTCTTCTGGGTCTTGTGACAAGAGTACATATTCTTGTTGTATAATGCAACACCTCCTCCCTTTTTTCTCTGCCTGTCCTTCCTTAACATGCTATCCCCCTCTGTAGCACTATTTGACTCATGATATATATCCCACCAAATCCAGATTAGCTTATGTACTAATAGTTCCAGTTCTTCCTGTTTATTCTTCATACTTCTGGCATTTGTGTAGACCTCTAAGATGTTGAGCAGATTTCCCCACTGTTTTCCCTCTGTTGCTCCTATGCCTCTAGAGTAATTTACTGTTTCTTCCTCCCTCCCCCACATCTAACCTTCTGTTAGGATCACCTTTTTTACACCAACATGTGGGCTCTTTTCACCTGACTTCTTTGAACCTGGTTTATAATTCTCCTCGGTGATTCAGTGTGTGAAGATGCTCTTCCCCTTCTTGGTCAGTGGGCCCCATCTCTTCCCAGCAGTCCTCTTTCCTGACACAGCATCCCATGCTTAAGGAAACCAGAGCCCTCCTGTTGATACCATCTGTGCAGCCATGCATTAATCTTCAGGATGCACGTGTCCCTGACTGGACCCTTTTTATCAACCAGGAACTAACATACAAGAAAAAGTCCTTGCCCTGATCAGTTTTCAGATCAAATCACAGAGCTTCCAAGTTGCATACAAATACATGTAAAATGTACTCCCGGGAGAATTCTGCACCAAAAAATTAAAAATTCTGCACACAATATTGTAAAATTCTGCAAATTTTATTTGTCAGAATAACAGTATATAATCACACCAGTTTCAATTATTTTGGTAATTTATTTCAAAATATCTGTCTAAGTATGTCTGTATAAATTCCCCCAGAAGTAGAGAGTTAAAGAAATCCCTATGACAACCCAGTTCCTGTTTCTCTGCTCCCTCCTCACCATAGCCCAGCCTGGGGAGGGGCAGACACTCACACCTCCTCCCCTCCAGGGTTCAGCCATGCCCCCCCACCCAGACACTCACACCCTCTACCGTCCAGAGACCAGCTTCAGGCTCCCGCCCCCGACTGAGACACCTGCACCACTTACCCCCCAGAGGCCAGAGATCCAAAGGGAAAAACAGCCTGTTGCTGTGTCCCAGGCTTGCACAGAGTTTCGTGCACACTGCCGCCTCTTTCCTTCAGGGCATGCTAGGAACTGCAGATGCTGGGTACCCTCCAGTTGACTTCCCCTCCCCTTGGCCTTGTCTTCTACTTGTGAGTGGAGCTCTGTGGGTTTCAACAGCCCCTAGTGGCAGCCAACATCTCTGCAGCCCATTTCTGTGGGAAAAAAAGAAATTCTGCATGCACAACATTGATTTCTGCAAAATTCTGCATTGCGCAGTGGTACAGAATTCCTCCAGGAGTAAACATGGCCTGCCTAACTGGTAATTGAAAATTAGGAGTGATCAAAATGTTTTCAATGAAATATGTTGTTGAAAAATGCGGTTCTGCTGGAAATTTTTGTTGTGGAATTTTTTCAGTTTTTGACTGAATTTCAAATGACTTTTTTAAATCAATGTTTTTGATTTAAAGTGAAAGAAAGTGAAAAAAAGTGGGAAAACCTGAACGTTCTAACTGGACATGAAATATTTTCAATTGGAGGGGGGGAAATCATGAAAATTTTCAAATGAAATAGAATCTGTTCATTTTTGGGGATATTCTTTATTAGAAACAACAAATTTAGACCAGCTCTGTTTCCGGTAGTGACAAACCAAACACAAGTATGGAATGCATGCAAATCTATAGCATGTACTATGACTTAATGGGTAATAAGAGTAATTATGCATGTGATGTGATTTTGTCATACAAATGTTAATACGCAGTTCTGAAAATCTGAGCCAAATGCCCAAACATGCAATCTTTTTCAGGCAACACGTTTTGAACAGACCTTAACTAAGATAATAAATACAATATATTTGACAGTTGCTCATGCCTAAGAAGGCCTGTAGATATTATTGGTAAACAGATCAATGTAGAAAGATTTCAAAAAAGGAATTTGAACAAAGAGAGGGATTTGAACAAAGAGATGTAAGCTTTTCCATCAAAGCCATTACATTTTCCTCCTTCACATCTCTCCTTAAAACTTACCTATGCCATGAAGTCTACAAAACACTCCACAATAACTAGACAGTTGCTGTGCTATGATCACTGCTTTTATTATTATTATTATTATTAACTATTATTATTATTTGTACAGCTGTATCACCTAGGAGCCCTAGTCATGAACCAGGTCCCCATTGTGCTAGGCATTATTGCCATAGTCAAAATTGACTATTACCTGTTGCTCCCCAGTATTGTCTGTTGTATCCTGTGCTCCCTCATCTTAGGCCTGGTCGACACCTACAACTTAGGTCAACCTGACTACATTTCTCTGGGCTGTGAAAACTTTCATGCCCTCTGCAACATAGTTAGATCAACCCAACCCCCCGCTGTAGATATCATTAGGTCGACAGAATAATTTTTCTGTTGACTTAACTATGGCCTCTCGAGGGGTAGAGTTACTAAAGTGATGGAAAAATCTCTTCCATATCTGTAGCAAGTGTCTACACTATAGTGCTTCAGCAGCTTCAATGCTCCAGCTGTAGCCCTTGTAGTGTAAACATGCCCCCATACTTAGGCCCTGATCCCACAAAGACCTATTCGCAGTGCATAAAGCGAAGGGCATGCATAAAGCTTTGTAAGATCAGGGCCTTAGAGTTTAAAATATTTAAGGCAAGGAGTGTATTTTCATTATGTGCTTGTACAGGATGTAGTGCATTTGGTCCTAAGTCCTGGGAGGGGTCTGGAGTCACTACTGAAATACCGATAGTAATTGATGATAATTTTCAAAATGTATGGAGCAGCATGAAAGATGGTATGGAGCTGATAGCAGGAGACAAAAGAATCAGGAGGAAGACAGGGCTTTATTGTTGACTGCATCCCAATACGGCGTTACACTGAATACCCACACAGTTTGAAACCGCGTAAACCAACTGCAACCAGGCCTGTATTCTTTATTTTGAAAGTTATTGTCCTCTTAAATTTCTGTATTCAGGAAGTCACATATAGCATAAAAGAGTTGTAGCCTATGAAGTCATGGAATATTTTAATCACTGCTGGCAAGAGAGATTTCAAAAGGAGAATGTTATATTTATTGGAGTTTTCTTAATGTCTTCAAGCAAAAAAGTAAAATTGAGAAAGAACAAGGAAGTCTGAGAACTTACCTTATTTAATTAAAATAATGTAAATATCATTTTATTTTGAATTTGTATTTCTTGACATAAATATGTTTATTCAGTAACTTAAATTTCAAGAATTATTCAAAGCATATTTTCATTTTTAAGAACCTCTCCTCAAACAATGAATTAAATCAGAAAATTTGGTGACCATCAAAGGGAACTGGATGCTGTAACATATTATGAAATATTGCATGTGAATTGTTTCATGCTGCTTCTTACATTTCAAGGAGGGTTTCTGCTAACTAGTGTTTCTTGGAATAAGTTCAAATCAGTATCTGCACTTCTTGGCATTGAAACATTCTGTCTGATGAGTAATGCAGTTTAAAAGGTCAGAAGAATATGTTAAGGATATCTATACAACTGGAACCACATTAATATGCAAAGATATGGCATATCATTCAAGTCAAGTATTACCAATAATTGCAGTTATTTGCACAATGTATGAAAGGTGGTAAAAACTTTAACCAAAAGGGGGAACAGAAATAATCAATATACAAACAAAAAGTATAAATGAAAAATAGATCTAAAGCATCTTCTAAAATGATGGGTCTGTGAAGGAAATACAATACAAATAAAACATCAATTTAACTATCTATTTGTGTCTCTCTTTTAAAACATAGGATAAATATAAGATTTTCCCAGCATGGACCAGTAAGATTTTTCAGTGTTCTAATTAACGTGTACCCATAGAGTGGTCAAATATTGCAAGAGCCACAGAGCTTGATTTCATTTACATCAATTGTCACTTACCTGGGTTTTACAGTAGTGTAAATCCATTGACTTTAGGGAGATTGACACAGGTCTAAGTCAAATTGGAATGGGACCCAGTCTCATTATAGGCAAGGCTGGTAGAACCACTCATTATTAAGTAGACCTTGTAGGGAATTTTCCAACAGAAAACTGTTCCATCTCAAAATGCTGATTCAATGAAATCAAAATATTTCACAGGAACATATCAAATGTGTTTAAATTTTTGCAAGAAATTATCAAAACATTTTGTTAATCAGAAAAAAATTCAAAATCAAATACATGTAAGGAAGTGCGGATCTGTACGTTGACTCGTCATGAAAAGAAGTCGAAATTCACTGAATACATGATTTACAAATTATTCACCCGCTCCATTTATGACCCTTTTTGACCTTTTCATCCCTGCTTTCTTCCCCTCCAATCAAAGAGTGTGATGCTGATAATTCTGTATGAGTATGCAAGAGAGCAAAGGGTTCAAGAAGCTTTCTTCCTGATGCAAGGCATAGTGTGCTTAGATAGTGGAGGTGTTATTCCAGATTAGTGCCACCAGCAACCCCATTCTTCCAGATTATGCGAGAAGGAGCTAGAGGTCTCTACATTGCAGTAATCCCTGAAAGAACTCTCTGGAAGAGAGAGAAAGGGAATTGTATGCATGGAGGCCATTCATCCCCACTACTCCACACCCCTTCTGCATTGTCCCTGATCTGTTTAGGATTGGTTAGCCCACTTTCAAAGCTAATTTACACAGAAGTAAAGATCTCATACCCACATAACAAGACTTGGTCCTATTAAGACTGTGGTATTTCTCCTAATGTTTGTCAAATGGATGAGCAAAGTCATGTAGGAGGACAAAAATCCACAGTGTCTTACTGAAGTGCTTGAAGACCTGTTGTAATAATTGGGTATACAAACCTACCCTAATTGTCAGCTCAGCTGGGGGAAGTGAATAGAAGTTTATAAAATGCCACAATAATCTACAACAACAAAATGTATATGGGAAAAAGGGAGACAGAAAGACTGAATTAGTCTAAACAAGAAGGTCTACTGATATAACTCAAGGACTATGTTAAAATCATGTCAGGTAAACAAGAGTTGTGTGGGACTGGAAATCAGTGGACCAAAATTGATGTGTTGGAAACTAGGTCTAAATGGTGAGGGGATGGGATATTCTACCCACCACTCCCCTTTTGGGGTGCTCAAAAAGAGATTTGTGGGGGGAAAACTGACCATCGCAGATGCTGGCTGACTGAAAGCAAAAGAAGAGGAGTAAGTTCACTATAGTACAAAGCAGACCAAAGTCTCTGTTTACCAAACCCCACACCTTATTTAATACTGGACAATTTCAGGGTCACTTTAATACCTTTGACTCTTTGGGCCCAAATATGCCATCAAAATTAACAAAATAGGCAATTAATAAGATTCGGACCTTATTGTTCGAGGCACTCTACAAAGTGAGAGACAGTCCCAGACAAGAACAATCTAAATAGTCATGATAATAGAGTGTGTGTGGGGGGGGGGGGGGGAACACTCTATAAGAAATAATTAAAGTTGTCTGCTAAACTTTTCCACTGCAGAAAATAATTCATTAAACAAACAACAACAGAAAATCCTTGGAAATGTAAACCACTCCTTATTCCTAAATCCTATTTAATAAAATAGCACTCCATGCTTCTTACTTTATTTCCTGCCCACATATTACGTGTTTTCTATCTATGGCTCTCCTGGATTTGTAACATACATCAGAGCATCAGCATTAAAGAGCCCATTATGCATCATTAAAATATGTAAATAGTGCCTGTCTTAGTAAAACAACATAACATAAAATTCAATAAATTATTAATACCTCAGGTTTACAGAAGGGGATTAGCTTGATCCTTCTTCATCCCTAGAGATTTAGGAAACTTCATATTATGATAGCCCTATATGCCCCATGTTAATAAAGCCAAGTTTCTCAGCATTCCCAGAAGTTTTGTGGTACAATATTATATAAGTCAGGACAGTTATGAGTATTTCTTTTATTACCTGATATAAATAATTCTACAAATGATGGGAAACATTCAAACTTTTCCCTTTACATTCAGATGTCTTTTTTTAAATAAAGTTTACTCATAGTTCAAGTGTCAGAGTTAATGCCACATGTCACTTTTATATTGAGAGAGTTGACCATTTGTCCTATAACTATCTAGTAGATTTTTCAGCTAGAGTATTAGGTGTCAAATTACAAATTGTGTGTTCCGCATTCAGATGGGAAACTAGGTAGTGATACCATGATGATGGGTGACTTTGTATATACTAGGTGGATGCATAAATAGATAATAAATACAGTGAAAGCAAAAGTACTAAAGGGTTCAACAATGAATTCACTGTTGAATTATAAATTAATAAAAGAAAAATGTCCTGAGTTATTTTATTCTTTAAAAAAAAAATCCTCTACATAGATTTGCATGTTTTTATGCATTTAATTTGCTTTATATTCTGGGGAGAAAATCAAAATACCATATCTGAGTGTACAAATCAACTGTGCAGAGCAGTGAGCTGAGTCAAAGAGAATTCATAATGACTAATGGTCACACTATCATTTAAATGAGGATTAAATTATGATAAATTATAGTGGAAAACACCTGGCTAGCAGATTCATACATCACTATCACTGTCATGCCTATTAATTTCTACAGAATAATGGGGCACATCCTAATAATGGGACACTTCAATTGTTACCTAAATAATAATCTATAAATATTGGGGCTAACTCTGCCCTGTTTGGTGCTACAAGTGGGAGCCAAGATGCTGATAGATGCATCCTTTACTCCAGAAATCTTGCTGGCTCTGGCAGTTTTGCATCAAGGAGAGTTGGGGAGATGGACAGTGGGGAACTCTTTATTACTATTTCAATAGCAATAGTGTCAATCTCTGATTAGTGTGTGCTGCTGACAGCACCACACATCCTGAGGGGACTGGACACCTCCTCTAAGGAGCAAACAAAGGCAACCATAATGTGTAGGGTCACTACAATATGTATGTGTCCCTTTCCTATTGTTCTCTTGAGTGCTAACATGCTTGACTTGTTGGGTACCCATTCAGGTGACTAGCCTGAGCCACCACCCTTGCTGCTATGCTGACAAACCCTTTCAGAGAGCTCCTCCCCTGCTGCTTGCAGAAGGAAAAACCTCCCACCCCCTCTCCTCATGCAGTAAATGACTACAGCAGAGGGAAGGATCTAGCCCATCGTTTAGTAACCATGTAAACTAAGAAAAGTACACAATTATATATGTTATGAACATACTTGATAACTCTTATACTTCTAGATTGCTTTTTAACTACTACCTCATAGCTATGCAGTGCTCATTTGAACTTTGTGTGTGTGTGTGTGCTTGGACTCTATTTACCTTCTTTCTAGCAACACGCAAACCCAGAAGGGTTTAGACAAACATCTGGGCCAGGTGTAGACCAGTACAGTTCCTGTTTACACCAGTTGAAAATCTGACCTATCTGCATCCTTATTTGCCCTGAGGCCAAATAAAAAAAAAATCAGGCTAAAAAAAAAATCTGACACCCAAGTTTTCTTGTTAAATTTCTGGTACCTACTGGCTCTAGTCACCAACTGAATGCCACATGATCTGCCTCCGTGGTGCTTCAGCTCTGTGCTCAGTTGAAAGCAGGAACTACACACAAACAAAAACATGAAAAATACAAACAACCCAGAACCCTGCAACCCATTGAACTCAAGCAGACACCTGTGCTAGAGTCCCATTGAAATCCACAGGGCTCAATGCAGATGCAAGAACTCTCCTGTGCACAAATTGCAGCATCATGACCAGAATCTATCAAACCCTTTCCAAGCTCAAAAGAGATACAAATGAGATTTGCCTTCAGCTCTGGGTAGAGAAAGGACCCAAACCAATTTCTGGATGAGAACACACATGCTGAGGGGGAGTTTTGGAATCTGAATTCAGACCTGCATCTGAATACTGCAGCAGCTCCATCCTCTTTCAGTGTAATGATCTGAACTGGATGCCAACATCCGAGAACTTTAGAGTTTTGAAATTGAGATTTGAATCCACATTTTGTGGTTTAGGACTATTTCTAATTTTGAGTCTAGCTTTGGTTCTCTTCTTATTTTCCAGAGATCTATTGACCTGTTTCTAGGTCTTTCCCTCTCCCTTCCCACTGATCTACTTTCCACTTCTTCCTTTTAATTGCAGCAGGGGCTTGTGACCTATTTTACACACCCATGCAGGGAAATAAGGGGGCATAAGATGCTCCTTTATGCCTTTGCATGAGCTACTCATATCACAGGTCACAGCAGGAGGGAAGAAGCATCCATGGGGCACCTACTCTCCCTTCAACATAGGCAGAGCGGGACTTTGTTGGCATGAGTGGGGAGCAGGCAGAGCCAATGCAGCAACCTGTAAAAATGAGCTGTCTGAGAGGTATTAGGAGCCTATGCCAGAGCCAGTGTAGACTACATCCCCTTCAAACAAGGAGGAATTAAGGATCATACACTGACTCTTTGAATCATAATATAGTACCTGGCACAGCACATGCATGTGTTGTCCCTTATTCAAAGCTTGTGGCAAAGCTACAGTCTAGCCTTAAATTCTGCCTTATTTTACACATTTAATTTTTGAGAGACAAAGTGCATGAGGTAATATCTTTTATTGGACCAACTTCTGTTGGTGAGTGAGACAAGCTTTCAAGCTACACAGAACTCTTCTTCAGGCCTGGGAAAAGTACTCAGAGTGCCACCGAATGCATCCGAAAGCTTATGCTCACGAAAGCTTATGGTCAAATAAATTGGTTAGTCTCTAAGGTGCCACTAGTACTCCTTTTCTTTTTGCGAATACAGACTAACACCGCTGTTACTCTGAAACAGCTAAATACAAGATCAAATAGGTAGTTTAGCATAAGTAGTTAGCACATATTCTAAAGGGACCATTCAAGGTTAAGTGGCCCATTAACACCCCTGTAGTCAAGGACAAAAATGGGGATTAGTGGGTTAATGATTGTTGTAATAAGCCATTGTGGCTTTTGTCATAAACAGTCAATATGTCTCTACTAAAATTGGTCAAAATGGGGCATTTTTTCCACATAACATTTTGGCAGAATTTTGAATAATGAAGCATTTTAGGTTATGACTGAAATATTTCATTTTTGGTCAAAATATTTGAGGTTTTAGGGATTCAGATTTTTGACAAAAGTAAATAAATTTTCAGTGGCAAGCAGACACTTCTCAAACTTTTTCATTTAGTCATTTAATTTTTCACCAGGCCTCATCTCTACCTTAAGATTGTGAAAAACGTGTTAAACATAGACAATAATGTGCCACTTCACTATATTCCTGTATCGCAAGTAGAGAAGTGCTGTGATTGGGTGATTTATCCCTGATACAACATTATAATACTTTTTCTCTAATGGTATATGCATGTTGCAACATGTAATTGCATTGCCAAATTTTATTTCACATTATTAAAAACAAAATTTGATGATAAAATTTGACAACCTCAAAGTACTACCAATTTTCTGTCTCCTCATGCTAAGTAATTCCATGACATATTAGCAAGTTATTTATCATACCATTGTTAACCCCGTTCATTAATATGATGTGACATTCACTAATTTGATTTTGTGCTACACTATCTGATATCTTATTATTGAATTTCAGATGTTATTAGCATTGTCGGTCTTTGTTAACACCAGAGGAGTATTTTGAATATGGCCAGGTGGTAACTTTTGACCTGATTTTGGTAAGCGGTGAGTTTCAACAATTTGTTTAAAAATATATATACATACATATACATATACATACACACACACAAAATATTTTAAAAGCAGAATAATGTCAAAATAAGGAATTTTGAGTTAACTGAGAAATTGCCAAAACACAGTGCAAAGATTGGCTTTTTAAAACTTTAACAGTCAAGCAAATATATGCAAAAGGATGATGATGTTTTTGTATTATGCATTATTATTTGGATAGCACCAGCATCATGCTAGTTACCAAAGACAGGTAATAAGACTAGTTCCTTTCCTCAAATACTTACAATCTAAGACCCCAATCTTGTAAGTTGAAATTCATGACCTAAGTGATTGCATGGAGTTCCACTGATTTAAATTTGGTTCCATGTGGATGCACGAGTCTGCCTGAACATTCATTTGTACATATCGGGGCCTAAGTAGAGAGAACATACAAACCAAGACTCCATTGCTACATATTCTTGGGTTTATGTGCATTTTTTTTCCCATATGAAGCTCATTTACTTCAGTAGGCTTCAGCAAACATACAGCAGTCTGTCCATGCACAAGAAGTTGTCACATCAGAACTCCAGGTAGGGAATGCAAAGCGTGAAATGGGAATGACAAATATGCAAGATACACATTTAAATGTAGGATGACGGAAATATTGATTTTTTTCTTCCCTTGCTCACCTGCTAGCCTATCCCCCACAAAATCCATGTGACTGTTTTTCAGAATGAAGATTTTGACTATTTTTGTACAAATTCAGGAGAATTGTTGCCAGGAAGGTTTTTAGGTTTCAGAGTAGCAGCCACGTTAGTCTGTATCCTCAAAAAGAAAAGGAGTACTTGTGGCACCTTAGAGACTAACAAATTTATTTGAGCATAAGCTTTTGTGAACTACAGCTCACTTCATCAGATGCGTGCAGTGGAAAATACAGCGGGGAGATTTTATATACACAGAGAACATGAAACAATGGCTGTTACCATACACACTGTAACGAGAGTGATCAGGTAAGGTGAGCTATTACCAGCAGGAGAGAAAAAAACCTTTTGTAGTGATAATCAAGGTGGGCCATTTCCAGCAGTTGACAAAAACATGTGAGGAACAGTAGGGGGGGAAATAAACATGGGGAAATAGTTTTCCTTTGTGTAATGACACATCCACTCCCAGTCTTTATTCAAGCCTAATTTAATGGTGTCCAGTTTGCAAATTAATTCCCATTCAGCAGTCTCTCGTTGGAGTCTGTTTTTGAAGTTTTTTTTGTTGAAGAATTGCCATTTTTAGGTCTGTAATCGACTGACCAGAGAGATTGAAGTGTTCTCTGACTGGTTTTTGAATGTTATAATTCTTGAAGTCTGATTTGTGTCCATTTATTCTTTTACGTAGAGACTGTCCAGTTTGGCCAATGTACATGGCAGAAGGGCATTGCTGGCATATATCACATTGGTAGATGTGCAGTTGAACGAGCCTCTGATAGTGTAGCTGATGTGATTAGGCCCTATGATGGTGTCCCCTAAATAGATATGTGGACACAGTTGGCAACGGGCTTTGTTGCAAGGATAGGTTCCTGGGTTAGTGGTTTTGTTGTGTGGTGTGTGGTTGCTGGTGAGTATTTGCTTCAGGTTGGGGGGCTGTCTGTAAGCAAGGACTGGCCTGTCTCCCAAGATCTGTGAGAGTGATGGGTCGTCCTTCAGGATAGGTTGTAGATCCTTGATGATGCGCTGGAGAGGTTAGTTGGGGGCTGAAGGTGATGGCTAGTGGCGTTCTGTTATTTTCTTTGTTGGGCCTGTCCTGTAGTAGGTAACTTCTGGGTACTCTTCTGGCTCTGTCAATCAGCTCACCTTACCTGATCACTCTCGTTACAGTGTGTATGGTAACACCCATTGTTTCATGTTCTCTGTGTATATAAAATCTCCCCGCTGTATTTTCCACTGCACGCATCTGATGAAGTGAGCTGTAGTTCACAAAAGCTTATGCTGAAATAAATTTGTTAGTCTCTAAGGTGCCACAAGTACTCCTTTTCTTTTTTTGAAATTTTTTAGAGAGACAAGGTGGGTGAGGTAATATCTTTTATTGGATCAATGTCTGTTGGTGAGAGTGAGAAAAGTTTCTGAGCTACACAGAGCTCTTCTTCAGGTCGGAGAAAGGTACGATGAGTGTCAGAGCTAAATACGAGGTCAAACAGGTTGTTTAGCATAGAATATGTGCTAACTATTTATTTTAAACTACCTATTCAACCTTGTATTTAGCTATGAGACTCTTAGTACCTTTTCCAGACCTAATGGAGAGCTCCGTATAGCTCAAGTGAATTAGTGGAATTTGAATGTTTGAAAGCTCAAAAAGGTACATTTTTGGTGCAAAGTATAATCTGAAGATGCACAGTCAGTATTTTATAAGTAATAACATTTGGCGACTACACTGAGATTAATATAGTGGATACTTTCTAAAGATGTTAGGGAGGTTGTTAAATAATGCAACTGAATATAGAGACGGATTACAAGGAGATCCTCCTTTGTATCATTTCACTATGCAGCATATTTTATAACCCTTATCCTGTATATGTGAGTAGTGGAGGGTGGATTTGGATTTCTGTAAGGAATTTCTAAATGCAGGTTTTAATACCTGATCATCAACTTCACCACAGGAGGATGTTGCACAGATTGAAGTGGTCTCCTTGGGACTTTAATAAGAGACTGAGTGCTGCCAACTCCAGATTGCCTTGTTACCAAATGGAATGCAGAGAAGTTTTCCTTTTTCTGTAAAATGTTTTCCACTAGACGCAAAGTTTTACCACAAGACATGGGACATGACTGAGAGTGACCTTTCATTCCCTAAAGTGCTTCCAGAGTATATTTTGTTTAAGGTGACATTACTTGGAAGCAGTTAGATGGGTTTGCAAAATGAGATGTTTTTATTCAAATGATAGCTTGTTTTGTTAGACAGGAGGTTGTTTATGTGATCCAAACTGGGATGCTGTGAGCTGTTTACTCCTGTTCTCAGAAAGACATGTGTATATTACCTGATTCTTATTTGCATAGTGTATAAAGAGAGAGGGTGTTCTACAGAAAACATGGGACCTATCATAAAGAGTTGACTAACTCATGACCAAATCCTGCTAGGTGCTGAAAAATCTCAGCTCCTCCTGAAGTCACTCAGCAGTTGCATTGTAGTATGGGCTCAACACCTCATAAGATTAGATTGTAAAACAGGCCCTCCTATGGCCAATGCTAGACTACTACAGCAGTGCAACAATCTGGCTATATTTTACCACTCTGCCTGCAGCACCAACAGTGATATAATACAAAAGGCGCTATGTGCTGAGCTCCAGCAGCTGTCCATCCCCCTTGGCGCTTATCTTTCTGCCTGACCCTAATGAGACAGATGGAAGGAGGAAGACGGAGCAGTGGAGATGCTGTTAGAAGAATGAGAAAAGAGCAGGAAGGGTAGGGAACCTCCATATTCCCAGATCCTTAGCAGGGCACTCTCTAGTGGTGATGCTGGGGGAGTATATTATGGTCAATGTCTCCATCTAAAAATCACTCCCCTTGTTTCTCTATATGCTTAGAGCCATTTGCCTGGACAGTCACTTATCTGGTATCAGAGGGGCATGGAGGCAGCATACAGAACCAATGGATTTTTCCCCATGGTGGCACTCCTTACCTCAAAGCAGCACCTTGGAACCCCCATATCCACCCATCATATAATTATGGTATATTTCATACAAAGCATGCCATGTACGATACCATATAAAGGGGTCATGATCTGCTGAAACCCATTGTTCTGTCCAAATATGTATATCATTGGTGTGTATGAA
The DNA here is from genome assembly GCF_965152275.1 of Natator depressus. NCBI lineage: Eukaryota > Metazoa > Chordata > Testudines > Cheloniidae > Natator > Natator depressus. Next base: position 72,234,626 of record NC_134236.1, read on the forward strand.
GTTATGAGATTTTGCTGTATGGTTGTTACTGAAATATGTTGTAAGTTTGAGAGTCTCTACTGCTATGTGGTGATCCACTCCCCGGAGGTTGTTCAGTGACCATTAATCAGCAGGGGAGTTGTAAACAAGGGATTTACAATACTGTAAGAGGGCTGTACAAGCATCACACAATGGGGGATTGCTCGACTCTGTGACTCAGCAAAGCCCACCACGACATGTCTGGGCTAGTGTTTCCCAGGCACATGGATTGAGGGTACAAAATAGGCAACAGTGGCATCATGCCTTGGCCTTTCCCCTCCCCCACCTATACTGGAAGCAACAAGTATGCTGGGAAGCCAAAGACTTGAACTGAGGAAACTGGTCCCTGGCTTAAAAGAAGAAGCCTGTGTATTAAGAACTATAACATCTAGTGGGATGAGAAAACTGCATGATCCAAATACTGCCCAGTCTAATAAGGTTTAAGATTTAGACTGTGCAATTACCTTTTATTTTTAACCATCTCTGACCTTTTGTGCCTATCACTTTTAATCACTTAAAATCTTTCTGTAGTTAATAAATCTGTTTTATGTTTTACCTAAAACAGTGTGTTTTGGTTGAAGTGCTTGGGAAACATCAGCACAGTTTACAAAGACGTTTGTGTACTCTCCACATTGAGGGAGGGGCAGACTGGGTAATAAACGTACACTAGTCAGGCTTCTGATCAGGGCAAGACATTATATTCTGGGGGTGCAAGGCTGGGGGGTTGTGATATTTGCTGGTGCCTTTTTCTGTGTGATTCATGAGTGGCTCAGGGAGCATTCATGCAATTTAACTGGGTGTGGGGCTCCACATGTTTTTTTGCTAAGTGATGACAGAGCCCAGAGGGGTTTGCTACTTGTCACTAGCAAAGCATTGAGAGAGAGAGCCCAGGCTGGAGTGTTAAGGGGGCACAGTGGTACCCCAATTTTGGTTGTACCCTGGGGATCCCATCACACCCAACTCCCTCTTGAAATGGATTCTTCTGGCAAGTGAACTTGCACTAACAGACTCCCTTACACTCAGGCTCACTTTAGATCAAAATACTCCAACTCTGTTGATGTATAATGTTATTGAAATGAGTTTCTCTTACACACTGAGGAGAGAAGAAGAAGATGTAAGAAAATGTGAGTAAAAATAGGGTGGGATCTGCAACTTACACATCACCTCCGAACTTGGCCCATTTGATTCTCCAGATTTCTAAAGCATAGATAACAATATTTGGAAATAGAAAATATATATATGAGTTTTCTATCCTGAGTTTCCAGCTATAAGGACGTGAGAGAGTGACAGCAGCATACGAAGGTTCCTATGCAAAGCTCGCACTGAGCATTGTAAAACTATTTGAGTCCTTTTCTGTTTCATTGAGAAAAAACTATATATTAAAACAGTGTCCAAATAGCATTGTTGTTTAAGGACTTGATTCAGCAAGGTACTTGAGTACCTGTGTAACTTTAAGTACATGAGTATAAACTACAACAGGACAACTCACATGCTTAAAGCATGTGCTTAAATATCTTCTTGATGGACCTAAACCCTGTTCTTAAAAAAATGTATGTCCCCATTTGGGTATAAGAAATCTTTTTTCCCAATTATTTTTCCCTCTCTTTATGACTTGTTTTCATACACTCATTAAAATTCAGTGAAAAGAGATTCAATTCAGCCTCCATTTATACACAGATCTTTGCGTATGTAAATTATTTGCCTAAGTAAGGCTAGGTTAGTTTAAACTTTAGTTGTGTCTACATAGACCCACCTGGTTAGCAGGTTGTACAAAGGCACACCCTGGTACAACACTCTTGTATAACCTGCTGCCCTGCATACAAAACCATGCAAGATCTGTTAGTAAGGGGCTTAAGAGGGTTGTGTAGGCACTTGCAGAGGCTCTTTATACTTGGTGGACTTTTATTTTATAAACGTATCACCTTGCCTGTGATTTCACTTATATGACGTGTGGAAGTGTAAATGCAACATGGATTCCATATCTCAGAATACCTCATGTCTATTATCTTTTTATCTCACACTTTGCATAGACCGGTAGATATACACTTCGGGGCAGATTCTGTGATCTACTATGAGAAACACAAAGTGGACAGATTCCAGCCAGCACAGACTCTCACTCACACAGGAGAATACTCTGTTGGCAAAAGGCTGGAGGAGGTAATGGAGCTGGCGCCTGCAGCACACATGTCCACCCTCTGACATAAGAGGAGTGGAGGGGATAAACTGGGACCATTCCAGGAATGGGGTAATGAGGGGTCATGACAGAGCTTCACCACAGCTATCCTGGACATTGCACATAAGTTAGAGCAGGCTCATGTTGTTTGAACTTGTATAATGCTGGGCATACATCATCAGAAAGCTACAACTGTCTCCTTGCATATGAACAGAGCTTGGATGCACTGGAGAATTGAGGCCTTCATATAGTGTAGTATTTTATGTTTTGATTATCTATTGATTGCAATGAAATGTCCATTTCAACTGACAGCACTATAATATGCATAAGGCTCTCAGGGGTTATAGCATAAGACTTCAGCTAAAAAACCTGTAGGTTACATGTGGCTTTTTTCTATAGAAAGAGAAGGATTTGTTTTCAAGCTAACTAAAGACTGAAATAGATGTTTTCTGCCATTTTTGCAGATGCATACAACTTTCAAATCTGTTGGGCATTGTGGTAGATGCATAATGGGTCTTACGGAATGCTGTTTTTGCAGTTTATGAGCAGCATCTTATTAATGGTGGATAATAATGAGTGGTTTCCATTACATATATTTTTTTTAAAAAAATCAATGTCAACTCTTTTAAAAGAAAAGAAAACATTGCTTAACTTACAGAAGTAGTCTTCAGCTTTCGTGTGATTGCTTCATGTGGAAACACCTGTGGTTCAATCATTTCTTTTAAACAAAAGTATAGAGCAGAGAAAAGATTGTAGATAATCACTCCATAATAAAATAGTGATGATACAACATACCAATCCTTTCTCTGACATCAAGTTCTCTTTTGGACTTACTCCAAAGAAACCTTTTAATAGGGTGGAAAAAGGAATCAGATATCAGATGTCAACATCTGGGAAAATGAGTAGCCAACTTAAAGGCCCATGCATTCCACAGGGCTTTCTTAGGAGGTCTAGTGTTGTAAATAATGCCTACACTTCCATAGTTTTCCACTCTATCTGCAACTTTTCTTACATTCCACTGTTATCTGAGTTGAAGGTCTAAGACATATGTTACCATTAATATCCAACGCACCTTACCATACTCATTAATCAGATAGGACTGCCCATTGCATTGTATAAACATGGCCCAGCCGGCTTCTGGGTAATCACAACTCTTCTTTAGATGGTCTTGCTACAAATCACCCAAGAAAGGCAGATCTTCTGTGAACAAGTACTGTATTACAAACACACACACACACACACACACATCATTTTGCAGCTGCAGCCACAGGGAACAGTGAGACTGCTTGGCTGTGAGCATCTTCACTCAGGAAAACTCATCTAAATTATTGAGACTGAAAGAAACAGACCCTCCATGAGCTGCCACATGCCAAAAGTAGCCATTTTAAAAATCTATGACACAAAATGTAAAGGCAAGTGATAAGTTCAAAGCATCAGGAATATAAAATGTACAAAAAGCAAAATATATTAGTCTTGTATTATTTGCCCCTGCTTTTGCACAAGACAGCGTTTTCACATTTATTTTTGCAGGAATCCCCAGACTATTTAATACTCAAAACTCAAAGATGATAAGTACAAAGCATCAGGAATATAAAATGTACAAAAAGCAAAATATATTAGTCTTGTATTATTTGCCCCTGCTTTTGCACAAGACAGCGTTTTCACATTTATTTTTGCAGGAATCCCCAAGACTATTTAATACTCAAAACTCAAAGATTATTGAAATGTACCTTTAAATGATAAGATATTTGGTTCTTATTTGGGTGTACTCACCAGGCAGCTTAAGATTTCTACATTATAAACAGCATATTTCAAATGATACCTTTGGTTTGGTTCGTTTTGTTACAATGTATAAAAAATGACAGTGTAAACTGCAAATGCTTCCCCGTTTCTTGTCATGTATTACATACTTATTACTGAATATGCGTGTCTTTTTATGTTAGACATTGTTCTTTCACCTCAGACCACCAACATAAGATCTTGGATTGAACTAACCACATTAAGAATTAGTCTGCCTCCTCCAGAGGAAAAAAATGCATATTCTTCTGTGAACACCTGTGAACTGTTGAGTTTAATTGCGCTAGAGTCTGGTAATACCATATGAAGGGAGTGAGGTTTCATTGACTAACTGATTGCCTTTAAATTTCATTTCATTTTCTTTTCTCTTCCCATTATGGTTATGAAGAACTATGGGTTAGAGGGATTAGGGACCTCAGAGGCAGAGAAATCTTATTACTTGTCAGCTGAGCAAGATATGGTTCTTCCTGAACAATGTTGTTGTTGGTTTTATTTTTTTGTTTGTTTTGGGGTTTTTTTGTATAAAAGATATGCTGTAGACATTATTTTGGGTAAATTCTATGGCCTGTGTTATACAGGAGTTCAGACTTGATGATCAAAATGGTTCCTTCTGGCCTCGAATGTATGAATGAATAAAACAAAGACATTCAGGACAAATTTATGCCTTCAGTTAAAGAGCATCTCAAGAGAAAGGTTTCTGAGAAATTAATTGGATTGATAGATCCATAAATGGGAAATTTAGAAAGACAAAGCCAAGAGCAGGAAGGTCTTCAGAACCTGTCTTAGACTGACAGGTTTCAGAGCTGTAGCCGTGTTAGCCTGTATCAGCAAAAACAACAAGGAGTTAGAGACCTTAGAGACTAACAAATTTATTTGGGCATAAGCTTTTGTGGGCTAAAACCCACTTCATCAGATGCATGGAGTGGGAAATACAGTAGGAAGATATCTATATAGTACATGAAAAGATGGAGTTGCTTTACCAATTCTAATGAGACAATTCAATTAAAGTGGGCTATTATCAACAGGCGGAAAAATGACTTTTGTAGTGGTAATCAGGGTGTCCCATTTCAAACAGTTGACAATAAGGTGTGAGTAACAGTAGGGGGAAAATTAGCAAGGGGAAATTAGTTTTTAGTTCTTGTAGTGACCCATCCACTCCCAGTCTTTATTCAGGCCTAATTTGATGGTGTCCAGTTTGCAAATTAATTCCAGTTATGCAGTTTCTCGTTGGAGTCTGTTTTTGAAGTTTTTTTGTTGAAGAATTGCCACTTTTAAGTCTGTTATTGAGTGACCAGGGAGACTAAAGTGTTCTCCAACTGGTTTTTGAATGTTATAATTCTTGACGTCTGAATTGTGTTCATTTATTCTTTTGCGCATAGACTGTCCAGTTTGGCCAATGTACATGGCAGAGGGGCATTGCTGGCACATGATGGCATATATCACACTGGTAGACGTGTAGGTGAATGAGCCCCTGATGGTGTGGCTGATGTGGTTAGCTCCTACGATGGTGTCCCTTGAATATATATGTGGATAGAGTTGGCAACGAGGTTTGTTGCAGGGATAGGTTCCTGGGTTAGTGTTTTTGTTGTGTGGTGTGTAGTCGCTGGTGAATATTTGCTTCAGGTTGGAGGGGCTGTCTGTAAGCAAGGACTGGCCTGTCTCCCAAGGTCTGCGAGAGTGAAGGATCGTCCTTCAGGATAGGTTGTAGATCCTTGATGATGCGCTGGAGAGGTTTCAGTTGGGGGCTGAAGGTGACGACAAGTAGCATTCTGTTATTTTCTTTGTTGGACCTGTCCTGTAGTAGGTGACTTCTGGGTACCCTTCTGGCTCTGTCAATCTGTTTCTTCACTTCAGCAGGTGGGTACTGTAGTTTTATATAGGCTCAGATCAACAAGCTCAGGTTGCTCTTATGGGGTTCCATTGTGACATCTGAAGTAACTCAGCCACTCTCCACCCTTCTATACAGCTAATTTGCATGCAACAGTTCTATTGGTTGTACTAATTCAGCAGTATGAGGGAGACTGGACAGATATGTCAACAATTGTCATTAGGAGCTAATTTGACCCAACTGTCAGCCACTTGGCCCAGGGCTTCCAGGAGCCTAGGAAGCCCTGAGAACATATTTCATTTCAGAAATATCAAAACATTCCCACTATGGTAACAACAATTCAGTATTTCTGAAATTAAATGTTGTGAATTCTGCAAATAAAATCAAACTTTTGACCTTGTCATATTGCTTTGGGATGATATCTTTTACAAAAACATGAAAGTTTACATGGAAGTGAAAATCAGATTGCAGCCAACTTTACACTATACTCAGTTTGAAAGAAGTGATTCTGGATATTTTATTTCTTAGAGATCAGGTGTACTTTTTAAAAATTTATTTTATGGTACTTCATTGTGGAAGTGCCCAGAATCACTCTAAGCAAAAAGTGATTCTTTAATACAATGGAAATTGTCATTTACTCCTTGATCCACATAGCTGAATGTTAAAAGGGATTAAGTGAATTGGGAAGAATATTGTTTCAAATCCTAGTCAGTTTATATATAACTTAAATGGTAGACATGATCTGCTCTCTTATTAATTTACATATACTGTAAACTGTATCGTATAATTCTTTATTTGGTTAAAAACCACCATCACATACAAACTGACACTATTGTTGAAAGTCTTTGCAGGCAGACATCAGATTGAATTGATGTGCTATCCTCAGATCTACAGAGTTTGTTGCTCCAGAACTAGGTTGATGCATATTGGCATGAAGCAGCAATTCTATTTTCATACATTTGTAATTTATAACACCAGAAGGGACCCTAGTAATCATCTGGCCTGAACCTCCTGTATAACACATGCCATAGGACTTCCATGTATTAATTCCTGTTTGAACCAGAGCATCTCTTTTTAGAAACAAAAATCCAAAATTGATTTAAAAATTACCAGTGATGTATAATCCACCACAGCCCTTGGTAAATTGTTCTTGGGGTTTATTACCCTCTCTATTTAAAAAATCATGCCTTATTTCCAGACTGAATTTGTCCAGCTTCAACTTTCATCTATTAAATCTTGTTATACCTTTGTTTACCAGACTGAAGAGCCCATTAACAATTTTTTGTTCCCCTTGTATTTACTTACAGACTGTGATCTAATCACCCCTTAAAATCCTCTTTCTTAAGATGAATAGATTGAGTTCCTGGAGTCTTTCACTATAAGGCATGTCTTCCAATCTTTTAATCATTCTCATGGCTCTTGTCTGCACCCTCTCCAATTTATCACCATCCTTGAACTGTGAATATTAGAACTAGAATCCTATTCTAGTAATGGGTACTACCTAACATGTCATTAATATTAATAGATTTGCTTTCCACAGCAAATGGGATTGAATTCTCCATTGTGGTTCACATGTGCTACCACTTTGGGATGCATTGATGTGCTGAGCTAAGAAAGGGTCGAACTTAACGATTAGCCAAGGTAATTGCCATTGTGTTTTGATACAACAGTCTCAACTGAGCCACAGAATGGCAGACCACGCTCAGCAAGAAAAACTGTGGTTTCAATTATGCATCTGAGAACATTCTTCCAATAAGCACGAGCTTCCAAAAACTAGTTTTCCATTTGGGTATCAATTCTGCCACTAACTTTCTTTTGGGCATGGTAGCTGCTAACGAACAATGTATGCTGCTCACTCATTGCATGATTGGTAATGTATGCAGTATTCTTCCAATCATTGAAGCCTTAACAGAACATTCCCCACTTTTTGGCATCAGAAAACAGGTGGCAGTGAAAACAGTACACTTTCGCCTTAGAAGGAGAATAGAGGAGCCATTCTCACTTGCCAATCTGTTTGTTAGGCTTCACATATTCAAACATTGATTCGGTCAGATAATGATTCTTACTGGTGTACTCTCGCTTTGTCAGTGAAAAGTCAGCGCCTAGATTCTGGCATTTTTGTGGGCCCTTCTCAGTTCAATATGCAATGAGATCTTGAGAAGTCATGTCCTACTTGCCTGGATCATTGGAGAAGGGTATTTTTGTATTACTATTACTGGGAAAGTCTTCAGAGGAGTGAGGTGAGACTGCAGCTAGAGAAGTCACAGGAGGCTGCTCCTTTTCATCAGGCACAGGCACAGCAGGTTCACTTGGGCTGATATTCGCCTGGACTTCCTCACCACCAGACACAGGAGGAGGAAAAAGCGTTAGAAGAGAAGGAGTGCCTTTCAGCACTACATTTTGTCTTTGCCGTCTTTCTTTGGCCTCCTTCAATTTCTGCCATCGTCCTTTCTTCAACCTGGTTTCTATTGTCCAGTGTAGGCCTCCTGTCTACAAAGTTCAATATTGCTTGGGCCCACAAACACTTACTTCGCCCACAAAGACAAAATCACAACCACCATAAGTTGAATTCACAATCTTTATGGATTAATTTGTACAAAGCAATATCTAATGAGACATTTCCGATGGCTCAGCTGTTACATCAATATGGAATGGAGGGCCTACAGTAGGGCCTAAAAATAAAAGGGCCTAAGGCTATAGCCTTATTAGCCTATGGGTTAAACCAGCCCTGAGGACAGAGGCAGGTCTGGGGGCAAGGCAGAAGCAGCAGAAACAAGGTAACATAGCATCTGGCACAGTGGTGGGTAATGAGCATTGAGAAACCAGCAAGCTACTGCTGGTTCTGGCTTAAGAACTTCTGCAGCCAATCAGGTTGTGTGCTAATCAGGCAGCATGCTGCAAGCCAATTGCACTGATGTGGCTGCCCAGAGACGAGTTGTGCTGCAGGCCCTGATTCCTGAAAATTACAGTATATGAAAATGAGCCTCTATGAGATGGTACTTAGTGTGTGTGTAAATTAAGAGCAATATTGTGTTTCATAATTATGTCCAGCATAATCAAAAGTGTTACATACACATTTTGTTTACCTTCCTTAATAGTATTTTCCTTGTGATTTGGCTCTATGATGCTATACTTTTTATTTTCCGTATAGTTAATACAAGCACTATTTGAAGAATTTGTGATATAATACTGTAAAATTTTATAGCTGCTTTTGAACAGTTCCTATAAATTTGATCTCTATAGGATTTGAGGTCTGTAAATTGATTTAATAATTTAAGGCAATAGTAGCCTAAGAGAAGTTTAGTTAACTTATTCTTAACTACAGTGATTTGAAAAAGACAAGAAAACCCTGGAGGCCCTTTGAAACACAGGAAGAGACTGTGTGTTCTTCAATGCTGTGGTTTTGCTAATGTGATTTATGGTTATATTATTAGTAATTAGGAAGCCTGGTTTATATAGGCCAGCTTTTTTATTCCCATTATTTACCCTACATTTTAGAAAATTATTAGACCTGCCAGAAAAGTCGGGAAAGGATTTAATGACAAAATTCAAAATTTCAAAGTTGTTTTGATTTTGTCTATTTTGAAATTGACCCATTGTCCTTTTTTGGATATGTTTTACCAACATTATTTCTGAAATGTATCATCTGCCAAAACCAGAGGTCAGTAGGTGAAAACCAAACAAACAATCCATAATGTTTTGATAATGATTTTGGTAAATATTTCAGTAAAAAAAAAATCATAGAAAACTTGGCCAAAAGTTGAAAAATTAAATAGTTGAAAAAAAGGCAACTTTTTGCCAAAAATAGCATTGAGCAAAAATTTTCAACCAGCTCTAGAAGAAACATTGTATTGGTATTTTATAGGGCTTAACTGTATGATGGAGCTGTTTGTCTTTTAGTAGAGCAATAAAGAAATGCCAGATCTCTAAATGTCAAATTTTCAAGGGACCATAACCCAAATTTAAAAAAAAAAAAAGCCACATACATAATTTTGCATGTGCATGCAGATTTGGTACTATGGGCTACTAACTTTAGGCACAGCCTTAAAGAAGGGGTAGTGGTTATACTGCATTAACAGAGAATTTTGGCTCAGACACGTCCCTTGTTGATTTTATCCATGCTTCTGGAGGGTAGTAATATATCCTAGCCCATGTTATCAGTAACCTACTATTCTTTCCAACCACTACACTTTCCAACTACTGTGCTGACCCCTAACCATTTGGGTTGCTCTTCTCTATACTTTTTTCCAATTCTAACGTATCTTTTTTGAGATGATGTTATCAGAACTCCACACAGTATTCAAGGTATGGGCATACCATAGATTTATATAGAGGCATTATGATATTTTGAATTATTTCTTATCTATATTCTAATGCTTCCTAACATTCTGTTACCTTTTTGACTGCTGCTGCACATTGAGCAGATGTTTTCAGAGAACTATCCATAAGGACTCCAAGATCTCTGAGTGGCAACAGCTAATTTAGACATAATCATTTTACATGTATAGTTGGGATTATTTTTTCCCCGAACATACATAACTTTATATTTATCAACATTGACTTTCATCTTACATTTTCTTGCCTAGTCATCCAGTTTTATGAGATCCCTTTGTAACTCTTCACAGTCAATTTTGGACTTGACTATCTTGAGTAATTTTGTATCATCTGCAAACTTTGCCACCTCACTGTTTACCCTTTTTGCAGAGCATTTGTGAATATGTTGAACAGCACCGGTCCCAGTACTGCTCCTTGGTGGACCCATCTATTTATCTCTCTCCACTGTGAAAACTGACCATTTATTTCTACCCCTTGTTTCCTATCTTTTAACCAATTACCGAACCATAAGAGGACCTTTCTTCTTATCCCATGGCTCCTTACTTTGCTTAAGAGCCTTTGGTAAAAGACCTTGTCAAAGGCTTTCTGAAAGTCCAACTACACTATTTCCACAGGAACACACTTGTCCACATGTTTGTTGACCTCCTCAAAGAATTCTGATAGATTGGTGAGACATGATTTCCTTTTGCAAAAGCTTAGTTGACTCCTCCCCAGCAAAACATGTTCAACTATGTGTCTGATAATTCTGTTCTTTTCTATAGTTGCAACCAGTTTGCCTGGTACTGAAGATAGGTTTACTAGCCTATAATTGCCAGGATCATCTTTGGAGCCTTAAAAAAAAAAAAGGTGTTGCATTAGCTATCCTCCAGATATTGGATACAGAAGCAATTTAAGTGACAGTTTACATACCACAGGTAGTAGTTCTGCAATTTCATAGTTGAGTTCCTTTAGAACTATTGGGTGAATAACATCTGGTGCTGGTGACTGATGACTGTTTAATTTATCAACTTGTTTCAAAACCTCTTTTACTTGACATCTCAGTCTGGGAGTTTCTCAGATTTGTCATCTAAAAGGAATGACTCAGGTGTGGAATCTCCTTCACATCCTTTGCAATGAAGATCCATACAAAGAATTAATTTATCTTCTCCAGAATGGCCTTGTCTTCCTCGAGTGTTCCTTTAGCAGAATCCTGATTCTGATTTACTTTAAAAAATTGTTGTAAGTTTGTGTATCTTTTTGCTATTCAAATTCATTTTTGGCCTGCCTACTTACACTTGACTTGGCAGAGTTTATGCTTTTTATTTTCCTCAGTATGATTTGACTTCCAATTTTTAAAGGATGTCTTTTTGCTTCTAACTGCCTTTGTTACTCTGTTGTTTAACCATGATGGCATTTTGATCTTCTTACAATTTTTTATTTGGGGGTATACATTTAGTTTGAGACTCTATTGTAGTGCTTTTAAATAGTTTCCATGCAGTTTGCAGGCATTTCATTCTTGTGACTGTTCTTTTTCATTTCTGCTTAACTAGCTTCCACATGTTTGTGTAGTTCTCCTTTTTGAAGTTAAATGCTACTGTGGTGGGTCTCTTTGGGATTTCCTCCCTACAAGACTGCTAAATTTAATGATATTGTCATCACTATTAACAAGCAGTTCAACTATATTCACCTTTTGGACTGGATCCTGTGCGCCACTTAGAACTAAAGCAAAAATTGCCTCTCCCCTTGTGGGTTCCAGGACTAGCTGCTCCAAAAAGCATATTCCTATGCACCCAGACCTAATATGTGATTAGTCTTAGTAGGAGTGAAAGGGAAGCTCTTATTCCCCTGTACCAAAATCCCAATCAACTCCAGCATCTTGCACATAATAATTATAGATTGAAAAGAGCGCACATTTAGTGCAAATACGGGCTAACAGGGTTTGTGCATATCCAGCCACATCCTTTGTATGCACAGATGATGGAACATATTTTGCATATCAGTGATTACTGTCATACTCAAGGTGTTCAAGTAGTGGGGAAGGTGGCAAGTAGGTTTTGAAATCTAAGGTTTTAATGCATTTCTGTAAATGGACTACACTATATCAGTGTTATTCTTTCCCCTTCAGAAACTTGAGCTTTGTTTTAGCATTTGATCTTTTCATACACAGCATGAACTGTTTTTTAAAAAATGTTCTTGTAATTTTTGAAAATTACCCTTTCCACCTCCTTTTCTCCCTCCCTCGTCTAGAGAAAGAGAGAGAGAGAGAGCATATGCTCAGATGCAAATTCTGCTTTCATATAATTCACATTTGTAACTCTACTGGAGTCAAAGAAGTTGCACATGTGTAACCAAGAGCTAAATTTGATCTCATGTCTATAGCAGGTGCACACGGCCCTACAAGAATAAACTTTGTTCTTTGATTCTCCTTTCAAAGGTGAACATAAACAACAAAAAGTAAATTTAAGTCCTGAGGCAACTTCATTGTGCTAGGTAGGAATGTAGTTGTGCAATGCTCATGAAAATTGAATGTGATATATCAGTCTCGCTTTGAGTGTCTTTTCCTCCCCTAGCCCTCTATTTGCACTTTTAATTACCTTAAATAGGAAGGGACATGTTTCATTCCAAAGGTTTTCACATATGGTAGAAACTAATTAATTAGTTATGATATATGAATTCTGCCCTGCATTGTCAGTGCAATCACCCAGATGGAAAAAAAGAAGTGTTGATGAAGCTGAAGGTTTTATTTGGATCTTTCCTTCCTGCAAAGTTCAGGGGGCTGATATTTTCATCAGTTTAACCAGACATATCATGGATAAAATATATCCTCTCTGATGATCTAGGATTCAACACGGTCATATTCATCCTCATACAATCATGGTGTTGATTTTATTTATGAGATGCACTTGCAAATATCTGGATTTATTATTACACGTCTTTTCAATTTTAACGGAGCTAAAGCCCAAACCACCATGACCAAGTACGCCCATTGACATGATCTGACAATGTAATTAGCAGTTTTAGAAGTTCATTCAAAGCTCCCCTTAGTCTCTCTAGTCTTTAAATAAATAGATTGCTGCAATGGGGGTAAAATGGTGATACTTTAGACCAACACAGCCTGAATTGCAGGGTTCATGCCATGTAGGGAGCCAAGAGAGACTAGCCAGAGGTTGCAGATATAACTGTCAATTGTTCTCCAGAATCTCAACTTTCATTTTAAAAGAATTTAGCTGCCATAGCTATGAAGAAAACACTGAATATAGGACTTCAGTTTAACAGATGCAGTGATGCCTGACAGAAGTAGGCGAGAGCCTGACACAATAGCTGTAAGGTAAAAACTGCCTATTCATTTCAATAGATATTAATGTGGATGCCAGTGTTGATATTTTTAATTATTGGGGTTACTTTGTATTCTAAGCCACTAGGGTGCCAGCAGCATGCCAGAGATTAAGCACTGGAATAAATTGCCTAGAGAGGTTGTGGAATCTCCATAATTGGAGATTTTTAAGAGCTGTTTGACAAACACCTGTCAGGGATGGTCTAGATAATACTTAGTCCTACCATGAGTGCAGGGGACTGGACTAGATAACATTCTGAGGTCCCTTCCAGTCCTATAATTCTATGTATCACACTTTGGAGGCAAGCACTGTTGGTGTTTCCATAGCTAGATCTTGTCAGTTCTAGGCAGTTATTTTACAAGCTTCTGAGAGGAAAGAGAAAGGTTGCAAATACACTAGATACAGAGACATAGTTACAGTTCAACCTGAGAAATAATGGTTCTTCTTTGGCTCCTTGCAACAGCCCAGTTGAGAGTTCAGGGGTTGTCTTCAGATCTATTGTCTGGGGGGCCCTTTCCAGTTAAGTCTTTTTTTAAGCTCTTAGAGGCTTGCAGGATTCCAAGCCAGGCTCAGTTAGTGTCTCTTAGTGGGGCCCCTCTGCACTGGCTCCATGCCCAGCTGCTGCTACTCACTCATAAGTCCCCCACTGACTTGCACTTGGCTATAATATCCAGCAGTCCCAGCCTTTTCCATTTGCGGCTCTACATCCACTCCTGCCTGCAGCTTCTCTCCAGCTCTGCTTGCCACTGCTTCAGCTTCCCTGCAGCTCCTGGTTTACCATGCAGCTGCCAGTCCCAAACAGATTCCAGCCACTTGCTGGTTCGGGAGCTTTCCTCTTCCGTGGGTACAGGAAAGCGTGGTGAAGTGGGGGCTCATGGGAGTTGTAGTCGCCTGTTTTCGCAGAGCCAACACACATTATTAACTATTTCACTGATTAAAGAATGTACGGAAAGGATCAGATTATGTAGATCTACACAAACTACTTTGGTTAGGCCTTTAACATTAGTACCTTTAAGCTAGTATTGCAGTAACATCCACAAGGCAACCAGCTCTAGGTCTGATTGTGCTAGGTCCTGTACAGACACAGTCAATTACAATTCGTTCCCTAAAAAGGTTACAATGTGAAATCTAGACTGTAGGCTGGGACCCATCACCAGCCATGGCAAAACAATTGGCCACACCTAGTTCATTTTATAGCCCTTACGCCGGGTCCCTGTTTATTCTTCAGCACACAAAAAGGAAACATGGAACAACAACAACAACAACATAAATTAAGTGCCATTCCCAATCTAGACTATGGGGCCCTCTGACCTCCAGTAGCTGATTGGTCATAATATTGCCCAGCTTGCGGGGGAAGGGGTAGTCTTCAAGGCCTGCTCAAACTCTCAGTTTTCCACTGTAGTCAGAGGAGACTGTAATCCCAGCATTCTCTAGGTCCCAGGCTCCCTTGTGTAACTGGGACACTCATTTAATATCCACTAGATGGGAATCATATGACCAAATAACTTGATGGTATCCAGTTCAGTCAGATGACTCCTGGCACTGTTCTGCTGCACATCTCTTCAGAACAGGGCTGGCTGCTCCACAGCCCCCATTACCCCTAAAAGGAGCTGATCACCCTATTGCAGAGACAAATGGAGGAAACAAATAGGTGCATTGGGCAGGGGCAAAGAAGAAGGTAGGTTGTGCACAATTCATAGCTACTTAGAAGCAATAAGAATATGGCAAGGCTGGGGGGAGTGTGTTCAGTTTCAATGTTCTGAAATGGATCTCAATTTTCAAGAGATTGGAAAAAATGGTATATACATAAAGATTGTTTGCACATCAATTATCAAAGAATTAGACATAAAGGGATGGACTAGTTGTTGGTAATCGTGGTGGCATTTCTTGGTCTAATCAAATGTAATCTACCATCATCATATCTTAAAGCCTATGGCTGTATCATTTTGAGAATGACAATAATTAAGAATGATTGATTTCAGTTTCTTTACCCAAATAGAATTTTACACATCGGGGATTATCATACTCAATACAATGCTCTCCACACATTCCCTGACTCTTGGATGAAAAGGCCATACAGTTCCTGCCAAGTTTGCATGCCTCACTGTGCAGATTTTAGCTTTTACTCTATTTCTTTTGGCATGTGTCCATGTTACTACCCCACAACATCTTCAATTGCCATTAAATCAATACAAGTAAGGAAATGTTTAAAATACATCATGTGCCTTTTCAATATAACCTGTAAATTTTTAGGCTGTTCATAGTTCTTGTCCTTTCCCAGATATTAAAGTACAAACAATTCACTGTTAATGTGATTTCCTAGAATTTGAAAAAGGATAAACAGCTCTTCCAGAGGGGGGAGAAAAAAAAGATCCGCAAGGAAACAAATTGCAAACTGATACAGCAAAAGCAACAACAGAAGTAATTTCTGTTTAATAAGCATTAGTAACATTTTTCAAGCAAAGTGTGTTTCCGGTAAGGGGGTGGGGAAATCAGCACATGAACCAGCTTGACACTAGTTTCTTTCTGGTGTGTATTTCCTCCCCTCCCCTCTACCCCCCACACACTTTCCAATCACACGCTCAGATTCAAAAGTTTGGAGCTGTTCAGAGGTTTTTGGATTGGCCCATTTTTAAATTAGGGATCAAATGCATATGTTTCAGATTTTTAAAATCAATTCAGATTTATTTCTTCTTTTAGAACTATTATAGGTATGAGAAACATAACAGAATGTTACTTATGAGTGGTAAAAAACAGTAAAATATTTCACAAAAATTTGAAATTTCAATGAAAGATTTAGAGGGCAGGTGCTAGTTCCATCAACATCTGAATTTTCAATGAACAACTTCAGCAAAAAAGTCATAATTGGAAAAATTGACAAGATTTACCTATGATATTTACAGTCAAAGTTAAGTAAAAAAATACAGCAAAAAGCACCTTATATGTTGGAAAATTCAAACACCTCTTAAGTGTTTAGATTCTCAGATAACTAAGCAGAGAAGAGGAATGCCAGGCAAAATATATATGTTGGGGAAAAATCAACACCAATTTTAAATCATAGAGCAGGTCCTCAAAAACACTAACTGCTGACACAGATTGATATTCCTTGTGGCACTCCAAACATCCTTGAGAAGTGAGGCTGGCTAGTTTGAGAGAAGACTAATCGCGCCGGGTAAAACATCTTGTTGGGAGGAGAAAGATCTGTCTGTATAAAGGACTGATGAAAACAGCTAGGTATGGAAAAATTGAATACATCAAAGAAATGAGACGGAAGAGGTTTGGATCAGTTCTGTTTCATCCCTGATTCAAATTTATTCATTCCTGATTCAGTATACTATTTATTATACTATATATTATATATATGATATGATATATTATTGATACATTCCCCTCTGGTGTTATCTGTACCAGTGATCTGCTAGGCCATTCCAATCCTTGACTTTGGGAGCCAGGCTTACCCTGCTCTGCTGTGAGAACCCCCACTCCTGGGCTGTTCACGCACAGCCTCTAGCATGTGAGCTGCTCCCAGCTACCTGCAAGCAAATGACACTAGCCAATATCTCCTGTCGCAGACACAACCCTAGGAACCTCTGTCTTGCAGTGTCCAGTTATGCCTGCTGGACACTGCAAGCTGATAATAAGTTCATCAATTTAACAAAGAAATTGATATAGAATGTACCAGGCTTGTTATCCCAAGGAGAGCCTCTGACACACTTCAAACCAAACACACTGCTTCAGGTAGAATAAATAAATTTCTTAACTATAAAGGTAGATTTTTAATTGATTATAAGTCAAAGCATAACACGTCAGATTTGGTCGAATGAAATAAAAGCAAATCACATTCTAAGCTGATCTTACCACTTTCAATGTCCTTACAAACGTAGATGTTTCTCACCACAGACTGGCTAGTTACTTTTCAGTCAGGCTCTCCCCTTTGATCAGAGCTTCAATCGCTTGGTGGTGGTATTGTCTGTAGATGTAGGTGGACGAGAGGGAGCATGGCAAAATGCCTCTCCCTTTTATCATGTCCTTTCTTTCCTCTTGGCTTCCCCCCTCCCCCTGCCCTTCAGAGTCAGGTGAGCATTACTTCATCGCAGTCTCAAACTGACCAAAGGAAGGGGGTGACTCCCTCAAGGGTCTAACAGATCCTTTGTTGCTGCCTAAGCCAGTGTCCATTGTTCCTGTGAGGCTGGGCTGGGCTTGTCCCATCCATTCCCTGATGAGGTGTGAACTGCCTATCTGTTCTTGGAGAGTTTTTGCATTGGCTTGCTTTAAGCCATGAGGATACATTTTCAGCCTCATAACTATATACATGAAATTATAACCTATAACCTTACTATAACATTACTGTAACAATTACTATAACATCACTGGGCAGCACAGCATGGGGAGGAGGTGACCAGCCCTCTGTGGAGAAAGAAGTGGTTCGGGACTATTTAGAAAAGCTGGACATGCACAAGTCCATGGGGCCGGATGTGCTGCATCTGAGAGTGCTAAAGGAGTTGGCGGATGTGATTGCAGAGCCATTGGCCATAATCTTTGAAAACTCGATCAGGGGAGGTCCTGGACGACTGGAAAAAGGCTAATGTAGTGCCCATCTTTAAAAAAGGGAAGAAGAAGGATCCTGGGAACTACAGGCCAGTCAGCCTCACTTCAGTCCCTGGAAAAATCATGGAGCAGGTCCTCAAGGAATCAATTCTGAAGCACTTAGAGGAGAGAAAAGTGATCAGGAACAGTCAGCATGGATTCACCAAAGGTAAGTCATGCCTGACTAATCTAATTTCCTTCTATGACGAGATAACTGGCTCTGTGGATGAGGGAAAGCGGTGGACATGTTGTTCCTTGACTTTAGCAAAGCTTTTGACATGGTCTTCCACAGTATTCTTGCCAGCCAGTTAAAGAAGTATGGGCTGGATGAATGGACTATAAGGTGGATAGAAAGCTGGCTAGATTGTCAGGCTCAACGGGTAGTGATCAATGGCTCCATGTCTAGCTGGCAGCCGGTATCAAGCGGAATGCCCCAAGGGTCGGTCCTCAGGCCGGTTTTGTTCAATATCTTCATTAATGATCTGGAGGATGGCATGGATTGCACCCTCAGCAAGTTTGCAGATGACACTAAACTGGGAGGAGAGGTAGATACGCTGGGGGATAGGGATAGGATACAGAGGGACCTAGACAAATTAGAGGATTGGGCCAAAAGAAATCTGATGAGGTTTAACAAGGACATGTGCAGAGTCCTGCACTTAGGATGGAAGAATCCCATGCACCGCTACAGACTAGGGATTGAATGGCTAGGCAGCAGTTCTGCGGGAAAGGACCTATGGGTTACAGACGAGAAGCTGGATATGAGTCAACAGTGTGCCGTTGTTGCCAAGAAGGCCAATGGCATTTGGGGCTGTATAAGTAGGGGCATTACCAGCAGATTGAGGGACATAATCGTTCCCCCCTATTTGACATTGGTGAGGCCGCATCTGGAGTACTGTGTCCAGTTTTGGGCCCCACAGTACAAGAAGGCTGTGAAAAAATTGGAAAATGTCCAGCAGAGGGCAACAAAAATGATTAGGGGACTGGAACACATGACTTATGGGGAGAGGCTGAGGAAACTGTGATTGTTTAGTCTGCAGAAGAGAAGAATGAGGGAGGATTTGATAGCTGCTTTCAACTACCTGAAAGGGGGTTCCAAAGAGGATGGATCTAGACTGTTCTCAGTGGTAGCAGATGACAGAACGAGGAGTAATGGTCTCAAATTGCAGTGGGGGAGGTTTAGGTTGGATATTAGGAAAAACTTTTTCACTAGGAGGGTGGTGAAACACTGGAACGCGTTACCTAGGGAGGTGGTGGAATCTTCTTCCTTTCAAGTTTTTAAGGTCAGGCTTGACAAAACCCTGGCTGGGATGATTTAGTTGGGGATTGGTCTTGCTTTGAGCAGGGGGTTGGACTAGATGACCTCCTGAGGTCCCTTCCAACCCTGATATTCTATGATTCTATGTTCACTATAACAACCATGCTCAGTGCATTATGTGCCATCCAAAGACACCCAACATGACAAACTTTGCATTGGATACCACACAGGCATTTTATAAAGATGAACATGGGAGTGTAAGGTTTTCTCTGAGGTACAGAGTGTCACAACTATATACTATATATAATATAGTATTTGTTTATTATAGCTTTAGATCTGTGGTTTCTAGTCTATGCATGTGGAAACCAAATCTGTAGAATATGCCAGACTTGGTACATTCAAATTAGATTGAACTGACTCGTGTACTGAACCGCTTGACTTTCTAGAATGAATTAGATGAGTGAATACCGAATCTGTAATCAAACAGTTAAGAAATATATAAAACTTGATTATGAAGGAATTCCCAATCCACCATTATATAAAAAATTAATGCTAAATGTTATGGCTCCAAGGAAGGGTGGCATCCTGTTACAATCTCAGCTGGCTTCTGGTGCTAAGATCTAGTTTCCAGGATGATATTTTTTGGATAACACTCTCAGCAAAGCGATGTTTAAAGTCCCAGAATATGTTTGTGGTGAAATTAATGTTTAAAGGCAATCATTGCAGAACAAAGTCACTCATGAGAAACAGGGTATCTCTGAGTGTTAGCTGATAAAGAAGACTATGGGTTGTCGATCACACACACACACACACACAGAAAGGACCTATGCCCTATTCCCATTGTCTGACCAAGCCAAGGCAATCTCCACACCCAACACAAATACTTTCACATTCCACCCCTGATGAATCTGAGTGGACTTGCACATCACCTCATGGTGCCCACTCTTTCCACCTGCATCAGGAAGTTTTCCATACCTTAAGGTTGTTTGTCATGTACTTGATGGTGTAAGCAAAACCATGAGATCTTCTGACCAACTGAGAATAGAAAGCCTAGGCAGGAGCAACAATTCTGCACGCTAGTTTCAGATGCCCCACTCAGTGATGGCAACTGGTGCAGTTTGGCTTTACACGTTTTGTACATACTTTAACTGTGAGGGTAATTAACCATTGGAACAACTTATCTAGGTGTGATGGATTCTCTATCACTTGGTCTTTAAATCATGATGGGATGTCTTTCAAAATGATCTGATTTAAAGTAGAGCATAAGTTTTGGGCTTGATGTAGAAATTAGTTTTCAAGTTTGTAGTTTTCAAGTCATGTTGAAAATAGGCTAAAAGATACTTGATATGCTTCCTTAACTGAATAGCCCAGAGGGAAAAAAATGTCAAAGGGACATAAGAATTGCCACCCAGCAACTGAACAGAGCTCAGACAAGTGTTCTAAAAATGTTTTACAAAACATTTGTAAAAAAGACAAGATGTTTCACAAAAAAATGAAACAAAAACAAAAACATTTACTGAACGAGAGATCTTTGAACGTTGAAATACTTTGAATTTAAACAGTCTCATTAGGGTTGCACCACAATGATGCATATGTATGTGAAAGCATCAGCAGTTGGCACAAGATTTAAATAATGTTTACCCTCTTACTATTCAAAGTAGTAGTATTAAATTTAAGGTAAATATACTTGCAACAGCAGAATATCTCAGAATCATAGTTTTAGCACCTTGAATACAAGTGGTATCACACCAAAAGTGTGATATTAGATACAGAATATTTGGGGACAGATACCATATGGACCCAGTCTGCAGTCATTAATCAACAAGACACACAAGGCGGGTGGGGTAATATCTTTTATTGGACCATGTTCTGTTGGTGAGAGAGACAAGATTTTAAGCTATACAAAGCTCTTCTTCCCATCTGGAAACTCTCAGTACCTTTCCCAGACCTGACGAGCTCTGCGTAGCTCAAAAGCTGGTCTCTCTCACCAACAGTACTTGGTCCAATAAAAGATATTATCTCATCCACCTCATCTCTCTAATATCTTGGGACTGACACAGCTACAACACTGCATACCGAAATCAACAGACTGGGGCAAGGTCTGTCACATTGAGCCCCATGGAAGTTACGTGTCGTTAATGTCAGGTGACACAGATAAAGAATACAAAAAAGTGTTATTTCTTCTTAACACAGAAAAAGGAACTTTATTCAAAGTAGGATAATATTACTCTCTTTAGCCTTTTACATACAGAAATGTGTGTAGTTATATGTTCAATTCTAGTACCTTTTTGTTGTTTCTGTTTTTTAGAAGTATTGCTGATTCTAATAGTATTCTCCATTTTAAATATAAGAATCCCTCATACTGGTGTTTTTTATAATGGAAGAGCTTTTAAAGTGCAACCACCGTGTAATACACATTCCTTATTCAAATACATTACACATACAGGTATTTTCAAAAAGTTAGAAGGGTGCAAATAAGGCTCACAATTGCACATCTAATTTAGGCACACAAACCACCCAGTGTGTACATGCACGTCAAGTGTTTCTGTGGTTGTACCACTCACTGCTTGTCTGGTGCCTCCTGCTGCTCACTCTGGCAATTAGATCTCAAGGTCAACAACCCTTCCCATGGTCACATGCTGTCACAACATCACTCTTTCAGGTCTGTATCTCCTTTCTTGTCCCAAGAACCACAACATCCTCTTCATGACTCAACCCTCTAATTAGGGTTGCCAACTGTCTAATCGCGCAAACCCAAACACCCTTGCCCCACCCCCTGTCCCTTTCCCAAGGCCACAACCCTGACCTGCCCCTTCTCTGAGACCCCGTCCCCCGCTCACTCCATCCCTCCTCCCTCTGTTGCTTGCTCTCCCCCACCCTCACTCACTTTCACCAGGCTGGGGCAGGGAGTTGGGATGAAGGAGGGTGTGTGAGCTCTGGGCTGGAGTCAAGGGGGTTCAAAGTGAGGGAGGGAGCTCCAAGCTGAGCCTGGGGCAGGGGTTTGGGGTGCAGGAGGCAGTGAGTGGTGCAGGATCTGGCCAGGCAGCACTTACCTCGGGTGGCTCCCGGAAGCAACCAGCATGTCCCTTTGGCTCCTAGGTGGAAGGGCGGCCCTGCAGCTCTGCGTGCTTCCCCTGCTTGCAGGCACCACCCCCGCAGCTCCTACTGGCCGCAGTTCCCGATCAGTGAGAGCTGTGGAGCCGATGCTCGGGGCAGGTGCAGCGTGCAGAGCCCCCATGAACCTAGGAGGCAGAGGGACGTGCCGGTTACTTCCAGGAGCTGTGCAGAGCCAGGGGAGATAGGGAGCCTGCCTTAGCCCTACTGCACCGCCAACCGGACTTTTTAGCAGCCTATTAAAATCTCCCAGATTGGTTTCAGTATCCACTGGGAGATCGATTCCAATTCTAGGAGACTCCCAGACAATCCAGGAGGGTTGGCAATCCTACTCTAGCTACATCACTCAGAGGTTCCCTCTTCTGGGGTACAGTGCTTTAACCGTCTGTCACTCCCACAGTGACCCAGGCAGTCTTCCAGGTCACTGCCCTGCTAGTCTACCTTGGTGGCTAGTAAAGGAACCCAGGCCAACTCACTACTCTGGATTGTAGTCCAGGGACCTTGCACCCAGCAGCTCTAGGCTTTCCTCTCCCAGTCCTCACTGCTCCTTCCCTAGACTGCTGCCTTCAACTTTTGTTTCCCCTCCTTGCTCTGGATGTACCAGCTCCACACCCTTCTCTGAGTAAGTGACTGCAACCTACACAACTCTATTATCTCCAAACACTTCTCCCTCTTCCCAAGGAATGACTATCCTTTCCCAGCAACAGCCCTTATCTGTTGCCTGGTGTTATAGACCGTGCCTGTTCCTGCCCAGCTGAACCTGCTTACACTCTGCTCTCTGGCTTTTCCTCCAGGTGCAGCCTGTGGAGTTAATCGGTCTACCTGGTCACCTTAACTCTTTCCAGTCCTGTGTGGGGTAGACACCTCATCATAGTGGGAACTTAGGGTCTGAGCCTAATGAAGTCAATGAGAGTCTTTGATAGACTTCAGTGGGCTATCGATCAGGCTCGGGGTTTGTGAGGCAACTAACTGGCCACGTGCACATATAAATATCCAGACTTTATGAGAAAATGAAGTATTTTCACACATAATTAGACATGCACAAATGCATACACACATACCTAACTGAAAATTGACTTCAATGGGGATAATATTTCACCCCAATGTGAATTTTGCTAGTAACTTCAGTGGGGACAGGATTTCACCCTGGTCCACAATCTGCAGCTACAGATCCTCTGAAATATCCTTTTAATTCAAAACAAATAAAAACCCCTCAAAGTGAAACTATGGCTACAGAATGTGTATGCTTGCCCTATTTTGTTAAAGACTACATGCAGTTCCTGCCAACTTACACAACACTGAATCACACACAAGGATCTTGTCTTTCAAAGTAAATGGACTTTTTCAATGCAAATAGCATAAATTGGGTATAGGATAATTTCAGATGTTCTCCAAAGCTACATCTCTAATGAACTCTGCTCATGTGTCCAAGAGGTTTTGGTGTCTTAGCAAAAGTGCAACCTAATACCTTTATCCTAGTTTTTCTGTTTGGGGAAATGGATGGTAGATGACAAGAAGATACTAAACCTTCGTAACACAAAGTCATGATATTTATTGATTCACCTCAAAGCTGCTGCTGTTTCTATACATAAGAGCTTTCAAATAATAGGGAGAGTACACTACATTATACACATTAAGGTTGTTGTTTTTTATTAAAAATTCAATGAAATATTTATAACTCAGTTACAAATCCCTGATGCTTAGATGAATGCAGCCAAAGCATAGTGATTATCTAATACAAGTTAAAAAGAAAAAAAAAAGTTCTTGTTTTTTTTTCCTGGCAACTGAATGGGTTTTAATTTCAGATATATCAAAATTCTCAGACCACCAGTTCCAAAGGGGCTACTTGGCTATTCTCAGATGTCCGTCTCCTTCTAGTGAAGTATGAAATTGAATAGCAAGGGAATCTCCTTACGGGTCTTTTTAATATTCCCCTGTGAATTTAGAAATAATTACATTATCTCTTATAATACAGCAATTTATAATAAAAGGAAAGTGAGAGCCTATCAGATTAAAGCTTGAGGTGAGCTCTTTGCTTCCTAGTTACTATGTTTTAGTGCAGCTTCATTGTATGTTTATAAAAGCAAATGGTGGTATTCACTTAGATATCTGTATTAGAAAAAAATGGGAGGAGTTTTCAAACACAGTAAAAACATATGCCATGTGAAAAGAGTTATAATTTTAATGTACACTCAGCAGTTTTCCCCTCTCAACAAGGCATAGTTGGCTAGTTTGAGTATAGTTTTTAAATTGTTTAAATGCCTGTATCTCCCAACAAGTGCCTGCAAAGAACTTAGAGTTTTCACATGAATAGCTTTAAGTCTCTATAAAAACTAGAATACAAAAGTATTTCCCACCAGTTTTATCTTACAAGGAAAGCTGCCTGCCTGCACTGTGCAGGTATTCATTGGTATTATTAGCAGCATTTTTACATCTAGCCTATTTTTTACAGTAGATCAAGAAGGAACCAATAATCTGAACTTATTTTTTTCAGTTGCTCTTTATTTCTTGAAATTACTGTATGAACTGCAGGTGTCAGTTATTCAGGAGAGCACAACCAGTATGGAACCAGGAAAGGAAGGAAGAAGCATTGGACAACCATATGTGTATATCTTATGTAGCTGGGTTGTCAGGCTTTTCAGGTTTTACACACACACAGTAATTTAGCTTGAGCCAAATTGATTCAATGCCTTAGTGTGAACACTCTTAAATCTGTTTAAGCTTGGATTAAATTCAAGCTTGGCATTTTAGTAACTCTTTTTTCTCCATCTTACTTCTTGTTTTGTTCTTTTTTTTTTGTTGGAGGGGTGGGACAGAGAGGAGAAATTGTCTTGCTTAATGTTAACTGTTAAACAGAGTTTGGGGAAAAAAATGTGTATCACAAATAGTGTATCACCAGAAAGGCAATTTTGGTCTACCCAAAACTATTCACAAATTTCACCTGATTGTTTTGGCATTACATTTGTTCCAGGACTTAACTGTGCAAGGGCTTGCCAGAGCTGAGGCCCAGCACCTCTAGGCTTGCTACATCCCTTATGAATGTAAAAAAATTGCTTGAGCCCCAGCACCTTATTGCTTGAACCCCAGCACCTCTTTCATGACAAATTAAGCACTGGTTTGTTCCCCCTTAATAATTTTTAGCCCAGTGCCTTAAAGGCACTCACCTGGGATGTAGGAGACCCTGGTTTTAATTCCCATGCTGGAACAGGGACTTTAACCCCTGGCAACTGAGTATTCTGGGATGGATTGCTCTCAGTCTTGTGTTGAAACTGTTTCATTTGTATAAATACTTAAATATTCATTTTACCAAAGATAGAGTGAGAAAAATCAATCTGCTACTTGATGATTAGGACACTCATCTGGGAGGTAAAAGATGTGAATTCAAAGCCCTCCTCTGAATTAGGCAGATGGAAGATTTGAATCTTTGTCTTACCTCCCAGGTGAGTGCCTTATTCACCAGGCTATAGAGTCATTTTCTCACTTTGGCCTAATGAATACTTAAATATTTACACAGAGTGAAAGCAACTGTCCCTGGAATAGTTTACAGTCTGCTAGTTAGGTAGCTTACCTTGGAGGGGGAAAGGTCTGAGTTCACATTGCAGCTCTAGTACAGGGATTCAAACCTGGGTCTCCCACATCCCAGGCAAGTGTCTGGGAAAAAGATTATAAAGCAGGGGATGGACAGATCACCGGACACCCACAGTTTGTTAGCCTAAAATGGACTTTTCCAATTTGCTGACAATTTTTAAGCATTTCTGGAGCTGAACCAAATACTTTCCCTGATTTTTTGGTTTGCTGGCTGAACCAAAACCAAACACACAAAACACCAATTATTCACCCAGCTCTGCTCTTAAACAATACCAATTAGACTTTTCCATACATTGATAGATTTCAAGGCCAGAAGGGGCCATTGTAGTCATCTGGTTTGACCTCTTGTATAAAACAGATATGAAGGCAAATACACACCAACTGGTGCCATCTAGTGCTCAGTCAGGATGTGGCAGATCAGTTTCCTCATGGGTATTTCCCTTTCTTACTACCATTCTGCCGTGAGTGGTCTGTCCTTCTAGTGACTCAGCCCTCCAGCCAAGTCCCATTTTCAAGCCCACCCCTTTCCAGAGTCTAATAAAAGGGAAGTCTTCATGATTAAGCAAGAGATTCAGGCCTTCTCCCCTGGTCAGGGTCTCATGGTTCAGATACTTGGCATCCAACTAGATTCCTCACCAAGGGATAGACTTTCATAGTTGTCCTTCTTTACAGGTTGCTAGGGCCCTCTCCACCAGGCTCCATCCAGGACCCAATGGTAAGCAGCTAGGTCCTGTACTTTGTGGTGATATGAAGCTGCTTCCCTAGATCAGTTCCTATTAGTGACCTCTCCTCCCACTGGCTAAAGAACTAGACACCAAGATAAAGTCTCCAACCTTCAGAGTGTCTCAGGTCCCTTCTTTGTAGAGGTGATCAGGTCACTATCACCAGACCCCAGGTAGTAGGTTGTCAGTGTATTGTATAGACCAGGTCAGCTTGCCTCTACTGTCTCCTTCCTTTCAGCTACTTTGCTCCATTTTTTAAGCTCCTCCTCCAGCCTGTGTAGGCTTTGCAGATGCAGTGAGGCAGGGCTGTCTGGGCCCAGAGAGTCTCTTAACCCTTTCCTTTCCAGTACGGAATTTGTATTCCCCATCAAAATAGGCCGTAGAACTTACTCAAATTAATTCCTAGAGCAAATCTTTTAATAAAACATTCAATCTTGATTTTAAAATGATCAGTGACAGAGAATCTACCACAACACAAATTGTACCAACAGTTAATTATCCTCTTTGTTCAAAAACTGTATCTTATTTCCAGTCTGAATTTGTCTAGCTTCAGTTTCCAGCCATTTGAGCGGGTTGTACCTTCCTTTGCTAGATTAAAAGGCCCATCATCAAATATTTGTTCCCTATTTCCATACTTATAGACTATAATCAAATCATCCCTTAAAATTCTCTTTGTTAAGCTAAATAGATTGAAGCTCCTTGAGTCCATTACTAAAGCCAGATTTTCTAATCGTTTAATCATTTTTGTGGCTCTTCTCTGAACCATCTCCAATTTATCATCATCCTTCTTCAGTACTGGATACCAGAACTGGACAAAGTATTCTAGCAGTAATCATACCAGTGCCAAATACAGAGGTAAAATAAAACTCTCTACCCCTACTCAAGAGTCCTGTTTATGCTTCCAAGGATTGCATTAGCCCTTTTGTCCACAGCATCACACTGGAAGCCCATGTTCAGCTAATTATCCACCCCATCCCCCAATCTTTTTCTGAGTCAATGATAGACTCCCCTATCCTGTAAAGATGGGCTACATTCTTTGTTTCTAGATGTATACATTTACATTTATATTGAAACACATATTGTTTGCTTGCTCCCGGTTTATCAAACCATCTGGATCGCTTAATATCAGTGACTTGTCCTCTTCATTATCTACCACTCCCTCTTCTCATCTGCATACTTCATCACTGATGATTGAGGATACTATTCTGTCACAAGATCATGCATTCTGTGACTTTCTGGGACCTCCACGACTTCTTCCATTGCAGGGCTGGAGCAGCTATCAGTCCAGGAGCCACTGGAACAGCAGCCCCAGGGCTGAAGCAGCAGCTGGGTTTGGATCAGCCTCCCTCGGGCTGGAACAGGGCTGGAGCAGCTGTCGGCAGTCAGACCCAGGGCTCCTGGAGCAGCAACTGGCGGTCAGCCCCGGGGCTGCCAGAGCAGCAGCCAGTCCTGGGGCCTCGACAGTGGCATCCAGCCCAGGGCCACCAGAGCAGCTGTCTGGTGGTTGGCCCCAGGGCCATTGGAGCAGAAGTGGCCAAGCCCACCAGAGCAGCAGTCCCCGGGGATGCTAAAAATATTTTTTCCTGACTCACATTCTTGCCCTTCCCCCACTTCCCCCGACACAGAGAAAATATCTGGAAATTTTTCCTGGTGTTAAGACAGTTTTTATTGGAGGGCTTTGCAATGTGTGGTTTATGACTGCGAGCTACAGTCTGTGGCATGTAAATGACCAATCAGCAGGCTGAAAGCAGCAGTCCCAAGGCTTTGAGGTTGGGCAAGGAAAATATACAGCTTTTCCACCCCTTCTGTGACATCGTTAGGTTTGGCTAAAATCCAAGCAGATGCCCAGTGAGCATTGTCAAATAATATTTTTCTATACTTATAACTGGCTTAATAGTTGTTTTCTTGGTGCAGTTTCATTTTATTTTTTTCCTGCTTTCCACTTCCCCTTTCTCTCTGTCATGGAATGCAAACTGCATTGTTTTTAAGAGGTTATGAGTACATGTGAGGCTGTCATGGAGCAGTCCATCACAGAGAGCATTGGGGCTTCATATATAAGTTTATAAAAGGATTACACTGGAAATATATCTTATTTATTTTTAATTTCTTTATGTAGTTCTGAGTAGAGATTAAAGGGTAGAATGCCTCTGCAGGGTTACTTTGCCCTTTCCTCTTTCTAATTGCTTTTAACCTGATGTAATAAAGATGTAGGTATTTTTACCTCAGAGTAATATAGTGTTGGATTAATTTTTTTTTTTCCAGCTGGGCAAAGCTGGAAGCTGTGAAACTCCAATTTGTGTCAGGTGGTGGAAGCCAATTGGTCAGAACACATCAAGGGTGCAGCTACAGGAATATAAAGCCTGTTTCTAGCCTCAGGGTTTCATTGAAGTTTAGGAGTACATTTTAGACAGAGGCCTGGTTTAGATTTTAGGAGTTGATTTCAGTTGGGGGGGCTTGATTTAGGCAGGGGCTTGCTCCAACCTTTTGGAGTTCATTCTAGCTTGGAAACTTAATATAGCTCAGGAGCTAATTTCCATCTGGGAGGATAGCATAGCTCAGAAACTCATTTCACCTTAGAGGTGTGCTGTATCTCCTTCATTTGTTTTAGCCTAGGTGTCTAGACAGCTCAGAAATACACTGTAGTGGTATGAGTTAACTCCAGGCCTGAGATTAGGTAGATTTCCATTAGAAACCTTCTTATCCTTAATGGGTGGAGAGGGGAAGGGGAATGAGTCTTATGAAGTTGCTAGTGGAACTCTGTAAATTACACTAACCTGATTTGCTTGGAATCTTAAATCTAAAAATCATTTATTTTTCTTCTTTCTTTTCACTGCACTGGTGTAAGTTGTAGGGCATAGAATGATTCTACACCTGCAGTATGACAGATGGGTAGCTCTATATCTGACTTTTTACCTGTAAATGAGAGAATCAGATGTTCAGAAAGACACAGTGAGGGTATTTATTTCTTGTGGTATATGTACCCCAAAGTATCTATCTAGTAACAACTCAGTTTTCTTTTGCTCTGTTTTTTCCTATGTACAAAATCAAAACACATTTTTCAGTGCAGTTTATTTTTCATAATCTAAAACAAAATAGAAAAGTACAACTATATAATATCTCTAAGAAAGAGAACATAGTGACTGGACTCTAACTGAAACATTCTGCATTTAAACTGGAATACAAAATGGCACCTGTAAGGGACATAAGGCTGCTCAGTATTTAAAAGAACACTAAATAAACCAGAATGGCAAATCTCATTTTGGGTGCTAAACTACATACAGCACAATCCCCAGTCTATCACTGTCCATTGTAAACTCCAGTTCAGACCACACACTGGGTAATGCCGCAAACTATGCCAACACAGGGATTACCCCAAATAGGCATCTGAGATGAAATGGTGAGGATTAAAAACAGTTTTTTAAAGACTAAGTGCACTTTGTTTGTCTGCAAATACTGTGATTCTGCCTGCAAAACAGATATTTACACATCGGGTGTCCAGATGGTCATGTGTGCATGCAAAACCTCACTTTGTTCATACAATCATGGTAATGGGAGGAGAATTTCAAAGGCACAAATAGGATTTAGGTGATTTTCCCACTGATTTTCAATGGGAAGTAGGCTATTATTTTTTTTATCATAGTACCTAGGAGCCCTAGTCATGGATCAGAATCCCATTGGGTGAGGTGCTGTGCAAACACAGTACAAAAAGAAAGGCCCTGTCCCAAGGAGCTTACAATCTAAGTATAAGACAAGAGATGATAGATGAATGCAGACCACTGTAGGAATACAAGTGAACAATGAGACAACATTGGTCAACATGACAGGCATGGGTATCTGACCTCTAGTAGCTTAATTGTTGTCAAGTTTTATGTGGGCATCATGACAAAGGAGAGTTTTGAGGGGGGATTAGAGGGTGGATAATGAGCTGGCTTCCCATTTTGCTTTTTGAAAAATCTCCCTCATCTACATAAGTTAGGCTTGTGGAATTTTGAATAATTTGTATAACTTTTTTATGAAGAACTATATGTGAACACATTAGAACAAGTGAGTTCCTCACGTAGTTTGTCTCAGAGCTGTGCTACACTGTCATAAATGTTATTGTCCTAGGTGCTCACCGTCCCTGATCTTCTCTGATTCCACTACATTAATATAGTCATTCCTTCCCAAATTTACCTACTCACAGATTACTTTTATACACAACAAATTAGTTAGAAAGTAAGATGGTCAAAACCAGTTTTGATGGAAATGGATTTGACTAAATGGAGTTTTGTCATGCAATTGTCTGCTTTCTGTAATATATGATATATATAAAAAAACTTTAAATATTTCAGTTAAGATATGCTGCTGCACTTCAGGCTTGCTGCAGGGGGAGCATAATTAAGGGGAAAAGGAGTTCTGGAGAGCTGGCACTTTCCAAAAGAGATTAATTCTAAGGTACAACAGCAGACTATCCTGGTGGGGACGAAAGAGAGAAAGAATAACGAGAAACCAGTATGGCTCTTTAATTACTTAAAAATCAAAAATGAATTCTAGAAAAAGTGGAAACAAGGACAAATCGCTAAGGATGAGTATAAAAGAATAGCACAAGTATGAAGTAACAAAAACTGGCTGGGCACATAGTGTGTCATGACAAAGGGACATAAAAGATTATAAAAAGAGGTTCTATAAATACATTAGAAGTAAGAGAGCAAATAAAGGATGGCACAAAGAAGTCTAAGTTTTTAATGCCTTTTTTGTGTTAGTCTTCAAAAGGTTACTTGTGGCTAGATGCTTAACACAATTAATATTAACAAGGGAGAAGGATCTTGGGCCAAAATAGGGAAAGAACAGATTAAAGAATACTTAGATAAATTGGACATAGTCACATCCACAGAACCTGATGAAATTCATCCCAGGGTATTTAAGGAATTAACAGAAGCAATCTCTGTTACCATTGGCAGTTATCTTTCAGAACACATGGAGGACATGGAAAATCCCAAGGACTGGAGAAGGGCAAAGCACCTATCTTCAAAAATGGGCAAAAGAAGACCTGCAGAATGATAGATTAATCAGCCTAACTTCAATGCCTGGTAAAATACTGGAACAAATTAATAAACAATCACTTTTCTCAAACCTAGAGTATAATGTGGTAATAAGGAATAGCCAACATGGATTTGTCAAGAACAAATCATGCCAAACCAACCTAATTTCTTATTTGACTGGATAACTCGCCTCCTGGATAGGGGTGTAAAGTCTAAGGCCTTTTTCTGAAACCACATTAAGAGAGCAGCAGCCAAGAAGCAGCAAGTCACATCCTCACATTCCATCTAAGTTACTTTAAAATAATGGAATATCGGGCTGTCCTAATAATACCCACCATCATCAGATAAAGAGACAGAGCTTAAGATGTTTAAAGAAAAGTTTGTTTGACAGCATTCTATCTGGTAAGGAGTCACTTATCAACAGTTATGGGTACTTCTTTATTGTTTTGGGTGTATGGTCCGTACTTCTCTATTTATCAGTATGGTTTCTGCCTGGTTCTTTGATTGTTTCTGTCTGTTGCATAACTAATTTTACAAGATTTACATCAACTAAGGTGATGGGGTATGATTGGGTGAAGAATTGTTCTGCCATATGTTTGGATTGCTCCAAGAATTATTTTATAATACTTTAGTAAAATAATTGATTAAGGCACAACTAAGCAGGACTCCAGTTTCACTATATAAACTGGGGTCCAAAAGGAAGTTCTTTGGAACAATCTCCAGGACACAGCCAAAGATTGGAGCTGCCAGACCTCAACACCTTGCCAACTATATTGTGCAGGTGCTGGAGTCCCCAAACAACCTGATCCCCACTGGCCAGCAGGAAAAGTTCATCTCCCTTCTTGGGAGTGGTGAGCATTGCATGCTCAGTGTGTGCATTCTGTTTTGGTGATTCTTAATAAATAGAGGTTAAGAATATTACTGTGTAAGGCTCTTTCACTGGTAAAAGACCCTGCAAACCTGCAGAGTGTAAGGTTACACCTTGAGCCCTAGGAACTGGGTAAAGGTGGGTGCCCCTAGAGTGTGCGGCTAACAGGGGGAAGCAATGGGCATGATATATATGAACTTTAGCAAGGCTTCTGACACAGTTGTACATGATATTCTCATTAGCAAGCAAAGGAAAAATAGATTAAATTACTAGATGGGCACATAACTGCATGAAAGACCGTTCCCAGAGAATAGTAATCAAATGAGGTTCTGCAGCTGTCTGTCTGTCTGTCTGTCCTGGGCTCGGTACCAGTCAATATTTGCATTAATGATTTGGTTGATAGAGTAGAAAGTGTGCTTTATAAAACTCGTAGATGTCACCAAGAGGGAAGGGGTTGCAAGCACGTTGAAGGACAGAATTAGAATTCAGAATGATTTTGATAAATTGGAGAACTGGTCTGAAATCAATAAGAAGAAATTCAATAAAGACAAGTACTATACTTAGGAAGGAAAAAAATCAAATGTACAAATACAGAATGAGAAATAATTGGCTAAGCACCAGTGCTTCATAAAAGGATCTGGGAGCTATTGTTGATCATAAAACGAACGAGTCAACAGTGGTGATAGTGTTGAGAAAAAGGCTAATAACATTCTTGGATGTACTAAGAGTGTCATATACAAGACACAGGAGGTAATTGTTCCCCTTTATTTGGCACTGGTGAGGCATCAGCTGCACTACTGCATCCAGTTTTGGGAACCACACGTTAAGAAATATAGGAACAAATTGGAGAAAGTCTCTAGAGGAAAACAACAATGATAACATGACCAATGAGGAAAAGAAAGGAATTGAGTATGTTTAGTCTGGAGAAAAGAAGGCTAAGGGGTACATAAATAAAAGGTTGCTCTAAAGATCTCCAATCTCTGTGTCCACCAAGGGAAGGATAAGAAATAATTGACTTAGTTTATAGCAAGGGAGAACTATGTTGGATATTTAGAAAACTTTCTAACTGTAGGGATAGTTAAGCACTGAAACAGATTACCTAGGGAGATTGTGGAATCCCAAACATGGGAGGTTTTTAAAAACAGGTTAGGCAAACACTTGTCAGAGATGGTCTAGATCAGGGATCTCAAACTCAAATCACCACGAGGGCCACATGAGGACTAGTACATTGGCCTGCAGGCCGCATCACTGACACCCCCCACTCTTCCCCCTGTCCCGCTCCCACTCC
Organism: Natator depressus; assembly: GCF_965152275.1. NCBI lineage: Eukaryota > Metazoa > Chordata > Testudines > Cheloniidae > Natator > Natator depressus. The sequence continues at coordinate 72,268,534 of NC_134236.1, forward strand.
ACCCCTTCCCTGCCCCCATTCCAACCCCTTCCCCAAAGTCCCCACCCCAACTCCTCCCCCTCCCTGCCCCTATTCCAGCCCCTTCCCCAAATCCTCGCCCCTACCCCACCTCTTCTCCGCCTCCTCCCCTGAGCGCGCAGCTCCCAGCTCCTCCTTCCTGGAAAGCGCTAAGCACCACCAAACAGCTGTTTGGGGGCGGGAAGTGCCTGGAGGTAGGCAGAGGAGTGGGGACATGGCGCGCTGGGGCGGCGGGGGAGGGGGGCTTGGTGGACGAAGGAAATAACTCGGGGGGCAGGGGTGGGGAGAGCTTGGCAGGCTGCAGCAAATAACTCCACAGGCTGCATGTTAGAGACCCCTGGTCTAGATATACTTAATTCTACCTCAGGACAGGGAATGGATTAGATGATCTCTTGAGGTCTCTTCCAGCCCTACATTTCTATGATCTTAGGACCTCCTCTCACCAAGAGGAGAAACTGGTGTCTCATGGGAGATGTAACCTGACCAGAGAGCTTGGCCTATAGAGGAGAATGGAAGCATGAGGTGTCCAAACTATATCTCTCATGAGGAAGGCTAAGATTTTCTCTCAGTTATTTTTAGTAAAAGTCTGGGACAGGTCATGGGCAAGAAACAAAAAATCACGGGGCCAGTAACTTTTACTAAAAATAACCGTACAAGCTGCTGCAGAGGCGCACAGCCCCAGCTGCACCCCCCACCACAGAGCAGGGGTGCACGGGTCCAGTGGCAGCCCCAGCTCCAAGCCACGGGGCAGGCCACAGGGCAGGGGTACACAGCTCTGGCGGCAGCCCCCATTGCAGAGCTATGTGTGGAGCATAGCCCCGGCTCCAACCCCAGCCATGGCTTAAGCTGTTGACAGCTGAAGCTGAAGAAGTCAGGGAGGTCCAATAAAGTCACGGAATCCGTGACTGCTGTGACCTCTATGACTAAATCATAGCCTTACTGAATAGGTATCACAGTTCCATTTCCAAATCAAAATATTTTGCTTGATAGCAAAAAGTTTAACTTTCTGTAGAAAAAAATCCTATTTTCTGACCAGCTCTGAGACCATCTGTATATACCATTGCCACAGTATCTGATTCCCTCATAATATTTCAATACGTTTATTCTCTCTCACTCACACACATTCAGGAAAGGACTATTATCCCCATTTTAAAGGGGAAATTGAGTCACAGAGAGACTAAGTGACTTGCCCAAGTCACCCGTTATTTTGACCTAAGAAAAGAGGAAAATTCCCTCAAATATTAACTTTACTGAGTACTCCAGAAACTCTCAGATCTTTATAGTCTCAAACACTGAAATAATCAAGCATTAAATCACACTTTCCTGCACTTGAGATCTCATGGTTTCTTCAGTTTTCATTCTGTTCTATTCACTGTTTTGCTAATCACTGCCATAGGCTATAACATGTGTGTAGCTATTATTGTTTTGTTTCATTATGCAGCCTAATCCTGGTAATTTTCTGTACTTAACATTTTATCTTAAAGCTACAGCTACATTCAGATGGTAATTTACAAACTTTATAGAAGCTGAACTTTTCCAATGCTCATTTACCACCTCTTTGAAAGTGAGTCTTCCAGAAATGATATTTCATTACTTGAAATGCCAGTTAATTGTCATTCAAATGATACTGAGACTTGATAGACAAAAGTGCACTGAATCCAGCTTCACTCAATAAGCGTTCACAAATGGCACCATCAGTTTCACGGCATGTGTTGAGAGTTTTCAGGATATTCATTCTTGACAGTGAACCAGAACTCTGGGAGTGAAAGTTGAGCATACGTTCCTCACAAGAACCAATCAAGGGTAACTTCGATGAGCTGTTTGATTTCAGCTGCTGGCAAATCCATAGCATCAGGCTTGAACTGAAAGGGGTTTGACACCCAGTCATACTTTCACATCCAAGTTGGGGGGGAGTTGAAAACTGTTCCTGCAGCCAGCTGAGATGCTCAGCCATCACCTGACAATTTCATTGTCAGGCAGGAACTTGAGAAGGATTCGTAGTTGGTCTTGAATAGATTGTTCTTTCAAAAAACTTTTTGTTTTTGCATGAATCCTATGATTTGATCATTCAGCTGAAGGATGTGGGTGTTCTTTCCTTGCAGACCTACATCCAATTCATTGAATTTTCCAAATATGTCTCTGACATAAGCAAGAGGCACATCTTCCTCTGGTGACATAGAAAATCAATCAATTCACTTTTTGCAGTCCATTGAATAGGCACACAGCTCGTCTCTCTCAGATCACAAATCGTCCCAGTACTTTTGCTCTCAAGAGCCAGCAAGATTTAGTGTGGAACAACAAGACTTCATGATCGGACCCCATTTCCTCACACAGTTTTGCAAACAGACATGTGTGAAGAGAATAAGTCTTGATGCAGTTCACAATAGATTAAACCTGCTGCAAAACTTTACCTAGCTCTGGACTCTGAGCTTTAGATACCAGTTGTTCTATGAACCATGCAGCAGATGGAGCAACTTTCTTTACCAAGGGATGCAGACCTGCTTTGTGGCCTGCCATAAATAGAGCGCCATCTGTGCAAAAGGCCACCATGCAATCACACTATATTTTTGTCTTGCAAGTAGCCATGTAGCACACTGAACGATACTTGTGTCGTCTAGTATCTGGGAAGAGGGAGACAGAACAGAATGTCTTTGAGAACGGCCCCCTCCCATGTGTATTTCACAAAAGCCAAGAAATGTGCATCACAACCCTCAGTGATCACATCAGCTTGAAGAGCAAAAACATCTGTGGCTTTTCATACCCTCCACCAGTGTGTTTTACTAATATGCTATTGTCTCAATCCTTTGCTTCATTGTGGTATTGGAGAATGGTAAGGCTTTGCAGTTCTTTGCCACAGTTTCCCTACAAATTATGTTCACCATACCAGTTTCAGCTGGCAAAATCAAAGTCTCTCTCCAATTGTGTGAGGCTTCTTGGCCTGTTTGTTCTGGTAACTCACCTCGAATTATTTCTTTTGAGGTTGGTCAGAGATGGACATGGCTTTCCTGAATTGCAATTGTTGACATTAAAGTTCTTCTTTCCAAATCTGGAAAAGTGACCTTGGTTTTCCTATGTTTTCCATGTGAAGGGTTTCCAAGTGTCCTTTACGTTTGTAAGGCTTCATGCTTTCACTGAATAACATTGTATGACACAGCAAGCATTTTGGCTTTTCTTTGTTCTTGACCAAAACACTGCAAAGTCATATTCAAAGAAAGCCATGTCATAACTGCATGCATGTTTCTTGGAATCTCTGACATAGATGATCTCATTTGCATGAGCACACCCATGCCGCCTAGCATGATGGGACTGCTTGCCAAAATGGTCACTTTGTCTGCTGTGGGATCCCCAGTCTCTTTGTTATTGGGGGAGGAGTAATAAAGTGTTGTTATACTGGTTATGTGAATCAAGGACAGTAGAACTGTACCTGGCATTTTATGATGGAGGGACTTGCCCTTAACTAAGTAGCACTAGGCAAGGGACATGGGTTCTGGAACCCAGTGAGTTGAGAGAGAGGCTGGGGACAGGTATGTGTACCTAGTAGTGGGCCCCTTCTGAGGGTGCTAAACACCAATTTCACCCCCTTCTCTCCTACTCCCTCCACTGTGTAATATCAGAGCTAATTTTGATTCCATTAGGAGTCTGGTTACAGGCTGCTGAGCTAAATTTGCTTTGGGCTAATGTTGCACCAGTACTGAGGCTCCCTTACTATGAGCTGAAATCACTAAAGAGCTAAAATTACTAAGAGCTGAAATCACTGTGTGCTATTAAGTAGTGGGGAGGCCTGAAGATATACTGGTGAGTGGCTAGCGGGATGTCTGCTGGAGATGAGCGGCTCTTGGGACGGTTGGTGGGGTGGAGCAGTGCGGCTTGCAGGACGGCTGGTGGAGCAGAGCGGCTTGTGGTGAAGGCTGCAGCAGACCCCTGCAGAAAGGCAGGGCAGTCACCCGTTGACATGAGCAGCGGAGCACGTAAGGTGCCCCCATACCTCCCCCCTTTTTCACCCAGGCTGGGAGGTAAACTCTGCAGATGAACTTTTGAACTCTGGGGCTGCGCTGGACTTTTGGGACTCTGGGTGACTTTTGGGTTGCTGGGCTTTTGGCACTTTGAGTGACTTTTGAGTTGCTGGACTCAAGAGCCAAAGGGAAAGACACAGCCCAATCTGCTTGGGGGTGGGTCTTCTGGTTCATGGTTTTTGTTTATGAACCCTAGTTGTGGTGTTTCCCCAACATAATGCCGCATTGTTTCCCTCCTTTATTAAAAGATGTTTTGTTTTTTTTTGCTACACTCAGACTCTGTGCTTGTGAGAGGGGAAGTATTGCCTCTTAGAGGCACCCAGGGGGATGGTAGGTAATTGTCCCAGGTCACTGGGTGGGGGCTCGAGCTGGTTTTGCATTGTGTTATTGAAATAGAACCCCTAGATACTGAACCCAGCCCTTGTTGCTGCCAACTCTGACGGGCAGAAGGGTTATGTAGCAAAGAAGACACATTCATAACTGCATCACTAGACTCACTGCTGGAGGTTGAAGCATATAGTCTACATAAAAATGAGTCCATTGTGCCTTTTATTAAAATCAGAGGAATTCACTGTTAGGCAAATGAGGCCAGGACTTAGGAAGGCCTTATGTGCTGATACTCAGCACAGAGACAGTGACTTACAATGATTCTTTATCGAGTGCCAACAGAGCACTCAGGGTGGCATGAAAGAAGATGTGGGCCCTGCCTTAAGAAGTTTACAAGCTACAGCAGAGTCCAGTCTCAGAAAAGGGTATTACAGACTCATACCAGCTTCAACAGAGAGGATGTTCTGTTGATAAGGCTGTGGCCTGCAGGAAAGGATCTTCTAGATTCAAGTCCCTCAGCTGGATGCTTGTACATCCAGATTGTGCAAATGGACAAACTGGCATCTGCACAGCCACCTCAACACAGCCAATGTATCTGGACCTGCTCCACAAAGGCCATACCAGGAGGCCACTGTTTAGATCTACAAAGTGGCAGCCTCTCAGAGCATGATTTCACATGCACCACTCAGACCAGCAACAACAAGACAGTCCTCCAGAGGATTAGCAGGGCCAACAGGAAATATTGACCAATTAAGAACCAGCAGGCCAGACAAGAAGGCTTTCCAGTGTTTGCTCAGGGGCAGAATTGGGTGAGACTAGGACAGAGAAGTTGTTCCTCAGAACCCAAGGCCTTGCCCTAAGCATTGCAACTAAGCACTTGCAGTTGAAGGTTTATTTGCTTCCCTGCTTCCCCTGCCCTTTATTTAAAGGCACAGACAGCCAAGTTCTTGATTGTTTAGAGATTGATGCCAAGCTTAAAGCACAGGCTACCCTGCACCATGCAGGTGGCCAAACCTTGCAGACTGAGACAGGGAGCCACTGCAGTACCACATGTGACCCTGAAGGGGCACTAATGAGCAGCCCAACTCCCACAAGTATAACAGATGCACAGGGAACTATTTTAGGAAAATAAGAATTTTTTTTGAAGGAAACAAAAGTATTCTTTTTTTAAATAAACTATACTGTCCATGTCCAGAACTTTCTATCTGAACATGACATTTTACAGTGATGTTTGTGCCAAAGGAGTATTTTTTTTCCATTTGCACAGTCAAAAAATTGATTCAGTCCCTGTTCAGTTCAGACAAATTTTTGGAGAACAACAAAACAAAATTAGATATGGAAAGCGTATTTTTAGCACGCAGTAACTCATTCAAAGAACAGATGTAAAAACTTCCAGGCAAAACAGAAGGTCATAAAGTAAGATTCCAGTATTCAGTGTTCCAGCATCATGGGGCAGTCACAGCAGCAATGATAGATAATCTATATTAAAAACCACTGAACAAAAAATAAATAACTTTATAACACAAAGCCACCTATACATCTTATATGGTAAAACTTAAACCAAATATGTAAATCATTCCATAGGGAAACTTACATATTGATCCTTGAAGAATAGTGCAGAGCAAAGACTTAATGTCGAGTGCTGACAACAGCAGAGGAAATCAATAACAGCCAAGGAACTGAATGCAAAAAGCTGCTGAAACAATGATACTGTTAAACCAACTATCATCAGCTAATGTTCACAATTTATTGATGAGGCCATAAGGAATAAATACCGTGTGGCTCTGGCTAACTTAATTCCTGGTTCCTATATTATCTCCACCAATAAAACTCAAATGTGTCACAAGTAAAATATGGAAAATAGAAGCAAACAATGTGAGAATTTAACTTGAAAGATGTATGTCCTCCTTCCCAACTTACACTTCAGCAATACAAAACAAGATTGCATAGTCCCTGAGGAAGAGAGGATAGTTCATGAGTAATATTATGCCTTCAAACAATCTTTGTATACAAGCAGGGTTGAATAACCTCTTAAGAGAGTCAGTTCTCTCCAGGTAGAACCAGAGAATGAGCATTGCTTGGTATCTCCTTAGGAAATGGTGTGGAGGAGGGGGAACCAGTCAGTAGGATCATATGTTCTTGGCTCATGCACTTAGCTGAAATGACCTAACCCAAAGGGGTGCGGAAGGAAGTCTGTGAATCTAAAGAATGCAGACGGTTATTTACTCCTATCAGTAAGAGGTATTTGGCTTTGAATAGCCTAGAATGTATATCAAATATTTGTACACCACTGTAAGAAACTCATTGGCTTGAAAGTAATAGAGACTAGAATTGTGGGTGCGGTGGGGAAAAATCTGAGACTGTGTCCCATTTTCAATTCCATAGGTCTTTCACATGAACCTTCTGTGAACACTTAAGGGTTGAGCTCTGCTAGTGTGAATACTCCCAGAAAGATTGTTGTGCCTCAAATGCTTTGTCAGTCACTGAAAGCAGTTTTTGATGTGTGTTTACTTGTAATATTCAGAACTTGCAATCTGTGCTCTGATTGGAAAATTAACCAACCCACCACAAATTGTGAATATTACAGTCAAACTGAAATTTGAAATACACCGCATAGTTACATAATCTACTTCTGTGAGCTATGGTTAGACAAAATACTGATAATGGTATGTAAATTAGTTATGGCCAGCAGGATTCTGAAAATCTAAATTATGCAAATCAACTTAATTGTCCCTCTTCTGGGCCTACTTTCTTTTTCCTCTTACTCCCCACTTCCCAGGAAAAATATTACTTTATGATGGAGCTGTTTTTACTCTGTGCTGGTTTCAGAATGAAGCCTCCAGAAAACATAGAGGATAAAGAGGGAAATACAAAAGGGCAATATTATATGTTAAATCTCATGTTCAGATGGGACTAGATCCAAAGCCCATTAAAGTCAATAGGATTTTTTTTTTCAGTTCACATAGTCTGACCTATGAAGAATACACACACTTGGCATACTTTACAAACAAAATTAAAGAACAAGGCCTAAACTGTGACAACTGAGCACTGCCCAATGTGGGGTTCAGTGCTGAGTTACACCATCCCTATAGACAACTAGAGCAGGCTGCATGACCCTTTCGAGTTCTGAGTGTAGGAGCAGGGTAGAGTGGCACAAACAATAAGATACAATTTTTATTTTTGCAAAAATTGTCATGAGAATCTCATCCCTTTTTTAATCAGTTTAGATTTTTATAACTGATTGAAAAGCAAGATAAAATGTGTGCCCATCTTTCTTATCCAAATTGGAAATATAAATGAAACTTTCATTTAAATTGTGAATTTTAAAACATATTTGTCCATTGATTTGTTCTTCCTTCTGGCCCAGGCAAAGACCAGGCACAAACTGTCCCCAACACCTAACAAGATAAATTTTGCACTTTCATCAGAATAAATACATTTTCATTGCACTTCCTTGTTGCGGAGCGAGAATTGCAGCACAAAATTGTTCTGTTCACTAGTAAAAACTAATACTTTTAAACAGGAAAAAATTAAAAATAAAATATTGAGAATTAATTTTGCATGAATTATGATAAGAAAAAATCTAGAAGTTTTGGCATGTGCAACTGTTATAACTATCTTTTAAAAAGATAAGAGGAGAGCAACATCCTCATTATACCTCAGAAAAATGATTTCCTGTGATTTGGAATTCAGCTAGCTATCTCAAAGAAAGATTTAGCCAATAAAAATGATCTGTGGTACAGGACAGTAGCATTGACAAAAAACTGCACAAACCAAGACTAATAACAGAAGAGTTTTAAGCTAAGGGACGTTATATTTCCAGGAATGTTGTCCATTTTGATTTTATCCAGTGACAAACAACCCTACTTTTAAAAACTTTTTTGCACCAGTAATATACGGGAAACCATATTTTAATGGGATTTCTGGTGCAAGCTACGTTGGACTACGGGTAGATAACTTAATATTCATTCTTTTTCTAGCGTTGGCAAAGAAAATGCTTTTGTGACAAATTTCTGAGATATGGTGCAGTGAGGTGTGGGCTGGGTGCCGGTGAGGTGAGGATACTCTAAATGTCCCCAGTAGAAATCATGGTGGCAGATTTTTTTTTTAATGTCCACAGATCTACCTTAAAGAAAATATTGAGCTGTGCAGTATGCTTGTGCTAGTCAGTTCATTCTGCTTGAACTGCTGTTTTCTGCCACAGTAAAAGATACATTAGATGAGAATGTTTACACCCTATATTGCTCTGCTCTGTGCTCCTTCATGTGATAAAACTATATCCCACCCTATCAGGCTATGCAACAGTTTAGTTGAACCAAGTGATCTTCTTCAATTTGTCTTGTGGCCCATTTCAATTGAATAATATGAAGTCAAAAAGGTAGATGGTCCTTGCTGTTTTCAGTATCTCCTTTCTGAAGAGATGACCTTTCCATTAGACATGGTGTAGCGACCTGCACTGTGGGAAGCCTTTCAAAGACGGTTGGTTTGCGATTTACCAAATGGATTTGTTTGTCTGGAAACCAAACCATTAGCTGTCTATAAGTCAGTGCTGCTACATTCCTATCAAAAGCTTCAAGCTTCTTGAAATGTTGGAAATCAGCCAGCTAGGATTTTATGTTGACATACAAATTCTATTTCAGAGCTGAGGCCTCAATTCTTTATGGAGGGCTTACGGATATCTCAAATTCTGTCTCTGTGGGGGTGAGACTCTAGTCTATTCCAAGGGAAGGGAGGGAGGAGGTGATCCTACGAGAGATTAACCATCTCATTTCATAATAAATTGGAGTCTTATATCACCATATTCACTTAAATGAGACCATTTTAACTGCCTCATAGCTTTATCACTCCTTGTCTTTAGTCTCTCTTTCAAGGTCCCTTTTTTAAACTGGATTCTAGATAATTATAAAGATTTTCTACATAAAATGCTTCAGGGTGTTTAATTTTTCCTGCTACCATTGATTTCCTGCCTTCCTCTTGCTCTTATACTGACTGAGAATTTTAATAACTTGTTAATTCCTCCTATTCATATTCTTAATTTCACAAAACTAAAAGGATCATTCGTGTGTAGAGAGGTGGGAAAGAGCCCCTGAAAAATTCACAGAGTGGCTGTAGAACTACTAATGGTAACGATTCACCATCCCTTTGCACTGGTGTATATGATTGCACACAGAGCATAGTGATGGATATTTTCAAAGTGCTATACAAACAAATAGTAAGTTACAATACCCCAGTGAGGTAAACTGATGGTGGCTAGCTGACTTTGTTTTGCCTAGCCCTGAGAAGTTAGAACAGCCTAGGGCCTGATAACTTAACTAGTTCTGTTCTGCTCCACCTCTTCCTCACTTCTGACACACACACCCTGTCATGGCCCCTGTTTCAGTGTGAGGGGAACTGTGAGCTTTACTCCAGTGGGAAGTTTCCCTCTGCAAGGAGAATTCTCCACTGCCGTTTACATCCGTAATCTGGCCATTTCCGGAACAGGGCAAAGTGGCTAGAATAGAACCAAGGATCTGGCCTTAGGAGATGTCTAATATTTAAGAACATAAGAATGGCCATACTGGGTCAGACCAAAGGTCCATCTAGATCAGTATCCCGTCTTCCGAAAGTGGCAAATGCTAGCTGCCCCAGAGGGAATGAACAGAACAGGTAATCATCAAGTGATCCATTTCCTGACACCCATTCCCAGCTTCTGGCAAACAGAGGCTAGGGACACCATCCCTTCCCATCCTAGCTAATAGCCATTGATGGACCTAGCCTCTATGAATGTATCTAGTTCTTTTTTGAACCCTGTTATAGTCTTGGCCTTCACAACATCCTCTGGCAAAGAGTTCCACAGGTTGACTGTGTGTTGTGTGAAGAAATACTTCCTTTTATTTGTTTTAAACCTGCTGCCTATTCATTTCATTTGGTGACCCCTAGTTCTTGTGGTATGAGAAGGAGTAAATAACACTTCCTTATTTAATTTCCCTATACCAGTCATGATTTTATAGACCTTTATCATATTCCCCCCTTACTCGTCTCTTTTCCAAGCTGAAAAGTCACAGTCTTATTAATCTCTTATCATATGGAAGCCGTTCCATACCCCTAATGATTTTTTGTTGCCCTTTTCTGAACCTTTTCCAATTCCAATATACCTTTTTTGAGATGGGACGACCACATCTGCACACATTATTCAAGAGGTGGGCGTTCCATGGATTTATATAGAGGTAATATAATATTTTCTGTCTTATTGTCTATCCCTTTAATGATGCCCAACATTCTGTTTGCTTTTTAGACTGCCACAGCACATTGAGTGGATGTTTCAGAGAACTATTCACAATGACTCCAAGATCCTTCTTAAGTGGTAACAGCAAATTTAGACTCCATCATTTTATATCTATAGTTGGAATTATGTTTTCCAATGTGCACTACTTTGAATTATTCAACAATGAATTTCATCTGCCATTTTGTTGCCCAGTCACAGAGTTTTGAGAGATCCTTTTGTAGCTCTTCACAGTCTGCCTGGGACTTAACTATCTTGAGTAGTTTTGTATCATCTGCCAATTTTGCCACCTCACTGTTTGCCCCTTTTTCCAGATCATTTATGAATGTGTTGAATAGGACTGGTCCCAGAACAGACCCCTCTACTGGTCTAAATGGTATTCTAAAGGTCTAAATGGTATTCTTATATTTTAGAGAAAAATAAATAGATACATATCTCATTAATACACGTTACTGTACATGTGTCTCTCACTAACCTTAAAGGAAAAAAGGTTTACTGTGTTCAGATGCAAAGGGTGGGATTATGTAATATTGCCACAAAATAAGTGTGAACAATATTGTATCTCCAACATGGAAATCAATTTGCTAAATCCATTCTTTTCATGTTCTTAAGTATTTTCACTTTTAGAAACACCAAGATTAATTAGCCTCATTTATCCTCCATGTGGCAGCATGCAGAACTTCAAATATATATACATTTTTCAGTTGGACTACAATCATTTCTTCACAGTGAGTTTGGAACTCCTCCTGGCATTGAGGGTATATTCTTAAATAATAGAACTGTGCAAAAAAAATTGTTTTAAAAAAAGAATGTAATAAAAGTAAGAGCATAAGGTTACATTCTTTATTTACTGAATTTAAAAACTTACATAATTATGTTAGTAGAATCCCTATGATGTAGCTGCACTATGAAATTGTTCAGGCAACTTTGAAAGGTTTTGAGAATGATAATATTTGCTTACAGTTCTGAAATTGAGATACAGAATTTCTAAAATACCACAATGTAGTAACCATTGACTTTTCATTTGCAATCTATGCAATAGTACATGGATACTGGAACATAACTGTTAATGTGATTTTGCACTTTAGTTGTGTGGAAGTCTGTACGGTACAATAGTTCCCATGCACTGGGGATCCAAATATTTTGCTTCACTAACCTTTCACTTCTGGTGCTATGGGTTTAATTCTCTGTTAGCTCACATATAGAAATTATCATAGTGGTTTCATCCTACTGGATGTTTATCTTCCTAAAATGCCATTCATTTTAGCATCATTCTTAATCTCTGCTCTAAAAAAAGACCTAGCACTGGAATATGTGGTATTACCAAAACCATCAATAGGGGCAAGAATGAAAGATCATCATTTAAAAAGTCAATATTTATGAAGTCATGATTATGATATCATCATTTTCCATCTCTGTCCTATTCATCAGCACTTCTAAATTATCTATCACCAGGCTATCTAGCAACCATATATCAGGCTACAGAGAGAGCTGTCCAGAAGAGACGGCCAATTCTTCATCCTACTCTTTTGTTTATTAGTTTCTTCTTCTGAGCTCACTGCTTTTTTTCCTTCTGCACAGGGTCTTTAGGAATAATTTGGCCAAGAAGTGTCTTACAATATGAAGTGAAGCATGTAAGGATTTGGCTTTTCCTGATCAATTTTGAGAGCATTCTCCAAAGGTTTAAACCTGTTCAAAATATTCTACTTCCCACTGCATCACTATGCAAGGACTCTCATATTTGAGTGGGCTGGCTAATCATAGGTATTGTGGCACATTCTGGAAGAAGAATCAGTGTAAGATATATAATGGGTTGGTCCTCTTAATGACTTTTTAGAGTCCAGAGACTTGATCATCTGTAGATTCCTTGGTAATTTCTTATTGAGACTCAAAATGTATTGTAATAGCCCAGCATAGAGGTAAAGAACTCATGAACTACTATACCCAGGTCATTGTGTGTGAGGACTGGACAGAGTTGTCCTGCTAGCCAGAAACAGAGGAACACACTTTGTCCCAGACACCACAAGAAGAAAGACGAAGAACCAGGAATGACTTAACTAGGCAGCAAATTTATTAAGTAACACATCAGTCTGTGAAGTATCCAGTAATAACTCATCCACTGCAGATCATCCTTCCTTTGCAATCCATACCACGTGGCATAGAGCTGCCTTTCAAGGGGAACTGACCGCTTTCCTGTGGGCCACATGCCCAATACTGTGATTATACATCAAGATGCCAACTCCTGTGACCCAGTCTCTTGATTCCGAAGGAACAGATAAACAGGAAAAGTTAGCATAGGTACACCATTAAATTATCATCCCTGACAGGGGATCTCCATTCCCATGTATTCTGGATACCACTCTGACAGCCAGAACTTGTTGGGCTCCAATACCTAGCTATGCTGTTGATGTAGCCACTCAAATCCTGCAAAAATGGGAGCCAATTCACCAGAGGAACCTCAAGAATATGCACTCTTTGACATTACCATGAACTGAGATTCTCTTTTTTTGAGGTACTCCCTTCCCCATGAAGAGTGCCCTGGCACCAGCAGGCCTTCTCACTACACCAGACTGGGCCAATCTCCCCACTCTTGTAGTACTAGGACTCACTTCTCAGAGAAAGGGTGACAGATCTCTCCCCCAAAACATATTGCAGATCCTAAACTCCAAAGCTCTATCTGAAGCCTCTGTTGCTGACCCCTTAATAGCCCTGATCAAGACCACCCCTTCAGCAACCTAACTAAACCCTGCTGTCAAGGTTCTTTCTGATAACTTCTTATCCTCCTGCAAAATGTGTAGCTCAATAAGTGACCCAAAATAGCATATGATGCCAGCCCAGGGCATATCCATGACACCTGACTCTGAAATAAGTGAAGTTCTGAGAGGGCTCACCCCTGCCATAAACTGGATTGAGCATATTCCTCAACACCACCAATATAAAACTGAACGTGCATGGCACTAGTCAAGTTCTACTAAAACAAAATTGGTCAGGAACCAAGGTTCCAGAGGTCTAGCTGCACCTGAATGAGTTCTTCGCTGACTCCCAGCACCCAGTCTCAAAATCTGCCCACCTTAAACTCAGTGCTTAAAGAACCTGCAGTTATGAGCATTGATCACCACCTGGCTTTTACTTCAGAATCTTCTCTTTGTTGCTCTTAATCTCATCCCTGAGGTCACTGCCATTAGGATGGGAAAGAACTCCCAGAGACTTAGGTCTTTTACTATCCCCTTGAGATCCATTCACCACCACTTGACTTGGTGGAAACCCCAGACTCAATGCCCCTCACCACTACCACCCCCCCTCACACACATACACAATACATCCAGATTAGCTCAGATCTGACTCTGGCATCCAATCTTCCCTTCAGAAAGAAATACTATTGAACTCATTCAGGAACTGTCCCACACTCAACAAATACTTAATTTCTTGATTTGCCCTTAATAAAAATTGGGGCCTGCCCATCCTTGAGGAGGCAGCTGACTGCCAAGTGCAATATGTCCATCCCAAGTGGATCAAAGTAATCTTCCTGGATGCCCCAGACCTCCTAGTGAGTAGAGATACCTATCTCTGTATCTAATTCAGGCCCCAGCCTAGGGAGGAGGGCTTTTAGTTTTCTAACCTGCTAGCCAACCTTAAGTTGGTCCAGCAGGTTTGTGTACTATCTTGCTGAAAATATTTTTTTTATCCATGTGGCCCACCACTCGCAAGTCACAAACCTGATCTGTGCACCACTATCCACTCAGACACTGTACTGAACCTTAAAGACTGAGCACAATAATGAGCATCCATGGGGTTGGTCTGTGCACATGACTTGGCTCTTGAGATAAAAACCCATAAATTAAAGTATAAGGCATGTTGAGAATAGCCAGAAAGATTCTCAGTATTGCTCCTAATCTGTAAGCCCTCATCACGTTTACAGCAGGGCAAGGGGAGAATAAGAGATTGTTATTCTAGGTCTTTCCCATCATTCACTAAATTTTGCCACATCAAAGGCTCAAGTGATATTCCCCAGGGACCTCAGGCACCCACCTCAAAATACACATTTACAGGGTAGTTATCTTGAAATGCCCTGTTACTTTTATTGCTTATTATTAAATCTTAGCTCTTGCTCTATGATGTAAATCTTCTAAGGACTTAAATTTGGAAACAGTCTATCAAATCTACCCTTTTATATGATCACTTTAATCCTACTGAATACCTTTCCCACACTGCTCTACCTTCTCATGGGAATCCCACAGGAGAACCCTTATCCCTTTAAGTTCAACTGGGGATGAAGCCACCCCCATACTCCCACTGCTGATTTAGTACTTTTCTGGAGCAGCATCTCTTGTTTAAGCCTGTCTCACTGATAGATTGGGACTCAGTACACTGTATGTCCCCCGCAATGCACACCCTCTTTCAGTTGCATTCAAAGGTGTTTGATCTGTAACCTTCTTCCTGATTAAAGGACCCATGTCCTCAAAAGTTTACGGGCACCATAGCTTCAGGGCCATCCACCAAGTTCCCTGAGAAGGAGCCTTCTGCTCTGTAATAGGTCAGTGTTTTCATCCCATGGGAAATCCCTTCCTCTCCTTCATATCACCTTACTGCCCCTCACAGCACTGAGGAAAGTGGGTGAAGAGCTCAGCCAGCATATGCAACCACCCTGCTCCACCAAGGCCCACTCTCCCACCCTTGGCTAAAGAGAGAGCTCCACCAGAGGCAACACCCACGCTCACAGCCATTCTCCTCTGCATCTCCCTGGGAGGTTCTTGTCACCACTCCCACAAAAGAAAAGTTCTGTGTCCTCCTGTGTGTTAGGTAACCAGCCACTGTGCCAACACCCCCATAAATACTCTCCATTCCTGCTTCTCCTGCACCCCAGGTGTGATGTCAAGCCTGTCCTTGCTGGGAATTCACTGGTCACTGATGTTCCTGGGTATCCCCTTCCCGTAAGGGCGGGGAAGCCCCATAACCATGTGTTACCATAATAGGTTCCACTGCAGCTTACCTGTGTTGTCTGATCTATTGATTGATTATGAATTTAGTGCCCCCAGTTAACAATCTGAAATTTGGTTAGTTCTTCATCCAAGATCAGGCCCAGGATTATCAGAGTTACTGCTTTGGGAACCCCATGGGACATGGCACTGACAAACAACACTTAACCTCAGGGAAGACCTTCTGTAACTAAAAGTTTTATTATGACGGTGATTAGTCCAATTAAGCAAAGCAATCCAAACAAGTAAAACGATATAACACTGTAAGAGTAACAGACACCATTACATCTATATACTCTCTCTGTCCTTGGGGAGAGTTCTAAAGGTTGACACAGATCCTAATCCAACTCTGTCATGCCAGTGAAGAACTCCAATGGGTGTACCTGAGACCAGATGTTTTATAGGTCTCAATGTTCCCCTTGCATATGTATTCATAGCTCTTCCCTCCTTTACCATATCTTAACTTCCTTTTCCTCATAATATTAGTGTATCCGTACCCTATAGGTTAGTATATCAATTACTTTAAACTCATTAATATATACATCAATTGAATTACTATGGTTACCTGCAATTAGACGTCTGTTGATGTTCCCTTCCACAAATACTCTAACTGGTACAAACTGCTTTCTTGCAACACTTGTGCTTTTTGCAAAACAATAAACAAAGCCTTCTTGTGACTTTAAGGTCACTATTAGTTTATTTACTTATGCTAACTTATTGAGCAACTACTCCTATAAGGCTATAATGCCTTATACTTAAGCTATTCTTATAGGTCTAGGCTTATAGTTCTCTTGCATTTCAGGATCAGTTTCTTATCCCTTTATCTTACGATTTTTACATGGCTACATCTGCTAGCCCCAGCTTTTCCTCAAAATGTGGAATGGCACCACAGGCAGAAGGAAGGGTTTATAAACTCTCTGTTGGGTATGTGGGAGCCAATAGGCTTATGTTTCACCCTTCTGTCAATCAGCCATAGAGCCCCCTTCTTCAAGTCTATAAGGAGGCTGATTGCCCATGAGGAGGGAAAGGGGGAGACTCCTTAAAGAAGCCAACAGTTTGCTTTTCCCTCCTGGCCCATTGTGAGGCAAAGTCTGCCCACCTGTGAGACTCGGGGAGATGTGGGAATGCATTTTGTTACTTACATTATTTGAGAATCAAGAATGAATGATGAATCCAGCATGACCCTAAAATAACAAAAACTCCTTGCACAATGCACGTACATGATCTATCACTAATCCTACTGCATCTCTACTGCAAAATTTGGAAAAGATTTGAACTCTGGCAAAATGCAATTAATAAGCTATTTAATATGTTAATCTTATTAGTTCATCTCATGGAGCTACTCAACTGAGAAACTGGCACATTCATAAGTTATGTTTTAGTAATTAAATAATTCACTTGAGTATATGTGTAAATCAAATTAGCTATAGCAAATTTATAGGATATCATGTATTTCTTTGCCTAATAATAGCTGTATTAAAATGAATATCTTGTGATATGAAAATAATGGGTCACATTTGAGTTCTTATTGTACACTGAAGGGAAGTTACCTTTCAGGTGACTTAACTGCATGGCAAGTTCTTCCATACCAGATAGTCTAGCGGGCATTCAAAGATGACCAATAATATTATACACTGAATATTTCAAATGTATATAAACTATATGATTCATAAATAGATCTGATCAGCCCAGATGTATTTCACCTTTTAACCACTGAAGGTTTTGAAGGCTAGGCAGTCAGAGAGGGTCATTTATTTTGGACTATATTATGAGAGAACTCCTCAACAGTGACAAAGAAATGGATTCTGCATTACCAGTGTCTCTCCCCATGATATAAAAAATGTGTAAGGATACATGGAGGTGCTGTAAAATTTAAAAACTATGTACTGACTTTTTGGGAACATGTGAATTAAAAAACAAACAAAAAACCCAACCAAACCTCTGACCTATGGAATGTAATAAAAAGACCTAAAGTGTGTAGGGAATTCAGCTGCAAGTGGATGCATGTTACTGCTGCTTAGAGTGACCAGAGAGCAAATGTGAAAAATCGGGATGGAGGTGCAGGGTAATAGGCACCTATATAAGACAAAAGTCCTGAATATCAGGACTGTCCCTATAAAATCGGGACATCCGATCACCCTACTGTTGCTTCTTTTCCAGATTTACTGTTCATCAAAGCAGGTAGCATATTAACACTAATGGATAGACATGTAGGCTGCAGGAGAGATAAAATGCTCAATGTTTCCTGGCCTGCTGCCTAGGCACTTGTTACACGTCCTGACTCTATCTAGAGTTTTTCTTTTTATGTCCCACATGCAAAATTCAAATAAGACTAAATTTCTTCTTGTCTTCCTGTGGAAAATACATGTTTGTTAACATTTAATGCACCTCAACTTATCCAACTGATGGCTTGTTTCTTTAATTGTCAGTACATGTATGTTTTGTACAAATGGGAAGTTTCAATATTCCTTTAACAGAACAGGGCAATTTCAAGTGATCCATCCCCTGTTGCCCATTCCCAGCTTCTGGCAAACAGAGGCTAGGGGCACCATCCCTGCCCATCCAGGCTAACAGCCATTGATGGGCCTATCCTCCATGAACTTATCTAGTTCTTTTTTGAACCCTGTTATCGTCTTGGCCTTCAGAACTTTCTCTAGCAAAGAGTTTCACAGGTTGACTATGTGTAGTGTGAAGAAATACTTCCTTTTGTTTGTTTTAAACCTGCTGCCTCTTAATTTCATTTGGTGGCCCCTCGTTCTTGTGTTATGAGAAGGAGTAAATAACACTTCCTTATTTACTTTCTCCACACCAGTCATGATTTTATAGACCTCTATCATATCCCCGCTTAGTCCTCTTTTTTCCAAGCTGAGAAGTCCCAGTCTCATACGGAAGCCATTCCATACCCCTAATAATTTTTGTTGCCCTTTTCTGAACCTTTTCCAATTCCAATATATCTTTTTTTAAGAGGGGGCAACCACAACTGCATGCATTATTCAAGAGGTGGGTGTACCATGGATTTATATAGAAGAAATATATGATATTTTCTGTCTTCTTATCTATCCCTTGCTTAATGATTCCCAAACTTCTGTTTGATTTTGTGACTGCTGCTGCACATCGAGTGGATGTTTTAAAAGAATTATCCACAATGACTCCAAGATCTCTTTCTTGAGTGGTAACAGCTAATTTAGACCCCCATCATTTTATATGTATATTTGGGATTATGTTTTCCAATGGGCATTACTTTGCATTTATCAACAATACATTTCATCTGCCATTTTGTTGCCCAGTCACCCAGTTTTGTGAGATCCTTTTGTAGCTCCTCGCAGTCTGCTTGGGACTTATCTATCTTGAGTAGTTTTGTATGATCTGCAAATTGTACCACCTCACTGTTTACCCCTTTTTCCAGATCATTTATGAATGTGTTGAATAGGAATGGTCCCAGTACAGACCCCTGGAGGACACCACTATTTACCTCTCTCCATTCTGAAAACTGACCATTTATTCCTACCCTTTGTTTCCTATCTTTTAAACAGTTATCGATCCATGAGAGGACCTTCCCTCTTATCCCATGACAGCTTACTTTGCTTAAGAGCCTTTGGTGAAAATCTAAGTACACTATATCCACTGGATCTCCCTTGTCCACATGCTTGTTGACCCCCTCAAAGAATTCTAGTAGATTGGTGTGGCATGATTTCCCTTTACAAAAAACATGTTGACTCCTCTCCAACAAATTATGTTCATCTCTGTGTCTGACAATTTTGTTCTTTCCTATAGTTTCAACCAGTTTGCCCAGTACTGAAGTCAGGCTTACCGCCTTGTAATTGCCGGGATCATCTCTGGAGCTCTTTTTCAAAATTGGCGTCACATTAGCTATCCTCCAGTCATTTGGTACAGAAGCTGATTTAAATGATAGGTTACAGACTATGGTTAGTAGTTCTGCAATTTCACAAAACTCTTGGGTGAATACCATCTGGTCCTGGTGACTTATTACTATTTAGTTTATCAATTTGTTCCAAAACCTTCTCTAATAACTCCTGAATCTGGGACAGTTCCTCAGATTTGTCACTTGAAAAGAATGGCTCAGGTCTGGGAATCTCCCCCACATCCTCAACTATGAAGACCAATGCAAAGAATTAATTTAGTTTCTCTGCAATGACCTTATCATGCTTGCGTGCTCCTTTAACATCTCGATTGTCCAGTGGCTCCATTGATTGTTTAGCAGGCTTCCTGCTTCCGATGTACTTAAAAACAAAATTTGCTATTACTTTTTGAGTCTTTGGCTAGCTGTTCTTAAATTGTTTTTTTGGGGTGGGGGGTGGGGGGGCCTTCCTAATTATATTTTTTACACTTCATTTGCCAGAGTTCATGCTCCTTTCTATTTTTCTCAATAGGATTTAACTTCCACTTTTTAAAGGATGCCTTTTTGTCTCTCACTGCTTCTTTTACTTTGTTGTTTAGCCACGGTGGCACTTTTTTGGATGTCTTACTATGTTTTTTAATTTGGGGTATACATTTAAGTTGAGCGTCTATTATTGTGTCTTTAAAAAGTTTCCATGCAGTTTGCAGGGATTTCACTTTTGGCACTGTATCTTTTAATTTCTGTTTAACTAACTTCCTCATTTTTGTGTAGTCCCCCTTTCTGAAATTAAATGCTACAGTGTTGGACTGCTGTGGTTTTCCCTGCCACAGGGATGTTAAATTTAATTATATTGTGCTCACTATTACCAAGCAGTCATCAATATTCACCTCTTGGACCAGATCCTGTGCTCCACTTAGGACTAAATCAAGAATTGCCTCTCCTCTTGTGAGTTCCGGGTCTACCTGCTCCAAGAAGCAGTCATTTAATGTTTCAAGAAACTTTATCTCTGCCTCCTGTCCTGAGGTGATGTGTACCCAGTAAATATGGGGATAGTTGAAATCCCCCATTATTATTGAGTTTTTTTTTTTTATTTTTTTAGCCTCTATAATCTCCCTGAGCATTTCACAGTCACTATCACCATCCTGGTCAGGTGGTTGGTAATATATCCCCAGCGCTATATTCTTATTATTAGAGTATTATTACGTACAGAGTATAATAATACTGTTGTTGTTGTTGTTATTATTATTATTATATTAGACATCATATTATTATGATGTCCCATGAAAAAGCCTCATGCAGTCCTAGAATGCATCAGGTGAGGTATTTCCAGTAGAACAGGGAAGTGTTAGTACCATTATACAGGCACTGGTGAGATCTCATCTGGAATACTATGTGCAATTCAAACTGGAACAGGTGCAGCGAAGGGCAACTAGAATGATCCAAGGAATTGAAAAGCTACCTTATGAAAGGAGACTCAAAGAGCTTGCCTTGTTTAGCCTAACCAAAAGAAGGCTATGTGGAGATGTGATTGCTCTGTATCATCAGAGGGATAAATACAAGGGGGGAGAGGAGTTATTTAAATTAAGCATCAATGTGGACACATGAACAAATGGGTATAAATTGGCCATCAACAAGTTTAGGCTTGAAATTAGGTGAAGGTTTGTAACCTTCAGAAGAGTGAAGCCTTCCAAGGGAAGCAGTGGGGGGCAAAAAACCTAACTGGCTTCAAGACTGAGATTGATAAGTTTATGGAGGTGCTGGTATGATATTGCCTACAATGGCATGTGGCCCATTGGTGACTGCCAGTAGCAAAAATCCCCGACTTCTGGAGACGGGACACTAGATGGGGGTTGGAGGGCTCTGAGTTACTACAGAGAGATCTTTCCCAGGTATCTGCCTGGTGGTTCTTGTCTACGTGCTAAGGATCTAACTGATCACCATACTAGGGGTAAGGAAGGAATTCTCCCCCCGGTCAGATTGGCAGAGACTCTGGGGGTTTTTTTGCTTTCCTCTGCAGCATGAGGCATGGGTCACTTGCAGGTTTAAACTCGTGTAAATGGTGAATTCTCTGTAATGTGAACTCTTTAAACTATGATTTGAGGACTTCAGGAAATTAAGGCAGAGGTTAGGGGTCTATTTCATGAGAGGGTGGGTGATGTTCTGTGGCCTGCAATGTGCATGAGGTCAGACTAGATGATCACGATGGTCCCTCCTGACCTTAAAGTCTATGAGTCTTAAGCATTGGCACTATAGTCATCCTTATAGCTATATATCTATATAGATATCTATGAACTAAGAAGTGAACTGAGACTACAAATTCCTTTTTCACACAGGCCACTGAATAGCTATCAGATGGTAAGTACTTCTGGTTACTATCAATTCAGACTACCTTTTAGTGTGAGTGTTTTAAATCTATACAGGATTAGTGAAATTGAGAGTAAGATCCTTCAAATAAAAATGTCCCTGATGATGAGAAGCCTCTTCAAAAAACAAAACATGTTTGATGTCTGTGCTATTTTTGTTATTGTCTTATTCTGGCACTAGAAAGCCCTTTTAGCTGAGAAAACATTTGGGAATTAAAAAGAAAAGGAAGACACTGTAACATAAATAATACAATGTCTCTGATTATGACTGTTGAAAAACGGGCACCATATTGACTTTAATGACCTGCAAAGAAAATGCAATCTCCCTAGCAATCAGTTTTGTAAATACTTGCAGATTAGAAACTGTATTTTCAAAAAAATAATTTGGCTCTTATCTTATTCCCAAGAAACCTGTCTCAGTATCCTAGTTGAAATGTAGTTACAGTTCAGCTGTATATTAATATGGCCTCAAATTCAGCTCAACCTTTATTAGATTTGAAAAAACAAATGGAGACATAGGCACAAAACCATTTTTATCCCCTAAAGAATGGCATAACATGTAATGAAAACGTCATAGCACAATCAAATGTGTCTCTGACTTAAAGTTCTTTGTATTTTTGGTCACTACAAGTCATAGGGACTCCTGTCAAGAAGTGGACAGCTAGCTTATCAAAATCTAATTAGATATTAAATGTGACTGCTCACATCACACAGGATCAGGGTAAGTGATGTCAGGCAGGGGTTTATCCCTCTAAATTGTCCATTTACTTTACCCTTGCATTTGGAGCACAGCCAAAACATTAGAGACAAGACAGACCGTAGCCTAGATTCTAATATCTGTTCAACTATTGTAAATTCAGAATAACTCCCAAGACTTCATTCATTCAACTAAGATCAAGATCTGACCCATTGAGTTTATCTGTATTAGTACGCTAGTCAACTGGTATTACAAAAACAAAAGCACAAACATGTTGAGAACAGCAGACATCAAAATTACTCATCAGTGGATAAAGTCATCTCACTTCAATGTCAGTCATTTAATACATGTATCCAAACAGGTTAGACATTTTAAGTAAGATACAAATTATCCTAAATTAAATGGTAGGATTTTCAAAAGTGACCAGTGATGACCTTACTCTTATTTTTGAGGTCTGTGCTCCCAATTAACTTCATTGAGAGCAAACCTAACTGAATGCTGCACAGTTATGAAAATCCCATCAACAAAGGCTGGGAATGTCAAGCAGTAGGAGATGACAGGGGCCTTGCATATTGGTTTCAGTGGAGGAGAGATCAGTAATGTGGAGTCTGGTTATAGTCAAAGTGTCATTTATTTTATTTACTCATGTACAGCAGTCCTGGAACAGAGGTGGTCACAAACAGAATGGAGGGCTGCCTCTTCTTTCAAAAATCATAGCTCTACACCAATGCCCAGGGCCTAAGGAGCACTCTATCTGAAGAATTGATCCCAATCAGAACCCAAGTCAGAGAGCAAACTCTACAGCTGATTGAATCACTCCCTCCATGCAGAACTTTGCATAACAACACTAACAACACCAGTGTGCCTTTCCCAGGCTAAACATTTGCGTGCACATTAAGAAAAAGAACTTGAACAACAACATGTAATAGCAACACCTGGTGATATCTTCCTTAACAATACTTCTAATAACAAATTATGTAATATGTTATCCTTTGATGTACTATAATCTATTATTATATATTTAGTATAATTAGGCATCCCACCTTTCCTCTTCCCTCTTATTTGAATCACGTAAATACTCAATAAAACATTTTAAAATTTAAGTACTAGTATGATTATCGTATTGATCTGAAGTAGAAGATACAGCCCATCCAGATTTAATTTCAAGTGAGCAGAAAAGTTTATCTGAGGCCATCATAAATGCAACTCATTTAACTTAGCTTTATTAACTTATTTATTTATCCATAGCCATGTTTATGTCCCTAGCTTTTGAGTGCTGTAATTTGTTAATAAAGGGCCCCATCATGCAAAGTGCTGAGTGCTCTCAATTCCCACTTAACTCAACACCTTGCAAGATCAAGACCAAACGTTGAATTTGTAGTGATGAGTAGTGAGTTAAAGGTGGTAATTATTTGACATAAGCATGACAAACAGCGTTTGATTTCTGGGTTGAATTCTGAAATGGACTTTGGGAACCAAGGTAACCAGTAAGAAAGCATGTGGAGTCTAAAGGAAGGACAGTATATTCTCCAGTGATTCCTAAAATCCAGCAGGATCCAGCAATCTCTAACAATGAATCACTGCAGGTCCTCCAGCCCGTCAGTAGAAAAGACCTCACCTCAACTTGGATGATTTGGTCCGCAGTGGAGATGTATTCATTCTACCTCAAATATTCATTCACATACTGTCTCCACTGGCATATGAGTAGAACCAGAAACCACCTGACAGAGGCCCATGGCTCTCATGTGGGCTGTGAAGCTCGGGGCCAATGAACTAGGCTCATCTACATGTATGTTGCAGTTTCCCAAGATAGTCAGTTTTAATTGCAGTACCACGCCAGCTATCTCAGTCAGGAAATGTATGGAGTACTAATATGGCTAGTAAACCACTGAGATTCAGATATTAGCTTTACCCAAGGGCTCACATGGTAGGTGGAGATACTCAAAGGAATTAATTTTTTGGAATAGGCATCTACATTTGTGGTCAAATGCAAAAAAGTCTGGCCACTTTCCCTCCTCAACCTCCCTAGGCTCACTCTGCACCAAGCCGCTAGCTGGAAACAGCTGAATTAACACCAGTCCATTGGACTCATCCTGACACATCCACAGTGATGCAAACAAGACTAGGTCCCTTGTACGCAGTCAAATCACAGATATATTGCTGTTCTTAAGAATGACTGACCTGGTATTCATCAACCTGAACCAGAGTTTGAATATATGCAGTTTACAAAAGAAATAGACATTTATCCAAGTAAAAATAATTCTAGAATGAGTATGTTTAATAATATCCAAACATATTAGGCAGATGATTACAAATGTTATACACAGGCTATAAAAATGTAGGCTTTATGGATGAAACACACTCCCTGAGTGGCATATCTCACATTATCAGATTCATGAAATGAAATTTACAGGAAAAAACATTTTACCTTTAATTAACTCTAATTTCTTTAATTGAGTTGCCAGTTAGTGTTGAAAAAGCATAGATTAACACCACAATATTATTTCATTTATCTTAAAATCATTCTCCCTCTAGGCAGCTTACGTGAAAGTGATCATGAAATGGTAGAGTTAATGATTCTCAGGAATGGTAAGAGCAAAAACAGCACAATAAATAAATAAACAGCACAATAAATATAATGGATTTCAAGAAGGCAGACTTTAGCAAACTCAGGGAGCTAGAAGGTAAGATCCTATGAGAAGAAAGTCTAAGGAGTATAACAGTTCAAGAGAGTTGGCAGTTTTCCAAAGAGACATTATTCAGATCACAAGAGCAAACTATCCCACTGGAAATGCAGAAGTGCTAAATGACTTTTTTGTTTTGGTTTTCACCAAAAACCTTAGTAGCAATTGCACGTCTAACATAGTGAATGCCAGTGAAAATGAGGTAGGATCAGAGACTAAATTAGGGAAAGAAGAAGTTAAAAATTACTTAGACAAGTTTGATGTCTTCAAGTCACCAGGGCCTGATGAAATACATCCTAGAATACTCAAGGAGCTGACTGAGGAGATCTGAGCCATTAGCAAATATCTTTGCAAAGTCATGGAAGATGGGAGAGACTGCAGAGGACTGAAAAAGGGCAATTATAGTGCCAATCTATAAAAAGGGAAATAAGGACAACCCCGGGAATTACAAACCAGTCAGTTTAACTTCAGTACCCGTAAAGATAATGGAGCAAATAATTAAGCAATCAATTTAAGAACAACTAGAAGAGAATAAGGTGATAAGTAACAGTCAGCATAGATTTGTTAAAAACAAATCATGTCAAGCTAACCTGATAGCTTTCTTTGACAAGGTAACAAGACTTGTGGATAAGGGGGAAGTGGTAGATGTGGCATATCTTGACTTTTGTAAGGCTTTTGATGCTGTCTTGCATAACCGTCTCATAAACAAACTAGGGAAATATAACCTAGATGGAGCTACTATAAGGTGGGTACAGGACTAGTTGGAGAACGATTCCCAGAGAGTAGTTATCAGTGATTCATAGTCAAGTTGGAAGGACATATCAAGTGGGGCCCTGCAGGGATCAGTTCTGGGTCTGGTTCTGTTCAATATCTTCATCAATGATTTAAATAATGGCATAGAGAGTACATTTATAAAGTTTTCAAACAATACCAAGCTGGGAGGGGTTGCAAGTGCTTTCGAGGATAGGAATAAAATTCAAAATGACCTGGACAAACTGGAGAAATGGTCTGAAATAAATAGGATGAAATTCAATAAGGACAAATGCAAAGTACTCCACTTAGGAAGGAACAATTAATTAGTTACACAATTACAAAATAGGAAATGACTGCATAGGAAGCAGTACTACAGAAAGGAATCTGGGGGTCATAGTGGATCACAAGCTAAATATGAGTCAACAGTGTAATAATATTGCAAAAAAAGCGAACATCATTCTGGGATGTATTAGCAGGAGTGTTGTAAGCAAGACATAAGGAATAATTATTCTATTCTACTCCATGCTGATTAGGCCTCCACTGGAGTACTCTGTCAAATTCTGGGCACCACATTTCAGGAAAGATGTGAACAAGCTGGAGAAAGTCTGGAGAAGATCAACAAAAATGATTAAAGGTCTAGAAAACATGACCTATGAGAGAAGATTGAAAAAAAATGGGTTTGTTTAGTCTGGAAAAGAGAAGACTGAGAGGAGACACAATTAAGGCTATGTTTATGTCACAGAGGTCATGGAAGTCACAGAATCCGTGACTTCCAGAGAACCTCCATGACATTCTCTGCTTCAGCCCCAGGGATTGCGGGACTCTGGAGCTGGCAGCCAGCGGGGCCCTGGCAGGGTTCTGGCTACAGCAGTGACAGGAGACCCCATGCAAGGTTCCAGAGATTGGTGATAGACTCCTGAGGGAGCCCTCCTCAGGGTTCCAGCAAGAGGTGACAGCCTCATGCAGGGGGTCAAGGGGGATGTCTCGGGAGAGCGGCTGCGGGTGTCCCATTTTCTCTTTGGGAAATATGGTCACCCTGCAGCTCCCATCCGCTGTAGGGGAACCCAGTCGCAGAGGGGGAACCCCACAGCTCCCAGCCACCACAGTGGGAGGAGGAACCATGGAGTCACAGCAGCAAAAGTCACAGACAGGTCACGGATTCCATGAGTTTTTGTTTATTGCCTGTGACCTCTCTGTGACTTTTACTGAAAATAACCATGACAAAATCTTAGCCTTAGGCATAACAGTTTTCAAGTACATAAAAGGCTGTTACAAGAACTAGCAAGAAAAATTGTTCTCCTTAACCTCTGAGGATAGGTCAAGAAGCAATGGGCTTAAATTGCAGCAAGGGCAGTTTAGGCTGGACATTAGGAAAAACTTCCTAACTGTCAGGGTAGTTAAGCATTGGAATAAATTGCCTAGGGAGGTTGTGTATCTCCACCATTGGCAATTTTTAAGAGCAGGTTAGACAAATGCCTGTCAGGGATGGTCTAGATAATATTTAGTCATGCCATAAGTGCAGGGGATTGGACTGGATGGATCTAGTCCTATGATTTTATGACGCTAATATAGTGTGAGGAAATAATTTATATACTGAGTGGTGTTTTAATATTTTTTATCTGCAGAGACAATGTAAATAATCCTAATACCTTCCAGGTTTTTTGGTTCCCCTCATGTCCACACTAAACCTTACTAGCCCTTCTGTATTACTTTTTTGCAGAGGGTGCTTACAGTGTCCTTCATACCCTACATTCAGCAGTTCTAAATCCAAGGCAGAGCTGTGGTACTACCTCCTTCCTCTAAAGCAAGTCCTTGCCCCTGAGTCCTGACTTGGCATTTGCCCATTGCAAGGTTTTGTAAGCCAAGAAGAGCATCATGTTGTCATCTGTTGCTTCCCTTGTTGTCCAACTTCAGCAAAATATTGGATCCCCAACAGTGCCTTATTGAAGTTCAGCTGCCAAAGACAAGTATAGTTTCCTTCCAAACCCACTTCAATAACCCTCAAAAGAATATAAAATAAAAGCAACCTATCAGTGCAATCCGATCTCAAGCAGGAGTCCAAAGATCTCTCCTTCACGTACAAGCAGGCTATGGGGTAATTCTCTGCAGTGACTGACTCCTCTCTCGTTTCCAACATGTCTTGTTTAAGGTAAAATATTTTACCATCCTGGAAAGCTGAGGGCCTGGATAAGGCAAATCATCACCAAACAAAGAAAATTTTGGGATACACTCCTCACTAAATTCTTTATCAGTACTACTCCTATGTAAATCCCATGCCAATTTGATCATCTTACTTCTAGTGTCATTTGAAATTCCGGTGAGAAAGATCATAACTTCATACAAATTACTCTATTAAAATATATTTTATGGGTATTAAGAGTATGTTAACACCGCATATTTTCTGGCAAGCCGTGGAATGTATGATGCATGCCAATTATAATTTGCTAGCCAAAGTGGTTTGAAATAGTGTCATTAATTTCTTCATCATTAAAGTAAATTATTAACAAGGTTTTCAAATGCTCAAAATGTATTTAATATGATTACTCCGAACAGTTTTGTGTGAACTACAGTTTAATACTGTTGCCCTTACAAAGATAATCTTTATTATAAGAATAATCTGCCCACCCTTCTTTATTGATTAAACTATCCTGAGTTCATATTTCCTATATTATTAACAGTGCATCTCAGTGGGAGCTAAATTGGCAGACACAAACAACACAAGTGTTTCTTGACTATCTCATGGAATTATGCTAGAATGGGATGCCTTAATTTCCTTCCCCTTCCCAGAACCATTTGTGTGTCTTTTTATTTAGATACTTAGATATTTAGGTAAACTTTTTTTTTAAGTTAGGCAAATGCAAAAGTTAATTCTCTGCTGCAATGTTACTACTGGAACATTCCAGCTAACTCCTAACCAATGGTGACATTAGCAATGAGAAAGCTATGGCAAAGATATGAGACTTGTGTTTTGTCTTGAAGATGTCATCTCTTTGTTAAAGGATTTCCAGAGGTGTGGAGAAGATGCTAAGAGAGCTGTGCTCATGCTTTGCTGTTTTTATTTAGATGTACTAAAAAGGGACCCAGAGAATCAGAGGTATTAACATAACTGAGTCACTGTTCAACATCAAGCAGTGTTAACAGTGTTTGGGGTTTGGGATACAGAGACATCCGCCTGCTTAGTACCATGGAAAGTACACCATTGAACATCATTTTAACCTTTTATTAAAGATACAGAAAGAAGGAAAAACAGTTAAAGCATTTGAAATGTGAAGTATTAATTAAGGCTTTCATTTGAACAACATCCCTTGTACCCTTTCCCTTTAGCTGTAGAGTGTTCTTAGATGGAAACCTCTCACCCCTTGTTTGACAGTCTCCTTGACGATATTAAAGATGGTAATAACTGTCCTTTCTGGAGAAAAGAGAAGTTAGTTGAAACGGGCTGGGGCTATCGTTGCTGCTGCTGTTAAAGTCTGATTCTGTTTCACAGAAGACAAGACAAGTTGAATACATACACAAGCTGTGCCAGCACTAGGCATAATTGCTTAGGGCCCTGAGCAGCTCAAGGGAACCCTCATTTGCTTTTTTAGTATGTGTTGTGTGGAGGGGGGTGGCCTCAAAAATATTCCTGCATAGGGCCCCCAGTAGGCTATACCACCTCTGTGTGACACAAGGGAAGAGAAAAGAACAGCAAAGAGAGAAAATGCAGTGCCTATCTTTGATGTTGACTCTCAGTTGCAACCTCTCTGTTGGGAAAACACAGGCATGGCAGATGATCTTATCAGTCACTCCAAGACCTGTCAAACTTGTACAAGCACCACAATCTTTAGGGCATTGCATTTAGCTGCCTCCTTCTGGTCACAGGCTTATAACAGCATTGCAAAAGATATAGTCTTAACTGGCTAAGCCAGACACTTTCTAGACAGATGGCAAAAAGAGAGAGAGAGAAAAGCAAAGAAATAACATGAGGAAGGAAAAGGACACATGGTGGTAATTGCAGCAGGAGGGCCAACAAGACAATCTCACATCCCAGGTGGTGTTGGGATTAAGACAGAGCTGGCAGAGGTGTCAGTGTCCCTCTCTCTGGCCCAGTCTGGTTAGAAAATCTCTCAGAATCATGATAGAGAAGGTCTGTGGTCCCAGGAGATGGTCAGGGTGGCAGCCATGATGGTGAAGTTTGCTCCAGTAGTAATTTTTTCTCTCCAAATCTCTTTCTTGAAAGACCCCAAAAGGGAATTATGGGTGGAATATCACATCACCTCATTATGTTGTCCACCAATCAGCCTAATTTCTGACAGGTTTCAGAGTAACAGCCGTGTTAGTCTGTATTCGCAAAAAGAAAAGGAGTACTTGTGGCACCTTAGAGACTAACCAATTTATTTGAGCATAAGCGAAGTGGGCTGTAGCTCACGAAAGCTTATGCTCAAATAAATTGGTTAGTCTCTAAGGTGCCACAAGTACTCCTTTTCTTTTTCCTAATTTCTGACACACCCATTTTGGTTCATTGATTTTTGATCTCACTCTGTTCTTGTTTACCAGGGGTGATCTTATCATAGTCCTGGAATTATATCAATAGGCCTTTTTTGTTTGGACTAATTCAGTCTGTCTGTCTCTCCCTGTCATGCCCTTTTCTCAACAACATTTGTTATAGATTATTGTGATATTTTATGAACTTCCACTCACTCCTTACAGTTAAACTCACTATTAGGGTAAAATTGTAGGCCCAGTTATCACAACAGCTCTCATGAGTCTCACCCTTGAAGCTTATAATTTCATAATCTCTGAGGAGTACAACTGTCTCGAAAAGTTCCCTCATACTGAGAGGCAGTCCAAGAGAGCCTCAGGGACATCTTTTGAGAGCTTTGCAGATTAAGACTACAACAGTGAATTTGACGCATTATGCAAGAGGGGAAGCAGTCTAGTGTATGGAGCACTATCGTGCTGAACCCTCCAAAAGGTTTTTTGGATATGCTGAATATGGAGGAAGAGAGGATAGAGCATTGAGAAACTCTCTGTGACTACTTCATGAAGTAGAGGTTCAGTCGCCCAACAAGACTCTCTGGGATCATTCCTAAAGGAAGGATCTGAACCAACTCATTGCAGTTCCACTCTCACCTGCCACATCTATGAGGCATGATAACATATTCTGGCTGAATCATACTAAGGAATCCAGCAGTAAAAATATGTGTGTTTGCCCATTGTCCATTGCCAGGAATGAATTATCCATTAGTGTGACCAGACCATGAGATGTTTCATCTCTGTGAAACATCCCGTCCTAAAACTCGGGAGGCATGAGTGCAAAACACTGACAGATGTCAATTGTAGTTGGAGAGAGTTCTTTGTCAATTATTCAATCATCTTACTTAAGATAGATTAGACATTAGAAGGTACATTTCAACGTTGGTTGCACTAAATAATGTTTTCCTAACTATTTGTCAGATTATTGCCTACTGGGGGCAGGGGGGGGAGGGGGAGACTGTTTCCCTAAAAGGAAGTGTTAACAGAGATGTGATAAAGTGTGTTTAGATGAGAAATATGTGCTTGGTCAGCAATCTAACTGCTCCTGGGAGTCAATTTTAAGTCATATCTGAAAGGATTCCAGCAATATAATTGAATTTTTTGGATTAATATATGTTAAACAAGAGTACAAGACACTTGTAGAGCAACAGGCCACCCACTTTTAGCTTCATGGAAAGCAAAGGAATTGGATTGTCAGAATTATACTCTTTAGTTGGTTGTGTCTGCAAAGTCTTGCTGTGTTCAAAAAACTATTTGTCTTCATATGTTAGCTGTACAAAGCAGCATTGGCTAGCTTTTTATGTTCATTATATTTATTTTCTTTATGCTTGGCTGCTCTATACAATGCCATTCCCTATAATACAGAGCAATCTGGCTTGCAATTCTAAAAACATCATTCACTGTAAATAAATGTATCTGTCAGATCTGAGAAATACAAATGTGCTATGTTCTCTATGAAAGATATAGTATAGAAAAACTCCCCAAAGTAACTTTCCCTCAAGTCCATCATATACACATATCTAACAGGCCTTTTGGCCAAGATTATTGTAGTTGGGGTTCAAATTTTTGTAATACCAGTTCCACTTGGTGTATATAGGAAATAAATTTGTCAGGTCAATGGTATGAACTTTGCATCAAAATATACTGTGTACCTGGCATGCACATGCAATGTCTTTCCTCTGCAGCATAAATTCCAAATCTCCCTGACCACACTTTTAAAGCAAGTGCACAAAAGTGACTAAGTTCCATGTACACAATGCCCTTTATATGTATTGTAACAAATTTGAGTCCTTTGTTCCTGCCTGCAAACGACTGTAGGGGAAAAACCCTTACAATTATGGGTTCATTATTTATTAAAACAGGCATAAAGTAGAATTCAAGTTACCTCTGTCTTCCTCCCTCCTTCACCTACCACCAAGTGAAAAGGGAACATTAGTTTAAAGTGCATTATATACTTTCAGTAAGAAAGTCCCCTAACATGAAAAATGCCCACATAGCAGGGCAGGACATTCTGGGCTGCATTGTGCCATTGATTGTTAATCAGAAATCTTCACTGATTTCAATAGGGAAATTCAGTTTAAAAACTGATAGCAAATATTGTTCTTTGGCAGTCCCCATTCATGGACTTTCCACCATATTGTTCCCCTGAGTGAGCTGGGCTTTGCTCCTGTGAAACAGGCTGGGGATTCAACACCAAAATCTCCAAATCACATTAGAATCTGCATACGTTTTAGGAATCCATGGCAGTTTATGTGGAGGCTGGACTCTGGCTTCTGCTTTCCCCTGACCACTGCCTCAAGCAGAGGGAAACAGCAAGTAGGTTTATACTTCCTTTGTGTTACTGGAGGGGATGGAAAGTAGCTCTCCCCAAAGCATTCCCATACCCATTCACAGAGCTCAGTTCACCCAGAAAACTGGCAGACATGATTCTGTCAATCCAAGGGAAAAGGTTGTACTTCTTTCCTCACCCTCTACTCTAGATCTTCTATATATGACAGGATGCACATGCTGCCTTCAGAGAGGGTGCAGGGTACTCCTCATTTTGCATCAAGCCAATCCTGCAGACCACGTATAGAAGTAAGCCCTGTTTTCACCCTTCTCACGCCCTTTTTTGGATAACTGGTATCCTCAGTGTGCTAGGAGGGTTCAGGGACTGCTTTCCCCCATCAGATTCTGGCCAATTCCTGCAGAGGAGCAGACATCACCTTGTGTCCTCTCCCATTATCTGTCTAGGTGCTCACTTGACTTGTATCACCATAGTAACTGAACACCTTGCAAAGGGTAATGGATTTAGTCTCACAACACCCTTCTGAGGCTGGGATTGGAAGTAGTATCATCCCTGTTTTACAGATGGGGCTGTGACCCACAGAGAGATGAAAGCCCAGATTTAGTGAACCACTGAAGCACATATTCAGCTTTAACCATGTGAGTAGTCCCACTGACAAGCTTAATGTAAAGCAAATGCTGTGCCGGATCTGTGTGGAAATGACTTGCTGAGGGTCGTGCAAAATTTGTGGCAGAGCTAAGAGCTGAAACCAAAGCTCATAAATTTTGGTGAAGTGCCTTAACCACAAGATCATCACCCTCTCTTTGCATATCTGTATAGAAAGGGCCAGGATGTGGCTCTATAAGACTGAAACTTTATCCTAAAACTCTTTTAATGTCCATTGACTAGATTGTCTGTGGGGAGAGGATCATTTTTATGTTCTAAGTGAATAGCCTCATTGCTATTTTAAGCCAAATCTAAAATTACCTGGCTGAGACTAATCATTAAAGTCTATTGCTTAGAGCAATGCCCTCCTGGTTGGCAGTGTTCACATTTACAAGTACAATGCCTACACCTTCCATTGTTTCCAGTGTTAGGGAGAGTGTATTCAGCCTGTATGTTAACAGAAAGGACTTTCTCAAGATCATTTTCCCTTTATTCTTTTTTATAAAAAAATTAAATTCTGCAGAAGAATAAAAAGAAATTATTCTCTTCATTTTTAAATAAAACATCAGAGTAAAGGTAAAACCTGCAGGGATTCAAATGTACTTGAAAGGCTACTTTTAGCCACATTTGATCTAAGCAATCTAAGGGGATTTGGAGAATTAATGAATAGTGGATTTCAGACTGGGTCAGATAAGGTAGTTCTGTCCCTCTTCCCTCTATAGCCAATGCCAAATAAATAAATATAAATCCAACCTAAGTTACAAATTAATCATTTTTTAAAAAAAACTTAGTCCCAAATTGTTTCGTTTTAATACATTTGTTATAAATGTTTGTTTTCTATTTATTACAATCTATATTAAAATAAGGAAATGTGTAAAAATAAAGTAGTTCTTAGTTAAAGCGATAAACCTATTCTTTGTTTTGAGCACAGGCCTAGTTTCTTATTCAGGCAAAACTCCCACTGGACCAAACTCTACCCTAGCAACCTCCATTGCTAACAGGACCTCCAAGTAGCTTCCATTGATCCTGACTGAATCACTACCACTGTTGCCCCTCTGCCAAGAGGTCACAGATATAAGAGATATCTCCTCCTTCCCATTGGAGGAGAAATCCATAATATGGAATGTGGGTATATTCTTACTACAACTTGGTTTATATACACGAGTCCTTGAACAGAGGTGCTCACAAACAGCACACAGGCAATCCCCCCTTTCAGTGATCTTAGCCCAAATACCAATGTCCTAGTCTAAAGAGAGAGTTCAAGAATTAACTCTGTGTAGGTTAAGGCAAAGAACAAATTCCCTTGCTGCTTACTACAGCATTCCCATAGAAAGGACATCAGAAAACCATGCACGCAGTATTTCCTTGTAAGACTAAAAACATGTTTATACTTAGAAAAAAACTTGTAAGACTATGTATAAGAGTGTCATCTGATGACTCCTGTTATTATCATACCTACCCCACTTGTCCTATCCTTTCTAGTTTGTTCATACACACATTTTTCTATTTTTGACTGTTATACTACACCTTTCACCATGGTATCGGGGCACCAGCCATCTCAGAATCCCCTGGCAGAGCATGAGTTTGTGGATGATTTGCACTGTTGTGACCCACACTCCAGACTGCCTTTCTGCTGCTGAGATCCTCTCAAGCCAGGCTCCACCATTGGAGCAATGAACCCAGGGTTTGTAGAAATATATATTTTATGTTCTTTGCTCTTAAAGTTTAACCAAATATATCAAAACAATAGTGACTGGAGAAAATATTTACTTATTTTCTGAAATGTAAAAGTGTTAGTGATTTTTACATGTAAGTGTCGAGAGAGTTACAGAGATTTTTTTTTCTTATTTTGGGACATTTTTATTAAGATGAAATATTTAACAAAAAAACTTATTAAAATTCACAGTAACATGAGCTGTAAAGTGTTTTCTTTTGCTGGGGAATATTAGAAGTTGAATTACTGAATATAATAAGCTGTGTATAAAGAGAGACTGTTAAATATAGTAGTTTAGGCCAAAAAGTGTGACCTAGTTTAAGAAATGTTAAAATCTGATGGGAATTTTGCAGTAGATTCTAAATATCAAATTCCATGCTTTAGCACTTTTTCTTTTAAGTACTTTGCAAGAGGCAGAGCAACAGAAAGTCCAATAAACATCCATCACCATTGAAATCCATTGAAATCTCTGTGGATTGCAAGGTGGTTAGCCCCATAGATTGTTTCCTCTGAGGGTTTCTTGGAGTTCCCCCACCACTGTTGCCTGGCACCAGTGCAATTTCCACTGGTTCTAGCAAAGCTTGGAATAGCAGTGTAGACTTCCACAGATATTCTTGCCTGCTCTTAACAGGTTGGACCAACAACATGAGAGTTCCCTAAGGTGAGAATTTATCTATACTGAGGATTTTAGGCAATTCTTTAGCATTGACCTAGCACTGGTATTAGCAATAGTGCATTCTCACAGTAGGTATAAATGACACTGGAGTAAAAACACCTGCAGACAGTCTACACCAGCGTTCCAACCAGTTGTACTAGAGTACTGGTGCTACAACAATGGTGCTATACTGGTGCTTGACCATGGCAGGTGGTGAGGAGAATTTCTTACAATTCTTAGTGTCAATGTAGCCTGTTGGGAGGGTTTATGGCAGTGAGGAGGAGTGAAGGGTAGCTCAGTGATCTATGGAGAAATTGGTCTCTGATACTATGGCTCTTGAGCTCTCTGAAAGGACAGCCAATTTTCTACAGTGCTACCCCCCAACCCACCTCTGTGAAGGGTTGACCAAAAGGGGATAAAAACCATGGAGAAGACAGTCACTATTACTTCCAGAAATCACCCATGTCTGAGGGGACCATACTTCTGCATGCCTGTTCCCTGTCTGCACTTGCCTTAGCTGCTTTTCTTTGCATGGAGATATGTTGTGGGCCCTGGAGGAGTGAAACCGCACTGCAGAAACTTTGCTTCTGCCACCCCTTCCACTGCTTTTCTGACACTTCCATTTTAACGTCATTTGTTCCCCTCTGCCATGGAGCAGAGGGCCCAATGTGTACACATTTGTTAGGGGGCTTATTCCTTCACCCACTTACTTCCCTGGTTCTTCTCGCATGAACAGAAAGCAACAATACCCGAAGTCCAAAGGTGCAAACAATTCGATGTTTATTGGGGTGAACTTCCAGCAAGCATGATTCCAGTTTCCTTCCTTAGTATCCTCCTTCCCAGCTCTGACACCACAGAGCCTTACACCTGTGTCCCTGTTCCCATTTCTCCCTTTAACCAAACAGGATTCCAGTTTCCTTACTCCCATTCCCTGTTCCCATTTCCCCCTTTAGCAAAACATGGTTCCAATTTCCTTACCCTCATTCCCTGTTCCCATTTCCCCCTTTAGCAAAACATGGTTCCAATTTCTCCACCCCCATACCCTGTTCCCATCTCTCCCTCACACACACACACCCACCCCCTCCCACCAAGGCCCCCTCACTTCCTCATTGACTATAGATTATATAGTAAAACCTCCGTTCTGCTTAGCTATACCTTAACCAATCATTTTCCTGAAATTTAACTAACCAATCCTAACATATTGTAACATGATTATGTAACCAATTATATCCCACCACCTTAATTAGTTTACACCCAGCAAAATTAATTATACAGCAGACAGGAACAATCACAGAACCAGACAGAGATTATACAGACAAACAATAGCAAAGTGGGAACTATAATGACAAAACAATACAGAAGTGAGGATTTCACATCCCAGTATTGATAAGTGAGTTCTTGCCAGACAGGATGCTGTTTCCTTTTACATTTTCTAGGCACTTCCCTTTCTCTGGAGGTGATAGGCATTATCAGGACAGGACTGTATTCCTAACAGCCCAATAGCACCTTCTTTCAATGTGACTAGTTTGGAATGTGAGGATGTGACCGGTCGCTTCCCAGCTTATGGCTGCCTCTGCTGCTTAGCCAAAGGCCTTAGCCTAAGAACAGGGCCTCAAACTGTCACAGCAAGAGAAGGCCCTTACACCAGCAGACAGTGATTTTGATTCTTTCTTTTATACTTCTAGAACTAGCGAAGTGATAAGAATACCCCTAAATTCTTAAAGTACAGGCCTTTACAGACAGGCCTGAATATCTATATCCTGACAACATTATGAGCTGGGTATGCAGAAACATTTAACTGCTTAACTTCAAGCCAATACCCAGCCCCTGCGTGGTGACAGTGATGTTCATTACATTTGCACTTCCAAATGAGATACCAAGTATGTGACATATCTTGTTCATTATGCAGCATGGAATTTATTAATATAATAATGTTCTGATCCTGCAACAAGTTCCGTTTGTGCACCAGGATCTTAAAAAAGTAGGGTAAGATGCATTTTTCCCAGAGCTATATTCCTGCTGCACAGACCCAGATGCCTCTGTTTTTTAATTTTAAAAAAGAGAGTGGACGAGGAGATAAACATTAGTTTGCTACAGTAAATGAAATACATATAATCAGAGGCAAAAACATTCTGGTATGAAGAGGCTATAAACAATGAGTAAAACAAGCATACTGTACATATACCCAGTATATAAATAATAGTTGACATGCAATCTTAAGAAGTTATTTGTACTTCAAACTGACCTACAGTAAAACGGTTGCAGTAAATTTAAGAAATGATGAAGTACAGTTGTAAAGAGTTACAAACAGTCAGCAAATAGAACTGAGTCAACATTCATATCCACTTGTAATTTTGGTGGATCGGATGCAACTAACACCATGTTTCAATCTGACTTCTTTATCATTTCCATATTTTTCAGAAGTTTACCCTTCATGATGCTTCACCACATTATATTACACATTCCCCTGTCACAGAAGATTTAATTCTCATTTATACCACCCTAGTAGGGTATAGGAGCCTTAAATTTGAGTAAATTCAGTATACACCCACTTTAAGGGTCCACTACCAGTGCAGGTCTCAGGGCAAAAGGGCCCATTGTAAATGAGAAATAACAATAATTACCTAGAAATAATGCTAAAACTGGAGCTAATAACGTTCTGCCATCACAGATGATAAAAAAAATGTGTTATGGTATTTCTTTAAGGTGATCATGTAGAATCAAAGAAAACAATATATATTATATCTGTGTGTAATATAGTTGTAATATACTATATGCAGCAAACAGCTCATAACAAAATTGTGTCCCAGGTTTTTTTTAGAGAAACATAGGGCCTGACTTTGTTATTCTACTCCTGTGTTTGGCTCAGGGATACAGGGAGAAGAGAGCTAAGCTGGTTTTAAGTTGCCCTTGCACTTCATGAGGTTGTGCAGTCCCCAGTGTACATGAGAGCAGACACGCTCTAATTATACTCTGCTTCCCGCAGCCCTGGAAAAATGTGAATAACTGTAGTTACAGTGCACTCTGTCAATGTTCCCAGCGTACCTTGGCACGTCCTTGTCTGCACTTATGCCAGAGGCAGGGATCAGGGACAGTGTAGAGCCCTTAAGATAGTGCTGCACAAGTCAGCACGGCCCTGTGCATCCAGAAGGGTGTAAAGGGACCTTAGTATAATTGAGAAGCAAACCAAAACGAAAAAACAGCTATTTCAGACACGAGGATCCATCCTGGAAAAACGTAAATGTTTTTTTCTAGCCCCTTCCTACAAGTACCTTTCTACATGTATCTGCTCACTACTGAAACTCCTGTGTGTAGGGGTAATTCTTTGTGGTAACCTTTTCCCCAGCATACTTTTCTGCTCTCTGACTCTATAAATTTGGCAGAAGCAGCTGCACCCCTAAAGAGGCTATTTGGCAGCTGGCTTTTGCTTTGTACCAGTTGCTCCCTTTCAGCTAGTAAATATTTCTACTATGTTTTCCCCTTCATCATCACTGTGGAAGTGACACAGGCTTACCTTTTGGAAACCATTATTAGGTGCATTTCTATAGCACTTCTCACTATAGCAGCTCTTGCTGAAGAGCCAATTACTATTCTGTATTTGTGCCATCCTCTGTCTGGTAGCTGGCAATCTAGAAACAGTAAAATATCTATGGATATTTAATTTATAATCTGTGTGTTCCAAAGGTGCCCTTGTTTATGCATAGTGTGATATGTTATCATAGTTATTATGTTATTACATTGGCTATGTCTTTTGTTTCCCCTCAGACTACGCAGAGAAATTATCCAAATGAGATAGCACAGCTTTGATTTAAAGGTGAATGATTACAAAGTGTGAAAAGATGATAATGCAAAATAATTACCGTTAAAAAATTAACATCTGTCCTGCAGCACAGCAGTAAAACCACGTGCAGCATCATGACATGGTGGATGCTGGCTACTCATGGTCATGACATATTTTGAGCAGCTCACATTCTACTATTAGTCTCTACGGATTTCCTTCACTTCCAAAAAAAAAAAAAAAAAAGCAGTTTCCATTTGTGGCCTGGGAGCTATCATATAATGCAGCATGAAAAGACAACAAGATTGCTATATTCAGACTGATCTCAAAGATCTTTGTTTTTATCTGGAGGCAAATTGTATGTCTGTTGCATGGGGTTTGTAATTTTTTCATCTTAAACCAAAATGACATCATTAGCTTTAGTGCTCTCAAACACAATCGTTCAAGTCACAATCCTTACCCAAGTGTACTTAACCATGGAGTTGCACGAATCATAAAGTGGAACAATTTACCAATTCATTTAAATAAAAATTATTAATTTGAATATAAATTATTTTGTAGCAAAACACACAGTCTTTTGGTAGAATTCCAAAGGAGTCCAGTGCAAGAACGTTCTTGTCTACAAGCTGTATTTAATAAGTAAAAGTAGATGCAAACAAGCAAGTCTGTGGAGCCCCAGTAGATCCTCTCTCATTATCTGAATGTCTTGGACAGCATCTGTAACTTCCCGGTAACTGGTATGAATTTGGCATAATCTGGGCTCAGAAAATCTGCCTTTATGTGTATAGCTTAAACATTCCTGAAGAGTATTGAGCCAAATGCCAGCACGGATCCATTGTATATTAAGACCCAAAAGTTCCTCAGGTTTAGTGGGCTAGCGTGCTACAGTAAATCTGTAGTGGGACTAAAACCCTGTCATTTTCAGTACTTTGTACATAATAGTGATTAATTTTAGATTTAACCCAATTAACCCACACGTCACAGGGCAGCACAAGTTTCCTTCCCCTTGTCCCTGCGCCCTGTGCTTGGGCTGGCAAAAGAAAGGGTCTCAGACGCCTCTTGCAAGTGCTTCACTTGTGTTCTTTTATTTACAGTAGCTGTACAGTCCCAATTCCCCCAACACCGGTCCCCGCTCCGACCCCTAACGGGGTCCTCTGGCCTTTGAGGCTTGTGTCAGCCAGCAGAGACAGAGCTACAGCCCTCCTATCCTCCTGCCTGGCTAGCCTCCCCACACTGAGCTCCTCCCTAAGTTTATATTTCTTCCCAGTCATCAGCCCAGCTGGTTCTACTTGGCTCAGCAGATTACACTGAGCCTGCCCTCGTTAGGGCCTGCAGCTGGACTCCCGGCTAAGGGTCTTGGCCCATGTACACGGCCACCCTACAGGGAAGCAGGGGGAAGCTGGGTCTTTAGCATGGCAGCCAAAGGTTTTACACCTCTGTCCTGCGACACCACATTAACCCCAAAAGCAGCCAAATTAATATGTCAAAAGCTAAAAATCTATAGACTAGTTCAGCCCTGGTGTAAATGGGTGAAACTCCACTGAAGATAGTAGAACTACACCTGCTTACACCAGGTATGAATTTGGCACCTAGTTTATAAACAAAGGGACTGATTTACATTGGTATAAATGGGAGCAGAATCATGCCAGGCCAAGATCTTATGTTCTGTTTTGTGCAGGAAGTCAGACAGGTAGTCATAATGGTTTCTTCTGATCTTGAAATCTGTGAATCTATCTTTCAGCCTTACCAGCTAAATTGCATTACTGTTCTTATGTAAATATTGTGTTAAATTCCATGGAAATGTATTCATATTTTTTTCGACAGACTAGATGGCCACAATTATTAAGAGAAAGTGTACCCAGATACAGCTGAATATTTCATCCATCTTGGTGGGAAAATTTGATTCAGCTCAAGCTCTAAACTCTACTTTAATAGAGACGCATGAGATGAAATCCCAGCCCCAATGAAATCAATGGCAAAATTTCTATTGATTTTACTGGTTCAGGACTTCACCTGTGTTAATATTGAACCTAATTCATGGTTTAAAGCTTGGAACTACCTTTCCTCTCTGTTCTTCTGATAAAAATTTTCATCTCTTTGGCTTGTTTTAGGGGATAAAGTTGACTGAGGCAAACCTATGACAATATTTGTTCCAAAAGGGCTATAAGAAAGAGCAGGGAATATGTTCTCCATTGGAATTCAGGCAAGCATCTATGCAGTAAAGATGGTCCTTGTTCCACCTACTACCCTAGCAGAGATTGCTACAAATGCTGAGGACTTAGCACACATCAGGAAGGTTACAGGGATTTGAGGAGGAAAAGGAAGCATGAGGGAACCAAATTATGACAGGAATCACCAGGTTCAATCTGCGTCGCTTGTCCTATATTTGGAAGAAGTTGGGGAGGATAGGAATTATGATACAAAAGGAAAATAGGGGTCAATGGTACACTATGAAAAAGGTGCAGGGGAGAACTGAGGTTTGAATCACCCCCTGTTTTTCCTGTCTAGTTAATTCATCCATTGTTGGAAGTCTGATATGAACCTAACAGAACATAACAGAACAATGCATCCTCCCAAATGCCTGGTTCAAAGACACAAAATAATTTTCTACCGTGATACCATTAATGCCCACAAACCATTTCAGCTATACTTCCTCCTTTATTCCTAGGTTATTTCTAAATTTCTCTCTTGATAAGAGCCAGCTTACCAAGGAGATTTTCTACTCATATTGTTAAATCTTTCCTGGTAATTCTATAGACCATTAAGTGTCCCACAGTTATTTTCTCAGATTTTTTTTTTCAGTTCCAGGCTACTTAAACTTATTTCTACCTAAATCCAAGCTCAGCCATTCAGCCCATTGACAAGATAAGGATGCGGAGCAAATAATCCAAGTTAATGATCCCAAAGAGCAAGTGAACAGCTTGGACTACATCTCAATAAGCTACTGTTTTGTATTTTAGATATTTCTTTGCAAGATATCTTTATAGCTGATCATAAATTTGAAATAAATTACAACAAAAATATTGTCTGTTTTCCAACTGGCTGTATTAGTTATATATATTAGTGGCACTCCATAGTAGTTGCTATTGTATGAGTATACACTGTATGTATCTGGGCAAGTGTGCGTATACCCTTTGAGTATTATCAGAATTGTCTGCCCCTTGTGATTCATGTGAAGTGTCATATTCTGAATTCCCATAAAGGTGTGCACTGATCCATGCTGAGGTTTTAGCTCATGCAAATGGCAAGAAGTCACAGCAACAGGGATATAGTTAAAGCTTAGTGCCAGAATGCTCTGCTGAGCTTTGGCTTGTTTACGTAACACAGAGTTTCCTTCAAAGAACTCAAATGTATAAACAAGGAAGATCTTAATATATAATTCGTTTTCTAATTAAATAGTAACCAAATATGTTGTCACATTTCAATTAGGAGAATGGAAAATAACAAATTATCTAAATAGTTCATGTGAGCATGTCAATTAACCTGCAGCTTCAACAACTGAAAAATGGTTCTGGACCAGATTCTGAGTGCACACCATTTTTTACATTGGTATAACTCCATTTGTTTCAATGCAGTTTTCCTGATTTACACAGCAGTAACTGAGAGAAGAATTTAGACCAGTTGTGTCCAACTAATTTTGCAAACGTATAGCCCATTTTATTTCAATCTGTAATAATTCTGTCTGTAAAGAGCTTGGCTGTTTTATTTTCAGACCCATATGGCAAAAGACTCTATGGCATAAAACCCTGTTATTAAATATAACTTTTCTGGCATTCAGTTTTCATATTAAACTATATGATCTGGGCATGTAATTAACACATCCCAGATTTCTGAGCTAAATAGAGCCCTGAAATTAGTAGGCACAATTTTTTGAAATCTTGGAATTGAACTTTCTGATTCCAGACCTGATTTTTAGCTTTCTAAGACTCTGTCCTCTATGGACTTTGGACACTATGTTGCACTCAGGACAGTTGTGAGCCACGCCACCAGGAGAAGTGGGAAGCATGCTCGTGGAGCTCAGCCACTGCTGTATGCCTTCACTGCACCTGGTCATTGCACTTCTGGTTTGCTAGAAAAACATCCTGGCCTTTCCCTGTCTTGGGTGTTAATAGAGAGCACTTCCTACCTTCCTGAGAGAATGGAGATGGCAGTTGTGGCCACCCCTGAATGGAAGCCCAGGAAAAGAAGGATGGGAAGGGTGAAGTCTACTTGCACCTCTTTTCTCTGTACATCTATGCCAAACACAATCTAACCCTCTTTATGAAAATAGGTCTGAATTTTGTTCCTTGAAAACTGGTATTCCTGGACAGATGTGATTGCCTGCCTTTTCCTGGTTACTGTGTACAGCCAGTCAGCAGCCAGATTAGTAAAGTTAAAATAGAACATCCAAATACAGTTAAAAGAATATATATATATATATATATATACACACACACACACACAACTAATAAAACAATAGATAAATGAATAAAATATTGGATGGAAATAGAAATAACCATTAGAGACAAAAAGTACAGTCAGCTAATGCTCAATGGATTTTTTTTAAAAAAACAAGATAAGATATGGAGTAAAAAGCAGTCACTACGAATGGTAGAACCAACAGAATGAGGTTCCACAAATTCTATATGTCACTAAAAATAACCATCATGTCAGACGTGGATTACAGAGCCATTGAACATAGATTTTTTTCTTTAAATTTTTTAGCTCTTTCCATAGCCAAAAGTTTCAGTAATTCATCATTTTCCTTCACTTCATTTTACCTGAGACCTAAGTACAAAGCCACGATAGGAGACAATGTTACATCCAGAGATCTTTATCTCCTCCTCCAGTTCAAAGTAGTAATCCACCTTTTCCCTGTGGGATGCCTCTCTACTCCCAGCATTGTCTTAAACTGGTAGTGCTAAAT
Source organism: Natator depressus (assembly GCF_965152275.1). Taxonomy (NCBI): domain Eukaryota; kingdom Metazoa; phylum Chordata; order Testudines; family Cheloniidae; genus Natator; species Natator depressus. Next base: position 72,312,986 of record NC_134236.1, read on the forward strand.
CCTGATCGAGTGTGGAAGGCTAACCACATAGGACTCAGATAAAATCTTTCTGTGATCTGAATATCTCCTTGGGGAAGCACTTGGGGAGATGGCATGCAGCAGAACTGTGGAAATAGGAATGCTTACAATATTTGCTACATATGACCCTTATGGCTGTACTTTTATGTATAATAGTAATGTGCTTTGTCCGTTTCTTTCTATGGGATATTTTAAATAAAATAATCTATCCTTATATGAGCTGCTGTTTTGTGGGTTTTCCTCAGAATTCAGTACAGCAGATGTAAAATTATTTGTATAACCAGTCTCAAACACATATGGATCCTCAAACATATCTAAATACTTTACATAAAAGCTGAATTTAGTTGCATCCAACTGTTTAAAAAAAAACTTTGCCACTACTGATATAACCCTGATCCTTCATTAAGTTTCCTTATCTCAATATAGGAGATCATATTCCTTCATCTTGACCACTTCACTCTAGAAGAAGTTCCTCATGGAAGGGACCTGAAACCACAGTCACTCCCCTAACATATTTTACACTGTCAGCTGAGACATCAGAGACAGCAGCGGAGGCATTTCTGAACAACTCCAGCACCAATCTGGTATAAATAAAATTATTATTCAAATCTCCAAGAAACTGAAAGATGTAATCCTTACTGGGGAAAGCTATCCATTGCTGGGGGAAACACCCATACCTGGAAGAGGCTACCCTTGCCAGGGGGACAGATGCATGGACCTGCCCCTCTCAATTCCACCCCAAACTAGGTGGGGTTCGTCCTCCACACTCAGCCCAGCAATCAACACCAGTTACCAACTCTTACAATGAGGAGATGGCGGTAGGACTTGCCACACAGAGGCTTTCCTCACAGAAGGGTCCTTGCCAGCTATCTGTCAAGTCTTAATGAGAAAGTGGAAGAGGGCTTGCATCATCGGAGAAGTGCCCCTATTTGGCCAGCCTTCCGCCTCACCCTTCCACACCAATTACCTAGTCCACCATGCTCTGCAGCAACTTATGAGGGGAAAAGTGACCTTTGGATGTCCCACTCATTGCATGTTAAGGTATCAAGTGTTTCCTTCAGTACAATACATGGACTCTGCAATATTTTCACAATGCAACATAGATTGTATAATGAGCTAGAAGAAGGGAACAGGGATCAGTGGAAGCTCCCCTTGTGAATCTCTGAAAACAGAGGTACAGTAGTTGTAGTTTGAAGTCATCAGCCTCTGAAATCGTAGGTGGAGGACTTCATAAAAGCTGAGCTTAGGCTACTATACCTATTCCCCATTTACTGTGTATAACAAGTGTTAACAGTTTATGGCTTGATAATATCTACTTTAAAATCATTATAGAAAAATTCTTTGGGACCAGGACAGATAAGCGTTTTCCCAACACATAAAGCCTAACAATATTAATTATAAATGCCACCTTAAATAATAGTCATAATAATGGTAAACAGACTAGTATATAATATAGTTTTGTACTTTAACTGAGCATAATATCTTAGTAAATAAGTTACAGCCTTTCATAGTCACTTAATATTGAGCAAGGTTTAAAAGTGTTCTGAAACTAAAGTAATTACCCCCAATTTAAGTGCAGCCACAGTAACTGAATTTACACAATAGTTTAAATTTGATATATTATGAACTGTCCAGCCCTCCTTTTATGTCATACCAATTTACTGTAGAAAAACCTACATCCAAGAGTGGCTGAGTGCATGTGGGATTTTTCTGCATATCGTACAAGTCTTATTTCCCAGTGCGTAATACTGATCAGTGTAGCACAAGACATAACCTGTTATGCTTGACTTCCTCTACAAGTTTTTTTAGCTTTTCATTGCATGACTGGATAGAATGTGAAAATTATAACTTGCAACAGATTGTTCTCAGGGAATAAAATTCCTATTGCAGCATGTAGTTAAACAGTAGATGTAATGTAGATAGTGCCATTGAACCTTCTGCCATTATAGAATTCATGCATCACCTGGTGTCATGTTGTAGTGGAGGATGGTGTGATAGAAGGTTTGGAAGAAGGAGGAATAGTTCTTTAACTACACCTGCAAGAATTACTACTATGAAGGCCTGAGTACACACTTTGTTCTCAGGGGGAGTAAAAATGTTCAACATCTCATGGTAAGAAGCTCTTTGCCTTTGAGTGCATAAGCCAAGCTCCAACCACAAAGTTTCCTTGTGGTAGGGTATTCCATAGCTCACTATTGCAGGGTCAGCCACTGTCAGAGACAAGATACTGGACTAGGTGGATCAGCAGTCTGTCACAGTATGAAAACTCCTATCTTCCTAATATTACTTTACTTCAATTATTAAACATGGATCTGTCATATCTCATTGCAAAGATGACAGCACTTAGTTTCAATGAATCTAAAGGGAATCCTTTAATTTGGGCACCAGATACCAATACTGCCCTCTATAGTCTCAGTGCCTGTCAACTAGTGTCTTGGGGCCAGATTTTTAAGTACCTAAAAGCATCTAAGCACCTAACTCCCATTGATTGTACCTAGATGCTTTGGAAAATCTCACTAGGTGTCTATCTCCACCTTTAGGCACCTAAATATCTTTTTAAAAACAAAAACAGTCATGGAAGGGACTTTCTGGCTGTACTACAGGACCAAGAAAGTTTGTAAGAACACTAACAATTCCTCAGTATAGCTGAGAGTATGGAAAGCCTGGTGAAAAGAATCTGAAGAGATTCTGAAGGGTTTATCATTTTAAATTCATTTAGCATTCATTGTAAAATCACTAATACATCTTTATTGTTCTCATGGATCTTGTTCAATGTTCAGTTATAGTACAATAGGCTAAACGGCACCAGTGTGTGATTACTACTTATCCCTACACATTAGAAACTGTAAGCTTTATATCCAGGAAATGAACAAGATTTAATGTAAACTTTTTACAGTATGTAAAACGACAGCATCTTCTCTTTCTAACCAATTTCTTTCATAAAGTTGGAAAAGAAAAATGAAGGCAGGAGGTTAACTTTCACCTCAAGAGAAGCAGCATGGCTTTGTCACACCCCTGCCAGGAGTAATTATGAGTGTACTTAATTCTTAGATGTTCAGCCCTTTGAACTGTTATTCAGTCTACAAGGTTAGTGCTCAGAAGGTGGGAAAAAAATCAATGAACAACATTTTACAGAGTACTTAAAACTTGATATTTACTTGCCATTTTTATGCCATTGTCAGGAAGGTCCACTCGAATATTTAAAGCCAAAACTTTCCTATCATGCGACAGCACGCTTTGGGGAAGGATGCAGGTGGGGGGAGGAGGGGAGGGGAGGAGAGAGCTGATATTATCCACCTTCCTCTTGGCAACAACTTGTAAGATCTAAGGATATGTTTCAAAATGATTACTGTTCACTTTTTATCAGCATGCTCTGTTTCATCTGTATCATATATAATTTATAAAATCTCCTGTATCTGCGTAATCTACTACATTGATCTGACCATATCAGGTGAGAGGTAATATAATCGGAGTGTGGTTGTATCCTGACCCCTACGTCGAGGGTATTGGGAGGAGGGGAGGTAGCGTGGAGGGTAAAAGTTCCTTGTATCCTCCCCTCTCCCTCGCATACCCACACAGATCCCAGATGCAATCTGGCCCTCTCTATGAATACTAAATTCTCAAACGAGGCTAATTTTTGGCTCATTTCACTACAGTAATTGGGGTCCACTTGGCACACTGACCACATAATCTTGTAATTCATTTCTGTTGTGTCTATAAAACAGTAATTGGATAACCCTTCCCCCCACCATACTCTCCCACCTCCTTCATTAACATGCAGCAGTTAGCCCAGCAAATCCTTTGGCCTTTTCATATACTCTTACTCTCCTGTCAAGAACTTTTTTTTAACTATATTGCATTTAACATTATAATACACTTTCAGTTTATTTTTAGTTTCAAGTTACTTCAGAATAACACTTTATCCACTACCATATAGGAACTTTGATATCATAACTCAAAAAGCTTGGCACTCAACTAAATATTAACCTGTCCACGATTCAACAATGTATGTTCTACTTCAGTAAACATACCTTTTCAGTAGAGCTGAATGTACCCAGTATCACGATGTCTCATATGTTCAAACAGACAATCCACAGGGTACTGCTAATACAACACAGGAGCTTTCTAATAGCAGTAAGAAACCCTTTTAAAATAAACTTTAAGTAGTAAACAATCTGGGAAAGGAATTTATTTCACTCCCTAGGCCAGTTCCTCTGTTGGTATAAATAGGTGAGTTTGCACCAGATGAGGATCCGGCTTACTGTGTTTATTTGGAAGTTTGTATCATATGTACTTAGTGTTATATCTGCATATACATACAAATATTAGAAACAATGGGAAAGAGAGAGGCCCATCCTCATCATTACCAGACCCTGCCCACATACCTTCCTAGCCATTGACCCTAATAGGAAAAGCTAGATAAAACGTACTCCTAAGGGTTACAGAATTCAGCCTCTAGTTTATTCCTACAAGAAGGAGTGAATCCTAGAGCCAATAATCATCCTTGAGATTGATCTCCAGCCCAACCTCCAGGAAATCAACTTGAGATAGCAAGATTTGATAACAAGAGAATTCAAGCAAATCACAACAGCATATAGGATGCAGTCAGTATATCTGAGACAGCCAGATTTGGTCCTATTTAAGGTTTTATAGATGGTACTCAACAGCTGGAAGTGAAATTAGAGCACTGTTGTTGTGTGCACAGATCAGCTTCTCCTATTTAAAGGGCCATGAGAAGTTATTACAATTAAGTCTGAAAACAATGCTACATGTTTTCAAACCAGTGAAATATTCAAATAAGTGGACTGTAAGATTTTTAAGGGTCTCTCTACGGTGAAATACCGTCTTCAGCTATCCATCCATTTAGCTGATCTCCTGGTTACCTAAGTGATCTATGGAATCAATCTTCAAGTTTGATATTAATAGTTGAGTACTGAGAATCTGGACCAAATCTACTGAAATAATAAAAATATCAAAGTCCTTCTGTAGTTTAGAGCTGAATGAAAGGCTAATCCCAGATTATTGTCCAGATTATTTTTAGTACCTCTCTTTTCCACAGCTAAATGCTGTCCACCTGCCTTCTCATTTTCCACATTAAAATCACAGTTCTCTTCACTCTGTTCCATCTTCAGCAATAAGCAACCAATTAACCAAATCCCAAAGGATAGTAACACAGTCCCTTTTATTTGCTTGTATCTGGAGTACAATTATAGATCTTCCCTAGCCTGTTATTTTTCTCTTCCCTTTGTGCTCACATATGTGGAAGGACTGGGACTGTAGTCATGAAGACTCTGAAGCAAGGTTTGTCTTTCCTCCTGAGCTTGTTTTCTCTCTGTTTACTACATTACTAGTTAGCTTTTTCTCATTTACTTTATTTCCAGTTTTTGGAGAAACCAAGTTTGCAGAATCACTAAGTGCTCTTTAGGACACACATTGATGAACGAGCTAGTGTAGGAAAAAACTGTTCTATCCTAAAGACTTCCTGATACCTGAATGCTGAGGGTACTTCAGACTAGTGTATTGAAAGTAAAAAGTGTATTGAGATCCTTAACCTTTCAACTAAAAGGGCACAATGAAACTAAATTGCTGGGGTATCATCACAGTCACATACTTCTGAACTGGGCTGTCTATCAGCATAGAAATTCAGGAGTACTGGCATAGCCAATTATAGGGACCTGGATAATGATGCCCATCCAAATGGCTAGTGGCAAACCAGAACAACCATCTTCAAGACTTGTGAAAAGCATGAAGTCATGAGCAGGAGGGCCTTTTAAGTAGAGAAGTTTTGTGCTTGTGCAAATGTTCTTGGGTAAACACAGCAGGATGCAGAACTGTTCATTATATCTGGAGAAGAGAATTCCTCTGAGGATGATGACTAGAGCTGGTCAGGATGTTTTCATCAAAAGGTTTTTTGTGTCAGAAAATGCTAATTCATTAAAACTGAAATTGTTCACAGGAGATGGACAGTTTTAACAAAATCCTGGTTCAGATTTTTTTTGTGAAAAAAGTTTGGGAGTTGTTTAAAAGTCAGATTTTCATTTCTGAAATTTTGCTTTGGTTCAAAATGACATTTTGTTTAGAAAACTAAGCTAATCATATTGTAGCCTTCCTACCTCACAGGGTCAGCGTGCCCCCTCCAATGGTACTGGGGAGTTGATATGCCTGGAGGACATTTTGTTGGGGCCGCCTAGCATGCAGCTGTGCCATTGTCCAAATAGCAGTTCAAACTTCCAAAGGAGCATTAAACAAACAACCAGTCAGCCGGTAGCCCAGATCTCCTGGATGGGGTGAACAGTAATAGGGTGGCCTAAGCAATTAAACAGTCCCTGGCCTCAGCTTCCTGGCTGGGGCAAATAGCAATAAGCTACAGCTCAGGCTTCTGGACAATGGCCAAGCAAATAAATAGTCCATATTGCTGGCCTTCTGGCCTAAATGTTAGCACACAACAAGTGGTGGGTGATCTCGTGATGGGGTCGCGGGGAAATGTGCAGTCACTGCCTCGCACCCCAGCAGCACAACCACACCAAAGTCTTGTTTCCCTGGGCAACTTCCTACTGGGTTCCTGCTGGCACTGGGTTCAGTTGCCATTGGGACCTGGATCTCAGTCTTGCAGTCAGACGACACTGTCTCTCCCTGGGGCCGTCCGTCTTCTGGAGCAGTCGTTTGCCTTTTTTCCCCTGCTTCTGGTCACGGACTCAACTGAGGGCTCAGTTTCCTGCCTCCTTCCCTGGTCCAGCCACAAGTGAGCTGCAGGGCCCTGTTCTTATACTTCGTGCTTCACCTCTGCACTTCTTGTGGAGGGGCTGGGGTACAGTTAGCTGTGCCTACCAGGGAGAGTTAACCCCTTCTGTACTGGAGGGAGGCCACTCTGCTTCACTGCAATAGCTTAACAAAACATTTAATAATGTTTAAATGAAATATTTCAATTGACCGGAACTGTTTTGGGGGGGGGGGTTGTTTGTTTGTTTTGGTTTGTTTTCTTGGATCGTCGGTTCATGAAAAATTTCAAGATTTCAACTCTTGGTCATGATTCAGAATGGGTACATTTTTCAAAATCTTGAAAATTATCCCAGGATAAGAAAACCACTTCCTGCTCAGCTCTGATCATCATAGAATCATAGGACTGGAAGACTTGAGAGGTCTCCTAGTCCAGTTCCCTGCATTCATGGCAGGATTAAATATTATCTTGACCATTCCTGACAGGTGTTTAACTAACCTGCTCTTAAAAATCTCTAGTGATGGAGATAGTGAAATCATGACCAATCATGACAACATTTTCAAAGTTGTGATGTTGAGAATTCCATTTAACCTAAAAGTTTGATGTTACCCAACAACAATGATCAAAATGTCCTTGCCTTGTCCCCCTACCACCACTATTAAACCTTGCTGAGATTTTAACTTTCTATTTCAGAATGCCTCGGTGATGCAAATCTGAAATTTAGACCACTAAGTTTTGCTCTTCCAAAGTAACATACTAAATGCAGTTTCAGAATGAAGATTCCTCTGGCCTTTATGCTTTCTTCAATGTGGAACACCAGTTGTTCACATGGCTGCTACATTCTACTGCTGCTGTACATAATGTACTTCATGTAGAGATCATTTAGTTTTTTAGGAGCCAGTTATAGACTTTCTGTACCTCCTCACGCTTTTCTTGAATAAAATTCACAGTGGAATCATTCACCTTTGCATGTGTCTTCTTACACTAACCCTTTCTCCTCAATCAGCAGGTATCATTGGTAGCTCTCCACATGCATCTTCTGCAGCACTAAGCTGATACCAAAGAATAATACAGTACAATGCCTAATCACTAAGGCTGTCCTGAGATGGCCTAACTTTTCAGCTTTAAATCCTATTCTCTCTCCTGCTCTGGCTCTCTCATTGACACACTTTAAAAATCCCTGTGAGATACATCTCTGTGGCCATGTGAAGAATACTCAAAAATGTGCACCTCTTCTCCACTCCATCTAAGTCTGTTCTGTTCTGTTCTGTTCTGTTCTGTTCATCATTCTGTTCTGTTCAGGGTTTTATATTACGCCTATCACCCTGGTATCTAATCACCTACAAATGTTTAAATTCATTTAATTAGGCATATATTTTCATATTTATCCACCTATAAAGCTCTGAAGATCCCAGCCATTTTTTCTTTTTAACTAAAATTAAACACAAGCCTTAGCTATAGTTACATGCAGAACTATTTGGAAATAATTTGGTTTGTTGGCCATCTTGCACCCAACAATAAAATGGTAATTCTCCAATGCTACATATTAGAAATGAATAACAAAATAAAGATTATTTCATAGACAGTGTGCAGTTACTTTAATTATTCAGAAATGTATCAACTTTGACCACTTCACAGCTGGTCTGGGTTAAGACTAATACCATAACAAACCCCACATTGGCTTAAAGTTAAGTGGACCACCCATATGTCTGTTCCCTTTCTTAATCAGAGATTAAGGAGTTGCTGAAACTGGCTCATTCAGACAAAGACTCTGGGGCAGAGCTAAGAATAAAAGCTCTGAATACCTGGAATAATATTACATTGGTTAATTTTGTACAATTAAAATAACATCAGTTATGAGACCAAATGTAGTATATGAAAAAATAGCTTATTCTTAATGTATGTCGAATTCTAACCTCTATTAGAATCCATATGAAGCAAATTATATTTTTCTTTCCTGGACTTTTGATTTGTTCCCCACACCATATTAGATTCAAATGAAGTTGGTGCATGTCCTCTTATGTAGTTTTAACAGAGAAACTATGCTATTTAAAATATATATATATTGGTACTGTTTTTTAAATATCCAATTGCCTGAAAAGCCAGGCTCCACCAGTATCATAAGCCCAGCTGGTCAGACTTTGAAAAGCCAGGAAAACCTCTAAACATTACTAAAATATCTTATTTTCAAAATGTCATAATATTAAAGTCCAATATCTTTGAATCTACACATGCTGATAATAAATGACTATCCCACTGGAAAGGGATGGATAGCTTTCTAATGGTGTAAAGAACACTCTTTTCGTGTTTAGATGTCTCAAGCTCTTGGACCTTTTACTTACTAGACCTCAGTATAATAGTGGAGGGAAAAAGATGGGATATTCCATATTTCTATTTGGTTTTTATGTGATGGCTGATTGAAGCTGCTTAGTGGTATGGAATGTTAGAAGAAGTCTCAGAGATTGATCAGGGTGTAAAGTGTAGACGAGGTGATCAAAGATACATGAAATATATAATGTACCACAAGGGTCTGTGGTGCATCACATGGATATCAACACCGCATATGTATATACAGCAAAATGTAATCGAGAATAATGCATGTTATGCTTTCCATAATCACAGTACTAACACATACTTTCTCTGAAATTCAGAATTCTTTCTAAAAAAAATATACAGTTGTATGTTGATCACTTAATTTTCCTATCTTTTTAGAGCCCAGTCTTTATAACAATTATGATAATTATTCCAGCCTTAAAAAAATCCATAGGAGAAAGGACGTGTTTGATGCAAAGGAAAGCTGGCATGTCTGATATGAAATATCTGATGTGTACTGCCATTTGGACTTTGCTGTTACAAAACACAGGCAAAGGGGACTTGGAGGGCTGATAAGAAAAAAGAAAATTTGAATCATTTGGATGCATTTCTCACTTTCAGCATGCAAACTTTCTATCACTCTAGCTCTGACTTGTAGAAAGGGCACATAGAATTTCATCGTATAGAGCCCAGTCTGAACTTTCCGTTCAGCATCCAGTTTTTATGAACCGTACTTCCTGAGTCAATTATTGTTTAAAATCCATACATTTTGAGATGTGATGTTAAATGATATACCACCTCCCGTATAGGGAAAATGCTAGTGTACAATCCAGAAATGGGAAAGGTAATTTTTCAACTAATTACTTTTCCTCCTTCTCTAGATCTCTCAGCATGATTACTTTATGACTAAGTCCCATTTTACAGCAAGACGCCTTGCTAGAAATTCATATCACCTGCACTCTGGCAGCTTGACTCAGAAGCTTGGTGCTACCATTGCTGATATCCTTAGATATTTTTAAGGTGAGGCTTGACAAAGCCCTGGCTGGGATGATTTAGTTGGGGATTGGTCCTGCTTTGAGCAGGGGGTTGGACTAGATGACCTCCTGAGGTCCCTTCCAACCCTGATATTCTATGATTCTATGATGAAGGCCATCTCTGAAGAAATAGCAATACTGTATGTGTGATAGGGCTTGATTCAGAAAAAAATATGAACAGGACCAAATCCAGCTGTCGCCCATGAAGACACAGCTTCTTCTGATTTCAATGGGAGTTGTGCCATCATATGTGAAGGCTGAATTTGATCTAGCATATAAGAATATCTTCCTGGTTCTTTGGCATGGTGAACCTTGAATTCTTGACAGACAATATTATTTAAGAGCCCCATCCAGAATACACTTATGTAACTACTCACAGGAGTGAAGTGCTTCATGCATAAGTATTTGTAGAATCACATCCTAAAGACTCACTGGGTGAAATCCTGACCCCACTCAAGTCAGTGGCAAAACTCCTATTGACTTCCATTGGGGCAAGATTTCACCTACTCAGTTTATGATTTAAATGAAAATGCCTTTAGATTTCTATCCTGCAAGGTGCTGAGTGTCCATGACTCCAGCTAAAATCAGCATGTGACAGGAGTGCTCAGCACCTTTCAGGATCAAGCCCTTACTGCAGAATTCACACATAGGTTTGGTGAAAAACACCCTTTGTTCACAGAAGAAGTCTGAGAGCTGGAAAATGCCCTATGTAAAGCTAAACCAGTGACACTTATCTTTCTATTTTCAAAGAATGGGGGGAGTAAAAATGAAAAGGAACTCCCTTACATCTTTCCATGATTTAGCTATAAAATCTAAAGCAGTTTTTGACAATTAACATGATCTTTCATTAACAGTCTGGGCTGTGGGTAGAAAGAGGGAGGAAGAAGATAGTCAAAGTTCAAACTGTTCACTGTGTCACTTGGTCTGAAAGTTTCCCACATGATCATTAGCCTTAAGCTGGTGGCTATTCAGATGATTAACACCAGTCTTTTAAAATAGGTTGACCCTTATGAGGGAGGAAGGTGTCAAAGCGTTCAATGAAATCTCAGAATCAAATTGCTTTCTTATCGTTCAGTCTTCCCCCCCACCCATCATTTGATTGGTTGCTCAGACTCAGTGCACTGCTCCCCTGGATAAATGAAATTTGCTTTCACCATGGACAATCATATGACACTTGGCTCATGGAAAACATATAAAGAACATATTGATCACAGGCAATAGACTTAAGGCCTGATTCTCAACTTAGAACTACACCAATTCACACCACTGGTGAATCTAACACCTTTTGTCTCCCTATGTTAACTCATTTAATACAAGGAGATATATTTGGAATAGAGTGATCTTTCAACCTACATAATTCACTAGTGTAAAAAGCATTCACTAGTAATTCCTATGTAGGATTTGTTTATTTGAACAGCACCCATCTGAGTTTGCCAAGGACCAAACTTAAAATTCACAAGACTGAATTAATGTCATTCCAATGCTTATTTCCACCACTCACTGCCTTGCAGTTATAATGTAAGTGCCCCAAACTTTTATCCTAATATAACAACAAATAATCCCTTTAAAGATCAGCCAGCTCCCTCTCCAAATGCATAAGGAAAAAAAATCTTTATAGTATGGTTGAAAAGTTATCTAATCAGGGATCTGATGGACCAATAGGAGCACCTTATTCCAGGATTCAAAGGCTTTTCACCAAGAACAGTCTGCTGGCAGCTCCCTCTCTTACAGAAAGATCTGCAGTTTGAGCCATCTGCTGATATCAAATGGGGTTGCCACAAGAAGAGGTGGATTCAAAGGTAATCCAGAGTCAAAGTCTTTAGGACTTTAAAAGGTTAATACCTTGAATTCCACTCTGAAGCCACTTGGAGTCTTGCCTGAGAATGGGCTGACTGCTATTTTCAGCCCAACTTTATTTCACAGTGTTCCAACTCCTTGCATCTCTACTCTAACACCAAAGACAATAATCAATTCATTATCTACCTTTTAAAAGATAAAATTGCTTAGAGATTTTCTTTTGTGATTACACTAGGCATTTTGCTGGATGAAAAGGTAAAGATGTAGGATTTAATCCAAAGAAAATACATAAGGAGAGGGGAACAATTTCTAGAATAATTAAAAGGAGAAATGGGGGAATTGAACACCAAATTGCTTAATGCAAAGCCCCAAAATTTCAGATTAGGAGGATAGGGAAAGTTGCAAAAATGGGGTTATACTCTGATCTTACTTAAACTAGTGTAAATCTAAATGAATTCCACTGACTTTAATGGAGTTGATCCAGATATACACTAATGTGAATGAGATCAGAATTTGGATCATAGCATCATTGTGGCAGCAACTCTGCCACGATGAATCCATGATTTAACTAGTTGATAGGGACACAACTTGTCACCATGTGGAAGTTATCATCATCTCTCGCAGCACCTTCAGTAGTAAATAGTTTCACTGATACACTATAGGTGTGCAAAGAGGTACAGCCAAAAAATAAAGAGAACCAGTTGTTGTTTTACTAATGGCCTGATTCTGAATATACTTAGCAGACAGAATTTAGCAGAACAGCACTGAGGTTTTGTTAAGTATCTCCATTGATTAGTTTTAGGTGGCCTGAGGGAAGGCATGCTTTTAGCCCATTACAAATTGTGGCTATAAAGTACCAATTTACACCAGCTGAGGAGATGGCTCTATATCTTCAATGACTCAGCTCCCAGGGGGAGGATCACCTTACACCCTCTCAATCCTGGGCTGTTCTGGGGGGGCAGAGAGGCCTTAGAAGTAACTTAGATGGCTCTTTACAGCATGCCACAAACACCCCTAGCCCCACTCCTGGCACATCCCCTATGCCAGGGCTTATAATAGGGTTTTAGACAGGCATCTTCATGGCTGTCTCCATACTTCTTGCACTAGGGGAATCTACCTTCAACCTAAACCGAGGCTTTTAGAGCCCTTTAGGTGTAGCTAGAGATCTGTTATGTTGTATAAAGGGCCTTGGAGTGGAAATGAGGATCTTAGCCCATAGCTTTCCTTCAGAGAAGAAAGATTTACATGACCATAGTTTTAATTCAAGTGCTGTTGGTGTTGATGTGTGTCCACATAGTATAAGCAACTCCATGCCCCTACCATATTGGAGGAATAGAGCTTTGTTTTTTATAGAATTGTTCCTACAGTGCTTTAAAGTTAGGTACAAGGCAATGCTCTTCTATAAAGCTTTGAAACTAGACACAATCCGTATCGCATTCCACTCTTGTACATTTTACTATGCCTTTTGCTTTTCTCCTAATGTAATGAGGTACAGATGGAGGAATATATTCTCATCACAATGTAAATGGAGTTCAGTTCACATCTCTACACCTCAAGATAAGAATGTATCCCAGAGAATCAGCTTTTGGTTTGAATTTCTTGGCTTTTGTTGATTTGTCTCACAACCTTAACCTTATTCCAGTGTCTTTTCTTCTGTGTAGCTTCCAGTCTGATTTCTGTCATTTCAAGTTTGATTTCCATGGTGCTGTAGTTTAAAAAAAAGAGATAAAAATATTTCATAGTTTATTAAATGCATAGGGACGTGTATCCCTGCATAAATATGCAGTAAATTGCTTCAATACAGCGGTCAGCATTTTCAGACTTGCCTAAAATAAAATTAGGCACCTAAATAAAAAGAAATGAACTGATTTTTCAGAGCTCCTGAGTATCAATAAGTCATGCTAACTTCAGTATATCCTTCACATTTATTATGCAGTGGGAGTTGTGGGAACTCAGCACCTCTAAAACCGGGCACTTTTATATAGGTGGTTAAATATGATCTGTTGTGGTGTGGTAGGAGTGTAATTTGAAGTTTGACAATTTTGGCCAGGAATGTTTTTCACTAATGAAATTGAATTTCAGTTAGTGATATTAAAGAGAAATTCTAAAATGTATATAGTAAACCCATAGAGGCATATGTGCATGTAAAAATAATGTCTAAACTCATCATGTATTTTGATTGTTAATGACCCCGTAGATCATAAGCATACCACACTCCAGCATGTTGATGCATAGTCTTGCACAAGTACTAATGCTGACAATACAGATTTTTACCCATTCGACTAAAAGCTTTCATGCCAGCAGTTACTCTAAGGCCCTGATCATGCAAATACTTATACATGTGAATACATTTACATACCTGGTCTGGTACCTACTGAAATCAATGAGGGCCTTTCAGCAGACTTCAATCAGTGTTGGATAAATTATCCCATTGACTTTAATGGCATTACTCAGGTGAGCAAAGTCACTCATGCACATAAGTATTTCAGGATCAGGGCCTAAGTAAGGAGTATCACATTCTGGTGCATGATGAAAGGCAAGATTTTAACCAAATACACTGAAACAACATCTTTAGATGATGAAAGGCAGGAAGGCACTTGTTGGCACTAAATAATTAGCTACTTTTTTTTCTTTCTTGGACCATAATTCCTAGAATCATAGTGTTAAGGCCAGAAGGGACCACCAGATCATCTAGCCTGACCTCCTGCACATTGTTGTCCACTAAACACCACCTTTTACCCCTTCACTGAACCCAACTTTCTAAGGAAAGAAGACCTTTCTTCCTCTAGTGAGGAGTAGAACATTTGGGTGACAGTGAGACTACTGAACAGACTTGAACACATTCCAAATAGATAAAAACAAAAAAATTGGTGTTAAAAATGTTTAGTGCCCTACACTTCATGGCATTTCAGTATTTTAAGACATAAAAAATCACGTTGGCCTTTAAGCACAATACTCAAATATCAGCCTAAAAGATTTGGTCATAACTTGAAATGTGGTCTGATCAAAGTACACTGAGTAACTTGGACAAGGGAGGAGTTTCTTTAATATGTGGAAAGAGAATTGGGTAAAAAGGATTTTTTGGTCCTGGTACAACTTGAATGAATGATTGGTAAGTCTGGCCCATCAAGGATGATTGATTCTAGTTTAAGTAAGAAAGGAACTATTCCCTGCCATTTCTTAGTATTCACAAGCTTTAGTTTTTGCACTCAGGTGTCTCTCTACGGGGGACTAAGGGCATTGTTCTGACTCTTATCCCTCATTCAGCAAAGCACGTAAGCATGTGCTTAAGGTCCTGTAGACTTCAGTAGTTAAGTGCTTAAAGTTAAACAAATGCTTTGTTGAATAGGGATGAAGTTATAAACATATACCTGTGGGTTTTTTTTCTTTAGAAATGAGGCTTAAACAGAATGCTGTAGCCCACCTCACTTTCTGATAGCAAATTGTGGGGGAGGGGGGAGAGGATGGGGTTGTGTGTGGCTACAGTTACAACAGCTTTCTCCCCTCATTTCTCTTGCAAAAGCTACCCTAGTATTTTCAGGCACTTGCCTTTTGTACAGTATCTTCCAGTGATGGACTCATGTTTTTATCCATCAAAGTTGGAGACTACAATTTATCTAGAAACCAAATACAACATTGACTTTTAAATCTGATATCCTGAAATGAGCTTTTCATCATTAGTGTTTTTTGGTCATATTCCAACTGTATAGGACAATAATTCATAGAAGGTTTTGTGGTCTGAACAAAATAATGTTTTATTAACAATTAGCCATTTAAATTCTTGTAAGATAGGAGATACCCACAGGCCAAACTCTGCTTCCTTTATAGCCTCTTTCCTAGGATGATATGACCTTTCCTTACTTTTCAGTGCTATGGATCTTGATGATTAAGAACATTAAATCCCAACTACTACACATTACTGCAGCTTGAAACATTAATCCTGTCTCAGTTCAGCCATTCACCAATGAAACAGCATAGCAAAAAAGTAATGATTTATTAAGAATTATCTATTTTGTTTTCCTTTGAGTACAGTATCTTAGGCATTAGTGGGCTACAAATCCAAAATAACTCTTCCTTCAAGGAACAGTGCCCTCAATAAACATGCAAACTCACTTGGCTCTACTTTCTTCCACACACATGAATAGGCATTGCATGTAGATTGGGCATAGTGGATTATGCTGGACTGGGACTCAAGACCTGGGTTCTATTCCTAGCTCTACAACTAACTGCTGGGTGATTTGGGGCAAGATATAATATGCAATATAATAATCATTTGCATATACATTTCATCTTTCTGTGTATCGTTTTCCCAATCAGCAAAACGGGAGGAAAGATATTGATTCCCTTTGTAAAGCGCTTTGAGATCTACTGAGGAAAAGTGCTATATATAACAGCTACATATTATATTAAGTCATAAATAGGAATGTTAACAATGGCATTAAGCTATAACTGTCCTCCTCCTTAACTCTTACTCTTAATTTTCCTTTACCCATTCAAAACTTATCATTTCCTCAGGGGCTCCAACTACAATTGGAGCCCCATTGTGCTAAAGTAAGAATTAGGTATATACATAGTAAGGGATAGTCCATGCATCTATGATCTTACAATTTACATAAATAAGGCAGTGAAAAGATGGAAGACAGGTGATGTAATTATTTCTATTTTGCAGATGGGGAACTGAAACATTAATTGATTTGGCCAAGAGTGCACAGGCAGTCTCTGACAGAGACAGGAATGGGGTCTAGACCTCAGTAGGCCTCTATCTTAGCCATAGGACCGTTCTTCCTCTGGACTAGTCACCTATCTCTTTCTCCAGGGACATACAATACCTTTTGTCCAGCAACAGCTGGAACCCACTATTCTAGTATCTCCCCTGTCTTAAGAAATGAGGTGACAGGATTCTTAATTATGTAACACTAAAAGCATCAGTGATTTAATCCACACCAGTCATTTTATTTACCAGCTAGAGAACAAAATGGTGGTATGAACAATAACCCTATGGAGAGGAAAGACTGATGTTGCAACCAATTTGATGGACAATACACTGGCTACTTTGAAAGGAGATTTTTGGAGAAAATATATTAAGGAATCAGGTGAATTTACTGCCTTCCAACTGCAACTCAAATACTATTTCTGTCTCTTTTCCTGTGGCCATGAGGCTATTGTTGGACATCACACACACCTTCACATTGATATAGATGCCAATTGCATATCATTTATAATTAGTGGGAAGCAACAGAACCTACAAGGGGAGGTAGAAGAAGACAACTGAAAGTTGTAAAAGACTCTCAGCAGGGGGAACTTTTGTCCAGCACTGCAACTCTACCACAGCTTCACCTCAGTTTGGACAGTCTGTTGATCTGTCATAACATCTAAATTTTCTATGTAATAAAACCAGTTATGTTTCTATTAACAACCAATTTCTTATTTTTGCACATCCGGTTGGATATTTTGCTAACTTCTGTAATTTTTTGAGAGGAAGAAATTGAAAGATCCTTTTATACAAATATTATCCTACTTTGCTTGCATTAAGCAGCAGCCATCAGTTATCATATTTACCCATTTTTTTGTAATAAATTTGCCACACTGATTACTACTGCCAGCTTTCTGGCCATTACAAAATGGTCTGAGTGCTTCGTCTTTGACTTTCAATGTTCTCCCAACCAATCACACATCTTGCAGTAAATAAATAAATATAAATGAAGAGAGAAAAAGCTTTGTTTACTCTTGATTTGCATGTATATGATTCAGACACAATTGCAACAGTTATTGTGGTACTAAACTGATACGCATGTGACTTTCAAGTCCTTGCTTGGCCACAGATTTCCTGTGTGACTTCAGGCAATTCATTTAATCTCTCCATACTTCATGTTCCTGTCTATAAAATTGATATGATAGCACTTCTCTACCTCTGAGGTATTGTGAAGATAAATATATTAAAGACTCATAGGGCCTGATATACAGTGGTAATAGGGTTGATAGATACTTCAGATATTTTTCATTTATATCATGCTGCTAAAGTTCCTCCAACTTTTTCAGTTACATTTTTTCCAACTTTCCCTTATACCCTAGTATCATCACCAAGTCCACAGTGAACTGACTCTGAGTTTGTTGTCCATTAGGCCAAACTTTGGCAACCTGCTCTTAGCTTTACCTATTCCTTGCAACAGAGAGAATGTGACAGTTTAATTGAAATTTACAGCTGAAGCTCACCTGTTTCATTTGAATTCCTATGAATCCTCAACAATCAAGGATAAGCTTTGTCTAAGTAGGGCACGGCACTATTTAAGGCATGGCTGAATCTATAGGCAGATCGTTTTCCCTTTAATAAATGAATGATAGACCTGCTGAAGTGTACCTAACTGTTGCCCTCAAGTAGCTGGCCTACTAAGCCGAATTATTGCTGCAGTTAAGAGCAATTTTCCATTAGTTCAAGTGATAGAGACTTATGTTTAGAAACTGATGATCCTGGGTTCTCTCCCAGATGTCCCATGTGTGGAGACTAGCTGACAACTTTGTTATCTGTATATGTGCAGTTTATATGTATGTTGGGGGGGGGTGCTGTTATAAGGACACATATCTCACTTTTTGAAGTGTTTAGTAGACCTAACCAGATCTCTCTATCCTCCCTTAAACTCTGAGTAGCACCTCTCATTACTACTCAATACAACTTTTTTTTTTTTTTGGCTGGGATCCTCCAACTCTCTTGGTTTCCAGAAATATCTGACTTTCTCAGTTTTACTCATCTTTTCCCTGGCCACAGAATATGGCTCTCAGCTGCTCTTAGTTGTTGTTATGCCTCCTTGTCCTGCAAGATAAGATCCTTTCCTAGTGCTTCTTGGCTGTAGCCTGAAGGGGCTCTTTTCTTCTACTAGTAACATATAAATGGAATGAACTCAGGACACTAACCAGTACTGTGCCCTATGGCTCTTCTCATGTTCATGCTCCCTGCAGGAGAGGAAAAGGTGAAAAATCCACCCCACACAACATAAATGGTCCAAAACACTACTTAAAAGAAGGCTTCCTTCCTTTATGAGATGCTGGGACTGCTTTAAAATTATATGTATTGAATACAAGCCCAAAACCGTTACCACATTGCATTTGTCCCACTCCTCTGAATGCTTAAACTTTACACATTTCACCTTCTTGGAAGAAACCACACTGAAAGTTTCTTTATATCCCCAAATTCCTTAATCTTTAATCTCATCTGGAATCAGGACCTTAATCTAGTTTAGTAGTGACAAGGATCCTGGGGATATAACAGAAAGATTATAGGGCAGGAAAAAGAACCTAATCATAGAAGCAATTCTGCAGTAAATAAGGGAGGAAGTACTGAATTCAGATAACTGCTAGGGACTGATAAGATCCAAATCTTCTACATACCGAAAACAAAGGAATTATACTCTGTGCATTATGACTGGATTAGCATCAGAGGAATTCTGCTGTGATATAAAGTGAAAATGCTAGTTGACCTATAGTAGGGTGAGTGACCTAAATCAAATCTAATTGTATGCACTTAGAAAAGCTTGACTCTAAATTATCTATGCTGCACTGCACCAAAAGGCATTTAAAATGGGTCAGAAGCATTTAGTTTTATTCTCCAACATTTTAAAACTACAGTTTGCATGTAAACCATTGCTGTGCATAATATCAGACAAGTGCAGCACTAAGTAGGAAGAAAAGAAAAAGGAATACATGGTTGTCTTATCATCTCACATAGGTGCTGTTAAATTAGGCTGAAACAGACACAAATGGCATTCTGTGATGACTAGCGGGTGATTTCCTGTAACATTCTTGGTTGCTGTTGTTGTTATTAAATTGAATAATAGTTCACAAGTGTCCTAGCACTTGGTTTAATTTAATCATCACAGAACACAGACTATAGACTCTAGAATGCTGTCATTGAGGGCATAATTCTAAATAATTTTTAACATTTTTAAATCAGTGAGCCTATGTGCATGGATGCTACTCCCATGGAATGTGTTTGTAGGATCCGGGCCTTCAGCTGCACTGCAGCCTCCCAGCCCGGGTTGGCAGACTTGCACTAGGTCAGCTTGAGACAGAGTGCTAAAAATAGCAGTGTGGACTGTGTGACACTGGCAGAGGCTTGGGCTAGCCACTCAAGCTTGGACCCAGGGTCTCAGGTGGATCTGAACTCAAATGGCTAGCCCAAGCCTCCACCAGTAGCATATCCACACTTCTATTTTTAACACGTTAACTCGAGCTGACCTAGCATAAATTTGTCTACCCAAACTCGGTGGCATGCTCCCAGCTGCAGTGTACTTCTTCTTTCATATGTGTCACAAATGGATATCTAGGTACAGTATTTCAGCTATCTAACTGCTGCATCATCAAGGGTAGCAAGTCATTGTATTCCACCTTCCAGTCTTCTAATTGCAAGCTCCTCCACCATATGTTTGACAATCTGCATTGCTGCCCTACAATCACACTGTGAAGATTGGACTAAGACAAATTTCTGCACTGTGGCAGCTGCTCTGGCCATTTCCTTCAGCAGCCTGTTCAGCCTAGTTCAGGGTCTGCATCCCACATTGCAAACAGGTGGATATAAGTTAGGGCTTCTGAAACGCTCCAGTATGCCTGTCTCTCTATCTCAGAGTTGCTCCCACTCTGCAAGGACACAGCTGTTGGCCCTAGTATGCCATTGTTCATCTAAGATTTGCATTGGGCTGGCAGCACTGGAAATAAGTGCACGAATAGCTCCTGAAAAAGAATGTTGTGAAGCCATTTGTGGCAAGTCGGCAGGAACGGGAGGTGAAGGCGTTTTCTTCTGGAACCATGCAGATCTTCTTATAAGGAGCATGCTTTGCTTATTTGCACCTGTTGGAACCATTGTGTACTGCAGGTTGTTTTCCTCCATCATAGCCCTCCATGCAGTTTTAAGGGTGATGGCATCTCGTCAAGTTTAGGGGTAGCTATGTGAGACATCACATATAAATTGGATGTAGATGTGTGGGTAATGCAACCAGTAGTGATGCAGGTGGCTGTTTTCAGCTCCGAATCAATGAGCAACTTGGTGGCTAGCACACCTGCCAGACGAGTATCACATCCACCTGACAGATTCATCAGAACAGCACCAACTTTCTTGCCCTCTCGAAGGCATCTTTAATGTTTTGTGTTAGGTGAATAACTTGAACCTGTGGACACCATCCTCATCTGAAGCAAGCCTGAACAAAGGAAAGCTGTGGTTTGATTGATGCACATTGAGGCACATCAAAATCTGTCTCTACATAAACTCAGATGTGACACAAAGGAGAGAGATGGGTCAGTAGCTCTTGGGATCATCTAGCAGTTTTCCTGGTTTCAGAATGGCTATGAAATTTGTCCTGTGACAGATTTTTGGTATGCAGTTATCCTGGAGACATCAGATGAGGAACTGAAGCATCCAGTTTTTGGCTTTTGGAGCTAAGTGAAGTAGAAAATCCATATGGATATAATCCAGGCCTGGAGCTCTTCTTGTTTCATAAACTTTATGGCCTGGTCCAACTCTTTGTCTGAAAAAAAAAAGTGATCAAATTTGACTGTACACTAGGATCCTGCCAGCTCTTTGTAACCTAACTATGACCACAAGGCTGAAAGACTTATCCAAGTTCTGTGTACAGCCATTAGCTACTAGCTGGGGTGCGATAACATTTTCAGTGACTGGAAACTTTTTTTTGCTGTTGCTGGAATCTCCATAAAGTCTTTTATGTTGGTCTGCCAAGATTCCTGGCTAGAGTGTGTAAAATCTATCTTTGTAAATGTCTCACTCCATCGATCGTGCTTGGTTTGGTCCAGCAGCTGAATAAGTTCCTTGCTCTTATTAATGGTCTCCTCTTTGTTACCAGAAAATTTGAATTCCTGGTAGAGCTTAAGACAATCCAGGCATATCCTGTTGTTGGTAACCTCTAGGGTTCAGTTTCTTAGCAGCTGCCTGAACTAAGTTGCAGAAAGTTTGGTAGGAATCATTTATATGGATGGACATGTCAAGTCCAGTTCAGCCAGTTTGCTGAAAGACATCTCTAGTTCTGCTTGAAAGACTGTTGATATCCACAGGCTCATGGTGATCAAAGATGGCCAATGCTGAGATTTCAAGAAAATTCAAGCACCTTCTGTTCTATAACCATTAGCACTAGTTGCGTGGAAGATGAAAAGGTAATAGCAGTGAAATGCTGGTTGCCCACCTGCTACTGTGAAAGCTTTGTTTGGTTTTCATCATAGAGGTGTTATTGGTTAGCAACTGATGCCCAGTGCATTAGATTTTCTCTCCATCTATGTTGTTGTCCACTGCATTAAACCCTCTCCTTCTGTGTCGGGGCATCAGTATGTCCCCAATTAACACGGTGGGAACTGAAGTCACCAAGGTGCATGGAAGGACCTGAAAAGGTGGGCAGAGTGGGGATTGGCCAGTTAACTGATGGAGGCTGGTAGACATTAATCAGCTTAAACTCTTTCACCTATATTGCCTCCCATTCTGTGATGTCATTTGGACCAGATGTGCCAGCAGAGAGCCCTTCTGTAATTTAAGAAGCCATTCTATACTGCTTGGGATGGTGATGAACTATGATAGCATAGCCTGGAACTGAAAGTTGTTAAATTGCCCATTATTAAAAAGAGTAAATGAGATGACCCAGGTAATTATAAGCCTGTCAGCCCAATATCGATCCATGGAAAGATAATGAAGCAGCTGATATACGACTCGATTAATGAAGAATTAAAGGAAGGCAATGTAGTTAATTCAAACCAACATGGATTTATGGAAAATAGATCCTGTCAAACTAACTTGATCTCTCTTTTTTTTAATGCAATTACCAGTATGGTAGATAAAGGTAATAGTGTTGATGTAATATACTAGACTTCTGTAAGGCGTTTGATTTGATACCACATTTCGATAAAAAAAATAGAACAATATAAAATTAACATGGCACACATTAAGTGGATTAAAAACTGGCTAACTGATAGGTCTCAAAATGTTACTGCAAATAGGAAATCATCACTGATGTGTTTCCAGTGGGCCCCTCCAGCAATTAGTTCTTGACCCTTAGCTATTTAATATTTTTATCAATGACTTGGAAGAAAACAGAAAATCATCACTGATAAAGTTTGCAGATGACACAAAAAATGGGGAGTGGTAAACAATGAAGAGGACAGGTCACTGATTCACAGAGCTCTGGATAGCTTGATAAACTGGGTGCAAGCAAACAATATGGGTTTTAATACTGCTAAATATATGTAACCCTTCTGCCAGGTGGAGCTAGCAGCTGCCAGGGCTGGGTTCAATATCTAGGGGTTCCTTTCCATTGATACAACACAGAACAGGCTCAAGCCCCAACCCAGTAACCTGGGAAATTTACACACCACCCGTGGGTGCCTCTGAGAGGCAATACTTCCCCACTCGCAAGCACAGAGTCTGAGTGTAGAAAAGAAACTTTTAATAAAAAGAGGAAAGTAACTTGGCATTAATTTGGGAAAACACCACAAACAGGGTTCATAAACATAACCCCTGAGTAAAAGACTCACCCCAAGTAGGTTGGGCAGTGTCTTTTTTCTCTCAGGTTCTTAAGTCCAGCAACCCAAAAGTCCCCTTCACATGCCCGACCCTTCTTTACACCCCACTCACAGTTGCTGTCCTTGGTCAGTGCAGGCCCAGAGTTCAGAGGTGCCTCTGCAGAGTTCATCTCCCACCCTGGGTGGCGGGTAAAGTGGGGGTAAAAGGCATCTTACTTGCTCATCATGCCTCTCCACTGCTGCCCTGCTGGCCCACTGGCCGCCTGCTCGCTGCTCCCACCAGCCGCCCCTGCCGGTCAGTCTCTTAGTGATTTTATCTCTGTGCAGGAAACGCAGTCCTGCCACAAGTGATTTCAGTTCTCAGTGATTTCCAGCTCTGGGCAGGCAGGGCAGAAAAATAGTCCTATCACAACTGGTTTCAGCTCTGATGGAGCAATTAAAATAACAAAAGAGGTTCCTAATGAAGCCTATTTAGCTTTATTCTTTGAACAGTGTGTGGGTCGGGGGAAACAGGTTAAACCAGCCGAGGGAGGACCCTTGAGGGTGTGCAGCTCCTGGCTGGTATTCCTGCCCCCACCCCTCTTACTTTCACAAGGCTCGGACATTCGAGCCCTTGTTTCACCAAGGTTCTTTTAACTGAAAGTGACTCCTTCCTTTGGGACAGGTTAATCACAGTCCTTCTTTTCTGTATTCCCACAATAATTACAAACATTGGTAACCATATTTCACTACCCCTGCATTCAGTACTAACATAATTTGTGACCCAACACCAGCCAAGTTGATTACAATGAGCAAAACACTGCTCCATCAGCTGAATATCTAGCAAATCTAAGCAAAGCAAGAGAAAACTGTATTCAGACGCTGCTTACATATAAATGTATCCATCTAGGAACAAAGAATGTAGGCCTTCAGAAAGATTTGGGAGTCCTGGTGGATAATCCGCTGAACATGAGCTCCCAGTCGGGTGCGCGGTCAAAAGAGCTAATGTGATCATGGGAGGCATGAACAGGGAATCTCAAGAAGGAGTAGAGAGTTATTTTACCTCTGCATTTGGCACTGGTGTGACTGATACTGGAATATTTTGTTCTGATGCCCAAAATTCAAGAAGGATGTTGATAAATTGGAAAGTGTTCAGAGAAGAGTCACAAGTAAAGGATTAGAAAACGTGCCTTACAGTGATAGGTTCAAGGAGCTTGATTTATTTAGCTTAACAAAGAGAAGGCTAAGGGTTTGTTGATTACACTTTATAAGTATTTGCATGGGGGAAAATATTTAATAATGGTCTCCCCAATTTAGCAGAGAAAGGTATAAAACAATCCAATGGCTGAAAGTTAAAGCTAGACAAATTCAGTTGGGAAATAAGGTGCAAATTTTTAATGGTAAGAGTAATTAACCATTGCAACAATTTACCAAGGGTTGAGATGGATTCTCCATCGCTAACAATTTTTAAATCAGTTGGATGTTTTTCTAAAAGATATGCTCTAGGAATTATTTTGAGTAAATTCTATGGCCTGTAATACAGGAGGTCATAGTAGATAATCAGAAAGGTCCCTTGTGGCCTTGGAATCTATGAAGTTGCTCATCAGTGGTACAGTGCATTTCCTGAAGAAACATTAGTTAGATTTGTAACTAGATGGAGGATTCCCTTTTCACTGACAATAGACCCTTAATGTTGAAATACAGCATCTTGAGGACAAGACAGGATTTTTGGGCTGATTGCCACTTAGAATGCAAGTACGTGTTTCACATTTTGTGTAGTTTCATTTCACTTTACGTTACAGGTAAAACCAGCTGCAGAACAGACAAATCCTCAGAAAGTCCCTGAGAAACTTTAACACAACCTGTGAAACAGGCTACCTGTGTGCCAGAATTTTGTTAGCCTCATAAAGTCCCCCTTGCTTAGGAAGTGCTTCTGAGTTTGCTTCCTCCAGGCACCTACAGGGGCACAAATCATGGCAAACAGGAAAGGAATACCTGGGCACTGTAGCCTGCACCTTTCTTCACTGGGCTGTTCAGGGAAGGACTTGCACCCCTGAGACATAGACCCTTCTTCAGGTTCATCTTGAGGCAGTACCACTCCATCTTTCCCTCAAATAAGAGCAGTGTCTGAATGGTACCGTCTTGTTTACATTTCCCAGGAGTATCCACGGTTGTGAGGCACCTTACTACCACTTGCCACTAGTGTAAGGAAGTCTGCCAAGGTCAGGTCCCTATCTCCACTGGCAACACAAGCACTCCCATCTAGGCCTACACAGGCTCCACTGTCCCTTTGCAGGTAAGCTATAGGTACACTCCAACCCCCAAGCTCTCTGAGCATCCCCCAGGAGTCTCCAAGCCCTGTGTCACTGGACACTGTCAGAATTCACATATCCACCACCCTCAAAGGAATAGGACACACCTGCCTGCCAGTTTCCCCTCAGGATCACTGTTCCAGTTAACACAGCACTTGTTTTCACTGTAAACATATCCAAGTTTGTTATCAAAGAACAGAGATTCAAACTATGGCAAGTAGGTAGAAATATTGAGAACAACTGGTTACATGTAAAATAAAACCATAGCATGCTTTCTAGAGCCCAGGCTTACGTAACAAGACTCTTTTCTGTATAATGAAGCTTGGCTCACACAAAGTCTGCAGCGTTTTCCAACCCAGCAGGCTGTGATACAACAAGCTGGCAGTTTGTCTCCTCCATGAACGATGTCTCTTGGTATCCTTAGATTGCCAGGACAGTTCTTTGTTCTTTTTCATAAAACAGCACGCCCCTACTGATTGTTCTTTCCTGTGGTCTCCTTCTCTTGTCAGCCTTGCAATCTGTTAATCAGCATCAGGCTCCACATGTAGACATGCTTAGATTGTGAGAAACACAAGGCACAATACACACCTGACCAGACCAAAAAAGTTGAGTGTCTTCTACTCACTGCCTGGAAAAAATCTGGTGGCCTGCTTTTAACTTCACGACATTAAGAACATAATTTCCAGTCCAGGTACATAACTTCTTAAATATCATCCATACTTACATCTTGCAATGTTTAGGAAGACCAGTGTTACACTGGTTGTTGGTAGAGACCTCACATGCCAGTCTTTGGTGCACTATTATGTAGACATCAGACCCAAGGGATCTCTGTAAACCCTTTGCATTCCTTATGGCCTCTGTCGGTTGGCATCAAGGGGTCCCTGGGTCACAGTCTAGTCCAAAAGGACCAATAGGAGTTACTGTACAGGCACAAATAAATGAAAAATTAAATTGATGAGCACTTACATGAAGAAAATATTATAGGGTACAAACATTAGAACAACAGGGAAAGTAAAATGGATCAAGGTCAGTCAAAGAGCCCTTTCTTGTCCTGAAACATTGGGAATGTTGCTATAATGGAATAATCTGAATTTGTGATGTTGTCATATGGAATTCTAATGCCCAGAGTATTTAAAAATGAAGGGTTTGTATGTGAACCAAAACCCACCCCATTTCTTCCTGAGGTTGGGTGGAGGGATTACTCCTGCTTATCATTTTAATTTTTTTTAGGTATGCTGTGTCTGCCTTCAGAAGATAATAGTGTTTGTCACCACCACTATTTATAATAAACTAATCATATTCATAAACATTTCAGAACACTTGTTATTTAATTGTAACACAAGAAAACATTTGATAGTTGCTATTAAAAACAGAGGCCCTACATTATTGTTTTGTGATTGCACAATGCAGCGTATCAAATAAAAGGTTGTAACATAATTATAGCTATGCAAACCTTTTTTTCTATGGATTACATCTACTCATAATCACATCGCCTGTGGAAAGTCCTTAATATGCACTTTAAGTGTGCAGGTCATTTGCTCCAGGATGAGTTTCATCCTAATTTATTTGCAGTGTTTTTTTCTAGTTTCCTATCTAAAGAAATAGCCAGGCCTATACACAGGAATGAATTTCACCCAGTGAGTGCAAAGTACATGTAAAACACTGCCATTTTAATCTGGTAGTATTGTACACCCTTATTGCAGAGCTGTAAATGACTATGCAAGGTGCAGTGGAAAATTAAGCCCATTTTCTCTGATTCAGGATTATTAGCACTTGTGTACATTATAAAATTGCAAGGGGTTAACATAAATGTGTTTAATAATGTAATTAGTTTAACTGGTACAAAATCCTGTGCAGATGCTCTTATTTCAGCTGAAGAGTAGTTTCTTTTAGTTTACTGTAAATCAGTCCGGCATCAACAGAGTCTCTATAGGCTTTTACACCAGTTTAATTAAATCAGTTTAAACATGCCTTTAGTTAAACTGGTGAAAGTTTGTGTCTAGAAAAGACTTTACTTTCTAAGGGTAATTAAGGGTATGTCTAAACGTGCAGAGTGCTTGCACCATAAGTTTCACCGGTGATAGGGAACCGGTGAAAGTAAAGCAGTGGTTTGTACTCAATTCCTCAGAAAGAAAAGGAGTACTTGTGGCACCTTAGAGACTAACCAATTTATTTGAGCATAAGCTTAAGATGCATCCGATGAAGTGAGCTGTAGCTCACAAAAGCTTATGCTCAAATAAATTGGTTAGTCTCTAAGGTGCCACAAGTACTCCTTTTCTTTTTGCGAATACAGACTAACACGGCTGCTACTCTGAAACCTTAATTCCTCAGGCGTCAGAAAGTGTTTACATTAGCAGCACTTCCATCACCCACTGATGAGAGCAGCACTCTATGGCAGCTATCCCACAGTGCAGCTCTCTTCACTTGGACAATAGGTCTTGTGGGAAGGGGGAGGGGGTAATCATGGGTGATCCAGGGTCCCTGCACAGCACCCTCTCCCCAAACACTGATCAGCTCCAGTAGCTCAGCATTGCTCCAAGCAGGGGATCGTTGGCTCCCTGGAGCAGCCTTTGCCACCTGGCCAGATGATCAGTGAGCACTTGCCAAGAAAACAGGAAGGGGAGTTTCAAAGTTCCCGGGGCTTTATAGGGAGAGGGGTGGATGTCTCTTTACCTGGCGTCAGAACAGCAGAGCTGCTGGCCAGAGTGGTCACCTAGTCACTGTGGGATATCCTCTGGAGGCTAAAAGCTCTGTAAACAGGGAGAATATCTTCACTTGCACATCACTGCAAAAGCATCACCAGTAAGAGTTCTATGCCTCTTGTGGAGGTGGTTTTCTCTTTGCAGTTAAACTTCTGACTTTCACCACAAAAAGACATTGGCAAATGTAGACGCTCCCATGGTTTTTGCACAAAAAAGGGACTTTTTCTGCTTTAAATGGCAAGTGTAGACGTGCCCTAAGATATGTTTCTGGATCCAAAAAGGTAACCAGTTGCATGCTTATGATTACTTTCCTGTACAAGTAATAGATCACAAGTATCTGATCGTATTTGCAGGAGGCATGCAAATTATGCAGTGAAACTGTGGCCAAACTGAATGTCATGACTATGGTATCACTAATAATCATTCATACTCTGGCCAGGAATGCAAGATTGCCAGGAAAAGTATCTAAATAGATAGCATTACTTGTTGGTCTGCAACGTAATTGGATTTGATTGCTTCTCAGGATTTGATTTGATTTGATTTGATTTGAGTAATGCATTAAGTAAGCCATTACTTAACAGTTATTTGATTACATGCAACTATTAGTTAATCTTGGTATAGTATTCTGAGGATTTGTAGTACTGTGGCCACTAACTGGCAGGTGTCAGTCATTAGTAGTTATTCTAATCGGTTACTTTATCACTCATCGATCTGAGCAATCATCATGCCCTTATAACAACGACTCTCTACCACATACTTTAAAGACCTTCTGGAACCCATCACACACTAGGCTGAGGGTGACCTCTAACTTTGTGGGACATTCCCAGATTGACATACAATTGTGGGATCTACTGTCGTGGATTGGCACCCCACCAAACCATATACAAACAGAGATGGCGGGAAAGGGATGAGAGAAAGGAGGAAACAAAGACTGAAAAGATCGTGTTTGGAGAAATGAGTGAAAAGTGATCAGAGAATGGGAGAGAGGGAGAGGTTATGGGGATAAGTCACCCTCCCAGTAATATCTTTTCTAGGGACTCCCCGATCCTAAAGCTATCCTTGCATTTATAATAAACTCCATAACGAAAGGAATCACTTCAGATTTACAGCTTTTGTTCAAATCAGCCTGTTCAGAATCTTAGGCTCAGTAAAATATCTGTCCTGCATCCCTCATATTTTCAACAGGCAGTATTTTGTTCAGAAGCAGTAATGATTTACGAAAGGCTTTACTTTTTTAGAATTTTCTTTCTTAAGATCCTTTGAATTCTTCCTTTCAACAGGCTTCAAAATGAAGAGCTAGTAAAGAAGGATTACCGTAGTTTAACAAAGTGAAAAACTAATTGAATCATTAACTGGCCATTCAGATTCAAATATCTTCATTCCAACTGCACCCACTGTTTACACTTCTACTTTACTCCTCCACATACCTCGTTATTTTGCCTTGTTTGTAAAACTTCTTAAGTTTTAGTCCTCACCCTGAAAAGGTCATGTGAAAATGCACATCAAACATGTCAGTGAAAGTCAAGGCTTTCTGTGTTATTAGTTCTATAAATTTTTTTCACGAGGACTTTTGCTTTTGGTGATTGAAAACACACACCACCGGAACGAATAAATAAATAAATAAATAATCCCATTGGAGATTTTACAACTCTATTAATTCAGCCAACTTTTTCCTCCACACTTTCAATTAATAATGTGCCAATGCTGAGCAAAATGTATGATTAAACACAACATTCATTAGTACCAAACAAGCACATGATTGCGGTGTTGCAAATTAAAATTGTTCACTTTCAGTGTAAATTGGGTTCTTATCAATCATTTCAGTTTCTGTGATGATAAATTGCAGGGACTTTTTTTCTCTTTTTATTCCCCATCACTGCCTACCAAAATAGAAATTATATATACAGTTAGAGGGCCATGTTGTCAGAGTTGCAGTATGGATAGACAAGCATTTGGCTGTGTTTAAGGGCCGGACAACTTTTGAATCAAGTTTCAGTACTCCTGTTTGGATACCAACACCTGAAAAAAAGAAGTTTCCAGAGGTCCCATGCCATCTACATTTGTGTTTTGAAAGCCTGTGGTCAAAGACAAATTAGGTGGGATTAGCCAAAACCCACATTAAGGCTTGTTATACATGTAATACATGTATATTAATAGCAAATGTTGTGGCTAGAGATTAATGCTGACTTCAGCTGAAGTAACGTGACCTTTATCAACTGTATATGCATAGGTTTCAGAGGGGTAGCCGTGTTAATCTGTATCAGCAAAAACAAGCAAAAAAAATTCTATCAGGGTGGATGTGGCCCATTCCCAACAGTTGACGAGAATGTATTTATTATTTATTAATAAATGGATACAAATCAGAAATCAAGAATTGTAACATTCAAAAACCAGCAGGAGAGCACTACAATCTCCCTGGACACTCAATAACAGATTTAAAAGTGGCCATTCTTCTAAAAAAAACTTCAAAAACAGACTTCAACGAGAAACTGCAGAACTGGAATTAATTTGCAAACTTGACACCATCAAATTAGGCCTGAATAAAGACTGGGAGTGGCTGGGTCACTACAAGAAGTAATTTTTCCTCTGCTGATACTCACATCTTCTTGTCAACTGTTGGGAATGGGCCACATCCACCATGATTGAATTGGCCTGGTTAGCACTGACCCCCCACTTTTTAAGGCAACTCGCATCTTTTCATGTGCTGTATATTTGTACCTGCCTACTGTATATTTCACTCCATGCATCTGATGAAGCGGGTTATAGCCCATGAAAACTTATGCTCAAATAAATGTGTTAGTCTCAAAGGTACACAAGGACTCTTTGTTGTTTTTGTATATGCATAGTTACTACAGGACAGTCTAGTTTCCTATATTTTGTAAAGTACATCTGCCGTATCCCACAAAAATAATGATTTTTGGTTATTTATAGCATAGATATAAAAAGAGATACCAGTCTTTCACCAGCTCATTGTTTTATATTGTGAATAAATTCTCATAAAATCATAGTATCATGATATCTTTTCAGTTTAACTTGAAATTTTCCCCTTCAGCTCTGGTAAGATTTCAGAACCTCACATGTAACTGTTAAAACAAAAATATATTCCTTTCACAATGATGAGCGTACAGCTATGTCAGCAGTTGGCTGTGCTTTCATCCCAATATACTACTGAGATCTTTTGTTATTCCCCAAACTAGCCCCCAAACATAAGACTCAAAATTGAAGCCCACCATTATATCTACCATTATAACATATAATGTTGAATTCTGTGTCATGAAGTATGGAATAATCCATCAGAACGTTCGTGGACGCTGTACAATCCTCTGACCCATTTTCTGGGTGTGAATTGTGGGGTACATTTCCTCCAACATAACAGATGTGTGAAGAATCATGACTGTAGCCTTAGCCTGGTAAGATATTACTCTTAAGCAGTGGCAATGTGTCACATTTCATACATATTTTCAGCTATGCTCATCCTTACTCCTGGGACTGGGTAGTATTTGGCATTGGTTCTTTTAGCTGTCAGTGTTTTATAGGCAGGATCAGGCTCTTTACATAGTAGTGGTGCAGATTTGGAAATTCCACAGCCAGACTTAACCCAAATTCACAATTTTTTAAGTTAATACCTAGCAGCAAGCTCTGCATCCTTGATTTGTGCGGACGTGTGCCATATTTTCACTTTGTTATGTTTTATTTTCCTTTTTAAACAAAAGTCATGTTTTTTTATTCATAACAAAGCATGAGAAACTGCAACCCACTTTTATCAGGAGGGCCGATTTCTATCATTTATCTGGAAATCAACATATTCCTATTAACAAAATGATATAGCCATTAATAAAATGCAAATTCCATTTTACTCTATCAATATCAACAGTAATTAGTTATTTTTACCCAAGAAGAATGACCTTAATCTATTGAATAAGTATTATTTAAATCAAAAGGAAACTTTTATTCATACAACTAATTTCAATAATTAACTTCCCCTCCTCTGTTGTTGGATTAACCTGCAATTAAAATTTGCTGTCCGTTCTTGTATGTAATTCAGATACATTCGTACTGGGTTTCACATGTTGATTTTTAGTTCCCCTTATAAAACTAGGTGATGGACAAGAAACCTTTATAGGGGAAATATTTTTTGTGGCAGTCTGAGATTGACAGCTGAGCATGTTAGAATTGTGGCCAGGCTAACACAAATGACTATGTGGAACTTGTAAGATATCTATCCTTCACAAGCATTTGAAACATGTTTTCAGTGCAGTACATGGCTCTCTGAGCTTGATTCTCAGTTGCTATTGCAGGGATCCACACAGGTACTTCCACATCTATCTCCCAGATTGTTTTTTAAGCACCCTTGCAATTCACAAAGCACTGGCTCAGCTACTGCTAACCCTAGAGGCACCTAAACTTGCTCAGCACCTAAGTTTTTGCAGTAAAAGTTCTCAATGAGCCTACATTTCAGCCCATGGACAAGCTGCCTCACTCTAGGCATCTGGATGCCTATCTCCCACCTAACTCTCAGAGCAATCTGCAAACTGGAGGAAGACAGGTGCTCCTCCTCCTAATTTGGGAGGCTTGATGTGGTAGGTGAGCTCAGAGACTGCCTAAGTCCACACAAAATGGACTTCTACCAGTGGGCAAAATGTTAAAAAGTAGGTCCTTTCCCACCCCCCAGCTCTGTTTTTTTTTGTGTGGAGTTAGGTGGCCTCTGGGCACACCTACCAGATTGGGTTCCACACAAGGATTAGAGGAATACCTATCTTTCCCAGTTTGTGGATTGCTAGCAAAGATAGGTGCCTTCCTGTACCTCAGTTTTAAGTGACTATCTCCGTGAGAGTTGTGGGGCTTAGGACACACCCCGCTTGTCAGCATCTCCTATTGGCTAGCTTAAACCAGGAGCTACCTAACATGCTGGCCTTTTGTGGATCACATTCTTAAGGCACCTATCTCTCCCCATTTGTTGTATAGGAGCCTAGGTGCCTAACTCAGGCTTTGTGAACTGCAGTGTTCTTCCTGTGATTTTCTAGGTGCCTAAGCATTTGGCATTGCAAATCCTCAGTATTTGGGAGCAGAAAAGAAAGTGGAAAAGGGTGGGGAGCAGAGCTGGTCTGAAATTCGTTTTCTCCATGGAAATTTTTGGCTGAAATATTTTGATGAAGAACTGACATTTTTCAAGGAAAGCAGACACTTTCAATTAAAAATTTTGTTTCATTGAAACCCCAATTTTCTGTCAAAAAAACAATTACATGAAAATTTTTGACCAGCCTTATATAGCATAATAAATGTTTGGTAGCATAATAAATAGCATAATAAATGTTATTTATAATAGCATAATAAATAGCTTAATAAACGTTATTTATGTTTGATAGCATAATAAATGTTTTTCTTTCTCTGTTGCTCTCACTATCCCTCCTCATTTACCTAGCACAACAGAAAAATGGCAAAGATAATCACTATACTGATTCTGCTTGAAAATTTGTCAGTTACAAGTTGAAAGTGTTCTTCCATACTTTATACATTTGGAAGCTAAAATTAACTATTTCCTATCATTTCAATTAAGAGATAAGATTTCAGGGATCTGAAAATTATTTTATATGACCAACATTTTCAAGCGAAGCTTTCAGGAAAATATTTCACTATTTTCCACACTGAAAGCTGTGCAGAAAGAGATAATATTCTACTGAAGTCAATGGGAGTTTTTCTTAAGTAAGGACTGCAAGATTGTTGCTATATTTTCAATGTAGAAGCATCTAGAGGCCCCAGCCCCATTGTGCTAAGCCCTATATAGACATATAACAAAGAAACAGCTCCTGCCCCAAAAAGCTTACTTTCTCATAAGACTATAGACAGTAGATGGATATATGAACAGATGGGAGAGAATAAGGTAGCAATGAAATTATTATAATTATCATGATAAGCAGTGGTGCATACCAGCACACTGGCAGCCTAACCATTATCTATGTGTATGTGTGCATGTGAAATTAGCATAAATAACATTTTTAATTATATTTACTAATTCAGAATATCTGATCTTGTCCATTTAGAACAATAAGAAACCCCCACTTAATGTAGTGACTTCAGTGACCTTCCAGGGGCAATGCAAAATACTTCTGTTTAGGTTTTTTGGGAGGGCTGAAGGTATACTCCCTTGGCACTAAAGAGATGGAAAGGAATTCTTTTAGATGAGCTTCTGCAGAATTGATCATTTCACTGCTTCTGAGGCTTATATTGTATTTTGTGTTAGGGCAGCTAGAGCTTTTTAAAAAATAAAAATAAATACATAATAAATATTTAAATTGGTATCCAGAATATGAGACATACAATGAAGCACAGTTGACAGAGCTTTTAGTTCACATTTGAGGGCAAATTCTGTTCTGTTACACAAGGGTATCAATAGAACAATTCTACTGAAGCCAACAGTGTTACCTTGGAAGACAGCAGAATATCTCTGGACATATTCTCTCTCATTAGCATTTCAAACATTGATTTCTACAAATATTCAGAAGGTGAACACAGGTGCTAAATAATATATGCCTCATTCACGTTGGTGGATAGGCACATGTCCAAGGTACCTAAAATATAAAACCAATACCTCTACATACTTGTTTACTTTGCCCTTGTTACATATAAATAACAGAAGCAATGACTTGCAGCCACCTTTAATCTCGTGACAGCTTTACTATCATTGGTTGGCTGAGCTTCAAGTAGAGTTATGACAGTGGCAAAGTTCGGCAAACTGCAGCACATATTTCTGTAATTAAGTAACTGATGGGAAACTACTTAGAAAAAGCACTAGTGAAATTCTTTGCAAAAATCTCAGATGCAGAAGTAGATCATGTTCTTCCCAGTGCAGTATTTGAGGTATGATTTAAAGAGTATTCCGTTTACTGTTTTACCAATTCCCCCTCTCCCCCCTTCATGATAAGCAATAGTTCTCGCTTGAAACAGATCTTATGATGAAGACACTGTATTTGCAATTTCAAGGGATGGGAGTGGGCAACTGGGGAGAGTTGTATATTTAATTTTTTAACCCATTTTAATTCTGATTGCTTAAACAAGTGCATATCTCTTGTGGGAGCTTTTTGGCTGAGAGTATTAATGTTGTAATAATTCATTCCTTTTCTTATATTAAGACAAGGTTTTCATTTTAAAAAAGAGGCTAAAAGGAAATTTATTCCTAATCCAACACAAACAAATTAACAGTTAACTTTTCAAAAAGGTTATGAATATTCTGCTGGTAATAGAATTCTAGTACTAAGACAGTATCATCCTCAAGATTCTTTATCCCAAAATATCATTTCTTTCAAAGTGCCTCTCATTAGTTCTGAAAATTTAGGAATTGCTGCATTTATGAAAGTTACCCTTATCACTAAGAAAAATAATCATTTCATCCCAAAGAATGTTGTTTAAAAGAAGTTTAATTTTAATAAGTAAAGAAGTCTCTATGACCGAATGTGATGGGAACATGTGAAATTCAATCCTGATTGAAGAAACAAGCATGTAAAAGGACCTGAATGTAAATGGCACAATCTTTCCTCTTTACAAAGGCAGATTAGAGTGTCTAGATTTCCTGCCAGCAATATTTGGCCACACTCTGCAAGGAAGTGGAGATCCTCATTTCTGTGACTTCTCCACAGACTCTTCATAGCAGCCACTTGAGGGAGGGTATTTTGGAAGTGATGTGACAGGGTGTACCAACAGCAAGGGGTAAAGAGCAACTCTGGGACCAAGAGGCCATGCCCCCTCACCTCTGCTGGGCATACTCCCAGTGGAGGAAGCATTTAAAAGGAAGCAACTCAATTTAGTCTGCGTTGACTGAGGAGGAGAGCAGTCGGGTGCAGCAGCTTCCTGCTGGGAAGCCGCCAGAGCTCCACACAGCCAGGATTGAGCTTTATAGGCAAGCTACTAGAAGTTCATAGACTGCAGGAGCCCAAGGTCATGACTCACTGTGACCAGAGGAAGAGACTCAGGAGATTAATCAGAGGGGAACACAGGATGGATCCCAAGTCCAACCCATGATGGTGTCATAGGGACTGGAACAAGGATAGGAAGTCATCCAGTGAGCATGCTAAGGGGTATCCTGCCCTGAGCTCTGTGCAAGGGCTACTGATTTGAAGGGCCCTGCTTCAGAACCCAGTGGAGTAGGGTGGGCATGGGTTCCCCTACCACCTCCCTTGCCAGTAGGCAACATTACCCTGAACTATAGCTGCTAGGCAAAGCAGCTTTTGGACTCGTGCCAGTGGATGACATTACCCTGAACTAGCCAACCCTGACAAGTGAACAAAAGATACTGTCATATTTGAACATTGTGATGCATAGCTTAATTTGGGTCAAAAGTCAGATCCACAATCTTTTGTAGTCTTCCATGGCATAGCAACCTTCTGTGTAGTCATAGGTTAATAAAAAAAGTGTTACCCAAAGCACCCAGGTATTCACATCCTACACAGTATTGTGATAATCTTTGCACAAAATATGCCTTGTGAGGTATCATTTAAAATCAAATAATTCACTGGTCAACAATGTCATGGTGAAATGTATGTAGGAACATGAAATGTAAAGTTATGAAATACCCCTGTATGACATTACTAGAACATGTTCAAGAACAGACAGCCTTACCTAGGTAAAGGTGTTAAATAGCTCTGTCCTACAAAGGAATGTGGGTTTACCTCAATACATCTAAACAGTAAACAGAACCATCAAGACAGCAGGGGAAAGAGATTGCAGGAAATGGAGCAATTTGCATTTTAGCAAACACTAGCAGGAGGAGGAGAGAACATGGAGGGTCAGCCACTACCTTGCTGGAAGACTGAAGGTGAGAAAAGCCAGGTTGAACAAAGCCTGGACCTGGCTAGATTAAGTTTGAGACTTTTAGATGTGTTGTTTTAAGTTTTATTTGTTTGTAACCCTTTCTAATTTCATCTCTTATACTTGATCTTACTTAAAATCCCATATTATTTTGTTAATAAACTTGTTTCACTTTGAATTTAAATCAACAGTGCTCAGTTTGAATTAAAGTGTTAGTTAATTCCAATTAAAGTAGCATGCTGTTCTTTTTGTGTCTTTAGAGGAGTAAACGGACCTTATAATTTCTTTGGGTGGTCCAGGAAAGGGTTGGACATTGCAGAGCACATGGTTGGGAGAAATTTAGAACTGGGAGTGTGTTGGGGTCCCTTTCTGGTTGTAACTAAGGCTTGTGGAAGCCAGAGTGGGGCTGTAGACAGGCTGCTGAGGTGAGAGTTGCTAAACCAGGGTAGGCTGCATAGCACACAGCCATTCAGGGTATGAGCAGCGTGTTTGCTGCTGACTGTGAGCATCCCAGGCACAGAGCTACAGTAGCAAAGCATTGTGAGGCACTCAGAGTTACAGGGTAAGAGGTGAAACAAATCCTCACTGGTCTGGATTGCACCCCAAAGTGTGACACAAGGGTCTCTAGTGCAGTCTGCAATGTCATACATGATGTATGTACCTTCCCATTACATTTATGAATGGTGCTTTAAGATTTTCACATTACTCATACCATAGGGGAATGAATTGGCCATTAGCAATATTGAAGTGAAAAGGGTATTAACTGGACCAATTTTCATAATACTGTGGCTGCTCTTTCACTGAAGTTAAATATTTGTTCTTTCTGAGGTGCAACAGGCAAGCTCTCCAGGCTGATTTCTCAAATTTTTTAGGCCTGCACTAATTGCTTGTTGATTTTTAAAAAGGTCATCATTTATTTATGGATTAAAATGTACCCTTGTTCCTTGTTTTATTGCTTTGAAAATTTGCTCACCTAATTTTCCAGGCACTCTGCCCATTAATGACAGGTTATAATAATACTGAGCTTTTAGCATCAGTAGATCTCAAAGAGCTTTACAATGGAAGGCAGTATTATCAACATATTACAGCTTGGGAAACTGAGGCACAGAGCAGGGAAATGACTTGCCCAAGATCACTCAGGAGGCCAGTGTCAGAGCGAGGAATAGAGTCCATATCTCCTGTGTCCCTGATATAGTATTTTCTCCTCTAAACCAAGCTACCTTAGGATGGAAGTACCCAATCCAAATCAGAAGTATGAGATGCCAACAGAATTCTCACCGAATGAGGTGGCCTTGGCCATTATTGCCTCAGTAATTAATACCACAGCTAAAGCATGGCAAAGAATGTGAACAGAAGAAAGAGCAAAGAGGCTGGCCTGAAATGCTTCAGTGTATATGTTGTTCCAGGGATGATATATGCAAAAGATAACAGTAGAGTGCCACCATTTCACTTCCAGCATGTGTTCCACCAATTTATTAATACTCATTGCTCAGAAAGATTGTTGCCCATCTATATACAAGAAAGTAAGGGAAAGTAAGGAACTGTGTCATACTTCTGGTTCCAGAGTGCAGGGACTAGGAGTCTCTGCAGAGCAGCTATTTCCCCGCCGGTGCGGATGGCTGGAGCGGGCAGGAAGAGAGCACATTCTTGACAACACCTCCCTTAGGGTTCCTGGAAGTGTAGCCATATCAGCATATTGGGGAGTGTACACTGCAACAGATATAGGACCCACTGCATCATACTCACCCCTGAAGCAGCAAGGAGATTGGGAAGAAAGCTGTGGCTGGGAATTCATAATCTACCCCCTGTGCAGCACAACAATAGATTGTACTTAACAGTGGGTAGATCTTAATGTCACAATCTAGCCTTTGGAAAGTGTGCAAAAGAATGGTATGCATACACAGCCGATGCTCCCTTCCTTTACTGCTTGCAGTATGCTTTTTGCTATTCTTTGATGCTGGTTACTGCTTTTTCAAGTTGCTGCATAGAGATTTAGCCTCTTGGCTCCTATTGGATTTAATGGAAGTCAAACAGTGAAGTGCCTACATGCTGCTTTGTTTCCTAACAGTGCTATGGACTTTCTAAAATAAGCAGAACAAAATGAATAATTCAGGTGCATACTTGTCAGGTAATTCATATGACAAATTTCACATTTTAAAATGAAAAATATTTTAATTTAATATTTTATTATTCACCCAAATCTAGTAGCAAAAGTAGTCAAATCAAATTTCAGTTGCTATTTCACACTTTTTGAAACATTCCAACTAGCTCTATCGTTCAACAAAAAGAAAGGGGAAAATGTTGTCTTAAAAATCTTATCAAAATGTTTCCAAAATTTTTCTGCGTTGTTTTTTTTTTAAGCGTTGTTTGATTTTGTTTGTTTGTGGTTTTATTTTGCTTTGTTTTCTTTTTCAAATTTTGAAACATGACTTAAATATTATCAAAAATTCAAAATTCAACAAAGTTTGACCAATTCTACTCATCAGAAATTCCATGCTCTTTTTTAGTAGACACATGAACATACTATCTTTCTGTTTCCCATTTGCATGTGTCAGAGTAACAGCCATGTTAGCCTGTATTCTCAAAAAGAAAAGGAGTACTTGTGGCACCTTAGCAACTAACCAATTTATTTGAGCATAAGCTTTCGTGAGCTACAGCTCACTTCATCGGATGCACACAGTATGCATCCGATGAAGTCCACAGTATGCATCCGATGAAGTGAGCTGTAGCTCACGAAAGCTTATGCTCAAATAAATTGGTTAGTCTCTAAGGTGCCACAAGTACTCCTTTTCTATTTGCATGTGTGTAATTCTTAAAACCAGATTTCAGTTTAAATACTCTTGATTTTTAATTTGGAATGTGTTTTCTGTGTATCATTGCAATTTAGTGAATGTTTTAGTAAAATCCTTTGCTAGAGTATTTATAGAAATCAAAGGTTTCCAGAGGCAGTCAGAATGCACAGTTTTAAAAATTCAAATAAAGATTAGGGATTGTTCCCCCCAAAATTCATCCAGTTCTATTCAATAGTAGGTTTCTTTTTCTTTTTTAGTCAGCACTAACTTTGCTGAGAGGTATCCTTTTGATCAACACTTGCCTTAGTGATGTAAGCCAGCGCAACAGTAGGGTTGGTAGCATGTTTCTCGAACAGATTGGGCTGATAAGCCATTTGACAGACACTGTTAGAAGGAGCCCAGATGAGTACTTCCGAACATTGCATTTTCTCATGGTTTTTTCCCCCTTTTTCTTTTTCAGATTGACAAAATCACAGTGTGCAATAGACATACTTGATGGTATTGTGAATAGAGGTCAAAGACTGAATGGGCTGAGTCGCTCTCACCACGAAGGCTGAACTGTCCAGAGCAAGGTTGAAACATGCTGTCAGGAGTACTGCATCTGCTCTATTAGTTCTATAATAGATGAAATTGGTTTCCAGGACTTTCAATTTAGCTTCTTTCACAAGGACTAAATTCACAATGCATATGCTTGGCTGGTGTAAATAGGCACCAGCTAAGGATCCAGCCCTACATTAAAAAAAAAAAAAAGGAATGAGGAAATTGTTGTTACAAAATAGTGGGCTATAGCAGTGAGATGGGGCCATGAGAGGTCATAAATTGCATTGTGATCATTTGGAACAACCCATCTGGCAAACAACTATAATATTTGTGTCCGATGTTTTCTGCTTTTCTTCCCAGTTCATCATCTCCTGTTACTGTATCCTGCAGTAATGTCAGAGATCTCATTTTTTCTCTCTTCTTGTTAAGTCAGGAAGAATTTTATTCATGAATCAGAATTTAATCTGGTATAAGAGTTGAATTTGGCCTGTAATGCTAAATTGGTGACACCATATTCCTTTCCGTGGCTACACACTGCAGTGGCAGGCATGTGATTATAACTAGATCTGGATGAATTAGTACAGAGCAAGGCAGCAATTAAAGCTACATTAGACCTGTCATCCACTCTCTACACTGACTTCCCATAGGATACACATAAAAATTCAAGGCCTTATCTTCAAGGTCTTAAATGGGCTGGATCCAGGGTAGATAAAAGATCACCTAAGCTCCCAGACAAGGATAATTTTTGACAACTCCATTCCTCATGCACAGTAGAACTGTCTGCCACAGTGATAAAATTCATCTGTGCAGAAGACAACTTTCTCGGGGCTGGTCTTATACTGGGGAATGAAGTCCCATATCAACTAAAACCACTTCAAAACTTTGGTCCCAGTTGCAAGGTGCTCTTCTTCAACCTTTCCTTTCCTTTGCAAATATAAATGCAGAGCAAGGCATAGGTATAATATACTTCATAAATGAAAAAAAAATATTCCCATGTAACTTGCACACATACAAAATGGGAAATGACTACCCAGTATGAAGTATTGTGGAAAGGGATCTGGGGGTCATAGTGGATCACAAGCTAAATATAAGTCAACAGTGTAACTCTTTGCAAAAAAAGCAAACACCATTCTGGGATGTATTAGCAGAAGGGTTGTAAGTAAGACTTGAGAAGTAATCCTTCTGTTCTACTCTGCACTGATTAGGCCTCAATTGAAGTTCTGTATCCAATTCTCAGCGCCACATTTGATGTGGACAAATTGGAGAAAATCCAGAGAAGAGCAACAAAAAATATTAAAGGTCTAGAAAACGTGACCTATGAGGGAAGATTGAAAAAAATGGGTCTGTTTAGTCTGAAGAAGAGAAGACTGAGAGGGGACATGATAACACTTTTCAAGTTCATAAAAGGTTGTTACAAAGAGGAGGAAGAAAAATTGTTCTCTTTTACCTCTGAGGATAGGACAAGAAGCAATGGGCTTAAATTGCAGTAAGGGTGGTTTAGGTTGGATATTAGGAAAAACTTCCTAACTGAAAGGGTGGTTAAGCACTGGAATAAATTGCCGAGGGAGGTTATGGAATCTCTGTCATTGGAGATTTTTAAGAGCATTTTTAGACAAACACCTGTCAGAGATGGTCTACGTAATACTTAGTCCTGCCATGAGTGCAGGGGACTGGACCAAACCTTTTGAGGTCTCTTCCAGTCCTGTAATTCTATGATTTCTCGAGAGAGGGATGGGGAAACAAAGAACCACACAAGACGTATGTTAGTGATATTGCTCAGTGCGCTAGTGGAAGGCGCTCAGATTCTATGTTGATGATGGCTGCATAAGAACCTGAATAGAACAGAGAAGAAGAGAAGAGTATAGTTCCATTAAAATATCCAAATATCTGTGAACATCATCTATTTCTGAAGCAAACCCACTATATTATATTTACCTGGATGTTATCAAGTACAGCAACATAGAGAAAGAGCTCCTTGTGGGAGCTGGGACAATGTTTGGGGCTGGGATTAGGAGGAAGGGTAGGCCGTTCTCCTTCTGTCAGCTTCTGTGTTCCATTTATAGTGTGCAATCTTCAAAACAGACGTCAAAAGTTTAGGAGTTTCAGTCCAGGTAAGAACCAAAAATGTCCTCTGAGAGCCTTTGGAAGGCAGCAGGGTGCCAGCACCCTGTAAGGTGGGCCCACCGTGATCCTGTCCGATTGGGATGGTGGAAGCCAGAAGTCAGAGCAGTAGCTCTGGGAACAGAGGGGGGAACTGTCAGCTGGGAAAGGGAGAAAACTTGAAGAGGTTCTGATAAATCCTTTGAAAAATATCCAGACTTTTCAGTTTCTGAACCAAAACTTCAAGGCTTTTAATGTTTTCTCATTAGCTATTATGACTGCAGCTTAGGATCTGGCAGAAGGTGATTCAGAGCTGTAAGTGCCAGTGATATTATTTGAGACATTTGTTTGACTAAAAGCTAAGGGAATATATATAAAATAGTATGTTACTTCTTGTATAACTTACAGTTATTTTTGCTCAGTGCAAAAGCTCTTCATTATGCAGTCTCCCCTCTAATCTATCTCAGCATTCTCCGGCAATCAGTTTGAGGTAGCCTTTAGGGGAGGGTGTATTTCTCTGTTCTTTAACATATCTTTCACCCTCCCTAAAATCAATATAAAACACACAAATCAAAGGGCTAAATAGTACTTAAAATATAGAAAGGAATTTTTTCATGGCAATAAACTGAATTTCTAAAGACCCATTGCACATTAAGAATGCTAGTGTCCAGAAGCTCATTGAGAAGCAGGGTGCTAAGAAGCTTTGTGATCAACTCTATGCAGCTCTGGAGGATAGATGGTTCTCCACAGAATACATTGACCC
This sequence comes from Natator depressus, assembly GCF_965152275.1. Taxonomy (NCBI): domain Eukaryota; kingdom Metazoa; phylum Chordata; order Testudines; family Cheloniidae; genus Natator; species Natator depressus. The sequence continues at coordinate 72,356,361 of NC_134236.1, forward strand.
CTTCCAGGCTCCAGAAGCTCATTCAAAGGTCTTAAGCATGTCTGTTTGGAAGTTCCTTCCCATAAATATAGCTTAGGAACTGAGGGGAAAAGGCAAGACCTCTTTGTCTCAGGCTTCAATGCACTTAGACTTACCACAATTATCTTACTATTTAGTTTGTTTGGTTCTTGGGTAGCTCAGTAGGTAAAGCCTTGGATTAAAAAGCAAGAAGGAAAATGAGAGGTGGTCTGAGTTAGACTGAGCTGTAGTCTAAACAAGGAGAGAGTGACTGTGCATTATCTTCATGTGAATGGAGATTCCTGGGATAATGCTTATAGCTCTTAACAGGAAAAAAAAAAAAGAAAAGACTTTGCCAATAGCCATCCATTGTTCTGCTTTTGTCAGGACTGAAATAAGAGGAGTCTTGCTTTTCAGGTCCAGTCTGTGAGGATGGCGGAGTGGAATGCAGTTGGATTCCAGCTGAGTGTTTGAAGTCTTCATTTTTGAGGCCTCTTCTGAAAGAGACCTGGCAGGAAAGTGTGGCCTTACATAGAGAAAGGGCAAGTCCTGAAGCAAGTAGCTTCCTTAGTAATGAGTAGACAGGCAAGTCTATTATAATAATTTGCTTTTATTGCCATGGTAGAGCTAATAGAGTTGTGGCGACTTCACACCTGCTGCAGCCTGGCAAAAAAAGAGAGAGAGAAAAAAAAGTCACCATGAAATCTCCCAGAGGGCTATTGCTGTCTACAGGCAAGAGTGCAACTGACAGATAAAGTGCCTGACAATGACATATTGCTTTAGGACAACAATGAAATGACTAGAATTTTAAACTATAATCTCTACTCTCTCTCTCCAAAATAAGAAAATAGCATTGAACAGAGGCAGACAATTAAAAGGCTACCATTTGTTTTACTGATTATTTGGGGGAATGCTAGTATTCCACCTGACAGGCATGTGAGACTCATCCATCTCTTCATAATTGTACATGCCAATGCCACTAAACACATGTTTTTATTACAAAGGGACAGTTATGGTACTGTAGTTTATGATAGCTTTCACATGATCTTTTGTTTAAGAAAATGTTAAGATAAAGAAAAATCTTTCAGATAGCACAAGATCACTCTATTCCTTTTCTTCAGATTCCACTGATAAACACAAGCTGGATTTCTTAAACAGCGAGATGCCATCTTTTTGACAGATACAATATGTAGTTATGTCACAGCATTATGCTAAACCTTATAGGGAAGACACAGCAGGGGCCAGAGAGATTCTACAGTCTCAGCACAGTTTCCATGAAAGGAATGTTTACATGACCCACAGCGCAAAGTTTAAATATATGCAGCAGTTTTGCTGTTAACTCCCTGAACTTGCTTGCTGGGCAAACTGTGGCCAGGAAAATTCTGCTTGACTTGTTGTTACATTGTTACTGTTAACATTTTCCTGTCCTGTCATCTGTTTGGACATCGGCTGGGCTCTATAAAATGTCTGCACAGGGTGGGTGGGTTTTTGTTTGGGCTGTCTGAGGGGGCTGAGGAACATAAATATTAGCCTGTCCTTCTATTTGTGTTGGTTGAGGGTGGATGAGAGAAGGGGAAAAATTCTGGACACCAAGCCAATGAAAATGAATAAGATTCTTGCCTGACAGAGCTGTGTTTGGCTTTTGTGACTCCTTTTTCAAGTCTATAACATACATGTAAACTAAAGTCTGGCGTTCATATGACCTAATGTTTTGTTAGCAGGCAGTTTAACAAGACTGTTTCAGAACTCATTTTGGTAACTCAGGGTTTTCATAATCACACTCAGTACATTTTGGCTTATATGCAATTGCTTTATCCAACAGGAACCTAATATATACTAGAGAAATTAAAATGGTTACAATCCCTATAAGGTTTGTAGAACACTTTGCATCCACACACAAAAATTCCACAAACACCCATAAATATTCTAATAACTCGTTCAAACAGACTACCTTTCTGCAGTTTTAGTCATTAGTTAAAGTTTAATTGGTTCATTCTTACTAGTTCATTGACATTTTGGATCCTCCCACTTTTGTCCAACAGTGCATAAGTGGGCCTTTGAAATCTCCCAGAATGCACTGCTTCTGGGAAGTGACCCAGGAATTGTGGGACAGTTACCCAGAGGGCACTGCAGTTGAAATGGTTTAGCACAGGCTTAGCGTACTTTCAGGACAATGCTTAAAACAAGCAAGCAAGAGTAGTATAGCAAGGCTCGTATAGCAAAGCTAGTATATGCGCAATTAATGGTTTGTGCTTAAACTGGTTCAGTACAATTGGGTTCATTTACAAACAGTTCAGTTCAGCTGTGAAGACAAGGCCTGAAGTTCAGCAAGTAAAGTTCTTGAAGACCAGCAAAAATATAGGAGAATCTACCAGAAAAGTAACGCTTTACAGAATTGAGCTGCAGAAAGTGACCAGGGATAGAACATCAGAGTCCTGACTCTGTCCTCTGGCCTCGCCAATAGAGAGTATGTCCTTTCTAGGAATGATTAAAAACAAAACTGATTGTAAGTCTGATTGCTTTCCTCTGGTGGTGGGCACTAAGTACACCCAATTATATGTACATTGGCAACAATGAAAGATAAATATAGTAATCTAGAGCAAGCCCCTTTTATCCAGAACTTACTTCATTTTCCCAGTGTGGTTCTGGTTGAAGCTAGGACCCAGAACAGACATCCCAGTAACCAGAGACTAATTCTGCACAACAGGTTAGACTTGAGACTGAAAATAAACTACAAACAGTTTTGTTTGTCCCTGAACTTCAGATAATTTGACTTTTCTATGGACTAATTTTCAGCAATTGTTTTAAAAATTATTCTTAGCACTTTTCATGCATAAATCTCAAATCACATTTGAAAGAAGGTATCATTATCCCCATTTTACAGATGGGGAAACTGAAGCACAGAGCGATGACGTGATCACCCCAACATCAACCAGTAGGCTAGTGACAGAGCCTGGAATAGAATCTGAGTTTCTATCTCTCAGTACTCATTCAAGCATGCTATCTCCATAAAATCATTCTTCACAGTTGACATACGAAGGGTGCAAGTTTTTAAAGGTTTTCTGAACAAAACTCTCAGCTCTGGGGAACAGTTCCCCATAGCTCTAACTTTCTCATTGTTCAAGACTTTTAAAGTGAACTGAAAGAAAAACCCAGTAAAGATCACAAATAATAAACAGGATGTATTTGTAGATTAAAATACAATGGCCCTGATTTTTAACAGGGGAATATAGATGTGCCCTTGTTTTGCCTGGGGGTGTTCTTTAATATTATTTATTTATTTATTTATTGCCTTGCAATTCATTTCAAGCATCTCATAGCATTTAAACAGCTACTGAGATGGTTGTGCCTGAAAGTACAGTATTTAGATGCCTAAATGCCATGTATTGTGTCTGCAAAAATCAGGGCTGCTTTTCAAAATTTGGCTTCATTTACAGTTGAAAACACAATGGTTTTTAGATCAATTTTTCCCCTGCACACTTATCTACAGCAGTCCAGGTTTCCTTCTGTCATTGTGGGCTGTATTTGAGATGGCTGGGATGTCATCATCTGCCGGATGAAAACTAAAATCCTTAACTCCAAACTAAGCTGTTCAGTGACGAAGAAAGTTATTTTTAAGGATTATTTTTTGTCTGCACATATATTCTGCCATTGATTTGGGGCCTGAAATGGTTTAAATAAAACAAAACTATAATGACACACCTTTAACAAAAATATGGACTAACTCCAAATCTGAGGATATGAAAATTAAGCAAATATTCATCCATCTGAATTCCAATTCTAAATTAATATCAATATGCATATTCATCCCCATAGTAAAAGTTTAAAGAGGACAAGATGTTTTGAAGAATTCAGCAGTCAAATCCGAGGGAAATGATGCAAGGGAAGATCTGTGTGATACATGCTGCAAGAATTAATTTAGCAACACAAGGGAGTGACTGGGTTTTCTTTATGACAAAAACACCAGAGATGGTCAAAGAAATGGTGTCAACAAAGCCTCTTATGGATAACACAACACAATACAACAGAAGTGACACCAAAAACTACTGATTTTCCAGTTGCTGAAGGTAAATATAAATACTGAGATATAAATCACTTGCTCAGTCAGAAACCCTGCAATATTTCATGCTATAAACTTGACTGCCAAATTACCTGGATTCATTGTGTGCTTGTGGGACCTATAATCCTGGAAACCCACCAGGAATCTCAGGTTGTGATCCCTGCACCATTTGATAATGTCCCACAGATGGATATGACAGCTGTTCACATCTGACAGATTAAATCTGGTAAGTGAACTTGCTGTGTGTGCATTCAGCGGGTCCTTGAATCAGAATCCTTGGGGTATATAGAAAGCAGGTTTACCAAGTGAGTCAAAAAGGAAGTCTTCCATTCACCAAAATAATAGTTGTTCCTATGCGTGTCTGAGTTGAAAGTCAGTTATTTCAAATATTACAGCAGTTCTTTGACAAGTAGTTTTTGTTTTGATTTGTTTTATTTTTTCAGCTTTACTAAACAAGAAATAGAGCTGATACTCTGAGGAGAGATCCTATACTTGGTTACATTCAAATAATGGGTCTATATATTTTATTACAACTGCTCGTTGCCATGAGTGATGTCATTAGTGCCTAAATTTAGAAGTATAACTTGTAACAGGTTTTTTTTCTCTTAATCAAATGGCCTCAATGGTTCAGGAGTCTAATAATGGGGCAAAGAATTGCTCTCTTTTTCATCAGATAAAATCACAGCCAGACTGGTAGAGACCCAAACTTTTCATGGGTGCATGTCATAAATGAAATGGATTGATGGACTCTATCCAGTTAAGGGCAAGTGTCGGGATCACAATTAATACGCTTATTTTCACTGGCACTGGGGCTAACAAGAAATGGATATTCATGAAGACTGAGCCTCCTGCTGATTCTTTGACATGGTCCCTCTGGGTCAGGTTTGAGGCATGCTGGCTGGATTGTAAGAGGAACCTGGCACTTCTGTTGCATGTTTTAGGTGGATAAGTGCAGATATATTGATCCAACACATTCTGTGCTGTAAGCTGCTGGAGTCCCCATTCTGTTCTATGGAAAGGTTACTCCATTTTGTGTACATTCAGGCAGCTGATAAATCTAATAATATGAGCATGGAGACATGATTGTCCCTATACTTTCATTTTATGGATGTAGCTGAACGTGAGTGTAGGGTGAGCAAGATCACTGTCCCTCATCATCCCAATGAAGAGTCCTCTGGAATAAAGAGGGAAATTGGGAACTGATATTTTTAACAGAAAGTATGAGCAGAATAAAAAACAAATTAGGGGAAAATATCTTTGAAGCTACCTTTATCTAGTTTGAAGGTGTAATGCAGTGCAACATTTTTATGCTTTATAGTTCACTGACACAGGAGGTCCTGATCAGATGTAGCTGGATAGGGCATGGAGGCATAAAAAGATATTGCCCTGCAGAGAGAGAGAGAGAGAGAGAGAATATACAGTGTATTTAGAAGAACAAACAGTTGGGTCAGACCTTTATCATTGATTGTATATAATCTAAAATCTAATTTAAGTACTTCGTTTGAGAAACAAAATATTTCTGTTAGGATTGTGCTGTAAACTTTTCAAAAGAGCCTAAATGCCTTAAAAGCTTAAATCACTGGCTTCTAAATGATTTCACCACTTCTGAAAATGTTTCCCAGAGATATAAAGAGGTGCCATTTCTATATGTATTATATGTGTTTGTGCAGCCTCTTTATAGTGCCTCATTGGGAGCCAAGTACTGAATAGTATAAACCTTTCCTTATTGAGAGGGCAATTATAGTGGGAACTGAATAGTACCTAGAAGCCAATATTTATATGTATGGAAGCATTAGAGAACATAGCTTTAGAGCAAAGGCAGCATGCTTTACATAATATATAAATCAAAAAAATTGTTGAGGCTTGAAGGGAAACTTTCTTTTGGCCATACAGTAAATTAAGCCTTCTTCTGAATCAGAAACAACAGTTAACAGTTCTCCTTCAGTAGCCTCCTGGTCACTTTTAAATACACCAACTTCTTGTCAGCACTTCAGCTGAACACCTTAATAATATCTGAAAATAGACCTAGTGATAAATGGTTGCTTACATGTCCTATCAAGGGGAAAATACCAACCACTTCTCAGCATCTGGGGTGAGGGACACAGAGGAATAATATGACTGCTGCCTGTTAATCATACTGAGCTGGAACTGGTGATAATAGATAGGTTCTTCTTCTGGTGTCTGTTTGGTTTTTCCCCTGATGATTTTGTTTGAAGGGATATCTCTTGTGAGGGGCATTGACTTAAGGGAACACACCGAAGTAATGTGACATTTTTCCTTCCTCCCTCCTTAGAGGCACTGCCAGAAGTGTTGTGTCCTGCTTATGTCTCATACATGGACAACCGTTGACAACATACAGCAACATGTTTCTCTGCTACTTCTGATCCATGGTCATCACTGCACAAATGAATCGACAGATTCAGCTAGTATAAACCAAGAGAGTACTATGGACACACAAAAAAATAATAATCATGGGCTAGAGAAAAGTTAAAGGCCAGTTCCTCAACTCATATAAGTTTGGGTACATCTATTGACTTCACTGGAGCATCTTCAAATTATAGCAGCTGTGGCCCATACACTGTACTTTCATCTCCAAAATGGACTGATCTCATTTCCAGTATTTCAAGTGCGAGTGTGGATGAATTCCAGCCCTGGAAGGAAGTACACATTTGAACTGGCAAAGAGTAAATGGCTGCCATCAGCCATCATGCTTAAGCACTTGTTATATCAAGGCTTTGGCACATTATTTATGGAAGACTTATTCTAATGAATTCTATCCACACCTACCAGATGTGCAGTCCAGGGGTATGCCAGCTGAATACGTGATGTCCAATGCTATCATCAGTATAAAATTATATTCACTTTTAATATTGCTAAATAAGGAATCTTTGTCTTAATCTTCTTGTGGGGACAGTGTTACATTAGACAATGAAAAAAGCAAGATTCTCACATGCCCTGCTGAAATGTTAGTGGAATATAAGTTGGTGCAGCCCTTATGCAAATACATGCCCTGGTACACACACAGCCAATGTGCATCTGCATAAATCCCTCTACTACTCATAATAATTAAAGCCACACACAGGAAATTCACAACACAATAGAGCACTAAACAAATGGTGAGGAAATCTGATTAGCTAGACAGAATGGAATCTTGTCTGTCTATCTAAAGATATTTGCAGAAACAAAAGGCCAGATTCTGATATTCTTATTCACAATGACTACCGCACTACTCCATGAGTGATCCCATTAAAATCAATGGTCTCATTCATGGAATAAGGTGCTTCTCAATAGGAGTAATAGTAGCAGAATCTATTACTAAGTAGTCTATTTTATTAGACCAAGGAAAACAGATTTTTTGTGGGACTCTATCATCCTGGATTTAGGGCTTGATCATTCCTCACTTAAATCAATGACAGTTATTGTTTTTGGCTTCACTGGAAGCAGGATTCTGCCTTTAGTTAGAGTGTGTTTCATTATTTCAGAGTTCATTGGTTTCATAGATCTGAGTATTTTAAAAAAGAGCTGGTAGGAAATTTTCAGACAAAATGTTTTCTCCATTGGAAAATGCTGATTCATTGAAACCCAAACTGTTCATGAGAAAGAGCCAGTTTTGATGACTCTCCTGATTTGAAAAATGTCTGTGGAGAAAAAAGTTTTGACATTGTTAAAATATCCCATTTTGGCATTTTCAGACTGAAAAGTTTTGTTTTTCCATTTCAAGCAATTTTTCACTTTGAAACTTTAGCTATTTATACCCAAAAAGGTAAAATATAAAGGTCAATATTTAAGTGAAATATTTTGAGATTATTGAAATAATGCAATTGATCAAATCCCAACATAGGAGGTTATCAATTCATGAATATTTTCAAAATTTTTGTCTCAGTTCGGGATGAGGAAAATGTTAAAATCTCAAACTCTGGAAGGACAGGAAAACCATTTCCCACAAAGTTCTGTTCATAAATTAGTCATTTGCCGGTGAAAAATATATCCCATTCTTTTAGCATATATTTAATGCTGGGAGAACACCAAAAAAAATGCGCAGGAAGGAAAGCTAGAGATGTTTCTTGAGAGGGATACACATTCTGCACTTACAAATCTTTGTGATAATCTCTTTTGGTTATATATCAAGTGACCCTTCACAAAGTCAGACACTGATATATCAGACTAGAAAGAGATGCATCAGCCTGGTAACAACTTTAATATATATCTCTTTTTAAAGATTCCCAATAGTTTCTTGCAAAAAAAAAGTTTGTTCTGTATGACTTCGGATAAGGAAAAAATGCAACCAACTCCCACAAAAATTTGTGTTGCATCAGAGAAAAGTAAGAACATGACATCAGTTCATTGTAATTTGAGAATCACAGAATTGTTCACTGTAGTAAAAGAGTTTTCTTTTTAAATGATCTGCCAGGCCTTTTAAATATCCCAATACCTCCAAATCACCCAGCAAGTTAGGACCTCGATCCAGGAAAGCACATGGGCATGTGTATAACTTCAAGCATATGGCTGGTTTTTTATTGGTTCAGGCCTTGGTGAATATTCCAATACAGCTTTACCTGCATGCATGATATGTCATGGTCAGTATTCTTCCTGAGCATGTACTGCTAATAAGAAAGGGTTATTCTACCGCTGACACTACTGCACTGAAAATTCTAGTTGCTAAATCTACAGCATGTTATTCCTGGAAGTACAATATCACTCTGTGATGTAACAATAGGGCAGGGTGCCAGATACACATGTATTTTGGTCATTCACAGAAATATTCAGACAGTTATAAAATATTCATATTTCTACTTGTAGGTCATGTTTTGACTCGTATTTATTTTCTTAGTGGTCCTGATTCTGCATAAAGGGTTTAGTATGGGACCTTACATTTGCTGCATTTCTTCAGATTTAACATTGTGTGTTAATAAACAAAAACCTGTAAAGTCTGTGAATACGTATGTGTAAAAATGAGTACAGTATTGTCATATGAAAATTCCATCCATTGTCAAACTGAAACTTCTAATGCCTCTTTGAATGGGCTTACTCTATATTTGTTAACCTTTTCCCATTGCTCTATGGCCCTGATCCAAACCGCATTGAAGTTAGTAGACTTTGGATCAGAGCCTATGACCAAAATCTTGCTAGTACAAGGATTGTGGTAAAAGGATTTTTAACTATAAAAACTATGATTATAAGCAAACTTAAAAACATAACTGATTCATTCATCTGAAAGTTTAAACTACTGTATCACAATTTCTAGATGGAAAAATTTCGCATCATGTCCCTTTGTGCAGCACAAAGGTTAGCTCCATTTCTGTGGTGATTAAATGGTTCCATTTGTACAATTTTTGCAAAGCACTTTTGGGTTGAAATAAGGCATCAGTGATTGTAAGTCAGATAAGGATGTATACTGACCCTCCCTGCATAGGTGAGCAAGACACAGAAATCTTTTCTTTGCATTCCCTCAGGAAGCATCCAGAAATCCTGATGCTTGTAATAATTATTTCAAGATAATTGTAATTCTTGAAATGGTTTAATATTTTAAAACAATGTATTTAGCACTTAATATAGATATTGTTGTTTTAACGTGTGTTGGAGTGATAGTTATATTTCCGTTAATGGGAGCTGTCCCTTTAAGAACAGGAAGGGGCACTTGATTGTACAGTTCAAAGGAGGCCCAGAGGAGTGTGTGAGAAAATTCTTATCTGTGTTTTCAGAGACTGGAAAACTGCGGTACTGGGTGGAATGCATACTGCACTTCAAAACACAAAACAAAACAAAAAGGTATAAGAGCCACTTCTCAGCAATACCAGACCCTGCAGCCACAGGGCCAATTTGACCTAGCTCCATCCACTGCAGGCCCAATGCACCTAAGAATTGCCACTGGTGCAGTGCCTTCATACAAAGAGAAAGAGAGCATGCTCTGGCTTATAAAGTTACAATAAAATCCCATAATATTTTATTTATAACACTCTCTTCACTTGTCCCTTGCCCTGTTCCCGCATACAGTAGCACACAAAGAATGGGCATAGGCACTGTAAATGTTTTATACAGACTTAAGGGAGACTCTGCCTTCCATAAAATGAAAGGATAATTTGATAGAGAATGCATCCCTGTTGCCACTTAATACTTTCAATGCACAATTTATTATATAATGGCTCTGTAGCAGAGACAATACCTTGTATTTTTTGTATATCCTTTTATCATATTATGTGAGTGGGTTTGGGCTTTTTACAGGAGAAAATCTAGCATGGCAATTTATTTTTGTGATACTAAAGTTATACCTCCACTGTCTGTAATACAGACATATACACATTCATGGTCCTACAGTTACAGTACTGCCAGGGAGCTCAGTGTATAGAGACGTGTAACTTTTTCTTAGTAATCAAACACGAATTTGAATTACCCTTAGACCAAGGGCAAAAGTAAATTAGAATTAGAGCTGGGCCAGCATTTTTCCATGAAAAGTTTTTTTCATTGAAACCAAAACTTTTCTCAGGAACATATCAGCTAAAGTTTTGTCAGGAAAGGGTGTGGGTGTGCATCGGGTTGTGTGGGGGTGAGTTCAGAATAGCCAATAGTCCTGTGGCTCTCACATGGGAGAGCCAGATTCAAGCCCTAGCTCTGAATAAAACAAAAATGGGAACTTGAAGCTGGGTCTCCCACTTCCCCGCTGAGTTCCCTATCCTACTGGTAGGATGGGTGGATCTCTTTGCTTTTTTTGTGAACAATTTAGAAAGGTCGATTTCATCTTGATGCGGGATGGGATTTTTTTTTTTTTAATCTCAAATTTTTGAAGGACAGGAAAACCATTTCCACCCAATTCTATTGAAGAGCCCTGTTCCCACTAAAAATCAATAGGACATAAGCGCTTTTGAAAATTTGACCCTCTGCCACAAGAGGAAAATATATTCTTGTCCTTAACTCTAATATCTTTATATAATGCAAATATTAACTAAAGGATGTCGCCTAGTTTGGATTTTGAGCCCTGCAAACCTGTCTTTTATTAATGAAACATTTCCCCCCTTCTTTTCAAATCACTTACTATTTAGCTCATAGTTAAATGTTGTAGCTGATTTTGACACATGCTTATATGAAAATGTTGTTGACCCACTCCAGTTTTGACTGGAAATTGCCACTGAAAATTATTATGAAGACACGCCTAGAGAGAGAGTTGAATTGCTTGAAACACAGAATTCAATTTAGTAGTTAATATAGTAATGTGCAGATGCAAATTTGATGAAAAGCATTTTTGCCTTTTCTGAAAGAAAAATGAATTATTCCAAATCTGCAGTGATTGAAAAGACCTCAATTCAATTTAATGCACTTAGTTTCAGAGTTAAAGAACTAGACAGATTCCTTTAGAAAGGATCTATTCAGAGTTAAAAAACCTGTTCAGATTTTTGAAAAAAAACATGAGCTTCCCTTTACAGGGAAAAAAGAGCCTGTGAAAAAGCCCAGACATACTACGGCATTATTCACCATTGTCTTAACACCAAAAAAGTAACCTCTGAATCCATTGAAGGATTCTATCCTGCACCACAAAAACTTGTTCACCAGTCACCAGACATTGAAATGGAGGAAAACAAGCCCTTGTAATATCAGCTAAAAGGGTGTGAATCATTCCTCTTTTCATCTAACAGGGTTGTCTTGGACACAGACTGCAGAGATGGATCTCTCTTCTGGTGATTGAAAAATGGCACTGACCTGTGCCTTTACCTTTGGTACTGTTGCAAAAATGAGGGAAGTGAAGTCTGATCAGGTATCACACAGAACTGTCATCATTTCACCTCTTCCTGGATATTGCTGTGTGCATTGGATTTTGGAGAGCTCCCGCAATAAGCAGTGCTTTTCTCTTAGGGCTTGTCTATATGGGGATGCTCAAGAAGGTTAGTAAAAGCTAATTAATTTAAGGTGTGAAGTTAAAGTATGTTAGTAAAACCACAGTAAACTCTTGTGTGGACACTCTCATTCTGAAGTAAAGTGGACTTAGTTCACCTTAGCTTAATCCCCATTTTTATACCTGGTTGCCTATGTTCCTAGTGGGCCATTCAAGCAGCCTGGGCTCAGCCAGAGTTTTCAGTTTCTTGGCCATGCCCCCTTTCCCTAGCTACACCCCAAAATATCCCAATTTATGTCAGATAAGAACCCAACTTCTCATACTTTTATGTATATGATAAAGTCTAGTTTCTTATAACATTTTTATTTACTCATCTAGTGTGAAATAGCATACACCAATTTACCTCAACTGAGGCTCTGGCCCTGAGTGTCTAGTTTAATTATTATATTGTCTATATATCACTAATCTGCATAAGGAGCAGCATTAAACTGTAGCATCCCAGGAGCGGGTAAGGAATTTCGCCCTTGCCCTTGAAGGTAGTATACCAGCCTCCTCCTCAGCATTGGCTCAGGTGTGCTGGCCAGCACACTGGAGGCTCAGAGCCAAGGCTACATTATTCCTCACCCCTTTCTGGCCACTCCTCACCCACAGAGTGTTTGTGAGGGAAGAGCTAGGTGCACAGCTCCTGCTTTCTACCACACTACTGCAGCAGAAAAGCAGGGAGGCCAAGCAGGGATGTAAAGGGGGCGTGTCTACTCCACCTTATGCCCCTTTGTAGGCTGTACCACAATCTGGCCCTACGTCATTAGAATAAGTGAGTTCCATATGTCTACAAGTACACCATCATAATTGGCACGAGAATAAAAAAACTGCCTGATGCCAGTAGATGGGATATAGGGGGGCTGGGGGGGTTATACTGTATATTATCTTGGCCTTAATCCAGTTCCCTGCTGTTAAATTTCATCTCCTCTTCTTGAATGCTGAATGCATGTTTTCAGATAAAGACTGCTGTTGGCTTATTATCTGTCGCATTTTAGTTTAATCTTAAACTCAAGATTAGTCGCCCACACAAGCAGTCAAAAGCTCAATAAGGTCAAAGAATGAGGACAGAACAAAGGAATGATCATGCCCAGCATGTTACCTATTCATTTTGGTGTGTTGCAGTATCTTTTATGTGTCTTTTTCACGTGTTCCAAAGTTGATTCTATAGTTAAAGATTATTCATAAACACATCCAGACTTCAAAATACTTCTCAGGTGTATGGGCACAGTTAATGAAACCTATTGAGCCTGGAAGCATATGTTTTTCCTCTTCCAGCTTCTTGTGTTGGGAAAGGAAAATCTGAGAGGAAAATCTTCTAAGCTTTGATCAGAGGAGCCAATTTTGGGGTTTGGGTGAATAAAAGTATAAACTGAACACTATGTTTGCAATTAGATCTCTCATTTCAGCTGGAACTTTGACTGTGGGACCAATAAGGCCAATAAACAACTCCCTGTTACTAATCCAAGTTCTAATGATGTGGGTGCTTATTTTAAGTATAAAAAATTGTTTTCCTTCTTTATTTGATTTCCTTTTGCTTGCATGGTTTTGACATTCTCTGTTGGGGAAGAGGACAAAAACTGTTGTATTCAAGCCTTAGAAAAGATCATTTTGTTGTACTTCCTGGTCCTTCACCCCACAGGATTTATGGCCTAAATTACACTTTCATTCCCTATTCGAATAACAGAAGTAGTAAAACAAATCTTAGTGTTAACCTTAAATTTACCATTAGTAAGATCCCCACAGGAAAAACACTCAGATGTCATGTTTTCTACAGATGTGAGTGCAGAGTTGGAAAAATCTTTAAAAATAGAAGCAAAAGGCAAGGGATAGATTTTGAGGAGGGAGGGATAGAAATCGTGACAAAGTGAGAGACAGGGGGAAGAATATTTCTCTGTTGCTAGTTGCAGAGTCTCTATTTAGGTTAGAGAAGGACATGGTAACTAGGAGCCGGCAACTCCCAAGTTCCAATCCCGGATCTGAAATTATCTGCACTACAAAATGGAGCAAATTCACTTCGAGAGGTTAAGTTTCCTCATCTGTAACATGGAGATAAATGTTTCCTTGCCTCAGATGGGTGGTCTTAGAAAAAATAATAAATATATATATATACAAAACTTTGAAGATGAAATGTTAGGTATTTTTATTTTTAAATAGGATTTGTTTATTCTGTCGTCTTCTTCTTCAGTGTCGTACTGTAGTTTGTATAAACATGGTTGTCCTGTCAGAATCTGATCCATAACTCTCTTATGAGAACTTTTAAATTAGCCATATGGGGATCAAACATTGTTTTCTGAAATACAGGAAAGTAATTAAAAAGCTGAATATAAGGGCTACACACCAGCTTCCCAGTTCATACCTGCATGCAACATTTCATGCAAATCAGATTATATTGTTTCACTTACATTTACTGGACCAGATTCTCAGCTGACAGAAGTCAATGGAGTGGACCTGATTTACACCAGATGTGGATCTGGTCCAGTACATTTGTTGAACTTATTCCATTTTTTAATAAAAGAAAAAAGAAATAGAATTTCCCCACATTTCTCCAGAAGCCAGGTCCTGTCTGTGTTTCTTTGTAAGTGATGTTAGCTGATGAGGTCTATGCAAAATTACAAAGGGCTGGATTTTGACTTTAGGCACAACCCCGAGTAAGGAGTAGGATGTAAGCTGCCCCACTCCTGAAGTAGCCTCAGAGGCACTGTGACACAGAATCACAATTCTTTTCCTGCTTCCTTCTTGCCCCAGGGGAGGTGGTGATTTATTACTGGCCTATAGCAGCAGTAAATACCTATTCTGCAACTGCTTGCTGACTCTGCTATTCTGCCAGGGAGCAGTGAAGAGAGCCAGGGCACTGCCAACTCCCCAATCTTCCCTGTCCACTCTTCCAGATGCTCTGGGGAGGAATAAATAGGAAAGCAGCCTCACTTTCACACCTTTCCCCAAGGACAGTTTAGCCTGAGGATGAATATACGGGGAATTCTTACTCCTTCTCACTCCTTTGCAAAGAAACACAGTGTAAGTCCGAGTGTAGCCCATTTGCTTAGATACCATGGTGATAGGTGAAAATTCTAAGCTGCTATAAATTAGTGTTATTTCATTTACTTCAGTTGAACTATGCTGATTTACACTATTGAGAATCAGGCCCAAGTGGTGATAAAGTGTTATTGATTGGTATTTACCAGGTCCCCAGCAAGTGCTTCATCTACCATTCCTTGTGCATCTCAAAATCCTATTGAATTCAATGGAAATTTGATCATGGGATTTTGGTATGAAATAGAAATGCAGAATCAAGATTCCAATTTGCATCTGTAATGGTAATTCTGTTTCTATCTTGTCTCGCATCATTACCTTGACATTTAATTATCCAGATTTTTTGTTGGGAGGAGGGAATGAGATTAATATTATTCAGTTATGTGACGAGGTAGCAAAATATCAGACCTTGGCTCCTGGCAAATAAATAAAATATATGTAGTTAGCTGTCCATGAATTCTTAATTGACTATATGTAATATTGTGGGTTTGTTTGCTTTATTTTGCAGTGGGAGATTTTAATTATTAAAAATTGTTCTTACTAAAATGTTTGTCAACCAAGTGTTCTTTTTCCCCCCAGGAATGCAATATGGTGTCTTTTTATCCATGAATGTATATTCTTGTAGTTAGTGGGTAGGTATTGGCCCAATGAGCAATGATTGTCTTGTAGAACACTATGCAAGAGTGTTCTCGTTTTACTTCTATATATGCACCTGTCACAGATCCACGGGATGTGTGATACCCCCAAGCTTTTAAACAGTCCTTTGGTGGAACCCCTTCTCTGCTGCAGATCTCCAAGGGGTCTCACTCTTCCATATGGGTGGGCCACACAGCCTCAAAACCTCTGAGGCTGAACCTCTGATCTCCAGTGCTCCTGCTTCACACTGTGAGCTCTGTCCAGTGAGTCCAATAGAGATAGGGACCAATGCACTTCAGCAAGTATTTGCAGTGACACCAGGCAGCCTTTTCAAAACAGAATAGGGTTTATTAGTCAATTAGAACTCAGCACTGGGAAGCCCTTAGGTTAACACAGAGATATAAAGGTTAAGACACAGTCCATTCTGGCCAAGCCAGCATTCCACCCAACTACGCTGTTGTGGACTCTGCCACACTCTCTGTTTCTGGCTCTGTCACTCTGTCAGTCCAAGGTGGGAGCACTGTGTTTCTCCAAAGAGAGTGCTTATCCCATCCACCTGACACCTTTTCCCTTTGTTCTCCAGATAAGGCCTGTGCTCTACTTCCCTGACGAGGGATACGGGGAAACGTAGGCACTGACTTTCAACTTTCCCCAGGGGCACTCCACCCCTGCTCCACCCTGAGGCCCCGCCCCCATTCCACCCCTTCCTGCCCTCGCTCCAAATCTTTCCACCTCCACTCTACCCTCTCCCTTGAGGCCCCACCCCCATTCCACCTCTTCCCACTGCCACTCCGCCCCCTCCGTGATGCCCCTGCCCTCCCCCCGCTCATTGCTCTCCACCCTCCCCGAGCCGCCGAACAGCTGTTGGGTGGCACCACCAATCATTTGTGGCTGGTGGGTGCTGAGAACCCATCTATTTTTCCCTGGGTTCTTCAGCCCCAGCACCCATGGGGGAAAATCATCTTCCTCTTGGTTGTTGGTTGGTAGGTGTGAATGTCCTGGCCACTGAGGTTCCCACTGTCTCTTTGGATTCAGGTCAGTTTCAGCCATTCCACTGCAGACAGCTAAATGACACAAACTCCTCCGGAATCTTGCTCTGCTCTGGGAGTAATTTTAACTCTTTTGCCCCTACTGTGTAGCAATGCAAAATACAGAGGGAAACTGAGGCATGCGTAGGAATCAAAAATATAACAGAAAATTCCCACTTCATCACAACATCATAATAAAGACTTGTTTAAATTGCAGTGGTAAAAGTACACTTTCAGCCATATCAGAGAACAGTGAAAAGTGAGAGGCTTGGCAAGACTATTTTTTTCAATAAATGACGAATAAAATGTTTATGGCACTGAACGTGCAGAAGGGCCTTATCAGGCTGCAAACCCATTGAAAGGGGATGCCAAGTGAAATAGAAACTGCTCTTTCAGGGAGGAAGTGTGGTCTAGCGAGCTGAACATCAAATTGGGAGCCAGGAACTCCTTAATTCTAATCTGTGTTAACTTCAAGACACATGGCAGGAAATTCAAGGGACAAGTATCTGGCTAGATACCAATACCAACTATGTTTCAGGGGTTCGTGGTCTCCTACACTCCATCTGCCAGACTCAGATTAAAATCTCTCCAGCAGTGGCTAAGGAATATTTATTGTCCTCAACTAGACAACATCACATCTCCAGTAACCATGCCGCAAGATGCCCAGGATGCCTTTATATTCAGTTCCAGACAATTATCTGTGAGGAAGTACTTTTTGTTTGTTGTCCTCTATCAAAAGGGATTGTGTTGACCGTGGACACTTCAGATATGTGTGAGGCATTCCACATGAGCACTAGAATGGACAGCAATTTGCTTGCCCTTTAAGTAATTTTCCTCACATTGAAAATTGTGAAGTATAAATACTAACATAAAATACCACTGCTGTATAACTGAACATAACAAATTGAATTTGCTCATGATTTCTGGGTCAAGAGGTGATTGAACTTTGAGTGGTGCATCAAGAATCAGGCATCAACTGTAGCAATTCAGACGCAGCACTCAACATGAATGGTCTCTGAAGGACTCCATGGTTGCTTTGATAATTTTTAGGTGAGGGAAAAACCTAACAGACTGAGAGGCAAGATGGTCTTTTGATTAAGGCCTTGGATTGGGATGCAGAAAATGTGAGCCTAATTCCTGGTCCTGCTACACATTTCCTGTGAGTTGTTGGGCAAATCTCTTAATCTCTCTGTGCTTCAGTTCCCCATCTGTAAAATAGGGATAATATCTTTCTCTCGCTCTTTTTTTTTCTGTTTAGCTTGTAATCTTTTAGTGTCTTACTATGCATATGCATAAATTTTAACACAATGGAGTCATAATCTCACAGGAGGCCTATAAATGCTGCTATAATGCAAATAAATAATAATCTCAGTGTGATGAAGCTTGGATTGTAAATTTTCCGGAGTTCTCACTTAGACGGCTCTGAGACGTTTAACAGAAGCCTACTGTAGAGTCTCTGGGTTTCTCCAAGGAAAGCTTATGTTTTGAAATGGAAAATATTTTTGTATGGATATCTGCTAAAATTGTACTTTCTTTTTCTCCTACAGTCCATGTTCTGTCACAGTATTTGCAGTCCTGCAACAACTCAAGGTTGTCTTTAAGCAGAGAATTCATCAGACAGATGAATCATATGCCCCCAGTACAGTCAGTCTTCACGCATCCAATTGCTAAAATATTTCTGAAACATTCCTGCTCTACACATTTGTGAGCCTCCATTTTGATGGAACCTGTATTTGGTTCTGACAAAGATGATAAAAACTCTATTCAAACCTCTTGCACATCATGTTTAAGTCTCTTGTCCTTGAAGACGGTTTTCTTGTTGACAATCACATCTACAAGAATAGTCAATGAGATGCCCTAATGCCTTATCCATCATATAAGGAGCTTCATATGTTAAGTCTTTCTTTGAATTCACTTCTGAACATGTAGATCTGTGAGGGCACAACTTTTCTGCAGGGTCTGAGCTAGCAGATGCATGTAAGGAATTCCCAGATTCCCAGAGGGCTGATCTGTGCAGGCAGTCACTTTTAAGACTCGCAATTACAATACACTAGCTTTCTCATTCAGGGTTGACAAACTAGCACTTTTCATCAGTACCACATTTTTAATTTTAATTAAGATGTTTTAAAATATGAAATCCCAGTGTCCTCATCCTTCCTATTTCTGTGTTATAATAATTGCATTTGCCTCCATTGTCCCCATTTGTGTAGCATGCACAATATATTTTGTTAGTAATACAGAAAAGCTGGCTGGTTGATCCAGCTGCTACATCATGTCTACAATGTATCATAAACAGCCAAGAGATATAAAGCAAGAATCTAATTGACCTGTGCTTGGACAGTGCGTGACATTATATAAGTGTTTTAGCTGGCTTTCTAACATTGCACAAATCTATAACTTCATACTTCATGAGTCAGAATCAATAAACCTGCCGCCACATGTCTACAAAATCAATCATGGCCCTACATACTCACACCACTTTTTAATGTCTTCCTCCGTACCTCCTACTTTTCAGCAAAATAAAGTAAACAATTTTGAGAGATTTATAGGTTTGTGTGCTAATCTTAAAAAGCAGTTGAATTAGGCATTTTAATTCTTTGGACAAAATCACTTACTACTCATTTAGGCCTATGCACAGCAGTCAAATCCTTCGCACACAGATTCAAATTTGGAACCTTAATTTAGATCCCACTATAATAAGCATAATCCCTTATCTCTCCCTGCAGCCCAGATTTTTCCAGGTTAGCGTAACATGAGCTGCACTGTTTTATTTCATCACAGAAAAAGTGAGGAAGGAAAAAAAGTCGACCCTAACCACATGTCTCTGTGATAAATTACCAAAATGGTGGACAAACCTGCCCATAAATTAATTCCCTTGCTTAGTTATTAAAAGAAAACCCATCTAATCTTTTAGACAGTAGTTTGCCTTGTTGTCAGGACTTTCAAGGGTTAGTCTTCAAGACAATATGCAAATGTTTACGTAAATAATAAAATAGAGGACAGCCAAATTCTCAGTTGTAGATTCTCAGTCTGGGGTAAGAGGGAAGGTCCTCTTACGGATCTGTAACTAGTTAAAAGACAGGTTTCAGAGTAGCAGCCGTTTTAATCTGTATCCGTAAAAAGAAAAGGAGTACTTGTGGCAGCTTAGAGACTAACCAATTTATTAGAACATAAGCTTTTGTGAGCTACAGCTCACTTCATCGGATGCATACAGTGGAAAATATAGTGGGGAGATTTTATATACACAGAGAACATGAAACAATGGGTGTTACCATACAGACTGTAACAAGAGTGATCAAGTGATTATCACTACAAAAGGTTCCCCCCCCCGCCCCCCCGAACCGCTCTCCTGCTGGTAATAGCTCACCTTTCCTGGTCACTCTTGTTACCGTCTGTATAGTAACACCCATTGTTTCATGTTCTCTGTTTATATAAGATCTCCCCACTATATTTTCCACTGTAGGCATCCGATGAAGTGAGCTGTAGCTCACGAAAGCTTATGCTCTCATAAATTGGTTAGTCTCTAAGGTGCCACAAGTACTCCTTTAGTTAAAAGACAGGAAACAAAGGGTAGGAATAAATGGTCAGTTTTCACAATGGAGAGAGGTAAATAGTGGGATCCCCCAAGAATCTGTATTGGGATTTGTGCTGTTCAACATATTCATAAATGATGAAAAAAAAGGGGGATGAACTGTGAGAGGGCAAAGTTTGCAGACAGTACAAAATTACTCCAGATAGTTCAGTCTAGGGCAGACTTCGAAGAATTACAAAGGGATCTCGCTAAATGGCTGATGAGGTAAAAAAATGGCAGATGAAATTCAGTGTTGATACGTGCAAAGAAATACACAAATACACATTGGAAAAAATAATTCCAGCTATACACACAAAATGACGGGTTCAAAATTAGTGTTACCACTCAAAAAAGAGATCTTGGAGTTATTGTGGATAGTTCTTTGAAAATATCCGTGCAATGTGCACAACAGTCAAAAAAGCTAATAGAATGTTAGAAACCTTTAGGAAATGAATAGATAGTAAAACAGAAGATATCATAATGACACTATATAAATCTATGGTTCTCCCACACTTCGAATACTTCATGCAGTTCTGGTCTCTTATCTCAAAAAAGATATATTAAAATCAGGAAAGGTGCAGACAAGGACAATGGAAATTATTAGGTTACAAATGAGGAGAGATTAAAAAGACTGGGACTTTCCATCTTAGAAAAGAGCCAACTCGTGGGGTGGGGGATATGATAGAGATCCATACAATCATGAATGGTGTGAAGAAAGTGAATAGGGAAATATTTTTTACCCCTTCACATAACACAAAAACTAAAGGTCACCCATAGAAATTAATAGGCAGTTCAAGTTTAAAACAAACAAAAGGAAGTACTTCTTCACACAACACAGAGTCAACCTGTGGAACTCATTGCCAGTGGATGTTGTGAAGGCCAAAAGTATAACTGGGTTCAAAAAAGAATTAGAAAAGTCCATCACCATTGGCTGGACCTATCCTCTATCAACCAAGATGGTCAGGGATGCAACCCTATGCTCTGGGTGCCCGTAAGCCTCCAGCTGCCATAAGCTGGCACTGGATGGCAGGAGACAGATCACTCACAATTACCATTCTTATGTTCCAATAAGAGAGATAATAATAATCACTTCTTGTTTCCAAAACACATTGTTTCAGTATTTTATGCTGAGGCAATTCTACCAGTAGTGCGAGGACTTCACCTTGTAATATGAATACACAAGTCTTGTATACTCATTGCTTCATTATCATGTCCTAAAATTTTAAATAAAAATCTATTATGAGTACACATTCAATTTAATTTATTTATATTTCCTAATAACCCCTACAACCCTTAGGATGTTGTTGAATGCCCCTGCTTTCTGTGGTTGAGCTACTACTTCTTTTATAGCAACTTTTGACATTTTTTTTTTGCAGTGTGAACCCACATTGTTTTAGGGGAGCTTAGAGGCTGGCATATGAAATTTTTGGGAGGGGAAAGAGACTAGTTAGCAGGTATCAAAAACTTGCACAGATTTTTAAAAGTTTAGTTTGAGGACAATGTTGGTTTAAAATGACAGACAACAATACTGAAAACAGATTTTTTTTTTGTTATTTTCCCCCAGGCTCTGGCATTTATTTGAGTCTGTATAGTGGAAGGGCAGAGCTGTTCCTGTACATAGGATGCCATTTCATCCTCTAACTGGCTTCTCTGATCTTTCTGTAAAGTGTATATGGATCTTTTCCAAGATTAATAACTGTACATCTCTTAGTTTAAGAGTGAAGCAGATTTGTGATCAATAGACCTACACATATATATGAAATGATCAGTGGCTCTGCAAGAGTCTAACCATATAATTACAGAAATTGGGCCTTTTTACAAGTCATTTGTGTGTCTGTGTTTTGATGACATTTGATTCTGCTGCAATATTTTGAGTGTTCCAAAGTGTACACCATGGCTGCCTATTTTAATGACCTCCTGGTTAACCATTTATCAGCTAAAATGAAAGACCACTATAAAGACCATACACAACTCATACTCCACAACGACATAGCAAGCAATGATGACTGAGATAAATTAGCACAAGGGTACACAAACCTTTTCATACTGGACCACATGTTAATAGACAGATTTTCTTGGGAACGACTTTTCCCATTCATGATCCAACTCCCTTGCTTATAGTGAATAAATAACATAGAAAAGCATTATTAGGAAATGGACTTGCTCAATTTTAGCTTCTTTTAATGTGACAACAGCTGGCAACAAGGGAGAGACCCAGCCTCATGAGTCTCATCCAAGCACATCAAAGTGAATGGGTAGACACCAACTGATTTCAACTGGATTTGGATCAAGTCCTATGGGATCAACAAACCCTTTACACTACCACAAGAGCTCTGTGAGTCACAGTTTGGGAGCTACTGAGTTAGTGGAGAATTTTTCTTTTGGGGGGGATCAGTCCTATTATTTTTACATGGAAGTGAATGGGCTAGTAGATCTTAGTTTACCTCTCCATCACCCAAATAACAAAGCAAAACCCCAAACCAGCACAAGTGCCAAGAACTTGTAATAACTTACAGGTCCCCTACAAACAGTCTGAAGCTTATGATTGGAATAGCCCCTGAAAGAACATCTCTGGCATAAAATATGTTGTTCAGTGGAGGCAGTGAGGTAACAGAGCCAAGCAGCAGACCCTTGCCTCCTGAAGATCTCAGAAGATCCAAAGGTTTTGAGGAGGGAGGGCCAAACCCTCACCTTACATGGGAGAGAAGAGTGATACTATCTTTCAGTGCAAGAGTGCAATAGAAATTTCCTGTACGTAAACTGTAAGTTTCTACTTCCTTATCTGGGCTGCTTCTGCCCTGAATAAGCACATCAGGATTTGGGCCCAAAACAAATACACATATGCACTTATGTGACTTCACCTCTAGGCAAGAACACAAGAACATTACACAGCAGTTTAGGGAGGGCAGTGAAGAATAATGCATCCAATTAGGACTTCAAGAGCAATTGCTATTACTTTATTTGTTATTTATTATTATTAATTATTATTTTTTTATTATTAAACACCAGATATAAGCAGGATGTAATTGCCAAATTAGAGTCCAGTTGAGAAACTAAGATCATACCCATACTTTTGTGAAAAGGACTATGGGATAACTAGTACTGAATTATATGTCTTTTCTCAATAATATACAGGATGATTTTCCAGTAAGGGCTCATCTTTTATTGTACAACACTGAGGAATCTTTTGTTTTTATACCAGCTCTGCTCCTACCTTGTACTAAAGTTTGATAAAGCTTTAATTGCTTTTAAAAACAGCAGCATTTTGTCTCTAATACTGTTATTTTGACCTTTTTTTGAGGCTTCCTTTTAACGTACAACCAGAGATAGCTGCCTGCATGTCCAATTCCAAACTAGGGGTTTTCAGTAGGTTGGGTGAACATTGGGTTGGGTGCAACATTCTGCCCACACACCAAAAAATGCAGTATTTGGGGCCTAATAAAGGCTGTATAAAGTTATGGGAACTGTTTCATGAAGAGTTGTCTATATCTTTGTTGAGATCATTTTTCATACTTGGGAAATTTTGCATTTTTTTGTGAAACTGGAGAATAGAAACACACAAAACATGTTCATATGTATCATGAAAGTTTGTTGGGACAGAAGAAAGTTTATGAATGGGATGATATGACAGAATTACCTGTGATAGCAGTGGACTGGACTCAATAACCCAGGATGTCTGTTCCAGTCCTGTGTTCTTATGGAGTATAGACCTAGCACATAAATCAACTTTGTGTGTATAATATATTATGATTGTCTCACAGGCTAGTAAAGGGAGAAATAGATGAGGAACATATGAGACCCAAAAGAGCAGTTTTTAGAATATTTTTCTCTTCTGTTAGACCTTTTATCACAGGAGGGCAAAGAGCTTTAAGAACATGAATTAAATCAACCTCAGCATCTCTGCTGCAGATGCGTAAACTGAAGTCCAGAGAGATTCAGTGGTTTGTCCAAACTCTTACACTGAGTCAGTGGCAGAACTGGGAAATGGAAACCGTCAATCCTGACTAGGGAGATGTCCAAAATATTCATAATGAAATGTAAAACTAATTGAAATTGTGGAGGTATTTTTGTTGCACCCTTGAAATTGGACCCTTAATGGAACATTTCCTTAGGGGATGAAAATACTCTGAGGAAAATTGGGATAATTTTTCAGCAAAAACGTGGCTGGTTTGGGGTGGAAGTAGGCCCTTGGAAATGGTTTGGCACTTTTTATGCAAATAAAGTCACATTATTAAAATTAAAAATAAAACAAAAATGATGAGGCTACAAAATCATTCCAAATATACAAATGTTTCATGTAAAATTCCTCAAAAGCAAAATTGTGAATTTCTGCCAGCTCTAGGCCAGACTATGAATCCAGCTCTTGTAACCACTAGACTACATTGTTTTAAGTACAGATTTTTTTCCCCCAGTAATTAGTACAAGTTGTTTTATATTAGCTGTGATCTCTTTGGAAAGAGAAAGGGTTTTGGAAGCAAGGGACCAAACTAAAACAACTCTGGATTTTAGAAATGTATTTATTTTCTTATATTGATAACAATCAGACCCAGATGAAGCCTTTGGTGAACTTAAAATAAAAGTAGAACAGCATTTTATGTGCTTTATGATGTTTTTGTTCTTGGAAATGTATTTGGTTATATTATGTCTGGCAGTAGCAGGCATGCAGCTGACAACTCAGCACAACAGTGACAGCAAGTCATTGTCTCTACTGTAACTGTGAACTGGGCAGGAATTCTTATTTTATGTACCTTCCCAATTTGCTCTAGTGATGAACAAAAAAATCTGGCTAACCTTGTCACACACTGACATCAACAAAAGAATAATCATAAATAAACGTTGGGTTCTTATTGGTTTTGGAAAGTTATCTGAGACGTTAGATGCACAGAGCAGATTTCTTGGTAATTGTGTGGGCTTGTCTAGCCAGAATGTCACAATCAGCAGAGTACCCTGGCAACGTCTGCCTTAGTTGGGCAAAGATTTCATGATGTGACACTGCAAGCTACTGTACCACCTTGTCACTTTCACATATTTTCCTTGTTTCATATTCAGTGAAATTCTGTCGCCTCAGATCAGTGCTATCTGGTGTTGGAACATAGCTGAGGGCCCAATCCAGCAGCCATTGAAATCAGCGGAATGATGGATCGGGGCCTTTGTGTGGAAGAAAGCTTGCTTGAGTCTTTCCCCTATAATACTCCAACCGACTGCCCCCTAACATATAGTATCTGCTGTTGGTTGACTGATAAACTCAAAATCACTCACCTATCTGATAGCGACAGACAACTGAACACGAGCCACTTCTGATCCACTTGCAGAACTTACCGAATGTCAGTTGCTTTACTTGAGTAGAGAAGGGGACTGAATTGAGAATTTTTTTCTTACTCTGTGTCTCTCTGTGTAACTATCTACTCATCACGACAGCATGTCTGATACTACATGCTCAAATAAATCTGTTAGTCTCTAAGGTGCCACAATTACTCCTTTTCTTTTTGTGGATACAGACTAACATGGCTGCTACTCTCATACATGTTGGAAGGGACTGGTGGGATACTACAAGTGACTCAAAGGAGCTTCGTTACATAATAAGGTATGGGTATTTTTTCTGTCAGTATTTTTTTTTGAAGCATGAAACATGCTAATACAGCATAGAATTTTTCCCTTAGTTCTCTTTTCAGATATTCACTGTTTTCATCAGAGAAATGATTAAATAAAACTTCAGTTTGACAAAATTATTATAAGATTTTGATCTGATATTTTCTTTTCTCAATACCTAGCGATCACAAATGTAATATTTTCTAAAATATAAGTAGTTTAAATTATTATGTGTTAACATTAATACTAGCCTTAAACCGAACCCAAAACACATTAGCTAATATACTATAAAAATATGTATCAATCCAGCACATGATTATCTGCACAGTTGATTAAATCAGCGCAACTTCCTCTTAATAGGGCTCAGATCAGTCAGAAGCTGCAGCTCATGTAGAATGCAGTGTCCTGCTTCTTAAATAAAGTACACATTACACTGGAGCTACATGAGATACACTGGCCACTGATTGATTTCCATGTGCCATTTGAACTGTTTGTTTTGATCTTTTAAGTCCTAAGGGCCTGATATTCAGAAGTGTTCAGTGTCCCAGCTTCCGCTGACTTCAGCTGGCGCTGCCTTCTGACAAAATCAGGCTTTAAACAGTTTTCATCAAAACTCTCTTGGAAAACGTCCTCTCTTCCCGTTTTACCAAAGTCATTGACGTGAACTTGAGAAGTTCAAGTTAACAACCCTTTCCAAATTCAAACTGAAGGGAGGCAGTAGCATGGAGTTCTTGGTTAGGGCAAGGTGTGTGTCTTTGGCTCTGAAATTCAGATCTGGTATTGGTTAGGAAGAGTCGAGGCATTGAGTAAATTACCAGAATTTCAAAATATACTGCTTGTTCTCCCAGGCATTTCCTGGAAAAATAGTATAGTGGTTTGGGGGAAGAGGCTGGCTGAAAGAAATAGTGAAGACTAGGTTGGTAAGATATTGTAGGAATTCTGAGTTTTGGGGTTTGTCTGGTTTTTGATTTATGGGGTGTATTGTTTTTTGGTTGGTTGTTTGGGGGCTGGGGGGTATTTGTTTGGTCCATTGGCCCATACAACTGTTTGGGTGTCCTCTTCCAATATTTTAATAAAATATTTGTTAAAAGTAAGTTCTGTAATAAGATGGGGCCATGGAATAGAGTCAAGAAATATGAATAAACGGTTAAATAAAATCCTCCATGTGTAAAATAGCCTGCAATTTTTGGGCTACCCAAAGACTTGATCCAAGACTTTTTCATTTTTACTCTTTTCTAATCCTAGTAGTTTGTATCCTTGTATTGATCAGAGTTCTACCAAAATAGAATATATCCTTATTATAAATCTCAGTACCAACATACATAAGGGCCCCAGTTCTTCAAGTGAGTATATATGGGTGGGCCCACTGCAGCCATATAAAGGTCCCGAACCACCCACACCATTTTCCTTGAAGTGTTGAGGCACAGAGCTGTAATATGTTTCATATTGTTAAATAGATAAATACTTAGATTGTAAGCCTTTTGGGCAAAGACTACTTTTTATGATCATGTTTGTACAGAACTTAACACATTAATATATATACTGTATATAATTATATATATATATAAAACAAACAATAAAAAAATGGGATAAAACATGGCCAAATTAAAATTGCTGTAGGACACATATCTTCTGCATGTACTTCCTTTTTTTAAAAATGTTAACATTGCTTTCACAGAGTTTTTACTTTCCTTTTCTTTGGTGGTTTGTTTAACAGAAAAAGATTTTTTTAAAAAATACAAATGAGCCAGGTTTATTGTTAGCCAAAGCAGCTTGAAAAAGGCTGACCTTTTTTGGTGAAAAAATGTTGGAAATTTTTCACTGAAATTTCAAAAACTCAGAACATTTCAACCAGTTGTAATGATAGCATGACCTTACTCCCATTGAAGGCAGTCGCAAAAACTTTCACAGACTGAAATAGGACTGAGCCCTTAAATGGTCTTAATCAGACTTTGAAGTTCATATCTCATTGAGGTGAGTAAGATAACTGCTGAGGGAATGATTCATAAAGGTGAATCTGATGAAGTGACAGGTTGGGACAGTGCAGATGTACACGACAGTAAAAGGCATGTTTTCTTTCAAATTGATATTAATTTTGTTCTGTAAAGCAGTTTTCTATGAAGATGACTTTACACAGCCTTTTTTCATTTTCAGTTTTACCTCTGAGGTTGACTTGAAACTGACAAGCCGAACTTGAGTGATTGTGAGTTTGAAACGTGAAACTCTCTAGAAATTATTTAAATTCAGCGTGTTGCAATTTCTTTGTTCCCTTTTTTTCCTCCAACCGTATACAGCAATGTCACGGCTATAATTAGTTAGCATCACTAATAATTGTTAACACTAATATTGTTAATAATAATTAGCAAAAATTCTTCTACACCCCGACAAAAAATAGGACTAGCTAAAAATACCAGCTAGGTCCTTGTTGGAATCCTGATCAAACAAGCTTAATTATGACCTCCAGATAAAGAGACTGCCATTAAGGCATTAAATTATCACCAATAAGACAGAGCCTTTCACTCATTGTCTGATAATAAATCACAGCTAGGAAATCAGAGTTTAAACTGCTAATCCTTTTGAGATTTGTGATGAACACCAGTTGTCCTACTGTTTTGCATCTATTTATATTGCACTCAGAAACCCCAGATGGCCTCTGCTTATCTACAGCTGTAGATAATTTATGTTTTCTGGTGTGTCACCTCACTGTGGTGGCTGTTATCAGGAATGAAGGGGGATTAGGATATCTGATCCACTGAAATGCTAATCCTCTGGAGATTACTGCACATAAACAAGTTTTCTTCATTGATTTACTTTTGTTTATTTGGAACTGGAGACTGATTAGTCCAATAACAAAATGATCAATTAATTTCTAGTGTTATCTCTTTGGAAAGTAACTCATTTATAAAATATTCAAATTCAAAAGTCTTGATTTTTTTATTTGAATGTCAGTTATTAAATAGACTTGTAAATATTTTTATTTTCATGTGAGTGCTGATCTTAAAAGGATCTTCTTTTAGGCTCCTGTACAGCAAAGCCCTTTAAGCCCTTGTGTAACTTGAAGCAGGTGAATGGTCCCATTAACTTCAGTGGGACTATTCTTGTGCTTAAACTTATGCACATGCTTATGTGCTTTGCTGGATCATACCCTTGCAATCAGGGGTGGGCAAACTTTTTGACCTGAGGGTCACATCGGGGAATAGAAATTGTATGGCGGGCCATAAATGCTCACAAAATTGGGGTTGGAGTATGGGAGGGGGTGAGGGCTCTGGTTGGGGATGCAGGCTCTGGGGTGGGGCTGGGGATGAGGAGTTTGGGGTGTAGGAGGGAAATCTGGGCTGGGACCAAGGGGTTCAGAGGGTGGGAGGGGGATCGGGGCTGAGGCAGGGGTGCAGGAAGGGGTGCATGTTCTGACTGGGGATGCAGGCTCTGGAGTGGGGCTGGGGATGAGAGGTTTGGGGTGCAGGAGGATGCTGGAGGCTGGGTTCGAGGGGTTTGGAGAGCATGAGTGGGATCAGGGCTGGGCAGGGGCAGGGGGTTGCGCA
This sequence comes from Natator depressus, assembly GCF_965152275.1. Taxonomy (NCBI): domain Eukaryota; kingdom Metazoa; phylum Chordata; order Testudines; family Cheloniidae; genus Natator; species Natator depressus. The sequence continues at coordinate 72,385,681 of NC_134236.1, forward strand.
TGGGAAGAGGCTCAGGGGTGCAGGCTCTGAGCGATGCTTACCTCAAGTGGCTCCCAGAAGAAGTGGCATGTCCCTTCTCCAGCTCCTATGCGTGGAGCGGCCCCTAACTCTGCTAGAGCGCCGGAGCAGGGCCATGCAGCTGATTCCAGGAGCTGTGTGGTGCAGCCCCCAACCCTGCGCCCTGGAGCAGGGCCATGCCGCTGCGCCCTGGCTGCCACGCTGGGGCAGGGCAGAGCCACATGGTGCAGCCCCTGACCCAGCACTCCTGGATGGAGTGCCGAAGCGGGGCAAGCCCCAGACCCCTCGGGCTGGCTTAAAACAGGCCGTAGTTTTCCCACCCCTGCTTGCAATGTTGGCTTTCTCTCTGATGCATTCTTAATTTAGGTTCCTATGTTGATACTTAATACTGAAATATGATTCTTGACTCAGAATTTCATTAAATACTTTTTGTTCATGTCCTAGAACTGTTAAACTTTTATGAAATCTTATCTTTTAGAATTTGATGAGGTTGTTTGGCTAGTAGCTAAATCTCTTACTTTTTAGTGCTGCAGAACATTCCTAAATGAATAACTACCAACCCCATAAAATTCACATACCTATTAGTATAATATAATGAAAGGTTGAACTGCAATCTTATGCCACTGCTGAAGAGAAGTGGACTAAGCACATACACATAAAATATTTCTATTTACTTTTTTGCATTCCTTCTAAAGTTCAGTAGTTAGACTAGATGAGATCAAATCAACTGACATGATTGATTAGTAATTAGCCAAGATTTCTTATAGTAGGTATTGGTGCCAGTTATTGAGACAAAGTAATAGGTGATAAGGAAAGCTAAGAAATTAACTTGACCTTGAGATTTCATTACATTTAATAGCATCTGATATTTTTATTCCTGGTTGAATTCTCTCCCAAGCCCATTCCTATTGGTAGCCTCAATGGAAAAGAAAAATACCTGACTTTTAGAATTTATGCAGTATTTGCTCTGGGAATATTTCATTATGAAAATATAGATGAGGGTGAATATTTTGTGATTCTATGCTTCTTCTCCAGAGATAGAAGTGGGGAAAAATCAGAAGTTGTTTTCAGATATAGAATGGCAAGAACGAAGATTATATCTCTTTGTGCTCATTTTTGCTCCAGCATTCCAGAAAACTACCTCCTCATTCATCACCACCATAATATAAGGTTTCTGTATAATTTCAAAGGATAAGTCATTCCCTTACTCATGCTGAGAGTGTCTTATCCCATAAGCGGCCTATTGACTTATGGAACAATTGAAGAAGAACGGCATTTTTAAAAAATCAGTAAAGTATTGGAAAGTAGTGGTCTTTTGGGAATCACCAATGACAAAAAAGAAAACCAGGCATGAGCATGTAACATGCATATGGCCAAAACTATAGATATGAAAATGCTGGACTTGAATCAGAATAGCATTTGAAACCAGCTTAGTTTGAGTTTGATCGCCATTGAAATACCAGCAGTGGTTTGTAAGAATTATATGTCTCTCTGTCAAAACTTATTCCAAATTGTATCTGATTTGTAAATATATTTAAATTATACATACCCTCAGCACTCTATGGGTGCATTTTAAAATAACAAAATAAAAGGACTATTGGATAGCCATAGACAGTTTGAAGGCTGCTATTCACAGGAAAATTTTGAGATAGAACTGTGATTATTTGGATGCATTAACTAGAAATCAAGGTTGACCACGACACAATTCTAAAGACTAAGTGAGTTATTAAGCAATTAACCTAAGGAAAATTAGATTTGGATTTGGTGTGACCACAGTTATAAAATATGAAGGTACACATACCAACACTGTACTTATACTCAACTCAGGGACTGTCACATAGCATACTTACCATATAATATTTGTTCTTTCCTTCCCCTGAATCTATGCTGGTGTAAAAAGGTTCCGAAACATGATTTTTAGGGGGTAAAGGAAGATTATCTTGTTGGAAAAGATGAGAAAGAGGAAGGATTTGATTCATGACAGCTTTCATTCTTCCGACAAAATTACAAAAGGAAGGAGAACAAAGTAGTCTGACACCTCAAGGAGCGATCAAACAAAAGGACGTGGCTATTGTGTTTTTTATATAGCTGTGTTGTCTCATCCTCTCCTGGTTGGTCGTCATAAAATAAGCTTACTATTACTGCCAGCTGAGAGATTATTATCCCTTTAGCTCAAGTGGTAGAAGCCTGAGCTTTTGGTTCTGATGATCTTAGGTTCTCTCAGCACTGACGACACAGGAATTTGTTACATATAGAAAATATTAATAAATTTAGATAATCCAATCACTTGTGCCTTAAATGTGCATCTGTGCCCTCTCCTGTATTGTTGCAGGTGTGTTTTTGTTGCTGACAAAGGTAGCAGGGTTTTACATCGCTCAAAGGGATCCTGTGTGTGTTGTACTGTTAAAGGGGTACCCTGGGCTTAGGGATCCCACAGCCCTCCTTCTTGCTGTGCTAATTCAGCCTCCCTGGAATCTTAAACCAGCTCCTCCACAGCTGTTCTCCTTTGTCATTCACTCCTTTTCCTTTCTGGGCTGAAGGAGCAGCTCAGCAGCCTTCCCCTGCTGGTGGTTCTCTTCCTATGAGAGAAGAGACCGGTTATAAGCAATCCTCCTTGTCAGGAGTCATCCTGGTTGGCTGGAAGAGAGGGAAGCCTTGCCCCCACCCTACACCACAAGACTTCTGGTCCCAGGCCCTCAAAGTAATAGTAGCCCAGAAATACCCAGATACTATTTATCATCCTGTGACCACTTCCTCTCCCAACTATTGCTTCTGCCATTTCCTAGGCCTTCATTTGTTCCAGAATTCCTGGAGTGGGGTAACCTGCCCTCCCAGACTCTCCCGCGCCCTCTTTTAAAGAGCAATATACCCTGTCACAGATACCTAAAAGCAGACCACTAAGTGGCAACTTCTTGCAATGCTCCCTGAAAGATACTGGGGCTGGAATGAATGGGACGATTGAAGGAATCATCTTGTAACAGTTCATGATTATGTTATAGTTGAAGTCAAGAATAAGGAGGGGGAAAGCATTTAATGGTAGTCCATCCAGCCATGTACTACTGTTTTCAAGGATCTCTTTTGGGAAAATGAATGTCCAGAATAAAGAAAATCCTTCAGCATATATCTGAAGAGGGTGACAGTGGTTCTTTCTGTTATTATCAAAATAATGCTGATAAAAAACCTCTCTATATTTGAACTCCTTATCTTGTATTTTCTTGATATATGAGTGAGATAAATGTACATGAGCATTAGTAATTAGAACTGTTATCAGTGAATAGCAGATTAACTACCACCTTATTTATTAGTGAGAAAATTAGTCTACATGGGGCTAGCTTTTGTTCACAAAAGCTGCATTTTTTCCATTTGGTTTAGAGGCATAATTATTTGAAGTTTGGCTTGTTTTCTAGATTTCATTCTCACTTCCTTTGTGCATTGCATAACAAGAGATATAAGAATGGAATCATAGATAAGAATTATTTCCCCACATAGGCACAGAAAGAAATAAATCTCAATATAAGGAGGAATAATAATAGTCTTTGCAAGTTAGGCACTAAAATTGGGATACAGGAGACCTACTTTCAGTTTAGCTCTGCCACAGACTTCCTGCTTGACTTTAGGCAAGTTATTTAGTCTCTCTGTACCTCTGTTCGTCATCTGTATAATGGGACTATTACTTTCTTACTTTCATAATGACCTTGTGAGGATAACTTCTGAGATTCATAGATGTGAAGGTCAGAAGGGATCATTAGCTTATCTTGTCGGACCTCCTGTATAATACAAGCCATACGTTTTCTTACAGTCATCCTGTAGAAAGCCCAATAACCTTGTGTTTGGCTATAGTATATCTCCCAGAAAGGCATCTATTCATTCATCAATATTGTAAGGAGCTCAGATTCTATGGTGGGGAGGACCATATAGATAGATGTTTCAGCATTTAAGACCATATCTAATTAGTAGGCATTAAAATGGTCGGGGGGGGGCATGATTATCCCACCTCTGAATTTCCTTTTACCATTTTCTGAACTCTTTGGTTCTGACCACCATCAGAGGCAGGATACTGAACTAGTTAGACCATGGATCTGTTCCAGTGTGGCAATTCTTGTATTCCTATGACAGAAACATGTTAATGTGTTATACCTACATTAAACTGCTCTCCTCCAAACACTCAGCATTTAGTCTCTGCTTATTGTTTATACAAATTATGCTCGAACTGTGACTTTTTGTTGGAAGTTAGTACTACAGCATGAAGTTTTCAAAAAGATATATCTATATATGATGTGTTCTATATTTTCACAGATTACTTGGCAAGTCTTTGACAGTTTAAATGTTCTAAAAAATGCAGACCTTAAATTTTCTGCAAGAGGCCTGTTGGCTCTGCCTTTTTGAATCAAATTATGAAAAAATTATTATTGCATTATTTATTCATGGGAATAGTAGCTTGAATACTGGGTCACAGAAGGGTTTGAATTACTGTTATCCAAACTAATACTAATAGTGGTTGACAAGGGTGAATCCTCTTTTAGAGTTCCACAGCTGATCAAGTATTCGATGAAGCATAAAGCCAACCTTTAGAATTAATTAGAAATCCTGCCTCCAAGCCAGCCATCTCGATTTTTTTCTGGATATGCCCGCTTTCATAAAATAGCTAACCACTGGCTGAAGTTTCACATGTAATGTTAACAAAGTGAGGAGGGAGGTGGGGGAGAGGGAATCATGCCTTCTGTTTTCAGGGGTGCAGAAATATGTATGTGAATCTGTATGAGAGTGAGTGTAAGTTGCAACAAATCAAGGCCATGACTGTCAAAAGTAATTAGTGATTTTGGGCAACATAATTTTTGAATGCTCAACTTGTGGTACCTTGAAGAAGCCTAAACTTCAGAGGGCAGGTACTCAGGTCTTAAAAAAAAAAAAAAGACAGATCCCTTTAAAGTGTCTCAAGTTGGGCACCCAAAAATGGAGGCTCCCATAGTTGCTAGTAACTTTTGAAAATCGTGGCCCAAATGCACATTCCAGGAAATGCCAATAAACGTATTTGTTTTTGTAAACCTAGAGGAAAACAATTATTTCCTTTTCTTCAAAGATTGCATCACTTCATCAAAGCCATATTCTTGTAATCAAACAGTGAATTGAAAATTATGTTCATCTTTCAGTGACAGAGATACATTTCACACCTGAGTTGTGGGCAAGGTTATTTAGAATCTTATTCACTCAAAACACAGAAACTTGATACTAAGGGTACATAAATATCAATTTTATTGATCATTCTTGTACTGCACAAAGTTCCAAAGCTCACATGCAATACACACACAAGAGACAGACAGATTGATTCAGGTCTTCCTTTATTCTCAGACTCTCTCTCATCCTTCTCCCCCCTCTCTATTTTTATAGTTGCATTTATTTGCTGCTCTATTTATATGTACCACATTTAAAAGTGGGACGAACTAGATCGAACATAAGATTTAGAAGGAAAAGAAAATGCAGAAGCGGTGTTCAGACTGAGACAATAAACTCCTATCATAAACTGAGGGGATACAAGATTAGTTTTGAATGTTGGAGTTACCCACACTTAAGCATTTATAACTATACACTTAAAAGATCATTAAGAGTTAAAAAAGGAAGGCACATGGCAGTTGGATGACCCATTAATCTGTAGGGTCATCAGTTTTTTGCACATTATTTTTCAGAGTTCAGTTGAATTCAAACAATGCATATAGATTGTAATGGAACAGACCAAAACTCATAATGCTTTGTCTAGCAAAGTCAAAGATTTTCCATGACAGCTAGTCTTCTTTTGTTACAAGCCAGTGAAGTTTTTGCAGCTCTTGAAATAATCATTTTTGTAACTAAGGGGAAATAGACCTACTACTACTTTTCTTCCTTTGCTTTTCAGTCTCGTAAAGGGAAAGGGTTTCTCTTCATTCCTCACATCAAATATCCCAAGACACAGCTCAGCACATTCCGAATGTCAGTCACCATTCACTTACATTCCCCACTATGTGAGTATTTTAAATATGTTGTTAATACAGCATGGGCTCTTATTACCTGTATGGACTTATGCGTTTTCAGATGTTGTATGTGGTAGCTAGGGTAGCTGGGTATAATCTATTTAACTTGGAGTGCACAATTAGGTCTTGGACAATTACTACAGTGGTATTTCAGGGTAAATAAGATATTGGGTTAAGCTGATTTGCCAAGTCAGGGTTTAACAGCGTTTTCACCCTCTTTCATAGGTATATTAGCAAGGACTTTTCCTTAAAAAATAGAATGGTGTTCATCCATTAGGATAAGATGGGCAAACACATGATAAATTTCTTGTGATTGCGGGGAGCACATATTGGTAGACTTTGACCTCTTCAGTTTTTTTTTTCTGTGTTGCATGTCACTAAATCTAGGCCCATAAAAATCAATGGAGAAACATTAACTGCAGTGAGAGTTAGATAAGGCTTTTAGTTTGAATATAGCAGAACACTACAAAAATATATGTCTGAGGAGATATAATGTGCTTTTTAATTGCATCCTCTTCCTGTGGTATGGACTCTAGTATGATGTGTATATATAAATATAAAACTTCTACCAGCTCTTCTAGTCCCTGCCCACAGTTCAACATTCCAGGTGAAGTCCTGTCCCCACTGAAGTCAGTAGGAATTTTGCCATTGACACGAATGAGGCCAGGATTTCTACCTTCATGTTTAAGTGCAGAGTTTTCCTACTTGAAAGTGTTATCAAAGATTCAATGGTAAGAACAGATGCTGTAGAACAACTGCATAATAAATAAAATAATAATAATAATGGAGATCTCAGTACAAATAGAGAGGGAACCCACATTACTTAATTTAATATATAGCAATAATGCTTAGCATTTATGTAGCACTGTAAATGTTCAAACACTGTACAGATATTAACTAATTAATCCTCAACACTCCTATGCGGTAAGTGTGTAAATATAGTTATCTACTCTTTTTCAGATGGGAAAACTGAGGCAGATGTAAAGTGACTTGCCCAAGGCCCAGGTGAGTCAGTGGAGGCAATATTATGCATTTCTTGCCTAAATATAATTGGTAGAAATGTTGAAAATATAATATTGCTTTATGCTAATTCTGTTATTCCAAGCATTGCAGGTATGTAGCTGATATGTTAATAGGTTCCTGTCAAGTCTATATAATTATTAACTGCATTATTGTGAAATGTTATAACATTCCCTTGTCATCTTTTTTTTCCAGGATATGCAGACTGTAATGTCCTTTTGGGTTACTGTGAACTGTAAGAGACAGAAATATAACTAAGGTAGATTTTTCAAAATGAATATTCTCCATATGGTTTAACTCTAATGATCTGGCTTGTTTCAACAATACAGTGGAGTCGCATTTTACGCGGGGGTTAGGTTCTAAAGTCAGTGCGTAAGGCGAAAATCGCGTATAGTCAAAATTACTGTTGAAAATCCCTTAAATCACCCATAAAGTACAGTATACTGTACATGGTTTGGGATTACAACCCTGTACAGTAATATGTATGGATGTATAATGTATACAGTAATGTTTAGTATATAATAAAGAGAACATATGCCAAATATAATTTTACAGTACTGTATTTTTGATTACAGGAGGTAATTACAGGGGGTCAGTACAGGGCTTGATGTTGATCCAGGAGATGGAGAGCTTGGGTGATGGAGAGCGAGTTGTAGATGAAGTGGTTGGCTCTGGTTCAGCTTGAGAAGCTGATTGCGTAGACTCATCTGCTGCTGGTTGTTTTTCCTTGAAAAACATGGTGATCGGCACCTGTCTCTGTTGTCTCTTGAGCTGCTCAAACTTTTTTTGATATCAAATCATCCATAATACTATATGTGATTTTGAGACTTCGTTCCATAGAGGGATCATATTCAGAAATTAAATCATTACAGTGTTTCGCTACTTGGAACACTTCAGCAAATTTATGAGGATTCCAACTTGCTGGCTCTTCCTGTTTGTCGTCATCATCTTCGTCTTCTGAAGGCGATTTTATCAGTTCCTCTAACTCTTCATTAGTCAATGCTTCTCTATGGCTCTCAATTAATTCTTCAATTTCTTCCTCAAGGATGTCGACGAAGCCATCACCACCCACTTGCCTGGGCACCTGAACAATGAAATTCACTTCTTTGTCAATGGTCGGGAAACCCTTAAAATCATTCATACATTCTTTCCATAGGTTTCACCAACATGCATTGACTGTTTCAGGCTTGATTGAATCCATTGCCTATTTAATATAAGTGAGGCAATCGGCAATGTTGAAGGACTTCCAACACTCCATCACATTAAGATTGAGATCAGCATCCATAGCGCTACATATCCGTGAGAACATAAGCCTCGTGTACATGGCCTTGAAACAGCGAATCACGCCTTGGTCAAGAGGTTGGAGTTTGGAGCTGGTATTGGGTGGGAGAAAGACAACTTCAACGTCATTATGAGCAAACCAGAGTGCTGCAGGGTGGCCAGGAGCATTGTCTACAATCAGCAATACTTTAAAGTCAAATCGTTTCTCTTCAAGATACCACTTGACCTCCAGAATGAAACACTTGTGGAACCAATCCAGAAATAATGCTGCCGTCACCCAAGCCTTTTTATTTGATTGCCAGAACACAGGCAGGAGACTTTTGTTCTTGCCTCTTAGGGCACAGGGATTTGCAGCCCTGTAGAGCAAGCCCGGCTTTATTAAATGCCCAGCCACATTGCCACAGTCACATGGTCTTTAATTGCTTTGAAGCCAGGGCTTGTCTTTCTGATTTCGAAGTTGTTATCAATATAAAGGGAAAGGTAACCACCTTTCAGTATACAGTGCTATAAAATCCCTCCTGGCCAGAGGCAAAATCCTTTCACCTGTAAAGGGTTAAGAAGCTAAGGTAACCCCGCTGGCACCTGACCCAAAATGGCCAATGAGGGGACAAGATTCTTTCAAATCTGGAGGGGGGGAACAAAGGGTTTGGTCTGTCTGTGTGATGCTTTTGCCGGGAACAGATCAGGAATGCAGCCTCACAACTCCTGTTAAGTTAGTAAGTAATCTAGCTAGAAATGCGTTAGATTTCCTTTTGTTTAATGGCTGGTAAAATAAGCTGTGCTGGATGGAATGTATATTTCTGCTTTTGTGTCTTTTCTGTAACTTAAGGTTTTGCCTAGAGGGATTCTCTATGTTTTGAATCTAATTACCCTGTACCATCCTGATTTTACAGAGGTGATTCTTTTATCTTTTCTTTAATTAAAATTCTTCTTTTAAGAACCTGATTGATTTTTCATTGTTCTTAAGATCCAAGGGTTTGGGTCTGTGTTCACCTGTACAAGTTGGTGAGGATTCTTATCAAGACCTCCCCAGGAAAGTGGATGTAGGGTTTGAGGGGATATTTTGGGGGAAGATGTCTCCAAGTGGGCTCTTTCCCTGTTCTTTGTTTAAACTCTTGGTGGTGGCAGCATACGGTTCAAGGACAACGCAAAGTTTGTACCTTGGGGAAGTTTTTAACCTAAGCTGGTAGGAATAAGCTTAGGGGGTCTTTCATGCAGGTCCCCACATCTGTACCCTAGAGTTCAGAGTGGGGAAGGAATCCTGACAGAAGTATAAGTGTGGTTGGACATTTTTTTCCAGAAGAGCCCAGTCTCGTCAGCATTAAAAACTTGTTCTGGAAGATAGCCTTTTTCTTCTATGATTTTCTTTAATTGTTTGGGGTAGGCTTTTGCTGCCTCTTTATTGGCAGATGCAGCTTCACCAATAGTCTGCATGTTTTTGAGGTTGAAGTGGTTCCGAAAACTGTTAAGCCAACCTTGACTGGCTTTGAATTCCTTCTCATCAGAAGGCTGTCCCTCTTTGGTGGGAGGTTTGAACAGCGCATAGAGGTTAAGAGCCTTTTCTCGCAACGTGTTGCCATCACTAGGCACACATTTATGGTTCATGTCTTCCAGCCGTAAGTTTTATGCCTTTTCAGTCTTCAGTAAAGTCTTATCACGCACCTGGCTCATCACCTTAACAATTATTGGAGCACTTGATGCCATGGCTTGATGAATTTCTCTCTCTCGAATCTTGATGGAATGGATGCTAGATTCATTGCAGCCATATTTAAGCGCCACGTTGGAGACCAACATACCATCTCTCAATAAGTCCAACACAGCCAGTTTTTCCTCCAGCATTGGAACAGATCACTGTTTCTTCAGTTAAGCACCAGATGAAATAGTTGCCTTGCATTTAGGGGCCATGTTGTACAAAAAATACATACAGTATCTTTAAACACTAGAATCACACTCAGCGCAGCAAGATGCGCACACTATGAGAGTCACACGGGAACTGAGACCAACTGAGGGAGCAGCAGATTCACATCTCCCATCTCATCCTTACTCTGGGTCATATGCTCATTGAGTGGACTGATGGGCGGAATCACTCGCACTATTTACAGGTATCTTATTATTTTTCTTTTTTTTTTTCTGAGCACGTATAGTTGAATTTGTGTAAGTTAAAAGAGCGTAGGATGCGACTTACCTGTACTTTTTTGGAATGACTCTTGACTGAGGAGGTGGGTTTCTGTCTAGGGCCCTGGTCCTGCAGCACTACTGGGTGTTGTGCATACCTTCTGTATTTATTATGTATTAGCTTCAGTTCCTGAATAGTTTGAAGGTATTGGCCCTCATAAATCTCATTGCTGGAATCATACCCTGAGGTGACAAGAGCTTAGACAGCTATGCCAAAGTTCAAATAGCAGGGGATAAAAAGTGTTCTTGGCAGCTGCTGCTATCTGGGAATCCAATAAACCACCATTTTATGAAACCTTGAAACAAATGACAGAGAAAACCAGTCATTCAGGGGTCAGAGGGTGGTATAATTTCAGCCATTTTTTTCACTTATTATCCTCAATATGTAAATATTGAGTCCTATCTGAACTGAGGTTCAGCCAGCCAGTCTCTATCTAAACCCTAATGTCCATTAGGGATAAATGTCCAATGGATAAATTGTTCCACTGCTAGAAGATACATAAGTTTAAAGATGGGCATCATCTGCATGAGGAAACATAGCCACCTATATCCCTCCTTCAGTCATCATATATACACGGAACAAGATGAGTGACACATACAACCCTTTGGAAGAAAAGAGCAGCTGCCCGATACTGCAATCTGGAAGTTCTGAGAAAGAAGACTGGAGCAATGCAAGTGACCTCATTGGCCTCTGCTAGGGTCCACAGAAGCATCAACACTTTGCAGTCAATACCAAAGGAATCTGTAACAGTTAATGGAGTCAGCATGGACACACATCCAGCAGCAGAAATAGATCCTCAACCATCTAATCAGTGCAGTTTCCATACTATAACCACATCTAGAAACAATTTAATTCAGAAAAAGATGTGAGGATTACAGATATGTCTGGGAATATTTCACCATAAAATTCTCAGTCATTTTCCCCACCCAAAACAGGAGACTTGAGATGGGAAGGTAGAAGAGAAATTGTCTGTGACAGTAAATAGTTTATTGTGCAAAGGTCTAACAAATGCTTCTTTAAGAAGCTAGCCATTTACTGTTCCCCGGGGAGACATTGTCAATGGTGATCCCCTTCGCCTGCCATATTAGCTGGGGGACAGATGCTTGATTGGGCTGGAAAAGAAAAGCTAGCCCCTCAGATCATGAAAGCATGGGAGAGGGATGGGCAGGCTTGACTGTTCTGGGGCTTGCTCATTTCTCCCCACAGGCCCCACAATGCTTATATTCTAAAATGGTCAGGACAGAACAGTTTTCTGTAGGAAAAGTCTGATTTGATGAAATCAAAGTGCTTTATGAGAGAGTATGATTTTGACAACATTTTTCAATAGCACATTTTTGAAACATTTTATTTGCATAAGGTTAAAATGTTTCATTTTGATATTATCATTTTACTTGTGTTATAAATTACATAGGAATAGCCATACTGGGTCAGCAAAATGGTCCATCTAGCCCAGTAGCCTGTCTTCTGACGGTGGCCAATGCCAGGTGCTTCAAAGGCAATGACATAGGTGAGGTTTTTCGCAGGAGTGGGTGGGTGAGATTCTGTGGCCTGCGTTGTGCAGGAGGTCAGACTAGATAGGTCTGACTGAACAGGGCAATCATCAAGTAAGCAATCCCCTGTCAGCCACTCCTAGTATATAGCAGTCAAAGGATTAGAGATACCCAGAGCATGGAGTTGCATCCCTGACCATCTTGGCTAATTGGCTCATGGAGCACAAGTCCATCAATGGCTAATTCATTCTTTTTTTAATTCAGTTGTAGCCTTCAAAACATCTCGTGGAAATAAGTTCCACAGGTTGACTCTGTGCATTGTGTGAAGAAATACTTCCTTTTGTTTGTTTTAAACCTGCTGCCTATTAATTTCAGTGGGTAACCCCTGGTTTTGTGTTATTTAAAGGGATAAATAGCACTTCCTTATTCACGTTCTCCACACTAGTCATGATTTTATAGACTTCTATCATATCCCCCCTAATTTTTTTCGTTTCCAAGATGAGTAATCCCAGTCTTTTAAATCTCTCCTCATACAGAAGCTGTTCCACACCCTGAGTCTACTTTCTGTTGCCTTTCTCTGTACCTTTTCTATTTCTAATATATCTTTTTTGAGATTGGGCTGTGATGGATTCGGTCATAGAGACCCCCTTGGGACTGTCACCTGACATGCTGAGATTACCTCTGAGCCTGTTTTTCCTGCCATCTTGGGTCTCCAGAACCCTGCCTTATTGAGCCAGACACGCTAGCCTGCTGCAACACAGACCCAGGCCTGATCCATGCCCCCAAAATTTCAGACTTTAACCAAAAACTGCTCAGCAGGTCTCCTATCTCCAGTACCCAGACACTCAATTCCCATTGGGATCCAAACCCCAAATAAATCCATTTTACTCTGTATAAAGCTTATGCAGGGTAAACTCATAAATTGTCCTCCCTCTATAACGCTGATAGAGAGATATGCACAGCTGTTTGCTCCCCAGGTATTAATCACTTACTGTGGCTTAATTGATATACAAAAGTGATTTTATTAAGTATGAAAAGTAAGATTTAAGTGGTTTCAAGTAATAACAGACAGAACAAAGCAAGTCACCAAGCAAAGTAAAGCAAAAACACGCAAGTCTAAGCCTAATACATTCAGAAACTGTTTACAGGTAAAATCTCACCCTCAGAGATGTTCCAATAAGCTTCTTTCACAGACTCGACCTCTTCTTAGTCTGGGCCCAATCCTTTCCCCGGTACAGTCCTTGTTAGTTCCAGCAGGCATCTTAGGTGAAAAACAGGGGCTTTCTCATGACTGGGACCCTCTTTGTCCTGCTCCACCCTCTTTTATAGCTTTGGCACAAGACAGGACTCCTTTGATTAGCTGGGTCCCCACCCCTCCTTCTAAATGCAAAAGCACCAGGTTTAAGATGGATTACGGTATCATGTGACTCAGTCACAGGGCTGGCTCACACAAACACAGGAAGGCTTACAAGTAAACAGAGCCATTTACAACAAATTGTCCTAGTCAATGGGAGCCATCAAGATTCTAAACCACCATCAATGGCCTACACTTTGCATAATTACAATAGGACCTTAGAGTTATACTTTATATTTCTAGCTTCAGATATAAGTATGATACATACTGTTACAGGGTCAGGCCAGATGGCTACAGGAGAGTGATAGAAGACAGATATATTAGCCCCAGATTAAGCAGATCCCTTTTCCCTGGGTAAGGTAACAGGGGCGGTTCCAGAACAATCAGGAACTTGCTGGAACCAATTAAGGCAAGCAGGCTAATTAGGACACCTGGAGCCAATTAAGAAGCTGCTAGAATCAATTAAGACAGGCAGGCTAATCAGGGCACCTGATTTAAAAAGGACCTCACTTCAGTCAGAGAGGGGTGAGCAAGGAGCTGAGAGTGAGACGGCATGCTGCTGGAAGTCTGAGGAGTACAAACACTATCTGGCATCAGGAGGAAGGTCCTGTGGTGAGGATAAAGAAGGTGTTGGGAGGAGGCCATGGGGAAGTAGCCCAGGGAGTTGTAGCTGTCACACAGCTGTTACAAGAAATACAGTAAACTGCTGTGATCCACAGGGCCCTGAGCTGGAACCCGGAGTAGAGGGCAGGCCTGGGTTCCCCCCATCCACCTCCGCCCTATTGGATATAAGAGGAGTTGACCTTGACTGTGGGTCCCACCAGAAGGGAAGGTCCCTGGCCTGTCCCTGGGCCCACTAGGTGGATCAGCAGAGACTGCAGGGATTGTTCTCCTTCCTTTTCCCCATGCTGGCCAGTGATGAGGTTAGCTGAGTGAATGGCAGGTTTGAGCCACTAGCAAAAGTGGCCAAACTGAGGGCCGCTGTGAACCTCTGAGGTGAGCAAATCTGCCAATAAGTGCAGGACGCACCAAGGCAGAGGAGGAACTTTGTCACAATACATACAGATAGGAAGAATATATTCAGTAGGTTATAACCTTTGTTATACTTTACAAGAGTCCTTTTGCATAAAGCATATTCCAGTTACATCATATTTACACTCATAAGCATATTTCCATAAAACATATGGAGTGCAACATCACAGGGGCAACCAGAGCTGCAGACAGAATTCAAGGTGTGGGCACACCATGGATTTAAATAGTGGCATTTTGATCTTTACTTCCTATCTATCCCTTTCCTAATGGTTCTTAAGATTCAGTTAGATTTTCTGGCTCCTGCTGCACATTGTGTGGATGTTTTCAGAAAACTATCCACGATGACTCCAAGATCTCTTACTTGAGTGGTAGAAGCTAACCCATCATTTTGTATGGATAGTTGGGATTATGTTTTCTAATGTGTATTTCTTTGCTTTTATCAACCTTGAATTTCATCTGCCATTTTGTTGCTCAGTCACCCAGTTTTGTGAGATCACTTTGTAACTCTTCACAGTCTGCTTTGGACGTAACTATCTTGAGTAAAGTTGTATTTTCTGCAAACTTTGCCATCTCACTGTTTACCCTTTTTCTGGATTGTTTATGAATATGTTGAAAAGCACCGGTCCAAGTACAGATCCCTGGGGCACACCACTATTTACCTCTCCATTCTGTAAACTGACCATTTAATCGTACCCTTTGTTTGCTGACTTTTAACCAGTTACTGATCCATGAGAGGACCTTACGTCTTATCCCAGGACTGCTTACTTTGCTTAAGAACCTTTGGAGAGGGAACGGTCAAAGATTTTCTGAAAGTCCAAGTACGCTATATCCACTGGATCCCCTTTGTCCACATGCATGTTGACCCCCTCAGAGAATGCTAATAGATTGGTAAGGCATGATTTCCCTTTACAAAAGCCATTTTGACTCTTGCCCAACATATTGTGTTCATCTATGTGCCTGATAATTCTGCTCTTTACTATAGTTTCAACCAATTTGCCTGTTACTGCAGTTAGGTTTATAGGCCTGTTATTGCCAGGATTGCCCCCAGAAATTTTTTTAAAAAATTGGTGCCAAATTAGCTATCCTCCAGTCCTATGATACAGAAGAGATAGGTTACATACCAGTTAGTAGTTTTGCCATTTCGTATGAATTCTTTCAGAACTCTTGGGTGAATACCATCTGGTCCTGGGGACTTATTACTGTTTAATTTATCAATTTGTTCCAAAACCTCTTCTATTGGTCTATTGACATCTCTGTCTGGGACAGTTCCTCAGATATGTCACCTAAAAAGAATGGCTCAGGTGTGGGAATCTCCCCCACATCCCCGCAATGAAGACTGATGCAAAGAGTTAATTTAGGTTGTCCACAACGGCTTTGTTTTCCTTGAATGTTCTTTTAGCACCTCAATAGCCCCACTGATTGCTTGCCAGGCTTCCTGCTTCTGATACACTTAACATTTTTGATGTTAGTTTTTTTGTCTTTTGCTAGTTGCTCTTCAAAGTCTTTTTAGGCCTGCCTAATTATACTTGACTTAAAGCTCCTTTCCATTTTCCTCAGTAGGATTTGACTTCCAATTTTTAAAGGATGCCTTTTTTGCTTCTAACCACTTCTTATATTCTGTTGTTTCGCCATAGTGGGAACTTTTTGGCCCTCTTACTATTGTTTTTAATTTGGGGTATACATTTAATTTGGGACTCTATTATGGTGTTTTAAAAAAAGTTTCTATGCACCTTACAGGCATTTCACTCTTGTGACTGTTCTTTTAATTTCCATTCAACTAGATTCCTCATTTTTGTGAAGTTCCCCTTTCTGAAGTTAAATTTTACTGTATTGGGATTTGCACCGAAAAGCATGTTAAATTTAATTATAATATGGTCACTGTTACGAAGTGTTTCAGATATAATCACCTGTTGGACCAGATCCTGTGCTCCACTTAGACCCCTTGTGGGTTCCAGGTGTAGCTGCTCCAAGAAGCAGTCATTAATGGTGTCTAGAAATTTTATTTCTGCATCCTATTCAGTCAATATGGGGATAGTTGAAATCCCCCATTATTACTGAGTTTTCTATTTTTACAGCATCTCTAATCCCTCTGAGCATTTTCACAATCACCATTACCATACTGGTCAGGTGGTCAGTGGTATATTCCTGCTGCTATTCTCTTATTATTCAGGCATGTAATTTTTATCCATAGAGATCCTATGGTACAATTTGATTAATTTAAGATTATTATATTTGACTCTATGCTTTCTTTCACATATAGTGCTACTCCCCCACCATCTATTCTGTCATCCCTATATATTTTGTACCCTGGTATTACAGTGTCCCATTAATTATCATTATTCCACCAAGCTTCTGTGATGCCTACTATATCAATATCCTTATTTAATATCAAGTACTCAGGTTCACCCATCTTTAGTCTTTAGACTTCTGGGATGTGTATACAAAGCACATATAAAATGTGTCTGTTTTTATTTAAAAACATAAGAATGGCCAACTGGGTCAGACCAAAGGTCCAAACAGCCCAGCATCCTGTCTACCAACAGTGGCCAATGCCAGGTGCCCCAGAGGGAGTGAACTTAACAGGTAATGATCAAGTGATCTCTTTCCTGCCATCCATCTCTACCCTCTGACAAACAGAGGCTAAGAACACAATTCCTTACCCATCCTGGCTCATAGCCATTAATGGACTTAACCTCCATGAATTTATCCAGTTCTCTTTTAAACCCTGTTATAGTCCTAGCCTTCACAACCTCCTCAGGCAAGGAGTTCCACAGGTTGACTGTGCACTGAGTGAAGAAGAACTTCCTTTTATTTGTTTTAAATCTGCTACCCATTAATTTCATTATGTGGCCCTTAGTTGTTATACTATGGGAACAAGTAAATAACTTTCTCCACACCACTCCTGATTTTATATACCTCTATCATATCCCCCCTTAGTCTCCTCTTTTCCAAGCTGAAAAGTCCTAGCCTCTTTAATCTTTCCTCATATGGGACCCGTTCCAAACCCCTAATAATTTTAGTTGCCCTTTTCTGAACCTTTTCTAATGCCAGTATATCTTTTTTGAGATGAGGGGATCACATCTGTATGCGGTATTCAAGATGTGGGAGTACCATGCATTTATATAAGGGCAATAAGATATTCTCTGTCTTACTCTCTATCCCATTTTTAATGATTCCTAACATCCCGTTTGCTTTTTTGACTCCCCCTGCACACTGCGTGGATGTCTTCAGAGAACTATCCACGATGACTCCAAGATCTTTCTCCTGATTTGTTGTAGCTAAATTAGCCTCCATCATATTGTATGTAGAGTTGGGGTTATTTTTTCCAATGTGCATTACTTTACATTTATCCACATTAAGTTTCATTTGCCATTTTGTTGCCCAATCACTTAGTTTTGTGAGATCTTTTTGAAGTTCTTCACAGTCTGCTTTGGTCTTAACTATCTTGAGCAGTTTAGTAACGTCTGCAGACTTTGCCACCTCACTGTTTACCCCTTTCTCCAGATCATTTATGAATAAGTTGAATAGAATTGGTCCTAGGACTGACCCTTGGGGAACACCACTAGTTACCCCCTCTCCATTTTGAAAATTTACCATTTATTCCTACCCTTTGTTCCCTGCCTTTTAACCAGTTCTCAATCCATGAAAAGATCTTCCCTCTTATCCCATGACAACTTAATTTACATACGAGCCTTTGGTGCAGGACCTTGTCAAAGGCTTTCTGGAAATCTAAGTACAATCTAAGTACAAAGATGGACTACAAGCCGTCAGGTACAGTATCCCCGATAATGTCATGGCAAACCTGGTGGCTGAACTTTGTGACTTTGTCCTCACCCATAACTATTTCATATTTGGGGACAATGTATACCTTCAAATTAGTGGCACTGGTATGGGTACCCGCATGGCCCCACAGTATGCCAACATTTTTATGGCTGACTGAGAAAAACGCTTCCTCAGCTCTCGTCCCCTAATGCCCCTACTCTACTTGCGCTACATTGATGACATCTTCATCATCTGGACCCATGGAAAAGAAGCCCTTGAGGAATTCCACCATGAATTCAACAATTTCCATCCCACCATCAACCTCAGCCTGGACCAGTCCACACAAGAGATCCATTTCCTGGACACTACGGTGCTAATAAGCGATGGTCACATAAACACCACCCAATACCGGAAATCTACTGACCGCTATACTTACCTACATGCCTCCAGCTTTCATCCAGACCACACCACATGATCCATTGTCTACAGCCAAGCTCTACGATACAATCACATTTGCTCCAACCCCTCAGACAGAGACAAACACCTACAAGATCTCTATCAAACGTTCTTACAACTACAATACCCACATGCTGAAGTGAAGAAACAGATTGACAAAGCCAGAAGAGTACCCAGAAGTTACCTACTACAGGACAGGCCCAACAAAGAAAATAACAGAACGCCACTAGCCGTCACCTTCAGCCCCCAACTAAAACCTCTCCAGCGCATCATCAAGGATCTACAACCTATCCTGAAGGACGACCCATCACTCTCACAGATCTTGGGAGACAGGCCAGTCCTTGCTTACAGACAGCCCCCCCAACCTGAAGCAAATACTCACCAGCAACCACACACCACACAACAAAAAACACTAACCTAGGAACCTATCCTTGCAACAAAGCCTGTTGCCAACTCTGTCCACATATCTATTCAGGGAACACCATCATAGGGCCTAATCACATCAGCCACACTATCAGAGGCTCGTTCACCTGCACATCTACCAATGTGATTTATGCTATCATGTGGCAGCAATGCCCCTCTGCCATGTACATTGGTCAAACTGGACAGTCGCTACGTAAAAGAATAAATGGACACAAATCAGACATCAAGAATTATAACATTCAAAAACCAGTCAGAGAACACTTCAATCTCTCTGGTCACTCGATTACAGACCTAAAAGTGGCAATTCTTCAACAAAAAAACTTCAAAAACAGACTCCAACGAGAGACTGCTGAATTGGAATTAATTTGCAAACTGGATACAATTAACTTAGGCTTGAATAAAGATTGGGAGTGGATGTGTCATTACACAAAGTAAAACTATTTCCCCATGTTTATTCCCCCCCACACACAGACACACACACTGTTCCTCACACGTTCTTGTCAACTGCTGGAAATGGCCCACCTTGATTATCACTACAAAAGGTTTTACCCTCCCCTCACTCCCACCCCCCGCTCTCCTGCTGGTAATAGCTCACCTTACCTGATCACTCTTGTTACAGTGTGTATGGTAACACCCATTGTTTCATGTTCTCTGTGTATATAAATCTCCCCACTGTATTTTCCACTGCATGCATCCGATGAAGTGAGCTGTAGCTCACAAAAGCTTATACTCAAATAAATTTGTTAGTCTCTAAGGTGCCACAAGTACTCCTTTTCTTTTTGCGGATACAGACTAACATGGCTGCTACTCTTAAATCTAGTCACTGTACCTTTTAATTTGTGTTTAACTAACCTCCTCATTTTTGCATAGTTCCCCTTTCTGAAATTAAATGCCACAGTGTTGGGCTGTTCAGGTGTTCTTCCCACCACAGGAATGTTAAATGTTATTATATTATGGTCACTATTTCCAAGCGGTCCTGTTATAGTTACCTCTTGGACCAGATCCTGCGCTCCACTCAGGACTAGATGGAGAGTTGCCTCTCTCCTTGTGGGTTCCTGTACCAGCTGCTCCATGAAGCAGTCATTTAAAGTGTCAAGAAATTTTGTCTCTGCATTTCATACTGAGGTGACATGTACCCAGTCAATATGGGGATAATTGAAATCCCCCACTATTATTGAGTTTTTTGTTTTGATAGCCTCTCTAATCTCCCTTAGCATTTCATCGTCACCATCACTGTCCTGGTCAGGTGGTCAATAATAGATCCTTACTGTTATATTCTTATTAGAGCATGTCTGCCTTCATGTGATGTAATTGAATGGAACTCTTTTTTCATTTGACTGTTTCTCTTCAGTTCCTACCTGTACTTTATCAACGTATCTTCTCTCCTATTTATTAGGATTTAAAGAATCCTCATTAATAAATCCTTCCCTATGGGATGTCTCTGTCCAAACCATGTGTTCCTCTGCATGTTTAGGCTTTCTTCCAGCCCTTAATTTAATTTTTTTTCTATGATCTTTTTAATTTTACATGCCAGCAATCTGGTTCTGTTTTGATTTAGGTGGAGCTCATCCTTCCTGTTTAGGCTCCTTCCCCCCTGCCCCCCCAAAGGTTTCCCACTTCTTAATAAACTGAAACCCCTCCTCCCTAAACTATTGTCTCATCCACTCATTGAAACCCTGCAGTTCTGCATGCCTTTCTGTCTATACATGTGGAACTGGAAGCACTTCAGAAAATGCTACCATGGAGGTCCTGGACTTTAATCTTACCTAACAACCTAAATTTGGCCTCCAGGACCTCTCTCCTACCTTTTCCTATGTCATTGATACCTACATGTGCCACGACCGCCAGCTCTTCCCCAGCTCCTCCCCAGTCTGTCTCGATGTCTTGAGGGGTCTGCAACCTTTGCACCCAGCAGGCAATTCACAATGCAGTTCTCCCACTTATCATAAACCCAACTATCTGTGTTTCTATTACTATTACCTGTCTCTTCCTAATAACAAGGATTCCCTTCTACAGAGAGGTATCCTCAGTGTCAGAAGAAACCATGACATCATCTGGAAGGAGGCTCCCAACTATGGGATCATTTTCCTCTGCTCCAGTTAGATGTTCTCCTTCCCTGAGACTTTCATCCTCCTCAATAGCATAGGCACTGTAAGACTGGGGGTGGGACTGCTCTGTATCCCAGAAAGTTTCATCTATGTATCTCTGTCTCCCTTAGCTCCTCCAGTTCATCACTGTGGTCTCAAGAGCCTGTACTTGGTCTCTGAGGGCCATGAACTCCTTGCACCGAATGCACACATTCACCACCTGCCCACAAGGCAGGTAATCGTGCATGCTGCATTGAGTGCAATAAACTGGATAGTCCCCTCTGCTGCTGGATGTCTGTCAGCATTATTTTTTACTCCTCTGCCTTTTTTGGTGTTTTTTCTTTTTTGGGGAGGAGGGGGAAAGAGCGGTTATTGGCCTACTTTTAGAGAATGTGTATTAGGTGTACCTAGTTCTCATGTTCCCCCTCTAAACTCCCCTGTTTGCTAGCTCCTCTAGTTACTTAGGGAGTGGCTTTTTAAAACCCTATTCTCCCTGAATAGCCCCCACCCCTTGGTTAACAGTTAATGGTTCTTAAAGGACTTAGGGGTCAAAGCCTCATTAAGAAGCTCTCAGCTTTGCCAGCAGGCTGCTAGACTCGTGCCCCCCTCCCCCCTCCGCCCCCCAAACAGACCACAGTGTATACCATAGACAAGCAGCAAGCACACAACAGACAACAAACTCACCACAGTCAAATCACCATTGAATCAAAATATTTCAATATAGCAACAAAATGTTTCAATAAGGTCATTTTGGTGTTTCCAAAATGAAATATTTCAGAATTACAGCAAATTTCACAGTATGTTTCAAAATTTCACCTTTTCAATCTGATTTTGAAGGAAAGGAAATTTTGAAATGTTAGAATCTTCCTCAGAGCAGATTCTGTTTTCCAGCGAGCTCTATTTGCTACTAATCCCAGTGACTTCACTCACACTGTTTGCATGATTAAGATAAGTAGAATGTCACCTACATGTTTGCTAGCAGAAGCAGCAGCAGAGCATGAATCCTTGTTAGTCAGAGTCCAGCTTTCTGCCCACCAGTTCATGTGGGAGCTGCCTGGAAACACTAATTCAGCAGTCTCCCCTTTCCCTCCCAATTCTTAACCAATGTGAAGGGAGTAACTAAGTGGAATGAGTTCCAGTAACAGCCTTAAAAACCCAGTTCGTTGCATCTTTTTCCCCTGTCATCAGCAGGAGATCACACCTTTGTTGTCCTAATGGAATCCTCAAAGTCTTCAAACTTCTACGTTGACTCTTGGCATATTTCACAATGACTGGTTGGTCAATTGTGTGGTCTCGCTTCTCCACCACCCATCAATGTTAACTACATTTTCCCCCCAGCTGCCAATCTGATCCTCCTTGTCCTCTGTGCTCCGCTCCATCCTTCTTTTCCTCATCTCCTCCCTCATCTTCCTTTGCCAACCATTTATTTCCCAACTTTCTGTTCCTCCCTTCACACCCTTCTTCTACTTGCCTTTTGATCTCAATCATCCCCTTTAATACATAACCTGTATGCTTGAAACACACCCCCAGACATTCACTGAGCCTCCAAAGAAAGCTTATGATCTTATGTTTGTAAATCTTGTTCTGTTGCCCCTTAGCTGCTTTCCTTGCCATCATCTTCTGGCATCATGTTATCTCTATTTAGACTGTTAACTCCTCGGGAAATGGATCTGTGTGCATGTTTTGCAATGCACCTGGCATGGTTTTGGGTGCTGTCAAACAAACAAATAATAATAGATATGAAACTGGCAGCCTGGCAGAATATTGATATCAGGAAGAAGTAGGGGCAAATTACATTATTTCTGCTATTCTGTGTACATATTGCCACTCACCAACTTTGATAAATAAACCAAAATTTCATTAAAAGTTCTCATTGATTCACTGGATAAATATTGATAGAAACCAAAGATCCCCAAATAATTGACCCTAACTGGTATATTGTAAGGATTTCCGTTGTGTATCTTGAGTTAGACTTTAATGACTAAAATGGCTGAAATCTCACATGACACTTTGAATATTTGAAGTGAAGGATATCTATGAGGTTAGGAATGTTTTTCAGACATGTATTTCATAAAAAAAATGGGGAAATGTCTGCCTATTTACTGTGTAGTAACTAGGCTAGATCACACTTTAAAACACACACACTATTGGCATTTAGCAGTGCATATTTATCAAAAGGGCAACATATCAATTTTCTTGAAGATGTGATCAGAAACTCCCAGTATCACTGAAGAGTGCTATCAAAAACCTTAGCCGACTGACTTGTCTCATCACTACATTATATCAGACAGTCTACGATCTTTTTAAACTGCTTACGTTGCCAAAAGAAACAAAAACCAAGAAAAGAAGCTGATTTTATTCTGCTTCTAGTGACAGGCCAGCCAAACATCTTTGAAACAATATAGCTCAAGAAGTGATGGATTCAGGCCAGGACTTAATAAAAAAAAAAACAAAACCCATACATATGGTTAGCAATCCCCTAACTAAATTATTTGCAAATTCCTGAGAGAAAAGCAATTTATTACAGACTTTGAGACGAGCCAATGTAACACTAATACTAAAGAAAAATAAACTGGCAAAGGAATGTCCTCCACTTCCCCCTTCATCAGCCCAACCAATATGCTTAGGATTGTTTCCAAAGTATTGGTTGTCATTCTGGCTCACAGATTAGAAGATTATTTAACGGTGTGAATCAAAGGGAAGATCTTCATTCAAAAAAAGAAAAGAACATTATTAATATTCTATAACATGCTATACATCTCAATCACCAGATTGGACAAAAGAAAGCAGATGTTTCATTAGAAGTTCAGAAGAGAATTAATAGCCAAACATGTTTGAGGTTCAGCAACAGCCGTAGGAAGTGATCTGATGAAGAGAGAACTTTTATGTACCCAGGTGCCATAATTTCAATTAATTGTACATTAGAAGGCTGTAGCTAAGATAAATCCCTCTTCTATTGTTTTGCACCGGCCCTTGAAATACTGGTAATATAGAAAATGAATTGGAGAAAAGTGTGGCAAAGAAATCACAAACACAACATTGCCCCTGACAGTGAGAACTTTCTCTTTAGTTTGAAGGCAAACGAGTTACTCCTTGAATTAGTAAAGATGACTGATGTATGCATTTATTCATATAAAATGAGGCACTCAGATAGCATAGTAGTGGCCACAGGTATCAGAACAAAATAGAAAAAGTCGTACTACTTTCTTTGAAACAAATGGAAACCACAGTTTGGAAAATATCAAAGGAAATGTAAAGATGTACAAAAGAGATGAACTAGGGGAACAGCTGTATAGGATATTATTTTTCTCATATATAACTCTATTCTTCAGCTGTTGTGGGGATATTTGCATTTGAATAAATTTGCCCTCCGTGAGAGTCCCGTTTCTCCTTCTGTTTGTTACTTCATTACCCTCCTGAATTTGTAACACCAAGGTCTATTTACTTGGAAATAGCTGATAACACATGCAGAGAATGATGACTTCACTGCAAGAGCAGAAATTTGTCTAAGAAAATAATTCTGATTATAAGCAAAATTGAGGGGTGGAGGGGCAGGAATTAAAACAAGTGAGAAAGTAGATGTATTTGGTCAGTCTGATACATGGAAACGTTTCTTTCAGTGAGAAAGACCCTCTTTAATGAACCCATACTTACACAATTAAAACTGTCTTTTGTCTGGGTGCAGACATATCACCATGGCAGAGCTGTTACATCACACATGATCCCGTTAAAGTTACACTAACAGAGGGAAGTTTGGAAACTACATTTCTTGAGTCCGTGCTGTACTAGCAGAGCAACCAAAGAGGAAATAAGCTGCAAGTCCAAGTGATGCTGAAGAATTCTTCTAATTTATACACTCTATACAAAAACAGTCTTTTGCCAGTTCTGAACATATCCCTGATGAACTGGACAAAGAAGATCAACTTCCTTTTTTCTTGGCAGGAAAATTTAATTAAGAAACTCCCTAAAAATTCAGAGTATCTTATATGCTTCTAAGGCACAGTTAAAAACTAAGTCACTTGCAAAACATGTTTAGGTTTAGCTTTTTGATTATGGTTGTATAAAAAGTGTATCAAGGGAAAAATTAACCAGTGTTGAGCTGTTCTGGAAGTGACTGCTGAAGCTAAGTCTCCTGACTCTATGCATTCTGGAACAGCTTGAGGGAATTCTGAATGTCCTTTGTAGTTGGATTTTCAGTGCTGAAGGCATTTTGAAAATCCTATCCTTAATGTCTAACAGGCATCAATATTCTATATGCATTTTGATTTTTTGTAATGATATGGTGGTGCTGTGTTCCCAAAATGGATTAAATAGATGTCATTTTTTCCAGCCTGGCTCAGTCCACCTCTCTGCATAGACACAAGTGTTGGATCCCAAGTGCTTATAACCCCTTGGGCTTGGGCAGTGTGTGGTCATTGTTCTTACCTCTGGATCTCTCAGGCACACTCTCGGTGTCTGACACTTTTCTTGGGCAGCTGGACCCTGAAGTCTGGCTGCCTTAACCTCATACAATCATAGAATTGTCAGGGACTCAAGAGGTCATCTAATCCAGTCCTGTGCACTCATGGCAGGACTAAGTATTATTTAGACCATCCCTGACAGGTGTTTGTCTAACCTGCTCTTAAAAATCTCCAATGACAGAGATTCCACAACCTCTCTGGGCAATTTATTTCAGTGCTTAACTACTCTGACAGTTAGAAAGTTTTTCCTAATGTCCAACCTAAACCTCCTTTGCTACAATTTAAGCCAATTGTATCTTGTCCTATCCTTGGCAGTTTATAAGAACAATTTTTCTCCCTCCTCCTTGTAACAACCTTTTATGTACTTGTAAACTGTTATCATGTCCCCTCTCAGTCTTCTCTTTTCCAGACTAAACAAACCCAATTTTTTTAATCTCTCCTCATAAGTCATGTTTTCTAGACCTTTAATCATTTTTGTTGTTTTGCTCTGGACTTTCTCCAATTTGTCCACATCCTTACCCAGAACTGGACACAATATTCCAGTTGAGGCCTAATCATAGCAGAGTAGAGCAAAAAAAATTCTTCTTGTGTCTTGCTTACAACACTCTTCTAATACATCCCAAAATGGTGTTTGCTTTTTTTGCAACAGTGTTACACTCTTGACTCATATTTAGCTTGTGATCCACTATGACCCCAGATCCCTTTCCACAGTACTCCTTCCTAGGCAGTCATTTCCCATTTTGCATGTGTGCAACTGATTATTCCTTTCTAGGTGGAGAACTTTGCATTTGTCCTTATTGAATGTCATTCAATTTACTTCAGACCATTTTTCCAGTTTGTCCAGATCATTTTGAATTTTAATCCTAACGTCCAAAGCACTTGCAACCTTTCCCAGCTTGGTATCATCTGCACACTTTATAAGTGTACTCTCTATGCCATTATCTAAATCATTGATGAAGACATTGAACAGAAACTGACCCAGAACTGATCCTTGCAGGACCTCACTTGATATGTCCTTTGAGCTTGCCTGTGAACCACTGATGATTACTCTCTGGGAATGGTTTTCCAACTAGTTATGCACCCACCTTATAGTAGCTCCATCTAGGTTGTATTTCCCTAGTTTGTTTATGAGAAGGTCATGTGAGACAGTATCAAAATCCTTACTAAAGTCAAGATATACTACGTCTACCACTTCCCCCCATCCACAGGGCTTGTTAGCCTCTCAAAGAAAGCTATCATGTTGGTCTGCATATTTGTTCTTGACAAATCCATGCTGACTGTTACTTATCACCTTATTATCTTCTAGGTGTTTGCAAATTGATTGCTTAATTATTTGCTCCATTATCTTTCTGGGTACTGAAGTTAAGCTGACTGGTCTATAAATTCCCTGGGTTGCCCTTATTTCCCTTTTTATAGATTGGCACAATATTTGCCCTTTTCCAGTCCTCTGGAATCTTTCTCATCTTCCATGACTTTTTGAAGATCCAGTAATCACCCTAAATACACCAAGAAATCTGTTATCTTCAGTCAGGCACTCAAATACCACAGAGTATGTTCCAAGGATATACACCTCAACACATTTTAAATCACCTTCACAAACAGGGACTTTCCATCAGAGAAGTAGATCACTTCATGGACAGGTCATCCATATATCAAGAGAGAATATTTCACTATAGAAATAAAACCACCTCTGACCACAGACCCCTAATTGCCACCTACCACCCCACACTGAAATCCATGCGGGGTATCACCCAGAGACCACAGCCTGAAAGTAACCTTTACTGACCCCCCCCCCCCCTTCTGGCCTTCAAACAACCCCAACCTCCCCAAGCTTATCAGAACCTCTCTGCAGATCAGGACACACCAACTAAAAATGGCACCAGACCCTGTCAGAACACATGCAAAACCTGCTGATATATCTCCATTGCTATGATGATCACCACACCCCACAACACACCTTTCAAGATACATGGGTTTTACACATGCCTGTCACAACATGTGGTTTACCTCATTCAGTGCACTAATTGCCCCAATAGCAACTATGTGGGTGAAACGACACAATAATTATGCTCTCAGATGAACTCACACAGAAATATGATACAAGACAAAAACACCATATCATCTTTGGTGAACAATATAAAGTCATCACTCTATATATGATCTCTCAGTCCTCATCCTCAAAGGAAACCTGCATAACATCTTCAAAAGACAAGATTTGGAGCTCAACTTCATAACTTTGCTAGACGCTAAAAATCATGGACTGAATAGAGACGCTGGATTCATGCCTTATTACAACAATATGTAACCCATGAACCAATGCCCCCACCAGTTTTTATTTTCCTTCTTTCCCTACTATGACTGGCGAAGTATTAGCAGGCCACTTCACCTTGAATGGTTCCTAGAAATGTGTTAACTACTTATGTTAAGCAATGTGTTCTACTTTGTATTTAGCTGTGATACTATGAGTACATTTCCAAAACCTGAAGAACTCTTGTAAGCTCAAAAGCATCTCTCTCTCACCAACAGAACTTGTTCCAATGAAATATATTACCTCATCCTCCTCAGCTCTCCTTTATCTGAAAAGGTTATCTTCCCCCAGTTAAGACAAATTTTATTTATTCTCCATTTATTAATACTACATACTCATAGACCTCAAGGCCAGAAGGGACCATCATGATCATCTTGTCTGACCTCCTGCATTTCTCAGGTCACACAACCTTACCCACTGACTCCTGTAATAGACCCATAACCTCTGGCTGAGTTACTGAAGTCCTCAAATTATTTAAAGACTTCAAGTTTCAGAGAATCTACCATTTAGCCAGCAAGTGGCCCGTGTCCCACTCTGCAAAGGAAGGTGAAAAACCCAAAGGGTCTCTGCCAATCTGACTGGGAAGAAAATTCCTTCCAAACCCCAAATATGGAGATCAGTTGAACCCTGAGCATTTCAGCAAGACCCAACAGCCAGACACTGGGAAAGAATTCTCTGTGCTAAGTCAGTGTCCTCCCCATTTACTGCCTCATTTCTGATCATAGTAGATTTTTGCTACTATTGGTTGCAAATGGACAACATAACATTGTAGGCAGTCTCATCATACCACCCCACACCCCGAAAATGTATCAAGCTCAGTCTTGCAGCCAATTAGCAATTTTTCCCTCACTGCTCCTCTGATTGTTAGAAATCTTCACCTAATTTTCCCTTTACTCCTCTGATTGTTAGAAATCTTCACCTAATTTTAAGCCTAAACTTGCTGATGGCCAATTTATATCTGTTTGTTCTTGTGTCAACATTGGCATTTACTCTCCCTCCCTGGTATTTATCCCTCAGCCTTCGTTTAGTTAGGCTAAACAAGTCAAACTCCTCTTTTGAGGTAGGTTTTCTATTCCTCTATTCCTTCTCTGCATCTATTCCAGTTTGACTTCATCTTTCTTAAACATGTGAGACCAGAATTGCACACAAGATGAGGGCTCACCATTACCTTGTATAATGGTAATATCACTTCCCTATATCTACTGGAAATACCTCACTTGGTGCATCCTAAGATTGCATTAGCCTTTTTCACGGCCAGGTACTGAGTGCAATGGCTTACAGGCAAATACACAAACCCTGAATTATTAAGTGGCTATGACCAAGCTAAATTACCATGTCATCTTATTTGTGCAACCTTGAAACTTATACCCTGTTTTTGTAGTTCCACAATATAGCCTGATCTAGGCAGCAAAGTCAGTGGGGCCTGGCATGGACACAAAGGTTTATGTAGTAGGACCGCAGAGCAGTACTGGGGCCAGAAATGCTGAACTTTGTGGGGCAGGGTGCAATCTTTCTTATGTATGTTCTTGTTATATGTGGGGCCAGAGGCTCTGTTGTTGTACTCTGGTTCTCACACCTAGAACCCCAGGATTCAGCGACTGGGCAGAAGTAACCTTCATGGAATGGCTCCACACTTAGAATGAGAGGGTTCCACTGACCTCAGCCCCTGCACATCTGCTCAGCATGGAGACCAGTGACATGGGCTGGATGTAGGGCTGAGGATTTTGACTCACAAAAGGACAATGAATATTATCTTAAATTATTAAAAAATAATTTAAAAATAAAACAAGTAATAAATCAGGGGGGGAAATAACCAAAAACAGGAGAAGAAAGAGGATTAATACTACCTAATATTAACTTTTTCTCAGGAAGAACATGCTGAGATGGTTTCATGCCAGTCAAGGAATGTTACACAGGTATACATAATGACACAGGACTTCTGCTTTCCTCATATCTGAAGTTAAACACTGTGAGTTTAGAACTTGAAAAATCAGCCTTAAGCATCAGACACACTTTCGAATGTGGAAGAGAAAATATAAAATATCCATCTGCCTAGGATTTTCCATTTAAATTATTTCACAATACCTTAAAAAAATTATCCAGGTTTACATGATCCTATTCCAAAATATTGATATTAAAAGCAGCATTGGATTCTCTGCTGACTTATTTTATAATGATTTGCTCCTACGTTTTGCATAGTTATTAGACGACTTTGATATCCATAGAGTATGGGCCTTTCTATAGATATCTTCATGATAAAAAAATAATTTTAGTGCAAACTGCTTTTTCTTCAGAAAATAATTCAGAAAGAGATAACAGAGGGAGAGAGGTAGTTTCCATACAGTTTTCATTAATCCATCTACATATTCTGAAATGCATAAGCAATAAGTTTGTGATACTAGTGCAGGCCTAGAGAAAAAGAAGGAGAGAGATTTTCCCCCTATTAAATTCAGCTACAAATGTGCTGATCTGCAATGTATAAAAACTAAAGAAAGTTAAATAATCACCCCCACAATGTCTTGCTTTCTTCATTTCAGCCCTAACTGTAGTGAGATTGTTTTGATTGTGTTAAATAGTAACATTTTCAGATGGGGTGGTGGATTTGGGTATTATTTCTAAAGATGTCATATTATCTCATCTTATCAGGGCTCTTGTTCCTCTAAGAGTTCATTTACATTCATTGTTGTTTTAACCACTCAGTATTCAACCTGTTCTTGTCATTGTCTTCTCATGTTTCCAATCTGCTAACTGTTTCTGTTCCTAGTTAGGGCCATGCTATCCTTCCCTCCCCTGACACACACAAACATAGTGTTTGCATGGAATGGATGATGGACAAATATAGGGGGTCCCAGGAGTAATAGTCCTCTTGTCCAGAGTCTATGGACATCCCACTGAAGGAAGCAGTCAGGTCTGGTGTTTTGCAGAGTGGCAGGGAATGGTACAAAACACCAAACTCTCAAAAATATTAACGCTATAGTGAGCAGCAGTATTAACTTCCACTGGGGAATTTCTATTTTCCATTATCCTGGTTCCTATTCCTAGCCCTAGACCACAGGTTCTGTTGGGTAATTAATGCCAGCACTGTCACTCTGGGTAAAAGGAGGACGAGACAGTGGTGCAAAGAGTTTGTTGCCCTCATTATGGAGCCCAACAAAAATTATTTCAAGACCTAGAGGGATCCCAGATTATTGATTCAGCAGGAGAATCATAGAATCATAGAATCCATGGAAGGGACCTCAAAGCAGGACTAATCCCCAACTAAATCATCCCAGCCAGGGCTTTGTCAAGCCTGACCTTAAAAATATCTAAGGAAGGAGATTCCACCACCTCCCTAGGTAACGCATTCCAGTGTTTTACCACCCTCATAGTGAAAAAGTTTTTTCTAATATCCAATCTAAACCTCCCCCACTGCAACTTGAGACCATTACTCCTTGTTCTGTCATCAGCTACCACTGAGAACAGTCTAGATCCATCCTCTTTGGAACCCCCTTTCAGGTAGTTGAAAGCAGCTATCAAATCCCCCCTCCTTCTTCTCTTCCGCAGACTAAACAATCCCAGTTCCCTCAGCCTCTCCTCATAAGTCATGTGTTCCAGTCCCCTAATCATTTTTGTTGCCCTCCACTGGACTCTTTCCAAT
This sequence comes from Natator depressus, assembly GCF_965152275.1. Lineage (NCBI taxonomy): Eukaryota > Metazoa > Chordata > Testudines > Cheloniidae > Natator > Natator depressus. The sequence continues at coordinate 72,417,190 of NC_134236.1, forward strand.
TTTTCCTCATCCTTCTTGTAGTGTGGGGCCCTACTCAGTTGGATGGCCATGCTCTTTGTCTTTTCCCTTGGAGGGGAACTCAAATTTAAACTCATAGGGCTAACATTCACTCCTCAGTGTGCAGAGTGGTGCAATTTTCATCTCCCTGCACCACCTCTATATGAGGACAGACACTGCAGCTCTTTCACATGCAACCTCAATGGGAGAGCATCTTTAATTTGCAACCATGGCACCAGTCGAATGCCATTGATGAAATCTAGCTGACAAATGAACAGAATCTCTGTGTCTTGTGGGCAACATCTCTCTAAGATAGTTCTATGTGTGCCATCAGTCTAGCATCTGAGTACCGCACAATCTTTAATGTATTTATTTTTATACCACTTCTGTAAGGTAGGGAAGTGATGCAATCCCCATTTCACAGACTGGAAACTTAGGCACAGAGAAGTTAAGTGACTTGCCCAAAACCAGCCAGACAATCAGTAGTACAGCAAGGAACTGAACCCAGCTCTCTCAAGTTGTAAGCTAATGATCTAACCCCTGAAGCTGGGTCCCTGGTTGGCAGTAGTTACTTTCTTGTCGAACCAGGGGTTTGGTACCTTGAGCCAGTGAATCTTGTCTTCACATAGACTTACCTCAAAAGACGGCCTGTAGATAGTCCTGCAGTAAGCCAGTGGAAACCAGCATAATCCTAGGTTGAATAAACACTAGTTTCCTAAGTAACATATTTCCTTGCACAAAATGCTGCTCATTACAATAGTCATGTTTCTTTCTTCCCCTCTGTTTACAGATCTCCTCTCTCCAGGCAAAATCTTGATCCCATTGAAGACAATGGCAAAACTCCTGTTGAGTTCTATAGGAGCCATATTTTGTCCTATGACTTAGGTTGGGTCTCTGGGACCGGGACCCTGCCTTTTAATGTATTAGGTAAAGTCAAATGTATATTTATAACTCTGAATATATTTGATTCAGAGCATTAGTGATTTCTTTAATGTGCTCTTCTCCCCTCCCCCCCCCACTTTGAGTATTTAATTATTTTATTGTTGACTAACCTGTAGCTCACGAAAGCTTATGCTCAAATAAATTGGTTAGTCTCTAAGGTGCCACAAGTACTCCTTTTCGGATATCTCTCTGGCGCACAACTAGACTAAAGCATCTGAGAGCTCTGACATTCTACTTTAATATCAGTGGCACAGGCAGGCCTTTGGCTGTAACAGAGCTAACCACTGGATGTGTTTTCCCTTGTTAACCACATTATTGTAGATGACCCCTAAATTATTGCTTCTTATTCATTACAAACTCTTACCTTTCTACAATCAGGTGCTCAGTTCAATTTAACATGGGCAGTTTGGTCCATAGAGGACTATATTTGCCATTCTTGATTTAGCTTCTCAGGTTTTAGAAATTATGTTCCCTTGTCTTCATCCAATATGCATTTGGCTGACTGGATTAGTCTGGCATGGCTATATCTCGTCTTATTCTATGACTGTGATTGACTCTTCCTTGACTTGGGGTTCTTTCCTGGTCTAATCAAGAGTTCACTTTGCCCAATTTGCATACCATCAGTGCTGAAATCTGCCATCATTATACCAGTCAAAGAAAGCCATTCTAGATTCCTCTGAGAGGAAATATCATCATACTTCACATTTTACTTTCATGCCTTTAATGTAAAAATTTCCTTTCATGTGTTTTTCAAGTCTGCTTCAATGGGCTGTGTATTACCAGTTGCTTTCCCATCTGTCTCAATTTAGTTTCTTTGACAAATTCCAATCTGGCCTTCAGAAAAATCATAGTATTAAAAACACTCCACTCAAGGTTATTAGCCATATTTTATTAACTATGAGACTTTAAAAATAAATTTTGATGCTTCTCGGCCTCCCTGCAAGCTTTGGAAACTTGACATTATAGAACTCCACACCGTTAAGAGTCACACATTCTAAACATCTTCACATTTCCCCCTGTTGTTGCACTCACTTTCTGGTTCCAGTCAAGTGCAGGACAAGGGTTTTGCTTTTTAATTTTTAATGCTTTTCATGATCTTACTGCACATAACCTACAAGGTCTCTTAATCTCATAAATTTCAAATAGTACCCATCACTCTTAAACTGTACACCATTTATCCGTCCTAAATGCCCAAACGCAGTTTCATGGGTATCACACATTCACTGTTGTGGCCCTTAGGTTATGGAAGCCTGTACCTTAACACAGTGGCTCTCAATCTTTCCAGACTACTGTACCCCTTTCAGGAGTCTGATTTGTCTCGCATACCCCCAAGTTTCACCTCACTTAAAAACTACTTGCTTACAAAAATCAGACAAAAATACAAAAGTGTCACAGCACACTATTACTGAAAAATTGCTAACTTTCTCATTTTTACCATATAACTATAAAATAAATCAATTGGAATATAAATATTGTACGTACATTTCAGTGTATGGTATATAGAGCAGTATAAACAAGTCATTGTCTGTATGGAATTTTAGTTTGTACTGACTTCACTACTGCTTTTTATGGACCCTATTTTAAAACTGGGCAAATATGTACCCCCCTGGTTGAGAATTGCTGCCTTAACATGTGTAAGCCACCCAACTTAGCACATTTTAAATATATTCTTTAAAACAAAAGCAAAAACTATCTAGCTTGCTTACTGCTTCCATTCAGCTCTAGGATACAACGCATTTTTATTTCCGTCTTTTAATCTGGTATGTAATATCCTTCAGTAATTATACATGTTCTGCAAAGGACTATATAGAATGCGATACCAATAAGGACAGAAGAACCAAGTAATATTTTGGGTTTCATGACATTTATGGTCTCTTTTTTTGGTCATATTTTTTGTACGTTCACCAACCTCTTATTTTTTCCCCTTCAAACCGCTGTTTTTCAAGGGAAATTTAATTTAAGTCTGTATATTCCTAAGTAGATGGAAGGCTGCACTATGCAAGCAATAAATATTCTTGCTTGAAAGTAATTGTTGGCCAGACTTCTGATTCTTAGGGGAATAATGGGGAAAATATGCTGCTGCCCAGAATTTGAGTTTTACGGGAACTGAAATGATTCTAAAAGAGCTTGGCTTATTTAACTTACTAAAATGATGGCTGAGAAGGAATATGACTGCTCTCTATAAATACATCACAGGGGTAAACAGCAAGGAGGGACGCGAGCTATTTAAGATAAAGTACAATGTTGGCACAAGAACAGGTAAAATCTGGCCACAAATACATTTAGGTTGAAAATTAAAAGAAGGTTTCTAACCATCAGAGGAGTTAGATTTTGGAACAGTCTTCCAATAGCTGTGGGGGCAAAAAATCCAACTAGTTTTTGCCTGAAAAATTTATATACAAGATTTATGACCAGGGTGCCTGTGTTAGCAAGGGACTGGACTTGATGACCTAGGAGGTCCCTTCTGGTCCTATGCGCTACCTCAAAGCTCAGACATTTTGAGTTGTCTCCTAAATCCAGAATCTACCATCTTCAGGTGGCTACCAAATTTGATAAAAACAATTACTCTGTCACACTGTATCGATTTTGTTTAATTCATCTGAGTACACACAATAACTTTCCTGGGCCAATCCCCTGAAACTTGAGTTTGGTATTACTGCAGCCTCAGCTCAGGTGTCAGAGTTATTGTAGGCAAGCATTTGTATCACACATTTCTTATACCGGGATTTCTAACCTGGACCAGGGAACTGGTCTCTTCCCCGTCTTCCATATATGCTCTATTTAAATAAATAATTTTGAAATAGAAAAACAGACATTTGTGAAAAGAGTTATATCATTTTTAACTTCAGAAATGGTATGGTTGGCTTTTAAAAAAAGGTAGGTTTTAACCTCTAACTTTTTGAGTATTCTTTTTTATAAAAGTGAAGTGACAAAAGGACATACTCTTATTTTGGTTCAGTAACATCATACTCCATGCTTACTGCCCATTATCTGCTCCATTCTGTTTCTAAAAGGTAGAATGCCTGCTGAAACTCACCCTGGGCCAATGTACTTCTGCATCACTTCTAATTATGGGCTATGCATAAATGACACAAATCTACCCTAAATTAGTAATATAATTTGTTATACTGTTGTTATATTGCTATATATAAATCCTTTTGGAAGTTAAGGACAAATTCTGCTTTATTTCAACTCTTACCTGACAAATGTAAAGTAAAACTCATTCCCTACATTAAAGTAATGGTTTTTGTAACATTCCAAACACTGGGAAATTATTTTCTGTGAATTATTAGTGGAGAAAAGCAAAATGTAATTTAAAATAATTTCTTTAAACTAACTCAGTGGATGCCAAATGACTCCAGTTTAAACATATCAAAAACTAATTTTAAAATGGTGAATACAAACGGAGCTGAATTATTGAGATATTAAAAACAACATTCACGTTTTAGATACATAAAAACATTTTTTTCCTTCCTGGAGTTTTTTAACATGGCCATGTCAGGGTTTCAGTTAAACATGATTTTATCCAAACAATAACTATCATATATGATCACATAGCCTCTTGAGTGAAGTTATATGTAAATGAACATTCCAATTTATTTTAGATGTTATAGAACTGCAATTTACCAGTGGGCCAGTTGGGTCTTTCACTGGAACATCAACACAATTAGAGCAATAAAGAATTAATATCCTACTTAACAATTGCAGGTAGATGATCCATTGCACATTGTTGGAAGCGACAAGTGTGTTTTAAGAAAATCTGGAAGATATTGGTGATGGAAGAGCTTATTTAGTTATAAAACGAAAATTTGGTTCATTGGGAAAAAATAACTTTCTAGCAGTCAAGCACACACAAGGAAAAATTCTAATCTGATTTACACCCTGTACAACCCCAGTGACTTCAATTTAGTTGGATGGGGTACAAGGCTAGAATTTGACTCGAGTGATTTGTTTCATTTTTGAAATAATTGAAAACTTTTTTTTTAAATTTCCACTTTTTCTTCCAGTGCTCGCCAAATGCTTGAGTCTCAATAGAAGATTCCAACCTTTTTCTGCCATTGTTTTCCTTACCCTGTTCCATCTCTCTTCAAACACAGAGAATTGAAAGCAACATTATAATGTTGATGCTTTGCCAGCTAAAAATTGGATATGTATACATATACTCCTAATTGCAATAATGTTCTAGCCAGAAAGATAGACTAGGTATTTGAATATTGATTGTGCTTTGAAGGTCTGTCCTGCCTCTTTCAAAGGCATACGAATATGTAGCAACTTTAAGGCAGTCAAAAGAGATGATCAATGTTTTATCATCTATTCAAAGCATCTGACTTGGCTATGGCCGTAAAGGGGAAAGATAAGGTAGACATAATCAATATTATGAGCCTCATTTTAAAATTTCTTTGCCTAAAGTTAAGATTTCAAACCTGCATTGATAAGTCCATGCTGCCTAGCAACTCCTAAAGGTGCAGAGTGGCCCTCAACTCTTATTAAAAAGGAATAGCATTGCATCTTGCATGATCGAGCCCCTGAACCCAAAAGTTTTCAAAAGTGGGTGCTTGAAGTTCAACTCCTAAATCCATAGTTAGGTACTTAAGTAAGTGGCTTGATATAGAAAATAATTGATCACCCTACAGCTTCTAGACTATGAGGCCCCAATATAGCAAGGCATTTAATCACATGTTAAGTTAACCCTTATTCAGCAAAGCACTTAAATATCTGCTTAAGGTTAAGCATGTGCCCAAGTCCCATGAAGGGTCTACAAAGTGAACCACATGATATCTTGCTGAGTCAAGGACTGAATCCTGGAGGAGGCTCAACACTTTTGAAAGTCAGACCACTTAGAACTTCTTCTTTCATACGGCTTGGCTAGGTAGCAATGATTACAAATTTGTATCTAGATTTGATAGCCAGCACATTGCCGCAGCAGTGAGCTGGTGAATGTACTTCAGGCCCTTGGTGAAAGAACAAAGGGGACACTCAGATATGATGTGTTTCATCGTTTGTGCCTCTTGAACACAGTCGCATACAGGTGTTTGCCTCATTTTCCATTTAAAGAGGGTTTGTCCACAACTCCCATGAGATGTGTATATTTAGAACTGGGGCTTTCAAAATGGCCTAGTGGAGTTAGGCACCCAAATTCCATTGCAATATGCTGGGATGTGGGCAGCTGACTACATTAGGTCCCTTTGAAAAGTCCAGCCTAGGTTCCTTATTGTAGATTTAGTGTGAAGATTTTCAAAACTGGCTGCCTACAACACAACACAATTGCTAACTTAAGTGCCTGAAGGTTTAGGTGCATTAGACTGAAAATTTGGGCTTGCGGAGCATTTTGTCTTCTAATATTAACAATTTTCTAAAAAAAAATTAACAGTAAAAAAAGCCTGCTGACTTATGTGTATGCAAATAACTTCATTTCTTCTAAGTTGATAATCTAATGGTAAATAAGAATCTTCGCCATTCTTTCTTATAGCCAAACCAGGCCATAAAGTATGCTTCTCAACATGACTGCAAAGGGTTGTGAATTGTATGAACGATCATATATGGACACTGAAAAATAATCCTTGTGAACATTGTGTTATAGTTCCAAAAATATATTTACAGTCTATTACAAAGATTACAAATGGAAGTGTCTATGTAACGGGATTATGCTAATTAAAAGCTTTTTACAGATTTTCTTCAACGAAGGCAGAAGGAGAAGAAAATTGGTATAATCAAACTGATTTTTCTAATCAAACAAATAAATAAAATGGAAAATGTAACACTGTACAGCGATAAAAAAGGGGTGGGGTGGGGTGGAGGAAGGAATGATCCATTTGAGTTTTCTGTAGCTGTCTTTGGTCCTAAATGTGGGAAAACACATTATGTAGCACTGAAAATACATGTTCTTTTGTGATGCTCTGCAAGTAAAATAGAAAAATATAGTGCATTTTCAATGTATTCAGAGCTCACTACACAGAAATGTGTGTACAAAACAAGACAGTATAAATTAAATTTACAAGTTTTACAAAGGAACATTTACAGTTTTTTTGTGGATGCCCACATTATCAAACAAGACCAATTCATGACTGATCCCTGGGATCTTTCTCTATCAAAATCAACGGAAGCAGCCCAATTCTCTTTGGAAGTTCAGCATTTCACTGAAGGGGTAGTTCACAATTTTCATAATTTCTGAAAGCATCTCTCTGATGTGTATACATTCCTGCAATATCTGTAGCCACGCTTTCTTATTGCTTATGGTAGTTTAACATTTTAGTTAAATAAGGTACATATATAAATAAAAATGGTGTAAAAGTTTTTAATTGAGCAAGTACTTTTGCACTCAAGTTCCCAAATGAATGTGTGTGTGTGTGTGTATGGTGTTGGTGTTGAGAGCAATGAAAGCTAGTAAAAATGTGAAAATTCTGAACTGCCCCTTGCCTCATGCTCTACAGTTCTAATATAAAAGGTAAATTCTTATTCTCACAGCTGGACTGCACTCAACTGAAATGCATATAAAATATATGCCAGCCATTTCTCTCAGATTTGCTAATGCAGAGCATTGAAAAAAATGTGATGTGCTCAGATTAAAATAGGTAACACTGGAGAACTGCACCTGACTTCTGAGGCACTCCTATTATCATCCACTCCATAAAATACCTCAGTTGGTTTACAGTTATGGATCTACTCCTTAAAAAATCTCATCTTAAATCTAGTCCATTAAAATCATCTTGCAAACAATTTGTTAAAAGTGCCTAGGACTACTTAGGGGTCATTATTGCTTTTTTTTTTCTTTTTTCCTTTAAAAGATAATATATGTTTAACCTTAAAAAATTCTTTAAAAAATATCAGAGCTCTTAGCAACTTGCATTTTCTTGACTCCCTGCCAGTTAGCAAACCATGTCAATACAGTGTTGATTTAACAGAATAAAATGGCACAAAAAAGGATATCAATGTTTGGACAGATATATGTTGCTCAGTCATGCTTCTTACATTTCTAAAACTTCTAGTAACCTTTCAGAGGTACCCAGTGTAGTAATGTGTCATAGAATTAGCCCTAGAAAGGTCCAGAGATATAAACATCATACTAAAAGAAGGTCTTTATGAAGAATAAACACAAATGATTAAAAAAAGATTCTTAAATCAAGATTTAAGGAAAATATTTTGCTGAATTTAACAATAGTATCATGATTTTATCTGACAAATATATTCTTTTTTAAATTCTTTATGTACATTTTAAAAAGTCTATTAGATAAAAAGGAGGTTAGAGAGCTCAAGGTGTTTGTATGTGTTTCAGGTAGTACTTTGTTTATTGTCACTGCTGTTTTCCTTGCCATCAGTGGTGGATCCCAATTCCCTTTTAGTAACATCTGGTGGCACTTAGGAGTTCAAGTCTGTAGGTGCTTCTTGTAGATCTTCTCTTCACTGCAGGAAGGACCCAGGAGATCAAGTGTCTTCCAGCAGCACTTCATGTATACTGAAGGCCAGTGCTGTTCTCTCAGTCCGTTACCTCCCTCATAAGGGAGAAATGTCTATCACACTTGGATGCCAGTGCCATGTAAATGTAGCATTTGTGCTCTCATAGTCTGAATGCTGCTCATAATTTTCTTTTGATGACCAACCAACGTGATCCCTAAACTCATCACATCACTGGGAAAGAGAAATGTGTACAGTATTAATTATTTGATGTACAGTGCACTTATATGGGATAAAGGAGTCACTTAAAACTGAGTAGTACCCTGGGCACCCATGTTTGAATATACCAAAGCTATACTGGAGCCTCATAACAATATTGTGAATCGTGCCTAAAACCCTACTCGATCTTTTCATCAGAAATGTACACATTTCTCTAGTTTTGGGAGTGAGATAACATTATTTTGCATCACTTATGTGTAAGTGTACCTACGAAGAAAACTCAGTGTAGGAAAACACTCCTACTGGGATGCTTTCAGGATAAAGTCATTGTATAAAAGGAAGATTACTGTGACCACATTGTGCCCTTTAGAGACATGCATGTAGGAAACCTCTGCATAAGGACCTATTGCTGCCATATAGGTGGAAGGTAGGGTGGAGCTGTCTCTATAACACCATCCTCACTACGTTCTGACCTGCAAAGCCTCTCTGGGAAGAGGGTGGAATGGGCAGGGCCTGCGGCTCTGTTCATGAAAGCCAAGAAGACCTCTAAGAGACCACAGAGCCAATATAGAGGCACACTCGACCTCCACCAAACCTTTGTGCCTCATGCTAACCACCTGCTTCCTTTGCAAGGATGCAAATCCCTTTCTCCACAACACAGACAGCATGCAAAAAGGGTACCCACATGGCCCCTTAGTATGCCAACATTTTTATGGCTGACTTAGAACAATGCTTCCTCAGCTCTTGTCCCCTTACACACTTACTCTACTTGTGCTACATTGATGACATCTTCATCATCTGGACCTATGGGAAGGAGGCCCTTGACGAATTCCACCAAGATTTCAACGATTTCCACCCTACCATCAACCTCAGCCTGGACCAGTCCACACAAGAGGTCCACTTCCTAGACACTACAGTTCTAATAAGTCATGGTCACATAAACACCACCCGATACCGGAAACCTACTGACCGCTATACTTACCTACATGCCTCCAGCTTTCGTCCAGACCACATCACACGATCCATTATCTATAGCCAAGCTCTAAGATACAACCACATTTGCTCCGATCCCTCAGACAGAGACAAACACCTACAAGATCTCTATCAAGCATTCTTAAAACTGCAATACCCACCTGGTGACGTGAAGAAACAGACTGACAGAGCCAGAAGGGTACCAAGAAGTCACTTACTACAAGACAGGCCCAACAAAGAAAGTAACAGAACGCCACTAGCCATCACCTACAGCCCCCAACTAAAACCTCTCCAGCGCATCATCAGGGATCTACAACCTATCCTGAAGGACAATCCCTCACTCTCACAGACCTTGGGAGACAGGCCAGTCCTCGTTTATAGACAGCCCCCAAACCTGAAGCAAATACTCACCAGCAACTATATACCACACAACAAAAACATCAAACCCTGCTACAAACCCCGGTGCCAACTCTGTGCACGTATCTATTCAAGGGACACCATCATAGGACCTAACCACATCAGCCACACCATCAAGGGCTCATTCACCTGCACATCTACCAATGTGATATATGCCATCGTGCCAGCAATGCCCCTCTGCCATGTACATTGGCCAAACTGGACACTCTCTACGCAAAAGAACAAATGGACACAAATCTGACATCAGGAATCATAACAGTCAAAAACCAGCAGGAGAACACTTCAGTCTCTCTGGTCACTCAATAACAGACGCAATTCTTCAAGAAAAAACTTCAAAAACAGACTCCGATGTGAAGCTGCAGAACTGGAATTAATTTGAAAACTGGATATCATCAGATTAGGCCTGAATAGAGACTGGGAGTGGTTGCGTCATTACAAAACTTAAACTTAATTTCCCCAATACTAATTTCTACCTACTGTTACTCACACCTTCTTGTCAAATGTCTGTAACGAACAGCTCTCTTACCACTTCAAAAGTTATTTTTCCTCCCTTGGTATCCTGCTGTTAATTGATTTATCTTGTTAGACTGACCTCACACTTGGTAAAGCAACCCCCATCCTTTCATGTATTTATACCTGCTCCTGTATTTTCACTCCATGCATCCGATGAAGTGGGTTCTAACCCACAAAAGCTTATGCCCAAACAAATTTGTTAGTCTAAGGTGCCACAAGGACTCCTTGTTATTTTTTCAAAATCTTCCAGTCCTTGAGATATGCTCGTTAGCAGAGAGTGATCTGGGGGTGGTGGTGGTGAATTATAGAATATCAGGGTTGGAAGGGACCTTAGGAGGTCATCTAGTCCAACCCCCTGCTCAAAGCAGGACCAATCCCCAATCAAATCATCCCAGCCAAGGCTTTGTCAAGCCTGACCTTAAAAACTTCCAAGGAAGGAGATTCTACCACCTCCCTAGGTAACGCATTCCAGTGTTTCACCACCCTCCTAGTGAAAAAGTTTTTCCTAATATCCAACCTAAACCTCCCCCACTGCAACTTGAGACCATTACTCCTTGTCCTGTCCTCTTCTACCACTGAGAATAGTCTAGAACCATCCTCTCTGGAACCACCTCTCAGGTAGTTGAAAGCAGCTATCAAATCCCCCCTCCTTCTTCTCTTCCGCAGACTAAACAATCCCAGTTCCCTCAGCCTCTCCTCATAAGTCATGTGTTCCAGACCCCTAATCATTTTTGTTGCCCTTCGCTGGACTCTCTCCAATTTCTCCACATCCTTCTTGTAGTGTGGGGCCCAAAACTGGACACAGTACTCCAGATGAGGCCTCACCAATGTCGAATAGAGGGGAACGATCACGTCCCTCGATCTGCTGGCTATGCCCCTACTTATACATCCCAAAATGCCATTGGCCTTCTTGGCAACAAGGGCACATTGCTGACTCATATCCAGCTTCTCGTCCACTGTAACCCCTAGGTCCTTTTCCGCAGAACTGCTGCCTAGCCATTTGGTCCCTAGTCTGTAGCTGTGCATTGGGTTCTTCCGTCCTAAGTGCAGGACCCTGCACTTATCCTTATTGAACCTCATCAGGTTTCTTTTGGCCCAATCCTCCAATTTGTCTAGGTCCCTCTGTATCCTATCTCTGCCCTCCAGCGTATCTACCACTCCTCCCAGTTTAGTATCATCCGCAAATTTGCTAAGAGTGCAATCCACACCATCCTCCAGATCATTTTTGAAGATATTGAACAAAACCGGCCCCAGGACCGACCCCTGGGGCACTCCACTTGACACCGGCTGCCAACTAGACATGGAGCCATTGATCACTACCCGTTGAGCCCGACAATCTAGCCAACTTTCTACCCACCTTATAGTACATTCATCCAGCCCATACTTCTTTAACTTGCTGACAAGAATACTGTGGGAGACCGTGTCAAAAGCTTTGCTAAAGTCAAGAAACAATACATCCACTGCTTTCCCTTCATCCACAGAATCAGTAATCTCATCATAGAAGGCGATTAGATTAGTCAGGCATGACCTTCCCTTGGTGAATCCATGCTGATTTTCATATACATTAAAAAATGGGCTACAATCTCTCTGAGAGTCTGGTACATATGTACTACCCAGGTGGCCCAAAAATTCAAACACTGGCCATATCTGGGCAGCTGAGAATTCCCCCTTTTAGCGGGAGCTCTCAGCTGGCATGGCCAGCTTCTAAGCCTCCTGCCTCCTCAGCCCGAGCATAAGGACATGCCAGGGAGGAGAAGGGGGTTGTTCCTGTTCCACTGATGTCCTCTGCCAATTTTATGTTGGCAGACAGTCCTAAAATGACTGTTACTAACTGGAATAGGTTAGAGATGCTGCTGGGCTGCTCTAAACTACACTAATTGCGTAGGGCAGAGAATCAAGAAGCCAGGATCTGCTCCCTGGACTCACTCTCCTGTGCTGAGTAAACCTCAGTGAGGACAGAATCTGGCCTTATGAACTGAGTTTGTACTATTTGGGTCTAGTATTTTGCAGCTTTATATTATTTGGCTTTTACCTAGAAGGTTGCTAAATGTAGGTCAAACATGCCCAGTGCCAACTTACTCAATAGTCATCCTGGCTACTGATTCAAGAGAGTTGTAGCCTGCTGCTGTGAAGTTATCCTTATATCTTTCCATCTTAATAGCTTGTAACCATTCTCCTACAGAGCAGAATGTGGTGAAATCGGGAGTGTTCTGGTCCAGAAGAGGGCTAATTGGTCTAGGCAGAAGAAAACAGTAACATAAATTGTTTCCTAAAATAATAAACCATAACAGAGTATTTGGCAGAGTCAGAGAAGGTGGAGGATAGAAATAGGAATAGAAAATAATAGGGTCAAATATGCAATTTCACCTGTTCTGTTAATTGTTTGCTATGGCTAGCAATCACGTATGTAAGAGTATTTTGCAGCTTTTGGTAACATTCCCCTTAGCATATTGTAATGCATGACGAAAGTTCATTAAGAGTGAAGTCAACCTGATGGGCTACTGTTATCCACTGGAAATCAACATTCTTTTTTATTATCTGTAGGGCTGTCAAGTGATTAACAAAAATAATTGCAATTAATTGCACTGTTAAACAATAGAATACCATTTATTTAAATATTTGTGGATGTTTTCTACATTTTAAAATATATTGATTTCAATTACAACACAGCATACACAGATTACACTGCTCACTTTATATTTGTTTTTGATTACAAGTATTTGGACTGTAAAAAAGAAGAAAATAAATAGTATTTTTCAATTCACTTAATACAAGTACTGTAGTGCAATCTCTTTATCATGAAAGTTGAACTTCCAAAGGTAGAATTATGTACAAAAAAAACTGCATTCAAAAATAAAACAGTGTAAAACTTCAGAGCCTGTAAGTCCACGCAGTCCTACTTGTTCAGCCAATTGCTCAGACAAACAAGTGAGAATAGGTGTTCTCACGGCACTGTTGTAGTCAGCATTGTAAGATATTTATGTGCCAGATGTGCTAAAGATTCATATGTCCCTTCATGCTTCAACACCATTCTAGGGGACATGCGTCCATGCTGACGACAGTTTCTGCTCGATGACCATCCAAAGAAGCGCAGACTGACGCATGTTCATTTTCATTACCTGAGTCAGATGCCATCAGCAGAAAGTTGATTTTCTTTTTTGGTGGTTCAGGTTCAGTAGGTTCTGCATCAGAATGTTACTCTTTTAAGACTTCTGAAAGCATGCTCCACACCTCATCCCTCTCAGATTTTTGGAAGGCACTTCAGATTCTTAAACCTTGGGTTGAGTGCTGTAGCTATCTTTAGAAATCTCACATTAGTACCTTCTTTGCGTTTTGTCAAATCTGAAGTGAAAGTGTTCTTAAAATTTTTACTCCTGGAGGAATTCTGCGTCACTGCGTGTGCGCAGAATTCATGACCCCAGCAGATTTCTTTGCTTTCCCCCCAGAAAAATGACTTCTGACAGGGAAGCAAAAGGAAGCCGCAAGAGTGGTCACACACCCTTTTCCGGAAGCGCAGGCAGGTTGGTTCAGGCACCGGAGCAGCCAATAGAGACGTAAATCACCGCAGTCGCGTGTGTGAGAGAGAGACACACTTTGTCCCTCTCGCTCGTTATTGCAGCATGCTTAGCATGGAAGGGCAGGGCTTCAGAGTGTTTCTAAGGAGGTAGGCGTGGGACAAACACTGTCCTTTCAGGCAGAGCAGAACATAGCAGCCTGCCTGCTTAATGAATTGTTCCCATTCTCTTTGCGAATTCCCCCAGGAGTAAAATAGGTGTAAAAGTTTTAAAGCTCCTTTACTACATTGACAGAGTGGTATAAAGGACAGTATGGCCTTATAAATGCTTATGGTGCTTTAGTGATCAGAATTGGTCTAAATTTTTGGATTAAATTTTGAGTTTGGTTCCTCAGCCCTCACTTGGTCTTCAATTGGCTACGATGCAACACTGAGCATGTGTCTGCATATATCTGTTGACTAATAACTAAAAATAAAGATCAAACCTATGTACATTACTATTAGGCAAGGGGGTTTGGGAATTTTCTCTAATGCTCCCCACCTCAATTCTCTATCCATTTTATAGTAGTTTAAATAAATTACCAAAATAATTGAAACCAGAGTGATTATATTGCATTATTTTGACAAATAAAGAAAGCAAAATTTTATAATATCATGCACCAAATTTTTAAGTTTCTGCTGCAGAATTATTAGTTTTTTGGCGCAGAATTCCCCCATGAGTAGCTATAATATGAAATATATGGCAGAATGCGGGTAAAACAGAGCAGAACACATACAATTCTCCCCCACAGAGTTCAGTCACAAATTTAATTAATGCATTATTTTTTTAATGAGTGTCATCAGCATGGAAGCATTATATCCTGTAAATATAAACAAACTTGTTTGTCTTAGCGATTGGCTGAACAAGAAGTAGGACTGAGTGGACTTGTAGGCTCTGAAGTTTTACATTTGTTTTATTTTTGAGTGCAGTTATGTAACAAAAAAACCCTATTTTGTAAGTTGCACTTTCACGATAAAGAGAGTGCACTACAGTACTTGTATGAGGTGAATTGAAAAATACTATTTCTTTTGTTTATCATTTTTACAGTGCAAATATTTGTAATAAAAAATAATACGAAATATATGGCAGAAAATAATATACACTTTGATTTCAATTAACACTGAATACAATATATAGGAAAATGTAGAAAAATATCCAACATATTTAATAAATTTCAATTTGTATTCTATTAACAGTGCGATTAAAACTGCGATTTTTTTTTTTAAATCACGATTAATTTTTTTGAGTTAATCGTGTGAGTTAACCAATTAATCAACAATCCTAATTATTTGTATTATAGTAGCACCAAACAAGATCAGGGCCCCATTGCCCTGGACCCTGTATAAGAACATCATCAAAAAAAGAGTCCCCACCCCAAATTGCTTGTGATTCAAATAGATAAAACAGACAAAGGATGGAGGGAAACAGAAAGAGAGAAAGATGCAGTGACTTTCCTGAGGTCACACATGAGGTCATTCTCAGAGCTGGGATCTGAACATGGGACTCCTGACTCCTGACACAAGATAACTGTGACTGAGTAACTCATGGGAGCAGGCAAGTTATAAGAAGAAAACATTGAAGTCATACCAAAAAATTAAGTAAGATGAAATGGCTGAATGGAATTAAAAAGAGAGTCGTGAGGGTAAAAAGGAGGAGAGGTCACTCTGCAGCACAGTAAAAAATGGGTGGCTATTTAGACACTGTATTTAAGCTTGGCAGAATTTGATTCTTTTTTATATTTTTGACAGAAAACAATGTTTATTTTTAAGCAATTTTTATTGATTACATTTTCACAGTTCTGGGAAATTTTTTTTTTGGGGGGGGGTGGCTCAGACAATGGTAGGATCGGACAATAATTATTTAATGACAGCCGACATTGAGATTCAAAAAGTTAAAGCTTTTTAACCACTGAAACAAAAATTGTCAACATCACATGTCAAAATAAATATCTTTAAATCAAACCCTAATTAAGTTCTCAAGCAGCCTTCTTCTCACTTTGCATTTGTAAACGTTGATTATTATTGATGGAAATATTTTATCATCGGTTTGCGGGTAAGCACAGTGAAATTGAAGTTTCCCAATAAAAATCAAATTCTTCCGAGCTTAACTGTATTACTACTATTATTTTTATTGCAGCAGTGCATAGAGGCCAGGACCCCATCATGCAATCACAGAGACAATGATGGTCCCTGCCCTGAGGAATTTATAGTCTCAATAGACAAGACATACAAAGGGAGGGGTGTGGAAATGGGATAGAACATACAAGCAGAATGAACAGAGTTCATGGTTTGCCAACAGGAGGAACGTTAGTGGCAAGATTTTTTTTTCTTTTACTTGGTATTTTTGTTTTAGGTAAGTCATTTTTGGGTGGATTTTATTTTTACTGAATGGCATCTAGGGAAGAAATGGGGAGAGAAGGAACAAAAAGGGAAGGAAGAAAGGAGAGTAGCGGGATGAGCAGCTGGAGGGAGCTGTATCCAGCAGCTAATCAGAACACATTCAGAGTCAATATATGTTCAGAGAATTATAAACCCTCACTAGCAGATTTCTTACCTACTGCAGGTTCCAAGAGGGGTTTTCAAACTATTAGGGTTCCGAATCATTTTGTCCAAAATACCAACTATCTGCTCAAACTTTGGCCTTTCACCACGTTCCTTTTGCCAACAGTCCAGCATGAGCTGGTGAAGACCTGCTGGGCAATCCATGGGTGCTGGCAAACGATAGCCTTCTTCAATTGCTTTTATAACCTAATGGCCAGAACAAGAGGATTTCATCAAGGGAGAAATATTTAGAGAATGAATTTTAATAACTGAGAAAAAAATCAAGCAACTAAATTAAACAGTCAAAGCATTATGAAAGCAGAGTCTGTTGTTTTGACACTAGAATTCTTGTTTTCATACAATACCCTTGATTTTTATCTTCTATGATTATTAAACATATTACTCTATGGTGTGCAGAACATAGTTGTATAACCTAGTCAAATCAGCAGCAGGGAGCAACAATTAAATTCACCTAGGGTGCAACAGATAAATGGATAGATAGAGATATTCTAGAAAGCAATATTATTTGCCCAAAGGCCTTTAAGAGAGAGGATGCAGTTGAAGCACTGATTTGTAAATGGATATGAGTCTGTGCATTTACCCACAAAATCCCCAAAGCCCCCAGACTTTAAAAAAAATCAGGAAATATTTAGTGGACAGAAATTATTAGGAAGAAAAAATTGCATATTATGCCAATCCATGTTATTAGAGGCAAACAAGCAATCTGAATACAATGTAATATGGGAAAGTGAGGCCTGGCTGAGTGATATCTTAATGTAACAGTCTAAAGCAAGGTCAGACTTAATATGAGAAGGTGGCACATGCTGATATGAGGGAGGACATAATGTCTGAAGCAAGAATTACACCCACTGTTTGACTTCCTCAGTCAAGTCCATTTGGATTTAAGAGAAAGATAGAAATGATTAAGAAAAAAATCACAGGAAACTGCTATGCACCTTGCAGGCAGGATAAGAAAGCATGTCAGGAAGCAATGCAGATAAGAAAGGCTTGTAAAAAAGGACGAAAAAACTGTTTGTGGGAGATTTCAAGTGCAGTGACATTGACTGACATAATTGTATTAGAATTGCTAAGGAAGGGTGTCGATTCTTGATGGGGAGTACACAGGACTGTTTCCTCTCAGTTTGTAGAAAAACCAAGATCAGGTCTGGGCTTAGCCCTATGAAATAAATCTGCCATGATAAATAAAAGTTGGTGAATATCCAAGGTTTAGTCAATACAATAACTTCATCTATAAAATACTCCATAGGATGTGTGAGAAAGTGCAAGAGCACTGGATTGCAAACTAAAGGCAACTGCAAAGAATGCAGAATGAACTTCAGAAAGTTGGTTGGAATCAATGGTTGTATCAGAATCTTTTACAGAGGGAGAGTGAAGCCCCAGGAAACATGGTCTAGTGCAGTGGTTCTCAAAGCCAGTCCGCCGCTTGTTCAGGAAAAGCCCCTGGCGCGCCGGGCCAGTTTGTTTACCTGCTGCGTCCGCAGGTTTGGCCGATGGCGGCTCCCACTGGCCGCGGTTCTCCGCTCCAGACCAATGGGGGCTGCGGGAAGCAGCGCAGGCCAAGGGACGTGCTGGCCGCCTTTCCGCAGCCCCCATTGGCCTGTAGCGGCGAACCGTGGCCAGTGGGAGCCGCAATCGACCGAAACTGCGAGTGCGGCAGGTAAACAAACCGGTCCGGCGCGCAAGGGGCTTTCCCTGAACAAGCGGCGGACTGGCTTTCAGAACCAGTGGTCTAGTTGAAATGGCTCTCATCAGAGACGGGTTCAATACCCTGCTCTGCCACAGATTTCCTTTCTGACATTGGACAAGACACCTAGCCTCAGTGTGCCTGCGTACTCTATCTGTAAAATAAAGAGTAGCACTTCCCTACCACACAAGGGTGTTGTGAGAATAAATACATTAAAAACTGTGAAGTTCTCAGCCCCTTCAGTAATGGGGGCTATATAAATACCTAAGATGGACAGTGACCAAGAATACTCAGAGATAGTACAAGTGCCACTCAGATAACAGGAGGGTGAGGGGACAAATAATGGATACTGTATACACACAGGGAAAATATTTTAAAGAGTAAGAGATAAGATCCATTAGCAAGATTTATGGGGAAAACCCTCACATTTAAAAGAAACAATGATTCAAAATGAAAAAAACAAGTGCTATTCTGATATGCTAAAGAATGAATACAGGAATTACAGACAGAAGAAAAACACACATCAAAATCCTTTTTTGTATCTCTCATTATAAAAATATCAGTTTTAGGTCAGGCTTGTAGAGACAATCAGTGAATAATAAAAATGCATCCAGACAACACCACCACAGCCATTAAAAGGTTAAAGGGATTTAAAAATGACAAGATTCCTAGGAATGACAACATACATTCAAAAGCTTTAGAGGAAGTGGCAAATGAAATGAGAGGCACATTAGCAAGTATTTTTACATGCTCACTGTGTTCTGGAGAGATCCCAGAAGATAGATAGGAAGTGACTATGATAATGACATTATTTTTAGAAAGGCCTTAGGGATGCAGCAGGACCAGTTTCTTTGACATCTGGTGTGAGCAAACAAGTCTGAAGGATCAAATTGGGAAACAAAAAAGAACGGATTTGGCTATAGCCAGAATGGTGGGAGTAGGAAGAAGGTGATTTCCAAAAGATTAAAAATGTAGTCTATGCGTGTTCAAGATTCAAAGAACTAAATTGACGGTTAATAGCTAAAATTTTTGGTGGCTTTAAAATATTACTATTATGTAAAGGGAAAAACAGTTCTAAACTAGATAACAAGCAGTAAATAAAAATGAATGAAGGGATTTTTTCTATAAACTATAATCATATAGTTTATAGGAACAAATATAGCTAATCAAATACAGCAAGGATTCATGCTAATAGCACAGATTCGTATCATTTACATTTGCCTCAATTCTCTGTTCCTCCATTTCTGTGCTTGGCCCATTGTTTCTTTTAGACACCTTTGTGCTTCCCAAATTTCCAGGCTGCCTGAGGACCTGCCTAGTCCAGGCTTCAGATAAGGAGCTACCAGCTTTGAGGATAGAGCTGTGTTAATTGGGTACTGTGATGCTTTGTTTGTTGTAACAGGTCACTGCCAGGGACGCTCCTTTTTTAAAATGCCACAACAGAAAACAGTTGAGTAACTGAAGGAAAATCATCATTTGCATGGCTACATCCTGCCCTATGAGGAACACAAATATGGAGAAAAGGGAATGTAGTGAACTCCTCCTTCCACGTAAGTATGGGTACCAGTAGCCCTGTACAGGACACACACCAAAGCTCTAATGGGTACCAGAGAAGAGTTATGCACAGTAGTTGAGCAAGTTAGTGACTACTGTTCACTAGTTTTGGCAGTGAGGGTTAGGAACGCATAAGCACTGTGCCTGCAGAAAGGCAGTGAGCAGGGTTCTGTGCCACTCACCCTGAGCCATCCTGCTGTGCAATTGCAGGATTGCTCTTGGGTTGAATGCTCAGCTAGTACTTCTCAGCGCTGTATGGATATATCCACTGAGTACAGGAATGTGCTTAGACGGTCATGATTGCGTTGCTACGCACAAATCTATCCAAAGGCACCAAAACTGTTAGTATAGGATAAAACAGTATAGTAGAGAATAAAAAAAAAACAACCTTCAAACTCAGAAAACTCAATGAGGCATATTTTTAAAGGAACAACAGCATGGCCTGTAATTCTGCATCCACACTCAATTGTAGGCACAAATGATGCTTTTAAGTGAACAAACAGCTGACAGCATCTGCAAATCTGGTAAAGACACATTTTAAGTGTTGTCATTTCTGTCTGTGGTTCGTTGTAACTGTAATTCATTGTGGGTAATTAGAGGCAGTTTTTAAAATGTTGCCACACGGGTGAGTCTCCAGGGTTAGTTGGTGTGCGTGTGCGCAGTGTGTGCACATTTTAGGGCACACCTGCATATCACAATACACATCAGTGTTTGAAATTATTTTACTAGGAATTTATAAATCCTTAATGTACATGCTAATTGGGATATAACTTGTCATTTCATTTCTTTTGTCATTGTAAGGATTTGAGATTAGTGTTTTTATGAACAAGGATAATTTACATGATTCCCTCAACTGTTTACAATACAAGGAAATAAATTAAAAAAAAATCAAAAATTCAGCAAGAAGATACTGGATTTTTTTTTTCAGTTTTAAAGTTTTTCTTTACTCTTCCCTGAAAGATAGGTAAGCTTTGCCTTTGAGGCATCTTATATTCCTGTCAGACCCCTTTTATGTTTGACTCGAGTACAGAAGGAAGGTGTCAAAAGAAATGAAACTCTACTGGGCATCTAGGGAATGTAAATATTTCTTTTTCTTTGCCCCAAGGACTTGTTTGCCCATATTTTGACAGTCCATGAAATCTTTGACACTGAGACCTGTCAAATATTAACAACTTTGCACTCTGCCAAACTGACTCATCATTTACACTTTCATATGCTTTTTTTTTTAAACTCTGATGTCGAGCATTCAATAAAAAAAAAAAAAAAAAAGAACAACTCGGAATGAGAATCATTCTGGCATATGTTTATGTATACAATCGGTGTGAACAGATATCCTTGTAAGAAAGTCAAGATTAATATTATTCTGTGCTATTACTGATAACCTACTGCTTTAGGTCACATCTTATACAAACAAGAATATTGTTAAAATATAGTGAAATTGCTAGAGTATGTCATTAACTGTTAACTTGGACTTTGGACAACTTTTTCCACTGGACTAACCATAATTATGAGTTCAAGAAACTAAGAATTCTTGTTTGAATGAAAACATGTCATTCTTGCTAAGCTTAATGTAATAAAATAAGAAGTACTTCTCTGTCTTATCATTTCTGGAGCCCCAATCCTGTTTCAGTCTTGTGATATAAACCTAAAATCCATACTTGTGTCAAAGAAGATGACAGTTTTAATGTTGTTGGCTAGATAATCATATATTTATTTTTTCACTATATAAAAATCCTAGAATATTTTTACAAAAATTATTATGAGTTAAAACAAGTTGTGTGTGTAGAAAGAAAAAATTGATATGAACATTTATTTATATGTACTCATGTATGCAATCATACAAATATAGCAAATGTATAGCTTACATCTTGATTTGACATGTCCCAGTAAGGCCGCTCTCCATAAGACATTACTTCCCACATAACTATTCCATAACTCCATACGTCACTTGCTGATGTAAATTTACGATATTGGATGGCTTCTGGAGCTGTCCATCGTACTGGAATTTTCCCACCCTATTTTAAAAAAAAAGATTTGCTTATAAATAAAATGTCCATAGTGTTTTTCTTAGTGGCATTTTTACAATTATTTCCATTAACCCTAGCACCAAAATTATGCCATTCTCAAACGTTGATCGATGTTGGAATTTTCAGAGGAGTTTCAAATGAGTCTGACTCTCAGGGAATTAGGCATTCAACTCCCACTGAAATTTCTTAAGGCTCCTTCAAAATCTATGTCTGATCATGTCAGTGATCAACTTTAGCATCCTGTATGTTCTCTCTGGATTGCAGTTCCAGTGAGGCATCAGGGATCAGCTCCATGAGGCAGCTATTATCTACACCATAAGTGAGCAGGGTTGAAGGTAGGGAGGAATGGGAAGTGGAGCTAGCTAGACAAAAGAATAGAGGAGTAAGCTGTGTCCTATGAACAGCTATGGCAAAGTGATCCCAACTAGGAATAAGGGAAGATCCAGGGGGGGAATTGTTACACCTTATATGGGAGTAGCAGCAATGTTTCAGTCATGCCTTACATTAGTTAGCTTTCAGGTGAGATTAATTCTCACTTCTGAAAAAGTAGTACCCCTGGATTTCCATGTAAATACTTTTACTGAGCTCAAATAGGAGATAAACAGTTTTATAAACCAAACTTCCATATCCATTCATTCAGAAAATTATAAAGATATGAATGAGACACTAAAACCAGTAAAACCTTCCAAGAATTCTCCTCACTAGAGGATTATGTTATTAGACATTTACTGAAAGTTATTTAAAGCCAGGTTTCTGAAGACGACTTGTAACTCCCTTGGACTACTTAGCACCTCTCTGGCCATTAATGTATTTCCCTCAACCATATCTTCAAGAGGCTATTGCCTG
Source organism: Natator depressus (assembly GCF_965152275.1). Taxonomy (NCBI): domain Eukaryota; kingdom Metazoa; phylum Chordata; order Testudines; family Cheloniidae; genus Natator; species Natator depressus. The sequence goes on from NC_134236.1 coordinate 72,439,868, forward strand.
GTTTGTAATAAGATCTCCTGACCCCTAAGAAATATTGTCAAATGGCTGTGTTTCTTACTGTAGTGGTGTAGACAGCTTCTGGATCATCTTCTATAACTCTGGACAGGCCAAAGTCTGACACTTTACAAACAAGGTTGCTGTTGACAAGAATATTGCGTGCTGCTAGGTCCCTGTGTACATATCCCATATCAGCCAAATATCTCATTCCGGCAGCAATTCCTCTCAACATTCCCACTAGCTGAATGACTGTAAATTGCCCATCATGTTTCTGAAGGGAAGACAGGAGCAGCACACTTGTTAATGCACTTGAGGGGGAAAAAGAAAATCAGCTTTGCAAACGTTCTTCACTCTAGTCACTTCTTACCCCAAAGGCAATGCATCTCGGGGCAAAGCAATCCATTTTAAACAAAACTGTATGTAGCCACAAAGCAGGACACATGGTTGAGAAAGGCCTGAATAGCTAAACTCTTAAAAGTAATGGAACCTGTTGAAAGTTATAAAAGCCTAATTAACCTGTGACATGATAGGTTCTTTTTTTTTTAAACTACTTCATATAGCATTGTTTGTAACTCACTTCCATGTTCTTCACCTTTTACAATGATCAATATATATAAAAAATAAACTGTATTACACTTTTGGGATCAAAGCCTCTGTTTATCCTAAATACTGATGATTTATTTACAGCACAGAATTTATCAAGGAAACATCATTATCTTTCTGCTTTCTCTACCATTTTGCAAGTCGTTCTACATTTTATGGCTTGTACATGTGGAATGCTAAAATGGTGAAGACATTGCTTGGCAGTTCTGAGCACTCACTCAGCAAATGCTAAATTGTCACAAAGTAGTTTTTCTTTTCCCTTCATTCTTCTCTGAAGTACTACTGTACTTCCTTTAGGGATTCCTGTGCAGGGACTTCGACCGTTCTAAAAAAAATAAATTATTCCTCTAAACAAATGCGTTAATATCATGACAGGGCTTCAGGTATCATGGTATTAACCTCAATCTACGATGGTAATCAAAACCATGATTTCTGTACCACATTGGATCACTTAAATGCCAAGAAATGTATCAGTTTGATCCTGCCTGGTCTTCTGATTTCTAATCTGATTTTGCTGGGACAATTTAAAGATCTATTGGTGTTTGCCATGTTCACATTTCAGACTGAGAAAATGTTTTATTATGCTAAATTGGTAACATACATAATATATTTTGAATTACTGTAGATATTTCCCTTAGGTACTCACCCTAAGAAATGCATCTAGGGCCCCATTCTCCATGTATTCTATTACAATCATGACTGGTTTCCCTAAAGGAAAAGAAGGGACATTTTGTTTGAAAAACCATAATCTGAACTGAGTGCCTTTTTCTGATAAAACACATGTTGCTCCTATAAAAGGGCTGAATAGTTGAGACCAACATTCTTGAAGCCTCCAGCACTGTTACTGAGCTCTAAGTCCCTAAATGTCTGCATGGAGCATGGTCATGATTCGCAAAATTAAACTGTACAAATCAAAATGTCAGCGTGTTCTCCTGACTCCTGCTGTGTGACGAGGACTCTGAGAAAATGACACTTCAGATAATATGAAAAGACATAAGAAACCTTATCTTCCGGCATGGTCTTTTAGGCTAATTGAAAGTAGAAAAATAGTGTATTTCAAAGTACTCCATCTTTTAATCATGTGTGCATCTTAATTTTTTCCTCAGGTTGTAGCATAAAGTGAGTATTGTTTTAGTTAGTTATGCCTCAGGAGAAAATCCATTAAGAGTATGCAGTTCATTTCTAATTTGAATCTCTGACCGTGGACATATTATAGCAATTACTGCCAGTTAGCTTATTATCTGACTGAAACATCCAGCCACTACTTACCTCTGGTAACTACCCCTTCTAAATGAACAACATTGGGATGGTCAAATTGTCCCATGATGCTTGCTTCACACAGGAAATCTCTCCTTTGTTTTTCTGTATAGCCAACTTTCAGGGTTTTGATGGCTACTGAAACATCTCGCTTGCCTGGAAGTTTCAGACGCCCACTGCACACTTCACCAAACTCTCCTAAAATAAAGCAGATTGACTACGAATGACATTTCATTTATATAATATCCTCTCTGGGGCCCTCATTCAACATGGCACTTAAGTACATGTCTAACTTTAATCCCATGAATAGTCACATTGATTTTAACTGAACTACTCAAGAGCTTAAAGTTAGGTACGTGCTTTGAGTTCTTTGAGGAATTGGGCCTAAACAGCAAACATTTTATGTCAGTCCCTCCCCCCGCCCTGATATTTATGTCTTTATAAAATATCAGTAATATTTTCTATAAATATGTAAAATAAAATAGTTTTGTAAAGGATGATGGATTTCCTTGCTTTTTTTAGCCCTGATTCTTAACTCACACCTATTTTCGAGTTACTTCTAATTTATACTGGTATGAGGTCAGAATCAGACTGTAAAGGACTGTCAAAAATAGAATAATCACACTGAAGTTTATGAAATGGAAGATATTAATTAATTAATCAATGAAATGGGTAAATTTTCGCTCCCATGCCCCAACATCAAAACCTTTCTAATGAAAGTTTCATAAAACCCAAAATGTTCTGTTTGATTACATGATGAAAGTGCATATTTGTTCCAAACAGCTCTACCAGTCAGCACAACAGGAACACACGCACACATAATAAAACAGCATGGGCTGGCAAAGTCCAAACGCCTTCACAAACACTGCTTGTCCAACCATAATGACTGCTAAAGTTGGTCATCTGGCATAGGCATTCAAGGCCATGCCCATAGATGGCCCCAGAAGATATGTCACAGAGTGTGTAATACTCACAGCCAAGCATCCACTGGCTCAGCATGTCACCAGGGAACTGGGTAGAAACAAAAGGCTATAGTGTAGAACAAAGACTCACCACAGTGGCACCAACTCCTGCATATAACAGGTGGCATCAGCAGGACGGCAATGACAAAGTTAGCAAGAAAAATCCCATAACCCTTGTGAAAATCAACAAACACATGCTCACAGAGCACTCATCCAAGACAGGCTCAGTATTCTATCCTACCATAATAATTGAGGCACACTCAGAATTCTATGCTGCTTTTCTGAATATCCCTAGCAGACGTTCTATAGTCGTTTTTGCTGTGTAGTATAGCAGTTCCTTTGTGTCTCTGTCAGCCTGCTGGAAGAGGTATACCTTCCCTTTCAATCTTGCTAGCTAATCGCATCCACTGATTTGGACCATAGCTAAACACAGCAAAAACGACACTTGCACCGCAACGCTGCTTCTAATTTACATGCTCCAGAAAGCCCATTTTACACACTGAAAACAAACTCCTCTTGCTTATGTGTGTGCAAATCCAGAGTAACTCCAGGGATGCCAACAGTTATTCTGGATTTAACCTGTTGTAAGTGACAGCAGAACTGGATTTCTGTGTTAAATTCCACCTCGTTTACATGCGCTGTTTTTCAAGATTTCGCTCAAAGTGACTTGACAAATAGCATTTCAGCCTAATCAAAGGAGGAGCACAAGAGCCTTTTACTCTAAACTGTTGATGTGGTAGTCTCTCATCTCAAACAATGGATTAGCACACCAGCAAAGACCACGTTTACTGATTGTACTGTACCAATCTTGAATTTTAAACAGGCAGCATAAAGAGTAATGCTGTATTGAAAGAGATACTGCTGCTCTAGTATCATGCTAAATGCCACTTACTTAGGGCTAGTCCACACTAGAAGCGCCACATCGGCGCAGCTGCACATAAATCCACAAGGGGCAGTAGCTCTGTTGGCAGGAGAAGCCCTCCTGCTGACATAGTGCTGTCCACACTCGTGCTTAGGTCGGTGTAACTTACGTCACTTGGGGGGCGGCAGGGGAGGGCAGCTTATTCACAGCCCTGAGCGACATAAGTTATACTGAAGAAAGTGGTAGTGTAGACCCAGTCTAAGAACCTGATTTGGATGCCTTTACTCATTTTGAGTAGCAGCTTTCTGCGTAAGAAGTTCTATTAGTTTCAGTGGGGCTACACCTGAAGTAAGGTAACATTCATCATGTGTAAGGGTACCTAAGGAACGTGATTCTGAAAGTGGAATATCAGCTAATTCTAAGTGCTGTCATTCCTTTTTATAGCCTAAAACTTAATAATTTGTAGATTTTTTTTTTAAATAGCAATGCTACACATAATATACAGTGCTTGACAAACCATAGTAGGGTGATTTATAAAGTATTCGAACAATACTTGATAAAAAGAACAGGAAGGCAATGGAATGTTTCTTCCAGGAATCCAAAGTATTTGATATTTTTCCTACCCATGGAAACTTAATTTCACTACATCGACTAGTGCAATAAAAATGTCACATATCTCATTAATGCAAACAAATGAAATTGCTTTTTTAGAGTATGAACACCACACTACTTAAGTAGGTGGTAGACAGTTCAAGAGGAAGAAAAACAATGTAATGCCAGTACAATTACAATCCAGCATGAGAGGTAAAACAAGAACTTTTTTGTACTAATAAAATATATTTATTTATTTTTTAAAAAAGTAGAATGGTTACAACAAAAAGTTTTAAAAGAGGATTCTGTTCTATTAAAAAGACCTCATTAGACCATACATTACAGGCTGTATCCTGCCTTCTTAATGCATAGACGTCAAGGGAACTACTTATGTGAGTAAAGCGAGCAGGATTTACACTAACATCCAACCTCTTTACTCCGACAATGAACAGGTAAAAAAATTACTTAAAAAAATGTTGTTTGCAATTGTTTTAAATGGCTCTGGAATTAGAAGCATACAAGCTTTTAATCCCACACAAGCCTCTTTATTTTTCTATAATTATTTTTTACATTTTATAAGCAAATGCAGCTTCATTGCTCTGTCCGCTCTGGTAAATGCAAAAAGTTCTATACTTGAGATATAATTATTTGCCTGTCATTATGATGTATGAGCTTTGATCCCAGCTAAATGGAACAGTTGAATACAGAAGCCACAGCAGCCTTACCTGCACCAATCACACGCTCAATTTTAATACAGGAGGCATCTAGCTCCTTGGCGAATTGATGGACAGCTCTATTTGGGTCCTCGTAGGTTTCAGGGTCAATGTAGGTTTTGGTGCCTGGAAATTTAACTGTAATGATGTAAGAAAGCATGACTGTGATGAAGCAAAGCACTTATTGTGCAGTCAGCCCAGGAATTTCATTATGCAGAATGCTCCTTGGAACAGTGAACCTGCTTCCATGCCACCGGAATCAGAGCAGCTTTAAGAGACAACTTTAGTCTGAGGCATCATCTGTAAGCTTCCTCACACAAGGGCATGATCCTTTGTCATTAGCAACTATATCTGTGGCTGGAAGTGTGAAGTCTTTCATAAAAGTAATGAATATTAAATAGTTTTCAATGGGTAAAATGTAATCAGGAATTAAAGTAAGAGGGAACTGGGAGGAAGGAAGGGACAGTTCCCCCCCCAAAAAGTAGAGGGGACCACCACCTCCTGTCCTGGCCAGGGTAAGCAGCACTCTCCCACAACTACCCCTTGTCGTTGGATTGGAGATGAGAGCTCCCGCTCCTTTTTCAATATACTTTAACAGAATTTAACAGTGTTTACAGGCTATGGTTACAGAAGCTAACCATCATTTCATAGGCCACATTAGAAGGCTGGCTACACTCCTGAGCTGGTGTGCAAGGGGACAGCAGGAACGTCCTTACTCTCTGTGGGCTACCCACATCAATGGACGAAACACAGGATGGGAGGGCAGATTCTATGGGACAAATACTTCCCTTCCCAAGCAAGGGAGGAAGTGGGTGGAACCTTGGCTCCTCCCCCCACCCCCTTATGCACCAACTATCTCAGCTGAGGAAGTAGGGGGCACCAGTTATATGGCTGATGCAGTTTGCTTCCTTCCTGGAGCAGAGGGGTAACCAAGGGACAATCAGTTTCTGCTTTGCTCCTGGGGCAACACAACTACACGCTGCCCTTTGTTCAGGACTTGTGGTAAAGCCAAACTAAGTTTGAGGGTCCATACTAAAAGTCTGTTAACTAAATTATTGTTATGGAAGAAGTTTGGATCCCAACTATTACAATCATGGGCTGCAATCAAATCAGCATATTTAAAAAGATATAATAATTGTTCTCTATATGAAAATAAGAAAGAATGTTCTTATTTTAACAATACTGAATTGCTGAATTATTGAGATGTAGGAATTGGATCAGAAGTCAATACAAAACAGATAACTTAAGGGTGCCATGCAACCTCTTAGTTATATGTGAATCTATTGCATATTTTGAAATGTAATTAATAATAGCTCAGTTAGTGGTATGCGTTAATATGTTTCAAATAAAATAATTGGAAAAAAAATCATAACGGAAAACAGGCAAAACCAGAGATAGGAAGTTTGAAGAGCCAAATGAATATACCAAATTCCTGTAGAAATAATTTAAGATTTCATCTAGAAGTTAATTTTTGCTATAATCTGTATTTTGACAGATTTATTTCTAATCTTAATTACATTTCAAGTTTCTGAGCAGATAAACATTTATTTGTCATTTAAATGAAACAAGAAGATCAGAGAAAGAAAGAAGAAAACAATAGGTTAACCTCCTATATTGTGCTTTCAGGCAGGCAGATGGAGAATAAGCCATCCTCTTGAGTCTGTGATAAGGGCCTGGATTGGAGGTAACCTTGTGAATCTCAAATGGGGCTCTGATGGTTCTTTATTCAAGCTGTCATAAAACATTTTGACAGGCCAAAGCTATCTTGGCATACCAACCTGAAATAGTGCTGCTGTGGATTCGAACGCATTGTTAAAAGAAATGGTAGGAGGAAACAAAATGTAAATTGGAATTGCTTGACAAAACTCCTCCATTGTGCTTATATCTTTAAATGTAGCACTTGGGGCCATGGAAAGTTGAGGAGGACTGAAATAAAAGATTGGACATTCCATTAAATGCAGTGGTCTAAAAACTAGTTAAATGGTTGCTTTCAAGTTACTGTGAAAATTGAATCTGTGTCTTAGAACATAAGAAAATTGTCTGGATACTAAAGGAACAAAAGGACAACAAATTGTAAATAGCTGGTGACCACAGTGTTGTGTTTCATCTTACTGGGGATTTAGTCATCAAATCAAATTAAATACCAAACTTTCCATCAAAAACATTAAAAAGTAGCTTGGTAAAAAAAGTATTTTTTAATATTTCATGCTACAGTATTAATAAAGGCAGTGTATGTTAACTGTTCTGACATATTTTCTAGTTATTGAATATTAGATAACTAGATTTCTAGAAAGAAAGAAAGAAAGAAAGAAAGAAAGAAAGAAAGAAAGAAAGAAAGAAAGAAAGAAAGAAAGAAAGAAAGAAAGAAAGAAAGAATTTCCTGACCAGCTGCTGAATATTAAGCACTGGCTTCCTCATCAACCTATTCACATTTTCACTGAAACTTAGAATCTGAAAATGATCATTCATAATTTAGACTGGGGAAAGGAATTCTTTAGCTGGTATATTCTTTTGCCTTTACAGGCAAATAAAAGAAAATGCAATTGATTTCTCTCCTCCCAGATAAAACAGAAGTGGATCTTTTGGAGATGTATAAAGCCTATATTGTAAACGAAAAGAGGCAATTTTCAAATCTGTAACCATCTAGAGTAGCTACAGTTAAATAGCATCAGATTTCTGATGCAGTTTTTTAAAATAAGCTAGAGTGCAGGCTATGTGATAATTAATCCTTCTCCCATTTCTATTTTCCAATTTTTATCTACAATATAATAGGTTGTCTGACTAAGGCGGTAATGATGTCACCATTTGATTTAATACACCCTGCACATAAATGAAGTGACTTAAGGCAGTGACACATCCAGAACTCAGGGAGTCCAGGCTGACCAAATATTGTGAGGCTAGAAAGGTCAGACAGAAATCTTGACACAACTTTGACCTCAGTCTTTAGCTAGCCTTACTAGAAAGTAAGGTTTGTGGCTAGTAACTGCCTCATCCACTATGTGATACCAGACCCTGATAAACTACTGACACAGTAACTTTAACACAAAGCAATACAAGATTAAAAAATGTATTTTTGTTGGCAGTCATTTGTAAGAATTAACCTATGGCTGCAGTGACAGTAAGTGATAAAGATAATTGGTGGCATGGTAAGAATCAACAGTGTATTCTATTGATATTTAATTATAAGGTATGAGAGGATACTGGCATAGTCAGAACATTATTTTGTATCACAACTTAAAATTAGAGCTGGATAGGAAATGGTTTTTGCGTCCTGTGAAAAAATTTGAGATTTAAAAAAAAAAAAAAAAAATCCTGTCCTAGATTGTAACAAAAGGACAATCTTAAAAAAAAGAAATTGTGAAATGAAAATAATATCATAAAACAATGCTGTTTGCATCAGTTGTAACATTTTCTTCCAATTCTGATCATTTTTAAAGTTTTTGAATTTATTTCTACTACAATTAGCTTATGTTTTTAAAATAAAAAGTCAATTCCAAAACTGGAATTTTTTGTTTAGAAAATGCTGAAACAAAACATTTGGACAATTTCAAAACTTCTTCAGATTTTTTGAGTTGAGACATTTGTTAGAACCATCTATGAAAAGTTTTGGTTTTGATAAACTGGCATTTTCCGATGGAAAAAAAAATTGTCAGAAGATTCCTGAAGGTGCTACTGAAAAGCAATTATGCTGTATTTCATGATTTTATGTTACCTGTTTGAACTGATACAGATGGTCAAACTATTTTTGCACAGTTCTAATAAGTCTTATAATAATCTGCCTAATGACAAGTATGAGAAATGGGCAAAGAAACAAAATGTACTGAATATCTATTACCCTTCTTGTTGTCTTGACAGCATTCCTTAATACTGGGTGAACAGGTATTAGGCCAATCTTTCACCACTGATTGCAGTGGGAGCAGTTTTTAGTGCTATTTTTGCAACTCAATGCAGAGAATGGGAATTACAGAGATGAGCCTTTTCTCACATCATTTTATTTTATTTTCTATTAATATTATGATCTACAAATGTTGGTGATGCAAAGTTCACAGTAGCAGAAAACAATTCTTGACCAGAACAGTTTCACTATTGGGGTGACACAGTGACCCTTACTTTCTTAATCAGAAGCTTGCCTGAGGGAAAGCTCACACAGCCACTTGGCCAAGGACCTATCAATTTACAGCATCTCCAGGGGGATCATTAGGATGGTGTGAAACAATTATTCAAAAAGAAAAATTCAGAATGGGAACAACAGTATGTCGCACAAATGTACAGAAATAAAATGCATGGCATGAACAATGTTGATAATCTGTCTCCTTTTTTGTGTAGGTCATATATTTTTATGGTTTTTAACTTCACACTTGCTGTTTACACAGCATTTCAGATTTATTATAGCCCTTTCTTTATAGGAATGTGGTTTTGGTATTGTCTATATTCCAATACTGCCAGTCCAAATGTCTTATAATTGGGTTGGGAATTCCTGAGAGGTGGGGGGGAAGCAAAACACTTACAATGAAAGTAAAGTTCTTCATCCCCTTCTTGATCAGCTTTGCTATACCCACAGTGCCTGAAAAAAATAAAATAAAAACAAGTCAGTTTTACAGGAAAATAATGATTTACTGCCTTATATTTAAAGTTCTACTAGATTGGAATTTTTGGAAGTTAGCAGCCTAACTCCACCAGGCATTTAAAAAATATCCCAGCTGTAATTCTTTCAATAACAGGTTTTAAAACAAAACACGAACAGTTCCAATCAAAAGGCTTTTGTATCTAATAATTGCTGGGAAGAGTCCTAAAGGCTTAAACAACAAAATTGCAGTCCTCATTAGAAACTTTCTGTGATGCTATGAGCAAAATAGCCTGAAGATTAAAGAGTCTGAAGGAGTGACAAGGCTGGCATTTTTGACATGATGCTGCTCTTAAATTTACTTCTCTGGCTCTTGTCCCCAAATGCAAGTGTTATTTGAATGGCTGAATAGGTAAAATGTCAAGCTTCTCCATGTGTGAACAATTCAACAGAAATAGCACACTTCAAGGAAAAAGATCAGAGAAGCTACAAATATTTAGAAGACACCTACTATAAGACACAAAGCATTTCTTAAGCTAACAGAGTC